>NC_136062.1:430931058-432275224 GCF_964261635.1 Lissotriton helveticus
GTCAGACCGTTGCATCCTGTAGCTTCTGTAGGGCGGGTCCTCAGTGTCTAGTAGTGTCATCGTGAAGCTTCTCCTCTGCCTATCTAGACTTGGTATGGTTCTTTTATACCATAAAGATAGCCTCTGAGTTCCTTACATAATCGATGTGTTGTGAATAGGATTATGCAAACGAGCCTAGAACAGTAACTGAGATTATGCAAAGCAGTTCTTTCGCCCTAGGATGAAGATGACCATTACTTTTACGCAAAGTATGTTAATGCTGTTATGTAAGTCATGTGCATAGACTTTTCTAAGAATCCTCATGCACATTAAATAATGCTAGTTTCAAAGAAAATGATCGACATTTATTCAGAACATAAGTGGTTAAAAGGTCATATCTAGAACCGGTATGCATAGCAAGGTAATACAAATGTAGGTAAAGAGTTGTGTAGCTACCGATGCCTATATTGTGGTATGTATCATAAGGTTTCTTGGAGTCTGCACATCGGCAGGACAAGTCGGTTGCTACATGAGGTTCAAGTGCAGCAGGTAGGCTTGGCGTCAAGTCAGTTGTGCTCCTCGGTTCTTAGGTCAGCAGCCTTCTTTGTCCACTTCTTTTGGGTCCTTTGAAATCTGACGTCCTTGTATAAATCTGATGTCCTAGTATAAGAGGATCCACTGAATACTCAATTTAGGGGAGTGAGGGGTAGTAGTCAAAGGGCTATTTATCCCCGGGGTCGCTACACCCCCTAGATGACCACTTCCCTTGGTGTACCAGAACTCCTAATTCTACCACACACAAGATGGTGGAATTCAGGTTCACTTCAAGCTGGTCACCCTAGAGGCTTGTTCAGTCTGGCAGTGCAACACACCTCCTGCATAGCAAATTTTCGAACCTTTTCTGTTGTCAGACGGACCCAAGCAGGGTTTTGCATTTCCCTGTTTGGGTAAAGCCTTGTTTCGAATATCAAAGGTGGCAGAGGCCTTTGTAGACTTCTGCCTTGAGATGCTTATTTACCTTCCTTCCTGGAGGAGGTGTAAAAGACCTTTCCCCAGAGCAGGCTTTGTTTTTGTCCTCTGAGAGCAGAGCTCTCACCTCCAAGAGGTCAGAAACTTGTCTGTGATGGCTGGCTGCACAGGACCGGTCAGCCAGCACACTAGAGGGCTGGTAGGTATCAGGGGGTACCTCTGAGGTCCATGTATTGATGGTATACTGAGGTGCATGCATTAATAAATGCATCACTGGAATCAGTGTGGGTTTGTTAATACGAAGTGTTTAATACCTAACACCATTGGTTTCAGTGAAGCCATTATGAAGCTGTGGAACTTGTTTTAAACCGTGCCTAGTATATACCTTAGGATGGCTTTACTACTCAGTTGCAATATCTATTAAGAGAACTAGACATCATAGGAGCATATCTGCTCATGCAGATATGTCCTCCCATAAAATATAATGCACCCAGCCTTAGGCCTCAAAGGCCTGCTGTACGGGTGACTTACATATATTAGATGCGCTGAGTATGGCATGACACACAGGATTGTGTCATGCCACAAACGGACAAATGCAACAAAAGTCCAGTTTCCGACAGTGCACATTAGAAAAAGGCCCAAAAGAGCTTTGTTTTAGTGTCCTCGTCACTCCCTGAAAATCCCAAAGACATCATCCACTCAAACCTCACTTATCTCTCCCCTGCTCGTCTGCCCCTTCCCTCCTGTTTACTATTGCAGTCCGGCCTAGATAATGTGCTGCCTCTAATGGAGGTGTAAATGCAACTGAACACAACCCTTTATCGAATGACTCTCATTGCCTCCTGATGTGTGTTTGCCAGCAGCATGTCTGCGTTTTGAGGTTGTTCTCCCAATGTTTGTAATGCAGTTCCACCTGGCTACAATAGTGAGCATGGAAATGAGGCATGACACCATGCCATTTTAAAGCAAGGAGTGTGCGAGACTGTTAACAGTGATACCCAAATAGGGGAAAGACCCTACACTTTGCTCCTCATATAGACCTATTTCCCTGTCAAAAGCCAAACTCTTTATGGGCATACTAGCTAAAGGCCTCAGCTAATACATGCAAGGCATTATCGACCCAGATCAAACAGCGTTTATGCTGGGAGGACCTGTAGCAATATTACCGAATACTGCACATAATTATAGTCAGTTCTTTAGAAGGATCATAAAAGAACAAAATAAAAACAAAACATAGCTTTAGGAACAATTATTGTGAATTATAGATAGTCCATCAAATAACATTCTCATTATACACATAACCATAAAAATTGTTAAAAAGTCCTACTATTCATACAAACGGCCACAGATAAAATACATTACCCAATAAACATCTGGCCTGCCCTCCTAATTCCCCTCAATAGACTTTCTGCAGCGAATGGCCATTTAAAAAAAACAAAAAAACAGCACACCTTATATAAATAATCTGGGCTGTTTAAAGTTTGTCTGTATTTCTGAAAGGCTAACTTCAGTGTGGTTTAAGGCAGAGCTAAAAGATTTTACGTTAAGAGATGCAAAAAAAGTAAACTGCAGCAGGGACTGTTATGCCATACCATTACAAGAGCAAGGAAACAATAAGGATGCCCACACTTTTGCCTGGTCTGAAAAGCACGTTAAGCGCCATACCGTTCCAGATCTAAATCTATTAACTAGGGGCCTTTTCCAAGAGTAAGATTTTCCAGAGTAAGATACAGGGAAGTGTCTTGTCCTAAGAGTAAGTTAGTAATTACAAACTGTTTTTGTTGTTGTAGCTTCTTGAATTCTCTGCGAGGAGGCACATTTAGCATCCCTAGACTGAACTACCTTCTTATTGGAGATAATAATTGAACCAGGGGTACTAATCAATTCAGGTAGACCACTGTCTGCAAAAGATTTGCAGACAAACTTCAGCCAAGGGATGGCATTCTCGCTTAGCCTAAGGCAGTCCACCATTACTGATCTGTTAAAACTTGCCTCTGTGTTACTCCACACACTGACCCAAAGCCGGAGAGGTGCCAATTTCATGATGTCTATAATGTATGCTAAATTCAATTCAGAGTGCAAGATAAAATTAGCACTGGAAGGTGGGAGATTCATTAACCGCCTACAGACTCCGTTTTCTTCTGTCTGTATGGGAGCAACATTATGGAGTCCTCACTACCCTGCTCCGTACGATGATGTAGGGACACACAGCATTTTATAAACTTTAAGGGAGGGGGAAAATGGTGGACCTACCTTCGTTCTTAGGTAAATTACCAAGCTTGTTCCAAAAGAGAATGAACACAAAAATAACAATACTGCATCAAAAAAAGACTTGATGGATCTTGAGCCGATGTTAAGTCTCACATTCTCAGACTGCAATCAATTCACAGACAACCTGCCCCCAGCAGATGCTCCCAGTTATATTTTTGTCATTCGTAGCAACAGAACAAGCAGATTTTGAAATAGAAGTGCCCATGGTTGCTCTTGGAGAGCTCTTGGGGTTTTCAAATGCACACAAATGTAAATGTCCGCCAGACTTGAAAATAAGGGAAGCAGGCACCACGCACAGATCCACCACCCACACAAGTGGTGACGTGTCATTAAAGAACACTATTTATCTCAGTAAGTACTGCTATTTGTATCAGTCAGGTAATTACATTCGTACACTCACAGTGCTTGATAAGAGGCATGTTCGTACATTTGTTTTTCACCACCCACGCACTCAATAAAGGTGAATACCCTTATGTTCTACGAAACAAAGAGGTGCAGCTAGCACCCCCTCAGAGCATCCTGCGCAACACGGACAGCGTTTTACAAGCAATTCAAAAAAGGTCGCTATACTCGTTTGTACATCACCCCTGTAATCGGTTGTTTCCAGCAAGGACGCTGCCGCTGTGACGGTCACTTAGCAAACTTCGTTAGCGCAGCAAAACAGTAGTATTTACAACACCAGCTGTAATTCGCCTCCTTCATTTTGAGGGAAGTTCAGCAACACACACTCTTGAGACCGAGGTACCCATGGAAACAAGCCCGGTTGTTGTGTGAGCGTGCGCTGAAAAAAAAAAAAGCACGTGAGTGGTGCGCACGCGCGCACCGGTAAAAGTAAAACAAGAAAAGACAAGCGCGCACGCCTCGCACTGCAAGTTAAACAAGCAAGAGGCGGAGCTCACCAAATGTCTCGACAGGGCAGCGCATGCGCTTGCTCTAGCGAGACCAAAAAAGGACTCCTTGCACAAACAAACATTTGCAATGCAATAGGTCTCGCATTCACGCGAGTTTGAGCTATTGGCATTGTAAATGAAAATGCCTTTTATTTATGCAAAGTGCATTTTTCAAAGTTTCATGTTGCGCACACACATCCCCTCAGGGCATGTGTGTGCGCAAAATATGTGCACAGATCAATTTCAGGGGTGCAACAGGGTGTCCTTTGGACACCCCTGCGCCCTTGACATCGCATTCTCATTTTGCGATTCGCAAATTGAAAATTCTTCACATTCATTCCTATGGGCCTCTATGCCCATAGGAATGAATTGGGAGGCATTCCTTAATTGCGACTCGCAATTTGCGAGTCACAATTAAGGAATTTTAAGAAATCGCTATTTTTTGTGTGATTTCTTCATGCATTGCATTTTGCTATTCATTATTAGTGATTCCTTATTTTTCGCTAATAAGGAATCGCAAAATGGATGCTTGATGCATCTGAGGGATTGTCATTTACAATGCCAATAGCTGAAACTCGCGTGAATGCGATACCTATTGCACTGCAAATGCTTGTTTTTAGAGCGCTATGCTTTTCACAAGTGCTACTGCCTACTTGTTAACAGTAGTCCACATATAAGGTCCCAAAGCCGAGACCGATTGGCTATTCCAATGCTTGTACTGCATATGCTTGCAATAAGAAATAAAAAAAATTGTAGCCATCGCACAAGCTTGTCATGGCATACTGTTTGAATTCTGAACTTCAATAACATCGTTCAGCCAGACTCTTCAAAGACAGAAGTAATGATTAGTTATTATTGTATGGGGGGCTCGCCGAGCTTATTGGCCATAAATGTGGAACTTACCAAATTGATAAATCTGTGTCCAGTTATGGTTTTTTTAATGAGAATTTTCATGCAATATTAGCTCCTTTGCAAATGCAATGTGAACCTAAAACATGGCTCCACATCACCTTCCCACCTGAGAGCATGTATATGCGGCACCTGGGTCTGCCCTGACTCCCTCGCCCCCAGGAATATCACATGTGCTGAGTGCATTCTTGTACATATTACCCGCTGTGTAGTACATTTTTGCACGAGCCTCTCCTGTTACCAGCAACACATGGGGCAAATGCGTGGGCTGACGTGTGTTCCACGTTTCGTGCACCGCTTCAAAGAGGACGTAGCTTGTGTAAAAACTGAACGTATAAACTCAGATTAAACAATTCCTTGACGTGGTAATTCTATCTAGAGGGGAGACCAGAGGCGAGAGAACATGTGAACGGGATATGGGGAGGGGAAGGAGAGGAGACAGCTCCAATCTGTTGATCTCTCACTCCTTTAAACGGAAGAAACTTGGCGGACTTCGATTTACGTTTCTGGCACCTTAGTTCTGGAACACACTACCTCCTGAACTACGTCAAATCAATTCATATTCCATGTTTAGGAAATCTCTTAAAACTTGGCTATTCTCTCAGGCCTACGATCAATAGCCCACCCACTGCACCTGTCCACGCACTTCCCAATTTAGCGCCAAGAAACCGCTTGTGAATGAGCGCTCTAGAAATATCCGTTATCATATCATATCATATCATATCATGATGACAGGGGGGTATTAAAGAGAGAGTGAGAGAGAGATGTTATATCCACCTCTACACTGTACTCCGGCCTCATCAGTGACTTTCTCACCTTCTGACTATAGCCCCTCTCTCCGCATTTGCTTGCTCCTTTCTTTTTACCTCTCTTTCAGTCACTTTTTCTTATCTCTCTCTCTTTCTCTCTCTCACTCTACAGCTCAATACAGAAAAGGTACACGTACCGTGTAACAACCAAGTAAAGGGGCCAGTAACCATGGGAGGATACAAATAACAACTTGGCCTAACTAAGGAGGGAATAACAAGCCTAATAAGGAATCAGACACCAGCATTTATAAAGAGCAAAGACACAAGCCAATGGAAAATGTGGGCGGGCTTCTCCTCAGTACTCTACCTACAACAGATCCCCAGAGCAGCGCTGGTGCGCTGGCTCAGGCGCGACCTAAAAATGTATGCGGGGAGAAGAGAAAGCACTGTTTCAGTGTAACCTACAAGTGTAACACTTTGCGGATGAGAGGCAATTTTGCTTCTCTGTGTTTCTCTATGGGCCAGCCAGCCTTCCTGTAGTGAAAATAGCTTTTCAGAGCTAGTCACTGTGCGGGCATGTTTACTTTGAATTTCTACTCATCCTACTTTAAAATACAAAGCACCCTACCTTGTAGGCAATATAGCATTTGCAGATGTGGCTTACTTATATTTAAAAGGGAGTTTTCACCTGTCAAGAGGATATATTTTGACTGGCCAGGTTGCAGTTTCAAAACAGCAGCAGCCATGCTACAGTAGTAGGCCTGGAATCATGTTTGCCTTTTTGCACTAGTGGATGGCACCACATTGCTCTAGTCTTTGTGCAACATTGATCTGTTGATGCCATAAGGTGAACTTTAACAGAAAACAGTAATGGGCCTTGACTCAAACTCAGTCAGGCTAAGTCAAAATACTCTAAAGAACAATATGTGTGCCAGGACTGATACTTATTGAAAACGAACACTTCCAATGACCCTTATGAACAAAACATAAACGTCTGCTTAATCATTTGCATCATTTAATGATGTAATTCTCATTTTTCTCTTTTTTATAAATTTTGAAAGAAATTTTCTTTGTGCAAAAAAACAAGACAAACACTCTATACAAATATGTACAAAATATACAGGACATTTACAGTTGAACGCTTTTTTGCTTACACCACATTCACACCTCTCTCAAACTTCAGACATACATACTCTACAATGGTCCCTAAGTGCACAGCAATAATATCAATAATTCAACAGAAAGAATGAAGCAAATTGTCATAAAACATTTACAGCAGTTTTTCTATTTATCACTGTGAATTAAACTGATTGGATAATGATGACTCCGCAGTCCGTGTGACCTGGGACCAGGTCGACGCGTTTCGAACCCTCAAACTGGTGGGGTTCTCATCAGGACCAAAAAGACACTACAAAATAAAACAAAACCAAAACCCATTTGTGGATAGCTAATCAAAAAACTTCACCGTAATAACATCACCAATTGCCGAATGTCCTACCTAAAGTCTTCTCAGCAACTGCTTTCATATGTGGTACCGCTGACTCAAAATCTGAAAACCATACAGACCAAAGCTATAACAAAGTCCAATATAGATCCTACTTTCATCAGACTGACACACAATTAGTGACAATCAGACACCAAACATGCCAGATGGATAGCCCAAGGAACTCACCCCTATTTTATTTGGCGGGAGATCTAAATGAAGCCTCCAAGCTGCCTATTAAAACAGAGGAGAAAGCTGGAATAAGCTTTTATTTTATTCAGACTTAGATTTAAAAGAGCATCTTGGCGTGGCGTCTCACTTACCAAGTGCCGCCCCAGTGTCTCTAGGGGCTGTTTACATGCGAGCGGCAAGTAAATCCATGGCTTCTCTCTCTTGGGGTATTACCTGCGAAAAATGTCAATGCATTAGAGGGTTCGGTAAGCTAATGGGCGTTTCATAATAGCAGCGGTGAATTGAAATGCGGCATGTCTATCTAAGACCAACTAGGGAGGGGAATGAAACGTCCGTGGTAATCGTGAGCGGTGCTTAGACCTTTTATGCGCGGTACTGAGAGAAGTACCTTACCTTAATCTCTAGTACACTTGAAATGGCTTCCCGAACCGGCCGGACCGAATGCCATGCCTCTGTGAGTGTATGCACAGCAGGCAATGTTTAATAAGCTGGTGCATTTACTTCCTGGATGTCACGTGAGCTGAGACGCTCCTAGGCTTCTGGGAAATGTAGTCTAGGAACCTGTTTGACAGATCCAATGTGGAGCGGGAGGGAAGGGGGGAGTTTTTTACGCTATTTCTCATTTCATTTTGTTGCAGAGGGAGAGGAGGGAATGTGGTAAAGGAGGGAATGTGATAAAAACCTTATAAAAAGCTTTTTGTAATTGTGTTTTGCTGATCGCGATTGCGCGATGTCAATTTGAAAATATGCTTACAGAGGCATGCGCTCGTGGGGGATACGGTATTTAGGGGTCCCAAAGCTTGGATGTCGTATAATGGATGTGGACTTACTATGTTTTAAAAATTTCAGAAACTTAATTGAGGCCGTTAATTGCGGTGTTGAATTTCATAATAAGCAATGCTTATCATTGACTCAATCTGGCTTCCAAATTACTGCCACGTCTGTCAACTTCAATTTTGGATAATACCGTCCATCTAAGATCAGATTCCGTATGCTTTTTCAACAACCAGTGGTTCACCAATGGTGCATTTGCCACTGTTCTTCTAACCCGTGATTTATGCTGGGTAATCCTCTAGCAAACTTCCTGTGTGGTCTTACCAATATATAACTTAGGGCATGGACATACTATGCCATAGACGACATTTCTTGTTTTGCAATTTGTAAAACTATTGTGTTTCCAATGGATCGCTGCAAACGAGAAGACAGATCCTTCCAGATTTTGATCTTAACATGTGCAAGTGCCGCACTTATGATGTCCTACTATTCGTGGGAAAGCTAGCATATTCCTGAGGTTCGCTGTTTGCTCACTTGGTAGAGCTGCCCTTACTAAATGATTAGCAACGTTCATGTCCTTCTTAAAAGCGAACAATAGTCGTTCTGAAAAATCCTTGTGTATATTTTGAAGTAAATGCCAATTTTTGGTAATCATTTTCTTTAATTGGTGTGCATTAGGGCAGTACGTTGTCACACACACAATTCTAGTAGGTTCAGGTTTTAACCTCTGTTCCAATAAGGAATCTCTTGGAACCCACCATGTCGTTTTAAGGCGTGTTTAACAAGTTTTTTCGGGTAACCTCTTTCAATTAATCTTTCCATGAGTCTGAAAGCATGATCAAAATATTCATCTTTACAACAACAATTCCTCCGGATCCTGAGGAATTGTCCGAATGGCAAATTTTGCTTCAAGCTACTTGGGTGATAGCTAGTATAGTGGAGGGATTTATTCCTGTCCGTTGCCTTTCGATATAGTGTGGTGCTTAAGCCTCCTTCTAACTGATATACCTTCACATCTAGGAACTTGATCGCTCTATCAGATGCTTCTGCACTGAATTTGATATCCAGGGATCTACAATTGAGCCAAATACCAAATTCATCCAAATGTTCTCGAAGTCCGGTCCAAATAAAGAATACATCATCGATGTATCTCATGTACTTTGAAATGCAATCTGAGTACGGATTGTCCTTGTAAATGAATTCATCTTCATAAAGTCCCATAAAAAGGACGGCCAGCTCCGGAGCGAAGGGGCAACCCATGGCTACCCCCTTCGTCTGGAAGAAAAATTCCAAGTCAAATGTAAAAAAGTGCCTCTGTAGAGAAAATGTTGCAAGTTCCAACAAAAATTCTATAGGAACTCGTCTGGGGCGTGGTCTGGTCTTCAAAAAATACTCCAATATTTCCAATGCTTGGTCTTGTGGTATCTGGGTGTAAAGGGAGACTACATCCATTGTGACTAGTAACTGTTTTGAGCTGTCAAATTGTACTGTCTTAAGTTGATTTAAAAATGCTGTAGTGTCCTTTAGGTGTGAATTTTAGCCACCATTTGCTAAGGCCTTCCAGGAAATTTAGATATTCCAATCAGAGAGTAGTCGGTTTCAACATGTTTTAGGTGTCAGAGCACATAAACTGCGAACTGATCAGCAGTGTCCCAGTGTGCACAGTTTATAGATAAGCAGTAAATATTCTGAAAAAGAGGGGGAGGATCATGCAGGAAGGAGTATTTTCTCACACTGGCCATTATGAACAATGCTTAAGAGAACTTTCATCCACTGAGTTCGGGGGTGTCCAGCAGGGCCTCAGATTTGCCGTATCACCTGTGTTTGATGGGTGTCATCCCAGCTTGGGCTACAAGTGTGCCGTGGCTCCATGCATGCTGCTTATTTCACCATCAATTTTGCCTGGAACCCTTGCCTCCGTATGCTGGAGGAGACTGCATGGAGTCCCTGAACCCCGGACAGAGAGTAGTGACACAAGAGTCCAGGGCAAAGCTCACCCTCCTCTGGCTTTTCCCTCGATTGGGCCTCCTCCTGGACGAGGTCAACAGAGCCAGAGCCTTTCATTATTGCTAGAATTGTCATCTCTTGCTAAGAGTGTGGCTTGCTACCTTCCCTGCCCACGCCACCATTCTCTACTTTGCTTGGGGCTCTCAGTTTGGATGAACATTACGCCTCCTATCTACCTTGTGCTGTGCCCTCCCATGGGCCCCAAATTGTGTGGAGCTGTACATCGAGCCTGTGCTGAAGTGGGGTCTTTCCCTCCTTGGGGGGCCTCTCCCTGTATGAGGTGAATGGAGCTAGGGACTTTCACTCACTTTCCCCCTACTTAAGAAATGACTACTCCACCCATTGTCTGCTCTGTCATTCTCTACTTTACCTGGGGCCCCTGGTTTGGGTGTGCATTAAACCCCATCTCTATGGATGTGCTGTGCCCTGCACTGGACCAATCAATGTGGAATTTTAACCAAATGTGATCAGGACACCTTACTTCACTCTTTCCTGGGGGAGCACCCTAAGTATAGTAGCCCCTTTATACAAACACTCCATGTTCCTCGAGATTGTCTACCTGCCCACCGGGGTGGCCACCTTTTGGAACTGTGTTTAGGAGTGAGCCTCCTGCAATCACCTATGGAGCACAGACTTTTAAATAGCCCCTGCCCTTGTTACAACCCCCGGCCTTCTCTGTGTCTAATATTCAGACCCTTCTCTATTTTCCTCCCAGTGTGGGTCTAAGGATGAAGACTCGCCCCCACTTGTGTCATACATTAGCGGCTGATGTAACGGGAATGTGGTGGGGCAGTGCAAGAAGGGCAGCTCTTGGAGGGTTGCAGCGTGAGGGGGCAATTTTTTTTTTTACCTTACCTGCCAGTCTTCTGCTCGCTGTGCTGCTCCCTGTGCTACTCCTCTGTCACAGGTTTCCCCTGCGGCCAATCCGGAGGCTGCTCTCACCATGACAGCAGAGTTATGATTGGGTGGAGCACACTTGTTTAGCGCTCCATCGGGACACGGAACCCTGTGCCTGCTGATCTCTTCACCCAGCAATACAGCTGGGTTAGGGAGATGTCAGTGCACATGATGGTTAAGTCGGCCTCGAACAGCCGGCCAACAGTTTGGCCATATGGGTGAATGGCCAAACCTCAAGCCCCTTATTTATACATAGAGGTATTCGGCAAGGTTGCCCCGTGTTCCCACTGTTATTTTACTTTCTTTGGAACCCCTCTAACAAAAGATTAGAAATCACCCTCAAATTCATGGTATCTAATGCTGCTGTAATGTCTTCAAGGTCTCTGTCTTTGTAGATTAGCTACTGCGCACCCTCACTGAACCAACACAATCGCTCCAGACCCCTATGACCCTCTTAGAGGAGTTTCGGGGCGTAGACAGTCTTGTGAGGTGTTACCTGTCATTGCTTTACGCCTGACTCTGCTACTACAGAAACGAAAGGCTGCACCATATTCACAAGAATGTGGTGCAGCCTTGCGTTTCCCCCTGCCAGGCGCTACACTTAGCAACCTAGCGCCAACGCAGTGACCCTTGCACCATAGTGCAAGGGTTTTTGCATGCAAGAAAACATTGTTTATGTTCGGGACTGTGTCCATTCTGCACATAAACAATCTTTAAATGCCGGTTTGTCATTTTTATCTCAATGCAGCACACATGGATGTTACAAAATGTCATTTAAGAAAAGAAATTGTTTATGTGAAGGAAAGGTCAACTTCCTGAACATAAACAAACCAAGGCATTTTGCATTTTCCATGTGTGCTGCACAAGGCAGCACACATGGAAATAGCAAAAAAGAGGAGAAATAAGGCATTTCTCCTCGTATCGCCAAGTTAAGACCAGGATTTCCTTGGTCTTAATTTTGGTGCTGCCTTCTATTTAATCAACCCTAGTAAATAGAGGACAGCTTCAAAATCAATGGGTGTTGCAGTGGAATGCCCCACCTCAACACCCACTGCCCACCTCTTTCAGGCTAAGCATAGCTTGAAAGGCGGCCTTACTTCCAAAGCAGAGCGAAACTACGTTAAGTTGCTTAACGCTGCCTTGTAAATAAGGTGAAGCCCCTATCGCCACAGGAAGGTCGGAAAAAGTGATGTTCCCGTGGCAATAGGGGGCTTGCTCCTATGCCCCCCAGTGCTTATGGGAGGCAACTGCATGGCAGAATTACTTAACTCCGTCACACCTTTCTGCTGGTACACTGAATCTATTAAGTAGCTAGGTATTCAGTTGGCACCCGATCTACAAATGTTAATGAGAACTATCTTTGATCTCCTCATGCGTAACACTTAATCCACGTTAGCTGCCTGGAGGAACCATGCTCTATCTTGTGTGGGTAACATCACAGCACTTAAAAGGACTATCAGCCTGATTCATCAAGCTAAATTGCGGGCGCAATAGCAGCGAAAATGCTATTGCGCCCGCAATTTCCCAAATCGGCATTCATGAAGAAAATAACCAAAGCGCTAACCAAAGATTGCGAATTCGCTAATATATTCTCAGAATCCCTGTAGGTTTGCGCCAAAGCACGGAATTAGAGAATAAATTTAGCGAATCCACAATACAAGCGCAATCGGAATTCATGAAAATTCTCTAATAGCGAAAAACCTCAAATTCTCTATTAGCGCCGCGCAAATTAAGGACAACCCACAGCAGGTGGTAACCATAAAAGTGATTAGAGAAAATTTTGAAAAACCGTTGGCCAATCAGGAACAGGGAAAGGGCTGACCAAACACACATAAGGAGATGCAGCAGCAGCAGTTGGTGTCTCACAATGCCAGGAATGTACATGCTGGTCAGGCGGCGAAGGCTACAGCGAGCAGCACGGAGGAGACGCAGAATACAGGAGAGGATATTCCGCCAGCGGATCACCCTGCTGGGACAAACCAGGGAGCAGATTTATGCGAAGTACCGGCTAAATGGGGCCATGATAATTCAACTCATACACGACCTTGACCCCCTGATGCAGCACCCAACAAGGCGGACCAATGCTGTGCCTACACATGTACAGGTATTGTGTAGCCTGCACCTCCTGGCCTCTGGGAGCTTCCAGGGGATAGTAGCGGCTGCAGGGGGGATATCCCAGCCCACCATGTCACGCTGCCTCCGGAGTTTTGTTGACGCAATGCTCACCCAGCTACAGCGACACATCGAATTCCCCACCAACCAACAGGAACTGGACTTGACAAAGTTAAACTTCTACAATGTGGCCCATTTCCCATCTGTGATAGGATGCATAGACTGCACCCACATTGCCATCTGCCCACCAGCTGCGACGGAGTACATGTACCGGAATCGGAAGTCATACCACTCCCTTAACATACAGATGGTCTGCAATGCCAAGACTATCATTACTGACATCGTGGCCCAGTACCCAGGGAGTACCCATGACTCTTTTATATTCCGGCACAGCGGCCTCCACACACGACTGGCCAGGGGAGAATTTGGGGAAGGACACCTACTTGGTAAGTACACATTGTCAACAATTACACATTGCAATGATGTAGCTGCGCAGCACAGGCACTCACCCTCTGCTCCTCTCATTCAGGTGACAGTGGCTACGCCCTCCGGGAATACCTCCTCACCCCATACCTCTACCCGGCTACACCACAGCAACGGCGGTACAATGTTTCTCACATACGGACAAGGAATTGTATCGAACGGACATTCGGGCTACTCAAGAGCCGGTTCCGCATACTGCACAAGACAGGTGGGGCCATGTACTACAGTCCTGATGTGTGCTGCCGCATTGTGGCTGTCTGCGCAATGTTACACAACATTGCAACCAAGCGCCGGATACCAGTAGAGATCTCTGGCAGTGAGTCTGAAGGGGACGACCGTACACCAGCACATGTGCGTCATGCACGCGGGGAGAACCCTGCTAAAGGACACAGACGGCGCAACCACATCACTATGAACAGTTTCTGAAGCCCCCAATCCACTCACCCAACAATCACTCCTGCACGGCAATGTAAATAATGACTGGAGGCCCATGTATGTTGCATGAATAAATATTATTGTTAAATCCACAATAATAACGTAATGTCTACATTCATAATATTGCAGCAGTATTGCGCCATACTGCTCCTAACTAGCCACTGGACATGCTTGTATCATCAGCATTATCTAGGAAATGTTCTAGTAACTCAATTGCGCCTCCAGCGCGCAGCCCCCAAACGACGCTCTGGCTCTTCCTCTGGGACGGCACGTGTCCCTGCAGTGGGCCTGGTGCTGCGGCGTAACACGCCAACCATTGAGGCAGACAGGCTGCTGACACTGGAGGCGCACTCACTGGTGTCGTCCCTCCCCACATTGCCTTCACCAGTAGGATGGAGTGCCAGTACGGCAGTAGTGACCTGCTCCAACACCCGTCCAACATCCTCGACACATTGGATTAGCTGCTGCTGCTGCGCCAGGCACCGTCGTGAGAGCTGGGAGGTGGCATTCCCCATTATGTAGTTTGAGCGGGTGTAGGCTGTCAGGCGCGTAAGGAGCTGCCGGTGGCGTTGGCGGGCGGAGTTGCGCTGCGATATGAGTGCAGCAGTGTTGGCCTCCATGGCTGCCGTCATGCGCTCAATCCTATCACCCACATTGGCCACATTGCGGCCAATTTTGTGTAGCTGCAGCTGAATGGCCCCTTGCCGTCGTGCCTGCTGTTGGTGAATGCGTAGCATCCGGCGCTCAGTGCTCATGCCTGGCATGCGCACAGCCATCCCCCTCCTGCCGCTGTGTGATGTGTCATGGTGGCGAGCCCTGACATGCCTGCTCTGCTGGCTGCCCACAGTGGGTGTGTGCACAGTCACCACAGTTGATGCACCAGAAGTAGATGGTGCCGCTGGTGGTGGAGTTGTGGTTGGCAAAGGTGCAGCACCTGATGGTGCTGAAGTTGTTGGTCTTGCCCTGCCTGCAGGGTTAGGTGCTGCCGATGATGGTGCTGGTGCTGTTGGTGTTGCCCTGCCTGCAGAGTTAGGTGCTGCGCCGGATGGTGCTGGCGCTGTTTGTCTTGCCCTGGCTGCAGGGTTAGGTGCTGCGCCGGATGGTGCTGGCGCTGTTTGTCTTGCCCTGGCTGCAGGGTTAGGTGCTGCGCCGGATGGTGCTGGTGCTGTTTGTCTTGCCCTGGCTGCAGGGTTAGGTGCTGCCAATGATGGTGCTGGAGCTGTTGGTGTTGGCCTGGCTGCGGTGTGTGGTGCTACGCCTGATGGTGCAGGAGGTGTTGGTGTTGGCACCTCCTCGGCATCCTCTTCTGACTCATCGATCTGCAGCATGTCGCTGTCGCTGCTGTAGTCGGCGCCACCTGTGAGGGGAATTGGACTTACATTAATAGCATGTATCTGTCACACGTACAGTTGCTACATGCATGCTGGTTGACATTCCCTGCCTGGCTTAGCGATAGCTTATTTTGGGATATGTGAGGCTGCATTGGGGTTCTTTTACATTATGGGCAGACTACATGTCCCACAATGCTTGTGGCCATGATCTCATGTGCATTGTTTGAATGACTTGGAATGTATATGGGAGGCTATAGGGCCATGACCATTGGTAGGGGACAGGGTCGCAGTCGCATGCCACTTACCTTGGCTGTCTTGGCCGGGTCGGGATGAGTCCAGGTTGGTGACACCTATGCACGCCTCTGTCTCAAGGGTGTCCTCCACGCGGTCCTCCATGGGGGTATTGGGAGGGACAGTAGGTTCGCCGCCCCCAGTACCAGATGTCTCGCCCAGCCTCTCTGCCACCCTCTCCTTGGCACGACCTCGGAGGTCGTACCACCTCTTCTTGAGCTCGTCCAGTGACCTGTGTGTCACGCCCACAGCGTTCACTTTAGCTGAGATTCCTAGCCAGATGCGACGTCTCTCCATCTCTGGCACCCTCCGGGAGTCCTTTCCAAAAAGTTTTGCGTGGTTTTCAACCACTCCCTCGATGAGCTGCTCCAACTCCTGCTCAGAAAACTTGAGCTTTCTCTTGCACCCGGTGTCACTGGGCCCTGGTGCAGACTCCTCTGACATTGCTACTGTCGCAAATGGGTGAATTGCGCAACTTTGGAGGTGTCCCGGTAGGAGCTCTGTTTAGCTGCAGCCTTGCGATCAGCCTCGCAGTTCAGAATGGGGGTGGGAACTGCCTGCTTCCTGGTTGTGATGTCATCACGGCGCTCGAAAAGCGACTTCCCGTTGGTGCGATCTCGCTACTGGCGAGATGTCGCTAATGGGGATTTGCGATGGCGCTAAATAGAGACGGAATATATGGGTAATAGCGAATTTTCGGCGATTTTATTTTCTCGCTATCGATTTTTGCGCCCGTGTGCGAATCGCTTTAATTACTCGCTAACTATGATGAATTCCGATCTGCGCCTTTCCATTTGCGATTCGCTGTGAATCGCAAGTTGAGAGTCGCAGTTTCCTTTCTTGATGAATCAGGCTGTATGTTCTCCTCATTCTGTATTTGTTTCAGGCTATGCCATCCCACTTCAAAGAGAAGATCTCTACCACTTACAAGCGATCTGCCTGAACTAAATAAGTAGAGATGGTCAGACACACCTTTCCAAGATATGCATGTGGTAACCCAGGGAGCAAGGATTGGGAGTCCCAAACCTCATGCATTATAACCAAGCTTCATTTTTTATTTATTTGAAAAGTTTTATGTAGCGTGAACATGACCCTCGCTGATATCAAAGAGCTTTAATATTGTTAGAGAGGATAGAGCTATACAGTGAGTAGTGTCAAAAAAAGAAAACAATTAGAACAATACGGGTTAAGGCAACACCCCAGAGGTGTGTGGGAACTTTTTAATGTTATGACCAATAGATCAGACAAGACAATACCATAAAAAGCAAGTAGTAAACTGGAAGTCATAATATAGAGCATTACAGGCTAAGGAAGCACCCCAAAAGAGAGTGGTGACATCTCAGTGTTCGGAGAGATAGATCAGATGTGATAACATCATAAAAGCAAGCAGTAATCATAATGTCATTATCTAGAAATAGTACAAGGATCAGGCAACATCTCAAATATGGATGTTGTCACCTCAATATTGACACAGACAAATCAAAGGTACAATAGTGAAACAAGCTAGACATAATCATGAGGTGTGTTTGATGAGTCATAACCTGCTCGGAGAGGGAGTTACTAGGGTCTAGGGCAGAAATGTGTTAATGAGTAATAGTTTAACTCCTTTCTTGAAAGATGTAGTTTTTTTGGAGTTCAACTCTGCTTTATTGTGTTTTTGGAGACATGTCACACAGCTTGTCATGCCCACAACCCGGAGGCCGGCAGCAATAAAAAACGGAAATGTACACAGCCTTGTTGCCGGCATCCCGGAGGCCCGGCGGCATTACGTAAGAGGAGGAAGTGGGGGTGCTTCTCCGATGTGGCACAGTAAAAGAGGATGAACAGCAGCAGAACAGTGTTTTCTATTGGAGAAGAAAGAACGTTCTTCCCTCTCCGTTTTTTGGTGTGTAATTAAACAACTTAACAACATTACCCAACAGTGTAGTAACTATGAGGCAAGTCATGCATCATGGTCAGTTAAGTAGCAGTGTATAGGTGTGGCATGCTATGTAAGCGGAGGTGTGTTTAAGAGTGTGTGCAGGTCACAATCAATCCAGCAAGAGGGCCTCTAGTAGCCAGAGGTTAGGTTGGGCGTGGTGCCCCAGAGAGTCAACCAGCAGTGGGTGTATGTATGTATATGTATGTATTTATTTCTTATTGAGCGCGGCTGTCACCCAAAGGGTATCCTGGCGCTGAGACCTATCCATACATCTGTTACCTAGGCTACATTACTCTGGGGAACAAGTAAGTCTTAAGGTTCTTTTTAAAAATAGGCAAATCAGGGCAACTCCTCAGTGCTAGAGGAAGGGTATTCCACAGCTTGGCGGCCGCAAAACTAAAGGCACGACCACCCATTCTCACTCTGTTTATTTTAGGGACTTTTACCAAGAACGCCGAAGACGATCTCAAAGGTCTGGCTGACTGATACCAGAAAAAGAGGTTCTGAAGAGGTATTGGTCCCAGTCCATACAGGGCCCTAAAAACAAGGCATAGAGCTTTAAATGCGATTCTCTGCTGGACTGGGAGCCAATGCAAATCGGCCAGGGCTGCCGATGAAGAGGCAGACCGCGGTCGAGACAAGGCCAATTTGGCGGCCATATTCTGGATCCTTTGAAGCTTTAGGACCAGAGTCTTCGGGGCACCCAGAAGTAGTGCGTTGCAGTAGTCTATCCTACTGAGAATGGAACTACGCACTACCTCAGCTCTGGAGCCCCGAGGAAGAAGTGGCAGAATTTTCCGCAGAGCGCGGAGCAGACCCATACACGTCGCTGCCGTCCTATTTACGGAAGCATCAAGCTGCAAATTGGGTTCGAATAGAACTCCCAAATTGCGAGCTGAAACTGCCGCCTCCACCGAGCCCGGAGTGGACGCTGGCCAGAAATCGGCCGGGAGTGTACGGGGAGTTCGGTCCAAGGAGCAGTATAGTACCTCTGTTTTTGACCCATTGAATTGCAGCGCATTGGCTCGCAACCATGCTGCTGTTGCTGCCATACAACGGTGAAAGGCATCCCTCGAAATGTTCTCCGATCCCTCAAGTGAAAAAATCAACTGAGTGTCATCGGCATAATTGATGACTGATATGCCGAATGACTTTATCAGTGCTACCAAGGGTCGGAGATATATATTAAATAGGATCGGACTAATCGCCGATCCTTGAGGGACTCCCTGTTTCACCTGCCGAGTGGCTGATTGAAATGGTGGTAATGCCACGGCTTGTTGTCGGTTGTCCAAATAAGAAGCGAGCCAGTCTAGGGCCAGACCGCTCACTCCCACATTCCGAAGACGGCCAAGTAATACTTCATGGTCCACCGTGTCGAACGCGGCCGACATGTCAAGTAACACCAAAAAGGCAGACTTGCCCTTGTCGACTCGCGTTCGCAGATCATCCAGCACGGTGACCAAGGCCGTCTCGGTGCCGTGAGCTGGCCTGAAGCCAAATTGTGCAGCATCCAGATAGAGATTTATTTCCAGGAAGTTGGATAAAGTTCTTGTGACCCATCTCTCAAGGATTTTTATCGCGAATGGTAATAGCGAAATCGGCCTGTAATTAGCCGAACAGAGAGGGTCCAAGGAAGCCTTTTTCAACAAAGGTGTTACAATTGCCATCTTCCAACTGTCTGGGACTGTCGCTGTGGTCAATGATTGACAGCAGATGGAGTGCAACGGAGGAAAAAGCTCATCTTGAAAGGCCTTCCAGATCTTATGAGGCATTGGATCAAGCGGTGATCCTGATAACACACTATTTGCCAAGATAACAAATTCCTCTAACGAGGGAACAGGGAAGCTGGACAGTTGGGACAGACCTTCCTTGCTAGACGCCCAATCGGATCCTAGATTGTCAAAATGATCCGAAGGAGAAACTGCAGATGTTACAGACTGATCAGATATTTTAAGTCCAGTCAGGATAGTCCTGATTTTCTCCTCAAATGCAAGGGCCAGCGAGTCGCACAAAGCCTGCGATGCCAGGATAGTAGACGCCGTACATGATGGGTCAGACAAAGTCTTAACCAGTCTGAACAGGGTCTGTGATTTATTAGAGGCCTTCGCCAGAGTGTCTTCCAAGAACTTAGCTTTTGCGATTCTTAACTGGGCCTTGTATTCATGCAGGGCTGCTTTATAAGCCGCCTTATCCTGCTCCCTGTATCCTCTCCTCCATGTGCGCTCTGCCTGTTTACAGCGAAGTTTAAACTGTCCAAGCTCTTCACTGAACCAGGCATTTAGGCCTCTAGGCCTGTCTCTCACCTTACGCAAAGGGGCCAGGGCATCAAGAGATGAAACAATATGCCGACAGAGAGATGCATAGCTCTTGTCCACATTCTCCTCCACCTGAAAAATTCCCGGTAGCAATGCGGGTCGAATCGGCTCCCTAAGGAGGCGGTTCCATTGCCGACTCAGCTTCCTGCTGGCCGGTTTGTTAGGCCTCCATGGGGCAGGCAAGAGAAGGGACATAACAATCAGTGAATGATCAGTCCAACCCTGATCCTCGACCTTGTCTACCACAACTAAGTTTTTATCAGCAAATACCAGATCTAGTATGTGTCCCCTATCATGAGTGGGTACCTGGACCAATTGAGCAAGTTGGATATTGCTACAGGCTTGACACAGTTCTCGAAAAGCCAGGTCATGAGGGCCAAGAGGCCACAGGTTGAAATCACCCAATACTAGGAAATTGGTATGAGAGTTAGAAAGGTCGTAGACCAA
Organism: Lissotriton helveticus; assembly: GCF_964261635.1. Lineage (NCBI taxonomy): Eukaryota > Metazoa > Chordata > Amphibia > Caudata > Salamandridae > Lissotriton > Lissotriton helveticus. Next base: position 430,951,514 of record NC_136062.1, read on the forward strand.
GTCGATCAGGGATTGAAGGGCTGTCGTGGGCAGAGAGGGGGGTCTGTAGCATAAGAGGCCTGCTACCAGAGTACCACCCTGAGCCACGATAGAAAAGCCCATAAGCTCAAACCCTGCTACCTCTTTAACCACCAATTCGGTCAGGGAGATAGAGTCTCTGAAGATGTAACCTATCCCGCCACCTCTTCCCTAGGTGCGGGGAGTGTGCCTTATCAGATAGCCTGGCGGGCAAGCCCAGCCCAGTTCCATGCTACAGTCTTTCGTGGCCCACGTTTCAGTCACGAACAGTATATCCAGCTGTGACGATTCAATTAGTAATGCAGTCTCAGCATGGTGCTTTATCAAAGATCGAGCATTCAGCAGACCGCAGGACAATGTCTTATGCGGGGAGGGGATGGACAAACAGTTCTCCGTACCAGCCTCAAGCTCCAAGTCCTCAGAAGAGGCAAGGCAGGAGTCAGCCGGGTAAGGAGGGGCAGGTGCGCCAGAGGCGCCCGGGACGCGAACGGGCGCAAACGGGCTTACCTCTGGCGCACCTCCGGCGCATCTACGGCGCTTCCGCTGCGCGCACCCGCTGCGCGTCTGCCTACACATCTCAGTTATACTATTACACCGAGCGGGCTTCCGGCTGCTAGAGCCTCTGACCCCAACCAATATGGCGCCTGAGAAACTCCCAGAGCGTCAATACCTACCCAAGATGGCGGACGGATCACCAGGACCAGGGACCCTACTAACTAAGTCCCACAAAGGCGGCTTGTGAGGGCACAATTTAAATGCAGGTAAGCCTGTCTAAACCCCAAGTGACAGCAGTAACAAGCGCCCAGAAAAACCACAACAGAAGCAGCAGCGCAAATACGGCGACGCGAGTTTAAAAAACTAACGAACTAGGTGCAGGTTAAAATCTATAGCAGTCTATAGTAATGCGCGTGATGGCAGGAAAGGTGTCTCGACATATTGCCAGCAGGGCATAGAGGAGTCTGTGTGAAAGTAAGGGGGAGTGGTGGTAAGCCAAGGGAGCAGAGCCACAGTGCCGGCGGAGCATGGAGTCAGGGGGGGGGGTGGCTGACAAGTGTGCAGTGGTCGAGTCTAGGGGGGGCCCTACTTGGATAGTGCAAGGAGGAGGCATGCGCGTAGATGCAGGGTCCCCAGCCAGGCCCAGGAATGGAACAGTGTGCTAATCTATTATGGGTTGATCGCCCGCCTGGTTCGCATCATCTGAGCGTGTGAGGAGATATCGCATCAGTGGGTCCCAAATGTCGCCGGGGCGACTCGAGATGGGCAGCAGTTCAGCAAATGTCGTATGCTGATCTTGGCAGTATGTTAGGTCGCCCAGCCAATCCTTAAATTTGGGCACCCTGCCCCGTCCCCATCGGCACGCCACGCGTCTCTTGGCCAGCAGGAGCGCAGTGTCAACAAATTTCCGGCAGGATCTAGGAAAACGGACAGTGTCCCCGAGTAGAGCCACCAGTGGGTCGGAAGGCATTGGTTCTTCAACCATCTCCGCAAGAGCATCCAGCACTTGGTGCCAGAAGTCCGCCACCTGAGGGCACGCCCACGCCAAGTGGAGAAAGTCGGCACCAGCGACATGGCAGCGTTCACAGCGGTCATCATCCGCCAGGCTGAAGCGCCGCTTCCTCGCCGGCGTGTAGTATACTCGCTGCAAGTATTTATAATGAATGATCTTTAATCTGCTGCTGGCAGAAATGCGAGAGGTGAGCGTGCAGCAGCGATCCCACTGCTCATCTGATATGTCGAGACCGAGTTCGGCAGACCAGCGCAGCCGCGCATTGGACTCTGACACCGGGACAGCTCCCCTGATTTGGCGATAAAGGCCGGAGACCAGGTGGGCCCCATCTTGTGAGCTTAATAAAAAGTGTAGCGGAGGTATGGTGTCGGGCTCGCTGGGAAAGTCTGGTAGGATGTCTCTCATCCCCGCCCGTAGCCGCACATAGTAGAAGAGGTCAAGGGGAGTGCGGTCTTGTGCAGCAAAGAACTGGTCTGCCGACTTGACGGTGCCATTGGAGAAGAGGTCTCCCCAGCAAGAGACTCGCAGCTTTGCACAGAGGTTGCGAAAGCCCAGTACCCCCAAAAGGGTAAGATCAGGGTGATGCGTGAGCGGTAGCTTGGGCGAGTAGAGAAATTCACATACCAAGTTCTTGGTAATGCGGCGCCATGCATCTAATGTGCAGGAGACCGACGTATTCGGTGTAGTAATGGCAGATTCAGGACAGTGAAGCAAACCATTAAGCGGGAGGGGATGTACGATCCAGTCCTCCACTGCTACATACGGCATAAAGGGAGTAGGGTCCATCCAGTGGTAAGCGAAATGCGCCTGCGCACACTGATAGTAGGCCTCGAAATCAGGGACATCGAAACCTCCCTTCTCATAAGGGAGGGTAATGGTAGACCACTTGAGTCGGGGATTCTTGCCTCCCCAAAAGAGCCGTCGCAGCTCCGACCACAGGGTTCGGAAGAAATTAGTGCCAGGGAAGTACGGTATATTGACAAAGAGATAAAGGAAGCGGGGGGAGTATCACCATTTTTATGAGCGACGCTCTCCCAGCCATGGAAAGCGGCAGGGTGATCCAGCGGTCCACTGAAGCAATCAGTTTGGTTATCGCTACACCGTAGTTGGATCGCAGCGTCTCGTCTCTGTCTCTTGAAATGCAGACCCCAAGATAGCGGATATCAGACCGACACCACTCTAGTGGGTAATCAAGGGGGAAGTCAGTCACCGCATCAGTCAGGGTGAGAAGTTGCGACTTGGACCAGTTGATATGGACTCCGGACATCCCTCCATACAGAACAAACTCCCTAAGCAACGGATTGAGATATGTTTCGGGATGCTTGACATATAGCGTGATGTCATCCGCATAGAGTGACACATCAATCTGGCGCTGCAGGCATTGCAGTGCGCCGCCGCGATGTAGCTAACGCAGCCTACAGGCGAGAGGTTCAACAGCGATGGCGAACAACAGAGGGGAGAGAGGGCACCCCTGTCTCGTACCCCTGGTTAGTGCGATGGGCTGTGATAGATGACCGTTGATCAGTACTCTTGCCATAGGGCAAGTATACAGCAGGTGGACCCAGGATATAAATAATTTAGGAAATCCCATATGAGCTAGCACAGAGAACAGGTACGGCCATTCGACAGAATCGAACGCCTTGGATGCGTCCAGGAAAATGGCCGCCACGGGTGTGTCAGGGTGTACCGTGCGGAGCAGGGAAAAGAGCGTGCGGAGGTTATGGGAGGTAGACTTGCCCGCCACAAATCCCGATTGGTCGGGCAGCACGAGTCTGGTCATTAACAGCGACAGCCGGGTGGCCAAGACCTTAGCAAGTACTTTGACGTCGCAATTTAGGAGGGAGAGCGGACGATAGGAATTACAGGAGGTGGGGTCCTTATTGGGTTTAAGGAGGGCGGTAATCACCACCTCGCCCATGGAACAAGGGAGTACTCCATCACCTAAGGATTCCGAGAAGACCTCGCTGAGTACCGGGGCCATGATGTCAATATAAGCCTTGTAGAATTCGGCTGGTATGCCATCGAGCCCAGGGGCTTTGCCATTCTTGAGGGACATAATGGCCTCGCGTATTTCGTCTTGCTCGAACGGAGCCGCAAGGAACTCTCTATCGCCGTCGCTAAGCCAACACAGCGCAACGTCGCTGAGGTAGTCAGCATAGGATACGTCGGGCCCTACAGTGGAGGTGTAAAGTGAGTGATAGTGTGCCACGAAGGTATCGAGGATCGCATCCGAGTCCCTAATAGCAGTGCCAGAGGTGTCGGTGAGTTCTAGTATGGTGTTACGAGCTCGCGGTGGTTGTGTAATCGCAGCTAGCGCCTTTCCGGGCCTGTACCCCTCGCAATATTTACGGGCCTGCCAGTGTTTTCCCCTAAACTTTGCTTCCCGCGCAGCCTCCTCCTCGTATCGTGACAGTGTCTCCCTAAAATCGGCCTGTAAGTCGGGGCTGGGGTCGGAAATCATTCGCAGTTCTAGATCCCGCAGCTCTTTCTCCAATGTGCTAAGTGATGCGAGGATGGTGCGTAGTACGCCATGGCCTTTGGAAATGCAATACCCTCTGATTGTGACCTTGAATGCCTCCCATATGTGCTCAACTGAGTCTACTGATCCCTTATTCCTAGTGAAGAAATCTGCGATCTCTTCCCCTAGTTCAGTACGAAACAGGTTATCAAGGAGGATATCAGGGCGAAGTCTCCATTGCGGGCGAGGGCTGTCCCAGCCTGGTGTACGAAAGTGGAGCAAGACAGGGCTGTGATCAGAGTACGTCCTCAGCAGATGACGAACCCCCACCAAGTCAACAGCGACATCTCTTGTGATGAGGAAATAGTCTAGCCGTGCCCAAGTCCCGGTATATGATGTAAAGTGTGTGCCCTCTCGCCCCAGGGGGTGCAAGTGCCGCCAGGCGTCCAACAGTCCGCCCTCCTCAACGATACCCTCTAGTGCCTCCCGTGTTCTGGGCTTGTAGGTGCAGACCCCATCCGCTCTATCCAACTGTGGTTGCATCGCTAGATTGAAGTCTCCTCCCCAAACTACGTGTAGTGATGCAATGGAGAGGATTTTGCCCCAGAGAGTAGTGAAAAAAACTGGTGTGTCAACATTAGGCGCGTACATGGTTACAAATGTGAAGGTGTCCCGGCCTATCCTGCCCCACAATAGTGCATATCTGCCCTCCCTGTCGAGTAAGTCTCCATACTTTTGAAAGGGTATCCTGCGGGCAATGAGGATAGCGACTCCCCTCGAATAGGTGGAGTAGGAGGAGAAGACACGTTCTCCGGCCCACCTACTCGCAAACGATGTCCCGCCCTGTGGCGCCAGATGCGTTTCCTGTAACATAGCGACTTGTACGTGACTTCTATCAAGGTAGGCTATGACATCACGGCACTTTCTGGCATTGTTCAACCCTCTTATATTCCAGGATAAACAAGTTAATTGCGTGTTAACTGCTGGAGTGGCCATGGATAGCACAGCAAGAACTATAACAGCGCCGGTATAAGCAGCACGGATACACCACCTCCGCACCACAGCATCGTTGCCCACACCGAGGTAAAATCCAAGCACATAGTCTAAGAAATGAGTGCCTCAAAGAGAAAAAAAAGAAAAGAACACCCCTCCCCACCACCCACCCCAGCATCCCAATCATGCCAGCAGCCAAGTACTCCCACCCATCACCCCGCCCCTTCCCCAACTCAAGCAACGTGAACAGCTGGAACTCCAGCAAGTCAAAGGGGATCACCCAGTGGGGGTAAGACATAGAGTACGTACAGCCACCTCCTAGGCCCCAGCTCCGTAACTGTGCCGCCCTCGGTGGAGACTAGGGCCAGGAATCTGGTCCTTGGGTTACGTTACCATAGGGATGAAGAGTCCATGCAGCGTCCCTGTCCATACGGTCTCTTGTGTCCGTGCATCAATGTTCGGGATGAGAAAAAGCCGACGTAGGAAGGGTGTGCAACGTAGCAAAGATCAATAGACAGTCTTCGTGGGGCGCCGAGGGTAGGTCTGCATTATCACGTTCCTCCTCCGCATCCCGGTCTTCTCTACGTGCTCTCCGGAGCGATTTGAGAAAGTCATCCACCTTCTGTGGGTTGGCGAAGAACCGTTGCATGCCCTGGTGGGTGATTCGCAGCTTTGCAGGGTATAAAAGCACATAGTCGATCTGAGCCTCACGAAGTTTTTTCTTCACCGGGAGAAACTTGCGCCGCTCCTCCTGCACCATAGGCGTAAAGTCTGGGAAGATGGAGAAGGTGACTCCATTATACTGCAGCGATCTTTGAGATCGGGCTGCCCGGAGGGCAGCGTCCCGGTCGCGGTAGTTTAGCAGCCGAGCAATGATGGGGCGCGGAGGAAGGCCAGGTTTGGGCATAGGCGCCAGAGAGCGGTGCGCCCTCTCAACGATAAACTGGGGCGAGAAAGCATCCTCTCCGATGGCCCCCTTGAGCAGTTTCTCTACGTACAGCTCCATTCTGCCCGTATCTGTGTATTCCGGAACATTGGTAACCCGTATGTTGTTTCGGCGGCTACGGGCTTCCAAATCCTCATTTTTGGCCGCTATGATCCGGAGGAGGTTGTCCATCCTGGACAGTTGAGTGGTGTGTGATGCGGCAACATCCGAGGTATCAGAGATACGTTGCTCCGCAGCTGTAAGGCATTCCTTGTGACGGTCTACCTTGTGTACCAGTGCGTCCAGCCGCGCGGTGACCCCGTCGACCTTTTCTACAACAGTGGCGAAGCCCTGTCGCATCTCTTGCAGCAGGCTGGACAGTTCAGTGTCTTTAGCTGAGGGGACGGTGGCCCTCGGGGACGACGTGCCAGGGTCCGGGTCCAGCTGCGTCGATTTTGCGCCTTTCCTCGCAGTATCAAAGCTGAGCTTGGTCTGGCGGTTCTCCGGCCGCACCATGATGGCGTCGGGGCGCGACACTCCAAGAGCGTGAGGAGCAGTAGCACTGCAGGTTGTCTGGCTAGGATACTATCTCCAGGATGTAGGGCCACAGCGAGGGTGAGGCAGGGCAAAGCCCTGGCGGCTGGGAGGGGGGTAGCAAAGTCTTAATGGCAATGGTGGTAGGGCCCAGCACGCCAATGTCGCTGTGTAGGGTGGCGGCACGACAGGTCCAGGCGTGTGTGGGAGGCAGGGCAGCTGGACCTCAGCGGGGGTTTGTCACGCAGGTGTAATGCTCTATCCAGGTTAGCCACAACGAGGCCACCTCACAATGTACAGTTGGCGGTATGAAGGAGCGATGCCAGGCGGGTGAATGAGGATCGAGGTGGGTCCCAGCCTCACCTATGTGGAAGGTGCAGTCTCTTGGCAGTGAGGGGACAGCGTCCCGATGCTTGGCACTATGCAGGTGGTCAGGGCCGGCCGAGGATCAATGCAGGAGTGGCAGCTAGCTCGAGAGCCCAGGTCCAAGGGTCAGCCCCCTCGCCGGGTAGTGCACTGTTCCATGACGTTTCCCACCGAGCGGGTCCGGCACTCTCCAGGGATTGGGCAGGCAGTGAGGTGTCCGTGTCCCGGCGGCCCGTTATACAGAGGGCAGTGGCAGCTCCACCAGCGGGAGAGGCGAACGCAGCGAGGGGGGGGGCGGGGGGTCCGCGCACCGCCGAGCCGACCGCCACTCACCCCGATCGCGGGTCCGCCGGTGAAGATCCGTCCAGAGGTCCACCAGTCTTTCCGGGGAGAGGCCCAGCTCCTCGTGGCAATCCCCGGCCTGTAGTAGCCCAGCGTGGCCAGACTCGCGCACTCCACCGCACCGCAGCAGCCGTCGGCGAATGTTCAAAGCGGCGCCGCTCCGGCCCCGAGCCCCCCAGCGTCACCAGATTTGGACCGAGTGCAGGGATAGATGTCGTGCTGCAACTCGTCCGGAATTCAGGCCGTTTTGGATCCCTTTGGTAGAGGATATTAGAAGGATAGTGTCCCAAGGAGCGGGAGCTGCGAGACTAAGCAGCCATTCCGCTTGTGCGCCCTCTAGCGCCCCCATGTTGATTTTTTTCTTTATGGGGAAGCCACTTGAGGTTTATCAAGTCAGTGGTGATGTGATTATTTCTTTTAATCCTGTGAAGAGCCTTGCAGCAGAGTTGAAGGAGGCCCTTAATGGCACTGTTTTGGAACTGGACAAACCACTGAGAGGTTTCCTGAAGCCGAGAAAATCAACTTGATCTCCAACTTCAAGCCCTCCACAGACGTCTTAGACCCTCTACCTACGCAAATGACAAAAAAACTGAAATGGGCCCTAGACCCACTTTGGTGCAAGATTATAAACAGTTCCCTAAACAGCGGAATCGTTCCCGACTGCCTCAAAGTGGGTCAAGTCACCCCTCTGCTGAAAAAACCTGGCCTAGATACGTCAGATCTGAACAACTTCAGAACTGTCTCCAGCCTACCTCTACTAGCCAAAATCTTGGAAAGATGTGTACTACAACAACTAACGCAACACATGAAGAGTATCGACTTTCTTGACTCCCATGAATCTGGCTTCAGGAAAGGCTGCAGCACTGAAACCGCGATCCTCAACATCATCGACGACATCCACTAGAGATCACAAACTTCTCATTAAAGGTCAGCAAGAAAGGGCGGGGCTTGATGAGATAGTCCTCAAATGGTTCTCCTCCTTCCTACACAACCGCTCCCAGAGAACCAAAATCAACAACTTTGAATCGGACCTACACCCATTCAACAGGGGAGTTCCTCAAGCGTCAGCAGTGCTCTCCCCTCAACTATTCAACATCTACATGCAACCACTCACCACCCTACTCAAAAAAAGCCAACATGCCCTTCCATCTGTATGCCGATGATATGCAGATCTACTTGAAATCTCATCTGCGAAGGACATTCAAAGACTCAACAGCATACTGAAGGAAGTGCAACTTTGGTTGACAAGCAATCACCAAAAACAGAATCCTGACAAAACTGAATTACTCCTCATATCAAACAGAGCAGAGAACCCCCAAATGGTAGATTGGCTAAAAACTATTGATGCACTCAATGGAAACCTCACCCTGGCGGACTCTGTTAAATCACTAGGCATCACGCTAGACCCGAAATTGGACATGACCACACATATAAAGAACTCAGCTAAGAGCGCCTTCCTCAACTTAAAGTTATTGAACAAAATTAAACCTGTCATCCCACCCAAAGATCTCAAACAAGCCACTCAACCATTGGTTCTGTCAAGACTAGACTACGGCAATGCAGCCCTCACAGGAATTCCAAAAGCACATCTTGTCCCCTTAAAACTACTCTCAACGCGGCTGCCAGAATGGTCACTGGACTTAAGAAATATGAGCACATCTTAAGGGCACTCAGAGAACTCAGCAGGCTCCTGTCAATATGAGGGCTAATTTCAGAACAGCTTGTCTTACTCACAAAGCCCTACACACCGGCAAACCTGAATACCTGGCTGCCAACTCAAAAATTCATAACAGAACAGGAACCTCAGAAGCTCAAACACCCTTCTACTCATTTCACTGAACGCTTGTAAACAAAAAACAGCGGGCAGATCATTTGCAGGAAACGCACCCAAAATATGGAACTCTATTCCTACCCTCATCAGAACTAACCCCTCCTTTACGAATTTCAATAGCCAGCTCAAAATCCATTTCCTCGATCGATCCCTAGTGAACAGATAGGAGCTGTTGGAGCGCTTAAATCGACTCCACACTCTGCCTGACTCTACGCCCGCTAGCCCTCTATCCTATTCTCTGACACTGTGTCTTCTCAGTTTTTGTATTTCGGGATCGTCCGAATCTTTATATTTGTGTTGTACATGTCCTGTAATTGCTGTAAAGCGTTCCAATACCCACCGGTCAGGTCAGCGCTATATAAAACTCCGCAAATAAAATAAATAGTCCAACCTGGGAATTACTAGGGCTTTGATGGTAAGTTTGAAGTCATTGTAGGAGTGGTAGTGTCATGTAGTTCCTGAATATCCTTATATCGTGTTAAGTTAGCATAGGTACATTTGAGGTTTAAACGCCATTTTCCATTCTTGCAACTTCTGCACATGACACTTAATTGTTGACTTAGCTTTCAACCTAGTAGTTTGCCGTGGTTTATGTGAGAATAATATGTTATTGCTCTGATATCAGCTTTGCTTAATAAACTATGTCTGCACGAAGAGTGCTGAAGTTTCAGGAACAACACGATATGGAATTTTTATGAGGTCTGATCTCCACGCCTTCATAGTCATAACACAAGTGCAGCCTTTGCCAACTCTGGCTTCAGGCGGGATTGATATTGCTTTGCATGAGGCACATAACACACACTTGATGCGGTGCACATGCAGAGAGAGCTGGTGTATGCTGATGTGATTCCGTCATGCTAGGACACTAAGGTATGGGCCCGCTCTAAACCAACCCAAAGAGACCTTCTTAGCTAATAATATAATATATGTGTTAGGGAGGGTGAGATATAAGTGTTGTTAACTCTTATTCATTACAGCATGTTAACATGCTGTCTCCATTCGCTTTTTATGTATTAGTAACTATGCTGGTAATTTTGCTACTGATAATAAGTATACTTGTATTATCTAAGATACTGCGCCTGAGAAGACGGCATTAGTAAATAAACATTTCAAATGCACATGTGTTCTTCTTTACTCCATGTTCTGGTTTGTAATGATAATATAACGAAAGAGTGTTCATGAGTTCCACGTATCCTGAGGTACTGTAAGTTCATGTTCTGGTTTGTCTAAACATTGGGAGTTTGATAAGACCAATGAGACACTGTAGCTAGCTCGGTAAGGGGTAAGTTGGGTACTAAGGTGAGTTTTGGGTCACCCTAATTCGCCGAGGTTCCAATCCTCTGTGCACAGTTCTGTGTGAGAACAGAAACCCTGCGACATGGCGCCCAACGGTTTCGGTGGTCTTATATCATGACACTCGAGTAGTATATCTTTCAAACCTTAACCCCTTCACCTCCGTTTCCGGAAAACGGGGTGTCGGTGAAACCTACCTATTTTTTGAAATAGGTCTTTTTCAAGCTTGATTCTTTCTTAAACGGTTTCTTTGAATTACTACCCAGTTGTGCTACAAAGTCTTCTTTGTGTTTTCTTCTTTCCAGTGTTATCATGGCGGTGGCCATTGCGAGACATAGTCGCGTGGCGGTGCGCACACATCTGCAGGCGTACCAAGTCCCGGTGGACGGTATGGCTGTGATTTTAGTGGTGGGTGCAGATCCGGCGTTCCCTTTTGAGTTGTTTTACTCTTGGGTTACGTTTCCGGCTGTGGACGCAACTTCTAGTTTGTTCCACTCCTACACCGCCTCCGCAGTCCCGGCTGAATATACTCCGTACAGGGCACTGGAAATACCTATTGATCATTGGCAGTATCGAGTTTGGTTTGATGGCGCCCTCCCCCACTCTTTGTCCGCTGCGAGGTTAGGTCCACTCTCGATTCCAGGTGCAAACTGGCCTGCGTTGGGTGGGTTTACCCCGCACCCGAATCACGGCGCTTGTACCCTTGCAGAAATTCGTAGGCTACATGTGGTTTCCATTTCTGTGATTCGAGCATTAGTGCAATACATCGGTCGACATCTACCTGGTGGTCCCCAGGGGGGTGCGGCCGTTCCCATGGATCGAGGCGGTATACGTCTTAATCCGGTGATGGTAAATTTGGTTTTTGGTGCGCGTCCAGTTGACAACGATGACTTCCCCTTCTGGCTAGCTGAGAAGTTTGATCAACTGGAGGCGGTGTTTCCGAATTCTACTCCTGCTGATAAGCATAGAATGTTGACGATCACTTTACCGAAGGATTTAACTCCTGAGCTTGTTGACTGTGAAAGCTGGGGGAAAACATTTGCGGCCGTTTATACGAGGTGCTTTGGCACCCCGTCTATGAATGCACTGCCTGAGATCATTAAACGTGTTCAGAATGATCACGGACCTGAGGCAGCGGTTGAATTGGGTATGCGCCTGTGTGGTTCTTTTGAGATTGTAAGTGATCTCATACTCTCCAATATTAAAGGAGATGCGGTGAACTTTCAGGTGTCGAATGCTTTGGCTGCTCTGCCCGATGCCGATAAACCCCGACAGTTAGCAAAGATCGTTGTGGCCGCTTATAAGACAATTGGCCGCACAAGTAGAGGTCTGAAATATTTTTCAGTAAAGGAGAAAAAACAACCTCAGGGACAATCTGCAGTGACAGATGTCCAGCCCAAGTCCAAAAAACAGAATTGGCCTAAAAAACAGAAACAGGGGAAGCAAAATAAACAGACTCAGGATTCTTTTCCTGCAATACAAGCTCCTGCGCCGACAGAAAAAGTTTATGATTTGCGCGATCGCGCGATGATTAAATCACCTGATCGATTTCAGGGTTCTGATCAACGCTCTCCTCGTTCCTTTCAGGAAACATCGGGCCCGAAGACCGGTGGAGGAGGCGGTGGAGGTGGACGTGGTGGCCAACAAGGACGTGGTCAGTCCCGCCAGACGGACGGCGCAGTGAAGCAGGAGGATTCTACGCCTAAGCGTCCGCAGTTTGCGAAAAAGAAAGTCGCAGCCTTAACAGCGCATAGATATGCCACAGATAGTGAGAACGCGGCTTCGGAATCTGACGTGGGCTCTGACCTTGCTGGACAGTGCGGCGGAGATTACCATAGTCAGAGAGGCGCTCCGTCCACTACTGAGGGTGACAGCGACTGAAGTGTTCGTTGTAATTGAGACAGCCGATACGAGACTAGCTCCCCCTGAAAGACTTTATGAAATTGTCCTGTTAATTGAAGGTGACATACAGCGTACTGTCAGAGGGGTATTTTGGGAGAATCTTTCTTCTACGTATGACATTTTGCTTTCGGAGACTGACTGGCCCCCACCTTTTGTGCTCGCGGCGCCGCGAGGGGAGGAGGTAATCCTTCCCAGTTTCGCGAAAACTGTCTCTACAGAGCATGCGCAGCATTTTGCAGAAGAGTGGGCTCGGGCTCTTGCGCCGGCTCTGTACCGCAACCAATGTGGTTGGGATAAATTGTCTCCTTGCCACGAAATTCCGTTGCAGTCTCAGCCTCAGCCTCAGCCTCAATATCCCATACGGCGTAAAGCAAAAGCTGCCGTCGCAGAAATCCTTGAACAATTGGAATATCAGGGAGTTATTGTAACGTGTGTGTCACCGATGAATAATCCCCTTTTTACTGTGACCAAGCCTGACGGATCATATCGTTTGGTATTGGATTACCGGCATTTGAACTCGCATTGCCGTAATTGTGCAGTACAGAATACTCACGGCTCTGCCATGGTGGATAGTCTAGTGCGTAAGCGTTTCAAGACAACGCTTGATATTTCCAACGGTTTTTATGCCCACAGACTGGATAGCTTTAGCTCCCAATGGACAAGTTTTACATCCGCTGGTGTGCAAAAACGCTTCCAGCGACTCCCGATGGGCTACAAGAATAGTCCTGGAGTTTTCACCTCCCGAATAGTCACTCTTTTAGAGAGTATCGATCCGGATGCATGTTCTTATGTGGAGGACATTTATCTCACAGACGACGAGATTTGGATGCATCTGTGTCGTGTAAATTCAATAATTTGTAACTTTCCAGATATGGGTTACAAATTTAATTTTGCAAAATCGCACATTGCAGAACACACAGTGTTGTTCCTCGGCTATGAGCTGAACAATGAAGGTCGGGGATTGGCTCCTCACTTCTTGGAGAAATGCGCACAATTGCGCGCTCCTACAACACTGAAAAAATTACAGTCTTTGCTGGGCTTCTTGAATTTCGGCAGAACTTATGTTCCGGAATATGCCCAGCGTATCAAGCCTTTGTATGCTTTGATACAACCAACTTTCTCAAAATCATGCTGGCTGCCTGAGCATTCGGCCATTTTGCAATCATTGCAGGCTGATCTGCTCGCCTCTAAATACTTACTGACTCGTGATAACCACACCAACCTGGTGATAAGAATAATTCCAGGGGCGGTGGGTTTCACGTACCTAACTTTTAATGAAGGTGACACAGTTCCTATTGCTTACAAGTCACACTTGTACACTTCGGCTGAATTGCGGTTTCCCACTGTGGAGAAAGTTTTCACTGCTGCACAGATGGCGATTCTTAAAGAACGAGCTCTGTCACAGGGGAAGCGCATGTTAGTGGTAACACCCTGTCCTCATTTGGAGGCAGTCACGAAAGCCAGTGTACCGAATTCTAAAGCTTTGCACCCACGGTGGATTCAATGGGCAGCGTCATTGACGTCCACGGATGTCACGTTTATTTTTGACGCCTCATTACGGTCGCAAGAGTACTTGCAGTATGAGTTTGTTCATCCTGCTCCTCTGGCTATGCGACCTTTGGAGGACTTCCATTGCATCATTTACACTGATGGGTCGGCGCAGGTTGTGCATGACTCTACACATGCCTACGTTTCCGCATGCGCTATTGTGGTTGGTGCTATGTTGAACGATGAGTTCATTTCCAGGGAGGTACACACGTTGCCCCTGGGCGACTGCACTGCACAATTGGCTGAGCTTCGTGCTCTTTTACTAGCGTTGGAGTACGCAGATCCAAGTGTTACTACTCTGACTGTAAGTGATTCTTACTACTGTGTTCAGTCTTACAATGAGAACTTGTTCTTTTGGATTCAAAATGATTTTCATGATTCCAAGGGTAGCACAATAAAACATAAAATGATCTGGGTTCGAGTGGCAGAGCTTAAGGCTAAGTTGCCACTCATTTATGTGATTCATACTCTCGGTCATCAGCGCGTGGGAGTTCACGCTGTTGGCAATTCGCTTGCTGATGAGGCGGCGAAATCAGCAGTATCTACATACTTAGTTGCAGCGGTTACTAGATCCAAAACCAAGATTGATAGCGACATCTTTGCGGCAGTTGCTGCCTCTGAGAAGGGAAGTAAGCATCCTGCGGGATTCCCTTCGAAGTACAAATACCACTTAAGTCCCGAAAAGGTTCCTTTTGTGACAATTCCTGAAGTTGGGGAACGGCTGATTCCCAACTCGGATCGCAGAGCAGACTTGATTACAGCGGCACATGAAGGTGTGGCGTCTGCGCATGCGGGCGTCTCGGCCACTGTAACTCAATTACAACAACGTTTCTGGTGGCGGGGACTGTACAAACAGACGCGTGATTATGTCCTTCTTTGTGACATATGCCAGCAGATTAAACCTTCGACTGCTACGCGTCCGCCACAGACTCAGTTGTACATTTCTAATAAACCGCTAGGTTGTGTTTATTTAGATCACTGCGGTCCTTTTTCATCTGATACTGCGTATAAGTACATCTTAGTAGCAGTTGACTCATGCACACGCTTTGTGTGGGTATGGCCACATCGCAGCGCTGATTCACGGACTGTCATTAGAGATTTGCGTGTCTTTATAGGGATTTTTGCCTGTGGTACCTTCCATTCGGATCAGGGTCCGGCTTTCGCCTCTAAGGCGTATAAGGATGCCATGACTTCGTTGGGGGTCCAAGTCAAGTTTTCGTCTCCCTACAGACTTGAGGGTAACAGTGTAGTTGAGCGAATGAACCGTGATTTAAAGCAATCTTTGACAGCCCGAGTTATAGGCACTGGCAGAAACTGGCTGGCTCACCTCTATGGCGTGCAGCGTGCTCTTAATAATCTCCCTAGAAGGTCTCTGGGTGGGCGGACCCCATACGAAATGCTCTTTGGCATCAAGATGTACGTCCCTGACCTTGACGGTCTAGACTGTGTGGTTCGCGCCACTTCCTTTGACGCAGATGAACATTGCTATGTTTTACAGAATCTACAAAAGACCAGAGACAGTCTTGCAAAGGAACATTTGCCCTCCACGTCGGATGATGCGTTGCAGATCCCGGTAGTTGGCTGGCTACCCCAAGTTGGCGAACTGGTTCGAGAGAAGATCGATAACAAGAAAGAATTTGGTCCTTCCTATCGAGCTCCGGTTCCAGTCCTTGGAGTGAAGGGCACAAGAACAGTAATTTTACCACCACTTCCTGGTCGTAAGGAAAACAGGTTTATTTCAATTGACAATGTCAAGATACACAGAGTGGCCGATTCTTCTTAGCATGACACCGGCTGTTTCCTGTCCTTCCATTGTGAGAAATTCAGTTATGCCCACTGCTTCTAATATTGAACCTGAGGTGGCCATCGAATTACCTGCTCTTTCCTGTCCTTTATTAAATAATTTACCCGGAACTAACATTGATGAGATAGACTATGCCTACCCCACTGATTTGTCCATGCCTGACCTGCAAGCACGTTTAGCCACGGAATCCAGATTTTCATTTGACACTGCTTCCCTTGCCTCGAAGAAACCCTCTCGAATTGCAGTTTATGCTAGCCTGTTTAAAAAACATTTTTTGATTCCCCCTTGGACTTACATTTGGCTGGTCCTTTTTTCGGTTTACCTTTTTATGTCAATTGGTTTTGTGTTTTATTTTTTTCGAATCATCAATGGACACTATGTCGAGGAAAGAACTTGCATTACTCATTTGAATGGAACTTTGGCCCCGCTTTCCTCGTCACATTCTACACTCAGATTTAAAAGAGACTTGACTTTGGTTAACATCACAGCATGGCCTGTCCTTGATGGAATCGTGTGGGATGCAGTTCGGTTTCAGATTCATGGCCCAACGGAAGTCGTTAATGTTCCTAATGTACTTAGAGTGAATATGGGGGATGTGGTGAAACAGAACATTCGTTCTGATGACTGGGATGTCAATGCTGTGGAAAGTTTGTTTTCTGATTTGCAATACTATGCTGCCTTTGATGTTGAGGATTTATATTTAGAATCTGCTAATTATGGTGAATTATTCTGCTACCAACATTATGGCAATCACTTCTTACACAAAACATCTTCCCGAAGGGATACTGTTAATTTTACTCAGTGGGAACATTGCCCAGCACCTAAACAAGGGAGTTCAGAAACATTTCTGAGAAAGTATACTTATTTCACTGACTTTAACCAGTCCAATCCCGAGTCTTTTTATTTTAAATTTCATAACAAGCCAATGTCCAAGGTTAGACTTACCGATACTAAATTGTTGTATTCGAAGGCCTTCCTTGATCAATTAGTTACTGGAGGCTATGAGCTATGGAAGGAAACAATAGACCTTAAATCAGTTTGGGGTTCAAGGGCCTGGCAGGTACAAGGCACTGAGGCTTTGCACCGTGCATGTCTCATCCCGAATCATATGTTGTTTTTAAATGAAACAATTTCCCAGACTATATGCTTTGGATTGGCTACTTCTAAAAAGTTAAACGCCCCTACTTTCCCGGAGTTGGAGGAATATGATGGTTGGAGTAATTTTACTCAGTTGTCCATTAGAGAATTACAGGCTCTACTCCTTAATTCCTCCTTTAACATTTCTAGTATGAATCCTAAGGGTTGGCTGCTTTGGCACCGTAGTGCTGATTCTTGCCAAAATAGATTTTTGGGTTTAACTGACGGTTTTAAAACTGTTAGATCTGATCCCCGGTTTGACTTGGTTCACACTGTCACCTCTTATTCTGTAGGCAAATTGTGTCAAAATTGGCTGAAACATTCAACTTTACCTGCGGTTAAGAGTCACCTATCTCAACTGAATGCAGACGTGGATTTGAATGATTTCATTAAAGGCCCGGCTAGTGGCAGGTCGAAAAGGTGGTTATATGGGGTTTACAATGAAATTTGGAAACTATCACAGATTGAGGCTGCTACACGCCTTAGAGCTATTGATCAGGCGAATCTTGAGAAAGTGCTTGCAGTTGTTGACAATAGTATTAACGTGCTTTCCTCTAGAATTTACACATTGGATAATATTGTGTCGTCAGTTGTCGATATTGTGCATGATGAAGTGTCAGTATTATACCATGGTCAGAATCAATTACGATCAATCATGCAGTTTGCATGGACCCTTCAGACTCTGAAGAATGGTAAAGTTCCCTGGGGGTACATGAACGTTTCTTCTTTATTTGCACCATTTAATTTGACTGACAAACAACGCTTGCTTTCAATGCGCGATGCTTCCTTTTCTATGTTACATATTGAAAGGTTAGAATCTTTACCTTTTTCCGTGGCAGAAGCCACTGCTGCAACGTGGCTTATCCACGGTTTAATAACGCTGCCTTTTGCTTTATATAAGTTTTCAAATTGTATGAAATATGTACCCATTGGTCGTTATGAACCTTTAGGTAGCGGTTTCCTTCATGAAGTCTGGTCGCTTCCATACACATACAGATGTTTCAAGGATGACCAAGAAGTTTATCTGAATGGGGAGGAGTGTACTGAGACGCCAGATCATTCTTTAATGTGTAGACACATACAGTTGCACGGTTCGTGCAACAAAGATCGACCGAATATGGCTTGCGTTTTACAAGGCACGCCGGTTCCTGCTATCATCCCCACGTTTAAATTATTAGAAAATGGTAGTTATTTGATGCTCAATAATGAAGACTGTTGTGGGTTAATTAAAGGTGTAGCTTTCATCGAAACAGTAAGTGAGCGGGTTATTTGCTGCAGAAATGTGCTTTATCCTCCCACACATGAACATAGGGAGTCTTCCATCTGGCCACAGATACCAACCTTGGGAGCAGAATTCAGCGGCATGGCAAGAATAAGGGCTCTTTTGTCCCAGAAAGAGGTGGCCTTGAGCTCGGCCCGTGAAACTTTCGTGCTTCACATTGCAAACACCCGTACAGAGGTTCAGGCTCTTTTGAATACTGATTTGCCTTTGCATTTCGGAGCGATGGTTCGTACTATCTTTAACGCATCCTCCACAAAAGGCCTAGCACATTTTTTTAAAGTGGTTAGCAGTGGTCTCGTGACTTCCTTTGAAAAGATTTTTGGAGTCATCCCTGCTTTCTTCCATTCTATTTTTTCATCCTTGTTTGGAGGATTCCCATTTTTACTTGCATTAGCGGCTGGCGCTCTAGTGGTTTTCTGTCTTTTTAAATATGGATGTCCTTCCTGTGCAAGACCCCGCGCAACAGCTACTGACGCAGTTTTGCAACCGCATGCTTGAATATTATGGCACACTGCCGTTGGCGACATTGAGCGCGGCATATGGATTATCTTTTCGATTCTCCTATTTCACCTGTGTCCAGCCTGTATTTCACTGCCTGACCTGTGATTTCCATTGGGCCATTGATTTGTGTCTCTGCGGACCGGTTTCTCCTGACGTCGATTTTAATCAGCTGATGAGTCCTATCATTGCTCACGAGTTGGTTTGTTCTGACGAGAGGATTATGGCCTTAGCAGTGGCGCATGGACTAATTGGTCCCTGGGATATATTGTCGGCAGCACAGAATTTCTTGGAACTGAGTTTTCTTGAAAACGCACCGAGCTGTCCTCTGATGGTTATAGAGGATCCGGTGCTGGAAGAACACGTATGTTCTTTTCATCTTTTAAATTGGATGGCTGAATAGTTTTCGGATGAGGACAGTGATTTCCTATTGGAGGCTGTTGCTACTTACTTTGCATATACAGTTTTGTCATAGACACTGCCTCGAATTGACATGCTGATCAATAGCATTTCATTGATTTTATTGACTTATTTGTCAAATTTTTTTATTATTTCCTTGCCTATAGGCTTGAGCCACAATATATTTTTGGGCTATTTTTTAGCATTATTTTTTAATGTTTAGTTTCAGATCATTCTCGTTTACTGTTGAGTTTTGCTCTCATGAGATGGCACTTCTGTTATCATATTTAGTCCGTTCTCGGATCAAGGGGGGGTGTCATGTAGCTCCTGAATATCCTTATATCGTGTTAAGTTAGCATAGGTACATTTGAGGTTTAAACGCCATTTTCCATTCTTGCAACTTCTGCACACGACACTTAATTGTTGACTTAGCTTTCAACCTAGTAGTTTGCCGTGGTTTATGTGAGAATAATATGTTATTGCTCTGATATCAGCTTTGATAATAAACTATGTCTGCACGAAGAGTGCTGAAGTTTCAGGAACAACACGATATGGAATTGTTATGAGGTCCACGCCTTCATAGTCATAACACAAGTGCAGCCTTTGCCAACTCTGGCTTCAGGCGGGATTGATATTGCTTTGCATGAGGCACAAAACACACACTTGATGTGGTGCACATGCAGAGAGAGCTGGTGTATGCTGATGTGATTCCATCATGCTAGGACACTAAGGTATGGGCCCGCCCTAAACCAACCCAAAGAGACCTTCTTAGCTAATAATATAATATATGTGTTAGGGAGGGTGAGATATAAGTGTTGTTAACTCTTATTCATTACAGCATGTTAACATGCTGTCACCATTCGCTTTTTATGTATTAGTAACTATGCTGGTAATTTTGCTACTGATAATAAGTATACTTGTATTATCTAAGATACTGCGCCTGAGAAGACGGCATTAGTAAATAAACATTTCAAATGCACATGTGTTCTTCTTTACTCCATGTTCTGGTTTGTAATGATAATATAACGAAAGAGTGTTCATGAGTTCCACGTATCCTGAGGTACTGTAAGTTCATGTTCTGGTTTGTCTAAACATTGGGAGTTTGATAAGACCAATGAGACACTGTAGCTAGCTCGGTAAGGGGTAAGTTGGGTACTAAGGTGAGTTTTGGGTCACCCTAATTCGCCGAGGTTCCAATCCTCTGTGCACAGTTCTGTGTGAGAACAGAAACCCTGCGACAGTAGGGTTTTGAATCAATAACTTGCGCTAGGCAGTTGAAGGCTGTTAGTTGCTTTATCCATTCATTAATGATGAGAGACTGATTGGGTGGGGAGCTTAGGAGGAATATAGTTTTGAGTGTGTTAAGTTTAAGGTGGTTGCATGTTAGCCATATTTGGGACTTTTGTCGAGTCCTCAAATGGTTCTCCTCCTTCCTACACAACCGCTCCCAGAGAACCAAAATAAACAACTTTGAATCAGACCTTCACCCAATCAACAGGGGAGTTCCTCAAGTGTCAGTGCTCGCCCCTCAACCATTCAACATCTATATGCAACCACTCACCACCCTTCTCAAAAAAAGCCAGCATGCCCTTCCATCTGTATGCAGATGATACGCAGATCTACTTGGAAATCTCATCTGCGAAGGACATTCAAAGACTCAACAGCATACTGAAGGAAGTGCAACTTTGGTTGACAAGCAATCACCAAAAACAGAATCCTGACAAAAACTGAATTACTCCTCATATCAAACAAAGCAGAGAACCCCCAAATGGTAGATTGGCTAAAAACTATTGATGCACTCAATGGAAACCTCACCCTGGCGGACTCTGTTAAATCACTAGGCATCACGCTAGACCCGAAAGTGGACATGACCACACATATAAAGAACTCAGCTAAGAGCGCCTTCCTCAACTAAAAGTTATTGAACAAAATTAAACCTTTCATCCCACCCAAAGATCTCAAACAATCCACTCAATCATTGGTGCTGTCAAGACTAGACTACGGCAATGCAGCCCTCACAGGAATTCCAAAAGCACATCTTGTCCCCTTAAAACTACTCTCAACGCGGCTGCCAGAATGGTCACTGGCCTTAAGAAATATGAGCACATCTTAAGGGCACTCAGAGAACTCAAGTGGCTCCTGTCAAAATGAGGGCTAATTTCAGACCAGCTTGTCTTACTCACAAAGCCCTACACACCGGCAAACCTGAATACCTGGCTGCCAACTCAAAAATTCAGAAAAGAACAGGAACCTCAGAGGCTCAAACACCCTTCTACTCATTTCACTGAATGCTTGTAAACAAAAAACAGCGGGCAGATCATTTGCAGGAAACGCACCTAAAATATGGAACTCTATTCCTACCCTCATCAAAACTAACCCCTCCTTTACGAATTTCAATAGCCAGCTCAAAATCCTTTTCCTCGATCGATCCCTAGTGAACAGATAGGAGCTGTTGGAGCGCTAAAATCGACTCCACACTCTGCCTGACTCTATGCCCGCTAACCCTCTATCCTATTCTCTGACACTGTGTCTTCTCAGTTTTTGTATTTCGGGATCGTCCGAATCTTTATATTTGTGTTGTACATGTCCTGTAATTGCTGTAAAGCGTTCCAATACCCACCGGTCAGGTCAGCGCTATATAAAACTCCGCAAATAAAATAAATAGTCCAACCTGGGAATTACTAGGGCTTTGATGGTAATTTTGAAGTCATTGTAGGAGTGGTAGGGATTTGAATCAATAACTTGCGCTAGGCAATTGAAGGCTGTTAGTTGCTTTATCCATTCATTAATGATGAGAGACTGATTGGGTGGGGAGCTTAGGAGGAATTCAGTTTTGAGTGTGTTAAGTTTAAGGTGGTTGCATGTTAGCCATATTTGGGACTTTTGTCGAGTCCTCAAATGGTTCTCCTCCTTCCTACACAACCGCTCCCAGAGAACCAAAATAAACAACTTTGAATCAGACCTTCACTCAAACAACAGGGGAGTTCCTCAAGGGTCAGTGCTCGCCCCTCAACCATTCAACATCTACATGCAACCACTCACCACCCTTCTCAAAAAAAGCCAACATGCCCTTCCATCTGTATGCCGATGATACGCAGATCTACTTGGAAATCTCATCTGCGAAGGACATTCAAAGACTCAACAGCATACTGAAGAAAGTGTAACTTTGGTTGACAAGAAATCACCAAAAACTGAATCCAGACAAAACTGAATTACTCCTCATATGAAACAAAGCAGAGAACCCCCAAATGGTAGATTGGCTAAAAACTATTGATGCTCTTAATGGAAACCTCACCCTGGCGGACTTTGTTAAATCACTAGGCATCACGCTAGACCCGAAATTGGACATGACCACACATATAAAGAACTCAGCTAAGAGCGCCTTCCTCAACTTAAAGTTATTGAACAAAATTAAACCTTTCTTCCCACCCAAAGATCTCAAACAAGCCACTCAATCATTGGTGCTGTCAAGACTAGATTACGGCAATGCAGCCCTCACAGGAATTCCAAAAGCACATCTTGTCCCCTCAAAACTACTCTCAACGCGGCTGCCAGAATGGTCACTGGACTAAAGAAATATGAGCACATCTTAACGACACTCAGAGAACTCAAGTGGCTCCTGTCAAAATGAGGGCTAATTTCAGAACAGCTTGTCTTACTCACAAAGCCCTACACACCGGTAAACCTGAATACCTGGCTGCCAACTCAAAAATTCAGAACAGAACAGGAACCTCAGAAGCTCAAACACCCTTCTACTCATTTCACTGAACGCTTGTAAACTAAAAACAGCGGCCAGATCATTTGCAGGAAACGCACCCAAAATATGGAACTCTGGGGCATATTACCAACAACTAGCGATAATTTTTGTCTCTAACTTGTTTAGAGACAAAAATTATCGCCGCCCATCGGCGATTTTTATCGCAGATAAACCTTGCTATTAGCAAGGTTTATCGCAAATGCGATAAAAAACGGCCGCAATGCATGAATATCGCTGAAAAGTCCGCGATATTCATGCATTATCGAGCAAATGCTCTTAGCCATGTTATCCACCTCCCATTGGATAACATGGTGAAGAACTGCTCAGGGCAGGTGTTAGCTTTTGGAGATATTCGCGCTTAGCGCGAATATCTCCAAAAGTTTGTAATAGGAGATAGCGATGTTAGCGACTTTTTCCAGTCGCTAACATCTTGGCACGCCCACTTTGCATGTCATTAGTGATAAATATCACTGACATGCAAAGCGGGGCCCAAGATGGTCGCTATCTCCTATTAGCTGTCACTAACTGGTGTTAGCGACAGCTTGGTAATAGGGAGATAATTTTATCTCCGCTTTCTTGGCTTTTAAAGCCAAAAAAGCGGAGATAAACCCCCTTGATAATATGCCCCTCTATTCCTACCCTCATCAGAACTAACCCCTCCTTTACGAATTTCAAAAGCCAGCTCAAAATCCTTTTCCTCGATCGATCCCTAGTGAACAGATAGGAGCTGTCTGAGCGCTAAAATCGACTCCACACTCTGCCTGACTCTACGCCCGCTAGCCCTCTATCCTATTCTCTGACACTGTGTCTTCTCAGTTTTTGTATTTCGGGATCGTCCGAATCTTTATATTTGTGTTGTACATGTCCTGTAATTGCTGTAAAGCGCTCCAATACCCACCGGTCAGGTCAGCGCTATATAAAACTGCGCAAATAAAATAAATAGTCCAACCTGGGAATTAATAGGGCTTTGATGGTAGCTTTGAAGTCATTGTAGGAGTGGTTGGGTTTTGAATCAATAACTTGCGCTAGGCAATTGAAGGCTGTTAGTTGCTTCATCCATTCATTAATGATGAGAGACTGATTGGGTGGGGAGATTAGGAGGAATTCAGTTTTGAGTGTGTTAAGTTTAAGGTGGTTGCATGTTAGCCATATTTGGGACTTTTGTCGAGTCCTCAAATGGTTCTCCTCCTTCCTACACAACCGCTCCCAGAGAACCAAAATAAACAACTTTGAATCAGACCTTCACCCAATCAACAGGGGAGTTCCTTAAGGGTCAGTGCTCGCCCCTCAACCATTCAACATCTACATGCAACCACTCACCACCCTTCTCAAAAAAAGCCAACATGCCCTTCCATCTGTATGCCGATGATACGCAGATCTACTTGGAAATCTCATCTGCGAAGGACATTCAAAGACTCAACAGCATACTGAAGAAAGTGTAACTTTGGTTGACAAGAAATCACCAAAAACTGAATCCAGACAAAACTGAATTACTCCTAATATCAAACAAAGCAGGGAACCCCCAAATGGTAGATTGGCTAAAAACTATTGATGCACTCAATGGAAACCTCACCCTGGCGGACTCTGTTAAATCACTAGGCATCACACTTGACCCGAAACTGGACATGACCAAACATATAAAGAACTGAGCTAAGAGCGCCTTCCTCAACCTAAAGTTATTGAACAAACATAAACCTTTCATCCCACCCAAAGATCTCAAACAAGCCACTCAATCATTGGTGCTGTTAAGACTAGACTACGGCAATGCAGCCCTCACAGGAATTCCAAAAGCACATCTTGCCCCCTTAAAACTACTCTCAACGCGGCTGCCAGAATGGTCACTGGACTTAAGAAATATGAGCACATCTTAACGGCACTCAGAGAACTCAAGTGGCTCCCTCTCAAAATGTGGGCACATTTCAGAACAGCTTGTCTTACTCACAAAGCCCTACACACCGGCAAACCTGAATACCTGGCTGCTAAACTCAAAAATGCAGAACAGAACGGGAACCTCAGAAGCTCAAACACCCTTCTACTCATTTCACTGAACGCTTGTAAACAAAAAACAGCGGCCAGAACATTTGCAGGAAACGTGCCCAAAAATGGAACTCTATTCCTACCCACATCAGAACTAACCCCTCCTTTACGAATTTCAAAAGCCAGCTCAAAATCCTTTTCCTCGATCGATCCCTAGTGAACGGATAGGAGCTGTTGGAGCGCTAAAATCGATTCCACACTCTGCCTGACTCTACGCCCGCTAGCCCTCTATCATATTCTCTGACTCTGTGTCTTCTCAGTTTTTGTATTTCGGGATCGTCCGAATCTTTATGATTGTGTTGTACATGTCCTGTAATTTCTGTAAAGCGCTCCAATACCCACCGGTCAGGTCAGCGCTATATTAAACTCCGCAAATAAAATAAATAGTCCAACCTGGGAATTACTAGGGCTTTGATGGTAACTTTGAAGTCATTGTAGGAGTGGTAGGGTTTTGAATCAATAACTTACGCTAGGCAATTGAAGGCTGTAAGTTGCTTCATCCATTCATTAATGATGAGAGACTGATTGGGTGGGGAGATTAGGAGGAATTCATTTTTGAGTGTGTTAAATTTAACGTGGTTGCATGTTAGCCACTTTTGGGACTTTTGTAGAGTGATGTTGAGGGATCTGAAGTATTCAGGGGAGGCTTTCAGGTAAAGTTGGATATTCTCGGCATACATGTGATAGTGGATGTCAGATTAACTTAGCATTTCCATTAGTGGCTCCATGAACAAGTTAAAAAGAGTGGGTGAGAGGGAGGAGCCCTAAGGAACCCTAAATGTGACTAGAAGCGGTCTCAGACAGGGACTGATTTACCTTGAGATCTATAATATAGAAAAAAGTGTGTACCAGTTTAGGATGGAACCTGAGATTTCCCTCCTATCTTCTTTTTTTTCTTCTTTTTTATTGAAACAGAGAAAAAAAAATAGAACACAATACAGAAACATTTCAATCATAATAAACCATACATAAAAGCAACATACACATTCCTAATCTCTAATAAACTAAAAGCAATCAAAAATGTATAATGCACACTTAATGTGAGAAATAAGAGTGGGACGGTTCCTTATCTCATCTGCCTTAAGTGGCTAGGGTGGTTACATTGGTGATAGTTAACTATAAGGGTATAGTAAGGGTATGAGTCGGGAAGTTAGATTACTTTACCGAAGTGGTACTTCCTTGGCAGTTGTTCAAACCCCATCATGGGCTGGTCTAATCTCTGTGTTCTTGGGGGCTATCCGCGGGCTTGATGAGGGAGTTCAAGATGCTCTAAGGGTCTGCTGTAGGTAAGTATGATAGACGCACCTAATATCTTTGGGTCTTGAAGTTGGGGGCTGAAGTGTAGCATGAATTTCAGATTGTAAACTGCAATAAGTCATGCTGCACGCCAATGCCGCTTTCTAAAGGCCCCAGTCTTGCTCCCCATTGCACTGCTACCTCTCTTTTTGCCAGCCTCAAGGCTGTGGCAACAAATCTGAGGAAGCAGGGCTTAATCTGGTTGACAAGGCCTAGCAGTCCTAGACATTGAGGGGCAGATTTATGAGTTCTGGCGCATCTCTGCAAATCAGCAGGGATGCGCCAGAACTGATGCGTCACGCAATTCCCTCCTTGCGGCACCACAGATGCGCCGCATTTACAATGCAACGCACCATGGTGCAAGGAAGGGCAGATGCGTGACGCATCTTGTGGTGTACGGGCGGCGCATTGCTGGAGTAGCGTCGCAAGTGCGACGCAACTCCTGCAATGTACAGAGGCCACCCATACATAACGTGGTGCGTCACTCCTTACGCCTGCTTCAAGCAGGCGTAAGGATTTGACGCAGCAGCGTCGTAAAATTGACTCAGTGAAATCTTGTAGATTTCACTGCGTCAGTTTTACGGAGATTTCCTACGAGGGAACGCCCACCCTGCGACAGAACGCCCACATGAAACCTGACGCAGGTTTCATGTGGCGCAGGGCTTTACAACGTGACGCATCTGCCTAGATGCGTCACGTTGTAAATAGGTCGCAGGGATGCGCCACGTTTTTGCGCCATTGCGTCACGCAACGGCGGCGTAATCGTCGCGCAAGACCGACATAAATCTGCCCCTGAGAGAGAAGGAGGGGGGCTTCTATTATTGTTGCTATTGTTTGAAAAATGTCTAGCCAATAGGACAGTACTCGTGGACACGACCAGGCAATGTGTGCAAATTCGGCATCATGTGCATTGCACTTGGGGCAGTTGGAAGAGTTTGAGGGGTCAAACCTGGCTGATTGCCAGGGTGTGATATAAATCCTGTGAATGAATTTAACTTGAAGAAGCTTGTGTCTGTGGTTTGGAGATATTTTCTGAATTTGATCAAAGCAGAAAGTCCACTCCTTATCTGTCAGTGCGTGCCCCAGATCCTCCTCCCATTGTTGCCTCACTCCCCTGTCTTGTACCTCTTTAAGTGCCAAACAGGCTTTGTACAGTTTAGTAAACAAGTGGAATTCCTTCTGTGTCCGTGATAAGCAGACTAAGTGGGGTAAAATCATCAACGGGGATGGAAAAGTAGTGACAGCAGAGCGAAGCGACCCCAACAGTTTTGTGATCACGAACTTGTCCATGTAGGTTATCTCTGGGAGTGCTGCGAAGTCAGAGAGCGTTCATACCCGACCATCGGGGAATAAAGAACCGAGGGGCATATTTACAATGGCTTTATCTGCGCTTTTTTGGCCCAAAAAGTGGAGATAAACCTAACCCACTATTTACAATCGCATAATACCACCTTTTTTCCCAACGCCTCCCTTTGCATCTCTAATGAGATGCAAAGTAGGCATCAGTGGGAGTACCCCGGATGGACTACCTGGCAAATATTGTTGATGTTCACATTGCGATATTTACAAGGCAGCCCACAGGATTTTAGCAGACGTTAGATTTTGGCGAAAACATCAGTTTTTGCCCAATTCTAACATCTGCTAAAATCCTGACTTACCTATGTTTTACATAGGTGGTGGATTATGCTGATACGACCACAGGGAACATCACTCGAAATCCAGCGATTTTCCCTGAAAAACAGCGATAACCTCGCTATCTCTGGAATTTTTATCACCCTGGAGAAACGCTTTGTTAATAACGCGCTACCAAGGCGATAAATTCCAGAGATAGCCTGAAATAAGAAATGTATCGCTAAGCACGGCCAGCGATAATTATCACTGGCCGGTGATAATATGCCCCTAAGAGTGTTCAGCCCTAACTTGGTAACTGCAGTCTGCACCACTTTTTGGTGGTGAGTGGAAGGAACGGCTTGTTGAGCAGGGGGATATTTGGCGAATAAAAAGGGCCTGCTCCCAACATAGTGTTGAGTTTACGCGAAGCCCAACAAGTGGTAGCAAGGGATTTAATGTCCTTCGGGTCTAATGATAATCCCTTAGGGAATGGGGCTTCCAATGGCATGGGGGCTGCTAGTTCCCTATAGGGTTTAGTGTAGGGTATACGGGCTTCCGGGTGGCACCAGTGGTGCGCATATTGTGCTTATGCCACTAAAAAATAAAGTCGAGGGTCTGGAACTGCAAATCCTCCTCGGTCATATGGGAGCATCAGCGTGTCCCACATGACTCTCGGCACACAACCCCCCCACACTAATTTGATAAGGAGACCCCGTAGCTGAATAAAAAAACGTGTTAGTGAGTGTAATGGGTATGCTGCTGAACAAATACAGGAACTGAGGCAGTATCTTCATTTTGATTAGCGCCACGTGGCCTGCCATTGATAGTGGAAGTTGTATCCATCTCTCAACCTGTGTGGTAAGCTGCTCAATTGCAATGCCGTAGTTTAAGCGTAGTATTTGGTCCTTGTCTCTGTGGAGGTGGATCCCGAGATATTTAGTGCTGTCATACACACTTGGCAGGGGCAATTCAGTTTTGTCAGCTATGGCTGCGTCCGTGATGGGGAAAAGGACCAACTTGCCCCAGTTTATCTTGAGGCCCAACATATGCCCAAATCGGCCAATCTCTTCTATAAGTGGTTGCAAATTATCTTGGGGTGTCTCACAAAAAGTAGGATGTCATCTGCGTACATGGGGCCGTCAGGAAACTGCAGGCCGCGAAATAAGTGTGTGTCTTGTATATGACGGACCAATGGAATTAAAGCTATAATAAAGAACAACAGGGTTAGTGGGCAGCCCTGTCGCGTTCCACTATATGGGAATGGAGGGTGACGGAACACCATTCACCCTAAGTTGAGCTATGGGGGAGGAACAAAGTAACAAAATCAAGGCTATAAAGTTTAGGGGAAATACCTTGCTTGCGCAGTGCAGCCATGAGAAAAGGCCACCAGAGTCAATCCAAGGCCTTTTCAGCATCCAGAAGCACTACAGCTGCTGGAGTAGTGGGTTCTATATGGTTTATAAACAGAAAAAAAGTACACAAATTGAGGGCTGTAGAGCGTTCCATCCTATCTTCAAATAGATCTAGTATGCTTAACCGTATCGAATGCGGAAGATAGGTCAAGGAGGATTAAGAGGCATAAGTCTTTTTGAACTAGCTTTTTAAGCGTGTCATCCGCTATGTGTGTAAGGGCCGATTCGGAGCTATGCCCTGAGTGGAAACCTGATTGAAATCGGTCAAGAAGATGAAATTACTCAATGTGGTTACATAGTTTACATGTGCACATTTTTGCAGGAGCTGCGCCACAGCTGGCGTGTTGGAGATGGGGCAAAAGTTATTTTAGTCAGTTTGATCAGCTGTTGGGTTTTTTTAGAATGGGGGTGACCTGCACATCCTTTAGGCAATAAGGTATTATGACTTGACGTTGAAAGGGGTTTATGAGATTGGTCCAAAGCGGGAGTATCAACACTTTAATCTCATTGAAGAAGTTTGGGGTTAGTAGGTCATTGAAGTGGTTTGAGGATTTCAAATCTGATTAAATTTTGAGATGGTGATTTCCTCAAAGGTTTAGAAAGAGTTTCATGAAGCGTTGTTTTTGAGGATATGCCCTGGCATCCATGAGAGCACCACAATCATGGAGGTGGAAAGACTGGGTGGATGTATAAAGGGACCATGCCCCACCTCCATCTGCAAATCAGATCTAATCCTTTCAGTCTTCACAAGGAAGAAGGAGGCAAAATCTCCTCAGTTAAGAAAGGGTTTGGGTCCGGCTGAAGAAGAGTTGGGTGGGCCATACAATAGAAATTTTATAAGCTCAAATAGTTTTCGGAGATGATTTCCAGCTTTGTTGAGTTTTGTTTTTAGGAATTTGATTTTGAATTCCTGAGGCTTTTGTAATATGTATTCCTCAATGATCTCAAATGTTTGAGGTGTTCAAAGGAGGGTGAGGATCTCCACGCACATTTAGCTAGTCTCAAGTTATGTCTTGCGCAATTAAAGCTACTATTGTACCATGGTTACCTTTGGTGGATAATCTTTTTACCTCTAGGGTTGCTACAGAGTCCATAATAGTCTTCATGGAGCTAGTGTAGTGGTTTGTAAGATCTTGAACATCTGACATGTCTCGGGGGAGTAGTAGGATGTTACTACTGAGGGATGCCAATTCATTAATATTGATGTTTCTCATGGTTCTTTTCAATAATTTGAGTTTTGTTCTTGGGGGTTCAGAGATGAAGACTATATGGCTGTATTGGTCAGCCCAGTCACAGTGGAGAATAGATTCCAGTCGGATAGTATTAGACCACTCAATGATATGGTCTAGGGTTGCACCCATGTTATGGATGGGGCTGTCACATATTTGTGTCAGGTTGAAGTCAGCAAGAATTGTTTTGAGGCTATTAACTATAGGGTAATTCAAATTATTCCAGCGGAGGTTAAAGTCTCCAAGGAAGATTTTGGTATTATGTTGATCAGTGTTTATTGTGAAGACTTCCATAATTTGTTCTAAGAAAGAAAGGCTATTTCCAGGCCGATGGTAGATCATGTGCTGTTTGCATCGGGATCTGTTGTTGCAGGCGATACCTTAGCAAAGATATTCACATGAAGATAGAACTGGGTAATGAGACTGACTGAAAATCAGTTACTCTGAATACATGCAATGCCTCCAACTGCCAGCTAGATCTATCTAATCTAGTGATGTCATAGTTATGAGTGCCAAGCATATCAAGGTACGGTACAGAGGAAGCGTTTAGCCAAGTTTCGGTCAGGATTAGGAGGTAAAGGTTTTGGGCAATGATAAGGTCCGAGAGTTCAACCACATATCTTTCAGCTAATCTGCAATTTAGTAACATACATTTCAGATGGGATTTGGTGATGGTTGAGGCAATCTGAATAAGGGCAACTTGCTTAAGGTTGCTTTTGTTTATTACTCTGTGTTTCGGTTTGGATTCTCTGTGTGGGTACTCACGGATGGATTGGATTTGCCCTTGATTGTTTATGGTCTCAGAGTAGATGAGTGATATGATAAGAGGATGAAATGTATTTCTTCAGCACATAGGAAATCAGACTCTATTAATCTAAAGGGCCTAGATGGTGCATTGGGGTAAGGTAGTGTTGTCCATCTCAGGTGTGAAGATTTCAGAGAGTGGGATCATGTTAGTTGGGAGGTGTGTGTGAGGCCAAGTGACATGATTTGTGGGCAGTTCATGATTGTGATTAATCGTGCTCATGTTCCTAAATGGCCAGCTATTATAAGTAGATTTAATGGTGATGAGTATAATGTTTTGTAAATCTCCCTTGAGCTATTGTATATTTTGGGTAATCTTGAGTCTGGAAGCTAGTTATGTGTGTGAATGCGTTTTCTGGTCTTGGGGTAGGGAGAAAGGAGGTGGGGGTATTGGTACCTGTGGTAGTGTAGTACTGTTGGCCAGAGCGGTCTAGCATGGGGGGAATTGATTCAGAGGCGCCAGGAAGCTTAAA
Organism: Lissotriton helveticus; assembly: GCF_964261635.1. NCBI lineage: Eukaryota > Metazoa > Chordata > Amphibia > Caudata > Salamandridae > Lissotriton > Lissotriton helveticus. The sequence continues at coordinate 430,982,970 of NC_136062.1, forward strand.
GATGGGAGAAGGGGAGCTAGAGAGGACAGAAAGAGGAGGTCTTTGGGACTTGTTGCTGAGTGGGATAGTGGTTTCAGGCATCAGGAGTGGCATAGTTGAGGCATGGAGGGGTCAGCGGTATAGTTGGGGGTAGGTAGTGATTTCCATGGCAATATGGCTCCAGAGGTATTGCTCAGGTTGTAGGATAAGGATGAGGTTTGGTGTGGTGTGGTGAAACTACTGAGGGGGCTACCAAAATTCTTAAAACATGAGGCGTTTTCCTAAATGAGGAGAACAGAAGCAAAGAGAAAGAGGCTTTCTTTCACTGTGCTCGTCTTTTCGTAAACAGGGTGAGGTCACTTATAATAAAACCTTAATTCATGATGTAGAAATAGGGTACAGAAAAGAGAGTTTATGGATTGCCTTTGAGGAGTCTCTGTTTAAAGTTTTTGAAGATTTTTTTGTTAGATCTAGGGGTTTGTAATTTTATAAGCATATCTTTCTGATTGTTACAGTTTGGTCCCCTTTATTATCAATAGATCCATGTCCAAAATATAGTGAGCCAGCCTAGGTGTGTTGAATGGGAGAAAAAGTCAGGTGGGAATGAAGGAAAAAGGCTACATTCAGCAGCAGTAGTGTCAAGTCAAGTCAAGTCTAAATTTGTATAGCGCACTACTCACCCAGAGGGTCTCAAGGCGCTTGAGGGGGGGGGGGAAGCTTTACTTATCAAATATCCAAGTTTTTAGTTGGTTTCTGAAGGAGAGGTGGTTCTATGTGAGGCGGAGGTGGGTGGGAGGGAATTCCAGGTCTTGGCCGCTAAGTAGGAGAAGGATCTTTCTCCCATGGTGGATCTTTGGATGCGTGGAATAGCGGCGAGGGCTTGATTGGACGATCGAAGTTGGCGGGTGGGGGTGTAGAAGGACAGGCGCGTGTTGAGGTATTCGCGTCCTAGGTCGTAGAGGGCTTTGTGTGCGTGGGTGAGGAGGCGGAACGTTATTCTCTTGTTGACGGGGAGCCAGTGGAGGTCTTTCAGGTGACCGGAAAAGTGAGCTTGGCGGGGGATGTCTAGGATGAGTCTGGCTGAGGAGTTTTGAATGCGTTGGAGTTTTTTCTGTAGTTTGGCTGTGGTTACGGCGTAGAGGGTGTTTCCGTAGTCCAGTCGGCTTGTAACCAGTGCATGGGTGACCGTCTTTCTTGTTTCCGTGGGGATCCAGCGGAAGATTTTTTTGAGCATACGTAGGATGTTGAAGCATGATGATGAGACGGCGTTGACTTGTTTGGTCATCGAGAGGGAGGGTCCAGGATGTAGCCCAGGTTACGTGCATGGTCCGTTGGTATGGGTGCGGTTCCCAGGGCCGGTGGCCACCATGAGTCGTCCCAGGCGGAGGGGGATGATCCTAAGATGAGGACTTCTGTTTTGTCCGAGTTTAGTATTAAACGGCTGTTCTTCATCCACTCGGCTACTTCTTTCATCCCTTCGTGTAGGTTGGTATTGGCGGTGTTTGGGTCTTTGGTGAGGGATAGGATCAGCCGAGTGTCGTCTGTGTAGGAGATAATGTTGAGGTTGTGTTGGCGCGCAATGGATGCGAGGGGACTCATGTATACGTTGAAGAGGGTGGGACTGAGTGAAGATCCTTGGGGTACGCCGCAGATGACTTCGGTGGCCTCTGATCTAAAAGAGGCGGACTCTCTGGGTTCTTCCGGCGAGATTATCCAGTCCAATGCTTTTCCTTGTATTCCGATGTGAGGTTCCGTGACGATTTTACTCGTGTTTGTAACATTGTCGTAAATACATAATTTTGGTATCGGTGAACCGCAAATGATCCATTTAGTATATCCTGGTGTTTTCGCTATGCTACGAGCAAGAGCACTCCTGTTACCAACACATTTGTGATCTACCCATGGCATCCATCTTAGAACACGGAAGCCATTTTGTATTCCTTGCCCTCACATAGTCAATGGACACGCAATGACCTCTTTTCATTAAAGGACACGTAGGCTTTGGCCGGCGATTCACCTTGCAAGTGACACGTGCACCTTAGGCCAGCAACGCTGTGGCAGCATGACTCGGCAAGAGCTGCCTCCCCAGCCTGAGGCCAGTCCTGCTATACTAGTTCTTGTGTTCGTTGGCCTGATCATGATTAGGCGGCCGAAGCTGGTAACCGTGCCCATTTACGACCCACAAACATTTCTTATCCTGTCTTTCTATCTTCCACACCTGGCTCTGCTCCTTTCCTTCTGGGCCTTTAGTAGGGGGTGGTAACGAAATTTACGATGAGGCGGTCCGGGTCTTGAATGAAGAATTGACATGGGATTATGATGGACTAGTGGGAACCCCTCATTTGTAATGTTTTGACATCAGATACTGTTGACGATTCCTGTGCAACGCCAAATATTTATTGTATAAGACACGAATGTTTAGAACTGTGGTAACATGTAAAGAATTTGCCTGAAGCCCAATATTTAGTATATAAGGAACAACCCTCTTTGTACAAATCGAACAGGCTCCTAGATACTGCCCATGTGTAGTTTCTGTGACTTCTGTGTCCCTGCAGTAATAAACCTTTGGTCTTTGACGCCACCATCGAGAAGCCCGTGTTTCTGTTTATTTGTGTACCAAGACAGGTTGAACTCCGGGGTCTTCGGGTGTTGTCCCTGACACCTCTGGACGGAACCAAAAAGTCCAGAACTCCATTTGGCGCCCAACTCGGGGCGACGTCATTCGGTACCGGTCCAAAAGCCTGAAGAATTCGAGGAGCTTCGTGTGAAGATTTCAGAGGGAGGCGCCCCACTTCATCGATCCCGGCATATCGCAAAAGTGGCCCCGACGTCCTCTTCCACGAGGGTTCCCGTTCAGACGGCTGCAGTGGTCCGTTGCCTTGACCGTCGCCCTGTCTTGGACCCGAGGTGCAGTCCTCAGTACGGCGAAACGTGACGGGTTTCTCCTTGGTGACGTCTTCAGTGCCTCAGTTAAGTATTTAGTGGTTGCTAGTTGGTTATTTTGTGAGGGTTGCTCCTATTTGGATAATCCTTTTAGTTCTCAGTTCAGTTCAGTTCTGTAAGGTTATCACTGGTTATTCTAGTTACGATAATCATTCTGTTCAGTTCAGGTATCGATACAATTGTCAGTTCTGGTAGGCCTAAGTTCTCGGTTCAAGTGCGCATCTTTTTGTGTTTTGTTTGTCTTGTGTTCCGGATTATAAAATGGTAAGTCAGAAAAATTGTATGTTGTCTTGTTTTAGTTGCAACAGTGATTCCCAGTTGGAGGACTCGTGTTTGGTTCCTCCGATTGGATCTCCCCGATTGAACTCCCCTTTATGATCTATATTGCAAATTTGGTGTGGGCCCTATCTCTTATAACGAGATATGGATCCGCTATACAGAAAAAGATGGTGTCCTTAGTTGGCCACTACATGGTAGTTTTGAACCTGAAATTCTCGATAATCTAGAAAGAAGGTTGTTTAAGAAGAAAGCCCGGCCGGCAATGTTTGATTCTTTCCGTTATTGGCGAAAAGAATCTAAACAGAGAGAAATTAAAAAGTTGAAGAAAGAACAGAAAGAGCAAGAGTTGACTTTAGAACAGTCTGCTAGGCAGCTGCAACTCAACGAGTCTGAGAAAGCGATGGAGGTGGCCGATAGAGAGCGTAATTTAGCGATAGACAAGTGCTATCCTGCTTTACCATCGAGTACGGCTAAGATAGTAGAGGACCCTGAAAAGGATCCCCTGTTGTCTTACTTGTTACGATCACCCCCACCGTATGCACAAGGTGCTACGGCTCCACCTATACCGAATGTTCAATTACCGGTTGCTGGACAACCTGGTGTCCCTGTTCTCGCTCCCCTGAATCAAGTTCCTGTACCTCCTGTGGTCAATATTAATGTTCCTTCGACAACCCCTCTTCTAGGGTTGCCGACTTCTTTACCTATGCCTGTGTCGCTCACACCTGCTACTTCACAAGCTAATTTTCCAGCTACTCCTACTGTTCCTGATCTATCTGTTCCAACTGCTACTCTATTCACTGCCTCTGCTAATATTATGACTCCGCTTTCTGTTCGTCAAAGAATCACTGATTCTGTCTCTAATATTCTATCTCCCTTCTATAAAACTCTGATTAAGACTCCTACCTCTGACTCTGTGCAGAGACGTAGTCAGCTTCCCAGTACTGAAGAAAGAGGAATACTAGATTCCACTGCTCTTAGATGGGTTTCGAAAGTTGGAAGATATAATGTACAAAATGTATTAGATACATTTATGCAATGGAACGAACCGACACAACGATATGTGTTCGATGAAATGTGTTTCCTTCTACGTGAGGAATTGGAAGAGGATGACCCTGAATCAAATCTAGGAGAATTAATTAATGTTCAGAAAGAGTTTGCTACAGGTATGATAGTTGGACAAAATATAAAAGAAGCGATGGAACTGGTTCTAAGTTATAGATCCGACTCATCCCTTCTTTCACCGAGAGAGTTAGAGAAACGTAGTACGAAACGAAATCGTCAATATCCAATGAGAGAGGTTCCACCAATTTGGCGCGAAGCTGTGCAAGCTAATGCACCGCTTGGTATTGCAGCCGCTCCGGCCCAATTCCAGAGAGTATGGATACATATTCCATGGAAGCGAGCTGAAGTATTAGCAGTAAAACAGGCTTTGCCAGATCCGCGTAAAAATCCTGCAGGGTACTACAAAGAGTTAGCTCAAACAGTTGACGCTTGTGTATTAAATTTAACTGACATAGATCTGCTGTTTGGTAATGTAGTACCGCAACCAATTTGGGCTAAAATTCGTAAAGAGAATCATCCAGTTGCCCTAGGTGGTGACTGGGCAGCTATAATTGCAGCGGATGGTCAACAAATAGGTGGTTCCAAACCTGAACCTTTAATTGCTAATTTGCCTGGTAGAATAATCGATTTAATGAAAACCTTGATGCCAGCATTGCGCGTTAACTGGGACAAATTGTCCGCGTGCAAACAAAAGAAAGACGAAAGCGTCTCCGACTTTTTCACAAGATTCGAGGAGACTTTCGTGGATCATAGTGGTCAGGATATGAGCACAGAAGGAGGCCAGAGATTATTTGTCGATAAATTTGTGCACAATCTGTTGCCAGAACTTAGTAGTAAATTAAAGAATTCTGAAAGTGCGTGGGCTGTCTCTACGACTGCGCAAATACTTGCGACTGCTCAGTACTATGAAAATAGGGATAAAGAAGAGAAGGAAAAATCAGATAAAAAGACGAAAGATTTAAAAACTAAAGTACTTTTACAACAAGCTTATCCGCCTCGCATGAATCAAACTAATATGCAGCAGGGGTCATATCAAAGAACGGATTAGAACTTTCAAAGGCCACAATACCAGTGGAATCAATGTGCTTATTGCAAAAAGGAAGGTCATTACAAAAGTGAGTGTCCAGTTCGAACACAAAATAATGATGCGGCAGCTCAGAGAGGTCGTGGTAGTTCTATGCAAAACTCTAGAGGTCGAGGACGAGGTGCTATGCCTCCACAGACAAGTGATCGCCCCTCTAATTATTTCGACCAGCGAAATGGACAATCTGCCCAACAGAATAGGTCTCCACAGTATCATGTTGAAGACTATTATGAAGCTAGTGAGGAAGGTCAGCAAAGTGAATACTAGGACAGCCATGGACAAAGAGAGGGAGTAGTATCCGTACCAGTAGATCAGAGTGGGCCTTATGTCGCAGTAGCAACATCAGGTATAGTCGAACAGTTTCTGTTGGATACTGGTGCAGCAAAAAGTTCTATCATACATGCAAAACTCCCTGGCGCACCTTTGTCTGGCTCAACAAACGTTTCAGTAGGTTTTTCGGGCGCCCCTGTTCACAACCCTGTTTCTGGTCCTTTGTCTATTTCTGTTGGACCCCGTCAATTGAAAGCACCCCTGATTTTGACGACAGGTTGTAACGAAAATCTGCTTGGTTTAGACTTGTTAAAACGCCTGTACGCGACATTGTACTGTTCTCCAGCGGGAGTACAGCTTACGTTGGGTAAAAGAATCATCTCCCCGATGTACTTGTCGATGGATGTGCTCCCACCAGAGCTGCGTTCACTCCCTGATACTCTTTGGGCGACTGGTCCTAATGATGTAGGTCTATTGGAAATCCCACCCTATGCAGTAACTTTGAAAGCAAATGTCAAACTTCCACGAATTCCACAATACAGAATCTCTAGTGAAGGTGAGCGTGCGCTCCTACTGATAGTACAAGACCTGATCAAGAAAGATGTTGTAGAAGAGACTAGAGGTAATGTCTGTAATAGTCCTGTACTGCCTATTTTGAAACGAACTGACCCTACAAAGCCTCCAGTATATAGGTTCGTAATTGATCTTAGAGAGGTTAATAAAATTGTGATCCCACAGTTTCCTGTGGTACCAGACATTACTGCATTGTTAACGTTGATTCCCGCTACAGCAGCATGGTTTTCAGTTGTCGACTTGAAAAATGCCTTTTTCAGCATTCCGATAGCCGAGGAAAGCAGAGATATTTTCGGTTTTTCTCTAGGAGGACGAAGTTTTAGATTTAAACGCGCTCCACAAGGTTATTGTGAAAGCCCATCCATTTACAGTCAAGCATTAAAAAGTCAGTTAGATTCCTTCGTACTTCCTCGTGGTTCTGCTTTAGTACAGTATGTCGATGATCTTCTAGTGGCTGCCGATGACAAGGAAACTTGCAAAACAGCTACGATTTCTTTATTGCATCACTTGTCAGATTTGAATCACAAGGTGTCACCTTCAAAAATGCAATACTGCTGCCAAGAAGTGACCTACCTAGGTCATCTCTTGTCAAAGGAGGGAAGGAAGTTGACCCCAGAGAGAATAAAAGCAATTACACAGATGAATGTTCCTAGCACGCAGAGAGAAGTGCGTGCCTTTTTGGGTATTACCTCCTATTGTAGGCAATGGATCCCAAATTTTTCTCTTTTAGCAAAACCATTAGTAGCCTTGACTAGGAAAGATGTTCCGAGTCCGGTACCATGGTCTGTTGAATGTCAGCAGAGTTTTTCTGAGTTACGAAATGCACTGTGTTCAGCACCTGTATTGGGTACACCCGACTACAGTAAGCCATTTACGCTCTATGTCCACGAGAGAGAAGGTTGTGCATTGAGTGTTTTGACGCAGAAATTTGGTGATAAACAACGCCCTTGTGCGTATTTTTCATCAACATTAGATCCAGTTGCTAGAGCGTTGCCTAGTTGCTTGAGAGCTACAGCCGCAGCTGCAGCTTCCATTCGACAATCTGCTGGTTTAGTAATGAACAACATGCTAGTAGTTATGGTTCCTCATGCTGTGGATACACTCATGAACCGAACCAAGACGCAACACCTTACCAGTGCTAGATTATCAGGCTATGAACTGACACTATTAGCTAGTCATATTCAGATCAAAAGATGCAATGTATTGAATCCAGCAACATTGTTGCCGACTAGCCAAGAGTCGAGTGATTCCGAACCACACGACTGTTGTTTCAGAACTGAGGAAGAAACAAAAGGACGAATCGATCTAAAAAATACTCCGTTGTCAGATCCAGATGGCACGTTGTATGTTGATGGGTCTTGCTTCAAATTGGAGAATGGTGATGTGACTGCTGCCTATGCCGTAACGACTTTGAGTACGATTGTGGAGACTGCAAGAGTGAGTCAGAATTCTGCCCAGGCTGCAGAATTGATCGCGCTAACAAGAGCGTGCGTTTTAGCTAAGGGAAAGAGAGTGAATGTGTTCACAGATAGTCAGTACGCGTTCGGCGTGGCCCATAGTTTTGGCCGTTTGTGGAAAGAAAGAGGTTTCATTACGTCCCATGGGACTAAGATTCAACATGGTCAGCTAGTTAATGACTTGTTGGAATCTCTAACCTTACCGACTGAAGTTGCGATTGTGAAATGCAGTGCTCATAAAGCAATCACGGATGATGTTGGTCGTGGGAATGCTTTTGCTGATGAGATCGCAAAACAGACAGCTAGAAATATGATGAGTAGAATGTATGTTGCAACGTCTGCAAGATGGATTTCTGAGTCTGGAATGTGTGAAGACACAGTGGAAAGCGTGAAGGAAATTCAGAAAGAGGCGACTGAGGAGGAAAAACGTGCATGGAGAGAGAGCACGGGTAAATTGGACTCGAGTGGGTGTTGGATTGATTTGTCGGAACAACAGCGTTGGATGTTGCCTGATGCGTATGTGCTTGCAGTAGTGACGATGGCGCATGGAACAGCGCACATCAGTTCAAAAGGGATTTGTAAGATGTTGGCTCCGGTCTGGAAGAATGACGGAATTAGTAAGTGTGCAGAGAGAGTGGTAAGAAATTGTATGGTATGCTTGATGCATAATCCTGGCAAGGGAATCCCCACACCTGCAGGTCACTTCGCTCCTCCTTCCTGCCCTTTTGAAGTGATCCAGCTAGACTTCATTCACATGGACCGTTGTAATAACCTGAAATACGTCCTAGTGGTAGTTTGTGCTTTTTCCAGATGGATCGAAGCATACCCACTGAAGGACAATACTGCCTTATCCACTGCCAAAATTCTTCTTAAAGAATACTTCCCCCGATACGGAATGCCACGGATTGTATGGTCAGATAACGGAAGTGAGTTCGTAGGGAAAGTTATGCAGAGTGTGTGTGCCGGCCTAGGGATTAGGCAAAAATTTCATAGTGCGAATCATCCCCAGTCCGCGGGTTTAGTCGAGGGTTACAATGGCACCCTTAAACTGAAACTCGCTAAGATACAAGCATCCACGGGTTTGTCCTGGCCAGACGCATTGCCTTTGGCTTTGCTATCAACAAGAGCAACTGTACATTCTAGAGTAGGGCTTAGTCCTTACGAAATAGTTTTCGGTCGTCCTGCAAATGTTTGGGGGGTACCTAGACCGAAAGAATTTAAGCAGCTGGAATACCCAATGTTAATTGATTACCTTTTCGACTTGACTGCTAAATTGAGTCTTATTCACCAACAGGTTTTCGACGCATTGCCAAAGCCACCGGAGAGTCCAGGCCATCAGCTGAAACCGGGTGATCAGGTGGTCATCCGAAATTTTGCAAGAACGAAAAATCTTCAGCCCAGATTTACTGGCCCTTTCCAGGTCCTGTTAGCAACGAGAACTGCTATTCGTGTGGCCGGAAGGAAACATTGGATCCACACGACACATGCTAAACGTGTGCCTCTGCCACTTCCTTACGACAACTGGGTAAAGAAAGGAATCGGTGCCTCTGAAACGGAACGAGTCCCCAGGTTCATACCTTTCAGCGATGCAGAACTGATCACGGATTCACCAAATTCTGACTCTCCTCCTGAAACTGCTCTTTTGAACCCTGAACATTTGCCTTCTGCACCAAAAGAACATTTGCCATCTGCGAACGTGAACATTGCAACGCCAGCTGAAAATACATTGTTTCCAGATCAGACAGCTCCTGCAAAACTGAGATACAACTTACGTTCTCGCGATATGGACAAATAAAGCAGAAAACTGCCTATTTTCAGATTTGCATTTTCTATACATTGCCTCCAGCCAGGAAGTTTGCTAATACTTTGTATTGTTTCTTTTTGTTTTAAAATTGCCTTGCCGTCTGGGTAGCCGTAGGGTCGTGGCTGTGTGCCTAGTTGAATCTGCAGGGGTCTGACACAAGGTCGATCTTTCTGTTAGTTCTGGGAACTCCCAGGGCTGATAGAGGCATTTTCATCTACGTACACATCATCAGTGGTCGCGAACGGTCGTAGAAGATGGAGCTTCCTGAGCTACAACGAGAAAATGTAATTTATGTTCGCAGAAATAGACTGTACAGAATACTACACAGCAAATGCTTTCTAATGCAATGTGCAGTTACATTTTTAATTGTTTTGGTGACGCTGGTGGGTGGAATCGTCTTTGGCGTACATTTGATTTTTGTGCCAGTAGCTACAGTACCTCCCCTTGATCCTACTACTTCTACGGTTTCTTCTATGCATTCTTTTCACTCATTTCCTGAACACGAACAAGCTCGACGCTCAGAATTTATTAATAATACATTTGTACAGCTCTTGCATCAACACCAACTGATAGTTAATACTACAAACTGCTGGGTGTGTGGCTTGATACTTCACACTATGGATAAAGGCATTCCCTATCTAGTCTTGCCTTTTAGCTATAATGGATCATTTCAGGCCTTTCAGACCATTTTTTCATATGCCCTTGAGACCTATCCTCCGCGTCCACCACGGTCCACTAAATACAACTCAGCCAACAAAGCTTTAGTCCAGGGAATTATTGATATGATTAAAGACGTCAATAATACTCCATCTTATCCTAGAGATGAATTACTGGTGTATCTGAGTTGGAACTCTACAGAGTATCGCCTTAGTTTGGGAGAAAGCAAGCGTAAAAGCTCCACTTCAGTTTGGGTCGTGCCTCACCGAGGTCAGGTCTGTTTGCAAGGAAATGGGAGAAATCCGAGAGCTCAGCTAGGGAAGAGTGAGTGCGTTGAGACTTACGTATTTCCGTCTAACTCCTCCCCTGCCTTTCTGACTGCTAGGGGTACCTACTTCATTTGTCAGGACAGAGCATATACATGGCTGCCTGCTGACTTTTCAGGTTCATGTTATATTGCTCGATTGTTACCCCCGACATACACTGCTTCTTCAGACTATCATAAACCCAGATTAGCAAGAGGTGTCTTCAGCAAGGAAGATACCGCTGGTCAAGAAGCTGGAGACTTCTTCAAAGGTTTCCTTCCGTTTTGGGGGCCTATGGCCAATAGTAGAAATCTTCGCCAACTAACACGGGTAGTTGAATCTACTATTACAGAAACTGCAGGTGCCCTTAGTAACTTAACAGCTGAGCTTCAGGCGGATCGTCTCATGACGTTGCAGAATCGTATGGTTCTAGACGTAATACTTGCAGATCGAGGTGGGGTATGCAGAATGATCCAATCGAGCTGCTGTGTCTTTATTCCTAATAATGCTCCAACAGTCTATGAAGCAATCTCTAAGCTACACAAGATTTCCGACTCTATACACGTAGATAAGGGAAACTGGTCCTTCATGGAGTGGTTTTGGACTCTGGTATCAGCGTGGGGATGGAAGGTTCTGATGGTTATTGGTGTCATCCTAGTATTTCTGTTCTCGTGCTGTCTTATTATCCAGTGTGGTCCCGCTCTGTGTAGTCTCTGCGCTGTAACCTGTTTCAGGAAACCACCTGCATTAGGAGAAAAGGCACGAGGCAGGATGATGATACAACGACATGTCGCTGACCTAATGAGCATAGAAATGGACTCTGACTCTGATATAGACTGAGTAATTGCCTATGTAAGGGCAAAAGGAGGGTCTGAGGTTCCGTGACGATTTTACTCGTGTTTGTAACATTGTCGTAAATACATAATTTTGGTATCGGTGAACCGCAAATGATCCATTTAGTATATCCTGGTGTTTTCGCTATGCTACGAGCAAGAGCACTCCTGTTACCAACACATTTGTGATCTACCCATGGCATCCATCTTAGAACACGGAAGCCATTTTGTATTCCTTGCCCTCACATAGTCAATGGACACGCAATGACCTCTTTTCATTAAAGGACACGTAGGCTTTGGCCGGCGATTCACCTTGCAAGTGACACGTGCACCTTAGGCCAGCAACGCTGTGGCAGCATGACTCGGCAAGAGCTGCCTCCCCAGCCTGAGGCCAGTCCTGCTATACTGGTTCTTGTGTTCGTTGGCCTGATCATGATTAGGCGGCCGAAGCTGGTAACCGTGCCCATTTACGACCCACAAACATTTCTTATCCTGTCTTTCTATCTTCCACACCTGGCTCTGCTCCTTTCCTTCTGGGCCTTTAGTAGGGGGTGGTAACGAAATTTACGATGAGGCGGTCCGGGTCTTGAATGAAGAATTGACATGGGATTATGATGGACTAGTGGGAACCCCTCATTTGTAATGTTTTGACATCAGATACTGTTGACGATTCCTGTGCAACGCCAAATATTTATTGTATAAGACACGAATGTTTAGAACTGTGGTAACATGTAAAGAATTTGCCTGAAGCCCAATATTTAGTATATAAGGAACAACCCTCTTTGTACAAATCGAACAGGCTCCTAGATACTGCCCATGTGTAGTTTCTGTGACTTCTGTGTCCCTGCAGTAATAAACCTTTGGTCTTTGACGCCACCATCGAGAAGCCCGTGTTTCTGTTTATTTGTGTACCAAGACAGGTTGAACTCCGGGGTCTTCGGGTGTTGTCCCTGACACCTCTGGACGGAACCAAAAAGTCCAGAACTCCAGATGTTGCTGAGGCGTTGTATGAGGGTGCTATGACAGACTGTGTCGAAGGCTGCGGAGAGGTCGAGTAGGATGAGGGCAGCAGTTTCTCCGTTGTCCAGTAGAGTTCGAATGTGTTGCTGCGATGAGGGCGGTCTCGGTGCTGTGTTTGGCTCGGGAGCCGGACTGTGAAGGGTCGAGGGATTTGTTGGATTCAAGGAAGGCGGCGAGTTGACTGTTGACGGCTTTCTCAATGACTTTGGCAGGGAATGGGAGGAGCGAAATGGGGCGGTAGTTCTTAAGTTCAGTGGGGTCTGCTGTGGGTTTCTTCAAGAGGGCGCAGAGTTCGGCATTTTTTCCAGCTATCCGGGAAGGTGGCTCAGTTGAGGGAGCAGTTGATGACGTCTCGGAGATGGGGTGCGATAATGGAATCTGCTTTGTTGAAAATGTGGTGGGGACATGGGTCGGTTGGCGATCCTGAGTGAATAGTGTTCATCAGGCGGATGGTGTCTTCAGTGGTGATTGGGTTCCAGGCGCAAATATTGTTGGAGGGGGGTTTTAGTTCGGAAGTGGGTGGGGTGGGCTGGTCTCCAAAGCTGTTATGTATGTCAGCAATTTTGTTGTGGAAGAACGAGGCTAGAGAGTCGCAGAGGACTAGGGAGGGAGCGATGTCGTTGGTGCCGGCGGTGGGGTTGGTAAACTCTTTGACGATGTTGAATAGTTCTTTGCTGTTGTGGGCGTTGTTGTCGAGTCGATCCTTGAATGAAGAAGATTTCTTGGTGGATCGGATCAGTTGGTGGTGTTTGCGGGTGGCGTTCTTGTAGGTGGCCAGGTTGTCAGTGGTTGGGTTTTTTCGCCAGGCTTTCTCGAGGGTGCGACAGATCTTCTTGGATTTCTTAAGGTCATCATTAAACCAGGGGGCTTTTTTGCTGCCTTGCTTGATTTGATGGTTTTTCAAGGGTGCTAATTCGTCAGTGCTGTGAGTGATCCATTGTGTGAGGTTGGTGGCTGCTTGGTTTGGGTACGATGATTTTGCAGGAGGGTTTTGGTGAAGCGATGTGAAGAGCTGGTCGGTGGTAATTTTATTCCAGTTTCTCCGAGGAATTGGTTGTGGGTGGTTGTGGGTCGTAGTCTTTTTGTAGTTGAAGTGAACGCAGCTGTGGTCCGTCCAATGGAGAGCTGTGGTGTGATTAAAGGAGATGTGCTTGCTGGAAGTGAAGATTGGGTCGAGCGTATGCCCGGCAAAGTGGGTGGGGGTGTCAACAAGTTGTTTGAGGCCGAGATTAGTGAGGTTGTCCAAAAGGGTGGTGGTGTTGCTGTCGTTGTTCTTTTCCAGGTGGAAGTTGAGGTCTCCCAGTAGAATGTAGTCCTCGGAGGGGTGGGCGTGAGGGCTGATGAAGTCAGTGATGTCTTCGCTGAATTGTGTGCGGGGTCCGGGTGGTCTATAGATGAGGGTGCCTCTGAGTGTGGTCTTAGGGTCGATGTGAATCTGGAAGTGAAGGTGTTCGGCGGTTCTGAGGTTGTCATCGGAATTGGTCATGTTGCGGATGGTGTTCTTATGAATGATGGCGATTCCTCCTCCTATTTGGTTGATGCGGTCCTTTCGGATAATCTTGTAGCCATCCAGGACGGCTATGGCGATGTCGGGCGCAGATGAAGACGTTCATCCAGGTTTCTGTAAGAAAGGCGACGGCCTGCCATATGGTGTCGAGTAGGTTCCAAAGTTCAATGGCGTGTCAGTGGACCGAGCGGGTGTTGAGCAGAATGCACTTCAGGTGGTTAGTTTCAGAGCTCTGCTTGGAGTTTGTGGAATTGGTGTGGGTCCTGATGCAGTCGAGCTTGCAGGAGTGGCAGGTGAAGGGTCCATGGGTGTGTCCTGGGGTGGCTTGGTAGCAGTTTGGGAGTCGGCCGGGGTTAAGTGCTGAGAGGGTAGCGGCGTCGTACGTTACGCAGGTGGAGTGGATTTTGCGGGGGCCAGGGGGTCTGGCGCTGGTCGCCGTCCAGGCGCGGACGGGCGTAGATGGGCTTACCTTTGGCGCGCCTTCGGCGCGCATGGGGCGCGACCGCTGCGCGCAAAATCATCTGTCATAAGTGGATAGTGGAGGGGGGTGGAGCGAGGGAGGAGCAGCTGGGAGGCGGGAGTGCGGTGGAGGTACGGGCTGGGAGGCAAACAAACAACAAAATGGCAGCAGAAACAAAAGCGAAACAAGGCGAAGCACACACTCAGGCAATGCGATATAGCGCTACGATACCAGTGTGGCACAATTGAAAATGCAGGCAATGTAGCAGTCCAGCGCTGCGCTACGATACCAATCTGGCACAATTTAAAAGCAGGCAATGTAGCAGTCCAGCGCTACGATATCAGGGAGCGTGGGGAGCGACCACCTCTGCAGGAGTCAGGATGGTCACACCAGTGTGCATGGGGTAAGGGTAGGGAAATTTTCTAACGAGAGTTGTAACCTGGTAGAAACCAGATTATAAAACATGAGGTTTTAACATGAGGTTTTGGAATGTTAAGGACTAAAAAGGGTTGATTGGTGCAAGCAGGTAAAGGGCTTGTGAGGTGCGCAAGTGATTTGTTCTAGCTATAATTATTTCAGTGAAAAATGTGGCTGAATAGCAGTTTTGAGATGTCAGTATATTTCTTACATTATGTTATGTAGGCAAGAGATTAATAAGCTATCCTTTCTATGCAAGTGATTGAAGGAGACAGGTTGTTTAAGCTGAGAGTGCCATGAGTTATATGGATACAAGTGGTATATCACATTGGGTGAGCAGAGATTAAGTGAATTCATAGGGGTAGAACACTGTTTTATGGGATTTTGGGTTAGGAAAAGCAGAAAGTTATTAAGCGCAAATAAGAACAAAGGCCGCTCTGAGATGGCCACCGTGGGATGAGATGAGTTGAATAGTCCATCATCCATGACAGCTCAGCAGGACAGTTGTTAAATTAAGTCCTACTTTGCTGACTACTCGACAGTCTAGGTGGAGTCCTTTGTTAGTTCTTATGAACTTCAAGGGTACTATTCCTCTAGCATGGAAGCCTGCAGGAGAATGATAAGTCCTTCTTTACTGTCTTTGTGACAGTGTAGTTGGAGTATTTTATTTATTTAATCAATTGAGGAGAACTGCTGCCATTTTGTGAATTGAATTACATTGAATTGGGGCGATTAGACTGTATTCCAAAGGGGAAAAAACAAAAGATATTACAGAATATAAGCAAACCCCCTGAAGCACAAACCTTGTTCGCACCAAGTCTCGAGCCACAGGTTGAGTTCAGCAGCACTTAGGAGTAGTGACCCCCTCCAAGCATGTCCAGTTGTGCTACTGTCCATTCGGAACACTTGGGGGCCAATCATGGGTACCACAAGTTATGGCGATGCAAGGCAGGTTACCCAAAGGCCCATGAGCAGCAGCATCAACCTCAAGAAGCCCAGCAACCAGACCAGCCCACAGGCTCACTGCCCCACAGCAGAACATCTGGGGAGACCAGTCAAGGGAGCGAAATCCTAGCTCCAAGGAGGCTCACAGAGGTCCCGTCTCTGCAACCAACCCAAGGCAGCAAGGCTCCAAGTGCAGGGCCAGCAGATCGCAGGCTTGACAGGTGCCACCCCAGATAATGAGACCTCCAGAAAGTCAAGGAGGTGGAAACAGCCTACTGCAGCAAGTAAATAACAGTGATCCCTGCATAGCTGCACAAAACTGCCTCCAGATGCCATCACCTACCACTTTCATATCCCTTTGATATTCCGTCTCTCTGCCCGACCAGAAAGACCCGAGCCACCAAGTGCAATACCAGGGGATCTAAGGCTTCTCAAGGGCCACCCCAGCTACTGAAGCCTCCAACAATTCTGTGAGGGGGATCTAGTCCACTGCAGCAAGTGAACAACAGTGATTCCAGCAGAGCTTCACAAGACTACCTCTAGAAGTCACCAGCATCCTCTCTCCTAGGTTGTCGGAATCCCCAGAGGAACATGACAAATGGAGTGGATGGCAGGAGTGCCAAAGCAGTGGCGGTTGTCGTGTCAGAGCAGCACCACAAGTTCCTGGGAAACCCCGACAAGCTGCCCCAAATGTGACAGTACCTGAACCTCCTTATGTTGATGAAGGTCAGGGTAGAGCAGTGCAAAACCAGTCCTTTGAGATCGGTGGTTGAGACTTTCCAGGCTACGAGGATGACATTGACAAGAGGGGCGTAGCAGTCCTACAAAGGAAACTCTATGGAGTCTCAATGCGGTGAGTAGAAAAGGTTTTTCCGGATGAGTTATCGTTTAGCGTGTTTTTCTTGCTACACTGATAATCCTTTCATAGGAGGGTGGCAGGGTATAAGGCAGGATAACTATAGATTCATAATACAAACCATGTGAGCTTCCCTTTGAGGCTCCAGCTCGGGAGCCATCTTGAATGGCTCACAACTATGAAATATGGTCGAATTGATGAAGGGGAAGCAGATAAACTAAGGTGCTATGTCGACCAAAATTCAGCTGATAGACTTGTTGGCAAAGTGACGTGGGTCACTAAGATTATAGGAGGTTTGCTGCTGTACTCCGACTACCTTTGCTGTATATGAATCCATTGCATGACAAAAAGGTCTCACTTCCTTCCCTTCCCCACACATACCAATTGTGGGCAATGCTGACTTCATACCTGGTATTTCTACTTTGATTCAGTGACTGCTGTTGCTTTTGAGACTTTTAAACTTACTGTATTTTAATGCCCTTTGAGGAACTCAAACTCAAATATGGGATATCTGAGTCTGAGCGCTGTGGTTATCTCCAAATTAGACATTGGGTTGTGCAATACCATAATAGGGCTGGTGCTACTATGGACATTACACATTTTGTGCCTCACCTCGACCAAACGCTCGGTCTCCCAAACATACAGCACTCTTTAATAACAACATGTAAGGCATTTTTTTTCAAAAGTCGTGGGAAATAGAACTTAATATCTCTCTAGACTGCAGGCAATGGCAGAAAATCTTTCTTCGAACTAATAATTTTGCTTGCCTTGCCTAGGGAAGGGAGATACTGTACAATCTGCTGGTACCTCACCCCAGCCAGGGCTCCATGCCATTGACTTCTCTAGTCCAGATTGATTCTGGTTGGCCTACGGAGATTCAGGTACCTTTTCGCATAACATGTGGGCTTGCTCTCTGTAGGAAGAAGTTTGGGATATAACATTTGATGCCATCTCCCAGATCCAAGGTCAGATCCTCGATAAAATATCCGGGCTAGCTATACATGGTGGGAAGTTGGAGTCTTTCTAACCTCTCAATTCAACTGCCAGCAACGGGATCTCCAATCTCTTTTTGGCAGCTTAACGCACTGTCCTCTCTCTGTGTGGTAAACTTTTTGACCTCTGGCTCCATAGAGTCTGGCGTATGTACCACAAATACGCCATATGTACCACAAATCCTATATCAAGGATACAGGCGAAATGATAAAAAGAGTGGAAGATTTAAATTTTAGCCCACTGAACAACATCTTAGTGACTATGGACATTGAATCGCTTTACAGCAATATCCCCTTAAAAGAAGCTATAGATGCGACAAGCTGGTTCATTGACGAGTATGGGATAGTCTGCCCTAAAGATTTTATTTTAGATCTATTGAATATTGTGCTTACTGAGAACATCTTTGAGTTCGGGAGTACCCTTTACCAACAAGTAAAAGGGGTAAGCATGGGCGCATCAGTGGCGCCCACTATTGCGAATATATACATGGCGGCCTTTGAAACCAAGTATATTTACAACGGAGTAGCTCCGTTTTTTGAGTCCGTCTCCCACTGGTCCAGGTACATAGATGATATTTTCTTTATCTGGACCAGTTGGGAGGAGGCATTAAGGGAGTTTTTGACTTGGATTAATATGGCAGATGTTCACCTGAAGTTCACAGCTCAATTAAACACAGAGCAAGTTGAATTTCTTGATTTAATGATCAAGCATCAGAACAATAAATTAATAGTAGACCTGTTTGTGAAGCCCTCTGCACGCAATACCTTGCTCCATTTCAATAGCTTCCACCCTCGTAGCCAACGTCAGAGTATCACCTTTTCACAATTCCTCAGAGTACGGAGGAATTGTACCAACCTGGCGGACTATGATCTACAGGCAGCTTTGATGAGACAGAAATTTCTTAATAGAGGATACCCTCATAGATTAGTACTTGATTCGTACAAGAGAGCCAGATTTTATGATCGCGACCATCTTTTAAGGACCAAGCCACTGAAGGATAACCCCCGGTTAGTGTGTATTACAAAGCATTCCACCTTGGACAATACAGTGAGGCAAATTGTCAATGCCAATTGGCATATTTTGAACTCAAACCCGACGGCCAATGTCAAACTAGCTAAACCTCTTTTTGCCCATAAAAGAAACAAAAACTTGATAGATCTTATTGTGCACTCACGGTTTACCAACAATCATGTACAGCCTGAATTTGTCCAAAGATCCGTAGCAGACAATCTTCCAGTCAGAGGTACATTTAAATGCTCAGCTTGTAAATCCTGTGACAACATTCTGAATGGCGAGTCTTTTGAACATAATGGATGTCTTATGAGTGCTACCGGGATGTGGAATTGCAAGATGGCTAACTGTATTTACTTTATCCTGTGCCCTTGCCCACTGGGTTATGTTGGCGAGACATCTAGACCTATTCAGGTTAGACTAACTGAGGACCGCTCAGCAATACGCACGAACAAGATCGTGGCGCCATTAGTAAAACACTTCCAGGAGAAAAAACATAAACCCGAAGACTACAAGTGGCGGATCATAGAAAAGATCAGGTTAGCCGATAGTAAAGGAGGCAGCAAAGTGCGAAAGAAAAGGGAAGTCTTCTGGATTTTTTGGGGGACATTTAAGAACGGACTTAACAGCGATATCCCGTGGGAGAATGCTATTATATGAGTATTACTCCCCTTTTTCCTTTTCTTTATATTGTGATCAGCAGCTCCTTCCAGCTTTAATGTGCATTCAGGGATAGCATTCCTCCTTTTTTCTTATTTATTTATCCAAGGTACTGAACATGTAAACCCTTAGATTAAGGAATTACGCTAGTTTCCTTTGAAACAAGTGAGGGTATTATTATTATTTCATATATTTTAATATTTTAGTTTGAACCAACCCAGACTACGTTTCGTTTGACTTAACATCTATTAATTAGAGCGGCCATCCGTCATTTTTCAGTGATGTAATATTGTGATGATGTGGTTTATTGGACCACTCATAGCTATATTGCCACGTACGAGGGACTTGCCGGCATGCCCATATTGCAAATAACGGCATTTATTTGGCCGTTATTCGTCTTTTTAAGTGATTAATTGCACGGCACAGTTGGCATTTTATGATGGGATAAGCCCGATATTACGAGTAGGGAATACGTTATACATACTCGTTATACGAGTAACTTTCTGCGCAACGGAAATTTTGTATTGTCTCGAACATCTTATTTATTTTTAGTCCCTTTTCTTATTTCAAATGGCAGACACCATCTTTTTTGTAATTTCTTAGAGTCCATCGTTCATTGTTAGTTACAGGTAGAATCAGTCCCCTTTTTATTACCATGATAGCTCCACCGAGGGTGGAGAATGTTAGAATGGCGGGCTATTTGAACTGCACCGCCTAATGGGCAGGTTGTTCATCTGTTTTTATCCTGGGCCACATGTGACGCTGGTGGCCTCGAAACCGTAGAGAATCATCACGTCTCATCTTTAGACGGTAATCGTCCTTTTAAACAGTAACTCTACTCTAGAAATCTCCAATTAGTCTGTTTGTCAGACCCAAAATATATGGAATCTCTTGTCATAAGAGATCCAAACTATGGGAGCACCTATTACTTATTTTTATAAGTTTTTGCTAATAAGAGGTGCTTAACAAATAAATTTAGATATTTCTTTCTTTTATTAACAGATTTCCGAATAACAGCGGGATATTCTGTACACTCACCGTATCCATTTTATCAGTACAAGTATCGGTTGCATCGCGTCGTTTAGAAAGATAGAGACCTTTGTTTTTAAGGTAATAACTTTTACTAATTGTTAATTGAACCATTTGTCAAATCTATCAGGGATGTAATGATTTGCCTTTAATTATAATATCTCTTTTCAGGAATTGGTACGTTATTCTTTGTAGAGCTTCGCACCCGATACCTAGCGACCCAAGTATTTGTCTTTATCCACCAAGAGACATACCTGATTACGGACATTCTTAAGGTGGGATATTTCTTGAATATTGCTATTTTTTCTCGCTTTTGCCCTGTATATTCTTTGGGCAATATTTAGGTTAACAATCAGATGTGTGTAATTGGTTTTGACACACATCCTTTCTCTCGCTATGCAGGAGGTACATCGCTCTGTTCGGTGGTGATGACAACAAATTGAATGTTTGCGCCCCAACCGTATCTCTAAGGTGCATGAGTTTTGCATGATTGTCTTTTATTATTATTATGTCTCTGTTTCTCTCAGGCCATGATGAAGTATCCGCTAGCCTTTGGCAACAGCTCATTTCTATGGTGCACCTTACAGCTTGGCGTGCTACAGTGAGCACACTATAATATGTTTGAATAGTCATCTATACCGAGTTATTAGGTATCCTTACGTTTTCGCCATATTTCGATTAAATTCTAAGGTGAACACATAGCATCGTATTATCTAATAATAGGATCCGGCCACAGATGCAATCAGTAGTCCGGTTCGATCCTGCAGTTGCTGACACATTGTGTGCAGCATATAGATAGTAGCTTTACAGAAAGTCTACTTGGATGTCTACATTTACTGGGGCACTCATTGGGTATGATGTTTAATTTGTTTATTATTTTTTAACTCGTGATGAATGGCTGTGAGGATAGAGCATACCTAACTGTAGCATTATATTCGTTGCTATAGACCCAGGACCATATTATTTCTTGTTTCCTTCCTATCCATGGATTTATACGGAGGGCATTCTTATATCCACTGATCTTTTAACTAAGAGTGAGTGTCTCAATATTTTACCTTCAAATGATATTGCTGTAAATTGTTATGTGTTTAGTAACTTGTTGCCATTGGGGACTGGCTAGGCCAGTAGAACATCACCTATTGAATTGTTTGGCGACCTGTATCCTGTTTGCCATATATTATATATGTTTCGGAAACGAATGCTGTTTTGATAATTTTTGTATTTTTTCATGTTTTTTATTAACAAGTAATTAAAGATGTAGTGGTCTCTTGTTGAGAGCAGGCCACCATCTCTGTGATTTCCTCTAATCATAGTATGTCACAATTTGCAACCTTCCTATTTTACATGAAGGAGGTTGGATTCCGACCCACTACGATTTGAATTTTTAGAACCGACCAATTGTGAAGATTATGGTTCAGTTTTTATTTCAAGATGTGTTAAATGTGACTTCATCACATAAGAAAGGTGTGAGGTTGTCTGTGAAAGAAGCGTTGATCGCCCACTCAAAATAGGCAGATAATAGCAAGGATCAGTGTTGGACTTGGCCCTCTTTACAGGGTCATCTCTGAACTTTAGCTTATTTGGTTTACTTATCATCACTAGTACAGTGCACTGCGTGTGCCCAGGGCGTGTGAATCAGATGCTGCTGGTGGGCTTGCAGCACTGGTTGTGCCACCCACAGAAGCAGCATGTAAACGTGTGTCTCAGGTCAGCCACTGCAGAGCCCTGTGCAGTCTGGTACTGCCAGGCTGACTAGGCAAGTACACCCACTTACCAGTCCCTAAACCTTCCCTTTTCTTCATGTCAGACACCCCTATGGCCATGGTGACACCACTTCTGTCCTGGGGGATCTTCGCGCACTGTCAGATGGACGGGGGTTGGGAGATCTGCGCCAGGCAGATTGTCACACGACACCTGAGTTTTGTGTCACCCTCGGGGGAGCATATGTGCTCCCAAGGAAGTCCTTGCCTGGCAAGTGTTCAACCGCAGGGTTTGGTCCCTGGAGTGGGAAGCCATGTTCAGATGTTATATGACCTGGAGGAAGGGGCAACTATTATCAGTGTCCTGACCGAGGTAGCTTCTAGGGGTACCCCTCCAGTTGGGAGGGTGCAGTGCTCTGGAAGGGGGTGCAGAGGGAGGGAGTCCTCGCCTCTGACCCCAGCCTGAGGGGTTAGACCCAAGGTTGGAGGGCCAGGTTCAGGGTGTACCCTCTAACCTAGTAGCCCAGTTTCAGGATAGAACCTCTGAACTGATGGGTGAGTTGTGTAGAACACCTGCTACAGGTACCCTGACAATTCTTGAAGGAGGTACCACTCCAGGTGGGAGAGTACAGAGCCCCAAGGAGGAGGACCGGGTGTGGGAGAGCCCACCCCAGTCTCTGGTCCAGCCACCGGGTACAGGCCTAGGGCTGGTGGGTCAGTGCCATGATGTCATACCTGACCTCACAGGAGGGAGAGTGGACAAAGGGTGCCAAGCACCTGGGGCTACTGCCCCCGCTCTCTGACGCCACAGAGGTTTGAGAGCCCTGAGCGGCAGAAGGCCTGGGTTTCATTCTGACTACTGTCAGTGGCCACTGTGACTTGCTGTCTGTCTGTTGGGACACCCCTGTGAGCAAGTTAAGGTTAGATGCTGCACAGGTGCCGTCCACACGTGAAGAGAAGGGTTCCCCATGGATTAGCTTGGTGGACCCTAAGAGTATGGACAGAGGAATTGAAATGGGTTCAGATTGGTGTAGAACTGGAATATGTCCCTGCTGTTGCGGGCCAGGTCCATGTTCTATCGCCCAAAGCAGGGAAGCCCATCAAGGTAGTGATTGGTCTACCCTGCATTTTGGCTGGAAGTGGATAATGTTGGACTAGGCCCTTTTTGCAGGGTCATCCCTGAACGTTTTGCCTTCCTCCTCTATGTTGTCTGACATGTTTTTGTTTGTGTTATGACTCTGGGCACTTTACCACTGCTGATCAGTGCTAAAGTACATATGCTCTCCCTATTGTAAATTGATGTATGGATTAGTGACTCCATGATTGGCTTATTTGGTTTACTTGTCAGACCCTAGTACAGTGCACTGCGTGTGCCCAGGGCGTGTGAATCAAATGCTGCTGGTGGGCTTGCAGCACTGATTTTACCACCTACAGAAGCAGTCTGTTAAAGTGTGTCTCAGGTCTGCCAGTGCAGAGCCTGTGTGCAGCCTGGTACTGCCATGCTGACTGGGCAAGTGCACCCACTTGCCAGTACCTAAACCTTCCCTTTTCTTAATGTCAGATAACCCTATGGTAGACCCAAGTGCAGGGTGCATTGTAAGTATAAGGTAGGACAAGCCCTGATGTGTGTGACATGTCCTAAGAGTGAATTACAGCCATTTTCATTTTTCACTATTGCAAGGCTACCTGTTCTCCATAGGACAGAATGTGCAGTTATATAATTACATCTTATAATCCTAACTGACTCAGGGAACATGGTAGAAATTCGAGTTTAGTATGCCTGAACTCAAAATGATAAAATACATCTTTTAGTGAAGTTGGTTTTAACATTCTGTGTTTGAAAATACCACTTTTAGAAAGTAGGTATTTTCTTGACTAACTATCCAAACCTGCCTGTGCTAGGTTGTGTATTTCTTGTCTGGAGTTTGAGTGACAGGGCTGAGGATTCCAGGTGACAGAATGAGTCAGACCAGTGGTAAATAGAGAGATCTGCATCTAGATGGGTGGGAGGAGTTGCATCTGGGACCTGAATAGGACTGTGCCTACCCCCCACAGTGCTGTCTCCACCCCCTGTGGTGCGTCTGATGTCTCTGCCCTGCACTGTGAAAGGAGAGAAGGAATCATGTCAACAAAGTGCTCCAAGGCTGTGATTTCCCTCCACAGTGCTGGCTCCACCTCCTGTGGGGCATCTGATGTTTCTGCCCAGTACTGTCATAGGAAAAAAGGAGTCATGTAAACAGAGTGCTCCAGATCTAGTCTGGACTGGGCAAAGGCCCCTCTGACTTCTGAGGACAAAGGATTTGGGGGTATACATATTGGGACCCTGATCCCAAAAGATTAGATCATTTTTGGACAAACAAGAATAAACCTTTGTTGAGGAGAGGAACCTGAATAACCTGAGGAGAGACTATCCCTAAGCTGAAGTGCTGCTTGGGGGATTAGCCTGCAGTGGTTGCCTGACTGCCAAAGGAAGGAGAAAGGTACTTTGCGTACTTTATTTTCAACTTGTAAGGATCGCCAAGGGCTTGGAACAGAGCTTGCCTCCTGCTGAAGTCTCAGGGACAACAGACTTCAACCCCCAGCTCCCCATAGTTCCTTGGGAAGTGCCTGCTGCTGTTTTGAGCCTTCTGAGGGACTGCCTGTCACAAGAAGCAGGTAGCATGACTCAAGAGGAAGAAGCATGTCGCCGTCGCTGCTGCTGCTATCGCATCTTGAATGTCGGCGCTGTAGCTGTCATATTGCACCGCATCGAGAGAAGTATCCCGCAACAAAGAGGAAGTATGTCGCCTTTGCTGCTGCTGCCGTCCCATGTATGGGAATCAGCCCTCCTCTCCGTGACCGATAACATCAGGATGGCACAGGATAGAGGGGGCTCTATGATTCTGGTGCTGTTAGACTTGTCCGCTGCCTTTGACATGGTATCACATGATATTCTTCTCGGTCGTCTGCGGAAGGTGGGGATAGGAGGTTTGGCTCAGTCCTGGCTTGAGAGTTTTCTCTCGGGCCGCTCACAAGGTGTCAGATTGGGCTCCCATTATTCCATCTCTAGGGAGCTCACTAAGGGGGTCCCACAAGGCTCGTGTCTAAGCCCTACACTTTTTAATGTGTATGTGACCCCCCTGGCTGACATAGTGAGAGCATATGGGTTCACCCCAGTGTCGTATGCTGACGACACTCAGCTTTTGTTTCCATTCCAGACCCTCACACCTGCAATTAAACAATCCTTTGCCGAAGGTATGAGAGCGGTGTCTGATTGGATAGCCTCTAATTGCCTTCAATGTAATGTGGGAAAAACTGAGGTCATGCTCTTTGGGGAGGCCCCATCTGTGGTCACCAGAATGGTGGCCACTGGACTTAGGACCGGTCCCAAGTCCTAAGCAGGCAGTGAAGAATCTAGGGGTGCGGTTAGATCAGGCACTGTTGTTGAAAGAGCACGCAAACCAGGTAACCGGGTCCTGTTTTCGGGTCATCGGACTCTTGAGGCGTGTTCTGCCTGACAGTTACAGAAAGACCCTTGTCCAGACCCTAGTGGTCAGCAGGCTGGACTATTGTAACGGCCTCTTTATATCTGCCAATGAGGAACAGCTTAGCAGACTACAAGTGGCACAAAATACTGCGGCAAGACTGGTCCTTAATGCCCCAGCTAGGTCACCCTCACGCCCCCTCCTTGAGAAACTTCACTGGCTGCCCATTCGGCAACGGGTCCAATTTAAAATCTGTTGTAAAATACACAAAAGCCTCTTTGGCTCGGGCCCTAAATACCTGGCAGAAAAATTCAACCTCTACAAGCACGGACGTCTTCTGCGTTCTAGTAACCAACTAGTGCTTCAGATCCCTCATGTTAGGAGGGCAAGACAGGGAGGCCGAGCACTGTCACATAAGGATCCCACCCTTTGGAACACGCTCCACCTCACACTGAGGCAAAACACCAACCTTCAGGCCTTTTGGAAATCTCTTAAAACACACTTGTTCCTGGCATCATAATTTTGTGCACCGCCTGGCTATGTTTTGGGCACCCTACATGAACACAAGCGCAGAGATACCCCTTCGGAGGTCGAGTCCTGCGCTATACAAGCATACAAATAAATAATTAAATAAATATGTCGGCGCTGTAGCTCTTGTATTGCCCCGCATCGAGAGAAGTGTCTCGCAACTAGGCAGAATCGTGTCGCCATCGCTTCTGCTGCCGTCGCATTGTGGATGTCGCCGCTGTAGCTGTCGTAGTGCACCGCATCAAGAATAGCGCCTCACATCCACGGAGAAGTGTGCCGCTGTCAGAGCTGCTGCCATCGCATCTTGAATGTCGCCACTGTAATTTCCGCACTGTGCGGAATCGTCTCAAAACGTCGGAGAGGAGTATTCGAGCCGTAGCTGTTTTCGGCGCATCGCGGTACAAGGGTGTCGCCGCTGCAGCTGACGCATCGAATCGAGACGGAGAAGCGTGCCACATCTGGAAGATCTTCACGTCTTTATTTCTTTGCACCGGAACTTTGCCACACTTCCATCGCTGCAACACTTTTGTTGTGGAAGTGAAATGCAACGAAAAGTACATTGACTCAAAATGTGCCATTTTAAGAACTGAACAGAACTAAGCTAAAACTACCATTTTAAGTACAGTTTTGTGGATTTTTGTCGTTCATGGTCTATTTTTGATATAAAACCTGTGTGGTGTCCATCTGTATGCTTGTCACTTGATTACTGTATATGGTCACACATGCTTTACACACTGCCTCTGAGTTAAGCCTGTCTGCTTGTGTCAAGCTACCAAGGGGATGAGCAGGGGTTATTTTAGGAGTGTAACTCCTTACCCTGACTAGAGGCAAGAGTCCCTATTTGTCACAAGTACCTACCTGTGAGAACTAGAGACCCCCAAATCTAACAACCAGCCACCTCTGGTGAGGTAGATCTCTTGGTTAGAGGGAAAGTGAGGTGTTCGCATGATCTCGTCTAAACGATGTGTAAATGTAGGAATCTTTATTCTGAAAACAGGAACCAACTTTTCATGAAAATCCTGCTTGGGTGTAATAATATGTGAGCAGCAAGATGGAGACAGAAAGAAGTGGAGTACTCAGAAACAATCTTGGGAGACAATTTTGAATTCATTAATGTGCAGGTTGAGAAAGAAGCCCTTTGTATTATGTAGCATCCTTTGATAAGTTCTTAACTGGCATCTGGAGAGGGTGCGAGCAGCCTCAAAGTAGTATTTCCCCCATTTTCTCTCTGTTTGTCTTGTATGGTGAAGTTTCAGTTTGAGTTTATTAGTGTACCAGGGTGAGTAGTAGCTCCCTTTTGAAGATTGTGTGAGCTTATCAGGAGTCAGATAAAGAGCTGCAAAAGACACAATTGCCATTTAACCTAATAAGATAGATAGTAGTGTAGTCAGTTTTGGCGTTTACCAAGTCACTCTTGCTTCAATTATGCACCCAGGAATTATAGATTCCTGATGAATGATAACATTCTAATACAGATGTCCTGCACCAGAATTGACACCTCACTTTACTTGCTTACACCAGGGCCCCTTGCATCCTTACCACGTTACTGTTGATTACCTCACAAAATACAGAGGTATATCGTGCAGAGATAAAAAAAATACACAGATAGATTCTGAAGTTGTTTTGCAATTAAGGAAACGAGAAAAACAGATGTTGTGACAGATTGACCCCAATCTTATATTCAGTCACACAGAACCCCGACGGTTACATTTGTGCTGTCACTGAAAAGCATGTAAGCAGATTGCACTAAAACATTTATTCGTGATCTATGTATATCCATTCTACAGAAATGGTTAAATTACGAGCTACCCAATCGTCTAGTCATATGCAAACATATTCCAGCCCGTTTATCCCACCTCTCTGAAATTATCTTGAGATTGCACTGAAACGCATGTGCATTATTCAAAAGGTGTAGAGCATTTTATCCACTTACAACAAATGCTAGATAACCTTTTTGAATAATGCATTTGATTTTAGTGGAATATCAGGAAAATGTAAAAGAGGTGGAGTAATGCAGTTGAACTTTGTTTTACTATTTATATGGTATGTATAATGTATTCTAATCTTATTGAAATGAAGGTGAAGTGAATTTAAATAAATGTTTTAGAGCCATTGTCTGGGACGTCTTCTTATAATGAGTTTGAACCGCAGTGACTCAGATAGGTCCGCAAGCCCCTCTCATAGTGCCAAATTACGTGATTAACATATTTCCAGGATTTGAGAACTACAGAAATCACCCCGTGAACATCACATGACCTGAATTATATGGCACAGCACAGATGCTGGTGCAATTTTTCAGCACACCAGACCAAAGATTTTTCTTAAACCAGCAAAGTTTTTTCAAAATGTCCATGTTTGCTATTCATTTACTTTGTGACATTTTCCTTTTAAATTCTCCTTTCCCTGTACAAAGTTTCTCTGTGCATTCCGTTATTTTTTACTGCATTGTAAGACAATTTTCTGTCCAATCGAATTCTGACAAGGTTGACATTTTGTATTTTGAGAGTGTTCGCAGTAGCGCACACAAGAACTGCGAAATAGAGGGTTGGGCTGCCTCTGAGAACCTTTACCCCGTTGATAAGAGTGTGACCATGAGCCATTCCCACCCACCGGCTAGTGCCAGGCATTAATGTGTCATCCACAGGCACCATCCATAGAACTGTTTCTGGACTGGAGGAAGATCAGAAAAGGACTGGACCTACTTTCTGTGATCTGAGAGCAGCCCCGAACGACTGGACCTGCTCACCCTTATACCCAGGACAAAGAAGTGGACTCCAAGGGTCAGTTTGCTAGCCAAAGGCGTGGCTGCAGGGACACAAAAAGCATGAGAGTCCTTTTCCATGAATTGCCCAGCAGACCAGTGGCAACTGGGCATGCAAAAGACTTTTTTCTTGGCCTTCGCCTAACATCCTGCGTGCTTTCCCCTGTGGTTCTGGGGGCCCACGTAGTCAATCAATCAATCATGTGTTTGTTAAGCGCAACTACTCACCCGCAAGGGTCTCAAGACACTGGGGAGGAGGGGAGGTGCAGGTTCCAGTCCATCAAGGAGAGGGTCTGTCGAAGAGCTAGGTTTTAAGGTTTCTCATGAAGATGGGGAGTGATATTGTCTGTCTGAGGTGGATGTTGTCTGTCTGAGGTGGAGTAGTAGGGCGTTCCAGGCTCTGGCCGCGAGGATGAAGGAGTGGCCTCCTGATATGGTGTTCCTGGCACGCGGACCACAGTGTAGGAGAACTGGGCTGATCGTAGGGTCCTTTGGGGTGCATGGAATTTGAGTCGGCTGTTCAGGTATGCTGGTACAGTGTTGTGGAGGTCTTTTTGTGTGTGGGTGAGGATCTTGAAGGTGATTCTAGTCTCAATGGGGAGCCAGTGGAGTGTGCATAGGTGCTCTGAGATGTGGCAGTGTCTTAGCATGTTGAGGACCAGTATTGTGGCGGCGTTGTAGTGCATTCCTTTAATTGATGGGGCACAAGTAGGAGTGGGAAGAACTCTTGGAGTTTTACTCCACAGAGTTACATAAAAACTCTGCGAGATTCATGGGCAGCAGCAGGCTGAGTGCTTTGCTGTACAGCTCTCCGCTGGGACTGCTCCTGTGACACTGTTGTTTGCTGCACAGCTCTTCCCCAGGATCGGTCCAAAGCACGCTGATGCCTACTAAACAGCTTTCCACCGGGATAGCTCATATGCACAGTGCAGCTTGCTGCACACTTCTCATCCAGGTCGGGTCTTGTGAACTCTGCTGCTAACTGCAGAGCTCCCATGCACACTGCTGTCTACTGAACAACTTGTCCCCTGGACAGTTCTGTTTCACATCCCTCCCCGGACAGGACCTGTCTACACAGCTGTCTGTTGCTCTCTCACAGACTCTAGTCTGCATAGACAAGTTTCTCGGGGGAGAACTGGGTTGCACAGTCTGTGTGGAAAGAGTTAGTCAATGGAGAAAAGCTATACATCACTCACAGGTTACAGTGTGTACAGAACTGTCACTATGGGAGAATTGCATTGTACTCCCAGACTGTTCAGGTTTGGGAGTGCAATGTGAATTTGGCCCAAGGTTTAGAGCTGGTGCATATGGAGTATCTCTCTGCAACTTAGTGAATTGCAGTTGATAGTACATTAAATAGTACTACAGAAGTATAATACTTCCCATACTGAAAAATGGCTTTGTGATTGCCCCTAAGTACAAAGATGTTGCTATGAGAAAGTATGGCTTGCGTTTATAGTACTCTTGACCCAGTCTCAGATTTTAAGGGATTTACCAGAGTAAACATTTGTAAATGGGCCCAAGAAAATGGGACAGTCATGGGTGGAAATCGTTGCCTGCAGCTTATTGAGTTGCATTTAGAGGTACGTGAAACATGGCTTCTGAAGTGACACTTCACATATGTGTGTGAATAGGCCCCTGGGTTGTTTTCTTTTTAAAGTAAGAAATGGATTGTGCACCAGAGGAAGACTGCACCGGCATGGATCTAGGAGGGAGACCCATGTTCCAATTCTGCTGTCCCTCTTCACCATGTTGTTTATTCTGGAGGAAAATATATAGGAGCCAGTACAAAAAATAACATGTGTATGGGAAGTCGTACTACATGAGCACTATCGTGCATATACTTGCATTCCTTGGCGCATCACTTTGAAACGTCCAACTCTGTATTAGTAAAAGTGCACAGAGCTTCTATTTGTGCTAAGGAGAATCAGCCATGAAATGCCCAACTCTCTTACTGCAAAAAGGGGCAGAGTCATTTATATTTTTACTAATAGTATATGAATATTCCCAGAATATGTCCATTTTATTCCCATTTAAGATGTTTTGGGGTAAATTCACAAAGATACCTTAGATTACTGCAGGAGTACTACTTTACATATTCCAAGAAAACTTTTATTGATAGGAACCCCAGGTCTACCCTTGTCTCAGGTTCTATCTGAAAGTGGTTAGTGCTGCAAATAAGCACTATTTCACTACTGAATGTAACTGGATATAACTCGAGTTGAATTCTGTGTTCTCGCCCTCGTGATCTCACCACGTTCTCCTCTGTTGTTTAAATTCGGATTCAAAAGCTTTATTCGAGGGATTAACTCATAAAAGCACAAACATACATTTAAAATATATCCCATTAAATATATCCCATTATAAAAATTTTTGTTTTACATACTTTTGAGACATTAGCAATAAAAAAGAAATCTTTCATGTACATTTGCACAGAAATCACTTAGACCCTAATTAAATTACATTAATAGAAATTGACCTCCGTCTAATGGACCATTCCCATCCCAAATACTTTGCTGTTCCTAGAACAATAGGCATATCAGTGACTGTGCAAATAATTCGTAACGCCTCAACACCCCTGGATGTCCCTAGGTTTCTACAAACGGGAGCTAGCCAAACTCTTCTCGGGGTGGCGTAAGCTTTGCACAAGAATAAAAAGTGACCTATACTTTCCTCGGTTGCACCACAAACCGGGCAGCACGAGGTAGTTGTACTCCTCCACCTACCCGTCAGTGATCTCAGAGGAAGGGCACCTGATCTTAACTGGAAGAAAAGCTTCCTATCTCCTGGGTTAGTGATGCTATCCCAGTATTGTTCCAATATAGGACACAATTTAATTTCTAGGAAGCGCCCCGCCATTGTATCTGGTCTCGTTCTTTTCCAGAGTCTGCCATCCATCCAATCCCAATATAAACTTTTAATTATGTTTTTACTTGGAAAGAGTTCCCCGGATGGATTATCCCATAGGTGGGCGAGGCCGAGGTCACCTAGAGCAGTCCTAAGATTTTTTAACCATACTATTTTATGAAAGGTGTCAGCTTTAATTATGGCAAGGAACCCCTCTGTATAGTGCCGTATCTCTGGGGTAGTCCAGAGGCGTCTCCAATAGAGAATCGGGCGCAATCGCGCTCGGTCACTAACTGATCTTCTCCCTAGATCAAGGCCAAGCGGGATTAGTGGTGTACTCTGGGGGAGACCCGTGATTCCCCTAAGGAACCTATTCTCCGAAACTTGCAAGGGGAAAAGCCTATCGAAGCCCCACAGCTCAGCCCCATATAGGGCGGACCCAATAGCCTTGGCATCATAAACTGACTGGTTTTATAGGCTTTGATTTTGATTTTTTGTGTTCCACCCGGAGTGCCCCCGAAATCTGATGGTGCCTCAAAACTGCCTTTTCTATATGTTGGGACCATTTTAGATTATTTGCTATCTGCACACCAAGATAGGTAAATACAGTAACAACCTCTAGCACACAATTGTTCAAAAGTATTTTAGGCCGGGGTCTACGTTTTGGTGAGAAGGCCATCAACTTGGTCTTACCCACGTTAACTTCCAGGCCATGTTCCCCACTGAAGAGGTCAAAGATGTTTAAGGCTCGCTGTAGGCCGGCCGGTGTTTTAGATAAAATCAGAGTATCGTCAGCGAACATCAGGATCGGAACCCTGAGGCCCGCCAACAAAGGTGCATCGACACTGGCATCCAGCATCCGCGCCACAATTCCATTAATGAATAGGGAAAAAAGCAGGGGGGCCATAGCACACCCCTGTCGTACTCCACGTCCAATTGGAAAGTCGGCAGATGATTCACCAGTCGTACCCCACTGGACTTTGGCAAAGTTACACTTGTGCAACCTCATTATCAGAGTAAGTAACTCAGCCGGAAGGCCTATTTCGCTCAGAACTGCCCAGAGCTTTCTCCTTGGGACCAAGTCGAAGGCAGCCCGCAAGTCGACAAAGGCAACATACAGGCTGCCCGCGCCAAGCACCCCCGTCCCCCACTGCAGCAGGGCAAAGCGAAACACCTGATCGACTGTGCTTGTAGCCCGCCGGAATCCAGCCTGATATGGGGACAGGGCGTTGTTCTCATCTACCCAATCCATTAGCTTGTTTACCACCATCCTCCCCACCACTTTTTGGATAGTGGCAATCAAACTTATTGGCCTATAATTGGCCGGGAGGGACCGATCCCCTTTTTTATATATAGGTATAATAGTTGCTCCCTTCCATAACTCTGGGACTGCCGTTCCCTTTGCAATTGCATTCCCTAGAAGGAAAACATACCTAACCCACCTCGCCTTATCGTTTATAAAAACATCAGAGGGTATCCCATCTAAACCCGGGGCCCTTCCCCCTTTGGCAGCGCATATTGCAACTTCAGTTTCTTTAGGGGAGAATAAATTCCCAGTGGGGAATACAGCTGAAATTACCTCCACATCATTAAACTCGGTAGTCTCAGCATATTGGGGTTTGAAATACTCCACCCAGGCACCCTCAGCGACATTATTGTCGGGTTTATTTGGAGATCCACCTCTGCCCCACTTGACAATGTTCCAGAATAACCTGGAGTCCTTAGCCCCTGAAGCCTCCTTTAGTTCTGCCCAATACTTTTCATCCCATGTTTTTTTTGCTAGTGATACGCTGACCTTGTAGTGCTTCCTAGCTCTCGCCAATCGCTGCTTGATCCCTATTTCTGATTGCTCTTCCCAAGCTTAGCCTGACTTCCCTGCACTGATGGTTAAACCACCTTTCTGGTTTGGGTGGTTTTTTCCTATTTGTATTGCTGGACCTTAAAAAATGCGGTTTTAAAAGGGAAAAGAGGTTGTTGTGTATGTCTGTTATTTCTCTTGAGCCTGGAATTACAGAATTTACAGCCTCCATAGCAGCGATTGCAGTGTCCACCTCAGAACTTATAAAGTCCATAGACTCTGCATTCGCCAGTACACTCGGCCAGTTGAGTCTGCGCATGTCATTGGCCATGCTAGGCATTGAACCATCGCTTGATTGAGGGTTCCCTGATATGACCATCCACCAATCATGGGTCACACAGAGAGGATTATGGTTACTTTCCAGTCTGCCCTCGATTTTCATGTCACATACCAACTGCCAGAGATTAAGGCTGCAAAGGACATAGTCTATCCGACTTTGGTTATAACCATTGTTGAATGTGCAGGCACCTTCCCTATCGCCCTTCGTCATCCCATTTAGGGCTCTCAACCCATGTTCCAAGCAGATGGCGTTCAGTTGTAATATATCTTTCGTCCACCGCTTAACAGGAGCCAGATGTAGAGTTGGTACACCCCATTGTGTATCCTCCTCTTGCCCTAGGGGATCGTCCGAACTATCCAATGGTTCAAATGTCCTATTTAGGTCAACAGCTACTACAATTTTATTACCCTTGGACTGTGATTCCAAAAAGGTGGACAAGGCCTCTATGATGGGTGAACTCCCAGTGGAGCTACCCCTGGCATAGATATTGTATATGTCTATCCCTCCCCACTTTTCAGAGGTTATTCTTAGCATTTGGATGTCTTTACGACCCAAATCCACCACTTTAGTTGTTATCTGAAGACATTGTCTTACCCAAATAGTTAGGCCTCCCATCGGTCGACCCCTGGAACCTCTACTGGCCGGAATTGAAAAATTTAAGTAGCCAGGAAGAAATATAGGGTCACAAGCCCATGTCTCCTGGAATAAGCATACTTCAAAGCCGTTAACAAAATCTATCCAGTTTGGGGAAGTCAGCTTGCTACTCAACCCCGCGATGTTCCATGAGAAGAACTTCCCCAAACTGGGGCCGTCCTTGGGTACAGCTCCTAGACAGGACATCCCAGAGTTTGCTAAAAATCCATCATGCCCCTCCCTCTCTCGAGTGGTATCCTCTGTGTTATGGTCAGCCTCCTGGATACCAATAGTGCTAAGTATAATTAGTTCCTCGTTTTCAGAAGCACCAAAAATTGGGATGCACTCCCCACAAGTTTCCTCCAAAATCACAGTCGCCCAACCAGTTCTCAATTCGTTAGTTTCCACATTTTTAGACAGATAAGTTAACACAAACTACTCACGTATATCCCAACGGGTCATACCTTCCCTATTGTTCAGGCAGTAATCAAAATGTTGTCAATAGACCCACCCTTGATCTTTCATTACATCGAAACGATTATACATTAGTTCATTATAAAAGTTGCTCCGTTGTAATGGTACAGGGAAAGGAACAAACCCTCGGGAGGGGGAATTGTTACAGTAACCCAATTCACTGGTCATACCAGATTGAACACCTGTTGGTCTTGGATAAAAAAATGTAAGATCAACCACACCAATCCCACCGCTGCTTGTGCCCCAATTTTGATTCGTAATTATACGTGCCACCCTGGGATTTTGAAAATTAACAACTATACACTCTCCCCCCAAGTTCTTAGGAGTACAACCTATCCAATCTGTCCTTCTCACTCCAATGATCAGCCCATCTACTTCCCCGGGCAGTGGTCTATTTGCCTTCAACCAGTGCATTACCTTGTTTTTTAGCATCTGGAATGATTCTCTTTGCCCGGCTAACAAAGGAGGTACATTAGTGAGGACAGCCACGAAAGGGTAAGAATCTGGGGTGCGATTCATTGGAGGTATCCTACGGGGTGCCTTCATTGGGAGGGTGTTGGGCAGGCCAATGGCAGTAGCAGCAGGGCAGGAAGGTGGAATACTTGGTAGTGGTTGGGAACTATTCAAT
The DNA here is from genome assembly GCF_964261635.1 of Lissotriton helveticus. Taxonomy (NCBI): domain Eukaryota; kingdom Metazoa; phylum Chordata; class Amphibia; order Caudata; family Salamandridae; genus Lissotriton; species Lissotriton helveticus. The sequence continues at coordinate 431,018,287 of NC_136062.1, forward strand.
GCAGTGTTGTTAGTTTTGGAGCTGTCTTTGTTACCCCTAGCAGGAGCGCCAAGACATGCTTTTAAACTGCTTGGTGAGGGTTGGGAACCATTAGGTACAGGGTTGCCACTTTTGGAACTCTCTTTGTTACCCTTCGTCATAGTACCAGGCAGCTTGGTTTGTTTGATGGTATTAGTACTTAGGCGGTCCGACAAATCTAAGTTGGTCTTGGGGATTTGTCCCTTCGTCTGGGGTTTACTTGCAATGCTGGCTATGGGGGGAGGGGGCGCAGCGATGGACACGCCATTTGCCTGGCCTTTTGGTTTAAAAAAATTAATGCTATCCCCCGTCCCTGGGTGGGACTTAATTAAGGCTTTGGTGGAAAAAAAGTTATCTAAAGTAGCCTGCTCAAAATGATCTAACCGATCAGCTAATTTTGTAACTCGCTCCTCGATAGGAATCAGGAGCGACCTCATCAGCCTCTCCAACTCGAGGAGCAGGGCTGGAGCAGAAGATAATGTCTCAGCCGATCCCATCGCTGAATGGTCGTTCGCGTTAGATACAGCACAAGCCGGAACAACTCCCTCCTTAATAATCTCAAGCCCACCAGAGCCAAGCTCAATGGGCTTGCAAGAAGGGGGCTGGGAAATTCCAACCTTCCTTATTTTTCTCGGATGTTTGGGAAGATTGCACTTCTTCGTGGCAGCACTACTTTTCCTTTTGGTACTTGTTTTTACTTTGACTACGTGAATTGACATGCTCGGTTCGACAGTGGTCATCTGCCCTGTAAGTAAGCCGGTTGGTTTTGGGGGCAAGGTGCAAGACAGAGAGGACACATCAGGACCCACAAGCGAACCGGCCAACAGCTCTGATGAAGGGGGAAAGGCATAGGGCGATTCCAGTACAACTGGGAGGGTTAAGGATGACAAGGGAGGAACCAATGCTAGTGCCGGGAAACCCTGGGGTGGCTGTTTCTCCAAGGGAATTTTTAAGAGTTCAATAGATAACCTACGCTCGGCGCGCCTTTCCGCCAAAGCGATTTCTTTATCAATATCTTGGGTTACCCGACTGAAGTATTTGTCTAGAGGACCCAGAGTAGCTAACCCCCACTTCCGCCTGGGTAGGGATCTGAGCGGTGGTATTTAAAGGAGAGGACATACTTTACAACCAGCAAACAATAAACAATAGTGTATGAGCGAACACCAGGGATCTCACAAGACAAAGAACGTACTGTATCAAGTCGTCAATAGCACGATGTCAGAGGGCAGGCCCAGCCCAGCCACCTTCAGCCCCTGACGGCCACAGACAGTCCCGCCCTTGTCCCGGGCTTCTCCCGGGACGCTCCCGCGCCGCGGGGAGTGATGCTTGTAATTATGGTCAGGCAGCTAGGCTGAGGAGGGGGCGTGGCTAGCAGGGAGAGCAACCAGGTGGCAAGCGGCTCGGGTTACCAGGACTCCTCGGATATGGAGTCCGGGTCCCACGCTCGCAGCCCTGCGCACGCACCCCCACCCCCACAGGAACAATCCCAAAGTCAGAACCAGGAAAGGCTGTCAGGCGCTGCGGGACCCGCGAAGCGGGTTCCGCGAGGAGTAAAGGTGAGCGCTGAATCCGCCAGCAACAAAATCCACAGCAAGGTCCAGGTAGTGTCCCAACCTCCGTTTGTCCGCTGGATCTTTTCAAGCTAATGGGGGGCGTGGCTAGCAGGGAGAGCGGCCAGGTAGCAAGCGGCTCGGGTTACCAGGACTCCTGGGATATGGAGTCCGGGTCCCACGCTCGCAGCCCTGCGCACGCACACACACCCCCACAGGAACAATCCCAAAGTCAGAACCAGGAAAGGCTGTCAGGCGCTGCGGGACCCGCGAAGCGGGTTCCGCGAGGAGTAAAGGTGAGCGCTGAATCCGCCAGCAACAAAATCCACAGCAAGGTCCAGGTAGTGTCCCAACCTCCGTTTGTCCGCTGGATCTTTTCAAGCTAATGGGGGGCGTGGCTAGCAGGGAGAGCGGCCAGGTAGCAAGCGGCTCGGGTTACCAGGACTCCTGGGATATGGAGTCCGGGTCCCACGCTCGCAGCCCTGCGCACGCACACACACCCCCACAGGAACAATCCCAAAGTCAGAACCAGGAAAGGCTGTCAGGCGCTGCGGGACCCGCGAAGCGGGTTCCGCGAGGAGTAAAGGTGAGCGCTGAATCCGCCAGCAACAAAATCCACAGCAAGGTTCAGGTAGTGTTTAAATTCGCTTCTATGCATGACATTTAAGTGCATTTTTATCAGGTCCTTTGCCCTTCCCATCTTATTGATGTGGCACATGCCTGTCTTCATGGCCTCCATGGTGGGCATATAGGGAACCATCTTTTTGTATATTTGATAGTGTTGAAAAACAACACCGATACCACCCAGTCCAACATTCTTATAAATGACATATTTTTTGCAATTAATTTTACTGTTCTGAAGAAATACATTCCTCTTGCTAAGACACTGTTGTGAATGTGAAATAAGTGTGCATGTGCTGCGGCAGGTCAGAGGTGAATCTGTTTTAAAAGTTGGAGGGGCATATTTACAAGGGAAAGGCAAAGAGTGGCATTAGGCAAACATTGCTAATGCCACACTCCACTATTCTGAGAAACGCAGGGACGCGCCGTATTCACAAGAATGCGCTGTACCCCTGCGTTTCCCATAGCGATGTCGATAAATCTAACTGCCTAGCGTCAACGCAGGCCCCCTTGCACCATATTGCAAGGGTGTCTGTCTGAGTTGGAGGGAATGGTTGTTTATGTGCAGGTAGATGCAGGAATGGCGAATTGCAACTTCTGTGTGCTGCATTGTAAAATGCAAAAAACACAGTTGATGGACAGAATGTAGAACAATGTCATACATTCACCCCAGTACAAGGATCTGGGCCTAAATCCATCGTTTTTTTGCACTCCACACCACCCTGGGTTAGACACTGGCTATATGCAAATCAGCTCTGACCCTGTGCCTCATGGGAACAGTCCAGTCGGAACTACCAAGCCATGTCTTTCCCAGACCGGAATCAAGCATCCAAGGACCAGTTTCTGGCTACCAGCCTTCATCAGCCTGGATAGCTTGACTCCAGTGGTGTGGAGAGCCTGGGACTCACGTCTGAGCATCCCCAGCCCACTCGGGGTGAAATTGCAAAAAACACAGTTGATGGACAGAATGTAGAACAATGTCATACATTCACCCCAGTACAAGGATCTGGGCCTAAATCCATCGTTTTTTTGCACTCCACACCACCCTGGGTTAGACACTGGCTATATGCAAATCAGCTCTGACCCTGTGCCTCATGGGAACAGTCCAGTCCGAACTACCAAGCCATGTCTTTCCCAGACCGGAATCAAGCATCCAAGGACCGGTTTCTGGCTATCAGCCTGGATAGCTTGACTCAAGTGGTGTGGAGAGCCTGGGACTCACGTCTGAGCATCCCCAGCCCACTCGGGGTGAAATTGCAAAAAACACAGTTGATGGACAGAATGTAGAACAATGTCATACATTCACCCCAGTACAAGGATCTGGGCCTAAATCCATCGTTTTTTGCACTCCACACCACCCTGGGTTAGACACTGGCTATATGCAAATCAGCTCTGACCCTGTGCCTCATGGGAACAGTCCAGTCTGAACTACCAAGCCATGTCTTTCCCAGACCGGAATCAAGCATCCAAGGACCGGTTTCTCGCTATCAGTCTTCATCAGCCTGGATAGCTTGACTCCAGTGGTGTGGAGAGCCTGGGACTCACGTCTGAGCATCCCCAGCCCACTCGGGGTGAAATTGCAAAAAACACAGTTGATGGACAGAATGTAGAACAATGTCATACATTCACCCCAGTACAAGGATCTGGGCCTAAATCCATCGTTTTTTTGCACTCCACACCACCCTGGGTTAGACACTGGCTATATGCAAATCAGCTCTGACCCTGTGCCTCATGGGAACAGTCCAGTCCGAACTACCAAGCCATGTCTTTCCCAGACCGGAATCAAGCATCCAAGGACCGGTTTCTGGCTATCAGCCTTCATCAGCCTGGATAGCTTGACTCTAGTGGTGTGGAGAGCCTGGGACTCACGTCTGAGCATCCCCAGCCCACTCGGGGTGAAACTGCAAAAAAACATAGTTGATGGACAGAATGAAGAACAATGTCATACATTCACCCCAGTACAAGGATCTGGGCCTAAATCCATCGTTTTTTTGCACTCCACACCAACCTGGGTTAGACACTGGCTATATGCAAATCAGCTCTGACCCTGTGCCTCATGGGAACAGTCCAGTCCGAACTACCAAGCCATGTCTTTCCCAGAACGAAATCAAGCATCCAAGGACGGGTTTCTGGCTATCAACCTTCATCAGCCTGGATAGCTTGACTCCAGTGGTGTGGAGAGCCTGGGACTCACGTCTGAGCATCCCCAGCCCACTCGGGGTGAAATTGCAAAAAACACAGTTGATGGACAGAATGTAGAACAATGTCATACATTCACCCCAGTACAAGGATCTGGGCCTAAATCCATCGTTTTTTTGCACTCCACACCACCCTGGGTTAGACACTGGCTATATGCAAATCAGCTCTGACCCTGTGCCTCATGGGAACAGTCATACCAAGCCATGTCTTTCCCAAGCCATGTCTTTCCCAGTGGTGTGGAGAGCCTGGGACTCACGTCTGAGCATCCCCAGCCCATTGTTCTACATTCTGTCCATCAACTGTGTTTTTTGCAATTTTCACCCCGAGTGGGCTGGGTATGCTCAGACGTGAGTCCCAGGCTCTCCACACCACTGGAGTCAAGCTATCCAGGCTGAATGAAGGCTGATAGCCAGAAACCGGTCCTTGGATGCTTGATTCCGGTCTGGGAAAGACATGGCTTGGTAGTTCGGACTGGACTGTTCCCATGAGGCACAGGGTCAGAGCTGATTTGCATATAGCCAGTGTCTAACCCAGGGTGGTGTGGAGTGCAAAAAAACGATGCATTTAGGCCCAGATCCTTGTACTGGGGTGAGTATGACATTGTTCTACATTCTGTCCATCAACTGTGTTTTTTGCAATTTTCACCCCGAGTGCGCTGGGTATGCTCAGACGTGAGTACCAGGCTCTCCACACCACTGGAGTCAAGCTATCCAGGCTGAATGAAGGCTGATAGCCAGAAACCGGTCCTTGGATGCTTGTTTCCGGTCTGGGAAAGACATGGCTTGGTAGTTCAGACTGGACTGTTCCCATGAGGCACAGGGTCAGAGCTGATTTGCATATAGCCAGTGTCTAACCCAGGGTGGTGTGGAGTGCAAAAAAAAGATGGATTTAGGCCCAGATCCTTGTACTGGGGTGAATGTATGACATTGTTCTACATTCTGTCCATCAACTGTGTTTTTTTGCAATTTTCACCCCGAGTGGGCTGAGTATGCTCAGACGTGAGTCCCAGGCTCTCCACACCACTGGAGTCAAGCTATCCAGGCTGAATGAAGGCTGATAGCCAGAAACCGGTCCTTGGATGCTTGATTCCGGTCTGGGAAAGACATGGCTTGGTAGTTCGGACTGGACTGTTCCCATGAGGCACAGGGTCAGAGCTGATTTGCATATAGCCAGTGTCTACCCAGGGTGGTGTGGAATGCAAAAAAACGATGGATTTAGGCCCAGATCCTTGTACTGGGGTGAATGTATGACATTGTTCTACATTCTGTCCATCAACTGTGTTTTTTGCAATTTTCACCCCGAGTGGGCTGGGTATGCTCAGACGTGAGTCCCAGGCTCTCCACACCACTGGAGTCAAGCTATCCAGGCTGATGAAGGCTGATAGCCAGAAACCGGTCCTTGGATGCTTGATTCCGGTCTGGGAAAGACATGGCTTGGTAGTTCGGAATGGACTGTTCCCATGAGGCACAGGGTCAGAGCTGATTTGCATATAGCCAGTGTCTAACCCAGGGTGGTGTGGAGTGCAAAAAACAGATGGATTTAGGCCCAGATCCTTGTACTGGGGTGAATGTATGACATTGTTCTACATTCTGTCCATCAACTGTGTTTTTTGCATTGTAAAATGCAGCACACATAGAAACAGCAAAAACGAGCAGAAATTAAGCATTTCTCCTCTTTTCGCCATGTTAAGACCAAGTTCCCTGGTCTTAATGTTGGCGTTGCCTCCTATTTACGCCACCCTTGTGAATAGGTGGCAGTGTCAAACTCAATGGATGCGGCGATGGAATGAAGGGTTTATCGCCACAGAAACGTCATAAAAAGTTGTGTTCCTGTTGTGAAAGGCTTGTAAATATTCCCCTGAGTATCTTATACAAGAACCCCTAGTTGGTCCCATTGATGGATATATAGCAGAGTTATAGAACACAGACTAAAGATATTGTATAGCTGTATGTTTTATAAAAGTAGAGGCCTTCATTCAAATGTACTTTGAAGTTTCTTGTGAAGGGTCACATGCATCAGAGGGATGTTCTAAATGTTCCTAGTATGAGAATGTCCAGGAAGAGATGTCAGTCTGCTGACAGCCAGCAGCAACGCAATATGACCTGTTTGAAGCCTGACTTTGGGTGTGTAGCCCTAGCAGGGCTCTCTCAATGCTCTGAAGGTGGAACAATCTCCCTGTATCCAGCAGGACCACCACAACGCTGCTTCATTTTAGGAAAGAGTTAAAGACACACCTTTTTAAAGAATACCATTAAAATGCATTAACATTTCATAAACCAGCTAACTCTCATAACACTCAGTGAATGTATGCTTGTCTTTGACCCTATGCATTGCTATTCTGCCCTTTACCTAGGTCCGCCCCACAGAAATACCACGTACATACATATTTTTATTTAATGCAATTTTATATGGCGCGAACTTTACCCGAAGGTGTCAAAGCGCTTTTCATAAGAACCAGGTGCAAAACATAAGGACTAAGGATTACATTTGTTACATAAAAGATACATACAGGAAAAAATTGCAAATGTACAAGATGTAGAGTTACACAAGGCAGAGACACAAACAGAAAGAAAAGATATGAATGGAAATACTCTAAGAGTCACATAGGAATGGTAGAGACTAGAAAGGTCTATTGCATATGCCAGTGATTAGAGTTATCTCTATATACATAGGGAATGGATACATAGTATGCTCTTCTAATAAATCTATGGATTTATGACAGTAGATTTTAAATTGAGATCCCTTTTGTCAGGAGATACATTTATTCTCCCATGTCTGTCAACCAGTTTGAACAATCCATGACTTGGAGATACGCTTCGACTGTCGACCCTTGTCCAAAGTTGACGGTGGAGTCTATTTTGGGTAGCCTCCATTTTGAAGCATTGATGCAGCCATATTGCAAGCATAGCTGTGAGGCTAGCTCTTCCATGGCCAATTATCAGGGACAAAAGGCGCCGCGTGCAGCCAGGCTACCTTGAACGTACAGCCGGCTGATGTGATGAATGGCCTGGAGCGCGGCGCGCGCCCCCCTTGCGAGTACACGCCAGATGTTGTTCAGCGGATGAACAATGATCCGCAAGAAAAATAAAGACAATGGAAGCAATAACACTTGTGCTGTAATACAATTTACGTTGTGTTCGTGGGCTGAAAGGAAGTGATTTTTCATAGAATCTTCAGCCTGCTAATGTTTTCTTGAATAACTCATGGGCCGCCTGCCCTTTCTTTTTCCAAAGGTAACTAATTTAAAAAATAACAGATTTGTGCTAGGCCGACCGAGGGGATAGACATTTACTGATCCGGCCCAATATGTTGCATTGATTTTTTTTCCACACTATCTTATTCCTTTTTTAATTTAAAGGGACGTTTGGGACCTAAACATAGATTGTAATTTAATGGATGCAAAGTGCTCTGGGAGAGCTAAGAATTACCAAAAGGCATGCTTGTCCAGGAGGAAAAGTGCTTCTTCAACGTATTTTGGTTACAAATAACTGTATTAATTTCTAATGAGGGGTTGGGGAAATACAAAGATTTTATTCAGATTGAGGGGGCAGTTAATAAAGTTCAATTCTCATCCTCCCGTTCGAGAAGTTCTCAATATCCCACTAGACGATCAGAAAAAGCATATGTTGGAGTCCTTATTCTTGCAGCACGCGCACAATATTGAAGACACTTCGCAATGGTAAACAAAATTACGGAAAATCAAATTTACACTATGATTGATTTTGCACTACTGCGACACATATAAAGCCCATCAATTTCTTTTTTTATTAATCAGTTTATGAGTCGGGTCGAGTTCTTATAAAAGACATTCTAGTATATGAATAAAAAGATAAATAAATAGAGAAAATTGATTTGCACAATTGTATCTGTCATCCGCACTAAAGAATGGGGCACATTGATTTTGATCTTGCACAACCTTAGTCCTAGGTTTCTCATTTGCAAAGTGGATAAAATATATGTCCTGTGTTTGTGTGATGTTTACACATTTCAATAGTGTATAATTTCGAGCGCCTTTTCTGTGCCTACGTGTAAATGAACTTTCGGTGAAATACAGCTTGCATCCTTCCATATTGCACAAGTAGCAAAATGGCCGTACGATTCACCATGGTTCACATTCTCTTTAACTTGGCCCTTTGATTTCTTCTTTTCCACGGGTGGCATTTTTTAATCTATTTCTTTTTAAGTTTTTGACTATAGCGACGCAGGGTGTGTGGGTAGGCCATGCTACTGGGTGTGCAGATGTGCCTTTGAGGTGTAACTGAATTCACTAAAGATGTTTTTGAATTAAGGCCGAGGCTGGAACTCTCTAAATCAGCAAACACAAGTAACACCTCATCGTTTAATTAAATACACTCATTTACGCTTAAACGTAAAGATTCTTCTGGAAACTTCCGATTGAGGGCCTGCCACTGCAATTCCAGATCTAACATATTCTGTCCCAAATTTAATATTATGAAATCCGCCATAACTTTGTTTCATGACAGACTATTCCTGTCACAGCCAATGTCAACGCCTTTGCATCATGTCCCCAAATGTAATCAGTCGCCTTCAAAGTGCATTTCCTCGCTTTAGTCTCCTGTGTGTGACAAATGACAGAGGTCTTCTGCTCTGTCATCATGTTTCCTTTACAGCATTTCTCTTGCACGTCCTTGTGTGCGTTGCATCACGTGCAATCCATCTTTTCGCTGGTTTATTTACCATATCATTCCACTCCACTCCTCCCCACCTTTTGCTGCTTCCTTCTTCTAACTCACTTTTCTTTACTAACGTGCTCCATCTGACCTATATCTCCCGAACCCCCTTTATTTTGTGTTTAATTCTAGAAATGCTCCCACTGTTCACAAGTTTTTATGCGTTTCACACTGAGTGTGAACTGAATATTTTTATTTTTTGAATGTTTTCAAGATCCTTGACTGTTTTGTTCCCAACTATGTTTTACACTACTTCTTACATTAGCCCAACTTTGTCTACCATCTTGTCCACTTCTTTCCACTATTTCCTACCTCCTCCATTCCAACCTGCCTGTTTTGACTTTCTTTCTTGTGTTCCCTTCATCATTTAGTTTCCATTCTTTTCCTGGCATTATGTCTGTCCCCACATGTCTTCTCTTTCATCTGGCTCATCTTGTGGTCTTGTTTGCAATCTGCCACTCCACTTTTACTACCTAGTCTTCTTTGCTTGTCTCCTGCACCTGTTTTTCATTCCTTTTACGTAGCTCTTACAAAGCCAATATGATCAGCACCTTGCTTATCTTGCAGACACTTTTACCATCTCTGGTTGGTTTAAGTGTACTCACAGTCAGGATACCATGAGACTGGAGACTAAGAAGCGTGAAAAAGAAAAAACAAGACAGCAGGCCTTTTCCATTTATGTACCCAGAATCTCAAACAACATCCTTCTTCTCCATTTTAGGAAAGATTTGAAAGCACACCTTGGGAGAACACTTCATGACAATGCAGTAACAGTGAACTCCTGTGCACAGGATCTAGTTACCTCTGATGACTCATTGCCTGCATGCTTCTTCTTTACACTGTACAGTGCTCCACTGCTTTTTGGCTAGGTTTGTGCAATATAAATACCCCTTACATAGATACACACCTCTCTATCGTTACTAACGCCACTTGTGTTACATTTAATTCCTGCACCCTTTGTGTGCTCCTGACCCCCCTCACCAACTCCTGTGTCAAAGGAAAACCAAAGGGGATGATGGATGGAGTGTTGAACATTGCAGTCAACTGATCTGGGTTTAAACCATCATCATTCTTTTGCTCACTCCACCACCCCAGTTCAGACATGGCCATATGCAAATCATTCTGATCCTGTGCCTCATGGGAACAGGATCGGAGTGCCAAGCCATGTCTTCCCTGGACTGGAAACAAGCATCCTGGGAACGGAAGAGAGCACAAAATGACAGGGAGGCAGCTTGCTCCCCAGTAAGTGCAAAAGCACAGCATACCAAACAGAGTTGCCAATGTCACAACAAGCATCACAACTACAACACTGGAACAACCAATAAGAACAGACCAGAAGGATACCAACACTGGACCACAAGGACCTCCTCCTATAGGGGGACCAGGCAAGAGGAATACAAATATAAATAACACTTAACATAAACAAACTGAGCACAAAGTGAGAACAAAGCACCAACAGCTAAAGAAACAAAGCCAGACAGTAGATCCTAGCTCCTGCAAGCTAAAAGGAACATTCTTATGTTGGAGCCTGTGCCCAGGGCAAGGCTGCAGAAGAATAACTTCAAGACAAGGTACAAAGATGGGACCACACGAAGAAGTACAGGTGTGGAATCTCCATCACAGCAACCTGGCATCGTCAAAATATATAAATACCAAAATATCCACACCAAGACCTAGAATCAGTACTAAATGCCCTGGGCAGGTACAGATTACAGATTGCAGAAGCCATGCCTATACAAGAATGAATTGGAAAGAAGAGACACCCAAGTACTAGAGAGAGAGGCAAAGCAATGAGAGTACACAACAAGCCAACAGAGACCTGATGCATTCTTGCAAACAAAAAACAGCAATCAACTACAAGCTACCCTGCACCCCAACAGGAAAGGGGAAGTCCTTTACAGCAGCTCAGATCTGAAGCCCAAGAATGGAAGAAGGTATGAAAATGCACAAAAAAGAAAAAGATAAAGCAGGACAAATTGGGTGTATGCCAGATTTAGTAACATACACACAGTGTGAGGAAGAATGGAGCATTCCAGGATGGATAGGAATATCAGAGAGTCTAGAAGGATAAGAAACTTTCAATCATCATTTTACCTATGGTGAATTATCCTCTGCATTTTACAGGTCCCCAAAAATATGTGGATTTTAAGTTTTAAGTTATCTCCCAGCTGGCAACTAAACTGCTATAGGCCTGTCCCTAATTATAGTATAATTCTCTATGAAATCTCTTACTGCTGCCACAATAGATAAGATCTCAACATCCAACCAGGCATGATCACAAAAAGCATATGTTGGAGTCCTTATTGTTGGCAGCTGCTAGCGCAGCATGGGTACAAGATGAAAGAAACTTTGCAATGGTAGAAAAATAGGGAAATTGTGATTTACAGTATGATTCATTCAGGACCATTGTGACACATGAAAAACCCATTGACTTTTTAATAATTATTTTATGAGTGCGCCGGAGTTCTTAAAAAAAGACATTCTGGTAATTTGAATAAACATTTTTCTTAATAGAACAAGTTGATTTGCACTATTGTATCCGTCATCCGCATGGGGCACGTTGATATTGATTTTGCCCAACCTTAGTCCCAGGTTTCTCATTTCAAAAGTGGATTTGTCTGATATTTACATATTGCAATGGTAATCAGCCCCTCATTGATTACCCACTTTCACAAGTGTAAGCAATTGGGTAATTGATTAAAGGGGATGGAAACCTCACTGACACAACAACCACAATTCTTGTCAGGGTGAATCACAAAAATCACTAAATTAACCTGTGCTTAACCCTCTGGTAGCTTGGCACAAAGCAGTCAGGTTTAAGTTAGAGGCAATGTAATGTAATGTAATGTATGTATACTTGTAAAGCGCACTGTTACCTCGTTACGTGGTGTCCTGGCGCTGTATACCGCTCGGGGACCCGTCCTGGCTTTCCCTGTGAGAGGGCACCCCAAGGTGAAGCCAGGCATCCCCGGCGCTGCTAGGGCCGCTGTGGAGATTAAGCAAGCTATTGCCCAGAGTTGCAGAGTGGGACCCATGGTTAGCGTAGGCACCTAGGCGAGAATTATCGAGTCCGCGGACATTGACCCAAGACCCTGCCGCGTCGGGAATTGAACCCTGTTCCTGGGCCGACCTCTGCTTCAGGGTCTGCCGCTTCTAACCAGTGAGCCACACTTGCAATGTGTAAGTTATTTGTGCAGCACACGAACAGTAAGAAGTGGTAACATAATACTAGAAAACCCCCAAACCAATTTAGAAAAATAGAGTACATTTAAATAAATAAAATAATACCATAACAACAAAAATTCAAAATCAGTAGGACCAGAGATATGCAGTTTTAAAGTTTTATTTAGATGTGGCCCCTAAAAGCACAAAGGGCCACGTGTGGTCTTCTGGTTGTGGTAGACCGGAGAAGTCACAAGCTCAGGCTGACGTCAATGGAGCATGAGCCAGACACAAGACTAGGCTAGTCCTCCTGAAAAAAGGTACTGTTTCAAAGTCTAGCTCAAAGAGTTTTGTTTGTGGTGGACGAGAACCTGAGTATCAGAGAGAGCGGTGTAGATGGTTGCTACTGTAGCCCGAAGAGAAGGCTGGCCACTGCAAATTGTTTTTGCTGTACCAGAAGTGCAGATCTCATTTAGCTGGTCGTGGCTGGTGGTTGCTGTAGTATTACGGGTTCATTGGAGCTTCACATTGGCAATTGTCGTGGATGGCCGATTTGCGTCATGAACAGGACCGTTTGCAGTTACAAAGAGTCTAAAACTTCAGGATTTCTACTTTCTTCACAGGAGGAGCTCAAATGCTGCTAGTCAAGGGTTCAGGACCTGCCTGGGTGGCACGGTAAACAACCTTTACAACGCAACGTTTACCACGCAGTGCCTTTACAACGCAACTTTTACAACGCAAACCATTACAACGCATTGCGCTGGTGGGCGCTCTAGGATAGGGAATGGGTTTAATGTACTATCCAACACCTTCCCTACTATCCACGGGGACTGGAGTTGGAATAGTAAATTAAACAATTCACTATCCAGCGCCTAAAAGCACTATGCGTTGTAATGGTATGCGTTGTAAAAACCGTGTTGTAAAAGCATGCGATGTAAAAGCATGCGTTGTAATATCATACATCCGGGTGGCACATCTTGGGGATCAGGACCTCACTTTACCAGATGATCTCAGGGCTCAGGCAGGTCTAACGAGGTCCAGTGCTGCAGGTTAGTTGAGCAGTTTTAGTGAGGACTCTACAGCTTGTTGTGTCCCTGTAGCTCATATGGGAGGGTGGACAACTGACCCTTGGAGTCACTTAGGTTAGACTGTGATGAAGGGAGCAGGTCCAGTTTTCCATCTCAGAGAGCAATGTAGTTCTCAAGCAGCAGGGTAGTCCTCTTGTATCAGCAGGGCAGTCGTTTGGGAAGCAGGGAGGTCCTTCTTCTGTTCTTCTGTAATGTTCGAAGGTCCAGCACTGTAATGATGAGTGGTTCTAGAGGTCCAGTATTTATACCTGGTGCCAAACTTTGAAGTGGGAGGATGCCCCATGCTACCCCCACAGCTGATTCTGAAAAAGTCTTCTGTTCCCCTATCAAGACTCCAAGAAGTCTGGGGTGAGAAATGACTATTGTCATGTTCTATGATGTGTGCTACAGGCAAGACCTTTGAAGTGTAAGTGGGGCAAGGCACAGCTCCACACCAGCACCTCCACCTGGCAGGATGGCCCATCATGCTCACACTAGTCTTATTTTATGTCACTGTCTGGAAGGAATACACAAACCCCAACAGCAGAGCAATTGATAGTCATGTGACCCAGGGCATTGGCTGAAGGCACAAATGGTTAGGACAAGAAAATACCAACATTCTAAACGTGACATTTTCAGAATTGTGACTTTAAATCCAAATTCACTATTAAAGAGGGTTTATCTCTATCTGCTCCCAATCAAAAGTTGATATAAACTACAGAGGTCACCCATAAGCCCAAAGGAACAGCTGTAATATTAATAGGGGTGGGCAACTGTTCCGTTCCACCTGAGGAATAGGTGGGATACTGACCGAATCCCGCCAATTACATATTTTTCCTCCTGCAATGTTTCAGAATATATGAGTTGACAAGCAAGATTTGGCACCACTAGTGCGATTTTCTAAAAAGGCTACACGCCGGCATTCGAGAGCGGTTGCGGTCTGAGGGCTGCAGTTCGAGTAGATTCCTATGAGCCTAGAGGCCCATAGGAATGAATGGGAAGACATTCTCAATATGCGATTCTCAATTAGAGAATCGCAAATTGAGAATGCAATTTTAAGGGTGCCAGGGTGCCAAAAGGACATCCTGTTGCACCCCTGAAAGGTGCATGTGTGCACATGTTGCACACAAACATGCCCTAATAGGGGTGGGCAACTGTTCCGTTCCACCTGAGGAATAGGTGGGATACTAACCGAATCCCGCCAATTACATATTTTTCCTCCTGCAAGGTTCCAGAATATATGAGTTGACAATCAAGATTTCGCACCACTAGTGCGATTTTCTAAAATGGCCGCACACCGGCGTTCGAGAGCGGTTCCGGTCTGAGGGCTGCAGTTCGAGTAGATTCCTATGGGCCTAGAGGCCCAAAGGAATGAATGGGAAGACATTCTCAATATGTGATTCTCAATTAGAGAATCGCACATTGAGAATGCAATTTCAAGGGTGCCAGGGTGCCAAAAGGACACCTGGTTGCACCCCTGAAATGTGCATGTGTGCACATGTGGCACACAAACATGCCCTAAGGGCATTTATGTATGCGACATGGCACATTGAAAATGCAAAAAAGTGAATTTTTCAAAGATATTGCAAATTACCACCAACTTGAAGTTGGTGGTAATTTGATATTCCTTATGGCCAAATTGCACTTTTTCTGTGCCTCTTACATTACATTCAAGGAATCGCAATTTGCAATTCCTTAAATGCAATCGTAAAATAGGGAATCGCTAAATTTGCGATTCCTTATTTTGCGAGGGGTGTTTTGTGTCATACATTGGACACTGCTGATTTGCTATCGCAAACGCTGTATTTTTGCAAATTTGGGCGTTTGTGATTGCAAAATTGCCTTCATACATATCGCCCGATGTCCCCTGTCCTATAGTTGTAAAAAAAAGAAAGAAATATGGGGCAGAGTAGTGACCCTCATGGCCCTATATGGTGGGGGGACCCAGAAGGACAACCCCCCCTCCACCAGAAAAATGCTGCAATCCCACGACACTATTGCAGGACCGAAAAAAAAACATATTGACGGCCAGGCTGCATTTAATAACCTTATGCCCCTGGGAGCCTACCCCCAAGGCTGATTTGATATAGAGGCTGCATGGGCCCCTTCCAGAGCCTTCAAAGGGCCAGGTGACCACACCCTTAGGTCAAAAATTGTTTATATGGTGAAGTGGCCCCATCCTTGATATGCCAGGGGCCTCGGGGAGCACACCTTTGTGGTTGAAATTTAAGAAAATAGGGAGGCGGGCTGTGCAACCTTCCTCCTTGAGCCTAAAAAGGCCTCAGGGCAACCCACCCCTGGGGCCAACTTTTAAGAAAATGGAGAGGGGGCAATATAGACCCCCTCCCTGAACCATCATCAGTGATGTAATTTGAGATGTCGTCAGTGATGTAATAAAAGATGTCATAGAGCATGTTATGACTGATGACATGTGTGAGAATTTTGTATATCTATATCCGCAGATCCACACACCAACAGCAATGCATGTTTGTCTGGCGACAACCTGAGTGGAAAGTTGTAGTTGCCAATTTGTGTATCGAAACTTATTTCCTGGGGGAAAATACAATTTAAAAGTGATAGAAGGGGTTAGGGTAGAGGTACTTAACCCCATTGAACTGATGGAGAAGTCAATAAGGGACTCCTTATGGTCAAGAAATTGTCCAAAACTTTTCTTTAGAGCGCAAGGGTCTGCTGAACCACTGCAGCACTCAGCGTAACCCCATGTGTGCTCCGCATCACTTCCAGACCCCATCTAAAAAACACATACACCCACTCAAGGAACCACACACTTACTCACACAATCACACACCCACAGACACCACTAACACATCCACACACACACCCAAACAGCCACTCACACAGCCACTCACATACCTACAAAATCACTCACACCCACTCACAGACCCACGCAGTCACTCACACACCCACTCACACAGTCATACACCCACACAACCACTATCACACCCATAGTCACTAACACACCTACTCATATACCTACAAAACTACTCACAGACCCATATATCTACTTACATACCCATCAACCACTCACACACTCATACAACCACTCACACACTCACTCATCCACCTAGAAAACCACTAACACAGCAACGTACAGACCCACACAGCCACTCACACACACACACACTTACACACCCATTCACACATCCGCTTATAGGCCCACACTACCACTCAAACATCCATATAGCCACTCACACACCCGCTCACAGTCGCACACACCCACACAGACCCACACAGGTACTGACACAAGTATTCATACACACACTCACACACACACCTACATACCCACACAACTACTTACACCCATACAGCCAGTCACACATCCTGCTGACAGACCCATAAAATCACTCACACATCCACTCACAGACCCATACACCCACTCACACACCCACTAAACCCCTCACACACCTACACAGTTACTCACACAATGAGACAGCCAGTCCCATACCAACACAGCTACTAACACATCCACTCACACACAGACAGTGATACACTTACAGATATTGCGATAGCATATGTCTCTTTTAACAGTGCTGTTTTAGAATTGAATGTGTACAATAAAACATCAGACCCATTTTTTGTCTGAGGATTACCAATGGATGTGGATCCATATAATGAATTTACAAAAAGAAAGATTTGGTGCATTGTATTTATAGAAAGACTACATAAGCCTCATTTACATTAAAGTTTTAATTTTTAGTTTTAAAATATATAATACGAATGAATGCGTGAATAAAATGTATTTATAGACTTGTGAAAATGTATATTAGTACATTTAACTGACGGGTCAAATTGTAGTACAATTGATATTTTTTTTAAAACAGTGAACTTCAATAAAACAAAACAAAGGTTACAAAAAAGTTATAGTTGGAAATAGCATAAAAATGTATAGAAATCCACTGAAAAAACAAAGGTTATAGGGACTTTGTTTATTTATTTTATTTATTTGTATCATTTGTAGACCACCTGAATCCCCCCAGATGGGGTATCTCCACGCTGCGGACATGAAGAGGAAGTGCAGACAGTGTTATTAGAACAACAGAGTTTTTAGTTTTTTCCTGAAGCCTAGGTAGTTGGTCGAAAAGTGGATATCCAGGGGTAATTGATTCCAGAGTTTGGGAGCAAGATAGGAGAATGATTTTCCTCCAAGTCTGGTTTGTCTGATGCGAGGGATGACAAGAAGGCCTTTCCCTTCTGAACGAAGGGTGCGCCAAGGTGTGTACTTAATCAGTTTGTCGGCCAAATAAGCCGGACCAAGCTGGTTTAGGCCTTTGAATACTATGTAGCAGACTTTGAAATGAATTCTTTTACGGATTGGTAGCCAGTGGAGTTTACGTAGGAGAGGAAGAGTAGGGGCGCGGTAGGAGGCACTAGTTATTAAACGGGCACCACCTGTAGACTCTGTAAGGCACAGGTTACAGTTATAACAAGATTTAGATTTTACACACACAAAACCATAGACATTCAGCAGTTATAATTACCTGAGCTTACAAAATTATGCCCCTGCCAATACACTGCTTATGACCTCTCATAATACTACATAACATGGTCAGTGACATCACTGATGCTATCTCAAATGACATCATCCCGTTAGTGTGCGTGTTTCGTAAGTTTCTGACACCGAAAGATATATACGGAGGTACTGCATAGGTAAAATCACTATTTGTTCTCTAATACTGAGTTTTAGTATTTCTAACATATCATCTGAACTATAAATACATTTTTAAAGCAGATATATCTTTAATGAGTTAACTAGCCTCTACACTGACACATTTCCCCCTGCTGATGTATGCGTATGGTTGTGACAGTCTAAGTTGTTCATTGAGACTTCAATCCACAGTCATAGTGGAGTATAGTTGTGCTTTACGACATACTGACAACTTTGAGTAGACCTCTGTCCTTTGTGATGAATGAGTGTAGTAGTACTTTGCAATGAATTCACCCGGGCCGTATTACTCATTATCACTGTTTGCACCGGGTGGATGAATGGTATCGTGGTTAGGGTATGAAAGCAACCAAAGAACAACACCTTGCCCGCACAGAGCAGGCAGGGGAGAACAGAGATGCTGGCTCCCTGCGGCAGCAGGAAGAGAGGCTAACATGCGGGAGCCGGAATTGCAGCCGGTGGAGGGGGGGGGGGGCAGCTCCCTGGACTGTCCCCAACATTGGGAGCATCTGGGGCCCCATCAAAACAAAAGAAAGAATATGCCAAGTCCACATTCATTGAAAAAGTAATGCGACTCTCCCCAACACAGCAGGAGAGCTGCTTATAAGATATTCACTATTCATTACTGGTGCCCCTTAATTCCCTGCAGGGCTTCCTTATTTTCATATTTTTCTTGCCTTGTGGTGGACCCAGAAGGACAGGGGCACCACCAATGATTTCAGAAAGTGTTTTGGGGGCAGCCCCTACTCAGAAGTAAAGTTCAAAGTCACTGGAGCTTTGTATCCACAATTGGGAGTGCAGTGTCCTGTAGGGGCCTATTGTATGGTTGCATTCATGGTAACCTGGAACCGTTGCTCCGTCTGTGGTTGAATGTGGTGTAATAAAAAAATTGATATCCTCGAGGTGCTGCTCTTATGATTTCATTCTTATGGTTTAAAATTGTATAGAAGAATACGCACACACATTTTGCTCATTTTAAATGCCATATTGATATAATAATGATCACAATGATTTCGGATCACTGTGTATATGTTGTATTAAAAGTAATAGGTGTATGTCTACCTGATTATTATTATTATTGATGATTATGTTAACCTACAAAATTATGTATTTAACATTTGGTTTGCTGCTCTTGAACCTTTGACCAAACTAGTAGACTTATCTTATCTGGCTGCCAGGACTTATGGCTTAGTAGACTAATGCATCCACTGTAGGGCCCTGTGTTTGACCTCCGGGTCAGAGGTTCAAATCCTGGTGGGTCTACTCAGCCTTTCATCCTTATGTGTTCATTAAAAAATAGATCTATTAGGCACTGCAAAGATGGCGGTTTAGCTTTTGTGAAGATCCCGTCGCCTACTGCAATCCTCTGCCATCCTGCCTGACAGTGACACCCTCTGTAGGTGCTGTGCCCCGGGGGGCAACAATCTGTGCCCACTGTACCTCCAGGCTTGATCTGCACCTTGAGGGGGTCTACTTATTGTGTATCTTGTGCCCTGGAGTTTGGCTGAGCCACGCGGCGTAGCGGTGGTGGTGCAGCATCCAAGCGGCTCTGCCTCAGCTGAGGACGCCCGCCTCTCTTCTCCTTATTAGCTGGGGTGTCTTGGACCTGGCCCAACCTGACGGCTACAGTAGTGGTGACCCACCTAGGTGAATGGCGCGACCTCCCGGTCGTGGGTGGGGCCGAGCAGTGGCTGCAGCGGGGCCTGGGAGTCGGAATGGCTCCCTTGCATTCCGGAGGGGTAACGTGGAGCACCTGCCCAACAGGTTTGTCCCGGCATGCTGCCTGCTTGGTGACGCATGATGTGTGGAGACAACAGCGACTGGCTTGGGCGAAGCCCAGGGGCCACAGCGGTGAGTCTACTGAGGCCTGCGCAAGGACTAGTGGGACCCCCGGTTGTTGCTCTGGGTGGTGGCAAGGGCCGGGCCTGGTGCAATGGGCCCAGAAGCGGGCTCTGAAAGGGAATACTGCCCTCCCTCTCCCTTCTGTATTGTTGAGGATCCACAGGACACGCAGGAATTGAGCCGTGGGACTTTGTCATTGGACGGATCAGGGGCCGACACGAGCAGACATTTCATCTGGCCTGTGTGCCAATGTGGTGCTCGCGTGAGCAAACTATTGCACCATGACCTCCATGTGGGACACCTCTCTCTCTTTCCTGGTGCTGTTTGGTTGTTGGATTGGTGGCTGCCCCTGTGGCTCTCTGCCCCTGAATGATGTGGGCCCATCCACTCCTACACTCACTCTCTGCATCTGGAGATACACTTGGCAGAGGGACCTCAGCAGATGAGACCTCTGGTGGCTGTGTCTGGTCTGATGCCTCACGACCCTCTCAGGCCTTCCCTGCAGGGGGCCGGATGGGCCACTTGCTCCTGGAAGATGGGACGTGGGAAAAATCCCTCGCTGGCATCAGCCCAAACTGAAATGTACCAATACACGGTACCATCAGGGGAACACTGGGAGGGGGATGGGACACTGGTGGGCCGGCTGATCTGGAGACAATCCATAAGGACATCTGTGACTCTAGGGCCACCATGGAATCCAAGGTGGATGGCCTTCAGGTGGATCTCTAAGTGCTGTGCCAAGACCTGCAAAATGTGGTGGACAGGTCGATTAAAGTAGAGGCACGGGTCTCCAGCGTAGAAGATGACAGCGCTTCACTCAAGAGTCAGATGTCTAGGTTGACTGCTGCAGTGTCTACCCTCAATGACAGGGCTGAGGCTGTGGAATACAGGTTGAGGCGCAGCAATCTTCAGCTCATTGGTTTTCGTGAATCCATTGAGCAACGGGGGTCTCCCAGACATACTGGAGTACTGGTTTAGATCATGGGTCCCTGAAAACAGACTGTTGACCTTCTTCGTTATAGAAAGGGCCTATCGCTCCCTGACACTGAAGCCCCCACCTTGAGTTCCCTCTCGGCCGGTGACCCTGCTGCTGCATTACTACAAAGACAGGGATGTGATCCAGCAGAAGACCCGCACCAAGCTAGACTTAAGACTCTGAAACACCAAGATTCTCATTTTTCTGGATTCCACCAAGGCAGTGCAGCAGCGAAGACGCTCCTTTGCTGAGGTGAAACAAAAGCTAAGTGCCTTGGATCTTCTGCACATACCTCTGTTCCCAGCCTGCCTCAAGGTTCTTTTTCAGTCAAAAACTCTCTTCTTTGATTCTCCGGATCAGGTCTGGGAGTGGGCAATGGAGCAGAGGCTGCTGAGATGGCTGTCGCCTGACCTGTTACAGCCCAAAGATCCAGTGGAGCGCACCGGGACACAGTCCAGTCGGAGGGTGTGGGGTAACCCGCTCCCAGTCCAGGAGGACCCAGGTAGAGCAACCGGACATTGAGGAGGGTCCTGGATCGGCTCCAGAGGAGGCTGCCTCACCTCCTGTCTCACCAACATCAGGCGGACACTTGTTAGATAACCCTGTGATCTTTCAGTTGACTGAGGCTGGTTGGAGCTCTTCCATAATCAGTTTGACTTTCTGATTCCAGCATCTCTCTGACTTTGCTTTTCTCTCTTTCTCTTCTCTACGTGTAGGGGGATGGCTGGGCTGGGTGGCGGCTCCGTCTTGATCCCAGATGGGGCGCTTGGTCCATAATCTGCTGCTGTCTCTGGTAGCTGCCTCTAATGCTTACTTTTTTGCATGTCTCCATAGTCGGTGGAGGCAGACTGGGGTTCCTTCTTCCAGACTTCAACAAGTCTCTAGTCGACATGCAATTGGATCCCTTCAGGTCAGCGACTGCCCGCTGCAGAGGAGACAACTGTGGAGGGCTGAGACTGGCATTGGCTGGCCTGACTTCTCTTGGATGGTCAAGTCAAGTCAAGTAAAGATTTGTATAGCGCACTACTCACCCGGAGGGTCTCAAGGCGCTTGAGGGGGGGGGTTGTTACTTATCAAATAGCCAAGTTTTGAGTTGTGTTCTGAAGGAGAGGTGGTTCTGTGTAAGCGGAGGTGGGTGGGGAGGGAGTTCCAGGTTTTGACCGCCAGGTAGGAGAAAGATCTTCCTCCCATGGTGGTTTTACGGATACGTGGAATCGTGGCGGGGGCTTGATTGGACGATCGTAGTTGGCGGGTGGGGGTGTAAAAGGTAAGGCACGTGTTGAGGTATTTGGGTCCTAGGTCGTAGAGGGCTTTGTGTGCGTGGGTGAGAAGACGGAGCGTTATTCTCTTGTTGATGGGGAGCCAATGAAGGTCTCTCAGGTGATCGGAAATGTGGTCGTGGCGGGGTATGTCTAGGATGAGTCTGGCAGAGGCGTTCTGAATGCGTTGGAGTTTTTTCTGTAATTTGGCTGTGGTTCCAGCGTACAGGGTGTTTCCGCAGTCCAGTCGGCTTGTGACAAGTGCTTGAGTGACCGTCTTTCTTGTTTCGGTAGGGATCCATCGGAAGATCTTTTTGAGCATGCGTAGGATGTTAAAGCATGAAGATGAGATGGCGTTGACTTGTCTGGTCATCGAGAGGGAGGAGTCTAGAATGAATCCCAGGTTGCGAGCATGGTCCGTTGGTTTGGGCGCGCTGCCTAGGGCTGGTGGCCACCATGAGTCGTCCCAAGCGGTGGGTGATGATCCTAGGATGAGGACTTCCGTCTTGTCTGAATTTAGTTTTAAGCGGCCGTTCTTCATCCATTCGGCTATGTCTTTCATCCCTTCGTGTAGGTTGGTTTTGGCGGTGTTTGGGTCTTTGGTGAGGGAGAGGATTAGCTGTGTGTCGTCGGCGTAGGAGATGATGTTGAGGTTGTGTTGGCGTGCGATGGATGCAAGGGGGCTCATGTAGACGTTGAATAGAGTGGGGCTGAGCGAGGAGCCTTGGGGAACGCTGCAGATTACTTCGGTGGCCTCTGATCTGAAAGGGGGGAGGCGAACTCTCTGGGTTCTTCCGGCGAGGAACGATATGATCCAATCCAATGCTTTTCCTTGTATTCCGATGTTGTTGAGGCGTTGTACAAGGGTGCTATGACAGACCGTGTCAAACGCTGCGGAAAGGTCCAGGAGGATGAGGGCAGCTGTTTCCCCGTTGTCGAGTAGTGATCGGATGTCGTCTGTGGCTGCGATGAGGGCGGTCTCGGTGCTGTGTTTGGCTCGGAAACCGGACTGTGAGGGGTCGAGGGAGCCGTTAGACTCGAGGAAGGCGGCGAGCTGATTGTTGACGGCATTCTCTATGACTTTGGCAGGGAAAGGGAGGAGCGAGATGGGGCGGTAGTTCTTAAGTTCAGTGGGGTCTGCTGTAGGTTTCTTCAGGAGGGCATTGAGTTTGGCATGTTTCCAGCTTTCCGGGAAGGTAGCGGTGTTGAGGGAGCAGTTGATGATGTTCCGGAAGTGGGGTGCGATGATTGAGTCAGCCTTGTTGAAGATGTGGTGGGGGCATGGGTCGGTTGGTGATCCGGAGTGAATGGAGTTCATCAAGCGGATGGTGCCTTCGGTGCTGATCGGGTTCCAGGCGTCCAGGGTGGTGGTGGGGGGCTTCAGTTTGGTGGTAAGGGGGGTGGGCTGGTCGCCGAAGCCGTTATGTATGTTAGCGATTTTACTATGGAAGAACGAGGCTAGAGAGTCGCAGAGGCCTTGAGAGGGAGTCATGTCGTTGGTGCCGGTGCTGGGATTGGTAAGCTCTTTGACTATGCTGAAGAGTTCCTTGCTGTTGTGGGCGTTGTTGTCGAGTCGCTCCTTGAATGCTGATTTCTTGGTGGATCTGATCAGCTGGTGGTGTTTGCGGGTGGCCTCCTTGAGGGCGGTCATGTTGTCTGTGGTTGGGTTTCTTCGCCAGGCTTTCTCGAGGGTGCAGCAGTTCTTTTTGGAGTTCTTGAGGTCGTCATTGAACCAAGAGGCTTTTTTGCTACCTGGCTTGTTGTGTTGCTTTTTCAGGGGAGCTAATTCGAGGTCGGTGGTTCGTGTGTGTACTTGGCACTGGTAATAGTAGTAGGGGTGTGTCTAATCTTGTCCCCTTCTTTCATTTTAGCGGTCTCGTCTGTGTCAAGCTGTCAGCTGCCAAGAAGCCAGAGGATATGAGTTGTGTTCCCCAAGACCTTGGGTTCCCTTGTTTTGTTACCCACCTTCTCCCGGTGTCGTGTTCTCCACCATCCGTTTTGATTGCGGGTGTTGGGGGTCACGGTGAGAGTAGAGGATTGGGACGTTCTTCACTCCTGCGGTGTTGGGCCGGTCGGCATCGGAACACATGGGTGCGTCCTGGGGTGGCTTGGTGGCAGTCGGGGAGACGGCTGGTGTTGAGTGCAGAGAGGGTTGCGGCGTCGTTAGGCGGGTGGGGTATATTTTGCGGGGGGCAGGGGGTCAGGCGCTGGGCGCGGTCCAGGCACGGACGGGCGTAGACGGGCTTACCTTTGGCGCACCTTCGGCACGCATAGGGCCCGTCGGCTACGCGTGAACGCTGCGCGCAAATGCATCTGTCATATGTGGATAGTGGAGGGGGGTGGAGCGAGGGAGGAGCAGCTGGGAGGCGGGAGCGGGGTGGAGAGCCGGGCTGGGAGGCACAACAACAAACAACAAAATGGCAGCAAGCCAAAAGCGAAACAGGACGAGATTTGGGGCACGACCTTATTAAACGCTATGAACTGGGCAGCACAATCAGGCGACAATATTCTGAGCAGGCAACACGAGCAATACACAATGGAACAGTAAATATCAAAGAACGGTCTAGCAGTATAGCGCTACGATGACAGAATAATCGGCAATAAACAGAATGTTCAAACAGTGCGAGCAATGCGCAATAGATGGCAATGAGCAGTCTGGTAGTAAGCGCTACGATACCAGATGAATGAGCAGGGAGCAGCGTGGGGAGCGACCGCATCTGAGGAACTCAGGACGGTCACATCGCTTGCTCTGGTGGGTAGAGCCTAAACTTTCTGTGGGAGGGAGGAGCAGCTGGGAGGCGGGAGCGGGGTGGAGAGCCGGGCTGGGAGGCACAACAGCAAGCAACAAAATGGCAGCAAGCCAAAAGCGAAACAGGACGAGATTGGGGCACGACCTTATTAAACGCTATGAACTGGGCAGCACAATCAGGCGACAATAATCTGAGCAGGCAACACGAGCAATACACAATGGAACAGTAAATATCAAAGAACGGTCTAGCAGTATAGCGCTACGATGACAGAATAATCAGCAATAATCAGAATATTCAAGCAGTGTGAGCAATGCGCAATAGATGGCAATGAGCAGTCTGGCAGTAAGCGCTACGATACCAGATGAATGAGCAGGGAACAGCGTGGGGAGCGACCGCTTCTGAGGAACTCAGGACTGTCACAGCGCTTGCTCTGGAGGGTAGAGCCTAAACTTTCTGTGGGAGGGAGGAGCAGCTGGGAGGCGGGAGCGGGGTGGAGAGCCGGGCTGGGAGGCACAACAACAAACAACAAAATGGCAGCAAGCCAAAAGCGAAACAGGACGAGATTGGGGCACGACCTTATTAAACGCTATGAACTGGGCAGCACAATCAGGCGACAATAATCTGAGCAGGCAACAAGAGAAATACACAATGGAACAGTAAATATCAAAGAACGGTCTAGCAGTATAGCGCTACGATGACAGAATAATCGGCAATAAACAGAATATTCAAGCAGTGCGAGCAATGCGCAATAGATTGCAATGAGCAGTGGATGGTGATTTGGGATTCCAATGTAGGCTTCCTAGAGGTTCTTCCAGCTATTGCTCAGACATTTGCTGATTTCTACCGGCGATTGTATTCATGACATCCCCCACCGCCCCCGCCGGTTGCGAACCCTCTTCTGAATAGCATACCGTTGCCATCCATAGCCAATGCTCTAGCCCAAGAATTGGACCAGGACATCGCATTGGAAGAGGTGAGCTCTGTGGAATAGGGAATACAAGCTTGGAAGGCGGCCGGCCTGATGGTTATCCTATTGAATACTTCAAGTGCTTCTGCAACATTATGGGGTCGATTCTGATCCGGTAAAAAGCGCTCCGAATTGCGTTCGGAGCGTTTTTCCAGTACGAATCGTACACTGCAACGTCCCTCGTAAGTACGACGAAGTACGATCCGTACCGGGAGCTGGACTCCGTACGAATCGTACAGGAACCCGCTGTACGCGACTTCTGTATGGTTCCCGGCTGCTTTTTCCGAACCGGCAAGTACGATTCGTGTTGGGTAGGACCCTTTTTCTACGGGAGCTGAAAACAGCCGTAAAAGCAGAGTTCGCCCCAAAACAGGTACGGAACGGCCCCTCCCGGGTACTGTGCATACCCCCCACGATCGCAGGGGTACGCCCCGTACCCCTGCCATCACTGGGTGTATGCATCGTACCCCGCGATCTTGGGGTGTACGCACCGTACCCCATGTACGCTGGGTGTATGGTGCGTACCCCATGTCCGCTGGGTGTACGGTGCGTACCCCCCATGATCGCAGGGGTACGGGGCATACCCCTGTGATCATGGAGGGGTACGCACAGTTCGGTGTGTATGTGAATGTGCGCTTTTCTGTACGAATCGCCCTTACCTGACGTGGACCGTACGAATCGCGTCCTGATACCCCGGTCCGGATCGTACTTGGCGAGTCATACGGTGTGTGTACGAGTCGTACGGAAACGGCTCCGGATGCGAATCGTACAGACGGGAATTTTACCGGATGGGAATCGACCCCTATATGTCCCCAACTTCTGAAGCTCTATGAATCGCACTCAGCAGGTGTTTCCACCTGAATTAGAATATGCCAGAATTGTAGTTCTGCCCAAGGAGGCTCTCCCTAGAGACTAGTGTTTAACGCACCACCTGATCTTCCTTATTAATGTTGACATTAAGGTCTATGCAAAAATGTAGATGATGCGGTTTGGTCGGGCATTGACACACCTGACACATCTGGATCAGTGTGGATTCATGCCGGGTTATAGCATGCGTCTTAGTATAGGTTAGGAATTTCATGTTGTATTGGTTACGTTAATTATTTTGCCATTACACCACTTCACTAAATTACATGCCATTCACTGTAAAATATTACTGCAAATACGCTTTTCGCAATAAAAATGTAACACGAATTAATGGGAACAGTAGAATGCAAGTGGCGTTTGTTTGTGATAGTTTTGTTTTGTTGCTCTTTCTCAACATACAATGTTACCTTGGATCCAAAATGCTCAAGAGGATATATTTTGTGCTACACTATACTGTAAAATGATGAATTTGCATTTTGTGTGATTATGTATCATTTTGAGAAATTTTAGGCAATTACTCAAAGCGAAGAAGACAAATTTCACGCACCCTATGTTTTTTTAGGACAAACTCAGCAAACCTTACTTTAACAGCATCAACATAACAGGAGTTTTGCAGAGTACATGCATCTCAATAATTACAAAAGAGATACACTTTTTAATTTTGCAGGCAAAGTTATACTTTCACACACTCTACAAGTTCTATGCTAAACATACATTATCATTTTGCCGTCCTTAATCTCTCTGCGAGTACAGAAGCACTCTAAAAACTCATCATATCAAATCTAATTTAGTTTTACCTTTAGAGTTAATTGAATGAATATTTTCTCTGTTCAAAGAGTTTTTAAATGAAATCAGGTTCTATTGTTAATTTTAACATATCTCCAGTTCTCATCTTAGGCCTCATACATCTAAGTGCATCCCGCCAAAGCCTCCCGTGCAGTCCTGAGCTCTGCTGCTTCAGAAACGCAAACTTTCTCTGCCTCTGCTTTCCAGTGTCTTTCACACTGCTTTCCTCCTAGTCCTTATTCACCCCTTTATGCCTATAAACTTCATAAGGAATCATTTCATTGTTTTCATTTCTTTAGACAATAGCACTATTGAAGGGCTTTGTGGCGCACATTATAGGGCTTATTTATCATAGGGTTGCATTACTTTTGCATTACTTTTGCCCTGTGTAATGGTGTGCAAAAGAGACGCTACCCTTAAGTTTGATTTATCATGCCATGCAAGCCCACCTTGCGTGACCCTGAGTCCAGAGTAATGCAATGCAGAGCAAATCGCTGTGTTGAGTTACTCTGCCCTGTGAAGGCGTCCCATAGATGGAGCATGGGTGTTCCCAAGCATCTATCTATGGTTTCTGAAGCATTCCTAGATTTACTAGTACTGGTAAGACCTGGGAATGCGTCAGCATGCACGCCTTCCCCGGTGAGGTGTAACAAGGAGAACTATCTTTATTTCTCCTCGTTACTTCCTCTTTCTATGTGTGGTACATTCTACAGCACACATAATAAGAGGAAAATGCCTCAAGAAATAGTTTTTGTGCAGGAAAGTCCCTTTCTGCACAAAAACAATCCTGCTTACAACGCAGGCCTCTTTGCACCATGGTGCAAGGGTGCTGCGCTGGCGCTAGGCAGCACATTGTGCGCCACCACTGAGAAAAGACAGAATTGAGCCATATTTTGGTAAAGGCAGCTCATTCCTGCCCTTTCCCTGTCATGCAACGCAGCAAGGTGACTTGCACGCTGCGCTGCATGACATTTTGGTAACTATGGCCCCATGTTTATTTTTTTCAACTCTGTTTATTGAACACTGTCAGTCATATTCAGGGTGGTAAATATAATATAGCCCTATAGCCTGCCCTAGAGGGCTCTACCGGCTATTAAGGCCCTCTCCAGCGTTCAAGGCCCGAGCCGAAGACGTGGGCCTTTAACAAGGGAGAGGGACTCTAATAGCCGGTATAGCCCAGCTACGAAGTGCTATAAGGCTATTAGAACATTCTGGCACTAGAGCTGTGAACAAAGAAACATTGGAATGTTGGAGCTTCTGGCTTATACCAGTCATTATAAGCCCGGAGCACTCCATTGTTTTCAATGGAGCTCCCAACATTCCAATGTTCTAATGACATTTATGACAAATAATCTGGATAGGATTTACCTCACAGTTTACAATTTAAACCACCAGTGACCCATTCCAATTCTTAGCCAGTAGCCACCTTAGTGTTCCCTTCCCAGAGCAATCTGCCATCCGGCTTGAGGGCGAGACACATATACTACCTCTGTGCACATTCCATTTGCCCCACACCAGGTCCCATTTCTTGGAGCCACTCCTATAGAAGGCCTTATCAATTCTGGAGGCAGAGTGCGTGGTTTAATGTGAGATGGAGCTCTAGCATGAGCTGAGCCTGTCTGCAGCTGTCGGGAACAACTCCCTAAGCTGTTTCAGGATAATGCCATACCATATACTATTAAGTGCATTATAATCCTCGCGGTTATGTAGCAACTTTGGTTTGGCTTTATCAAAACATGTCGTGTAAGGTGTCATACGATTTGGAATACTATCCCCTCGCCAGTTCTGGCGACGGGGATAGCATTCCACCCCTCTAGAGGGAGAAGACATGTTACTTTACTGAAATGCGGTTAATTTCTAAAAGGGCCTCAGATCCACAAAATGGATGCTTCTGCCACAGACACAAGTCTGACCCCCTGAAGCTGACCGAAACTCAGCCAAGGGGGCCTGGACAAAGGGTTTCCTGTCGCAGGGAGGTATCATACCACCCCAGACAGGAGATAGTGGATTGTAGCAGGGAGGTTTGAAAGAAACCAGACACTGCATGGGGAGCACAAGGCTGCCCCTTGCATAATCCGGCCAAACTGGTTCTGGGGCACACCAGCCCCTGTCCCAGCGCGGCCTGGATCAAAGGAAAGGGGTGTAATCACCCCCTTCCTGGGTCCCACCCATAGGAGGGGACCTAGCAGGTAATCCAGCCCCCCAGATTCGAATAGGAGTGAGAGCAGTGCCAATGCACTTCAGATTATCCTGATGAAACATAAGAAATGAAACTCTGGACCCTTCGACATCCTACTCAACGTAGAAGACTGAAGAATCTCCCTTGTGGTCAAGGAGTGACCACCCTGTGCAAACAGGCACCATCGAGCACCTCGACATCTGCTTTGTTGCATTTCCCGCCGGAACTCGAGTGACAGAGATCAACGAGATCAAGCTTCCCTGCCTTATAACAGCCCGATCCACAGTCCCTGCAGAGCTGAGACCCGTGGAGGCGACCGGAAGCATGGGGCACGCCATCTTGGAAAGACCACGAGACGCTGACCATGCAACCCACGAGTGACCCTTGAAGCTGTACACTGGGGTTTGAGAAGCCCCAACCCTGAGTCACTCTTGCACCGAAGTTCAGCCCTCCACACTTGACGAGTGCTGCGTGGGGCCCTTCTGCTTCTTTTGGCTCAACGTGTTGGCCCGGTCCCTTGCCAGCTGGCTTGTGGCCCCTGTGCCGACGAAAACCAAAATACAACTTGTGATTCTGGTTGCTCCAGATTTGCACCCACTCCCCTGAAAAGGAGTACCCACTCTGACCCTCCTGGTCCGAGTGAGAAGCAATGTTCCAGTTCTGCATGGATTGCTTTTGCCAAGTGTTGTTTGCTCCAATCTTGAAGCCGACAGCGCCGACGGCGAGAGCCTTTGTGGGACAGATCGTGACCCGCTCCTGGACATCGCAGATGCCCCAGAGCCCACGTGACAGCGGAGAGAAGCTCCTCAACAACCACCTGATTGCCCCCGACATTGCCTGGTTCCGTCCTGGTTCCACCCTGGTCACTGCTGAGTGACCCAGACTCTGTCCCCTCTGCTTTCAGGTACTTTTCTATCCAGATCCACCCTTGGGTCCCACCGGACACTTCTCCTTCACATCGCCTGCAGCATCTTCAGCTTCAAGCACCCAGAACCTTCACGACGAAACCCGATGCCACTTCGACCCTATGCACCCGCTTCCTGTGGGTGAGGTAACATTGCAACGCCGGTGTTCCCACACTGGTACACACCTCTAGGGTCTGTGTCTAAAGTTTTGTACTTCTAGGTTCAGCGGAAGTGTCCTAAAACTCTATTTGTGTAACTTTTATGCACCATTGACTTTTATTGGTGCATGCGTGTGCTTTAAGCACTGCACCCGAATCCCGCAGGCTTTTCCCGACTTCAGCATTGCTTGTCCCGACTGCTCCCAGCGATTCCCTAGGCGCTGGGCCTAACCACTGTTCGATTGGTATCTCTTATACCACTTTCTTAGTATATGGTCTGAGTGGCCCCTCGCCCTCATCCATAATTGTGCAACTTTGTATGTTATACTGTGCTTTTGATTTAACGCTTGTGCCCCTTTGTTCATAAAGAGTACTGGGGATTATTTGTAGAAATAAATACATATATTTTTATAATATATACTTGTGTGGTGTCCTTTCATTTAATATTACAGGACTGTGACTGGTAAAACAGCTCGCTTAACACGACCTCTTGGGTTAAGCCTTCAAGGCTGCTTAGTCTATGCTACCATTAAGATAGCTTGTCTACAAGGTTGACTTACAACCAGACACCATAAGGGATAGCTTGGACTGATACAAGGTGGTTCCAGAATTGGAAACATCATATATCAGGCCAACTTCTCACATTGGTGCGCAGCGGTGCGGATTTGAGCTTGCTGTTGTTTTACCATTGCAATCTTTTTATCAAATTGAAAGATCACATCAAGTACCTTAGGTACATATAAATCAAAAGCTTAGCATATTAAGTTCTACTGAACTTAGTAGTTGTAGATTAAAGGGAGTAGCACACCCTGACTACAACTCACTAGCAAGGTACAGTAGGAAAACACTTAGTGTAGGTAAGTGCACCACTTACACCTCACTAGCAGTCATGTCTGGCACAGGTGAAGCTCCAAGCTCTCTGCCTGTGACAGTTGACCTTACCCAGGCAACTTCCAGCTATGACAAACTTAGACACAAAGACTTGTGTGCCTTGTGCATATCAAGAGGGCTAAAAAGGGGCAGAGGTCCCACCATTCCTACCCTGATAGCCATTCTAGAACAGGATGACTTAGCTAAGGCGAGTGCAGCTCCCCTAGATTCAGGAGATGGAGTGAACCCCCCTGTAACTGATACCACTCCAGAGGAGGAAGAAGAAGAGGAGAAAGAGGATGAGGAGGACTCAGATGTAGAGGACCCTGAAAATCAGGATCAAAGGGGTTGCCAGGTTATAGTTGCCAGGCTTAACCAGGCCAACTTAAACCTACTTGGGAATGGAGAGGGCCAGCACCTCCCCAGATCCCAAAATATCATTCTCCCAGGTAACAGAAGAGTGAGATCTCCATCAGGGGACCCTCATATTTCTAGTGCCTCAAGAGTATCACAGAGAGGAATGACTTCCTCTCAGAAGATAGAGCATAGGGCCAGGATGAGGGCTGTCAAACTCCAGATAGAGAGGGAGGAGGTAGCCCTGGCTCAAGCTAGACTTGCCTTGGCAAGAGAGCAGAAATTGTGTGGCTTAGATGCCACTGGTGGCAGCATAATTCCTAGAGAGAAAGACAGGAGCTATGATAATAGAAACCTGACACAAATTGTGCCCCCCTACAAGGAAGGGGATGACATCCACAAATGGATGACTGCTCTGGAGAGAGCCTGCATGGTACAGCAGGTTCCTCAGGATCAGTGGGCTGCAATTTTATGGTACTCCTTTTCTGAGAAAGGGAGAGATAGGCTCCTCACAGTTAGACCAGAGGATGCCAAAAACTACTCTGTCCTGAAGAGTGCTATTATTGAAGGGTTTGGCCTAACCACTGAGCAATACAGGTTGTTGTTCAGAGACACCCAAAAAGCACAGACTCAGGACTGGACTGATTGTGTTGATTGTGTCACTAAGGCTCTGGAGGGTTGGCTGCAGGGAATTAAAGTCTCAGACTATACAGGATTGTACAATCTTATAATGAGAGAGCAGATCCTTAATAACTGTCAGAACCAGCTGTTGCATCAATACCTTATTGACTCTGATCTGACCTCTCCCCAAGAATTGGGAAAGAAGGCAGACAAATGGGTCAGAACAAGGATTAAGCAGAAACCCCAGAACCAAGGTGGTGACCAGAAGAAAACAGACCAGAAGGGTGGGAATCAGAAAGATAAAGAAAAGGACCAGAAGTTTTCAGGCCCCCAAACTAATAATAAGGAGGGTGGTTCCCAAAATGGAAACAAGAAAAAGAAGAATGATGGCCCAAAGAAAACTTGGTGTAATACCTGCAAATCAGTTTCACACTGGGGCAGTGAATGCACCAAGAAAAATCCAGTCCCCGCCACTGTAGCTCCTAAAGCACATGCACCCCCTAGTACAGTTAACAGTGGTGGTACACAACCTAAGGGTATAGTGGGGTTAACCTTGGGTACTGAGACGGAATCTGGCCTAGTCAGATCCCTACTCAGGCAGTTCTCCTATATGATGTGGACTTAGCTTTGTCCACTACCGTGAGTCCCATTAACCTGGGCAAATATAGGCTGACGCCTTTGATAAATGAGAAACTGGCTCAGGCCTACAGGGACACATGTGCCTGTGTCACTATGGTGACACCTGACTTTGTGGACCCTGGACAGATTGTACTAGGTGAAAGTTACCTAGTGACCAATGCAAGCAACTCCACTACTTCACATAGTGTGGCTGTTGTGAACTTCTCCTGGGGAGGGGTAGATGGCCTAAAGAAAGTTGTTGTGAGTGCAGACCTCCCAGTAGACTGTCTGTTAGGCAATGATCTTGAAAGCTCAGTTTGGTCAGAAGTGGAGTACAGGACTCATGCAGAAATGCTAGGGATTTCAGCATATGCCCTTGCAGTGACAAGGACTCAGGCTAAGAAGTGCCTTCCTGAACCAGTGGTGGATCTTGGAACAATAGACCAACCACAACCCAAGAGGAGGAGCAAGAGGGTTAAGGCTATGTCTTCCCCCTTGCCCCAGGTTAAGGATCAGATTTCAGAGGAAACTGATTCTGCAGTCCAAGAGGAGACTGTCTCAGAGGAACTTGAGCCTGATCAGGTTGAGTTTCTGGGGACAGGGGGACCCTCAAGGGCAGACCTGGGGCAGGCCCAATTAGATTGCCCTTCACTTGAACCCCTCAGACAGCAAGCTGCTGCTGAGGCTGCAGGGAATGCTCAAGGTGCCCATAAAGTTTATTGGGATGATGGACTCCTTTACTCAGAGGCTAGATACCCCAAGCCTGGTACAACCGGGAGGTTGGTTATACCTTTGAAGTTTAGAGGTTTCCTTCTCACCTTGGCCCATTGCAGGACACTTAGGCCAGAACAAGACTTGGGACAGGCTTGTTCCACACTTTCACTGGCCTCATATGTCAGAAAATGTCAAGGAGTTTTGTCGCTCCTGTGTCACTTGCCAAACCAGTGGTTAGTCAGGTGGCACAACAAAGGCCCCCCTCATACCACTACCTGTGGTGGGGGTACCCTTTGAAAGAGTTGGAATAAATATTGTGGGTCCCATGGATCCTCAAACAGCATCTGGGCACAGATTTATACTGGTGGTAGTGGATCATGCCACCAGGTACCCAGAGGCAATTCCCCTAAGGACCACCACAGCACATGTGGTGGCAAAAGCCCTCATTGCAGTTTTCTCAAGAGTGGGCTTCCCAAAGGAGGTACTATCCGACAGAGGTACAAACTTCATGTCTGGATATTTAAAAGCAATGTGGCAGGAGTGTGGAGTAAACTACAAGTTTACCACACCCTATCACCCACAGTGCAATGGGCTTGTGGAGAGATTCAACAAGACCCTCAAGGGAATGATAAAAGGTTTACCAGAGAAGCTCAGGCGGAAATGGGACATCCTTTTACCCTGCTTGCTCTTTGCTTACAGAGAGGTCCCACAGAAGGGGGTTGGCTACAGCCCTTTGGAACTTTTGTTTGGCCACCCTGTGAGGGGTCCACTATGTTTGGTGAAGGAAGGATGGGAGTTACTTCTCAAAAAGCCTAAGCTAGATGTTGTGGACTATGTACTTGGTCTCCGCTCCAGGATGGCTGAGTATATGGAGAGAGCATCCAAAAACCTGGCGGCAAGTCAAGAACTGCAGAAAGCTTGGCATGACCAAAAGGCTGTTCTGGTTGAGTTCCAGCCAGGGCAGAAGGTGTGGGTGTTGGAGCCAGTGGCCCCAGCAGCACTCCAGGACAAATGGACTGGACCCTACCCTATCATTGAGAAAAAGGGAGAAGTCACCTACTTGGTTGACTTTGGAACCCCTAGGAGCCCCCACAGGGTGCTTCATGTAAATCGTTTGAAAGCATTTGTGGACAGGGAGGACATGAGCTTGCTCATGGCCACAGATGGCGAACAGGAGGAAGAGAGTGACCCTCTCCCAGACCTGCTTTCCCAGAGCCCTGATGATGGTTCAGTTGATGGAGTAGCCTTGGCAGGCAGCCTCACTGACCAGCAGCAGATGGGCTGCAGACAAGTTTTGCAAGCCCACAGACACTTGTTTTCACTCACACCCAGTCAAACTAACTGGTGCACCCATGAAGTGGACACTGGTGACAGTCTGCCTGTGAAGAATAAGATCTACAGGCAACCTGACCATGCCAGGGATTGTATAAAGGCTGAGGTGCAAAAGTTGTTGGAGCTTGGAGTGATTGAGCCATCAGAGAGCCCATGGGCTAGCCCAGTGGTCCTTGTGCCAAAACCTCATACCCAAGATGGAAAGAGAAAAATGAGATTTTGTGTGGACTACAGAGGTCTCAATGCTGTCACTAGGACAGATGCACATCCCATTCCAAGAGCAGATGAGCTCATTGATAAATTGGCTTCAGCCAAGTTTCTGAGCACATTTGATTTGACAGCTGGCTACTGGCAGATCAGACTAGCTGCAGAGTCAAAAGCCAAGACAGCATTCTCTACCCCTAGTGGACATTATCAGTTTGTGGTAATGCCATTTGGTTTGAAGAATGCACCTGCCACTTTCCAAAGGTTGGTGAACCAAGTCCTTGCTGGGTTGGATGACTTTTGTGCAGCATATCTAGATGATATTGCTGTCTTTAGCTCCACCTGGGAGGATCACCTGATCCACCTGAAGAAAGTTCTGGAGGTCCTGCAAAAGGCAGGCCTGACTATCAAGGCTACCAAGTGCCAGATAGGGCAGAGCAAGGTTGTATACCTGGGCCACCTAGTAGGTGGAGGTCAGGTTCAGCCACTGGAGAGCAAGATCCAGACCATACAGGACTGGGCTCCTCCAACTACCCAGACACAAGTCAGAGCCTTCTTGGGCCTGACTGGGTATTACAGAAAGTTTGTGAAAAACTATGGGTCTATTGTGACACCATTAAATGATTTGACATCTAAGAAGATGCCAAAAAAGGTTCAGTGGACAGTTAGCTGTCAAAAGGCATTTGATGACCTGAAGAAGGCCATGTGCTCTGCACCTATCCTGAAGAGTCCTGACTACTCCAAACAGTTCATTGTACAGACAGATGCTTCTGAGTAGGGGGTGGGAGCTGTGCTTTCACAACTTAATCAAGATGGTCAAGACCAGCCCATTGCTTTTATTAGCAGAAGGCTGACCCCCAGGGAGAAACGTTGGTCAGCTATTGAGAGGGAGGCCTTTGCTGTGGTTTGGGCCCTGAAGAAGTTGAGGCCATACTTGTTTGGAACTCACTTCCTAGTTCAGACAGACCATAAGCCCCTCTTGTGGCTAAATAAGACGAAGGGTGAAAATCCCAAACTGCTCAGGTGGTCCATTTCCCTACAGGGGATAGACTTTACAGTGAAGCACCGCCCAGAGACTGAACATGGTAATGCAGATGGTCTCTCCAGGTACTTCTACTTAGAACATGAAGACTTATCTGGTCAAGGTTAGTTTAATGTCCCTGCGTTTGGGGGGGGGGGTTGTGTAGGAGAGTAGGGTCTGCTATCCTATGGTCACCCCAAATTTTTGCTATTTGCTTCACTGGTTTTCGACTTACTGAGGCTGTGGGCCTGCTAATCAGACCCCCAGCCTGCTGTTCTCTCTCTAAATTATAATACATGTGCTATAGGTACATACCCCAATTGAAAATGGACTCCTTGTCAGCCCCTGTACCATGCACTATAGGTGCTCAGGGCATAGGTGCCACCAAGGCCTACCAGGGGCTGCAGCATATCTCTTGCCACCCCTGGCTGGTTCTTAAATTGACACAACTGGCTGATCACTCAGCTGGGGCAAGATGGTGTAATCACCTCTTGCTTAGATATAGTATACCTATGTCTAAACCTATATCTGGACACATATAAACCTGTGAGCCACTCCTATAGAAGGCCTTATCAATTCTGGAGGCAGAGTGCGTGGTTTAATGTGAGATGGAGCTCTAGCATGAGCTGAGCCTGTCTGCAGCTGTCAGGAACAACTCCCTAAGCTGTTTCAGGATAATGCCATACCATATACTATTAAGTGCATTATAATCCTCGCAGTTATGTAGCAACTTTGGTTTGGCTTTATCAAAACATGTCGTGTAAGGTGTCATACGATTTGGAATACTATCCCCTCGCCAGTTCTGGCGACGGGGATAGCATTCCACCCCTCTAGAGGGAGAAGACATGTTACTTTACTGAAATGCAGTTAATTTCTAAAAAGGCCTCAGATCCCCAAAATGGATGCTTCTGCCACAGACACAAGTCTGACCCCCTGAAGCTGACCGAAACTCAGCCAAGGGGGCCTGGACAAAGGGTTTCCTGTCGCAGGGAGGTGTCACACCACCCCAGACAGGAGATAGTGGATTGTAGCAGGGAGGTTTGAAAGAAACCAGACACTGCATGGGGAGCACAAGGCTGCCCCTTGCATAATCCGGCCACACCGGTTCTGTCCCAGCGCGGCCTGGATCAAAGGAAAGGGGTGTAACCACCCCCTTCCTGGGTCCCACCCATAGGAGGGGACCTAGCAGGTAATCCAGCCCCCCAGATTCGAATAAGAGTGGGAGCAGTGCCAATGCACTTCAGATTATCCTGATGAAACATAAGAAATGAAACTCTGGACCCTTCGTCATCCTACTCAACGTAGAAGACTGAAGAATCTCCCTTGTGGTCAAGGAGTGACCACCCTGTGCAAACAGGCACCATCCAGCACCTCAATGTCTGCTTTGTTGCAGTTCCTGCCGGAACTCGAGCGACAGATATTGACAAGATCTAGCTTGCCTGCCTTCTAACAGCCCGATCCACAGTCCCTGCAGAGCTGAGACCCGTGGAGGCGACTGGAAGCGTGGGGCACGCCATCTTGGAAAGACCACGAGATGCTGACCGTGCAGCCCACGAGTGACCATCAAAGCTGTACACCGGGGTTTGAGAAGCCCCAACCCTGAGCCACTCTTGCACCGAAGTTCAGCCCTCCACACTCGACGAGTGCTGCGTGGGGCCCTTCTGCTTCTTTTGACTCAACGTGTTGGCCCGGTCCCTTGCCAGCTGGGTTGTGGCCCCTGTGCCGACGAAAACCGAAATACGACTTGTGATTCTGGTTGCTCCAGATTTGCACACACTCCCCTGAAAAGGAGTACCCACTCTGACCCTGCTGGTCAGAGTGAGAAGCAATCTTCCAGTTCCGCGTGGATTGCTTTTGCCAAGTGTTTTTTGCTCCAATCTTGAAGCCGACAGCGCCGACGGCGAGAGCCTTTGTGGGACAGATCGTGACCCGCTCCTGGATGTCGCAGATGCCCCAGAGCCCACGTGACAGCGGAGAGAAGCTCCTCGACAACCACCTGATTGCGCCCAACATTGCCTGGTTCCGTCCTGGTTCCACCCTGGTCACTGCTGAGTGACCCAGACTCTGTCCCCTCTGCTTTCAGGTACTTTTCTATCCGGATCCACCCTTGGATCCCACCGGACACTTCTCCTTCACATCGCCTGCAGCATCTTCAGCTTCAAGCACCCAGAACCTTCACAACGAAACCCGACGCCACTACGACCCTATGCACCCGCTTCCTGTGGGTGAGGTAACATTGCAACGCCGGTGTTTCCACACTGGTACACACCTCTAGGGTCTGTGTGTAAAGTTTTGTCCTTCTAGGTTCAGCGGAAGTGTCCTAAAACTCTATTTGTGTAACTTTTATGCACCATTGACTTGCATTGGTGCATGCGTGTGCTTTAAGCACTGCACCCGAATCCCGCGGGCTTTTCCCGACTTCAGCATTGCTTGTCCCGACTGCTCCCAGCAATTCCCTAGGCCCTGGGCCTCACCACTGTTCGATTGGTATCTCTTATACCACTTTCTTAGTATATGGTCTGAGTGGCCACTCGCCCTCATCCATAATTGTGAAACTTTGTATGTTATACTGTGCTTTTGATTTAACGCTTGTGCCCCTTTGTTCATAAAGAGTACTGGGGATTATTTGTAGAAATAAACACATATATTTTTATAATATATACTTGTGTGGTGTCCTTTTATTTGATATTACAGGACTGTGATTGGTAAAACAGCTCGCTTAACACGACCTCTTGAGTTAAGCCTTCAAGGCTGCTTAGTCGATGCTACCATTAAGATAGCTTGTCTACAAGGTTGACTTACAACCAGACACCATAAGGGATAGCTTGGACTGATACAAGGTGGTCCTAGAATTGGAAACATCATATATCAGGCCAACTTCTCACACACCCCCTGCTTTCGTAGGTGACCCTTTCTGCTAACCTTACCAGTCCATGCATGTCTTGTTCTCATTCCCCTATCAATGACATCTCAACCGCCCCTCCATCTCACGCCCCCCATCTCCTGGCAATGTTGTATTTCGCAATTGTTATTCCCAGGGTGACCCAGAGCTGTTCCAAGTGATTCATGTCGGTTGCTTCCCACACGTTGACGAGGCATAGTTTGGGCTTAGGATGAAGTCCCCACCCCATAATTCCCACCTCTGAGACTCCACAGCCTTTTAATAGAGTTTGATAACAGAGCAGTCCCATAATATATGGTAGAATGTACCCTCATGCATGCAGGGCCTCCTATACCTAGTGTCTTCCTTCCTTCCCTTTTTTGTCAGAGTAACACAGGAAAAATAGGATCTATGAAGTATTTTAAGGTGGATTAGCCTAAATCATGATGTTATAGCTACTTCCCACGGGGAGGAAAGCTCTTCCTATGAGTCCTCATCTTCTAAATTCCCATGGTCCTTCTGCAAAGTTTGCGAATGCTATGTCATGGAGATTGCCCTTCTGTCCATGTAGTCTGTCAGGAGTCTATCTTCAAGTGTGGAGGCCTCTTACAGGTCCTCGTCAGATGGAATGACCGCCATAAGGACGTGCAGGATTTGCAAGTATCTGAATGCTTGCACGTTTGACATTTCATACTCTTTCTGTAAATCAGAGAATGGGATTATTCTGCCACTTGCCCACAGGTATCCCTCTCTCGAGTTACCTATGGTGTCCCATTTCTCAAAACCCAGGTAGGAGCTGAGTCTGTCCAACCTAGCCAGCATCACTTTATTGTGCCATCCTAATCTCTTTGTTACTTGATGCCAAAGGTTGACCATTTGGGCTGTTGGGCCCATGAGGTGTTGACACCTAGGGTTTTTTTACAGGGCTCTTCTGTAGCCCCGGAGCCCATGAGCTATCTATCTATCTGATACGCGTGTTTGTCATGTGATCCATGAACCCATTGGTTTATAACCAACAGTGGGGCTGCCTGATTATGCTTGAATGTTGGGTAATACTATTCTGCTGTCGTACCACCCCCTCTTGAGTTTATGTGTCGCAATGCATGGGTGCACCCCATCCCAAATTAAGGCTCTAACTTCACCCTCTATGGTGTTGAAATAAGCGTTGAGGACCTTGTATGGTGTGTTTTTCAGGGCATAGAGGAAGTGTGGCATTGCCATCATTTTAAAAAGAGCCGCTAGGTCAAGTAAGGACAGCAGTAGTGATCTTTAGTGTTGCACATCACTCTGTAGAGAAGCCAGTGGGCCCAGTAGATTGTGTGCAGAAAAAAGGTCAGGGTCCGCTGTGACAAATATCTGTAAATACCAAAGACCCACCTACATTATCGCCAGCCCGCAAGTCGATGGCACAATTTGGACAGAGCCATATAGAATACATATTGTTGACTTGGACCAGCTTATGGTATACCCTGAGTATTTTCCAAAAATAGTGCAGGTCTGAAATATCCTATTAATGGAAGACCATGACAATGGGACATAGAGGAGCACATTGTATGCAAATGAGTAGATGTTGTCTTTCCACCCTTAAGACCATCATAGTCCCCAAATCAGTGGGTTCCCTCTTATCCAGGTTCACTGTATCCTCTCATTCTTATGAAAACATATGCATCTATTGTACAACACATTTCTCATATGACATGAATAGATGTAATAGGACTACACTGTTAATTCAATATTCATTCTCAATTGATAACTATTTCCTTCAGTGGCTATGGACCATATGCTTTCCTTCAGTAACTATACATTTTATTCTATGTATTCTTAAATGGCTGTGGATCAAATGTATTCATTGAGCATCTAAAAATGCTATTCACTTTGTTACAGGCCTATCACGACCCTCCTTAGCATTTACAATCTTGAGTTATGCTGGACACAGTATGTCTCAGACTTCTCTAGCACAGCACATACCGTATCAGCAGGTATGGGACATGATCTATTACACTTTTCTTTCCTACAACGCACAGTACTTATGGGTGTACATCATGGTAGCCTTATACTTACTATAGTTTTTTTACATAAAGGAGATTCAGTGCTTTTACTTTATTGTGGATACACACCAATAGATCAGACACTTATAGTTATTCACTTTCTTTGGATATATTCACTTTGGCCTCATCACCCCACATTTGGTTTTGGTACATGAGCTGCTGGGAGAATGTGTTTCAGGCAATTGGTTTCCATGATCTGCTTATGTTTTGCCATCTTTACATCACTAAATTTGATTCATTTACACGGATATTGGTTTTATCCTTTCAAACATATGGGGCCAGATGTAGGTGGGAGATTTTGGCCATTTACCGGCCGGTAACGGCCGAATTCGGCCGTTACCGACCGGTAAATGGCCATGGAGATGTAGGGGGATAAAAAAGATGCATTTTCGGTAATTTTGCCAAATCGGTAATTTTACCGATTCGGTAAAATTACAGAATCGGTAAAATTACCGATTCTGTATATTTTACCGAATCGGTAAATATACCTGTCGGTAAAATTACCGAAAATGCATGTTTGGTATGTAGGTGCCAATTTTAACATTGACACAGGGCTTTGAAAATCGGTATTTTACCATGCAATACAATTGCATGGTAAAATACCGATTCAGGTGTACATGCGCATCTGTGCATGTACACCTGTGCCATGTGGCAAACATACATGCCTAAGGGCATGTATGTGTGCCACATGGCACACAAGCCTAAAACAGGGGTGCCAGAGGGTGTCAAAGTGACACCCCCTGCACCCTTGTAAAATTCGGTATTTACCGATTCGGTAAATACCGAATCGGTATTTGACATTGAATCCTATGGGCCTTGAAGCCCATAGGATTCAATATCAAATACCGATTCGGTATTTACCGAATCGGTAAATACCGAATTTTACCGATTCGGTAACATTTACTGAATTGGTACCTACATTAGAAATACCTACTCTTAATTACCGAATCGGTAAAATCCGGTAATTAAAAGTCGGTATTTCTGAATTTGCTACATCTGGCCCATGGTCTCTTGTTAATGTTAATGTTAGTGAGATTTCTAAAGCGTGTGAATACCCTGGGGTGTCTTGGCGCTGAACTGATACGCAAACGCTGAGTAGAGTTGGAAGGGGGTGGGGGTTAGTTCAAAAATAACAAAGTTTTAAATTCTTTTCTGAAGGAGAGGAGAGAGTTGGCCTCTCTCATGTGTGCAGGGAGTGTATTCCATAACTTGGCCCTGCAGTAGGCAATACTACAGCCTCCCCAACTCGCAGTTCGGATCCTTGGCACCAACATTAATCTGGCATTAGTAGATCTTAACTGCCTGCCTGGGTTGTACCATGGGAAGAGGCTTCTCAAGGGTACCTGTCCTATCCTATTCACTGCTTTATAGGCAAGGCAAAGTACCTTAAACTTTATACGTTGCACCACAGGCAACCTATGGTGCTTCTGGATGGCCTCTTTGATTGATTGGCAGGCATTTTCACTAAAAGTGTGGCTCCAGCAGTCTGCACCATCTGAAGTTTTTCAGATGTTGTTTCTGTATCCCAAGGTATAGGCCATTACAATAATCTAATTTTGACAGCACCATGGTTGTTACAACTGTTTTCCTAAGATCATTGGGAATGTAGGGCATTACCTTCTTAAGTTTCCTCAAGAGATAGAAAGATGCTGAAACTGTGGCGTTAGTTTTTTGGGAGTAGGTGAGTTTGTTGTCTATCAGCACTTCAAGATTTTTGGCCTTCTCTACTGGATTTGGGGATGTCCAATTTCGGCCAGCCACCATAGTCCATCCCATTTAGGTTGAAGATTACCAAAGATCACCACTTCAGTTTTGTCCGAGTTCAGCTTTAGACAATGTCTTCCCATCCAGTAGTTGATTACCCTCATGTATTTTTGAAACTGCATTGCCGGGGATAATGTGTTTTTGTATGCCGCAACCACAATCTGGGTGACATCGGCATATGTTGTCAATTTGAAACCGAACTGTTGTATTAAGGGTGCTAGTTCTGATACGTAAACATTAAACAAAGATGGGCTTAGCGAAGAGCCCAAAGTGATCCCGCATGGCAATACGTATGGAGTTGCCTGAAACTGATCGAGGGAGAGTGTCTGTTTTCTGTTCTTCAAGAACGATGATATCAAGTAAAGAGCATGGTCCTTGACCCCTCTGTGTACAAGACGTTGAAACAATCTATCATGGTGCACGGTATCAAAGGCTTCTGACAAATCGAGGAGAATCAGAACAGCGGCACCGCCCTTGTCCATCACTGCTCTGATCTCCTTGGAGCTGTCTCTGTGCTATACCCTGGACGGAAACCAAACTGGGAGGTGTCCAGTAGTTCATTTTCTTGAATGAACTGTGTAAGGTGGGTTAGGTCTTAAGTG
This sequence comes from Lissotriton helveticus, assembly GCF_964261635.1. Classification (NCBI taxonomy): domain Eukaryota; kingdom Metazoa; phylum Chordata; class Amphibia; order Caudata; family Salamandridae; genus Lissotriton; species Lissotriton helveticus. Next base: position 431,061,997 of record NC_136062.1, read on the forward strand.
ACTTAGGTGCTCGACCACCACAGGTGTTCTTATACACTGGTGTCCTATCCTTAACCATCCTATGGTCATCTTTCCTTTTCATATGACAATTCATTCATATCTACTATTTGAAGCCTTGAAAAAGTTGAGTAGAAGAAATAAGTGTCGGCTGCCTGTGATCTTTTGTATGCACCATTCAACCTACATTGTAAGGATTTGATGGACATTAGGAAGAGTTCATTCATTAAAAGATTTTGTTTTGTATCACTTCACTTCTACTGAGAATTCTTGGACTCTACATATAGTGATTGGACTATTTACAAATGTGTGCTTTGGTAAAATCTAGTGCAAAATGTGGAGTTTCATGGTAGAGGAAAGTGGCTCTTTTATATCTTACCCAAACTTGACTGGGTGCGTCCTACGGCACAGACATTTCTTAAACTATTCTAGATGGCTATTCAATTTCTCACCATGATAGGGACTCTCAAAAGAGTGGAGGTGTCGCTATCATTCATCAGTCGTCAACTATCTGTACTACTCAGAAACTTGGGGGCTGGATTATGTGGAGGGGGTTTTATTTTCTATTAAGTAGTCCCATCATTTCTCATTCACTGGAGCTTTAACCTACCATCCTCTCGGATATGGAGTCAAGTTTGGTGAGGCGCCAGCTAATGCAGTTGCTCCTTTTCGGCAACAGTTTTCTAATTTCAAGATCTTAGATGATTCTATTGTGCATGTTAACAAGCTGGCGTGTTAAGCTGACTGAGACAATGGATGAGCTTAACCTCCAACAATGGTGGTTGGCCCTACTCAAAGAGGAGACATAGTTGAGAGCTGATCTTTTCTAATTGCTCCAATTTAGTAGCCATTGAACCACTACTAATGACTTGGTTTTGATCATTCTGTGGCACCTTTTTTGAGGGTGGTCTCTGAAACCATATTGTGTGAATGCTAGTCATCAATTCTAACATCTCCTTGGCATATAATTACAGAAAAAATCGAGTTCAGGCTATGGATCGCTCTGAGATGGACTTTGGGAATTTGAAATCCGATGTTTCATCTTTTAATGCTTCCCTGATACATGCCAAAGAGAAGTTGGCCACTTTAAGAAAGACTTCAACTAAAAGCCATCATCCCACTCTTTGGGAGACACGAGATTTTGTAAACAACTGGAAAGGAACAACTGGAAAGTAAACAACTGGAATGGAGGAAGTTTTATGATGTGAAACCAACCAGCATATAAAGCAGCACCCAGGAGCACCTGATGGAGCAAGAATTCGCACATTACGCGACTTGCTTGAATTCATGAACCTCGAATAACATGTAACAGCGTAATCCAACCTGTTTGTCTTACTAATTTCCCTATTATTCGACATTTTGGGTGTCCCAGTGAAGCTTGCCTATGTGTTTACTAACATTAATACGCTTGCTACTGAAAATGGCCGCTGCTTGGCGGGGTTTCTTTCTGCGCATGCGTTAGTCACACTCACGTGACGTGACGTACTCGCAGTTCTGGTGGGAAATGTTTGCTCATGCGCAATACAGCTAAAATGGCCGCTTTGTCTCCTCATATGCTCCGTGCTTGCAAAGCTGCTTTTGCAAAGTTGTTTGTTCCGCATTTACCCTAACGCTATAGATATTATAAAGTAAGGGGTATAGAGTAGCTATTCATGGTATACAGTGTATTCATTTATTTCTGTGTTTTAATTTGTTTTCGCTTACTTTTCATGTACCGCGTTCTTGAGGGTTTGAGAGACACTCGTGAATCCAACTTGAAAATCTCTACTGCGCATGTCACCCTGGCAGAGGGAAGACAACCTTGAACAGTGGAACTCAGCCAGCTGGCAGTCACAGTCAAGATGCTTCTGAGAAAGTGACCTGCGACCCAGCAGGATTGAGCCGAACTGTACTGCATAGGATACATTTGTTATTAATCCATTGTATTCTGTAGAACATGTCATGGGAACCCCAAAATCAATAGGCGGTCCCAGAATATGTAAATAGGAGCTTGTATAAGTGAAAAATGATTGGTGTGTTGACCTATCCTACTTGAGGACCAATCGAAATTGGGGAATCTGACACTTGCAACATTTGGGGGGTGGTACACTGACCCAAAAACAGTATAACTAGACTAGGTTTAGCTAGAGAAATTGTCCGACTTGTACGAATAGCTGACCTGTCACTGACCCAACACACTCAATAGGTGACTGATACAGAGGGCTGCGGAGCACTCTGTCCGTAATTTCCATAGACTCACTGGGTTTTTCATATAAAACCTTAAAGTGCTGGCGGAGCACTTTGCTGGGGAAATCGATAACCCAATCGGGGTTCTGGCTGATAGCTGCAGAGAGGGTAGAGCGCAGGCGTTTCTTCCAAACTGCGGGTGCTGGTCGTGCCTTGGTGGTCCTGTCCTGATACTAATCTGGGTTTCCTGTCCTGTCCTGGGGTGTCCATTCTGCACCTGCTGTCCCACTGATGACTGTCCTTTCTTGGGGTTTTTCCGGTCCTTGACTGATCCGTGGCCAGGGTTGGTCTTCACACCATTCTAGGTAAATATATTGTTGAAAACTCTATACTGCTCCTTCTATTTTTCTGTCTTTTGCTTTAATAAAGACATACCTTTGCGCATAGTTGATTTTCCATGCTTTTCGCAAAAGTTACTGAATGAAAAGCTGATACGTTATTGCTGTTTCTAGCATGTTTCTATGTTACCACATTTCTCCAGACTCGTTTATGAAATATAGAAGTGTTTATAATTTCTCCTTTTGATAGCTGAATTGATGTTTCTAGAATTATAGTGTGTTCCTTTTTTTACCTTCCCTATAGGTGTGTAGTATTCCAGAGTCTCGCAATATAAACTAAAGTTCTTCTCCTTACCCGTATATCAGGGTTTTTTTCCCATAGCGACTTTCTAGTGTGTCCTTAAAATTTCCCGTAATATAGTCACTTCATTTAAGTCTAAACTCTGTACTTACTGATTAGCATTGTTTCTTGTTCCCAAATGGTTAGTTTGATTTATTTCCTCTATGGATATGTGCTCTTCATTTTCTTGGTTATTGACTGCCTAGGTGTAATAAATCTCATGTTATCTGAATCTGAAGTTTTAAAAACTTCCCCGTAGTCTGTGATTTCTTATGAAAATATAAAAGAATATAAAGTTGGTATTTGTGTTTGTTTGCCGTTTTCTTCACAGCTAGCGCCCTGATTCATCGTGGTCATTAGGTACCCGTAACGGTGGATTGGTAAGTCGGGTACAACAGAAAATATAGTAGAGTGTAAGGTCACCTGATTAATGTATATGATAAATTGAATTTTATGGACCCGATACGTGTATTGTAAATTTGTTGGTTGGGTGACCTGCGCGCTCTATCAGTAATTTTCTGGTAGCCAGAGGATGGTTAGGGACTAGTTAAAGAAAATGGTTAGGGACTACTTAAAGAAAATGGTTAGGGACTAGTTGAAGAAATGGTTAAGGACTAGTTAAAAAGTTAGGCAGGATTAGTTAAGATAGCTAGGTAGGTCGGATGCTGCTAAAAAGTTATTGCTGCTAATTGTGAACATTTTGCTGCTAAACGTTCGAACGTATTTACAAATGTTATTGCTTTGAAAATTATGAAATGTTTTAAATTGTTTTTCTTACTGTTATATTCATTTATGTTCTAACAAAAACTCGTTAGTCAATGTTACGTGTTTGTCTGGAATCCCCGGGGAATTGAATAGCGAGTGGTGAAGAGAATCCACTTCGCTTTGAGGTCACTGGCTCAAGGAAAATTGGTGCAGGTTAGGCAGAACTGGAAGCACTAATTAGGGTTTTTTCTGAATGTATGTTTGAATAAATGATAGCAACGAGTTCGCTGATGAAACTTCAGTTGTGATATAACCTAGTAAGGGTCACACGAGAAAGGAGTAGTAGGTTCGTCGGAGCTTAGGTGATAGCAAAGGGGTTCGCTGGTGAAACTTTAGACTCAGTATATATCCCGAAAAGAAGTGGATGAGTCAAAGAAGTAGCAGGTTCTCTAATGCTTGAGTGAAGGGTAGGCAGAAGGGTTCTACTCGTAGTAATTGAAAAGTAAATGGAAGTAGTTTACTTGCAGTAAAAGTATCTTTTCTTTCTAGACACTCGACTTTAAGAAATAAATAAAGTTTCTGTTACCTTGTAAAGGAGGGAGTCAGTTGCGGAGCTGCTCTGACGTCACTCTGTGCCGCGCTGGTATTGGTCGAAACAGCGGGTGTGTAGCGGAGCTGGAATTGTAAAGGAGGGGTGAGCGCCGAAAAGCGTGAGAATCTGTCTCGCAAAAAGGCCGCGCACCCATTGGTCGAAATTTTTGAAATCGTGCATTTGATTGGTTGCACGGAAATAAAAGACGCAACCGGATTGGAAGTGACTTGTAAACAAAGTCGCTTGCGGGAAAAGTATATGTGGCATATAACTAACCCAGAGACTAGACCTGATCCAAAGTATTTAGGGTTTGGAAAAGAGAAGTGGAAAGGTCGTAGATACGACATTATGTACGGAAACAAGAGAAAAATGACTTTAGTAGACAAAGTAAAGAATTATTTCAAAAAGGACAAGCCTATCAAAACCAGAGATCAGGGCTGATATGAATGATCGAGGACGTGGTCGGGGAACCGGTGATAATTCCAACCCGGTCCTAATCGGGTGGTCTATAATTTAAACGGGCGGCACCAATCGGGTTGCCGGTGCCGTTCTGTAAATAACAGGACTTGTTGTATCCACAAGTTCTGGAGAACTGTGGCCGTATTTCGACAAAGTAGTTGCATCGACCTCAAACGGGTTCCGAGTGCGGAAACCGTTTGAGGTCGATGCAACTACTTTGGCAAAATATAGCCCTGAAGAGTCACAACCATATGTTGTGACGAAACACGTGTCGGCTGGATTTGTGTTTAAGAGTGATTCCCAGGTTGGGAACACTGTGGGTGAATAAAACCTTTGAAAACTATACGCTTTGTCCGATCTATCCCTACTATCACTACTTTCAGACAACCTAGTCTGTTTATGCTTATTGTGTGCTCTGGACTCTTGCCTAAATTCACGGAAAAGGAGGTCCCTGTCCTTCTTTCTTTACAGAGGTTAAGGTTTTTCCTCTGGCCAAGAAGCACCAACCAAAATATCCTTTTAAAAACTCATTGACTATTACCCTACCGTAACAAGTTGTACGCCACTCTTCTGAACACTCTAAAAACCGACTCGCAGAATTTTCACTGTATCCAATGATGACAATGGGTGGTCCTGCGGGGGAGAAAAAGACAGAAAAGACCAAGCATTGGGTGTCCAGTGGGGATTCAGATGATGATTTGTTGGATGACATTTTTATGAAAAATCTGCCTCCTTATAATGAAGGATCCAGATCCTCTAGTGTAGGGGATTCATCCCAACGACCCCCGTGTCAGGAAGGGAATAGATCTGTAAATGCAAGAGACAGCTGTCAAATACCTTCCTGTAATGAGGGCCTAGGACCCCTAGGTGCCAGAGACACCTGTTTAAGACCTCCATTTAGTGGAGAATCAAGATACTCAGGTGAAAGAGACTTTTTTCCAAGACCTCCTTATGAGGAAGAACCGAGATCCTTAAACACGGGAAGCCTGTTTCCGAAACCTAATTATGGTGAAGGACCAAGTATGACACATCCAACTGCCCCAACATTAACTCCACAAATAGTACCTGAAATAAGCCTGGAAAGAATGCTGCAGGAAAAAGAGCGAGAGGCTCTAGCCAAACAAAGAACCGAAATAATTCAGAAAGTCTCCCAGTTAAATACAAGCCCGGAAGCGTTGACAATCCCAGTAACTATCGGACCAGTTGTTCCTTTATATGGGGATAGACAAGGGAGTCCAAAAGCCCCAATTATTACCCCAACTGTAGTGCAGCCAAGAAAAGAGCCCTTAATTGTGGATGATCAGACGAGTGAATGTGAATCTGAAGCTTCTTTAATGGATTTACCGATTAGGAACTCAGGGAGGAGTTTGCAGAAAAGACATAATCCTTTTAATACGAGAGAGATTTAAATGGAATCGACTTCAGGTACCAAGAGTATCACATTGGTGACTCCTGAAGAGATTGAAAGATGGAGTCGAGAACTAGAGAGACAAACTCCCCGGACAAAACCATTAGATATTTACAAATTAAGAATTGAAATGGAAGAATTGACAGCCGGAAACGTGGGGTTAGACAGATTAAATACCTATTCCGAGGAAGAGCTGCTGTTGATCTGCAAGAGTCTTACCCGTAATACCAAAGTACTCCATGAGAAATTAACAGACACTGCAGCTAGTATGGGAATAGATATTTCAAAATCAAAGCCATTACAAAAACCCTACAGAGCAGATTTCTCAGATAAAGATCTAGAGAATATGAATGTGTCAGGAAAGAAGGTTCAGATCAAAGAATTGTTGACCGTGTTGCAAAAATGGGGAAATGTACACAAATGGAAAGCCAGGTGGGCAAAGAAAAAGGAAGAGGTTAGGTCTAAACAGACGAATTCTGAGTTTGCTTTAAGGGAAGCAGACAAGCCAGAACAGTTATACCCCATGCGAGAAGTGCCAGGTGGGAAGTATGTGCACGTTCCATGGTCCAGACTGGATATTGTATCTTTTACTAATGACTTTCAAAAACTGCGAGAGAAACCCGTGGAATGGTACAGGCAGGTGGAAAGGTTTGTGAAAGTACAAAAATGCCTTTGGAAAGATCTGGATGGGTTTTTCGACATAGTTGTTCCCGTACATTTGTGGACAGATTGTAAAATTGCAATTGGTTTACCTAGTGAGGAATACCCGAGGGATCCAATTTCAGGAGCACCTTCCGATGAGGTAATGAAAAAATACCAGCAAGTGATGTTACACCTGAAGGGAAAGGTGCCTGCAAAGGAAACTGATTGGACCAAAATAGATAGAACTACACAGGAAAGAGATGAGACTGTGCATTCCTTTTATGAGAGACTGTTACAGGTGTTTAAAACGTACAGCGGTATAGATAACATCGAGATGAAGGATATGACCCACTTCATTTACAGGTTTGTAAACGGTTTAAGACCTGAAATTTGTCAGTGGATCATAGACAATAAAATCTGTTGGCAGTCAAAGAAGATTGATGAGGTCTTACGGTACGCAAAGTACTGTGAAGACGAGATGGCTGATAAGCGAAAAGCTCTGAAAGAAAAGGTCATGTGGGCACAAGTAAAACTAGCGGAACAGCAGGAAAAGAAATTGGGTAAAATTAATAAGAATTTCCAAAATCAAGGTTCAGGGGGTGGAGGGAAGCCCAGAGTGAAAATGAGTCGAGAAGAAGCCAAAAAGAAGTTCCCCTGTCACCAGTGCGGTGAAATAGGGCACTGGAGAGACGAGTGTCCATATGCACAGGATAATAACCCCCAAACACCTGATTTAAATCCACAGACGCAGAATGAAAAACCAAGAAAGACCCAGCAACAGGTAAAGGCGAGTCAGTTGCCTCGTGCACCTAGACCGAACTATAAGGGAAAGACACCACAAGGTGAAGACATAGAAATTTGGGGAGGCAAGGAGGATAGAAATGCAGCAACTTCACAATTTCTGTTGAATGACACTTTTCTCTGTGATGAACCTTACTGACGGGGCCTGAGGGAGGAGGACAAGGAGTGCGTACTTGGCGCCTCCTTGCCGGTAGACCAGTCAGGGCCATACATTGAAGGAAAGGTTGAAGGCAATGAAGTCACCTTTCTGTTGGACACTGGTGCTACCCGTTCTACTGTGAGAACAGAAGACGTTCCAAACCTACCCCTCTCGGGAGAAGCAATCCAAGTAGTGGGTGTATCCAATCAATTGATTAGTACCCCAGTTACTGAGCCCATGGAGATTACAATAGGGAACTTCAAAGAAATGCATAGATTTGTGGTTTGTGATACCAGTCCAGTGAACTTACCGGGACGTGATTTGCTGTGCAAAATGAATTGCACCATCTTTTGCACACCAAAGGGCGTCGAAATTCAGACCCTAGACGAAGATGGTATATACAAATTAATGTTAATCAGACCTGACTCAGAAATTAAACCACTGACTATACAAGACTTACCTGAAGAACTCCAACAGACAGTAAAACCAGAAGTATGGGACTTTACTGGAAAAGATGTAGGCTTGATGGCAAACGTTGACCCAATCAAAATAGCCATGAAAGAAAATGCGGTTTACCCCAATACCAAGCCTTACAAAATGAGTGCAGAAGTGAGAGCAGGAGTTGCCATTGAAATAAAAAGATTGCTAGAAGCCAATATCATACAAGAAGTGTTGAGTAGTCCATGTAACTCACCCATAATTGGAATTAAGAAACCTAGTGGCAAGTACAGGGTAGTACAGGACCTGAGAAAGGTAAACAAAATCGTTGTTTCCTGCTGCCCTATAGTTCCGAACCCAGCAATGATCCTGTATCAAATCCCCTGGGATGCTGAATGGTTCACTGTGATTGACCTATGTCATGCATTCTTTTCGATCCCATTGCATCCAGACAGCAAATTTATTTTCTCATTTGCTTTTGACAGTCACATGTTCGTCTGGAATCGCGTCCCCCAGGGGTACACAGAAAGCCCCTCAATCTTTAATCAAATTCTGAAAAAGTGCCTTGAATCTTTAACCTTACCTGGGAACTCAGTTTTAGTGCAATATATAGACGACCTCTTGGTGGCGTCTAAGAGTCAGAAAGACTGTGTTGTTGACACCATTGCCCTACTGAACCATCTAGGTAAAGGAGGACATAAAGTATCACCTGACAAACTACAGTTCTGTACCAAATCAGTAAAATATCTGGGACACCAGATAGAGAAGGGTATCAGGAAAGTTACTTCAGAAAGAATCAGAATAATTCGAAACATGCAGTTACCCAATACTCAGAAAGAAGTCAGAATGTTCCTTGGAGTCGTAGGTTACTGCAGGCAATGGATTGTGGGATTTGCAGTTCTTGCAAAGCCTTTGATAAAAATGACAAAGAAAGGAGCAAAAGGCCCAGTGGAATGGAATGAGGAGAGCCTGACAGCATTTACTAAATTACGAGAATGTCTGTGTACAGCCCCTGCTTTAGGCATGCCTGATTATTCTAAAGAATTTGCACTGTTTTGTGATACACGAGACAATTGCGCACTGTCAGTCCTAACCCAAGCCCATGGTTTGACTAGACGTCCAGTAGCATATTTTTCTGCTACTTTAGATCCAGTGGCTGCTGGACTACCCGGATGTCTGAAAGCTGTAGCTGCAACTTGCATGAGTCTAGAGCAGAGTGAATCCATTGTTATGGGACATCATGTAACCGTGTATGTTCCACATGCAGTTGTAATTTTACTGACAAGAACTAAAACTCAGTACCTCACCCCTAGTCGACTGACTAAATATGAGAGGATTCTTGTAGGTGCTGCAAATGTAGTCATTACTAGGTGTAACATATTAAATCCAGCTACCCTATTACCAGACTCACTAATTGCAGAAGCAAAGGGAGAGGTCGAGCATGACTGCATTGACCTGACAGAGTTCAGAACTAAAACACGCCCAGATATCAAGGAAATGCCCCTGCCTGTAGAAGATTACGAATTGTTCGTGGATGGCTCATGTCTGAGACACGAACTTGTAGGTCTAAGTGCCGCTTATGCTGTAGTCACATTAAAACGCACTATAGCAGCCTCCTGTCTATTTGGAGTAAAGTCTGCACAGGTAGCCGAATTGATTGCATTGACAAGAGCATGTAAAATTGGGAAAAACAAAAGAATAACCGTATATACTGACAGTCAGTACGGTTATGGAGTTGTGCATGACTTTGGCCAATTGTGGCTGCAAAGGGAATTTCTGACTTCTTCAGGTACTCCTATCAGAAATGGAAAAGTTGTACAAGAATTACTGGATGCAATCCAGTTACCAAAAGAATTGGCAGTGGTAAAATGTACTGCTCACAAATCTAGAAACGACAATGTGACAGTAGGAAATAAATATGCTGACCAAGTAGCCCAACATTGTGCCAGACATCGAATGTCTGTCAATATCAAATTGGGGGGATACGGAAACAGCTGCCAACTTATGGTGTTTGAAGAGGTGCCTACTTGGGAAGAATTGAGAGATTGGCAGCATGCTGCGACACCAAAGGAAAAGGGAAAATGGAGAAAGCTTGGTTGTCTTCAGAGAAGCGAGGATGGTGTCATTGTTGGCCTTGATGGTATGCCTGTGTTGCCTAATCGCTTGCTTGCTTCTATGGCCAGACTTATACACGGAGATGCACAAGTTGGTAGGGATGCCATGGTTCGTGTTTTCCAACAGACATGGTACAGTTCGAAGTTCAGGAAAGTAGCAGAGTCACTCTGCCAGAGGTGCTTGACTTGTCAGCAGTTCAACGCTGGAAAGAGAACAGTAGTTGAAATGGGTAAAATTGGGAAGTCAGGAGGTCCTTTTGTAAGATTGCAGATTGACTTCATTCAGTTGCCCCTTTGTAAAGGAATGAGATACGTCCTTGTCATTGTCTGCCTATTTTCAAAATGGGTAGAAGCTTACCCGGCCAAAAAGAATGATGCCATCACTGTAGCCAAGTTGTTACTGCCAGAACTAATACCCAGGTTCGGGGTTCCAGTTTCAATTGAATCAGATAGAAGTGGGCATTTCCAGAATGAAGTAATTGGTCAGCTCTGTAAAGCTTTCAAAATTACACAAAAGCTGCACTGTGCATATCGTCCAGAGGCTTCTGGAGTGGTGGAACAGATGAATGGCACTATCAAGTGGAGACTAGGAAAGATGTGTGAGTCTACTAACATGAACTGGATAGAGGCTTTACCTCTTGTTCTGATGGGAATCCGAAGTATTCCAGTCCGAAAAACAGGCCTGAGTCCCCATGAAATCCTGATGGGAAGAGTGATGAGACAGGCATGGGTACCAGGACACAAACTGATAAGCATTTCTGATGATTTGGTACTTGAATACTGCAAGCAACTAGGTGACCAAGTGCGTTCTATCTCTCGCCAGATTGGGGAAGACGCCGGCGCCAGTCCAGCAACTCCAGTCCATAAATTGGTTCCAGGTGATTGGGTGGTACTCAAGAAACACACTCGTTCAAATTGCCTTGCACCGAAGTGGGGAAAACCACGTCAAGTGATACTGGTGACCACAACAGCGGTGAAGTGTGCCGGCGTTCCAAAGTGGATCCATGCCAGCCATACTAAGAGGGTGATCGAAGACGAGGAAGCTGAAGGTTGTCCAGCTGAGGGGTCTCCAGACATTGGTCCTGAAGTAGCTGATGATGAACAACCGAGCACCAGTCAAGATGAGTGGATACCCATATTCGACCTGACTGATGACCCAATCAGAACAAGAAGTCAAACCTACGCAGACAGAGAGTGGAATAGTGAGGAAGAGACAGGAATAGGAGGAGACAATCAGATTATCGAAATCCATGTCAAATCTGATGAAGAAGAAAATCAAATAGGGACAGAACAAGTGATCGACACACCTCCAAGAACTCCTGAAGTGGAAAAGGGACAGACAGAAATTAGGGCGAAAGTTCAAGCGGAAGAAAATCAAAGGTTCAAAGTGCTTGAACAGGATCAGATAGAACTAGACGAATGTGTTCAGGACACAGAAATTGAAACGCCCAAAAGTCAAATCCAGTTTACACCTGAACAAGGCCAGCTTAGTAACTAGGCAGAAGAAACAGATACAAGACCTGGGACTAGTCAGACAGGAAGGGAAAAAGAAGAAGCAGAAGTGCCACAACCAAATGAAAGTAAAAGAGCCTTAGAAGAAAGCCGAACGACAGTGCCAGCGAAAAGACTCAAGAAAAAGAAAAATAACGAACCAAGGTTTATTAAAAGACTGAGACTGAGACTAAAAACAGTAGAAGAAAAACTTGAGCAAAGAAGACAAAGTTCCCGTATAGCAGGGCAAACTGGAGAGAGCTCCAAACGAAGGAGTGACCGAATAAAAAGACTGAACGAAAAGTATCAAGATCCTGAATGGACTTACTTGGTGTTGGAGGAATTTGAGGATCTTGATATAACTGACGAGAGTGACAAAGAACAGACAACTGACCAGTCTGCTGAAGAAGACGAACCAACCTGAAATTGCCCAGTGTAAACTATCTGTGCAAAGTTACAAAGAGGGGTTGGAAAACTTCTGTTAAACAGAAATGTCTGATTCAAGTGTGAATGGAAGACCTAGACGTAGTTGTTGTAAAACATGCTGCCAAGTATGTTCATGCAGTGTAGCAATAGTACTGATCCTTTGGATAGGACTGACTGTAACCCTTCCTTCTCTGATGAGTAAGAATCCAAGCCTGTACCCGAATAATAACTTACCTGACGACACTGTAGAAACGCACACTAGGATTACACCACAAAGAGTAGACACATTGGACAAACCACTGAGCCTGAAACGGAGGCAGTTAAATTTAGAAGCACCAGATGAGGAAGCATTACACTTTAACAAGATTAAAAACAAGACTCATTTAAACGTTTTTGCAAACCTGTTATTGCATTATGTAGAAACTATGGAAATAGACGACTGTTATGTCTGCATGAAGCTACCTACTTCTGTAGCTGAAGGCATGACTTATCATCACTTGCCCTTAACCTATGAAATTTCCTGTAGTGTACTGACTAGCTTATTTTACAAAAGAGGACCTTTACAGTATTACTATTCAAACTATGACGTGACATTTTCTGAACTTCCTGTTCGAAGAAACCTAAACCCTGTACAGACGACTAGAGATGTAGCTAAGTTCATGAGTGATTATTTTCAAACTGTAGGAAAAATTAATATAGATGATGCACATAAAAATAACCTGACCTGTTCTTTACATGAAAAGGAAAAGGAGTTTCTAGACATGGTAGAGAAAAGATGAGAGAGTTTCCAAAAGAAAGCAAAAGACAGAAACCATAAAGTTCCTAAATGGGCAGAAAATATAGGCAGCACCTCAAATGGTGGAGCTACTGCTGCTATGCTCCTTGATTTCGAAAAGAAGGGGAAGCTCTGTCTTAAAAGGGAAATGACTAGTTATTATAACAATGTTTTCATCAGTTTCAGTGAATGTGAGCATAATTACAAGGTAATTGGAGGTTGGGGTTTCAAAGATGGGACAGAGCCTGCGTTTCCTGGAATTTATTTTATTTGTGGGACCAAGGCTTACTTCAAATTTCCCGACCATTGGTACGGGAGTTGCTATTTTGGTATTGTATTCCCGAAGATATACCATGTGGGAAAAATCACTGGAAGCTATGAAGAAACTAACAAATTAGTACGCAATAGAAGAGAATCTGTTGGTGAGATTGTAGGAGATATTTTTAGCGCAATAATACCTGCAGTGGGAGTGGATCTGAACATAAACAAAATTTGCTAATTGTCAACAGTAGTAGATCGGTTATCTACCGACACTGCTGGAGGTTTCCTGATGGTCAATACCGAAATCGTTGCGATCAGATCAATGGTTTCACAGAACAGACTAGCTCTTGACACCCTATTGGCAAAAGAGGGCGGAGTCTGCCGAATTTGAAATCGCAACATTGTTGCACTTACATACCTGATAAAAGTGTGGGAATTCAAAGGTATGTAAGGAACATTACAAATTTGGAAAAAGAACTTAAACCACTGGAGGTTGACAGTGCCTGGAAAAGACTTACTGATGGTCTCTCTGGTGTAGGTCATTGGTTTGCACAATTAGGTAGAGGTTTGTTGTTTAAGGTACTGATGCCAATTGCCATAATAGGTGTTATTATATTCTTCATATTTGTCTGTTGCAAATGTCGCAAACACCAAAAGAAATATACTGTGAATAAAAGAGGTGTGAAACGGAGTGTGGATGAACTTGAATTGGAGGAACTGAATAATCAAATTTATAAAAGGGTGAAGAATTCACACCCTAACAAAGAAACAAAAGAAAAGCTGAATAGAATGTTAGAAGAAATTGAAATGAACAAGGTGTGAGAGAAAAGTTGGCATCTGGTTCCATTGGTTTTGTGATGATAGTAAATATCATCAAAGAGGGGATTGATGGAACAAGTATTCGCACATTACACGACTTGCTTGAATTCATGAACCTCGAATAACATGTAACAGCGTAATCCAACCTGTGTGTCTTACTAATTTCCCTATTATTCGACATTTTGGGTGTCCCAGTGAAGCTTGCCTATGTGTTTACTAACATTAATACGCTTGCTACTGAAAATGGCCGCTGCTTGGCTGGGTTTCTTTCTGCGCATGCGTTAGTCACACTCACGTGACGTGACGTACTCTCAGTTCTAGTGGGAAATGTTTGCTCATGCACAATACAGCTAAAATGGCCGCTTTGTCTCCTCATATGCTCCGTGCTTGCAAAGCTGCTTTTGCAAAGTTGTTTGTTCCGCATTTACCCTAACGATATAGATATTATAAAGTAAGGGGTATAGAGTAGCTATTCATGGTATACAGTGTATTCATTTATTTCTGTGTTTTAATTTGTTTTCGCTTACTTTTCATGTACCGCGTTCTTGAGGGTTTGAGAGACACTCGTGAATCCATCTTGAAAATCTCTACTGCGCATGTCACCCTGGCAGAGGGAAGACAACCTTGAACAGTGGAACTCAGCCAGCTGGCAGCCACAGCCAAGATGCTCCTGAGAAAGTGACCTGCGACCCAGCAGGATTGATCCGAACTGTACTGCATAGGATACATTTGTAATTAATCCATTGTATTCTGTAGAACATGTCATGGGAACCCCAAAATCAATAGGCGGTCCCAGAATATGTAAATAGGAGCTTGTAGAAGTGAAAAATGATTGGTGTGTTGACCTATCCTACTTGAGGACCAATCGAAATTGGGGATTCTGACACTTGCCACATTTGGGGGGTGGTACACTGACCCCAAAACAGTATAACTAGCCTAGGTTCAGCTAGAGAAATTGTCCGACTTGTCCGAATAGCTGACCTGTCACTGACCCAATGCACTCAATAGGTGACTGATACAGAGGGCTGCGGAGCACTCTGTCCATAATTTCCATAGACTCACGGGGTTTTTCATATAAAACCTTAAAGTGCTGGCGGACCACTTTGCTGGCGAAATCGATAACCCAATCGGGGTTCTGGCTGATAGCTTCAGAGAGGGTGGAGCGCAGGCGTTTCTTCCAAACTGCGGGTGCTGGTCGTGCCTTGGTGGTCCTGTCCTGATCCTAATCTGGGTTTCCTGTCCTGTCCTGGGGTGTCCATTCTGCACCTGCTGTCCCACTGATGACTGTCCTTTCTTGGGGGTTTTCCGGTCCTTGACTGATCCGTGGCCAGGGTTGGTCTTCACACCATTCTAGGTAAATATAGTGTTGAAAACTCTATACTGCTCCTTCTATTTTTCTGTCTTTTGCTTTAATAAAGACATACCTTTGCGCATAGTTGATTTTCCTTGCTTGTCGCAAAAGTTACTGAATGAAAAGCTCATACGTTATTGCTGTTTCTAGCATGTTCCTATGTTACCACATTTCTCCAGACTCGTTTATGAAATATAAAAGTGTTTATAATTTCTCTTTTTGCTAGCTGAATTGATGTTTCTAGAATTATAGTGTGTTCCTTTTTTTACCTTCCCTATAGGTGTATAGTATTCCAGAGTCTCGCAATATAAACTAAAGTTCTTCTCCTTACCGGTATATCAGGGTTTTTTTCCCATAGCGACTTTCTAGTGTGTCCTTAAAATTTCCCGTAATTTAGTCACTTCATTTAAGTCTAAACTCTGAACTTACTGATTAGCATTGTTTCTTGTTCCCAAATGGTTAGTTTGATTTATTTCCTCTATGGATATGTGCTCTTCATTTTCTTGGTTATTGACTGCCTAGGTGTAATAAATCTCATGTTATCTGAATCTGAAATCTAGATAAAGGTTTTAAAAACTTCCCCGTAGTCTGTGGTTTCTTATGAAAATATAAAAGAATATAAAGTTGGTATCTGTGTTTGTTTGCCGTTTTCTTCACAGCTAGCTCCCTGATTCATCGTGGTCATTAGGTACCCGTAACGGTGGATTGGTAAGTCGGGTACAACAGAAAATGTATAGGAAGTAACTGGGTTACTGGTAGTAGAGTGTAAGGTCACCTGATTAATGTATATGATAAATTGAATTTTATGGGCCCGATACATGTATTGTAAATTTGTTGGTTGGGTGACCTGCGCGCTCTATCACACCCACCACCCTGCGTATCTTTAGATCGGACTCAAGGCCGCTCTTTGCCTGCACTGTGGCCAAGTTCCTAGGCTATGCATGGCTAATAAGAAGGTAAGTCCGGACAGGAATGCAGCAGCCCCTAGTAGCTTGTGGTCTATGTGTAGCTGTTGTTGGGCCTCCAAGATATCAACTTAAGGCCTAACTATACACTTTGCACGTGCACTTTACAGTTTTTAGCTTTCTGATAATGTTTCCTTGAGGGGGGTTTGTAAGTTGGGTTTCATTGAAATCGCAATGTAAATAGGAAATGTTTGGTGCTTGGAACTATTCTCTTTAAAAAAAATATGCGATTTATGGATATTTTAACTTTACTGTGTTGTATTAATGACAGCTATACTTTTTGTTGTATTGATTAGCCCGATGCTCTCTGGATTTAGCCTTATATTTGAATGGATTAATTGATGGATACACTTGCTGTATCACGGTTCTGATTATTCAACTATTTTATATTTTTAAACAATTTTTATAGCTTTTATGACGTGAGCTGTGGAAATAAAGCTTATACAACAACGAAAAATATAAAGCAGCACTAAAAGTTTTAAACAAGGTTTGCTCAGGCCACGACTTTAACTTGTCAGATATTTAAGAATATGCAATTTTTCTTATCCCCCACAGCCATGCATGGAAAACTCTTACTTCTCAAGCCTTGTTTGTTAACCTCTCTGATTATTAAGGAGGTGACCAACCTCAATACTCACTTTGATAACCAGAGGAAGGCTGTCACTTCTGAATTTGAATCCAGTAATCATAGGAAGCTGTATGACCCTTTTTGGTCCATTGCAAAATTAATTTCTATTTAGAAATCTACTGCTGGTTCTACGTTGGACCCCCTGCCCACGACATATTTTAAAACTAGTGGTTTCAACTCTGAACCTGGTAACTAACAAGTTGTTTAATAAGTCCTTACGAAAAGGCATCTTTCCCTCATACTGGGAAAAAGCACAAATCTCACCCCTCCTGAAGTAACTGAGTACTGATCCAGCCACTCTGAGTTAGTTTCGGACTGACTTCACTGCATCCGTATTAGGGAAATGCTGGAAAAACTGGTAAAGAAGCAGTGTAATGGTCACTTTAAGTAGCTCGTGTCGTTCGCGTGGTGTGTCACGCGAATGACACGAGCATTGTGTTGTGTTTTAAATATGTTATATTTAAATGTACCATCCTCACGCGATGCCACCGTTCAATGAGTTCACCTAACGGAAGACTGACTCTCCGTTAGGATCTTCGTTGGTACCTGGACATGAGCGGAGGCATCGCGCATCGGGTGGAGTTTGCTTTATGTACTCTGGAATAAAATCCTTTAATTACTACAACCGTTTCATTGGATTTATCATCACAACATTTGGCGACGAGGATGGGATTACTCCACCCAACACCCACGCAAAAAATTTTGCATCAAAAACCAGATTTGAAACTTTGGACAAACGTACCTTTCATCGAGAAACCGAATCTTCATCAACATTTTCTCGAGGTACTCTGGCTCATGCGCATTAAATTGAAGAAATACTAGGACACGTCAAAGGTTTTAATCAATTGTGATTGGCCGTAGTCCTTAATCTTCATTAAAAATAAAACCCAGGATTGGTTTACTTCATCACAAGACAAAGACCGCTTCCCATTTGTCACCGCGCTTCAACTATAGGACAAAGACTGCTTCCTATTTGCTATCACGCCTGACGAATCAGAGAGGCACTCAACATCGGCAAATTATTACTTCAAACGCCGAACCAGAAATTGTCACTGCTGCGCAGTTCAACCGGGGAAGACTGATTGATGTGAAGTTTCAGGAAGAGACGAAGCGGTAAGAAATATCTATGCGCATTCTACACAGCGATGCGCACGCTTTAAAATAACTTACATCACACAGTTATTTAAACCGGATTAAACAGCGCACCGCCTCAGCGATGCGCACGCTAGGTAATTAACTCTTTGTCAGCGCATCACTTCAGCGATGCGCACGCTTGATATTTGTCAGCGCATCACTTCAGCGATACGCACGCTTGATAATTAACTCGCTGTCAAACAACACACCGCTGCAGTGAAATAATTGAAATTACCTGTGAACTACTGCATTTGTCAGACGGTGAACTACTACATTTGTCAGCGCATTACTCCAGTGACGTGCACACTTATAGTAACTACAAGAATAAGAGGGTTTTATTAGACTTTGCCTCTATGATCGTTCCAGCTTATTCAATAATAAGTTTATTAGTTTGTCATACATATTAAGATTAGTTTAGTAACATACATGCCTAGGCCATTTTAAATTTTATTCTAGTATATTGTGAACTTTCAAATTAATTACAAGAATGGCAAATTTACAACTACAACACATTACACAACCACCCCATTTTTTGAGCAAACCAGGCAGCCCAGAAATAATTTGGAAAGAATGGTATTCTTTATTTGAAAATCACCTTGTCGCTATAGACGCTGTGGGATTTTCTGCTGAACGAAAATTCACTTTACTTTTCGGTTGCCTGGGACAAGCAGCTCAACGCATTTTCAAAAGTATTCCTCCGATTCCACCCCCTGCTGACCAAAGTGGTGACCGTAACTGGAATGTTTATTTGGAGGCTAACGCACGTTTAAAAAAACAGTTCTCAGAAGAACCAAATATTATGTTAGAAAGACATAATTTTTACGCCAGAAAACACAAAGAGGGGGAAAAGGTAGAGGAATACATTTCTACACTAAGAGTGTTGGCAACTACTTGCGATTTTGGCCCTCTGTGTGATAATTATATCAGAGATCAATTCGTATTTAGTTGTGCTTCTAGAAAGATTAAAGAAAGAATTCTAGGTTGTAAAAACCCAACTCTAAGTGAAGTTATTGAACTTTCTTTAAGCATTGAACGATCAGCAATCACAAACAAGGTCATGGATGAATCATCCAAATGTAGTGTTAATTTAGTGGATTCTTCTGAGTCTAGTTTTGATAATGCTGTCTGCACTGTAAATTTTAAGAACAAGAACACAAGATTTACCCAAAGGAGACCGTCTTCTTCCTGTTATAGATGTGGGTCCAAAAACCATTTAGGTAACTTCCAAAGATGTCCAGCTATGGGTAAACGTTGTGTCATTTGCAAGAAAATAGGCCATTTTCAGGGCGTTTGTAGGAATGCTAAGAAGACAGTTTCCGTCAACTATGTTGAATCCGAAATGTTAGATGAATACACAAATTCTTTTAACAATATAGTTGTAACTCTGGATGATGAGGGAAAAGTAAATGATATTAAAGGTCCCCTGTGCTCTGCCATAATTGATAATGTACCTTTACAAGTAATGGCAGACTCCGGGTCTCCATATACCATCCTCAGAGATTCAACTTTCTATGATTTATGGAAGAAGAAAGTTGAATTACTGGAGTCGGATGTAAACCCGAAAGCATTTGGGGAAAAGAATATTAATATGATTGGATATTTTGAAGGCTTAGTACAATGCTTAGGGAGAGAAACAATTACCAAAATTTATGTAGCGGAAAAGGGCAAGAACATTGTAGGATGGATGGACCTAGCTCGCATGGGTTTATATTTGGTTCCAGGAGACGAAAATCCAGTTAAAGTGGGTGATTTACCAAAGAAGAAAACTGAATGTATGTCAATAGAACAACCTTTAGACACAAAACAAATCATGGAGGAGTTTAAACCTGTGTTTAAAGATACAGTGGGAACTGTGGAGGGATTTGAGCATAAAATAAGGTTGATACCAGGAGCACAACCCATAGCTCATAGAGTTAGATCAGTTCCCCTTAGCGTTCAGGCTGAATTGGAGAAGTCTTTGAAGAACCTATGTGAAGAGGGGATAATCCAACCTGTAGATTCTTTCCAATGGGTCGCCCCTGTTGTCGTAGCCCGTAAAAAGACTGGCGAGATTAGGCTCTGTGCGGACTTACGCGGATTAAATAAAAATATAATTATAGATTGCCACCCCCTGCCTAAGATCCACGAACTTTTGGCCAACCTAGGTGGTGCTAAGTGGTTTTCTTTGATAGATCTGAAATCGGCCTATCACCAAGTCGCTCTAGCAAAAGAATCACAAGAGTTAACCACTTTCATCACACCCTTCGGCGCATTTAAGTTTTTGCGCCTTCCTTTTGGCCTAGCTTCTGCTGGAAGTGTGTTCCAGAAACTAATGGACACTCTCTTTCGGGAGGTAACAGGGGTACAAGCCTATCTAGACGACATTTTAATATACGCCAAATCATTAGAAGAACATAATGTCATATTAAAACGTGTCCTCACTATTTTAATGGCTAGAAAAATGACTGTCCGTGGTGACAAATGTAAATTTGCAGTAAATGAGTTGGATTATTTGGGTCATACAATTTCCAAGGAGGGGATCAAGCCAAAATTTTCTGTAGTAAGAGCTATTGAAGACGCTAAACCTCCATCAAACAAGGATTCCCTCAGATCTTTTCTTGGTCTGGATGAATATTACGCTAGATTTGTTCCTGCTTATTCAAATGTAGTTGAGCCTTTACGTAAATTGTTAAAAAAAGGGAATAGTTTTGTATGGACCACTGAGTTAGACAGAGTTTTCAAAGATGTGAAAAAGTTAATTGTATCTGCCAAAGCCCTCCACGCATTTAGAGATGATTGTTTCTCATCCATAACAGTGGATGCAAGTATGACCGGGTTAGGAGCAGTTTTGACACAGAGAGTGGGGACGAATGAACAGACTGTGGCTTTTGCATCACGATCATTGAAACCATTTGAGACCAGATACAGCACAATTGAGAGAGAGACGTTGGCGTGCGTGTGGGCTGTACATAAGTTCAGGACGTACATCTGGGGTAGAAAGTTTGCACTCATCACAGATCATAAACCCCTGGTTTTCATCTTTGAGAAAGTGAATTCTTCTAGTATGTCAGCTAGACTCATGAGACTAGTCAGTAAGTTACAGGAATTTAACTTCGAAGTTAGACATATTAGCGGGGGAATTTTTTTTAGGGCGGACTGCCTTTCCAGGTTGTCTATGATTAAGGATGATGAGGAAGATACTTGTCAGGAAGATATTGAGTGTGGTACTCTAGTGGACGCTGTTGAAAACCTGTCTCCCATATTGTCTGAGGAAGGCTGGAAAGAGACAAGTGACAGTGACCCTGTTCTTTTACAGGTTATTCATTATGCAACCCACAACTGGCCTGAATCTAGGAATCTAGAAGGGGATTTGAGAAGGTTTTCACAGGTGGCTGATGAAATTTCGGTGGAGAATAACATTGCCCGACGGGGGGATAAATTTATACCTCCCTTTAAACTTAGACCTTTGATCATTAACGAAGCACATAAAGGCCATTTAGGTTCCACTAAAACAATAATGACGATAAAGGAACATTATTGGTGGCCATCTTTAGACTCACAAGTTAAGAGCTTAATTGACTCATGCCCTGAATGTTTGGTGTCTGATAAACATTGGCATATGACAAAGGTTCCATTGTCCCCTACAGAATTTCCACATACTGCTTGGGAGAAAGTAGGTATCGATTTTTCAGGACCTTATTCACTTCTTGAACAAGATTGTAAATATGTCATACTTTTGGTAGATTATTATTCTAAGTGGATGTACCACGATTTCGTGGAGGCCCCTGATTCTGATTCGACCATCTCATTTTTGAAGAGAATTTTTAGTATTGAAGGAGCTCCTAAAGTACTGGTCAGTGATAATGGGACACATTTTGTGTCAGAGAAAATGAGAAATTTCCTCAGTGACCTGGATATTAAACAACTTAAGGTCGCATTGTATTCCCCATCCTCCAATGGGTTAGTGGAAAGGGGAAATAAAGTGATCAAAGAGGGAATTCAGACTGCGCTTGTGGGACAAATGCTATTCAATTTGTTAAAAACAAAGTTTGGCATTACAATACTTCCCCTCATTGCACCACGGGAGTGTCTCCTTTTGTTTTACTTAGAAATAGAGGTTCACACTCCAAATTGTTTCCTTCATGGCTTGAAAAGTTGTCTGGGAAGAAAGGTGTGGATGTGGATGCTGTTCGTAATAAGGTTATTGAGAGACAAAGGATTATGAAGGAAAAATTTGGGCATAAATGTTCCGTTTCATCAGTGGATATTTGTACTGGTGACTGGGCTTTAATCAAAAATCCTGTAAAAGGAAAGAAAGGGGAGTCTAAATTCCTACGACCTTTAAGGGTAATCAGGGTCAGCAGAGGCGCAGCCTTTGTAGATAACAAAGGTTGGTGGAACAAACGTCATTTAGTGAAAGTTTCACCTCAACAAGCTGACATTATAAAAAAATTTAAGAAGGAGGCTGTTGATTGTTCTGAATGGAGCCATTGGTTAGACTATCCAGTCAGTACTGGTAATCATGTCAATGATCAGACACAACCAGTCCTGTTACATACAAACCAGGCACAGACAAGCTCCAGCATTGTTTTACCCTCTGTTCCATACTCAAGAGATGTTTCTTCTTCACAGGCAATGTCTTCACGTGGGAGAGTTATCAAAGCACCTAAGAAGTTCAACGATTTTGTAAGATACTGATTTCATACTAATCTAATTTTATTACTTCTGTTCATTATTATAAGGGGGAAGGTGATGTAATGGTCACTTTAAGTAGCTCGTGTCGTTCGCGTGGTGTGTCACGCGAATGACACGAGCATTGTGTTGTGTTTTAAATATGTTATATTTAAATGTACCATCCTCACGCGATGCCACCGTTCAATGAGTTCACCTAACGGAAGACTGACTCTCCGTTAGGATCTTCGTTGGTACCTGGACATGAGCGGAGGCATTGCGCATCGGGTGGAGTTTGCTTTATGTACTCTGGAATAAAATCCTTTAATTACTACAACCGTTTCATTGGATTTATCATCACAACAAGCAGCTCTCAGAGTTTACTGAAAATAATAAAATTTTTCATGCCATTTAATCAGGTTTTCACTTTTTTTACAGTATGGAGACAGCCTTTTTTGGAGGTTTCAGAATTCACAAACGTTAACCTTGATCATGGGTAGAAAGCTGTTGTGATACTTTTAGATTTCTTTACAGTATTTGCCAGTGACTCCCATGACATCCCGCTAGTACATCCTGAGTTATCAGATATAGCTGGCAAATCCAATCACTGCCTTCAATTCTACTTGAGTGCAGGCTGTCTTTCTTTCCTTTTCACTTCAATTTGTCAAATAACTTTAACACGGGGTACTTCAAGGCTCAGCCCTTAGCCTAATACTATTGAGCATCTACTTGGCCCCATGGGCCAAAGTAGTTGAGAATAGGGAGATTTAATTTTGTGTCTTATGCAGATGACACCCAATTAATGCTTTCCTTTGAGCAGATTGACGTGGCCCTCGATGACAGGTTGCAGCTCTGCTTAAAGCTTAACTCCATTAAATTAGAGCTTTTTTTTTCAGGAGTTATGACCCTTTTGAGCTTTTGCGATAGTGGCCGGTTCATCTTGGTGCACTTTCAGCACCGTCCAAAGAAGTAAGACACCTGGGGCCTCATTTATGAGGCTGTGCGTCACTTTTACGCCGCCGGTGCGTCACTTTTTGTGACACACAAGTGGCGTAAAAAATGCACCTTGTTGCGCCATATTTAAAAAAGTGACGCATCTAGGTAGATGCGTCACTTTTTAAACCCTTGCGCCACATTATACCTGGGCCTGGTATAATATATGCAAGGGGGCGTTTTGAGGCAAGAAAGGGTCATAGAAGTGACACAGTAAAATCTATAAGATTTTACTGCGCCATTTCTTGGCCGCTAATGCGTCAAAATCTTATGCCTGCTTCATGGCAGGCGTAAGACTGACGCAGGCGCTAACAACATGGGACTTGCCCATGTGAAAGTACACATTGCTGGAGTTGCGTCACTTTTGTGACACACTCCAGCAATGCGTCACTTTTGCGCCTACAGATACGTCAGAAATACTGATGTATATGTAACTCCTTGCGCCATGATGCATCATTTTATAAATATGATGCATCAATCATGTCGTAAGGAGGGCGCGCTGAGAAATGACGCATCGCTGCGTGAAAGCAGCGATGCGTCATTTCTCAAAAATGAGGCCCCAGGTGTGGATGTTCGATCAAGAGCTATCTTTCAAAACGCAATTTAGAGCAGTGACAGGGGACTGTTTGGTATATTAAAATCTTTAAAAAGATTCTGAATATTTTATCAGTTCATACCTATTACTTGTAGACTAGAAAATGCCAAACCCCTTTACCGAGGAGCTTCCTCATATTTAATCAATAAACTACACATGGTCCAAAATGCAGCAGTGTGGTCAATCCTAAGCTGCCCTAAGATACAATCTATCAGTGTTCACCTAAAGTTACTTTATTGGCTGCCTGTTACTGAGCAAATCAAATTCATAGTTTTGCTAATTATGTTCCAGGTGACTGTGAAAAAAGACTGAAATATCTCAGAAGTAAGTTCTGGGAATGCCAACCAATAAGAGCCCTTTGTTCATCCAATCTAGGATTTTGCCAAGTACCAACATTTAACAAAGATAGGGTGGGCAGACTCTCCTTTGTGCTTTTAGCTGCCAGCTGCTGTTAAAAACAGATTAAAGACCTTTCTCTTAACTGATAAGTAACACTCCTTGATTTACCCTGCTGGCTAGCGCTCCAAGCAGCTGTGTGAAATACAAATAGCCAATTCAATTAAATATGGATGCCCTGTCTTGTATTTACCTAGACTTCTGCATCCATAATTTCAATATACGTTGACTCAAAACAGAGGATTTACCGCAGAAACGTACATCTCTAATGATCAGCAATGCTTCTACTCAATACTAATTTTGGGTACAGTTTTCATTTCACTCTATTCGGTTTGGAACTGTTTTGATAAAATCTTCTCCCATTTACCTTTCATTTTGTTCACACCTTTTATTGGTTTGTTAGGTCTTCTTTGTAATAAATGTAATTAAAACTTGAAAATGTGTACTCAAACAATTTCCTTCACTTGTGTAGTGGATTTTCAACTTGTATTCAGATGTGGCTGGTGTCAGAGCAAAGTGGCAGGGCAGGGGAAGGTGGGGGGGACAACCATAACAACACCAAAAATAGAAACAAAAATCTTACCTGAATCCCAGCTGCAAAGCCGCTTTTCTGGCTCCATTGCAGCAAAGGCTTCCAGCAGTGCTTAATTTGAGCAGGTGGTTTCTGGTGCTCAGCACCAGCACTTAATTGTCAACACCGGCACCTATGACAGTCTGTCACATGGTGGCGCTGTTTGTCTAATTTATAGAACAGCACAACATCAGTTTTTTTATAATAGTTCAATATGTTTTAAAAATAACTAATACCTGCAACTCAAGACATTCTTATAGCTTTGAGAGTCTAGAATCGTCTGGCTTCTCAGAATTGTAGGGGTGTGACGGTTGGTAATTGTTTTGGTTCTGTCTTTGGCAGTGCTGTTGGGGCAATGGGTGATGCCAGCTGCAATGGCATCTTGACAAGGGCCCTGGCACTTATATTTGTACAAATTAAGCACTGGCTTCCAGACTCCCCTGCGGCCAATCCTTATGCTGCTCTCCTGAATCTGTTTTATTATCATTTTGTTCTTCAAGTTTTGCAGCTGTTGCAGTGGCAGGGCGGTGATGCTCTACTGCCATTGTGGATGAATCGCCGCTGCTTGTATTGGACTCACAAATCCCAGGGATTTTGGTGAGTACTTCTACTACCCTCCACACAATGTAACTATTTTTTGTGTTCACACTTCATCAACATTTAATTGCATGTACTCTTGCAGAGTGTATCATATTTAAAAATGGTGATATCAAGAATAAAAACTGCATCAACAAGATTTTTAAAAATAACATTACATAGAAGAAAATTAGTAGGATTGATAGTTCTGTGGCGTTTTCTGAAACATGCTTTTGGTAAACCGTCTGTTGTAAAATTTGTTTCATACTTACAAGCACCTACTTACAACCTTCTGTCTTTTAACCAGTTCAAATTTTGATGGTGCTACTATTCTCATGTGCTCTCTGAACTCCTGCTGCTTGGAGAGGACCTGTGCACTGCTGTTATCAAATTCCACCTCCTTCTTTTACACGAGGGTCCTCTGGCGAGTGCTATTACTGGTGTAGAGGCTCTTGTTGGCAGGCTGTCCAGAAGATGGAGGGGTATGTAAAAGCAAAGTCCTAGAATGGAGGAGCAGTCTCCCAGTGACATGGAGCAATCCGATCTCCCTCATTTGGAAGGTTCTCAAAGTTCAAAGTCTACCAGTTCACACGCTGCTTATACAAAAAGTTGTCCATACACAAAAAACCTTCTGAATGAAAATTCTCTCTGAGTTTTTTTATTTGCCATTCTTCAGCCAAAACAGCTTTTGACTGCGTGTTCCTCATGCAACTATTGTAAAAAAGTTTTGTATCTCAACTACTTTTCAGGTCGAGCCTAGCACAGCGCGCATGCGCTGCATTAGAATCGGCCCCTTGGAATCACTTCAGCTTTTGTACAAGATAATGTGTGTGGTGCTCACACGCTATTGGCCTTTGCGTCTGGCTCTAGCACGCAATTGGCCAAAGGCGTGTGGATGTCCCAGCTTTTTGGGAAATGTTTACTCCCAGAGCGTTTTGCTCTCGGGAGCCAGCAGCGGCGCGCAGGGGCCATCTGTTTTTATTTCATGTGGCCGCACTTTTTTGTTTATAAAGTGGCGTGGGAAGGCTCTCCTCACTCCCAGCTGCTCGAGTGTTAACATGCCTGTAAATCTTGTTTTTAATGGCACTGATATGTTTTAATTAATTATCTTAGGTACATTTTATTCGTAGGGCACCAAAAAGGTATGCATTTATTATTTCTAAAAGTACTTTCCACGCTTAAAATAGTTGCAAGCATTCTCGGTGTCCAAGGTTCTGCGCTCTTGGTACCTCCCCGTTTTCTGAACATGACATATAATCGTACTAAAATGACTTCTGTTTTTACACGTTTTTTTTCATCCTTCGGTTCCTCTGGATACAGCCCCCACAAAACAAAGCAGGTAGCTGAGCTAATGGAGCAAAAGTACTTAGTAGACTAATGTTCCACAATCTGATTAAATGTTGGTATTGGTAATATGCTATGTTTTAACATTGTTGTGTTTGCTGGGGAGGGGTCATGTTTTACCTTAGGCTAATGCTCAAGTGTTTGATTCTTTTTTTAAATTAAAATGAAAAAGTAGTTTATTGTTAAAATAAGGCTAACACAAGATGGCTACAGTCTACTGTTTTCCATTACCTATGCCATTGTCTTTCCTCCTTATTCGTTCTTTTCCCTTTATTTTGTACTCAACTTTCTCTGCCCTTTTTCTATCCACATTCGTCTCACTGCTTCTGTACACCCCTCACCCTCTCAGATCAGCCTGCTGTCCTGGACCACGAGGGCTTTCTTCTTTCATGCTCCCTGTGTGGTGTGTGCCCTGGTTCTAGAAGCCCAGCGAATGAGGGGTCATCAGGGCATGGCGAGCACAGGCACTGAGGACGCTGGGCAGGAGGCACACCTCGTCCTGCGTCCTGACAGCATGCGCCTCTTTCTTCCCTAAATAAAATACCGCTATACTGAGTCAGAAGCAGCGCGCTGCATGTTACTTTGACCTTAGAAGGATGAATGGCTGAATCAACCCGCAGCTTGCAGCACAGGCGCACTGATGTTTGCAGGTGCTCACCTTTCCAACATTATGATTCTGCAACCTGCCCTTCTGACAGATCACGAGTGGTTGATATTCGAGCTGCAAAATATTGCAGTCGGTCCATAGTGCCTGGGGCAGCATGTTAAGGTATCGATACGTGTGATGCTTTTTTCCTTGTTTCATGTGCGTGCTTTAAGGAGTCTGTGGCTCTGACAGGAAGTGCTGGTACCGCTGTCTGCCGTGAGATGTATTTAATCTTTGGAGGCGTGCACGCGTAATGTTTATACAGTCCATGGCGGAGCCTGCGCTCGTCCTCAGCACACTGGAAGCACACATTTCAATTGTCCGCGTCCAAAATGTACCAATTATTAGCGCTTCTAAATACACGGCCAGAAAGACTGTCTATGTTAGAACTGGAAACAGGAGTTTGGTCCGCCTGCCAGTGTAAATGCGTGTGCAGGGAAATGTAGTAAGGATGAGTCCAAAGTGTAGGGCTTGCTGGTGCAGTGCACCATCGTATTATCAGCTGAACATTTACTATGGGTCTGCAAACGCACATGCTCTTTCGATAAGTGTCTTTCGTTCTGTTGGGGTGGGCTTTGCCAGTTCTTGTGGTAGTAGGGGGAGAGGATGTGGTCTTGCGGCTAGAGTTGCCAACTTTGGAGCTGGGAAACAAAGGTTTCAGCCTCGTGGTCGAGTTCACATCCTGTGATTCTGGGCAAATCACTTAATCTCCCGGTCCCTTCCAAAACAAGCATTGGCATAGCCAATAGGTCTCGCCTTTGGGACCGTATAAGTGTTTAGCCATGCAACACTTGATGTTGTTGTACCAAGGATATTGTACTGCATAAATAAATACTTATACGGTCCCAAAGGCGAGACCTATGGACTATGCCAATGCTTGTTTTAAGTTAATGAAAATTGCAAATGGAAAAAAGACTGCGTGTATATGTCGAGGAGAGACCTTTGCAACTATTACATACACACTTATAGGAATATTTTAATTACAAATACAGGTGTCATCACAACACGAGTCTTATAAAAATGCTTGGCATGTCAAGATATTGAAACAAAATGGTCTGGGAGAACCAACTATATTCTCAAAACTAGCAACTACAGAATAGCGGAGGTTAATTGTTCTGCAGCTATTTGTCTACAGACGATGAACAGTGTGGTGTGGCAGGTCAGACATACACTTTAAAGACTCACCATTATCACTTACCACGGTCTTTGCAAGCAAAGTGAACTATTTTGTTTATCGAGAGCTCTGGGGTCCAGCTGTGAATGTGGCAGGTGAGCCTGGGGTTATGTGCGGACTTTCCATTACCCATGTAGGCAACAGAAATTGCACAAAGAGGACTGGGCTAAACACACTTATTAACTATGTATTTGTTTTGTATTGATGTATAAAGGTGGGGGAGGTGGAGGAGACAATGGCAGTTGTTGACCCATCATTTAGAGTTCTGTACCAACACCTTAAATCATTTCAAGGCATGCAGTGTTACCAGCAGGTGTTAACCGAGGGAATACAACTCTGGCTGGGGGAGCAGCTCTCGAGGTGCCTTGTTCACAGAGGCATTTTGGAGAGCATAAAGTGGTACTCGTGTTGTCATAAGCCTACAAGCCCTTGTGAAATGGACCTTAGTATCCAAAATAGAAATACAATGGGAATATTCAGAGTACATTAATATACAATTTTTTTTACACACAAAGTACTGTGCCCTCTTTCTGCTTTTACTAATAGAGAGTTTTAGTGTTTGAGAGCCGATTCACAAATTTATGAAGAGTATGTAAAAGAGTACTCCTGTAGCACTACTACTTGTACTAATACATGTTTCTGTGCATCAGTCTCTAGATCTTTTTACCTCAGCCTCAGTATTAGGCATCATGGTGATACATTCACTGTTGATGCCCTTAGAGCATATTCATGTTATGGAGTGACAACTGGGACACATTTCTAACAGAAAACATAGGGCTCACCCTCACACTCATCTCCAGAGTTTTGTATGTGATCTTGAGCCATTCCCTCCCTTTTCCTACAGAAGAGCCTGATTAAGAGTTTGAGTGGCAGGAGGCGTGACTTGACGCCAACAGAAGATGGCAGACACTCCGTGAGCTCCGGCAGACTGGCATAGAGAATGCCCTATGTGTGCGAGCCCTGTGACCCGTTAGCTGGCTGAGGTACAGCTACTACTTTTGGAAACACTTGACAACATACTGGCTGAGCAGGAGGCATTCCAACATTGAATTTAGTATGTATTTTTATACCCTTGCTGTCATCACAGACGCGGCCGTCATTTTGTGGTTTGCGTGTTGTAGTCACCGCCTACTCAAGCTGCAGCGCCACGCCTGTTATCGCTTAGAATTACCATCCAACTTGCTATTTCTTGGCTTCTTGCACCTCATGGCTGAATTTTGCTTGAACTGTATAGCATGCTGCTAATGAGGCACCGTTCAATTCTGTTTATATTGACTGTCTTTCTCTCCTCACGAAAGAGGTCACTCTTGAGACATTAAGGCCGTACAAGTCGTTGAATTCGATATTTTTCCTCATACAGCATTATTCTGCTTACAATGAATCATTGTAAGCTGCAACAATGCACGCTTCTCGTATATTAATGTTTTGAGCCCCACTTAATATGTCATTTCCTATCTTTTGAATTTTTTTTGGCTGGGCTCTAAGCTGTTGTTATGCCGCATATCTCTTTTTTGAACCGACCGTGGATCTCTCCTCACAAATAAGGTTGCAAAGTTGATTATTTTCGTGAAGTGTTGAGGCTACGCTCGTTGTTTTAACTTGATATTCTTCATCCCTTGACATTGTCCTGTCTGCTAGAAATCACTATTTTCAACAATATGTGTCATTTTTATTCTCAAATATAATTGACCCTTTTGTCAAACCAATTGGTTTGTTCCTTGTTTTGTTTTGGCTTTCTTTTGCTATTTGTCCTTCTCCTGCAACTGTTTTTGTGCCATCAACTGTCTTACATTTTTCTTGGATTATTCTTGCTCAATTTATGGGAAAATTGTGGAGACTCTCTTCCTCTATTTCCTCTCTGTCTAACAAACTTATCAAAAACTCTACAGTTTTCACAAAGTTTACCATGATGGAGCCTGCTTCTGCTTCTTCTCTAAAGCCTGGTGCATCCTCACAGACACAGACGCAGTCGATAGAACCCACACAATCAAACTCAGTCAAAGCTAACTCTAAAAGGCTCAAAAAAGACCCTCCATCTCCTGCAACTTGATGAGAGACTTATTGTGATGGGACAGAGTGTTTCTTCTTACAACGTGACTGAATCTAGAGTACATGCTCTTCAATCACAAGTATCTCTTCTACAGAAACGGATCACTGAAATAATATCGAGGGAAAGAATATCGACCAACAAAAATATCGTTGAGAAAATATCGAGAGACAAAATATCGAGTTTCTATCTGCAAACAGGTAAGTACAAAAATATCGAGTAAAAAATATCGTTTACAAAAATATAGTTGTAAAAAATATCGACTTTAATAAAAACAATGTTTAATTACATTAATATAAAAAATTAATTACTAAAATATACTTAACAATACTTAAAATAACTTTTAATAATTAAATAATTAATGAAAGTAAAAAAATAATATTTTTTTAATCATATTTCTTAAAAAATATATATATATAGTAACAAAATTTTATTAAATAATAGCCAATATTATTAACGTACAAATACAAAACAGTAAAAATTACTATTCCCACTCCATTGGGTGCAACAGTAGGGAAAGCGTTGGATAGCGTAGGGGTTAAAATTACTATTCCCACTCCAAAGAGTGCAACAGTGGATATATGACGTTACAACGCACTACCATTACAACGTAAGTATTGGTAAGTATATAATAATTTTTATAATTTAATTTATTTAAAATTAATTTAATATAATTTAATTTAATTTCATTTCATTAAATTAAATTAATGTAAATTTAATTTTACTTTATTTTTACACTGTACCCCTGTACCCCAAAAACCCCAAACTGACCCTGAACCCTACAAATAAACCCTTTACCCAAAAACCCAAAACTGACCCTGAACCCTAAAAATACCCCTTTACCCAAAAACTAAAAACTGACCCTGAACCCTAAAAATACCCCTTTACCCAAAAACTAAAAACTGACCCTGAACCCTAAAAATACCCCTTTACCCAAAAACTAAAAAATGACCCTGAACCCTAAAAATACCCCTTTACCCAAAAACTAAAAACTGACCCTGAACCCTAAAAATACCCCTTTACCCAAAAACTAAAAACTGACCCTGAACACTAAAAATACCCCTTTACCCAAAAACCAAAAACTGACCCTGAACCCTAAAAATTCCCCTTTAATTTAACATAATTAGCAATAAATCAATTAAAATAAATTAATTACCAATTACATTTTAATTAATTAACAAATATTTTTTAATTAACAATTAATTAAATATTACTACCAATTATTAAATTTACATATTTAATTAATTATAATTAAATTACTTCCCACCCTATTCCCCTATAAACCCACAACCCGCTACAGGAAATAAATTATTTTAATTTACATAATTAGCAATTAATCAATTAAATTAAATTAATTACCAATTACATTTTAAATAATTAACACATTTTATTTAATTACCAATTAATTAATTATTACTACCAATTAATAAATTTACATATTTAATTAATTATAATTAAATTACTTCCCACCCTATTCCCCTATAAACCCACAACCCGCTACAGAATAAAATTACACAATAATTTAAAAAAAATCATTAATTAAAAATAATTATAACATAAAATGACACTTTCACACATATTATAACATAAAAACACTATAAATAATTAAATATTATTTAAAAAACGATATTTTTTACTATCTAGATTATATACTTGGATATTTTCACTTTCTATATTATTTACAGTCGATATTACTTCACTTACATTAAAAACGATATTTTGGCAGTCGATATTCTGTCTTGTCGATATTTTGTCCAAACGATATTTAAAACTCGATATTCTGTCCAAACGATATTTTGGAGTCGATATTATGTCTGTGCACCCCAGAAACATGTTGAAGATTTAGAAAATAGAAATCGAAGGAACAACCTACGCAACTATGGCCTGCCAGAGAACATGGAATGTGCAGACCCTTTCTTCTTCTTTAAATCTTTTCTGCCTAAAGTGTTGGGTTTGCCTGTGGAAACATTTCTAAACATACAACGTGCACACCGGTTCGTTCGTCAAGATGCTGATACTTCTGCTTCTAATCCTCCAAGAGGAGTCATTTTGTACTTTTTGGAATATACAGACCTCCCTAAAGTCTTATCAGCTTCTAGTACTGCTGACTGACGTAGAGACTTTCTAAAGATCAGACCGGATTTTGGTGATCTTGGCGCTAGTTATGGCCTCTTTCCCCCTGAGTGGCACCCTCTTTTTCTTTCCTTAGCACATGGAGTCTGTGACTCTTGCTCTGCTCTGGGGGTTTAACCATTGGCAGGTGAGGCAAGGCCCATGGTTGAAGACCGGATGGAGTATGCCCTACATCTTCTCCTGATGGGCCTTTCTTTGTGCTGATCCTGCATGTCTAGCTGGTGGTAGTGAGTGCACAAATGGTGGCACTTTTCCAACCCTGGACTCAGCGTGAGACTGCACTGATACAAGACTAGTAAGACTTTCTGGTGTCCACTGCAGCCTGATTTGAGGGCCATGAGCAAGGGCAGAGTCCCAAAGCTGTGTCAGGGAAACACCATGATACAACCCCTCAGGCTGCCTGGCAGTGGCCGACCAGGCTGATGGACTCTTGTAGATCTGCAGAACTGGAGCCTTCACAATCAGACATTACATGACATTATAGGGGCTCCTGCATTGAGCTGGAGGGAAATGTTGATACTGTGTTCATCGATGTCAACTTGCTTAGAGTGCATCTACGTTAGGCGGCAGAGTGCATGCTTGTGACGGTAGGCTCCATAGCTGAACTAAAATCTGAGATGGCTACTTTGAAATACTATATGGCACAGATGACACCCAAGGTGCATATCTGGAAAACAGAGCAGAGGATGCAGAGGATTGCTTCAAAAAATGAGCAGAAGGTACGGCCGCTGAACCATTTCTGGAAGAGTGGATGCCGGCCATTGGTACCAGCCCTGCCGCCCTGTGCTGCACCCTTGCATTCTCAATGATAGAGACCGGGATTGTATCCTCTGTATGGTGAGAGAGTCAGTGCACTGGCAGTTTGAGAACCAAACCATTGCCATTCATCCAGATAATACCTGGAAGGTCCAAATCCAGTGGAAATCATATTTAGAAGTTGAGCAAAAGTTGGGGTCATGGCGCCTGCACAGGGTTGGGGCGCTGCAAGGGGCTACAACCAGTTTTTCATTCTTTTTGTTTGCAAAGTTAGGGTGGGTTTAGTGGGCCCCCTATTAGGGGAGGGAGGAACAATACCTAAGTAGGTGATGCCTGCATTTGAATTGATGCAGACTTTTGCTTGCATACACAATTG
The DNA here is from genome assembly GCF_964261635.1 of Lissotriton helveticus. Classification (NCBI taxonomy): domain Eukaryota; kingdom Metazoa; phylum Chordata; class Amphibia; order Caudata; family Salamandridae; genus Lissotriton; species Lissotriton helveticus. The sequence continues at coordinate 431,096,243 of NC_136062.1, forward strand.
TTTTTTTTTTTTTTTGCAGAGTTTAATATAGCGCAAACTAGACCCGAACCGAATCAGGTATCAGAGCACTTTACATAGCACCAGTTACGTTACATGAGGACACACTCATTTTTTAGGCACGGGGAGATTAAGTGATTTGCCCAGAATCACAGGGGGTTTTTGGCATCGTTACCGAGACTCGAACCCAGATCCCCAGGTCCGAGGTCGAGCGCCTTAGCCGTTAGGCCAACCCCTCTCCCCAATGGCAGCATTAACTTGGAAGGCTGCCTCCTGGAATGTCCATTGGCTGATTGCCTTTGCCAAAAGTTACAGGGCCTCATTTACTATATTTTGATGCACAGCAGCGCAGCAAGCCTTCCTGCTGTGCTCCCATAAAAGGGCAGGAATGCGCCGTATCTACAAGATATGCTGCAATCCTGTCCACCCCTGCGCCGGCGCACAAACAGCAGCTGTACTCCAGTGACGACACCCTTGCGCCATGGTGCAAGGGTGCCTGCATTGTGGGGAAGATTGTTGTTGTGCAGGTAGGGACACCTCCTGCACACAAACAGTCAGTAATGGTGTTTTGATCTTTCTGTGTGATGCACAATGCAGCACACATAGAAAGATTAAAAAATGAAACAAAATAAAAGCATTTATCTATGTTGCACTACTCTTACCCCTACTCCGGGAAGGCGGAGGATGCTGACGCATTCCCTGGTTTACAACACTTTGTAAATCTGGGTATGAGTCAGGTTCCATGGATGTTGCGTGAGAACACCTATTCACACAGAGTAATGAGTGAAAGGAGGCCAGATTTACAAGGTCATGAAAAACTATTCAGGATGGCATTACATGGTCTTATAAATATGGGCAGGCACACTTCTCCACCAGTGCGTCAACAAAAGTGATGCACAGGCGGCTTAATGGGCTTGTAAAGTAGTCCCACAGGGTCTATACTTTTCTATAACTTCATAGTGATAAAGGTAACACTCTTATTAAGAGAGGAAGCAACCAGCCTGTGGAAGAACTGGTGGGGCCATGTATATGCTGTAAGCTAATCTAAATACACTAAAGGAGTCCTGTTCTGGGTAGCAAAGGGGGTCCTATTTAACTTGAGGGTAGAAGTACAAAATCAGCAAAAATAGTATGTGGTGGCATTCATGCTGCGCAGTTTGTGGTGGTAATCATGGCACGCAGTTTGTGGTGGTAATCATAGTGTTGGATACGAGGTGGGAGGGAGACCTGCTTGGTGAGCAGCTATGCCCCTAACACAGGTAATACATAATTTTTTCCTCCTCTTATGTAGATTACCTCCTGGTACATTGACGCACAATTTATTTAGGCAGGTAATTTTAATTGTTCACAGGACTGGATGTTGGATATTCATCCCCCAGACCAGGACTGAAACCTTGAATGGAAATAGACTTCTTGAAAACAACCACAAAATTTGATTGGATGAATATTTGGAGACATCGACACCCTGCTGACAGGATCTATTTGTTTCATTTTCTGTTGCACGGTACCCATAACATAATAGGTTCTGTGCACAATAAGGGCCCAATTCACAGAAGTAACTTAAGACAAAATCCTAAACTTACTACCATTTACTCATGTTGGTATTCACAGAAGCCACCTACTCATTTTGGTATTCACAGAAGGCACTTACTCATTGATTAGTAAGTGCCTTCTGTGAATACCAAAATGAGTAAGTGCCGTCTGTGAATACCAAAATGAGTAAGTGCCTTCTGTGAATACCAAAATGGTAGTAACCGGGTCCCAGCTTCAATGGTACACTCAAAGGTACCAAAGACACAGACTGCTTTGAGAGGTGTACAAGTTTAACAGCTTTTTTGCATGGCTATTAAATTGAGTGAAGCCCAACACTCATATATTATCCTTACAATACAGCGATGGCAGTGAGGTACGGTTCAGGGAAAACATTAATGACTTCTGCAGAACTACTGCGTGTCCTTACTAATACAGATGTTAGGCTACTGAGTAAAGTGCTATTTAACTGACTTCTGAGAGTCGGCTATTCATTTGTACTCGAGGAATAAGTGTAGTTCATCCCCAGTGGAAGCACCTTATATAATATTTGTCATTCAGTGCATTTTAAGGGCATGCCTTAGCAGATTCAGACATCAATTATGCACTGGCCTCCCTGATCTTGGATTATGCTTTTGACTCTGTTAACTAGACTGTGAGACATAGGATTCCTGGTCGCGTGTGGTGAAACCCTACTGAAGCACTAACCACAATCCTTGTCAGGGTGCGGCACAAACAAACACCAAATTAACCTGTTCTCAAACTAACTGGCATATTGGCACAGAGCAGTTAGGATTAATTTAGAGGCAATATGTAATGTATCTATGCAGCATTTCAAACAGTAATAAAGTGAAAACAGAACAAAGGCAAATCTCACACCAATTTAGAAATATAAATCAAAATATAACAAATAAATCAACACCAAAACAACAAAAATCCAATCACTAGAACTGGAGATATACAATTTTAAAGATTTAAGAGAAAGTAGCACCAAAATCCCTAAGCCCATTTCGCAGCTATTTGGTCGTGTGGGACCGGGAGAAAGTCACAACTTCAGCAGAACGCAATGGAGATACAAGGGCTAGGTAAGCCCTACCGAAAACGTACTTTCTCAGTTCAACGCAAAGACTCCTGGTCATGGTGGAGTGCCCTACAAGGAGCAAGGAAACGTAACGGATAGTCTTCGATGTAGCACGTAGAGCAGGCCTGGTGTTACGGATGGATCATTCAGTAGCGTGAAGATTCTATTGTCATCATGAACTGTTGGGCCGGGGATTCGTGGCAGTGCTCCCTGCACACAGTCGATGCTGCACAATGAAGGGTTAGTTTGACAGAGCTCCAAATTGCCCGGCCATGCGAGCATCGAGGGATTGGCACCAATGGCCTGTTTGCAGTCGCAAACAGCCCAACAACTTAAATTCAGCTACACTGAGGCCACACCAAGGGGTCCAGGATCCAAGGGGCACCACTTGGGGTCCAGAGCTGACTCCAATTGAATCTGGGTGTTGGTACAGGTGGTTGGGAGCCTTTGGCTTTGAACAGGAGGCCAGCAGACCAGCCCTTGGAGTCACTCTGGGAGTCCTGGGTTCAGGGGCAGGCCCAATTCACTCTGACTCAAAGAAGAGGGTAGCAGGTCAGGAGTACAGGAATCAAGCAAGGTAGCAGTCCAGCAAGGCAGCAGTCCACAAGGTAGCAGTCCGCAAGGCAGCAGTCCAGTAGAGCAACAGTCAAGCAGAGTGGTAGTCCTTTCAGCATCATAAGTCTTTGTTCCTTGAACAGTCTCCACTCGTCCAGAGGTGTACTGAGGTGTACTGAGGAACCTCGTTTTAAGTGGGAAAAGGTTCTAAAAGTTTCCCTTTAAAGTGCACAGGTTTCTGAACTCCCCTGTCCTGCCTCCAGACTGATTACAGGGGGTACGCAGCCCTTTGTGTGGCGGCAGGACAAAGTCTATTCAAGTATTAGTAGAGCTGTGCACAGCTCTGCCTTCCCATCTTGCCGTGGAGGCTCTATTTTGTGTGGATGTCTAGGAGGAATACACATAGCCCAAATGTCAGCCATACCCAGTCATGTTACCCAGAGACAGGCTATCGTCACTAAATGGCTAACGTAGGAAAATGGCAACTTTCTAAATGAGGAATTTTTAGAACTGTAGTTTAACATTTGACTTTCCCATAAAAGAGGATTTTTCATTACAATTCCAGACACCAAACATTAACTGCAAAATTGTTTCCATTTGGAAGTTACAGCTTAATAAATATGAGGTAACTTCAATGTTATACTACAGGAAAGGCGGGCTTTACATTAGTGAAAAATGAGTTTTAGAGTTTTTCACTACCAGCACATGAAAAACTTAAACGTACACATGCAGATTTTTAAATACACTGCACCCTGCCCTCTGGGCTGTCCAGAGTCTACCATAGGGTGTGAGCAATGTATTAAAAAAGAAGCTTTGGGCAGGTTCAAATGGTAGTTATAAAACTGTACACACAGGCTGCAATAGCAAATATGAGACATGTTTGAAGGGCTACTTAAGTGGATGATACAATCAGTGGTGCAGACCCACTATTAGCATTTAATTTACTGGTCTTTACATGTGGTACCACTTTACTGGTGTTTTTTGTTGTAAATACGGTGCAGCCGTGGCAGAAGTGGCAGAGCGAGACATTAAGCCAAGAAGGCTAACGCCGTGCTCCGTCAGAGATCTGGGAGATTCCTGTCCCCCAAGGCCAGAGATCTGTGACGCATACTTAGTCCTCTAAAATTACAACACCCATGCACGCCAAAGATATCGGAGTTATGTGTATGTTGGATTTTTTGGACAGGCAGTCTCCAATAACATTCGGTGGCTCACACCTCCCTAAATTTACAGGATGAAAAAGGGGCAGTAATTAAGAGGCATGTGGATTTCGGGATGGTAAGCATCAAGTTCCATGTATTATGCCCTATTTTCAGAGCAAAACTTGCCATCATTTATTGCATGAGATACATAACGAATTCCAGGTTATCGTTATTTGTCAGGTGCAAAATATATTGGCACATTTACACCAAAGTGTGGCTTGTGTCAGTCAGTCAAAACACTTTATTCGATTACTTAAAATCATAAAAGACAGTATAAAAAACATTTGATATCATATATATACAATCAATCAATAATTAAGATCATTATGCTATATACAATGCAATCCCATGATAACATTTTTTTAAAATAAAAAAACAGATAAAAATCAGACAGTATTAGTTTTAGTATTAATCCGAACAGCAGCCACCAGAAAGCTAGCAACACAAAAAATGTTGCGAGTACTACTTAACATCTGAAGGTAAGTAAGAGCGGACCTAACTTATAAAAAACCCGCCTCTCTTAAAATCAGTACTAAAAACTTTTTCCGTATGTCTGAGTAGTACTCACAAAACATAACAAAGTGCATTGTGTCTTGTACGGAAAAATTATCACAACTGCATGGGTGGAATTTTCAGGTTTGCCCCAAGTAGGGAAAACGCCAAGGGTTTAATGAATTAAGATAAAGCGAAATCTGATTAGAAGCTGGCGATGGAAAGGTCTAGTTACAGTTTTTAAATACGGCTCAAGTGAGGGTATAGTTAATAACACATAATTGGCTTTTACACATGGTTTCTTTAACATCCTGCTCCTGACGTTCCAATGATAGCATATTTAAAATACTATTCTTTGTCCAGCTTACATCCGCCCTTTTGATAGAGTCCGGTGATGTGTAAATCTCGGGGCGCCCGAGTTTTGTGAACATTGATCTAACGTACACAAGCCAGGGGACCCTGTTAACCTTATCCATAGAAATACAATCACCTATAATCAGATGGTTCAGTGTAATCTCTTGATTTAACTAAAAATCTTTATCCAGCAAATCAGTGGGGCGACTTTCAACTGATCCATTACACATCCTAACCCTAGTTCCTTATGTAATGAAAATGTTGGGGCAGATTAGGGTACTGCCAGAAGAGATCTTAAAAAGGTATTTTCCGCGACTTGGATCTTCTCCTGGGAAGTGTAACCCCATAGAGAGGCGCCATACGTGGCTATAGCCAAGCATTTAGATGTATAAATTTTCAGGAGTGCCTCCATCGGTCTTGCCCCCAGCCGCTTAGCAAAACCCATGAGTGCTGAGGTAGACCTGGCTACGGTGTTACTTTCAAGCTTCTGTTGAGGACCCCAGGTACCTCTTTAGTCGAAGAGGACGCCAAGATATGTAAAAACAGGCACCTTAGTAACCTCAGCACCATTACAAAAAAAAGATTTTAACTGCGAATTCCTACAGCGTTTACCAACCACCATGACATATGACTTTTTGCTATTAACGTTCAGGTCCAGAGACCCCATAAAATCCCCAAAGGAGTCCAACAGCCTCTGTAGACCAAGGCCATGTACAGGCCAATAGAATAGTGTCATCCGCATATAGGAGAACCGGGATTACTGAGTCCCCTATAGGCGGTACATCCAGGGAAGCCCCCCCTACGGACTTCTCCAGGGCACTAATATATAAAGAGAGGAGGAGGGGTGCCAGGATACATCCCTGCCTGACGCCCCTCTTCGAACTAAAGTGACTGGTACATCTACCATCCCGTGTAACCCTGACTGACGCTAAAAGACCCTGATGTAAAACAGCTAAAAAATTAACCAAAGGTGGGTCGATGCCTATGTCCAACAGGATTGACCAACGTTTTGGCCGATTAACCAAATCAAAGGCCGAAGAAAGGTCCATAAAACCCATATAAAGAGACCCTTCTTTGGCCAGTGTCTATTTACTTATCAGGAGATGTAGATTCAGGCATTGATCTAGGGTGCTTCTCTTCTCCCTGAAGCCATATTGTAGGTTAGAGAGCACCCCTCTGCTATCTAACCAATCCCTAAGTTTATACAAGATGACTCTACCCAAGATTTTTACCGCTGAGTCTATGAAAGAGATTGGTCTATAACAAGAAGGGTCCCCTCTCTGCCTGTTTTTAAAAACCGGGATTATAATGGAAGTAGCCCATGATGCAGGGAACCCATTTAAACTTGAGGCATTATAAACATTAGTTAGAATCTTAGCCCAAAATTTAGGAAAGTTGTCGGTGATTTTAGCGCTCTGTGAGGGTGTGCATGCCGTGCATAAACACAGAGTTTGCGTGGGGTGCATGCCCAGGTAGTGCATGTGGAGTGCAATTCCATCTGTGTCTACACACATCAGCTCGTGAGGTCTCTAAGGAGCATTGTCAAAGATAGATCACCCTATGTGATTCCTGTCTCCCAAGGCCAGAGAACTGTGAAGCATGCTGGGAGATTTCTGTCTCCCAAGGCCCGAGATCTGTGAAGCCTGCTGGGAGATTCCTATGCCCCAAGGCCAGGGATCTGTGAAGAATATTGGGAGATTCCTAACTCCAAGGCCAGAGATCTCTGAAACATGCTGGGTGATTCCTGTCTCCCAAGGCCAGAGACCTGTGAGGCATGCTGGGAGATTCCTGTCTCCCAAGGCCCGAGATCTGTGAAGCATGCTGGGAGATTCCTATCTATGAAGGCCAGAAATCTGCTTAGGTTCCTTTTCCGACCTTCTTCAAAACTATGCTCGGAAGCCACCATATCTAACCTACAGTGTCTTGGGAATGAAACACTACCCTCTCCCGATACCTAGACTATTTTCGTAAAAAAACCTAGCATTAAAACCCAGTACGCCATCACCTCCGATAGAAGATTATTGGAAACAGCACCATTGGAAATCCATATATACAACAGATAAAACCGGATGTTGCTTTTTAATCTACCACGTGGATTAGCTTGGAAATGACCATGTACCCACAACAATAGATCCTATACCTGTCCCCCTCCCAGCAAAAAAAAGTCCCTCAGCCCTGACGAAGGTGTGGCCATCTGGCCTGACACCGAAACGCGCGTCGGCTTTTGTGGCCTGCGCATCCCGGAAAACGACAGATCTGTATACACCAGGATTTCCCTATATCCACCAGGATCTCCCTAACTGTCGTATGCCCTTGGAACAAACCTAACATCTTTATGTTGTAAATATTGGGAACCTTGCTACATTGTAAATATTAGAACTGTATTCGGGTATGGAAGCTGTGCGTAAGAATTTGAGAATGAGCATAACGGAATGAATGAATATGAAAGAATGAATGTTGTATAACACTTTGCTGGGTAGGACTTGTTACAGGTTTAGAATTTTCTTTTTCTATTTTATCTTTTCTATTTTTATCATGTATATCTGATGATGTATATACTATGTGTATCCCAAAAAAATGTAAATCACCTTTTGTATTTGGTTTTTCAATACATAAAATCAAAATAAATTAATAAATAATATTCATACAAAAAAGTTCAAACTCGCCTTATGTATATGTACATTGACTTGCCTTATATGTTGTGCAGCTCTGGTTCCTAGGTACATTACTCCTTCAGTATTAGTTGGATCCCTCTTGGGACCTTAATATATCAAGGGCAGGGTTGTTCTTTTGTTCTCATACTAGTTGTTTCTCCCCATCTGCCTGCCCACATCATTAAAACCCACCGGGGAACCCCCTTCTTTCCTCAGAGATCTGTGAAGCCTGCCAAGGCCAGGTCGTATAGAAAGAGTGTGGGCTGGGGCTGCGGAGATGGGCATGTGAGAGCTCCTGATGCTCTCAGGGAAGGAAGGGTATGAACCTTGCACCCACTATTTTCACCCCTCTCATCTTGAGATAAAACAAATAACTGGCATGTGGATAGTCAACTTTGTCTAAAAATTAGGCAAAAGACTGATGAGAAAGAGTACCTTTAAACGAGACTGGAAATATTACCATTGGTGATTAGACCTCAAGGGATTGTAAAATGTTCCCTCTGTTTTTAAGGAGGACAAAATGTGCACACACTTTCTACCAGTGAGCCAGTTCTATATTTTCACACTAAGGGAAGCGACTCTTTTTCCGACAAATCCATGTGAAATTATCCAGTGAATCTGCGGGATGTATTGGAACGGGGCAGTGTACCAGGCTTAATTTGAACCGGTGTTCCAGAACTCAATTCTCAACTGTGGCTCTTTAACAGAGTTTTTAACAGTTAAATATAGATTTAAAATAGGGATTCTACAGCTAGGCATGATCTGAAATTGTTAGACTTGTAGGAATAATGTTCTGTTTGGTGCTTGTGTTGGTACTACTTTGGCGGTGCTCTCAGTGGCGCGGAGGTGTAACCGGCAGTCATATTCTGAAAAGTACTTTGAGCCCTGGCACGTGTGGATTTTAAATTTCGTGAACCGGTCTTGAGGGCAGGGACATCTTAATAATGTTGGGGGCCCTGGTCCAAACATATTTTGGGGTCCCCTGCTCAGAACAGTTCTTAATTTATGATCCAATTCCAGCTTTTTCATACCCTCCTTGGCCAGGTCGCTGACACTGCAGAGTCACATCGGTCCAAATTCTAACTGTGTTTCCATCTAATATTCACAGATGGTGATTTGTCTTTTCAATATTGTAACATAGCAGCAGCTCACTAATATTATTGCAAATAATCTCTGCGACCCACTGCCATTTTTCATATGTGAGGGTCTGTTTTGACCTAAAAGGGAATTGCTTTATGTCTGTTGCATAGTACTGAAAAACATAAACACAACATTTTGCTACAAAATGTCTGTAACAAACTCCCACATATTATGTATATTGAAAAAAATAAATAAATGGAAATGGTATTCAAAATAATCTATGTTTAAGCATTATTCAAGGTTATTAGGGCAGGATTGTGTGGAGAGCAGGGCCAGCTCTATCAGGGCCCTCTGAAAGAATCTACCCATCGCCAACAATAGAAGTTTGCCTGTTTGCTGATGTCAGCTGGGTTTTTAAGACCTACTGTGACATCATTAACTGGGTTTGGCGTTACCTGCAATAAAAAAAGAGAACTAACTTTTAACTTTCAGTCCAAAACGTCTGAGCTATAGATGCTGCTGCTTCACATTGGACTAGCGCAAACTCTGAATCCATTCGATTAACAAGAACTGACAAAAAAATGCTCTTTCATCAGAGCCAAGCTGTGTACCATCACCCTCAGCTGCTCAGCTGTGGTAGCCAAATTGATCAAAACAACCGTGCTATTTATAGGTCTCAATTACACTCTGCTTGCTGGTCCTCTCAGAGGCCATTTAGTCCTTTCCAGGAAAGCAAAAAACACATTCTAAATTAGATTGAATTGAATCAGCAAAGAAGAGGCCCTATTCCAACATAAGTGCAACCTGTTATTGTCTAACTTCAGTGAACTATAAATGTCTGTCCTTCCTCAAGAGCACAGCACTTCCTCTGGAGCGTCAAGGTACTTTACAAAGTTACCAAAAACTAGAATGCCACCCTCCCCAAAGACTTGATACCCACAAAAGATCCATTCGGAACCCAGGCCTGTGTTAGGGTCTAGTTACACGTCCCTGCACTAGGTTCATTAACCAAGTGAGCTTTCTGTCTGTGCTGAATGTAATCATGTGGGTCACCTTCTGGCAGGCATATTGATGGGTGTAAAGAAATTAGGTAGATGGTAAATAGCCTCTAACGGTTCCGGGTTCATGAGTTTACGTGCGAGTGTTGAATTCATTGCTACTTGCAAGTTATGAAATAAGCCAGTCGCGGCGGCATGAGTCGTGAGATGGGGGGGAGGGGGTTAGGGAGGAGCAGGTTTAATTTTAAATATTAAAAAAATATATAACTTACCTTAGCCGGCCCGATCAGGTTCTGTGCCGTCTCTGCTGCTCTGCTCCTTGCAAGAAGTATCCAAAAAGAACTATTGATGGACAGAATGCAAAACATTGTCATACATTCACCCCGGTACAGGGATCTGGGCCTGAATCCATCGTGTTTTTTGCTCACCATGCCATTCCAGTTTGGACCCAGCCATATGCAAATCAGCCTTGACCCTGCGCCCAATGGGAACAGTCCAGCTCAAACTGCCAGGCCAGGTCCTCCCTGGTTTGGAAACAAGCATTCTAGGACACGTTTCGGGGTTTCACCCGGGTATGCTCAGACGTGAGTCCCGTTCTCTCTGTGCACTGGAATCAAGCTATCCTGGCTGAAGAGGGGTGAAACCCCAAAACCGGTCCTAGGATGCTTGTGTCCAGTCAAGGGAGGACCTGGCTTGGCAGTTCAGGCTGGACTGTTCCCATGTGACACAGGGTCAAGACTGATTTGCATACGGCTGGGTTCAAACTGGAATGGCATGGTGAGCAAAAAAATGATGGATTTAGGCCCAGATCTCTGTACTGGGGTGAATGTATGACATTGTTCTGCATTCTGTCCATCAACTGTTGTTTTTACACATTGCAGGAAGCAGGCAGCCTCCCTCCCCTTCCCTAAGCCAATCACAATGCTGCTGTGGCAGTGCTGTGATTGGTGGGGATGGCGCCTATCCAGGCGCCTATAAGGAGGCCATTTTCTCCATGTAAGCTGCAGGCAGCCTACGTGGAGAAAATGGCAGAGTGAGCATGACTGGTATGGTCGGGACCAAACAGTCAGGGCCCACAACATTGGACTAGCCACTCCTCCCTTGCCATGGTGCAGGACCTCCCACCCGCCCGCTCCCAACCAAATCCTTCTGCCTTCTCTCAGTGCGAGAAGCAGTATCATGAAATGGTATTTATATCATTTTATGTTACTGCTTCTTGCACGGCGAGAAAGCAGTGGGGCGACGCTCCTCCGCCCACATGGAGGAAACGCCCCTGAAATGAACTGTGCATTTATGCACTCTGCCATCAGGAGGCCATAATTGTACTCTTTGACTGAAAGCCTTGTCTTAAGAGCTAACGAAACGACAGTAAGAGATTTGTATAAATGCATTTGTTTTATTTCTCTCCTTTAGTTTACTAATAGCTTTGCTGCAGTTTTCCGAATCGTCACAAACTTTCCAAAACAAAGTTCTAGCACTGCAGCACCTTCCTGGAAAGTCTCAAGCGTGGTGAGAAAAAGGGGGGTGGGCCTTAAAATGAAAAATCCCCATTCATTTTCCATAGACTCTTTTTAGACAGCACTACTGCAAAAACTACTCAACGGAATTTCACCAAATTTGGCAGGCAGCAAGATCTTGCTCCAAAAAGCGTATTTTTTGTGATTTGGGGTAAATCCGTCAAGTGTTTTTTGGAATTTAAGGTGTAAAAATATTTGTATATCTGGATGCCTGGGTTCAAGGGACTCTTGAAAGAACCCCTCAGACCCAAAGTTAAAAAACTAGAGTGTTCTGAAAGGCCCAGGACTTTTTTTCCCCATTGGGACCAGGCTCCCACAGGAGCGAGTGCTCTGGCTGCCAGCTTGCGAACCTTTTATAGTACAAGGTAGGGATACCCTTCTCCCCTAGGCCCTGTACCCCAAAAAAAGAATAAAAACATAAAAGTGTGAGTTTGTGGCGTAGTACCGCTGGACTCCCATGGGGATGCGACAAAAAAGCAAGAAAATGCTGGACCGCCATTGCCTTTTTTTAAATATTCGCCCGGAATCCCTAGGAGTCGAAATGCTAAATAAAGGAGAGGGGGTCTCTGTGGTTCCTGTGTCCTAGCATTAAAATGCCCCGTTAACCCATGCACCAGGGCCAAATTCATAAAATGGGGTGAGGGCTACATTGCTTACCTCCACGAGCCTCTTAAGGCCTCAGGACCCCAAATTCCCAAAGCTGGCTCAAGTACTCTCTCCTAGGGAGACCAGCACTGGAACAGAGTAGTTTTCCTACCTGCATCATTGTGGGCAGTAAAACATGTTTACTCCCATCAGGCAGCAGCTAACATACCAACTCTACATCAAGCAGCGGTGACAGGGAAGGCATATCCGCTGACATCCGATTGGAGATTTATGCTCCTGCCGGGCAGGCAAAGACTTCTGTTTCCCTGCTCGGACACCAGTGGGGAGCGAAACAGATATTGTTCCCTCCCGGAAGGAACAAGCATATAATGTAATGTAATGTAAACCAAATTTATAAAGCGCAAACAAATGCCCAGAGGCGCCTTGGCGCTATAGAATTCTGATCAGAAAGGTCAGCAGCTGAAAAGGGTGGTGGTTGTTTTTAGAGAGAGTGGCAGGCGATTCCAGAGCATTGCTGTTACCCTGCAAATACTTCCCCCCCCATGTGCTTTTTTTAAATGGGTGGACCACCATATTCCCTGCTTCGAATGAGCGTAGTGTTCTTGCTGGAATATACCATTTGAAGTTTTTCATGAGCCGATCTGGCCCAAGGCCGTGCAGGGACTTAAATGCCAGGCAAAGCGCCTTAAAAGTACACCTTTGTCTGACTGGCAGCCAATGTAGTTTTCTGATGCCTTCTTTTGCTGATTCAGGTTTAGGTATTTTAAAAATGAAGCGGGCTGCTGCATTCCGCAGAATCTGGAGTCTGTTCAGGAGGCCCGATGCCAGGGGAAGATAGAGACCATTACAATAATCTATCCGTGTGAGTACCAATGCCATATTTGATGTTTTTAAAAGCTCAGGGGGTAGATACTTTTTAATCTTTCTTAACATTCTTATGTAGCAAAAAGAAACTGATGTTATTTTATTGACTTGCTCTTTAAATTTTAACTCACTGTCCAGCACAACTTCCAGGTATCATGGTCGATGACGCAGGCAATGTGTCAAGCTCATGTGGCCACCAATCTGGTGTCCAAAGAGAGGGTTTGTTGCCGAAGATGATCACCTCTGTCTTTGAGGCATTCAACTTTAGACAATTACTATCCATCCACTTGCTCACTCTTTCCATGCCATATCACTTCTATATCCCCTGTTGGTCAGAGGCACTACAATTTGGGTGTCGTCAGCGTAAGAGGCCAGGGAAAAGGCCGCGTTTTTGATAATCGATGCCAATGGCGTGACATATAGATTAAAAAGTGTCTGGCTTAATGCAGATCCCTGTGGAACTCTACATGGCAGGGAGAATTGCCTCAAGACATAGTTGCCACACTTATAGAAAACCGGGGGTCTTATTCAAAAGCCAATTTTAATAGGCTATAAGACAGGCGCAACTGTTACCAAATCAGTCAAGGATACACAATTCCTATGAAGCCTGTAAACGTAGAACATAACAGTGAATAACAATCAGAACCACAAGTGATTGTTGGTGAGACTCAAAAGAGATATCTGTGTGAATAATGGATTCCCATCAAATGTCATGCGATGATCAATATTCTCATTTGGTCATCCAAAGTCTTGGGGCGGTCTGTCTCTTGATCATGGCGACCATTTCCACACCCAATCTGTAAGATATTCAATGGGTCCAGCCCACAATCACTTAGCTGACCATGAGGAAGATAGAGTCATATGGGAATCAGTGCAGTGCAAAAACGGAAAAAAGTGTTGAAGTAAAATAGAGTGAAGAGACACCAAAAAAGAACGTTTTATTCAGAATACTGTCTCTTCCCCTAATTGAAATCAAGAACAGTGCAATAAGGCAGTGTAAAACAAATAATTAACTGCCATGAGGGGCCGACATGTTTCAGCCAGTAGGGAAAAGGGTCCCACGGCTTTCTTCAGGGCCTCTGTTCTACTAAATTGCTACCGCTAATGTAAATACAAACAAATAATATATTAAACAAATAATGAAAAGGATATGGATGGACATATTAGTCAATATTCATATTCCTCCGTATCAACCCGGTCTCACATCTACAAAAACAAACACAATAGAGTCTGAATTATACATTCACTATGCTTGCTCTACAATTATTTTTATGATAACAATTGCAAGTATGCACTCACCCAGATTAACCGGGGATTAGACCTCACCTCTCCTGGACCCAGCTCAGGAAGATGGAGGCATACTTGCCCAAAGCTACGTTTTGTTGTCGGTTAGATAAGAATGATTTTATGAGATCCATAGCTGTTCCTTTTAACCCTAGATCTTGGAGTCGGACGACCAGTATCTCATGGCTGACCGTATCAAAGGCCATGGAGAGATCGAGCAGCACCAATGCCGCCGTCCCGCCGCCATCAACAATTTTACGTATGTCTTCCATAGCTACAATTAGAGCGGATTCAGTGCTATGATGTTTCCTGAATCCGTGTTGTGTGTTTCTAAGAAAGAATTTTCTTCTATGTAGGATGATTCAACTTTCTCTGCCAATTTAGCAGCAAAAGGAAGTCTTGGGGCGATAGTTACCCGGAACAGCAGAGTCCAGGTTGTCTTTCTTCAGAAGTGGAAGGATAGAGGCACATTTCGACTGGTCTGGGAAGAACCCACTTGTGAACATCTGGTTCAGAATAAATCCCAAGTTTTTGGTCCACTTGGGCAGGCACCATATGCAATATGCTAGGGGGCAGGGGTCATATGGCCAACCAGATTTGATGGTCATAATTAGATCTCTAAGTTGTTCCTCCGAGGGGTCTAGAAAATTGGAGAAACTCCTTCTGTCCTCTTGGTTAGTTATCATCTGTTCCACTTGAAGGTTATCTGTTAGATCTGTAGTGAATTTATTGTAGATGTTGACAACCTTTTCCTGAAAGAAACTGGCAAGTGTATCGCAAAAGGCTTGGTTTAACCCTACCTGATTGACCTTGGTAGGTGTTACCAGTTTCTTAATAACAGAAAAGAGGGTTTTATTAGAGTCACATGCAGCTTTAATGTGCTCTGTGAAGTAAGTGGTTTTGGCTATTATGATGTTCTCTTTATGCTTGGCTAGTTTAGCTTTATAAATAGTTCTTTCATCTACCTAATAGTTTTTTCTCCATCTTTGCTCTTGTCTACGGCAATCCTGCCTAGATAGTCTGAGCATCTCGTTATACCATGGTTGTGATTTCTTTTTTCCTTGTGGGTTTTTATAGGCAATAGGTGCTACAGTGTCTAACACAGTTTTTAGCCAGAGCGAGAAGAGCCCCACATTCTCCTCCATGTTATCACCTAGTTGACAAGGAGTTAAGGTAGTTGCCTCTCCTGACTCTGATGGTTGTATTTTGTGCCAGGCTCTGCTATTTACTTGTTGAGTGAGAGGCCTATGTTGGGTATTTGTTTGTATTTCCATCCGCCATTTAATCACCCAGTGGTCAGACCATGTCACAGGGAAGGATGGCGAAAGTTTAATGGCCTCATCTGTGGAGAAGATGCCATCTAACATATGTCCCGCTTTGTGTGTTGCACCCTGATTGATCAGTGTGAGTCCAAAGGAGTCCAAAGTGTCTATTGATTATTTGAGAATCAGAGTCGGTTTGTTTTTCTAAATGGAAATTTAAATCTCCTAGTACAGTGAACAACAAGTGGGAGCAATGCCAGCTCCCGCATTATGCGGGGAGTCCCTAGGGCTCCTACATGGACCCCCAACTTGTGGTTTGTGGGTGCCCAGGAGGGCACCTACCTCTGGCTCTAGGGAATAGGTTACCTGTGGCCCCAGAACATTTTAGTGGAGGGCTGCACACCCTCTTCCTTTAGTCATTCGATATGCCCTGGGGAGGTGGTCCCCAGGGCCCAATAAGGCTCGTGGGGGAAGTCGTGAGGCCTCCCCTCCCCTTTGTTATTGCAGCTGGCCCCAGGTGATGGGGCTCCGGGCCTATAAGCCCTGGGAATAACAGTACTCAGCCCTGAGGAATTGGGTTCCTAGGGCCTAACAAGGCTTGGGAAGGACCGTCACACTGCCCTCCTCCATTTTTTAATGACCCTAGGAGATGGTGCCCTTGGGCCTAATAACTCTTGGCGGTGGGGCTGTGCACCCCTTCACCTAATGTTAGTGGTTGGCCTTAAGTGATGGGGTCTCTGGGGTCTCTTAACGCTAGTCGAAGGGGGGCACCTGGCCCCCCCCAAATACCTAGTTTTGGCATCAGTGGATAGTGTCCCTGGGGCCTCTTAAGCCTTTGGAAGGGGGTCATGTGCCTCCTCCCTTTCCTCCCTTATTATTTTTTTGTTTCAGTTGATGGAGTCCTTGGGGCCTCTTAAGGCTGAGGGACGGGCCATGCACCCCTCTGCTATAGTTAATTTATGACCTTCTAATTTTGGACTTGGGGATGGGGGGAAGAAGCAAGTTACTCCAACCCCTACATCCTTACCTGTTATGGGTTGTTCCAGTTGTATATGTGAACCCCCAGCGTACGCACACTTTATAAGATACAACAGTATGATTATATGTTCTAACTGTATGATATGCCTAATAACTTAAAAACACTTTACTTTAATTCAGATGGTTTGGTGGCCCGAAGAAGGAATAAAAACAGTGTTAGTGGTTTCCATTTTCAGAGGGTTAATTGGGGAGCACAGTTTGCTTTCAGGAGACCACAGGTAATATGTTACTGTAGAGTGAGTACTTGAACAACAGGCTGTCGGTTTGAAACCCCTAAGTCTCGTTTTTTACCCGCAAACAACTGGGTTGTATAACCACATGTTACCACTGGCAAAAGTGTCGAATACACAAATGCACAAAAAGTGCATTTTACCCACCTATTCACAAATGCAGGGAAAACAGAGATTATGTTATTCGGAGAAACTCCTCTGCTTTGGTCCCCAGAAAGCTGGGCCACCGAACTGTGTGCCGCCCCAGTTCCTAAAACCGTGGTAAAAAACGTAGGCGTACTTCTGGAACAAAAACTTACAATGAAGGAGCACGTCTCGACCACCATAGGCTCACGCTTCCATACTATAAGCCTTTTATGGATGGTTTTTCCTTTTATCCGTCTGAGTGTGCATAAATCACTCCTCCAGGCATTAGTAATTAGACACTTAGACTATTGTAATGCTCATCAGATTTCAGCTAACAAGTCTTTCCTTGATAGACTTCAGGTGGTTCAACTCTCCCGCTAGGGCCGCCTCTTCCCTCCTGTTTCAAGGATTACACTGGTTACCAATCCGCAAGCGCATCAGATTTAAAATTTGCTGCATTGTGCACAATGCATTGAATGGCAATGGCCCTAGCTACTTAGCAGATACACTTACCCATTACCAGCCTTCCAGCAGTAGCGGTCGGTGGTGGGAGTAGCTGCCGGGGTGACGTGGGGAGGGGGAGGGGCAGGGTGGGGGGTAGTAATCTATGGATTACGGAGGATTACAGGTAAATAAACATATAAATAAATAAAACGAATTTTGTTGCATGCACTGCATCGCATTTGGGGATGCAGTGAGCACAACAAACTTAATTTTATTCATTCATATGTTTACTTACCTGTAATCTTCTGTAATCCATAGATTACTACCCCCACCCTGCCCCTCCCCCTCCCCACATCACTGCCCGGGAGCTACTCCCACCACCGACCGCTACTGCCTTCCAGAACATTCCTTTCACTCTATAAGTCGCTACTTTGGGTACCTTGTTTTAAGAAATAGCGCACAGGTGGGAAAGCCTTTTATTACCTAGCCCCATCCTATTGGTACCAATTTCCTAGCCCCATTCGGAAATGCCCAGACTGTTTACTATTCTGAAGGCACCTAAAAACTGAGCTTTTCTGATAATCTCTTCCCCTTCCTAACTGTAGCACCTCCATAGTGCATACATACCCCTTTAGGGGTGATTCGGGCGCCTTATGAGTCACACTAGTAATATTCTGCAAAAACTAGACTCAAAGTGATTCACAATTAGACCATCACAACACAAACAATAACAGTGTTAAAAATCTACCTAATTCTGATGGAATGCGACGTAGAAACCAACAGCATGTTATAAATATACGTAGAAAGCAAGGTTGAACACACAAGACCCAGTGCTAAGAGATAACAGGTCATTCATGAGCACCTCTAACATCACCAACACCACCACCAATATAGCACCAACAAACAGCACATACAAAAACACTGAGCATAACTTACACCAAGTTGAGGCCAGATAAGGAGATTCCAACCTCACATAAGTGCTGATATACCTGGCGTGAATGTTTATGCTAATCCTCAAAAGGTAGAAAAGAGTACACTAGAAATGGTGAGTCTAGCACCCAAGTCCATTACTGCGCTGACTACAAAGAGATTGAAAGATTGAGCATCAACAAGTGCACCATCATCAAACATCTACCTACACCTCATCACAAGCAATGTGTAGACCATACTGCTGTGCGCCATTCAGAGGCAAATGACCCAGTAGGGCTATCTTTTTCTGCCAAGTTATCTTCTCAATGGTGACAATACAAATGTATAAAGAAAATTAACCAGAAAACCACATACATTTCATTCCATTGATTCAACACATTCTTCAGCTGTATTCTAAACTTCCCCACTAAACCTCATTAAACTTCTTCTCCCTAATTATCTCCTTCTCCAGGAGTTTGATTCCAAACTATTTTGGATTTCTGGGTTAAGGAAACTGAGAACAGAAATATTGAGGTCTACAGAATAAGGACAAGAATGGCTTGCCTTAAAGCTGAAAGCCACAAGGAAAAAGGGTACAGAGAGCATAGTTAGCTAAAATGGGCACATGGAAATGTGAAAAGGTCAATGGGTATCCGAGTGTGTGATGGAAAGGATCAACTATGTTTGTGAAGCTAGGCATAACAATTCATGAGTGAGAGCAGTAATCTATTTCTCCAGTATTAGGGGTGTCTTTCATAGATTCACATGCTTGAATATTCCCCGTCGTCGAAGTGGGAGTCCCACGGTACATAAAGATAGCAATATTGCTAATATAACATAAATGATAATATCATAGAATAATAAAAATAGAGATAATACACTGTAAAACCTCTAAATGGTAACTTCCATAGGAAGACATTACAAGAGAAAAAACTCATTTGTAACATATCAGTGTCATTATGTTGGTCCAAACTGCAGCCAATCAGGCTCAAGCACCCTCTAGAACCTTCTCCTCAGAAGCTCAAGCCCTCAGATTTTCTACCGCACATCGTGTGAAGGGAGTCTCCCTGAGCTCTGCTCAGTTTTCTTCAAAGTTTGTCTCTTCAACTTATTTCTTCCGGAATGTCAAGTAAGAAGTCTTTGTTTAGAGCTTGCTCTTCATGTGGGAAACTACGGTTGTTTGAGAAGGACCCCCACCAAAAGTGTATTTACTGCCTGTACCCTGACCACAAGGTGGATGAATGTAAATTCTGTAGAGCTCTTCCTTCTAAGACTCTCAGAGACAGGGAAGGTCGTCTTCTTATATGGTTGAAGCGCCTCCAAGATAAAGAAGATGTTCTGTCAGACGCAGTAAGTCTTCAGTCAGGCTGTTCCACTGTTCCTTCCAAGCGTGGGAGTGTTCAAGACTTGCCTTCTCCTTTTCTTCAGAAAAAGAAAAAGCTGGCTTTGCCTGTGGCACAATCTTCAAGTTCTATGCCTTCTGTGTCAACGCCCACGAGACCTGGCTGTCAGGCGTCTTGTCCAGGCTCTATCAGTATTCTGACAGTCTTGACTCCCAGGTCGTCGACGGGCTCGTCGACGACCGTTCCGTCCACAAGATTGGCTTTGCTGTCTTCGTCGACGACCTCTGTGACGACGACGTCTGCTTCCTCGTCGTCGACGACGGTGATGTCGACGTCCTCGACGTCGACGAGAGCTCCTACGATCCCGTCGACGATCCCTATTGTCTCGTCGGCGACGAAGTTGCCGTCGACGAAGAAAACCTCTTCGACGTCGAAGGATTCATCGTCGACGAAGGTCCCGTCGACGTCAGCCTCTCCGTCGACCACCTCGTCGACGTCGGCATCGTCGACGAAGAAGGCAACGATGGTTCCGACGACGAGAGCCCCGTCGACGTCGAGTGCTCCGTCGACCAGCTCCACGATGACGGCGTCGTCGTCGAAGAAGGCGACGCCGGTTCCATCGACGAAGGTACCGTCGACGAAGGTACCGTCGACGACGATGCCGTCGACGAAAGTATCGTCGACGAAGATACCGTCGACGAAGACACCGTCGACGAGGCTGCCGTCTCCTCAGATCCCAGCAAAGAAGGCTCCGTCGACGCACGTTCCGTCGACGACGATACCGTCGACGACGAATCCCTCAGTGGGCCCTACCTCGTCGACGATGGCGATTTCCTCAGCGGCATGTTCAGGATCCTCGTCAGGATTGGGTTCTTTTGCCACCATGCCTCTGGTACCACTGCCTTCCTTGACCTCTGGCAGGGATTCTTCTCTGCAGTTGCCACCTCCTGATCTCCAATTACCCTCACCTTTGATGGCAACTGATCACGAGACTGGATCTATAGGGGACGATGATGACGATGAAGCTCACAGTCCATCGGAGTTAATCATAAAATGTCAAGACTCCAGTTCTGACCAGGAGGAGGTGGAGGAAGTGGTCCAACCGGATGACCAATTTGTCCAGTTTCCTATTGCATCTTTCCCAGTTTCTTTGTTTTCAAACCTCCAGCATATGCTGGATGACTACAACCGAAGGTTTCCGCCTACCCCTCAGGGTACTCCAAGCCACGCTCCTGCGGAGGACTCCGGCCCTGCCACCCATCCGCAGTCTTTGGAGCAGCCTGTTTTACCAGAGCTTCCCCGCCCTCACCCCCCTCTTATTCCGCAACCTGGTGCGCACGGGGTGGATGAGTCGGACAGTGAAGAAGGGGAATTACACCAGGATACTGACGATGAGCAGGATCCAGATATGGCGGATTACGACGACTATCGGATACAGACACCTTCTCCGCAACAGCCAGAGGCAGGTGATTCGCCTTCCATTGATACAGCAAGCTTCCATGTGCTGATGAATAAAGCGGCGGACCGCTTTAAATTGCTGAGAGAACAGCGGCAAGAAGATTGCTTTCTCTACGATTTCAAAAACAAACCATACAAACAAATTCACACCATACCAATCATAGAATTTGTATGGAAAGAAGGGATGAGAATTATGCATTCTCCTAACTCCTTGCCGGCACAAGTCCCTCGCCTGGAAAGGAAGTACAAGGCTCCTGCAGGTTCACCTGCGTGCTTGCTGTCGCATCCCAAACCAGACTCAGTTGTCACACAGGCGGCACAGCGACGATCCCGTAATCCGGCGACTCCTCTCACTACTCCACCTGATAGAGAGGGTCGACGTTTGGACGCCATTGGGAAGAAATTTTCCACCATGTCCTCTACGTCTGTCTGCGCTGCAAATGCATTGGCCATTCTAGGTCGTTTCGACAGGCAAATGTGGTCTGACATTTCCGCATTCGTTTCACTAATTCCAGAAGCGTCCAGAGCGGAAGCCCAGCAAGTTCTCCAGGATGGCATGAGGGCGTCAGAGGAAATGATTGACTGTGCGATTGATGTGGCGAGTACGGGATTTCGCATCCTCGCCAGTGCTGCGGCTCTCCGCCGCCAAGGCTGGCTTAAATCCACTTCTTTCCGGCAAGAAGTCCAGTCGAAGATACTCGACATGCCCTATGACGGTGAATCTCTTTTTGGCGCTCACATTGACGAGGCGCTTGAGTCAATTAAAAAGGACACCGATACAGCAAAATCGCTAGTCTCTTTACAATTTAAGAAGCAGCCCTTTCGTGGCGCCCGTGGAAGAGGTTCGTCTTCCACAACTTTTCGAGGAGGACACACTCAGTACCGCCAATTCAACCAAGGCAATCAACGTTACTCCTCCCAGCAGTCTACTCGCCAAAATCAGTCAAGACCCTATAAAGGAAAACCTACTTATAGGGGTGCCAACAACAAACGCCAGTGACTCTCATGTCACACAAGGAGTTGGAGGGAGAATCTCGCAGTTTTATTCCCAATGGTCTCTGATAACATCGGACCAATGGGTATTGGACATTGTTCGCAAGGGTCATGCCTTGGAGTTCACAGAGATTCCTCCTCATTCTCCGCCATCAGGCCCGCCACCTCCCCATTTTCTAGAATTGCAACATCAAGTTCGTCTTCTCATACTAAAAGGTGCAGTCGAAGTGGTTCCTATATCACAACAAGGGACAGGTTTCTACTCACGTTTTTTCCTCATTGCCAAGAAGACGGGAGAGTGGCGGCCTATACTGGATTTGAGGGCGCTCAATTTCTTTCTGAAACAGCAGTCTTTCCGCATGCTCACATTGTCAGAAGTCTTGCGGCTTCTCTGCAGCGGAGATTTTCTGTCCACGATAGATCTGCAAGACGCCTATTTTCATGTGCCGATTCTGCAACAACATCGCCAATTTCTGAGGTTCAAGGTGGGCACTGTCCATTACCAATTCAAGGTGCTGCCTTTCGGCCTGCGTTCGGCGCCTCGTGTTTTCACGAAGGTCCTGGCCCCAGTCATGGCTTATCTACGTCTTCAAGGAGTGCAGATTTTTCCTTATCTGGACGATTGCCTCCTGAAATCTCCGTCTCCTCTTCAGCTGGCTCACGACACAAGTCTCTGCCTGCGGACTTTCGAGTCACTGGGGTTGACCATCAACGTGGACAAGTCACACTTAACACCATCACAAAGGAGGAACTTCCTGGGTGCCATTCTCGACACGGAATTATCAAAAGCCTTCGTTTCCCAAGAACGACAGGTGAAAATAGTACGTCTGGTCACCCTCATCCGTTCAAAACAGTCAGTTTCTGTGCGCATGTTGAAGTCCTTTCTGGGGATGGCGTCGTCCTGCATCGCTCTACTCCCGAACTGCAGGCTCCGCACTCGCCCTATTCAGGAGGAACTAGACCTGCAATGGCGCCAAGTGTCGGGATCCTTCAACGATCTAGTGAGAGTCTCGTCTCGCATGAAAGACAGTCTCCTTTGGTGGAGAGAACCATCCAACCTAAACGAAGGAGTTTCCTTTCTGGCCCTTCCTCCGGATCTAACACTGACCACAGATGCATCCATGGAGGGTTGGGGAGCTCATCTCCTAGACCTTTCAATCAAAGGAAAGTGGACTCCGTCACAACGAACATGGCATATCAACAGATTGGAGCTGCTGGCGATCTTCCTTGCTCTCAGATCTTTTCTGCCAGTAGTGCAAGGAGAGTCCGTGCTGGTTCAAACGGACAACACAACCAGCATGCACTACATGAACAAACAGGGCGGCACAAGATCTCAGCCCTTGTCTCGGCTAGCTCAGAAGATCTGGAACTGGGCTCTTCGTCATCGAATCTCCCTGACGGCGGTCCATCTGCCGGGGGTTTCAAACATCCTAGCGGATTCGTTGAGCAGGTCCACATCATCGACCCACAAGTGGGAGCTTCATCAACAAACTCTGGACATGGTGTTCCGCCGATGGGGTCGTCCCCTGATGGACCTTTTTGCCACTCCACTGAATCGGAAGTGCCCCGCCTTTGCGAGCTGGCATCCTCATCCGGGGTCCAGCGGCAACGCCCTTCTCATGGACTGGAGCGGCCTGTTCGCCTATGCATTTCCTCCCATACCATTGGTGCCGAGGACGTTGTGGAAGATGCGCAGGCAACCCTGCCACTTGATACTGATCGCACCTCGTTGGCCCAGACAGGCTTGGTTCTCAGAACTTCTTCTGTTGTCCCAATGCACGCCCATTCGTCTACATCCACGTCCAGATCTTCTGTCAATGGACGAGGGCCAAGTCTGCCATCCAGACCCGACCACTCTTCAGTTATGGGCATGGAACCTGAATACCTCGAATTCGCGAACTTAGATATGCCCCAGGAATGCAGAGAGATTCTGGCTTCTGCTAGAGCTTCCTCAACTGTTCAAACGTACAAACTAAAGTGGAAACGGTTTTGCCATTGGTGCGCAGAAGCAAATGTCCATCCACTCACTTCTGCCCCGGAACAGCTGTTGCCTTTCTTTCTAAGCCTTGCTCAGTCTGGCCTCTCTCATGCCACCTTGAGGGTCTTTCTGGCAGCTATTTCACGTTTCAGACATGATGGCTCAACCTCTCTTTGCTCATCCAGAATTATCCGACAATTCTTTAAAGGTCTCTTCAGGAAGTTTCCTCCTATCAGACGCCCGCCTCCGGCATGGCAGCTCAACGTGGTATTGTCACAGCTCATGAAGCCTCCTTTTGAGCCAATCCACAGAGCAGACAACAAATTTCTTTCCTGGAAGGTCGTTTTGCTTTTGGCCCTAACATCTTCTCGCCGTGTGAGCGATCTTCATGCTTTCACAATCAAGCCTCCTTATTTGCAATTCAAAGCCGATGGAGTATCTCTTCGTACCAATCCCTCTTTTTTGCCAAAAGTGCCTACAGATTTCCATCTGAACGAACCTGTCTTCTTGAAGACTTTCTTCCCGAATCCACAGTCACCGGCAGAACAACGCCTTCATTCCTTAGACATCAGCCGTTGTCTAAAGTTTTACATTTCAAGAACTGCCCCCTTCCGCAAATCAGATCAACTTTTTGTAGCATATGGAAGAATGCGAAGGGGACATTCAGTGACAAAACAAACACTTGCAAGATGGCTCTCAGCAGCCATATCCTACTGTCACCAACAAGCTGGCAAGCCTTTACAGTGTCCTGTGAAGGCACATTCGACGAGAGCGATGGCGTCTTCCACCGCCTTGTTTGCCGGAGTGCCTCTACACCAGATTTGCCGGGCGGCAACGTGGTCGAATAGGCACACCTTTACCAGACATTACTGTTTGGATTCCATCAACGAGGCGGATACCGCAGTGGGGCAAGCAGTGCTTCGCCATCTCTTTAAATAAGGTGAGCCTCTGTTCCCTCCTCCTTTTTCTTCTGTGATTGCTATATGCTTTTAAGCTATGTGTTTACTTCTTGTGAAGATGCTTGCAATCCCAGTGCTAAGGAGTTACTGCTATCTATTCTATTCAAGCATGTGAATCTATGAAAGACACCCCTAATACTGGAGAAGAACTATCGTTACTTACCTGTAAACAGGTGGTTCTCCAGTATTGGTGTCTTTCATAGATTCACATGCGACCCACCCTTCCTCCCCTCAGAGGCTCTCTTCTCCTCATACGCTATTATTACTAGTGCTACGAAAATCTGAGGGCTTGAGCTTCTGAGGAGAAGGTTCTAGAGGGTGCTTGAGCCTGATTGGCTGCAGTTTGGACCAACATAATGACACTGATATGTTACAAATGAGTTTTTTCTCTTGTAATGTCTTCCTATGGAAGTTACCATTTAGAGATTTTACAGTGTATTATCTCTATTTTTATTATTCTATGATATTATCATTTATGTTATATTAGCAATATTGCTATTTTTATGTACCGTGGGACTCCCACTTCGACGACGGGGAATATTCAAGCATGTGAATCTATGAAAGACACCAATACTGGAGAACCACCTGTTTACAGGTAAGTAACGATAGTTCATTAGTTGGACTAAAATGTGCTGGACTTTACTCAGTAATGTTAATTTTTCCTGAGATCAACAACCATATATTTAACAGTTACCCACTATTGTTAGACTTTCCCCTAAGTTTCTGATGCAGCCATGGGTTATAGGGCAATGTAGATGCTGTTTAATGTAATTTAACACTGGTGTATTATGATATGGGGCACTATAACAGTTTTGTTGAAATACAAATGACTGCCTTCATAATTGGACTTTCCAATGTTACCTTGGTCAAGGCTAATTTCAGGTATTTAGGGTAGGTTTGGAACTCAAATACGGTAGGGCAAAGTAATATCACACAGTACAGTCAATGTATAGGCAGAGATATATTCTTTAAAATTAATATATTTTTTAAAAGACAGGAAACATGAGTACATTAAAATAAAGAATACAAAATCCCTTCTGGTGATGTAAAGTCCCTAAGGTCAGACTCCACCTTATGTGGGCCCTGACTTCATCTTGGTCCATGAAGATCACCATATTCCTTTACTTAGACAATGAACAGCGCCAAATTCCCCAATTTATGCAGAATCAATTTCATATCTACAATTAGACAAAGATGTTGACCGGCCTTATCTTTCTATGAACTGTGATAGGGTCAAGTAATTTAAATAATGACATAGATGCACCAGCTAATGCGACATTTGTCTGAATCAAAATGCCTACCCTTCACCAAGTTAAGGTGAAGTGCAGACATATAACCCAAATAATTTTGTTTGAATTTTTACATCCTTTTACCTTATATGTTCATAAGGAAAAGGCTGAGAGTGCATACCTTTATGCACATAATCTATGCTAGACATTCCCAAACTTATGTCAAAAACTCCAAATAATGATAAGATTTAATATAAAAGGATGTCCATTTGACCCCTTGTCAGGTGAGATCCTTTACCCAGATTATCGCTTGAGATTCTGCTCCCCTATTACTGCCACGCTTCGCAGATCCTACATCGCACCTGAAGCCTGCAGCTGATAAAGCACGTCCCAGAGAAAGATCCACCGACTGGTAACACAGCTGGTGTTTGACCTTCGCTGGCAGAACCCCTCCACTGAAAATAAGACAGGCTTTGCTGTCAAGGTCAACAAGTGTGTCTCATCTCCCTAAGAAACTCTAAAGTGCAAGTTACTCTACATTTCATGCTCCCTTAGTATAGCGCATAGAAGTCGATGTGAGGGTGTTAGATGACATTTTAACACTGTTAAAATGTTTTCTTTTTTTGTCGTCATTAATAAAGTTCCTGTTTGCTGTTTTTATAATATTCTATGTAGTTGTTTTAGATGTACTGAGAAACAGATTATTCCTTTACTTAAAAGTATTCATTCTTCACAGTGTGTGTGTGTAATACTGTGAATAACGAAATATGGTTTGTGACTGTTACTGCGGTTCCCCATATCCCTTCACTGGATTGTAAGTCCACCAAAATCAATTTTTCTATGTCAATTACACACTAAATAGTGTTATATCCAATGTATTTGTAATGCATTACTTACAATGTGTTGGGGATTCGTCTCGTGGACGGTACAGCTCGTGGCACCTCTAACCAGCGTCACTCGGACATTCGGTTGGAATGGTGAGAGTGAGTGGACGGTTGGAGGTGTCTACAAGCAAAGTTCGGCCTCAGCGATGTAAGTGGAGGTTAATATTACCATGTAATAACTAGGATGCTATGGGGCTACATTTATCTGTCTTTCACATTCATCGTTGTGCATTGAACCAAGTTCACCTTGGTAATCCATTGGTGGGAAGGCACCTCTTTTAGAGTTATGACAAAGCCATAACTTGGGCAACAGTTGGCACCGCATGCGGGCCCCGTATCAGAGAGCAATGCCTTTATTATTTTTTCACTATTCACACACATTTGAACCATTATTTCGTCATTATAGAGATGTTCAGAGTAGTCATGGTTGCCTACTACTGGGGATAAGGGAGCACCTATTCATGTAGGTTTGTCAAGCTAGACTCATTACAGGTCAATTCCCCTTTCTGTGGGTTTTCTTACTCTTTGATTCTAAATTCCAAATAGATCCCAGTCAATGTGGCAGCACCTATTGTGCTAGGCGTTAATTGCAAGGCAGCAGTGACTCAACAGCCCAAAGCTTGAGGTGTTGCTGATGGTGGATGGGGGTGGCAGTTATTTTCTTAATAGCTGCACTTCCAGTGTATGCATTTGAGACTTTTTACTTATGGGTGAGCCTTTTGATGCCGCCTCAGGGCAATTTCATGAATACACAGTGGCATGCATATTACAGGGCTTACCAAGATTTGGAAATCCCTTTATCCTACCTAGAACACCAGAACCCAGAAACCTCCTGAGGCAAAATAGCCGGGAGACCAAGATTTTAACCATTTTAAAAATGTTGCTGCTATTGTGATTTATGTGTAATTTGGCCCTCTTCTGCTGAAATATCTTGCCTTACCTGGCTGTACAAGAACCGCTTCTCAGCCCACCGCTCAGCTGCCCAGCGCTGACAGCGGGTCCCGCCCAAACATTCACGGCGCCATTGCCGGCGTGCGACTAGGCCACGCTCCCTTGGAGGCCACGCCCCCTTCCGAGTAGGTATAAAAGCTGACGCACTAGCGATACCTGCCAGAACCCAGAAACCTCCTGAGGCAAAATAGCCGGGAGACCAAGATTTTAACCATTTTAAAAATTTTGCTGCTTTTGTGATTTATGTGTAATTTGGCCCTCTTCTGCTGAAATATCTTGCCTTACCTGGCTGTACAAGAACCGCTTCTCAGCCCACCGCTCAGCTGCCCAGCGCTGACAGCGGGTCCCGCCCAAACATTCACGGCGCCATTGCCGGCGTGCGACTAGGCCACGCCCCCTTGGAGGCCACACCCCCTCACTGTATAAAAATATGTGTCATTTCCGTACGCGCAGCGGACGGGCGCAGCGGGCGCGCCGTCAGCGTGCCAAAGGCGCGCCAAAGGCAAGCCCGTCTGGGCCCGTCCGGACCCGAACGGACCCAGGCTCAGGAACCCTGCCAGATCCACCCCCCAGCCGTCTGACATATTCAGCAGACAGGCTCCTGGAACTCCGACCTGGAAAAAACCAAGGATGTAGTTACATTCACGACACAGGTAAACCCTTCACAAGCTGCCCGCGTTGCCACCCAACCACTCATACCACAGCCAATCCCAGTCTACAACTGGGTCTTCTCAACTGTCGTTCTCTCCCCAAGCACACACTCGAAATCAATGAGTTGATCGAAGATCAAGGCTTGGACGCTTTATTTCTTACAGAAACTTGGCTTTCTGACAGTACCGATGCGGACGCGGTATCCGCCCTTCCCCCAGGCTACCTCATCCAAACTCTCCACAGACCAAAAGGAAGAGGAGGGGGGTTGGCCATAATCTACCGGGAACAGCTTACCTGTAGAACTAGTGACGCCCAAATTGACAACTCCGAACGCTGCCACTTCTCCCTCCAATCTTCCCCAAGGCATTCCCTTTCGGGTCTCCTAATCTATCGGCCCCCAGCTACGCTCGGGAAATTTCTCAATGCAGTCACCGAAATGGCCTCCCAACTAGCCGCTTCTGTTTCCAACTTTCTCATTGTTGGCGACTTGAACCTTCACTTCACAGATCCCACTGACCGTTCCGCCTCGGACCTACTAGTGGACCTGTTATCACTGAATATCAGGTTGGCCAATAATGAACCCACCCATGACAAGGGACACCTACTAGACCCCGTTCTCACTAATGCCAATATTACCACCAGTCCACCTTTGCCACTGCCATGGACTGATCATCTCCTAGTCCCCTTCTCATGGGAAGCCCCTTCTGTGCCTATCCAGCCTGCAAAAGTTAAAACCAATGACAGACGATGGCATAAACTCATACCATCAGAATGGACGGACATCCTCTCTAAGACTACCCCAGTGCTGTCCTCCGACGCCATAACGGCCGACGAACAGTTTTGCTCCTGGATTACGTCCTCCCTGGATATCCTTAGTCCCAAGACCACCACCCTCAGACACAATAAACGTGTACCCTCAGCCCCATGGTATACGCCAGAGCTCAAGTCGCTGCGGCAGGACTGCAAAAGAGCGGAGCGGTCATGGAGGAAGGAAAAATCCAATGTTAACAAGGACGCCTATTCCACCGCCCTATCAGCATACAAAGCTGCGATCGACAAGACAAAAAGTCGGTTTTTCCAGGAACGAATTGAAAAAGCTGCCTGCTCAAGCAAAGAAACCTACACCATCTTGAAAGAACTGCTTAAGGTCCCTGACCCCGCCCCCAGAAACCCACCAGATCCAAAGGCGGACCAGGAAAAATGTATTCAGCTAGCGAGCTTCTTCCAAGAAAAAATTCAAAAAATTCTTGACTCCATCCCCCCGACTAATCCTGGCGAGACCGACGAGCCCTCCGACACCTCGATCGCCCCTCGTCTAACCTCGTGGGGACAAATAACCCACGAAGAAGTAGAGATCACGCTCGCATCCATCAAAAGCGGATCTCCTAGGGACCCCGCACCGCTACGGACCCTTAAGGAAGTCGCTCCCACTATCATCCCCCCCCCTCACTACGCTCATTAATGCCTCTTTTCAACAGGGAGTCGTCCCCCCTAGTTGGAAAGCGGCCGTCGTTAAGGCGTTGCTAAAAAAACCCTCCCTAGACCCAGCTGAACTGGCCAACTACCGACCAATATCCCTCCTCCCCGGGACCAGTAAGGTTGCCGAGAAACTGGTGAATAAGAAACTCTCCCAGTTTCTCGAATCCAACAACCTGCTAAAAAACTCGCAGACAGGCTTCCGCCCTGGACAGGGCACCGACATCGCCCTCCTGGCTGCAGTGGAGGAGGCCAGAACGCTCTTAGACGAAGGAGGATCAGTGGCAGTGATCCTCCTCGACCTGAGCGCGGCCTTCGACACTGTCAACCATCAATTGCTGGTCAAACGGCTCAAAAAGGTAGGAGTAGAAGGTACCGCTCTGTCCTGGCTTTCCTCCTTTCTGGCCCATCGTTCCTTCCAGATCTGGGAAAATAACACCTGCTCCTCCGACACTCCCCTCCAATGTGGTGTGCCTCAGGGCTCCTCCCTGAGCCCCACATTGTTTAACATCTATATGTCCCCATTGGAGGAGATCGTCACCCCGTTCGGAGTGAGCATTGTCAGTTATGCGGATGACACACAACTAGTTGTCTCCCTTTCCCACCCTAGCCAACAGCCAGTGGACCTATTCAATTGCTTGAAGGAAATCCAAGGGTGGATGAACTACTCAGCCTTAAAGCTGAATGGTTCTAAAACCGACATTCTTCTTCTGGGCCAGAAAGGACCCACCTTCCCTGTGAACATCCGGCCACCCTGTCTAGGACCCCCTCCTGTCCCTAAACAGGAAGTAAAAAGTCTGGGAGTATGGATCGAAACGGACCTTACATTCACCACGCAGGCTAAAAAAGTAGCAGGCACCTGCTTCGGGCTACTCAAATCGATGAGAAAGATCCTGCCCCTCCTTCCATCCACTTCGCAAAGACTTCTCATCCAAGGCCTCATACTGTCCAGGCTTGACTATAGCAATGCTATATACCTGGGCGCCCCCGAAGCAACCCTAAACAAATTGCAGAAAATTCAAAACGCGGCCGCCCGGATTCTCACGCATACTCCTGTCAGAGCCTCGGCCAAACCTGCCCTGAAACTCCTTCACTGGCTCCCAGTGAGGGAACGAGTAACATTCAAAGCCCTAAGCCTGGCCCATAGGCTACTGCAGAATCAGGGCCCCCCCATTTTGAGGAAATTTATACAACCTTACAAAGCCCCTAGATCTCTTCGATCAGACGAGGAGTCCTTCATCACCGTGCCTAGATTCAAGAAAGCCCGCACGGGTGGTAGACGTTTCTCGATCCACACAGCGCGTCTATGGAATGCCCTTCCTCGAGACCTGCGGAAAGAACCGAACTACCTGAGATTCAGGAAACGACTCAAAACTCACCTGTTTCCTTAAACTATAACCACCCCGACTCAAAATCGCCTTTGTTTATTACTGATTATGTTTAAAATCACTCTTGCCCCCTTCCTCCCCCAAGCCTCCACTGGTGTAGGGTTCTTCAGCGCTGGGATACCCCAGGGTGACTACGCGCTCTATAAAAAATTTTAATAATAATAATAATAATAACACCAAACTTGGTCTGGTTGTCAATTGCCACACTTGCAAAGAAATGTCCACTTGGCTCATCTTAGCATTGAAGGGGCTACGCTGCCAGTTTGGGCTGGCTACACTCCTGTTCCTTGCACTGACAGCTTGCCAAATGTGTAACATTACAGTCACCTTATCAAGGAGAATGGTACAGTTTATACAACTAATTCTGGGCTCCAGAGCTGTCATAGCAGGACATAACACTCTGACACAGGTACAGACTGTTAGCCCGCAAACCATTCATGCTATCATGGGGAAAGCACCCACGAAGTGTGATGAAATGGCTTTCTGGATTGCTCTTAAGACTAATCAATTGGAAGCAGTGTATCTGTACACTAGCCCCCAAGACAAACATAGAATATTGACTATGTGTTTCCCTCTTGGAATCGTGCCTCCTGTTGAGGAGTGCAATACTTTGAGAAGCATCATTGCCTGCATCTACACCAGTACACATGGTATTCCTTCATAGGCAGTCCGCCTGAGTTACGTTGACAAGTACAAACATAGCACAGGGCTGCACAAGCTCTGGATTTACGAATGAAGTTAATGGGCAACTTCTCTACAGTGTCCGCTATCCTCCTAAGCACATTAAGAGGAGGGCTACAGTTCTAGCTATACTTCAGAGCCTTCAAGCAATTCCAGTTCAAGATCATAATAATAATTGTGTAAGTTTATACCTTATTAGGTAAAGATTCCTTTGGTACTTGACCCATTAAGGCGCACTTAAAACCACCAAACGACACTGAGGGCTCCTTTAAAGAGGAATCTTCAACAGAAGAGTAGAGAAAACAGAAAGACAAAAATAAAAGACAGACTGGATCACTGTCCTCAGGGGAATCCAGCAAGGGTGGGTATAACTTAAGACACTGCAAGAAAATTAACAAGGCTGATCCAAGTACCGAAGACAAGAAGAGTAGGGTTGGAAACATGAAGCAGGATGCAAGACTGACATCAGCGTAAAGATAGAAGTAAAATAATTGGACTCTAAGACTCCAGTAAAGAAGAAGAAAAAAGTAGCAGAACGTTCAATAAAACATTCTGATCCAGCTACAAGTCCTCCTGAGCAGCAGGATCCAGGTGAGGGCGCTTCTAGATAATGCCACAGAAATTATGAGCGTACATCAGACGCTACAGAGATTTCTAGATGTGAGTCTAACTGATGATTTTATACAGATTGAGACTCCAGATCAACACTTAAATCCTCCTGATAAGGTTTATAATTTCAAAAAAGTAACTGAGCGGGACATACCGCGTATTATTAAAGCAGTCTTTTGGACACAGCGGTCTGATGATTATGACATCATCCTAGCAGAAGAAAACTGGCTTCCAGCTTTTATTAGGGAAGCACCCCAATAGGGGGGAGGGGAAAAGTCATAAGGGTAGCCTTCCCTCCCATAGTACCTGGCAATATCAGGGTAATTTATGCCAGCTAATCAGATGTGAGACAAGCTCCACCTTATATAGAATTCAAGTTAGTTGGGACGAACACTTTAGTCCACATGTTATTCCATTACACAGTGAACCACGTCCACAAGCATAATACCCTTTGAAACCACAAGCAAAACGTGGCATCAAAGCAATTTTTAGATCAATTGCAGTACTAGGGCATAATAGCTCCTTGTCTTTCACCAGTGAACACACCCTTTTTTCCTATCTCAAAGCCAGATGGCTCCTATAGAATAGTTTTATACAATGGGCATTTAAACGCACATACTCGAACATTTGCAGTACAGAACAGGCATAGCACAGGTTTAATGACCAACCTGTTGCTTAAAATATACAAAACAACCCTGGATATCTCCAATGGTTTTGTTTGTCAAAACATAGCACCTAAAAGGGAGTATCTAACTGCCTTCAATTTCAAAGGAGGGCAATTTTCATTTTGACTTTTGCCACTGGGCTATATGAATTATTTTGGCTTGTTCTCGCATTAATCATGGAGATCGTACAACCAGATCCTGATGTATTGTTATATGTTGATATCTATCTTACTGTTGAATATTTAAATCTACACCTAACTAGGGTTGACAGAGTGGGGACCAAAGTAACAGAATATGGTAACTAAGTAAATCAAAACAACATTTAAAAAATTTTAAATGGCCTACCTGACAGTGATCATCTTAGGATATGAGTTATCCAGTGAGGGCAAAGGTCTAGCGTGGGCTTCCTCCAGAAATGTGCCACCGTATAGGATCTAGGATCCCTGTTGGGAATTCTTAATTTTGGACAAACTAACTTGCCTCACTATACTGAAAGAGTGAAGCACTTGTATAACCTGATTTCTTCCACGTTTTTACCTAAACAGCGGTTTATCACGCTTATTGATATCTTATGTGCTCTGCAAGCAGACATGCTTGCGACTAATATTTACAAACTAGGAACAATAAAACCTATTTATCAGAGTCATACCCAGTCACTATGGTCACAACTGCATTACCTACAAGCAAGGGCAGACTGCTCCTATTGCTTACAAGTCTCACCTGTATTCCCAGGTTGATGCACAATTTGCTTCCATTGAAAACCTCCTAAAGTTTGTGTAAACATCTACTTTGAAGGAGTGCCCTTTGGCGCAGGGAAAACAGATCATCATTGTTTCTCCCACACCAGCATCAGAAGGGGCCACAACAGCCAGAATTCCTAATGCATGTGCCCAACACCCAAGATTGGTACAGTGGGCCGCTTCGTTAAGTGTAGTGGATTTAAACTTTTAGTATGAGCCCTCTCTTCATACACAAGAACAGGATGTTGTGCCAACTCCAGGTACATTACGCATTGAGTCTTATTAGAGCATCTTTTATTCAGATGGCTCTGCCCAACCTGCGGTAGGAACAAAATGCAATTACTTCACAGTATGCGCTGCAGTACAAGGTGTAGTGAAGGATGGCGAATTCATCTCACATCGCACCCACACTAAACTCCTATGTGATAGTACTGGGCAACATGCAGAATTACATGCCCTTCTACTTGTATTAGAAAAGCTAGACTCATCACTTCCAAAACTCATTGTGTTTGACTCAGCCTTCTGTGTGTCAGGTTCAAATCTCAAATGTTTATTTGCAACACCAGAAGTGTAATATAGCTAAGGATTCAAATGGAAAGTCTTTATATACAGCACTGGGGAAAGGTACCTGTCTTACACGACGAGCTTCCATTTGTCCAAGTGAGGCACACTTTCGGCCCTCAGCATGACTGTATTCATGCTAAAGGGAACTTTGCAGCAGACTTTGCGGTAAAGGCTGCAATTCAGACTTTCAGAGTAGCAGTCCTTACCCGATCTCAAGCAAAGATAGACACAGATATCTTAGTAGCCATAAATACAACCAAGCAAGCTGGGAAACCTCCAGCAAGATTTCCTCCTTAATACTCCTACACACTTAATACAGAAAACATTCCTGTAGTCATGATACCATGAGTGAGAGACAGATTAACTCCTAATGGTCAGTCTAGATTAAAATTAATCAAAGAAGCCCATAATGGGTTGGCCTCTACAAATGCAGGAATTAAATACCTTAGCAATGCACCAGCAATGCTACTGATGGCTTAGTTTATATAAACATAGTAGGGATTCTATCAGGCAGTGTAACACCTGTCAGCAGATTAAACCCTCCATTGTCAAAAGACCCTCGCCGACTTTCCTCATGATTTCAAATATCTCCCTCTAGGTGATTTCATCGGACCACATCAGTCCACTGAATACCGCTAACCAATGTAAGTACATAGTGGTAATTATTGATTCACGTTCTCAATTCCAATGGGTTTGTCCCCAGTGAAATCTAAGCACTACAGCAGAAGTAAAGGATTTGTAGTGCCTAGTGTCAATGGGGGCAGTTTATCCATTTTATTCATATAACGCCCCTACGTCCGCCTCTAAGACTTACATGGTTTCAATGTCTGGGTAGTTTTTCTGCAATCCAGAAACCTGTTCCAAGCTGTATCAAACAACATTGTACCGAGGGTCAGTGGCACGATTAATCAAGCTTTGACTGCAAGGGTGCTAAGTACAGGTCGTAGTTGGTACTATAATCTTTATGGAGTTGAGAGCATTAAATAACTTGCCTTGACAAGTATTGGTAGAACGCATTCCATATGAGGCCTTCTTCAGAGTTCCTATGTACTAGGCTGCTGCTTAGTTATGAGAGCACTCACTTTCAGAAAGACCTTTTGTAACAAATGTGTATAAAAGTGACAAAGTTTCTTCAAAATGCATAACACATTTATTTCATTGAGATGAACAAGCATTTCACTTTAGTATATCAAATTACATCAGTGCATTGAGGTGCATTTATTTTTAAAAGTGATAGTTTTCGAAAATGAACATAGAAACATTCAAGCCTACTCCCAGAGAGTAAACTTAAATATAAATCAGCCCTTAAAGACTATAGGAAGATGATAACCGATCATAAGAGAATCTACCTGGCAGCCATGTTGGACACTCTTCGAATGCGAGCCGACAGTGGCAACTCCTCAGTACTTGTGCTGTTGGATATGTCGGCCGCATTCGACACGGTTAGCCATGCAGTTCTGTTAAGCAGGCTGGAGAAACTGGGCGTGAAAGGCAAGGCTTTAAAGTGGCTACAATCCTACCTGATGGGTAGACAGCAGGCCGTGACCCTGGCCCCCTTTACTTCTGCAAAGTCTTTGGTCTGTCATGGAGTACCGCAAGGTTCTTCGATTAGCCCGATTCTTTTTAATTTATATCTGCAGCCCTTGATCCCTATGATAAAATCATATGGGATCGATTTAATAAACTATGCAGACGATACCCAATTGGTGTTCTCCTTAGAAGGAAAGCAGGCAGTAAACATGGAGACCTTCCAGAATTGCATGAGTAAGGTCTCTAGATGGCTGAAAATAAATTCCCTCCAATTCAATGAGGGGAAGACGGAAGTAGTTTACT
Source organism: Lissotriton helveticus (assembly GCF_964261635.1). Lineage (NCBI taxonomy): Eukaryota > Metazoa > Chordata > Amphibia > Caudata > Salamandridae > Lissotriton > Lissotriton helveticus. Next base: position 431,132,868 of record NC_136062.1, read on the forward strand.
GCCCGTCAGTCAAACTGAGCCAGCAACCGTCCTGTGAGATCAGGCTTGCGCCGGGAGCTGAGCCCTGCATCCCAGTTAAGACCGTGCGCAATTTAGGAGTAATGTTTGATGCCGATCTCCAAATGACCTCGCAGACCAATAAAACCATCGGTGTCTGCTACGGTTTGTTGAAAGCGCTCAGACAGATCCTGCCCCTTCTGCCAGATGAGACTAGACCGCTAGTGGTCAGAAGTGTGATCCTGGCTAGACTGGACTATTGTAATTCCTTATACCTTCGGAGCCCCCCTTTACATCTTACAGGGGCTCCAGAGAGTCCAGTCTATAGCAGCCAAGTTGGCTCTTAACAGACCCCGTAGCTCCTCTACCACGCTGGCGCTTAGAGACTTACACTGGCTGCCAATTGGTAGCAGAGTGGTATTCAAGTCTCTATGTATCGTCTATAGACCATTACACAGTATAGGACCCATCCCACTGCAGGAAAGGCTCACTTGGTATAAACCTAATAGGTCCCTGCTCTCCTCCAGCCTGGGGCTGGTAGCAACCACCAGGATTAGGAGGTCAAGGATGGGAGGTAGAGCCTTCTGTACTTCGGCATCAAGGCTGTGGAATGAACTACCCCAGAATATTAGGCAAATCGACACCTTGCTAGGATTCAGATAGAGTCTAAAAACATGGCTCTTCGCCAAAGTTTAATTCCCAGGCTCCATCAAATAGTGTTAGGTTGTCCTTTTCATCTGACATAATTACCCCTGTATTGTTGCTTCATCGAACGACATCCTAATCAGGCGCCAGGATACCCGTAGGGTGACAGTTGTGCGGTATAAGAAATAAATATAATACAATACAATACAATACCTGGAGGAAAAAATTAACCGGGCACAAGGCTCCACTAGGGAAATTTTCAACACCGTTAGATCTTTTACCGATCCTATGGCCCTCAAACGGCAATCCCCAGTGTCACAGTCTCTTTGCAATCGCCTCTCGGACTATTTTGAGGAAAAAATCGCCACTATCTTTGACTCCTTCCCATGTAACAACAGCCCGGGCTCTATCGATAAATGTACAGTCCATCCAGACTCTGACCCTGTCTTCACAAATTTTGAAGAGATTACCTTAGACCGCTCTCTGGCAGAATTATTAAAATGTAGATCAGGCTCACCCACTGACCCCTGGCCGGCCTAACAATATAAAACCTAGGCCCCTCTTCTCAACCCCATTTTGAATGGTATATGGAACGACTCCCTTCGGACAGGCATTTTCCCAGACTCCTGGCAGCACGCCCGATTGGTTCCCATTCTCAAAAAACCTAATGCTGACCCTAACGAACCAGCCAACTATAGACCAATCTCTCTATTACCCGCCCCTGCTAGGGTACTTGAAAAGCTAGTTCACCAGCAACTAGCTGGCTTCCTCAAAACCCACGGTGCTTTTCATGACTCACAAAATGGGTTCAGACCAGGATACAGTACCGAGTCGGCGCTAATAGAGATGGCCGACTCGGTGAGATGGAAGCTGGATGATGGGTCAAGAGCGGTGTTGGTGCTGCTCGACTTGTCGGCAGCGTTCGACACTGTTTCCCACCCTGTCCTTCTTGACCGTCTCCGGCATAAAGGCATTCAAGGTAAGGCATTGAAATGGCTTGCCTCCTTCTTAAAGAATCGGACACAGGCGGCATTCACCCCGCCCTACACCTCGGACAGCCGCCCGCTTAGGTGGGGAGTCCCGCAGGGTTCCTCACTAAGCCCCCTCCTATTCAATGTCTACTTCTCCCCCCTGGCCGAGATTATTGCTCAATCAGGAATAAAGGCCACCTCGTATGCTGACGACATTCAGCTTTTGTTTTCCTATGACAACCCGCTCAGTCCACCTTTGATCCATTAAAAAATTGCCTCCGTAACATCGCCCAATGGATGGACAACAACTTCCTTCGGCTCAATGCCGGAAAAACCGAGGTCCTTTTCTTCCATCAGTCTTCTCCATTAGACTCCAATCTCTGGTGGCCCCTTGACCTGAGCATGCCCCCCTCACCCAAGGAATTAGTAAAAAACCAAGGGGTTAGATGGGATCCCAGTCTTTCATTCCATAAACAAGTCCAGACCGTGTCCGCTACGTGTTTTTCTAAAATCATGATGGTTAAAAAATTAATCAATTTCCTACCTTGTAACACCAGGAAAACAATCGTCCAGGCATTGATCACGTCCCACCTAGATTACGCCAATGGCCTCTACATAGGACTTGCCTCTGGACTCTGCCATCGACTTCAGACAGTCTGTGGCATTTCCCTTCTTGAGCACATCTCGCCATATCGGCGAAGACTCCACTGGTTACCAATTCATAAAAGGACAGAATTCAAAGCCCTAATTCTGACCCACCGTGTAGTTAAGGGAAAGGGCTCTGCATACCTCTCCTCCTGCCTCCGTTCCTACAGCAATGCCAGACTCCCCTGATCCAGTTCAAAAAATCTTCTTATCACCCCCAGATTAAAAAAAGTACGCTGTGGGGCTGCCTCCCACTGGAACAAGCTCCCTATCCCCATCCGGATGATTCAGGAAGAGCTACCATTCCGAAAAGCCCTGAAAACATTCCTATTCTGCTAGTTCCATCTGAGTCAGATCCAGTTTACACTCACACAGGAGCGCCGGGACACCCCGTTGGGGTAGCTGCGCGCTATACAAAATACACTAAATAAATAAATACTCCAACCATGACAACAATGGCAATAGTGAGCTATGGGCTGAGTCAGTTGTCGTGTGATGCCTTCTAGGTGGCCTGGGTTGCTATTATATATGGGCAACATTATAGTTTATTAAATCAAACATGAGAGAAGGTTTTGTAAAGCGTGTATCCTGAACACATATATATCAAGTCGCTGTTACATGGGATCATAAAGAAAGGGGATGCAAAGTGAAATAAAACAACTGCTTAGGATCACACAATTTGGTTAAGTGGAGAAACCGGAACTGATCATAAGTCTTCTGGTTTCACATTCTGCAATTCTACCTCATTCCAACTCAGTAATGAAGTTACTTCTTTTTTTTACACTTGACTCTCCCAAGGTAGTGATAGTACATAGAGAAAGCTTACGCCAAGGCATGGTAGAGTGATATTGATACAGTATTTTCAAATCTATGAATCTTCTAGAAACTAGTTTTTTTTAAAAAGAACATCAAGAACACCTCGCCACCGCTCCATTGTATTCTGGTCAAAGCTGCTCACTCTGCAAACAAGTCACGGAAATCTAGAACACCATCACCACCCTCTCTACAGACTTTACCTTCGTCCCCAAAACCTGGCACAACCCCTTGTCGCACCCCAACGTCACCACCACCACTCCCGTAGGCTACTAGATGATAACCCTTGACCCCCCGAGAAAGAGGAAAGAGGCACCTCCATCATCTTCAAGAAAACCATTAGATGCACCATCACCAATGAGGACCCCACACCACTCATGGAACCCCTCAACTTCCTACTATAAACTGACGCGAAGACCACGAGAAGAGTCACCCTCGCCTATAGACCACTAGCACCCACACAACATTCTGCGACTCCATCCCCAACCTCATTGCCCCTCTAGCAATCGACTCTCACCACTGTGTCCTACTTGACCACCTCAACTTTCACATCGATGATCCCAATGACACCAACTCCATCACACTCCTGGAAAACCTGAATAACATCGGCCTCACCCAACTGGTCACCTAACCAACGCCCAAAGCCAGACACACACTCGACCCCATTTGTACCTCCTGCAACAGAATCAAATTCAGCCATACAGCAGGACTCACCTGGACTGACCACACCAGCATACACTTTACCGACACCCAGCACACCATCACCAGGCGTCAGATCTCCTCCCACCACAGTGGGAGCAAGGTCACCAAAACCCTGTGGTCACAGGGCCTCACCACCTTCCAACCTGAGGCTTCAACAGACCACAATCATGCATGCAGATCACTCTTGATCACCAACATCGCCGACAGAGTTGTCCCACTGCCACCTAGAATATCAATAAAGAGCCCCAAACATGCCAGCTGGTACACATCAACACTCAGGACCACCAAGCGCAACTGCCACCAACTAGAGAAACCCAGCTGACAGTGCAGCTCACAAAACAGCCCTAGCAACTATCATTGGCACATCAAAGAAGCCGAGAGAGCAGCCATCACCACCCACATCAACTCTGCGGCCAACCACACAAAGGAACTGTTAAAAATAGTAAAAAAATTCCCCAACCTGACAGCAATAGAGAACACCAGCCACAACTCCCAAGATCTCTGTGACACCTTCTCAAACTACTTCTCAGCAAGATCACCAGTATCTACAACAATTTCAAAGCCAACCCGCCAGCCTCATTCCTATGACCTCACCAACCAGGTAACACGGGCTAAACCATCACCACCTCGTCACTGCTCATTGCCCTTACCACCTCAGTCATCATGTCTTCTATCCACTCTGGGGCGCCCACAACCCCTACCCCCACCAATCTACAACCTCGCAATGAACACTATCAGCATGCAACTCACTTGCATCCTCAACACCTCCATCTCCACAGCATCCTTCTGAGACGGATGGAAACACGCAGCTGCCAGACCTCACCTAAAAAAAGCCTCCGCTGACCCACAAGAACCCAAAACTTAATGTCCATTCTCCCTGCTCCCCTACCCAGCCAAAGGTCTCGAGAAAGCTATCAACTAGCAGCTCACCGAATTCCTGGAACAAAACCACCCACTGGACGCCTCTCAATCAGGATTCCATAACATCCACAGCACTGAGACCCCGCTGTTCGCCACCACAGACGACCTCAGAACAATCCTCGACCAGGGAGAAACCATGGCCCTGATCCTCCTCAACCTCTCCTAGGCACTGAGATGTGTACACCTCTTTTATAAATTTTCTTTCAGGCAACAGGGTGCCAACCTTGTTATGAAATACCAGGAGACAGAAGCGGATCATTTCAGGAGTCAAAAGCAGCCCTGGCAAGTATTGTCCTGAAGGTCTCCACCTAGCAAGGAGTTATCAGCCCTACATCACCTCGGCACTACACCATTTTTTTTTTACTAAGGCAAATATGTAGATTTTACAGAAAATTTTCTAACATGTCTGACTAAAATGCAGTACATCATAGAACTTAGGGGCATATTACCAACAACTAGCGATATTTATCGCTAAATAAGCTTAACGAAATTTTTTCTTTCGCCGGACTTTATCGCAGAGATAACGTGCTATTAGCAACATTTATCTCAAATGCGATAACATTTCCAGCGATAGCGGCTAAATTTGTGAATATCGCTGGAAATCCAGTCGCTAACAGGTTGGGTACGCCCACTTTGCATGTCATTAGCGATAAATATTGCTGACATGCAAAGCGGGCCCCAAACGGCTCTCTATTGCCTCAAAGCTGTCGCTAACTGATGTTAGCGACAACTTGCTAATACGGCAATGAAATTATCGTCGCTTTGTGGCCGAAACCGGACGAAAAAGTGGCAATAATTTCATATCGCCCACCTTGTTAATATGCCCCTTAGTACCTGGTGACTCATTGTGAACTGGGAGTCACAAGCATCGCACACAAGTGTCCTCCACCCCTGAAGCCTCCCACCAGCCACACGTATGGCCAGTTCAGCCTTGCTTGAACTCAACGGAAGCCGTAACAGCCCAAATTTAATCAATCTTTAGAGAACCGCGCCCTCGTGAGTACCCTGCTGTGGCGTAGGGAGCATTTGTTCCTGTCTCACTGCAACGTTTCCTGCCACGCAGCAACCTCCCACCCCAGGATGTAAATCCCGGCCCTGTTAATGTCAAGGAGAAATAATAGAACAATATCAAATCAAAATCATAGCAAATGTTTAAGCGATCTGGCGTGACAGCTGCGAGGGAAAGTGTTATGGGATGTGAATGAACTGCCATAAAAAGCTAGTTTTAATGTTTTGCTTTTCTTTATTTGCCACTAAACTTTTAATTATGCAGTCGACTTCACCGAGAACCCATGACTGCCTCCAGAGTTTGACTAAATCCTGGGGCCTCTTTTATGAAAAGTGACGCATCACTGCGTGAAAACAGCGATGTGTCACTATTCACTGCGCCCCCTTGCACCACCAATGATGCGTCATATTTACAGTATGACACATCATTGCGCAAGGAGTTACAGATACGTCAGTATTTCTGACGTATCTGTACGGCGCAAAAGTGACGCATTGCTGGAGTGTGTCACAAAAGTGACGCAACTCCAGCAATGTATCCTTTCACATGGGACAAGCCCCATGTGAAAGGGCCTGCATCACTTCTACGACCCTTTCTTGCGTCAATTCGCCCCCTTGCATGCATTATACCTGGCGCAGGTATAATGTGGCGCAGGGGTTTACAAAGTGACGCACCTACCTAGATGCGTCACTTTGTAAATATGGCGCAACAAGGCGCATTTTTTACGCCACTGGTGCGTCACAAAAAGTAACGCACCAGCGGTGTAAAAGTGATGCATAGCCTCATAATTGAGGCCCCTAGTGCCCTGGAATTATCACACCCCGCCCCCTCTATCTGCTTCATGCATCTCATTACCCAGAAAGCTGTTCTACTTCTGCATCTTGGTCAGGCCGGTGCGGGGCAGGTTCCTTCTCTCGCAGTGAGGTTTACAAAGTGAAGTGGGATACTGTAATACTGTTAGCCACACATTCACGCAGTCTTCACGGTTCTGGATCATCTTAGCAGTCGTTTCCGCTTATATTTGACCCCTTAGCAGCTAGATGATATTATTCAAAAGTGGTATGAAAAGTGGTCGGAAGTGCTCTCTACCTGCCTGAAAAAAGCATTAGACAAGTTAACCCCTACCTATTATCCTAGGGTGATAGATATACACGCCCATAGGGCTGTGTAGGGTTTAATGATATTTAATTGTACTAATAATAATATCACAATTACCCATCCTTTGCACCTGCACGAATGTGTCTCCAGCCAGGCCCATTGCTTCTCTGTGGGAATCCGTAAAGCAGGAACTGTGAACTCGAGAACCACAGACAACAGATCCATGATCCAATGGGCCGTGTTCATGGCGAACCTGGAACTCACGTTTACTAGCTGGTCCATGCTAGTCTCTCCGCTGCAGTCGCGACAACAGACCCGCAACTTTTACTAACAAGAATATATGAGGCAGGAATTTAGAGACACCGTCCTAAACTGTTTTTTTAAGTTGTTTCTAAGATAAGAGAAACAAGAGGCTTATTTACAAGCCCCTTGAGGCACTATGACACGAATGCCTCAACACAAGACTGTCCTTCTACACACCCACCCGCCAACTACGATCCTCCAATCAAGCCCTCGCCGCAATTCCGCGCATCCACAGATCCACCATGGGAGCAAGATCCTTCTCCTACTTAGCGGCCAAAGCCTGGAATCCTCTCCCCACTCACCTCCGCCTTACATAGAACCACCTCTCCTTCAGAAAGCAGCTAAAAACCTGGCTTTTCGATAAGTAATTCGCCCTCCTTCCCTCAAGCGCCATGAGACCCTCTGGGTGAGTAGTGCGCTATATAAATTCTTGAACTTGAACTTGAACTTTTGTGTCACTTTTAACATGGGAATAGTGACGTAAAAGTGGCGCAATGGGCTTATAAATAAGGGCCCAAGTGTTTTCACTACCTCTGTTTGCGTCAACTCTGAGAGGAAATCAGGGGCCTTATTTATGAAAAGTGACGCATCGCTGTGTGAAAACAGCGATGCGTCACTTTTCACTGCGCTCTCCCTGCGACATGATTGATGCGTCATATTTATAATATGACACATCATGTCGCAAGGAGTTACAGATACGTCAGTATTTCTGACGTATCTGTAAGCGCAAAAGTCACGCATTGCTGGGGTGTGTCAAAAAAGGGCCGCAACTCCAGCAATGCGTCCTTTCACATGGGGAAGCCCCATGTGAAAGGGCTTGCGTCAGTCTTACGCCTGCTGTGAGGCAGGCGCAAGATGTTGACGCATCAGCGTCCTAAAAGTGATGCAGTGAAATCTCATAGATTTCACTGCGCCACTATTACGAGGCTTTTTGCGTGTGAACGCCCCCTTTGCATACATTATACCTGACGCAGGTAAAATGTAGGGCAGGGGTTTACAAAGTGACGCATCTGCATGTTTTACGCCGCCGATGCGTCACAAAAAGTGACGCATCGGAAGCGCAAAACTCACGCACGGCCTCATAAATGAGGCCGCCCATATGGGGTCCCGGTGCTTATTTTTTAAAAGAATGAACAGCGGTGCTGCTAAAAGTCAGAATCTCAAGGCTGGGTAGTGTTGTATTCACCTCATGTCCTATTAATCGACTACCTGACCCTCACCCTGCCCCTTTAGCTCACTTTTGCCATCAACTGCTTTCTCCCTTTGTGCCTGGTTTTTCCGTCTTTCTCTACCACTTTCTTTCCCAATTGAGTGATTTTCTCTCTTTCTTGCTGTAAATGCCTGATGAAAAAATAAATAAATGGCCGTCCCCAAAAATAAGTTCCAGTGGAACCCAGGGACTCAAACTAAGCAGTATGGGGTATCTCTGTATCAATTCTTTCTCCCCTATTTTGAAGTTTTTCCTTATATCTTAATTAATATTTCAGTGCCCTTACCTATACATCACCTGTACATCCCAATCAAAAAAAGAGAGAAAGGAAAAACATAAAAAAGGTAATTAGCACATGAGGGCCAGAACTTGATGCAAGAAAACTCATTCATAGACCGAGATCTGACCAAAAATCTAGGGCCAGATGTACGACCATCCCGTTTTGCAGATCGCGAATTGCGATTTTCTGCCACTCTCGAAATAGGATGTACTAATGCGTCTCAGACACATATATCGATTCCCAATGGGGGTCACACATGACCTGCCTCATCAGTATTCATGAGGCAGGTCGCAATGTGCGACCTATTGGGAATGTGCTACAATCACAGAGATGATGGCATAGTGGGGACAGCAGACCAACATGTCTGTGTTTGCTTATTAAATAAAAACATTTTTTTTCAGACGCAGCCCATTTTCCTCAAAGGAAAACGGGTTGTGTTTATAAGAAAAAAATGAAAAGTTTTCTTTTCATTTTTTTCTGGGCAGGCAATATTTTTGCTGCCAAACACAAAGGGAAAAGGTTCCCCGGGAGATCCCTTCCTGTTTGTGACTGGCTTACCGCCAATTTAAAGTTTGTGGTAACTGCGATTGTTTTGCAACCATATTTGTGGTCGCAAAACAATTTTACATCCCCCTGCAACTCACTATTAGGAAGAGATGCCCTTGGAATGCCCCTCCCTAATAGTGACTCACAAATCCTATTTTGCGAGCCGGTGATAGGTTACCGACTCACAAAATAAGGTTTGTGCATGATACAACCCTTTTTAGTGGCAGCAAATGGCCCTGTTTTCTATTCGCTGCCCCAAAATAACCATGCTGGAGTTCAGAAGGTGAAGAAACAATACAAATGACTTTATATATGTTCTTTACTTGTCACTATTTCTGTTCTTCAAAGATAGAAAAAATCTCACGCAATGTCTTCTGACAAATTGCTGCTTATCCTTTGAACATGGAGATTGGTGTTTACTTTTGTTTTTCTGACTACAAAATTGGAGGGTTTTGTAAAGTAAACTATGTAACAATTTTTCTGGAGTAAGGAGAATGTGAAAGCAAAGGCTGCAGGATGTCATTATTCTAAGACACAGCAACATTAAAAAACTTGTAAAGGAACTGTACAAATGTTTGCAAAATATAGCAGCAGGTAGAGCACAAATGTAGCATATTTTCTGCAATTGTGAAGTGTGATGTAAAGAAAGATTTTATTAGGATCGAAACTAACGGATGTATGACATTACAACGCATGCTTTTACCACGCATGCTTTTACATCGCAACTTTTACAACGCATGCCTTTACAAAGCATAGTGTTGAGGGGTGCTGGATAGTGAATAGATTAATTTACTATTCCAACTCCAGTCCCCGTGGATAGTAGGGAAGGTGTTGGTGTTGGATAGTAAATTAAATCTATTCCCTATCCTAGTGCGCCCCCCAGCGCAATGCGTTGTAATGGTTTGCGGTGTAAAAGTTGCGATGTGAAAGCACTGTGTGGTAAAAGTTGCGTTGTAAAGGATGTTTCCCGAAACCAACCAATACGCTGGATGATGTGCAAAATGAATATACGCTGAAACCAGATGTCCAGGCATTCACGTTTGTGTACATTCTCATCTGTAAAACTGTATGTGTGTGCAAATGTAGTGACTATTTTAATGGAAAATGTGATGTCTAAATGACAGAGCACTACAAAAACATGGTTTAGTAATATATTTGCAACAGTGGTCTCAAAACTGCACCTTGAGCGACAACTAACCCCATGACACACTCCAGCTAAATATATTTTCTACACTTATTTTTGGGTGAGACACATTGACTTTCCACAGTCCCTGGGACTTCAGTGATTTACCATTAATGGTCACACCCCCACTCTGGAAATTGTTCCTGAACCACTGCTACTTAGCTATAATTAAACTAGTGTAATGTATAGAAATTAATTAAAGTATACAATATACAGAGTAACTGCAAAAGGTGTACCCAGATCACAATAACAAAGAGTAATCTGAATATGACAGAGAAAAAGGAGGACCATATTGATTCATATATCAGGATCTGATCTGATAGACAAAAAATTATTCATGTACCGTGGCCTTAGGTTGCAGTCATTCAGAGTGAGTACGAGCATGGCATGGTTTCCACCTCATCAGGATACACATTTTGCCCACTGCTAGCGTGGTATCTACCACCTTTTCCTTTGTTGACTTAGGTCAACACAGGAAAATGCCGGGAATAACCAATGCCGGGAAAAAATCCAATCTGGTGTAACTTGCTACATACATGGTGTTAGGCACTTCTCTCCAAAAGGATTATAAGGAACCGCAAGACCATTGTAAATCCACCATGCCGCACCTGTGTCTCAGTAGTCTCAACAATTCTCAGGCTGAGAGAGGTTCACAAGTCTCAGTAATTGCGGGGACCAATGTCAGTCATGTAGCAATTTGAAATACCTGAATTGCAACTTTGTCTCTTGGAGCTCCTGATCATCTGTCTCCAAAAAAGCATCCAATCTATTTTTGTAGATTTTCTGTCAAGCTTTATGCACCACTCTTCCTTAAAGTGACAACGTAAATGCTTACAGTGGGTTTCTTCAAGTGACACAGCGGACAGACCGAACGCGCTACTCTAAAGCTGCTTCATCTGCAGAGATACAGTAAAATACGAGAGTGGAGCAAGGAGTCTGGGAGTGAGTGGAAACTCGAGCAAATGCAATGTTTTAACTGCAGGTATCGCCATTTTTTCTGTCCATCCAGATGAATTTCATTCTGGATTTCTTCAAAGGTCTTACTTCTGCCTATTGCCAAGACATGGTGCAAGCAGTTGATCACTAAACCACAAAAATTATTCCAACTGACCGCGCGATGGTCAATCTGAAATGCACTTAAATGGGAGGACCTGAAGCATACAGTGTATGGAAAAATGTGTAACTTCACCAATAGGCGAGGAAGGAAAAGATTCCTTTTTGTTTAGTTAGCTCACACACTCTAGTGGTGTCATGCTTCATCATCGGGTCACCCCAAAGCCTATAAGTCGGGGTGTGCTCAACCACAGTGTTGGGAGCTGTTTGAAGTTTGTAGAAGACCAGGGGGACTAAAGATGTAAAAAACCCAGTTTCCCTTTATTTTTGGGTCTGTCAGGGTTATTAAAATAAACTAAAAAACGGGTTAATATAGGAGTATTATGGTCCTAAGACCCTAGTGTCAACATGTTTCAGTCCATTTGCGGCCATAAAGGTTCTGGACTTTCTTCAGGGCTCGGACAGGCCTCCCTGGGGTACAGAAAGGGGGATTCCCTATCCTGTCAGTGAAAAAAGGGCAATACGCCATGGCTGGCATGTTGATACTGTCAGTTTGCGAGCAAAGCTCGCCACTCCACTATATTCTGTCACAAATCTTGATAGTGTACCGACCTTGATGTGGTTGGCACAAGATTGAAAGAGTTTGGATACTACTAAGTTGCACATCTTTTGGCACCGGTGGACTCGCTCTTTCAACTAAGCACGTATTTGGGAAACACGAATGTGTAAAATTACATGTATACTCATACATTGCTGTATGTTTTTTCCCTCTTCCTTTTGTTGATTTCTTCCAGATGGAGACCCACATGTGGTAGACACATTCATTATCACACACATAAGGAGCAGCTACTCTGCCCTTTTTTCACTGACAGGATAGGGAATCCCCCTCTCTGTACCCCAGGGAGGCCAACCCGTGCCCTGAAGAAAGTCCAGGACCTTTATGGCCACAAATGGACTGAAATATGATGTCTATGGACCATATAACTCCTATATTGACCCATTTTTAGTTTATTTTAATAACACTGACAGACCCAAAAATAAAGGGAAACTGGGGTTCTGTCGGAGGTTTTTTACATCTTTAGTCCCCTTGGTCTTCTACAAACTTCAAAGAGCTCCCAACACTGTGGTTGAGCCCACCTCGACGTATAGGCTTTGGGGTGACCCGATGATGAAGCAAGATACCATTAGGGTGTGTGTGGGTAACTAAACAAAAGGGAATCTTTTCCTTCCTCAACTATTGTGAAGTTACCCATTTTTCCATACAATTTTTGTGGTTTAGTGATTTCGTGTGGGAGGAGTTACTCCAATCCAATTTCCTCTCTACCCTCCAAGCATTAAAAGAGTTTATCAAAAGCCTTCCTTGTGTACACACGCAAGCAGTTGATCTCCATCGCATCCCATGCCATACAGTATATAATACATTGATCTATTTTCAGCCCCACATTCTGCCAAAGTGGTGTTTGGAGTGTAGGAACCTGTATGATCGACTAGGTCCTCTCTGCGCGGTCACCTTCTCCCCTCCTGTTTTGCTGAATTTGTTGTTGTTGTTGTTGGCTTTAGGACTACGTGAACTTTACCACTGCTAACCTGTGCTAAAGTGCTTGTGCTCACTCCCTAAAACAAGGTAAAACAGGCTTACACCTGATTGGTATATTTAATGTACTTATAAATCTGTAGTGAAGAGGTATACCATATACCAGGGACTAGTAAGTTAAATGCTACCTTGCAGCACTCATTGATCAATCCAGTTAAGTATCCCTTTGAAACATGTGTCAGGTCAGCCAATGCACCCTGTGAACAGTTTGAAACTGCAAATATAACCTGTCAAAGTAAACCCCTTGGCAGGCCTAAAACTCCCTATTTTTAGGACATCAAAGTCACCTCTAAGGTATGCCTATAGAACCCATAGGGTAGGGTACATTGCATTTAAAAGTTGGATATGCATCTTTCATTTTAAGTAGTAGTCAAAATTCTCACAATTTTGTTTTTCACTAATGTGAGGCCTACCTCTTTCATATAAATTGTAATTTAAAATCCTGTTTAATGATAAAGTTGGATTTGAAGTCACAATTCTGAAAAATACTACTTTTAGAGTGTCCTAGCCAGTTTGTGCTTGCAGTCTGTTTCCTGGGTCACATGACCAGGTGCAGTTAGCAGTTGGCCTTTGTGTATTCCTCCCAGACAGCCACACTATGGAGGGACTGGGTGTACACAGGATGGGCCATCCAGGCTTGATGAAGGGACAGAGCTGTGCACAGCCCCACTTGCACTCCATAGACACTGCCTCAGCTCAAAAACAAAGAACTACACACTAGCCTATGTGACTGCTGACATCAGGGAACCAGGTAAGTGTGAAAGACACCTCTGTGGGGAAGGAAACTCCAGACGTTACTTCAACTTCAAAGCCGGCTCATGTATAAAACTAAGACCATCAGACCCACTCTTCAGATCACAGAGGACTGCCTTGCCACCTGTGGCATGCTGTGCACTTCTGAGGCACCTAGAAGACAGCCATGCTGCCTGAAGCTTGCTCTGTGCCCTCAGAGGACTGCCCTGCTGCTTTAGACCTGCTTACCTGTTTGAACCTAAGACTTTCAGAGTAACTCCATGGGCTAGTTTGCTGGCATTTTCAGAGCCTCAAGTACAGAAAAAGCTACAACCATCTTGAATCTACACCTGGACCATGTCCAAGTCAACCCTGAACCTCCAAGTGGGGTACCTCCAGTCATGGACCTCTGGAAGTGTTACTAAAAGCTCCCATATAACCCAAATCCAATCCGTGGGACTATGTTCTTATCAGCAGCGGCAAATCCTGTTCGGCAGCTTCTCACAAAGAAGTATCCGGCCTTGTGGAGCCCTCATCAGCTAAGCCTGCAGCTTCATCCCCCTGGAGATGATCAATTTCCATAAAAGAGACTAGGTCCAAACAAAGAATTGTTCACCGCGACATCATCTAGTGGCTCCCAATGACGGGACGGTTGCCTTGCTTCACTGAACTTTACCTTCTCATACATTTTTTTCAAAAGAATTCTTCTAAGTTTGAAGCTAAGTGGAGACTGGGCCCAATCAACTTCGTGAATCCGCTCAGCGCTCCATCGAGATCAGCCATGACTTTCAACTTTGCTCCGGTGTCGGGAAACCAGATGTTTGTGGTTGGCGTGTTGATCTTTTACATGCTACTTTTCACTCTAAACTTTAACAATTGATAGCTCCTTTTATACTGATTGGATTTTTGTAATTGGTCTAAAGTAATTTAATAAAATGTACTCTAGTTACAATATTCCTCGCAGTCTATGCTTAGCATACTTCTGAATGTTAGTTATATTCCTCATCCACCTGACTACTTATTAATACCCCGCCTACTCGTGCTTTTTTATTTAAAGGTGGGTTGGCAATTTGTTATACGTGGCTGCTGTTTGCTCTTGTGTTGGAGGGCGAATAGAGATACTTCCATTCTAAGAACAACAAGATTTTAAACCTATGCCTTGACATAGTAGATACTGGGCCGATCATTGGATGGGTGAAATGCACTAGCACTTTGTTAGAAAGGGGGGTCTCTAGTTGGCAGAGGTAGGTAGCCTTGTTCAAAGAGGGACCATTGCTTCTAGTCAGGGTTAGGGGGATACACTTCTAAAATAACCCCTGCTCACCCCCTTAGTAGCTTAGGACGAGCAGTCAGACTTATCTCAGAGGAGGTGTGCAAAGGATTAGTGAACGCATACAGTAATACAGTGAAAACACTACAAATGGACTTCACACCAGTTTAGAAAAAAACATAATCTTTATATAAACCAAAACAAGACCATCCGACAAAAAAACACAATACAGTAATAATAATATGACTTTCAGATGGTAGAAATAGTTCAGTTCAAAGCAAATTGCAGATGCAACACTTTTCACACAAAGTACCTTGGATGAGTTACGCAAACAAACAAAACAGGCCGCAGAGAAGGTGATGCGTCGGTTCCTTACACTCAGTGAAGGTGATGCATCGGTTCCTTGCTCTGGGGGAGGTGAGATCTCAGTGCCTTAGTACGGCGCAGGGGAGTTGAGGAGTCTGTTACTTACCGGAGAGGAGATACTGTTTTGGTTTCTTGCTGCATGGGGAGTTTACAAGTCTGTTTCTTACTGCGTCCCCCAACGATGCGACAGACTTGGCTCATCGATGCGATGCAACAATTCGGGACGATGCATGGTTTCTTGCAGCCGCACAGCAGGTTGGCATCAGAATCGGTGCGGTAATCTCGGACTTCGCAGATCTTTGCACCAGATACGTTGTGCAGCGATTTCTCAAGTCGCAGCAGTAGCTGTGATAGTTTCTTCTATATCCTACAACAATGCCTAAAAAAAGTGTTAATTGAAGGTCATGTAGCACATGTAGCACAATTGTTTGCTAAGAATGGGATCAAAAGGGGAGAAAACCAGGGAGACAAATTTCTTTTGAAACATAAATTGTATTTTAGTGAATATACATATTTGCCATCTTAATTTTATATAATAAAACTTATGGGAGCGTGACACTGCGTTTCATTGAATGACATGTAACCTGTAGGATACTGTGCACAAGTGCTTGTGAAGGATTGTGACGGCGCAACAGACAGTGAGATAGTAAGTACAGCAATAGAAGGGGGCACAACAAGGAGCAAATGAAAGTAAAATTAGCATAGTTAGGATAACCACACAATAAATGGTAATGAATACAACATCATCAGGACCAGGCTTTATTGCCTTGGGACCTTGCCCCGCCTGGATTTTTTACAGTGCCCTACCTAGATATTTGAAAGTGCACCCTCGCGCCACTGCATATAAATAACAGTAACCTGGTCCTGATGATGGCCAAAATACCTCTACAGGGCTAAACGCCGTCGACTTTTCAGCAGAATTCTTGGAGCTCCCTTCAAGGATTCCCTAATTGATGATTTTTGTATTCATTACAATTTTGTTGGCAAAGGTTCCTCTTGATTGCCATAAATGATCTAAAGTGCAGGGGTCTGAACCCCAATATTTAGGCTGCAAAATCATTTGTTCTTTGGTAGCAGAGAAGCCTTGTGCCTGGTCAAAACCGGTTCTGTCCTCTCTGGTGTAGCTTCCTGGCAAGAGGTGGAGACAGCATGGTCCTTGGCAGACTAGGCCCATTCAAGTGAAAGGAAATCTCCCCTACTGCAAATGCAGCCCAGGTCTATTCAGCCCAGCCCGAACTCATCAGGCTCTCTGGAGCCACTCCTCCTCCCCAGCCCCTGTCATCCAAAAGCCACGCAATACACAAACCTAGCAGAGGCACACTGGATGGCTAAACAAGAAAATACCCACTTTCTAAAAGTGGCATTTTCAAACACAGAATGTAACAATAAAGATGCATGTTAACATTCCGAGTTCAGGCATTCCAAACGTTATTTTCCTACCTTGTTCCCAAGGGTAGTTATGCTTATAAGATGTTATAAACACACTTCCAATTCTATCCTATGGGAACAGGTAGCCTTGCACTTTACGCCTAGCTTACCTCTGTTTGTTAGTTATACATCTTAGCCACCTGACTTAGCTATAATACTTTCTATGAACACAGAGATTGCATTAGCCAAGAAGTATTTGTTTGACTTGAGATTAATTACCTTTTTAATGTTATGTTGTATTTTGGTTAGGCGATCAAAATGTAATTGTTTTACAGATAATTGGTTGTATCATACTTTTTATTGAGGGACAATTAAGAATTCATTGTGATTTTATGTCTCAAATTGCACAATGTTATATAAATTGTTATGGTCAGTTTGGCTGAAAACAATAAATTATTTAGATACTCTATTTGTTCAAATTAGTGTAGGATTTTTCTTGGATTGTGTTTTCACGTTATTACTCTTTAAATGCTGCATAGATACATTACCTGTTTTTTGCCAAGCTACCAGAGTTAAACACAAGTTAATGTAGTGACTTTTTTGTAGTTCATCCTGACAAGAATGATGGCTGTTGCTTGAGTAGGGATTGAGCACCCTCAACCAACAGCCCGTTAGAAATCAGGGATTTTATTTTTATTGATGTAGGGGTGGGAGCTGCCCATCATGGGCAGGCCAGTGCCCCCACGCCCCCCCAAAAAAATTGCAACAGTCTTTCTGCTCCCCCCAGGGGCAGATGGGGGCACTAGGCACCAGAGGTTAATTTTTTCTATAATGTGGGGGGGGTTGCCCAGAATGGGCATGATAATGCCCCAACCCAAAACCATTACCACAGTCTTTCTGCCCCTCTCCAGAG
Source organism: Lissotriton helveticus (assembly GCF_964261635.1). Classification (NCBI taxonomy): domain Eukaryota; kingdom Metazoa; phylum Chordata; class Amphibia; order Caudata; family Salamandridae; genus Lissotriton; species Lissotriton helveticus. The sequence goes on from NC_136062.1 coordinate 431,150,484, forward strand.
GCATATTGGAGCAATAGCTCCTTATGTGCCCCCCCGGGGGGGCAGACAGCTCTCTAGGCCTTAGGATTTTTTTTTAATCAGGGTTGCTTGGAATGGGCATGCCAATGCCCGCACCTGCACACAAAAATGCCATAGTCTTTCTGCCCCCTCCCCTGAGGAGCGGATGGGGGCAGTGGCCCCTGGTCTGCCCCGGGAGGTGGCAGAAAGCCCACTAGGTGCCATCAATTACACTGGTTTTTTTATGCATGGGGTGGGGGCTGCACAGAATGGGCATACCAATGCCCCCACTGCCAAAAAACATAGCCACAGTCTTTTTGCCCTCCTTGGGGAAATATTGGGTAACACCGTCTGATTCCCCCCAGGACATCAGAAATCCCACTAGGCACAAACTATTTTTTGCAATGTGCCTACCTGTGGCTTTTGGGCCCTAGTGCAGTCGGCACATAGGGAAACCTAGCAAACCTGTAGATTTTTTTATACTAGACACCAAGGGAAATCCAGAATGGGGTGACTTGTGTGCCTCGCACCAGGTTCTGTTACCCAGAATCCCTTCCAAACCTCAAACTTAGTAAAATAAAACACTTTTTCCTCACATTTCTGTGGTGGAAAGTTCTGGAATCTGTGTGGTACCCACAAAATTCCACCCACCCCACATTCCCCAAAGTCTTCCAAGAAAAAATGTACCCCACTTGTGTGGGTAGGCCTAGTGCCTGCAACAGGAAACAGTCCAAAGCGCAACAGGGACACAACACATTTTCACAGTGAAAACAGACCCTTTTTTTGCAAAGGGCGCATAGTTGTAGATTTTGAACCCTAGCCCTGCCGGCACCTAGGGAAACCTAGCAAGCCTATACATTTTTTAAAACTATAAACCCAGGGAAACCAGGATGGGGTCATATAATGAATATCTTCATTATTGGAGTCAGAATGGATTCAGAGATTCGAAAGGCTGCACAGTGAAGCACACATTGCTGTGGCGTAGCTGAAAGAATGCTTGCCATGGCTCATGTCATTCATTCATCGAGTCATCAACATTGCAGGGAATTCATTGGCTGATAAAGCTGCAAAGGAGACGGATCGCACTGCCACAGTTGCTGCACTCAAGTGAAAACCGCACACATGGGCTCTGCAAAGATGAGCCCGAGACATGTTTAACGGCCTTCTTATGTGGTGGCACAATCAGTGTGGCAGATCCACTAGTAGCATTTAATTTACTGGCCCGAGGCACATGTAGTGCTCCATAATAGGGACCTATAAGTAAATGAAATATGCTAATTGGTGACAAGCCATTGTTACCATGTTTTAAGGAAAGTGCACAAGTTTTTTAGAACTGGTTAGCAGTGGGAAAGTGCACTGAGTCCTAAGGCCAACAAAAATGAAATTCAGCAAAAAGGGGAGGAGGAAAGCAAAAACTTTGGGGTTGACCCTGCAGAAAGTTCTAGATCCAACAGTGACCTACTATGATTCTGTATTTTGGGCCATATGTACTAAGGCTTTTTTATTTATCTAATTTTCCCAGGACATCGCCCATCGAAATCCACCCTCACCAGGCCCTATCGCCCCACGCTCTTACCTGTATGGGCCTTCGGCTGTTGAAGAAAATAGTCAAAATTTAATTTTAAAGAAATGATTGCCTTATTTAGCCTCATCGATGCTGGTGATGGAACCACTCCGATACCAGCCACGGACACGCTGTGCTGGTGACGGAGTGGTTCCGTCACGGCCCGGCCGCCGCGCCTGCGCGGCGTGTTCTACTGAGTGGGCGGGCCATGAGGGAACCACTCCGTCACAAGCACAGCGCGCCCGAGGCTTGTGACGGAGTGGTTCCGTCACGAGCATGGCGGCGCCGCGCGGTCCCCCCACGCCCCCTAGCGCTGCGGCGGAATTACCGCCGCAGCCAAGGGGTTAATGGCAAACACAGACAGGATGCTCTGCTTAACCTAGCAAGCCACCATCCCTGTGATTGTAGCGAATCATGGTGGGTCTCAATTTGCGACTCAATTAATATATATTAAGAAGGTAGAATTGCGGCTTGCGACCCACTACAGTTAGTAGTTTGCAAACTTATCTCTTAGAACATAGGTTGGCTTGAAAATTACCAAATTGGTCACAAAAACAATGGCCTCAAATTGCGATCATTATTGTGCGACAAGTGTTTAGTACATGTGGCCACTACATTGGTTTCCAAAAAACAAGTGAATTTGGCAAAAGTGTATTTATTTAATGAGTTTTGTTTAGCACAAACTTGGCCGGAAGGTAACAGAGCGCTTTACAGATTTGGCACGGTAGCAATTACACAAGTTACATATGGAGTAAATAATAATATATAGTAACAATGGTTAAAAAGTTGATTTGCAAATAGGACCCCTTTTACCAATTGAATTTATTCATATATGAGGCATGGTATTATTACATGGCGAATCCTAAGATCTCACTTTTTAAGACACAGGACTGACAGCATGTAACATTTTTCAATTTTTAAATAGTGAATCTGTACTGGTAGCTATTTTCTATTTAGGAACCGGGAAATTTACTTTTAGTACAAAAAGGCTAAGAGTGTACAACGTCAAATGTTTTGAATTAGTGTCTTAGAGCTTCAAAGAAGTAGATACATTTTATATTGGAGACCTTGGCACGCAGGGTATTCAGGGTGCAGAAGCCTGGAGTCCAACCTCAGTCTGCATACCACAAGGGCTGCCCATGTACACAGTGTAGTATCCTGCAGGACAGGTTCTAGTGGATGTACATGTAGGGGCAGATTTGCAATAACTGGCGCATCCCTGCATATCAGCAGGGATGCGCCAGTTATTGTGTGCCGCATCTACGCCACCCTGGATGCGCCGCATTTATAATGCGGTGCACCATGGGGCAAAAACGGCACAGATGTGTCACGCATCTGTGCCGTAAAAGAGGCACATTGCTGGAGTTGCGTCGCAGGCGCGACGCAGCTCCAGCAGTGCTCTGGGGGGCCCTATCTCCACAATGCTGCGTCAATCCTTATGCCTGCTACAAGCAGGCGCATGGATTTGACGCAGCATGGGTCCAAAAGTGACTGAGTGAAATCTTGTAGATTTTACTCAGCCACTTTTGGGAGGCGTTCCTGCGCTGGAATGACCCCCCCTGCGATGTAACGCCTCCTTCTGGCGCAGGACTTTACAACGTGACGCATCTAGGAGATGTGTCACATTGTAAACACCCCTCACCATGGCACATCTTTCAGCCGCCGCTGCACCACAAAAGTGACGCAACAGTGGCGTAAAAGAGGCGCAGGGGGCTTGTAAATCTGCCCCGTAGTGTTTCCACCAGCCACTCCTTGAGGGCTGGCTACCACACTGATCATCACAGGCCTCACCGGTCAGGTGACCCTGCTAATGAAAGGGGCGGGGACACGTGCCCAGGGCCAGAATTAAGTACTATATCACAGTATCAGTGTCCATCATTTTCTAAGTATGTGGACCTGGAGCCCAACTACTTTACACACAGCACCACCCAACACAAGTTGCACCTGTTCCACTCCGCGGAGGAGTGACTGTTTACTTAATGCCAGAGTCCTACATCTATTAATAAATCATAGCATGAGCTGCCTTATCTGCAGTACTGCAGGGCCAGTTGCTTCACTGCAGGGACCGCCATGGCGGCCAGGGCAGCTCGCGTCATGAGTGCATCATTGCTTGACCCCGCGCCTGCCCCCGCTGACAAGGGGGTCGATGCCTGCCAATAAGAGTAGCGTTTTTTAGTGAAGTGGATATGTGAGACATTGACCCAGACTGCTCTGTCTCATTTTACAAAGGCCAAATGCAAGCAAGAAAATGATATTGACCTTTGAACCCTGCTGACCTGAGTGGATTGGAACAGGCGACCTAAGAGCTCAAGGTCTTTCTATAAATGTGCTCAGCCATTGATCGGCCCCTCCCATTGCCCTGCTGATTGCACTCTCTGGACCTTTCACTGAGGCTTGTCGTTCATAATTTGTGGACTAAGGGGGCCGAGGAGTGCGTCGTGCACTTTCATAACCAGGATTTTGTATGCAAGGGGCTGTGGTTGTGTTTGATGCTTGCTGTGTGCACTGCAGCACGTGGTTTCTGCTTTCATTCATCATACCAGTGAATTAAATTGCATGACAACGAGGAGCCCAGTACAAACACATCAGTGATACATTTCAGATGGCAATCTTTGAATGCTGTCTCAGAAAATCTTCTCCTTACCGCTACATGAAAAACTGCCTTTGAGTAACTCCAGCATGATTCCTTTTTCTTTCTTCAGAATGACCCTCTTCTCATCTCCCATCCTCTGCACGCGTTCGATTGATGAGTATAGCCACCTCCCAATCTCACATCTGTCTGCCTTTATCTCTCCTATTGTATATCTGCAATGGACTGACACCTCCTTTCATAGACTACAACCACCCCCACCCCCCGATTTTAAAACCCTGGGGCATATTACCAACCAATAGAGATAATTTTTGTCTCTAACTTGTTTAGAGACAAAAATTATCGCCACAAATCGGCGATTTTTATCGCAGATAAACCTTGCTATTAGCAAGGTTTATCGCAAATGCGATAAAAAACGGCCGCAATGCATGAATATCGCTGAAAAGTCAGCGATATTCATGCATTATCGAGCAAATGCTCTTAGCCATGTTATCCACCTCCCATTGGTTAACATGGCTAAGAACTGCTCAGGGCAGGTGTTAGCTTTTGGAGATATTCGCGCTTAGCGCGAATATCTCCAAAAGTTGGTAATAGGAGATAGCGATGTTAGCAACTGTTTCCAGTCGCTAACATCTTGGCACGCCCACTTTGCATGTCATTAGTGATAAATATCACTGACATGCAAAGCGGGGCCCAAGATGGTCGCTATCTCCTATTAGCTGTCGCTAACTGGTGTTAGCGACAGCTTGGTAATAGGGAGATAATTTTATCTCCGCTTTCTTGGCTTTTAAAGCCAAAAAAGCGGAGATAAACCCCCTTGATAATATGCCCCCCTATTCCTGTAAAATAACATCACCTAATAGCAGCTAGCCTATGTCACCACCAGGCACCTAACTGGTAATAATATAATTTATAACAAAGTTACCGGAGTATTTTGTATTCTTGAGGCAACATGACTAATCCCAATAACCACTTGATTATCTAGTAGCCTTGGGTTCCCGATTAGTGTGCTACTTATCGTAAAGTGCTTCAACACCTCATCAGTAGTAAGTGCTACACAAATTCCATTACAAAGCTCCACATGAAGTGATATTACATTTAGAGCATGACATTGCTCTGGTCTCTTTGATAGATACACCAAAAAACACAGAAGTAACTTTACTCCAGCAAAAACCTACTATAAAGTTATCTATCTATCAGTCAGCATTGACGTTTCAGCCATCAGCGCTCAGCATGCTGGGACTTACAGCCGCGGCTCCTCCACTACGCCGGCAGCCCAAAAATGAAAAATAAAAAACAATAATAAGCCCCTCTTTATTATCGTTTTATTTTTTATCTCGGAGGCAAGGCTTGGGGGCGGGGTAAGTGAGATAACAGGTTGGTGGAGGAGTGATTTGCACTGCTATTCAGTGCACACAATGATCTGGCTGGCCGTCTCAGGCTTGCGAAACCATCATGCACACTAAAGCTTGCCCCAACCCGGGCTGCGTTGCCGTGTTGGAGAGAGCAAGCACAGGCTCCCAGCCTAAGTGGCAGTGCAAATCATCAGCGCTCAAGCCAATCTCGATGCTGCTTTCAGCGGAATGGACTCTGGGAGAATGTGCCTGAAGTGGAGAGGGGCGTGATGCTGCGATGAGGTGATGCAGCTGGTAAGTTTTTGAAAATGTATTTTATGTGTTTCTGTCATCCTTGTGTCCGGGCACCTCTGACCACTCCCACCACTCCTCTCAATCCCCACACCGGCCGCTACAGGGAGCACAAATTATTGGTGCTCAGGCCAATCCTGACACAATTTTTAGCAGCATGAAAGCAGCATCAGGATTCGCTGCAGTGCACTCTGGGAACCTGTGTGTGCCATGGAGAGGGACGCGATGCGGTGATGCAGCGGGATGGCAGGTAAGTCTTTTTTTAAATGTATTCTATCTGTTTTTTGTTAAACGTCTGTCCACCCTCCCATGCCCCCCCCCCCCCAGCCCACCCCATCTCTCCACTTAATCCACACACCTCCATCCGCTACTGGGGGCTTGTGGGCTCAAGCTAAATTGGGAACTAAATAACCAGGGCAGAAGTCCTAAAAAAAGAAGTGGGGGGTGTAGGAGAGTAGGATCTGCTTACTATGGTTACCCCCACTTTTTGCTGTGTTTCACTAGTTTATCAACTTTAGTTTGCCTGTGGCCCTGCTAATCAGGACCTCAGCCTAACTGTTCTCTCTCTAAATTGATATCCTGTACATTAGGTACACGCCAGAATGGTTACTTGGTTACCCCTGTGAGTCCCTAGTATATGGTACCTTAGGTACCAAGGGCATAGGTACCCCAGAGGCTTACCAGGGGCTAAAGCATGTATTATGCCACCCACGGGAAGCCTTCCAAAATGTCACCACAGGTCTGCTCTTGCAGCCTGGGTAAGGTGGTGTAAGCACCCCTTACTGGGATATAGTATACCTATATCCACCATTTAAAACAGACACATATTAACCTATAAGTCACTCCTATGGCAGGCCTAGACAATCCTGAATGCAGAGTGCTTGGTTTTGTGTGAGAGGGTGCACTAGCATGAGCTGAGCCCCTCTGCAGCTTTCGGAAACCCGTCCTCATAGCTGTTCTGTGATATGGCCATACCACATACTCTTAAGTGCATTATAATCCTCGCGGTTAATGCTAACTTTGGTTTGGCTTTACCAAAACATGTCGGTTTTGGTGTCAAACACTTTGGAATACTACCCCCCCCCCTCCCCCCCACACACCAGTTCTGACGGCACGGGTAGCATTCCACCCTTCTAGAGGAAGAAGACATGTACACACTTACTTACCCGGTAATAGTTTAAAAGAGCCCCAGCATCACAAAATGGATGCTGCTGCCACAGACACAAGTCTGACCTCCTGCTGCTGGATGAAGCTCCGGTAAGGGAGGCCTGGAAAATAGGTTTCCGGTCCAGGGAGGTGCTAGCACCTCCCCAGACAAGCTTTAGTGTATTGGGGCAGGGTGGGTTGCATTCAGTGAATGCTTTTTAGAAACTGCCTGGGGCACACAAGGTGCTCCATGCATTTCCCAGTTCAAACCAGTTGCTGGGGCACTCAGCCCCAGCTCTGGCACGAAACTGGACAAAGGGAAAGGGGTGTAACCACTCCCTCCCCAGGTCTTCCCATAGGTGGGACCCTAGAGTTAGTCCAACCCCTAAACTAAGTATAAGTATAGGAACCCAGTCCTTAGGACTTTAGATTACCCTGCATGAAACTCTAAAGAAGAAATCTTTGACCTTTGACATTCCATATCGACTGGAAGATGGAAGAAATCTCCCTTGGGGTCAAGGACTGACCCTCCTGTTCAAACAGGCACCAAAGAAGCATCTTGCTGGTCTGCATTTTCGAGGCTCCCGCCGGACCCTAATGAATCTGCAACACAGGACACAGACTCCCAGACATCTCCGAGGCTGACACGGGTCCCCAGGAAAGCTGAGACCTGTAGCTATCACGAGAGACGTGGGACTGGAACTCCTGGACATCCAGCACATTTGCTAGTGCATCTACTGCCAGAGCTTTCCCGAAGTTGTGCATTGAACTACTTGTAGTCCAATGCATGAGCATCTGTTACAATGAAGATCACGAGCCTACACTCCACGAGTGTTCCGTGGGCCCACTTCTAACATTTCTGCTTGAGGCACCTTTGCGATCCCTGGTCCATCGTCTGGTGAGTCCCCACGAAGGTAACTCTTCTACTTCTTGGGCTTTTCTGGTTGCTCCAGACGTGCCCTGACTCCCCTCCAAAGGGTGAGTCTCTCAGACATTGCTGGTCTGCACTGAAGCCAATCTTGTCATCTTATGTGGGTTGCTGTTGCCAAGTCTTGTTGGGTCCAATCTGGATTCCAACACTGCAGCACTCGACATCCTTTGTGGAATAGCTCGAAACCAGCTCCTGGTCATCTTTGACACCTCCTGGTCCTCGTGGATAAAGATTCAAGCTTCACCTACTTCACCTTAAAGCACACGACATCGGCTGGCATCTTCTTGTCGCCATCCTGGTCACTGGCTAGTGACCCAGACTCTGTCCCCTCTGCTTTCAGATTCTTCAGATCTCCAATTCACCCTTGGATCCACCCAGACACTTTTCCTCTGGCCGCCTGCAGGACTTCTTTGCAGCTCTCCATTGGAATCGATGACAAAACCCGACACGAAAAGACAACTAAGCACTTGGCTTGCCCGGGTGAGGTAAAACGAGTACTCCGGTGCTCCTGTGGGTCTTGACTCTCGAAGTGTCCTAGTCTTAAATGGTTTCACCGCAGTCCACTTCTAAGTGTCCTTAATCTTTAAAAATCTAACTTAAACTTTCTCCATAGAAGTCAATTATAATTTGCGGCTGTGTTTGGACACTGCATGCGTCCCACGTGGGTCTCCTGCATCCCTACCTTGGGTGGTTCCTGGTTGCCCCCGTGGTTCTACTGGGCCTAGGCCTCACTTCTATCCCTCACGTGGTTCTTATACCACTATTTTAGTATATGGTTTGTGAGGCCCCTAGGGCAAAATGTATACTGTGCTATTTACTGTGTGCTATTTAAAGTTCTTGTATTGTACTTTTGCCTCTAGCCTCATAAAGAGACTAGGGGGGTTGTGTTTAGAATAAATACATATATATTTGATATATACCTTGTGTGGTGCACTTTCATTTGATCATTCAAAAGATTATAGACTGGTAAAACAAGCTGCTTACATTCCTTCACAGCTACCACTAGGATAGCTGTCTCTAAAGGTTGTCTTACCTACCATCAGTAAGGGTCCTTTGGACTGGTGCAAGGTGCCCACTAGAATAGTGGACATCACATGCCAGGCCAACTTCTCACAGGGGATGCTGACGTCACGACAGGAAGTCATGAAAGGTGTCTTGCACCATCAGACTCATTGCCTCCCCTTGCTCACCCCTTAGATGTGATTGCATCAGAAAAGCCAGCGCGTGAGCAGCGTTCTGAATGAGCTCTGATCTCGCCCCAGAGAGGCCAAAGAGTGAATGTGTTGCTCCATTTGCTCCACTTATCGAGCTCCCGTTAAAATAAGTGGGGGACGCCGTCCACCCACGTGGTACCCTGACTCGTGCCCTGTAAATAACTACATGTCCCAGCATGCTTAATACTATCTGCTGAGGAACAGGAGTAGCTGTAAGTTATACTGGTGACATGGAACTAATAGACAACTCTGGTAGCACATGAGCGATGGCTGCACCCCATATAATTAGGGGTCCGGCACGAGATTGGCCATAATAAAAAGAAATTCTGAGCACAGACCAACTTTGGTTCTTTGGTTTCTGCTGGTTTATGTACTGTCCAAAATCAGCCAGCACGTGTTCCACGCCCACGGGGCATTTTCCATGTTTTTTGAGCATCAAAAAGATTGTCATGTGTTATTAAATTGAAAAATGTATAAAACAAGAAAATTCGATTTCACTCTAACCACTCTCTTTGCTTACTAATCAAAAACCGACGGATTAATGAAAATTCACTACTTACATGAATAAATATATTTTGTAAAATTAATTCTCAATCATTTAGAAGTACAGAAAAAACGCGAATGAAAAGGTAATGCTTTTTTCGATCTCTACACATGCAGACTGCAACTAAAAGCTCATTTGGTCATTCATAAAACTCAAGGTGATACATTTGTGAAAATTCTTTCATTCGTATTTAAACAGAAGAGCAACAGCAAAATCTGAGCATGTGACGGAACAGAACTGGTGGCACGTTGAGTTACTTGTGTCCTCATTAACAAAGGAATGCTCTAGGCGCAATAATCTCTGTGGCTTCCTTTCCATGCACCGTTTCTGACCTGGCAGAATACCCAGGCAAGAGAGAAAAGAAAGGTATTGGAAACAATGATGACAATTTCTCTTAGAAGGTGCAATACTGTATTAAGGACGCTTCTCTCATTGCTTGGGCCCAACTTTAGCCACTAATCTGGGTTGTAAGGAACACGTTGGCCGCGCTGTCCTCTTCTCCAGGGAGCTTGGAAACACTTTTTTGCCACTTACTGAAAAGGTGTGTGAGGCCAAGGTGTGAAGTCAGAGTGTGAAGGCACAACGATCTGGGTTCTGGATAATAGAGTGGAAAAAAAACAACCTGCATGAAAGGTGATTGTAAACCTGCTCCGTCTACATAAAATATTCCAACTAAAGCCTTGGAGGTTGGCTCGAGTTTTAACTCCATCCAGGCCGGATGCAGAAGCTCCTTTTAAATGTGCTGCTAAACATTCATCTCTGCCTCAAAGCAGTGGCCAGGACGGACCTGCAGTGAGCAGGCGGCACGGATGTACCGCCAAGACTTACACACAGCTGCAGAACAGAAGCAACAAGCATTGGTATGGATAGTAACCCCAGGAAGCGAAAACAAGGGGTGACAGAAAAAAAATCATGGTTCTTATAATAATCAAGATAACTACAATCCTGCCGTTGGCCTTTCAGGGAATGGACAGGCATGCTCAGGTCCTCACCACACCTTTAACCCTTCCTGCTAACGCAGGGTCACTGCACCCTCTACAGGCGGGGGAACAACGTTGCTGAGATAACAGACAGGATCTGACATGTGTAGTGGAGGTCTACATGAAACTCTTTCTCACTTAGTGCCAGATGTATCAAGATACTCTTTTGCGATTCTCAAATAGCGATTTTTAAGGAATCGCTATTTGAGAATTGCAAAATGGTATGTATGTAGAAATTCGCTATTTTTAGCTATTTCTTAAAATTCCTTAATTGTGATTAGCAAATTGCTAATCGCAATTAAGGAATAATTTCCCATTCATTTCAGTGGGCCAGGGGGCCCATAGGAATGAATTGAGAATAATTTCAAGGGTGCAAGGGTGTCTTAAGGACACCCTGTTGCACCCCTGAAATTAACATGTGTGCGCATATGGCGTACATACATGCCCTAAGGGCATGTATTTGCGTCACATGCCACCTTTACAAATTGCTTAAAGTGCATTTGTAAAATAATTCGCAAAATACCACCAACTAAAAGTTGGTGGTAATTTGCGAATTCTTAGTGTGAAATCGCAAAACTTTCTTGTTTCTTACATACCATTTAAGGAATTGCTTTTTGCGATTCCTTAAATGGTAGCGCAAAATTAAGGAATCGCAAATTTTGCGATTCATTAATTTTGCAGGGGAATTTTTTTCATACAACGCATTTCCCGGTTTTTTGTCGCAAACGCTGCTATTTTGCGATTCGCTGCATTTGCGACAAAAAAAACGCATGATACATCTACCCCTTAGTGCTGTGCTGCCCCTTTACCCGGCCATCAAGGTGAAGACAACGTCCCGGGCTTTTGCTAAGGAAGGTCTGTTCTGCATCGCGCTTGCATTAGCAGGTCAGCCCTCACCCTTTACCTAGAAGACATGTGAATGGGGTCCAGCTTAAGAGTAAAGAGTGCTACAACATTTACAATGCGAGTACAAATATTGCAAACATATTTAAGATTATTTCATGTGCCTCCTATATCTTTTTGCAAATGTCTGTATAAGGTAAATTTACAATTTAAAAAGTGGCTCTCAACCCCCGCTATTCATCTAATAAGAAATTATTCAAAGAAAAGATGAGAAACATGTGCAATGAGTAATATTAAATAACCAAGAGCTGACTTGAAAATGACATTTCATCTTCTAATTTTAAATTTGTTTACCTTCTAGACATGCCATGTTGTCCATATTTACACGGTAAAGTTCTTATTTCTAGCGAGTCGCACATTATGTCCCCTATACAGGACTCCTAGCAGCGACAGGAAGGTCTTCTCTGCATCGCGCTTGCATTCGCAGGTCAGCCCTCACCCTGTACATAGAAGACATGTGAATGGGGTCCTGCTTAAGGGAAAAGAGTGCTAGAACATTTGCAATGCGAGAACAAATATTGCAAACATATTTAAGATTATTTCATCTGCCTCTTATATCTTTGCAAATGTCTGTATAATGTAAAATTTACAATGTAAAATGTGGATTTCAACCCCCGCTATTCATCTTATAGGAAACTGTTTTAAGAAAATGATGACAAAAATGTGCAGAGCTGACTTGAACATGACATCTCACCTAACTTTAGGATTGATTGAACTTCTAGACCTGAAATGTAAAGTTCTTATTGACCGAGTCACATATTCTGTCCTCTCTACAGAGCTCCTGGCAGCGACACAGTCAGGCTATAGTACCACGTGCCTTTTCTGGGGCTGGTGGTCCCTATCCATTCCTCTCTATCCAGATGTTTCCTAATTTATTAAAATGGAGGTATTTACTGACAGATGTTTACTGTGGGTGGTCATGCTTCTTACTGTGTGAAGTAGGTTTGATGAACAGGGTCTGCAGATCAGCTTTTATCACAGGCACCTTCAGTGCTTAGGAATGACTTGTTCACCTTGTCCTGCTGTGATCTTCTGAGAGAACCTGATCTGAGTGAATGTAGAGCGGGTAATAACATTGACCTGTAGTCAGCATCAATTATTTGTCCTGATCTGCACCCGAGTGAGGGATATTTAACATTCACTTACCGGGAGCAGGTTCCTTGTCCAGGGCTCCCTCAGAGAGGATGTTCACTCTCAGCTGCTGTGAGCTGCACAAATTGTCCTGATCTAGGTTCCTATGGAGGTGATATTAACCTTCGCTTGGTTATGAAATGCAGAAATAGAGCAATGCACTGCGCTCCATTGGATAGCACATTAACACTAACCTGGAGTGAGCAACACTAAGCTTCCTCATTGGGCTCCTATAAAGGGATGTTAACATTGACCTGGTGTTCGCTGCATTGTTCAATCAATCAATCAATCATTCTGATAAAGAGCAGCTAATCATGCATGAGAGTATCTTGGCACTGTTCTGATCCAGGTTCTTGAAGAGGGAATATTAAAGGTGAATTGATGAGTATCTAGGCATGAAGAGAAGACACTGAACTGGAGGAAGTGGTTTTATTTGTGTTTCTTTTTGTCAGGTGGTATTTTGGCATTGTTGGAATTTGTCAGGAGACTCAAAGCAATTAGCAATGACTGGGCTCAGTTCAAATGAATGATCATGATTTACCACTGGTGTCCCGGGGCTTCACCTTACTGTTGCGCCACTACTGATCACCAAGAGCACACCTTTAGCACCTGACTCTCACGGTAGTGAAGACAAGCAGCACAAGACTTGCTCGGGGACACAGAATGGGAGTAGAGAGTCAGAACTCAACAGATATTAATTAACAATCAATAAAATGCTGTACTGCCAGTACTTCACTGCACATAGTAAACAAAGACATTTTCTCAGAGAGTGCTAATGGGCAGAGGATCAGTGGTGATATCACAGACAGTATATAATGGTACAATACATTGGCCCTTGTCCCCATGAGGGATTCCTAGTGCGTCTATTGGATCAGGTAATGCAGTTTGACTCACTCACAATTTAGCATGTATCTGCCCATGTAGGTATTCACCCCCCCCCCGAGTGAGCTTCAGTGTTATTGCACCTTTCAGTCCTTGGACTATCCATTAAAAACTGTCATGTTCATCTGTAGATGTGCCTACAGCAGTTGATGGTCAAGGGTGGATGTGCTGCCAATGGTAGCATGCGTCTTCTCCCATCCATAGAGTTGAATGATGGAATGTCTGACCAGCATGTCCAATACGATAGTCACAAGGGGGCGGTTCAGGAGTTTGAGGTTGGAGTTGAGTACACCCAGAGGCTTGGTTTCTTCCTCTGCCCCAATGTGAAAATCTCCGACTCAAACAAGTTCGATGCCCACTAGGCATGGCCCATACAGGTAAGAGCGGTGGGGCGGGGAGTGGTGGTGCAGGGGGAAGTCGACTGATGACGGGATAGGTAAAATAATTAATAAAACCACTTAGCTTCCCCTCACCTCATCACCATGTCCTCCTCTGCCATCCATTATCAACCTGTTTGCTTGGACACTGCAAATCCTTCCAAACCGGTTGCCACATAACCCTCATGGCCACACTGCTGGCAGTCTGAAATGAGCAACCTGCAAAGCTGCTGTGGCATCAGGGGATCATCAATTCACTGCAGCCACACTGAGCTGAAGTTGCTGACTAAGCAACATATGAGTTGGACCCTGATTGGCGCTGAATGACAGCTCAAAATGTGAGCAGTTGGGTAGTTCCATGGGTGAGCTCTTCATGGGCTGTGTCATGGGCACAGTCTCAGATTCAGTATGCTTCCCTTCTGGACTCAGATGCCGATGGCTCCTGACCCGCAGATGCATTGGTGTGCCTGCTGCTGGTAACTTCTCCCTGGGGGCTGGCCATTTTGGCATCTCCCCAATCCACATAGTTCCGTCTTTTGCTTTAATGTTTGTCCTCTATTGAGAACTCGCTCTGGGTGGAGCTGGAGTTATTACTGGTAATAATGAGATAGAAAAACACTCCAATGAAATCTATCAACAGGACCTCCCTCCTCCAGAGACAGACCATAAACTAATAAGGTGAGACTACAGTGAGGATAATAACAGTATTAACAAACGGTAATAAGCTTCGTCACATGCCAATGCTCTAAACCTATATACTCCTAAAATTGCAGAATCTTTTTATCTGTACACAAAGAAGAAGAAAAGAGACGCGATTGGTGTCTTCACATTCTATACAAGACGAAGGCACGTTTAACACGGAACAAGATATTGCAGTTCTGTGGAAAGCAGAAAATAGCATTTTCCTGGCTTGGGTACTTATATATTTGCAGGTATCTAAGCCAATAGACAAATATTAGAGTAGTTTGATCTATAGGTTCATACCATATCTCTACTATTTTGTTCCCCATATATGTCTCTACAAGAAAAATAAAAAATGGAGATTCTAATATGTAACCAGCAACAGTGCAGCTATTACAAGATAAGTAGGTAATGATAGTATATTCATCTTCTTTTGTTCTTGGTGGTAGCTCACTACAAAATCTTGAATCCTTTCATCTTCTGGGGACTCTATGGACACACAATTTCCTATGTAAATCTGCACTCTATGTTTCATGCACAACTGATATAGTCTCCTTTCTGACTATTGGAAAATCTTTTGAAAATCTTTTAAGAGACTCTCAATCTAAATAACAAAGTTATTGAGACCATCCCTCTTTCTTCTTTTTTCTACACTATTTCCCCTGAGAGCACTTGTAACGTTAACCACTAATAGAACTTAACCTACTAAGTAACATAAGTATCAAGGACTCAGCACTTACGTATGTACCACCATTGTATTAATTACAGATGTGAAGATACCTCTACCTCCAAGGATATCGTCTATTTATTGGCCCTGATGAAGGTGGCATAGTTTTATTTTTGCACCGAAACGTACGTGGCCGCTGACAGGCAACTGAAAATCCAACTGAGAAGGATCCGCAAAAGAAGGATAGCAAATGCTAAATTGGGGTTGGCATCTATGTATAATATCTAAATAATATCCCCATTGTGGGCCTTTGCAAATTCAGTTGTTTTTCTGTTTTTCTAGATCCCTTGTGCGTAGTATGTATGAGTAGTATGATTGGTGAGACTGACATGGATGAATGAATAAAGCTGTTTCATTTAGCTTTACTTTTATTATGGAATGCTTAGGTGGGGGTGCCATATGAAATTCTGTATTGTGTATTTATTGTAAAATCACTTGTACCGGTTTGTTCGCCATAAGTTGACAGGGTATGCTCAGACGTGAGTACCTTGCTCACTCTGCCACTGGATTCAAGCAAACCTGGCTGAAGACGGCTGAAATGCCAGAAACCGGTCCTAGGAAGCTTGATTCTGTTCCAGGGAAGGCATGGCTTGGCAGTTCGGGCTGGACTGTTCCCATGAGGCACAGGGTCAGACTGATTTGCATATGGCCATGTCTGAACTGGGGTGGCAGAGTGGGCTAAATAACGGTGATGGATTAAACCCAGATCTGTTGACTGGGTGTGAGTGTTTGATTGGTTCAGATGCTCCGTCCATCACCACCCCCTTTTGCACCGCTTTACCTCCATCCCAGCACATTTATCTACCAGCTGTGCCCCCAAAGATGGGGAAAAATAAAGGGCACGGCACACATGCTCAAATGAAGATGGAGAGGTTTACGGTACAACTGCCGAAGGAGGCGGACTCCCAACAGATGCCCCTCAGACAGAGCAGCAACCCATCTCCAGTGATCTGGTTATCCTTTTACAGTTTATCTTCCCTAATCTTGGATTCAACCACCTCCTTGGATGAATATCCAAGGAGGTGGATGAATTAAAGATTAGGGAAGTGAGAATCAATGTGTCTCAGTATTGGAAGATGAGGTGGCCAAGCTCAAGTGCACTGTATTTAAACTGTAATCCTGAAAAATCGCAGAGAACAGATCCAGACAAAATAATCTATTATGTGTAGGCCTTCCTGAAGAAGCTGAAATCCCACACCAAGAGAAATTCCTCGGGTCAAGGAAGGTAAGCTCTTGCCCTGGTTTGTGATCAAACAAGCACATTGCTCCTTGAACCAGCACCTTCCTCCAGCCCCTCCTAATCCACTCTCCGTTCCTATAGGGACAGGGGTGTTATCCTCTGAGAGGCCTTCCAGGTAGTGTATCTGACTTTTGAATCCACTCGCATTAAGATTTTTCCCAACAAAACTAGGACTCCCTAACAGCAGAGGAAATCATACAATTAGGTAAAGCCGAAGGTGCTTGTCATGAACATACAGTACTTCCTGCTAAACATAACATGACACATGATCCTAAAATTTACTACTCTGAAACTCTGGGGGAAGCCTGGGAATAGTATATTTGACGATTGTCTCTCCGGAGAAAGACACCACCGGTTTGCTCTAAAGAAAACTACCACAATAAGGTAGCAATTGTTTAGGCCCCACGGAGAATGAGGTCGTAGAAGCACAGGAGATGTACCTGGAGCCCTTAAGAATCTTCAGACCTTTATAGAGCCCACTTCCACAGTGGCGAGAGGCGCCTGAAGATTTGGGCATCATAAAGCCTGTACCTTGACTCAAGATCCACTAATGTGCCAGTAACCTGTAATCTGCCCTGCTGCCTCGTAACCATTGTGGGGGATGGCCTAAGGCTCAAGGGGCATGCACTGGTGCTAATCTGGTAATAAGTCATTACAAGTAATGCACCTGATGATAAACATGGTAGAAAGATTGTGTATTGGAAGAGGACTCATGTTAATATTTTGCCCAAATTTCGTTTATTGGTTTGTTTTCAGGGGTTTTACAGGCAAATCAAGCTTTGGGAGAGCAGTATCGGGGGGACATGTTGTTTTTCAGAGGTATGAAATTGCTATTTCCTATTTCAGTCTTGCTTCGTTCTGCATGACCTTTACTGGCTACAGGAATTAGGGCCCACCCCTAAGCCAGCAATCGCGGTCAAAAGTCTTGGCATTAAGATAGACGGCGCCCTCTCAATGACCAATCAAATCTCTGCGGTAGTGGGTACCTGCAACGGCATCATAAGACAACTGCGCAAACTTGTTCCACTTCTTTCCCAGTCCACGCTCCGTGCGATAGTTTCTGCCACCATACAGTCGAGGCTGGACTACGGAAATGCGCTCTACCTGGGCTTACCTAAAGCCTTAACAAACAGACTGCAGGTAGTCTTAAATGATGCGGCAAGACTAATCTTCAGACTCCCAAGGAGATCACATGCATCCCCGCTGTTGCTGAGTCTTCACTGGTTACCAGTGACGCAAAGGTCGGCTTTTAAAAGTCTCTGTATAGCCCACAAGGCTATCTACGGGCAAGCCCCTTCCTATATCAAGGAAAGACTAGTCATCTACAGGCCCGAAAGAAGCCTAAGGTCCTCCGAGGCTCAGTTGCTTGTATGTCCTCGGTACAGGCTAGCCACAAAAGGAGGGAGATCTTTTTCGGTCCTACTGCCCAAAATGTGGAATGAGCTGCCTGAAGCCCTTCGCAAGGAAGGAAACCTACTTCGCTTTTGGAAAGCCCTAAAGACAACTCTATTTAGAACAGCGTTGAGCTCAGTATAGATCCAACGCGCCTCCTGTTGCTGCCCGGGCTGTTATGTCATTGCGGTCAAAAGCGCCCTGAGACCTGTCGGTGATTTGGCGCTATATAAACCGACATTAACAATAACAATAACAATTAATATGTAGGATACCACAAATTGATAGACCTTGGGATTGCCTCTTACCCATTCAACACTCCAAACATTTATGTCCGTTGACTCTCTATACTACAACCACACTTAACCCAAATGGTGCACTTTACAGACCTCCCATGATATCACAATTTCGTGATTTGCATAAAAATCTGGATATCAACACTTACAAAAGTGCCTATAAAATTTGTGCAAAATAACCACTCTTCTTACTAGCTCTGTGCTGCACTAGGAAAAGAAGGCGTGAGCAACAGGCTAGCAGGTAGCAGAGGTGTTAACTGTCTCTGTTGCCTACCTTTCAAATGCACACAGCCTCCTCCTAATGTGGAAATATCCTGCAGCCCCTTCCCCCTCACACGTTTGTGTACCCCCTGCCTAGGGTGGTTTTTATATGCCTCTGCTATGAGTTAACCAAACACGGATTTAACTCGTAACTCGAGCAGCACTTGAAGTGATGAAAACAGTGGGGCATATCAACAACAAATAGAGATAAACATCACTAAGCGCGTTTAGCGATGTTTATCCTATCGCTGGATTTCATTGCCGTGATAGCACTGTATCAACAACGCTTTTCACAACGGGGATAAGCGATAGCGCGGAAATCGCCCTTTTGCAGGGAACATTGCTGGTTTGTCAGCGATGTTCCCTGTGAAACGATGACAACCTTGCTGATACGACCCCGTGGTCGTATCAGCATATTCCACCCCCTATGTTAAGCATAGATAAGTCAGGATTTTAGCTATTATCTAAACTAGTTAGTTTTTTGGCGAAAACCGCAGTTTTCGTTAAATTCTGTGTGCTAAAATCCTGTGGGCTGCCTTGTAAATATCGCTATGTGAACATCAGCGATATTTTACAAGGTAGTCCATCCGGGGTACGCCCAGTGACGCCCACTTTGCCTCTCATTAGAGATGCAAATTAGAGGCGTCAGAAAAAAGGGTGCTAACATGCAATTATGCATGTTTGCACCCTCTTGTAATTAGGGCGATGGTTTTATCCCTGCTGTTTTGGCTTTTTAGAGAGATATTGTAAGGTATAAAAAGGTGGGTCTTCTCTAAATCAGATATCTCCTTGAGAATAACCTTTTCAAAAGTGACAATCTCTTTCGGAATCATGTTGGATGAGGGTGAAAAGGTAGACGGGGGTCTAAACGGTGTTACCACCATTTTAGGCTCAGAGGGGTTAAGTTCGAAATAGGAACGGAGTCTAAGCTTGCGGAAAAAGCCCATTCGGACTGGAGATCCAAGAAGTATGGGTAGGTGGTTGGGACGAACGACAAGCCTTTACTTAGGATGGAGGACTCCTGTCTGGAGAGTGTGTGATTCGATATATTAAAAATGGGGATGGTGTCAGAATCGGTGTTATTCATTACCATTGGTAAAATTTGTGTCTGGTCTGCCGTTCCCCTTGGGGATTGTGCCATCTCTGCTGCTGTTTTACCCTCCCTTTCTTTTGGGGTTCGGGGTTGCCTCTGGATAAAAAAGGAGTCTGGTGGCGTGCAGGGCCACTAGGTCCCTCACCAGGATCTGAGCTGTCATATGATTCAGCAGATGAATCGGTGAATCCTACTACAGTATTTCTTCTGTTGAAGCGACCCCAAGGTCTTGGGGTTTGTTGATGTGGATTGAAATTACGATTCGTATCAAAATCTTTCTGTAAATAGGGATAAGCTCGCTCAAGGGTGAAGGTTTTAATATCTTTCTTAACCTTATTGGATTTCTTATTTTGTTCAATACGGTGAAATTCCAAAACTGTTTTGTCAATTTTTTCAAGTAGGGCCTTAGTGTCAGTATCCGTTTTGTCATCAATTATTTGCTTCTCGAGGTCTATAATGATGTTATCCAATTTTTTCAGTTCCTCACTTGCAATTTCTATTCCTAGGACCAACCAGTGCCTAGAGCAGGTGGTACCAATACTACTAAAGCCTGTTATATATTTGGGATTGTCCGTAAAGACACCGGGGATATTCCTGACTTGTAGACCAAGTGGAATAGTATTGGATTTCAAATATTGGGTTAGCATGAGAATCATTAATTCGAGTCGAACATGTTTCTTCTTTTGTTTTTCTAAATCCTCAGATAGATTGGAACTGCCAGTGATGTTGGGTTCTTCTTGGTCAGTAAATAGAGAAGGACCTGCGCAAATCTTATTAATATATTCAAGAGAATATAGGGGTGCCGAGTCAGACATTACCGTGAGAGGGAGAAAAGGGTGATAAAGTGTACAGAAATGCTCGTGCCAAGGTAGGGAGGCGAGGGACCACTTAGGAGAAGTGGAAGGAGAGCAATGCCCTTGCAACCCGTAGATTGCGCACAGTTGTATTAGTAACAACAAGGGGCCCCAATTCAGTCAGCAGGGGACCTCGGGGAACATACTTTTTAGAAGAACAGTGGTCCCATGCATTCAGGAATACATAAAGCAATAAATATAGATGGAATCTGATCTATATTTGAAATGACATGTCCAGAGATCTTTCAGGTTTATTCTATAAACAAATGATCCATGTAGAGAGAATACCTTCCACAATTACACCAGTGTGGTACACAAGCCTGTGCCCAGCACTCACGGATCAGATACAGAAGGTAAGTTTAAGAACATAGAAGGGCTTTTCAAGGCAATCAAACGTTTTCTGTTATTAATCCAATTGTACAGAAGTGTCATCAGTGCACCATTACATTACATAGAAATCAAGTTTTGTATAGGGTGCTAGACAGGTCGACGGCGTTTCGGTCCCCCCATTTAAATCATGGGGACAATCATCAGGACATACAATAATTGCCTTTAGGTTAATTAGCCCCTAATTACCTGGGGAAAGGAAAAAAGTAGACATAAAATACATATTTAAGATTCAAGAATTACACAGTATTTAATTAGCAATTTCGAGATCAGAGCGTGCTGCAGATCGTGAATTGTCTGTATTTTTGTGGCAGGCACATTTTTGGGCAACTGTGAAAATACCACAAGTTTTGAGCCTCAAATGTTGCACTTTTGGGATACAAAATTAGCTACCCAAAGCCACAGAATCCTGGGGGTCCGACTTTAAGATCATGTGATGGAATGTTAACAGCCCAACACTGATAAAGGAACACTGACTGGGTTTGCAAGGTGCACTCTACTCCTCATTACAAAATTATTGATAAATGAACAGTTCAGTTAAGCATATAGTCCATCTTGTGCTTCAGGAGGAGAGGTAGCCAGCCATCCCTCCGTATAAGGACAGAGTACAAAACATATAAAGCAATTTTTCCAAGCACCCAGAGAGTAGACTGAGGTCGTGTTTCAGATGTTCTTTATTCTGATATCTTTGTTGCTGCCCATATGCCAACACATATTTCGTCTACAACTGTTTGAGTCACAGCAGACTTCATCAGGGCACAAGCAAATCGCTGATTTTGGGCCACGCGTACTCAGCGGCTCGATTCTTTGCTCTACACATAGGCAAACTTTAAAATACTTCTTACCTGGATACCAGGAATAAAGTTTTCTGATTTAAGATTTTCCATCAAATAATGTCAAGCCTTACTTAGATTATGTATTATTATTCCAGATAGACCTAATGCTTGTGCCCTGATGAAGTCTGCTGTGACTCAAGCAGTTGTAGACGAAACACGTGTGGCATATGTGCAGCAATAAATATATCAGAATAAAGTACATCGGATACCGCAACCTCAGTCTACTCTCTGTGTGCTTGGAGAAAATTGCTTTAATGTTAACAGCCTCATAGAGCACATCAAGCAGATTGCCGTCCAACGTCATGCAAAGCAATTCATGTGTGCCGTACTGATATTACAAAATACCCACTTATTGAGAATAGTGTGCCCCTTCCTGAAATGCTTTAAATACAACAGAATAGTTCATGCAGGTGTTTACACAGGATCCCAAGGGATGGCACTCCCTTTACACAAGAAATGTTTGATGGTGGTGACCTCCACAGTCTCAACGCCCAGAGCCATTTGTGGGAGTGGGGTACCTCCTCGAAGGGCAGTAGTTCAACTTCTAAGCACCTGCATACCACCCCAATTACCACCACAATTACTTTTTCAAGCTTTGAAGGCAACAGAGGAGCCCTCTTTACATTCCGCTGCAGTACCTCTGTAATAGAGGGAGACTTCAATGGCTGCCTTAATCCACAGTGAGTTGGTTATCCCAGGCCAAACACCTTTCGTCTTGGATTGACTCCTTGGGGTCATGTGATAGGAGGATATGAAACTCCAGAGACAGGAAATTCACATACATATTTGCAGCACACATATAGACCTACTCCATGAAGCAACAGATATCCTACACGTGACAGGTGTCATAATCCTTCCTCGGAGGATCTCAGACCACCCATCCTTTCCAACCCAGTTTGGGAGGACCAATATCATCTGGCATCCTATCTGGTGACTCAACACATGGTGCCTAGTTGATGTTTAGTGCTCCGAATACTGAGCTTTAGGCATATTTTGAGATGAACAAGGGCACAGTCTTTTTTCAATGGGCACAATGGGCAGCTGAAAAAGCCACCATGACAGGCATAGCATACGGGTTTTCAGGCATAATGAGAATGAAATGCTCCACCAGATAAAAGTGATTGAAACACAATTACTAGACATGGAAAAGTAACTTCTCACTGACCCCTTGTTGGCTCTGGATTGCCAAATTCAGCTGTCTAAGGCCTTGCTGAAACAAATTTCACTTGAAGAAGCCTGACATTACTTGAGGGCATCCATGCAATGGGTATATGAATATGATGATAAAAGCAGAAAACTGCAGTACTGGCTGGCCACAAAAGAAATTAAACCCTCCGGTAGCTGCACAAGTACTACGGCGGATGTTATAATGGTATTCGTAGACTACTATCAGAAACTATACACCCTCCATCCTCAACCTCAAAAAGGAAATGACCACCCAAAACTAAATGATCTCACTCTGCCATGATTCCCATCATCACTGAATGAAGATTTGACAGTCCCTTTGCGCACATAGAAAATCAATGACACACTAACCAATATGTAGCATGTGAAAACTCCTGGACCCACCCATTATCGGATATTTATTTTATACGCTTCTTGTACCCCATCTCCTTGACCTGCACTTGGAGGTGACTACCAAGGGAACATGTTCTGCTGAGCTTGATGTGGCCATCATTGGTGTCCTCCTAAAGCATGGACAAAAACCT
Source organism: Lissotriton helveticus (assembly GCF_964261635.1). NCBI lineage: Eukaryota > Metazoa > Chordata > Amphibia > Caudata > Salamandridae > Lissotriton > Lissotriton helveticus. The sequence goes on from NC_136062.1 coordinate 431,173,865, forward strand.
ACGCAATGCTCATCTTATCAATCTCCCTCCCTGATGCATGTGGAGAACAAAATATATCCAAAAATACCTGCAAACCTGCTTCGTTGAGCCACTCAGCCAGTGCGGTTTTATGCTTACTCCTGGTACCTCCTGGTATTGGATCTGCTGCGTACAATCAGTTGTTTAGTCATTTTTGCAAAAAGACTTAAATCAAATGTGCTTTTGGCCGCAATTTGGAAAATACGTCCGGCTGTGGTACGTCATTCCCACCGGCTATATACAGGTAAACATTGTGATTTCAAAATCCTTTCCTATATGTAGGGATACCAGTCATGGATGCCCTCTATCCCCACTCCTTTTAGCTCTAGCTATCGTAACCCTGGCATGGCTCATCTGCTGTGGTACACTGGTTCAAGGCTGGTACTCGGATGTATAGGTGGAGGACAAGATTGCACACTATGCACCCTCAACCATTAACCAGTGGCGGTTAGCATGGATCTGGGGTGGTCAGGTGAGAGGTGAGGGGGTAGGGAGGTATAATTGTGGAAAAAAGAAAAATTCACTTACCTCCTTGCGCCTTTATCCCACGTCTTTCCTCCGCCGACCAGGAAGCAGCCAGGCTCCCCAAAGCCAATCACAATGCTGCAATGCAGTGGTGGGATTGGCTCCCCTAAACCAATTGCAATGCAGCATTGTGATTAGTCTGAGCACCATGGTTCGGAGCTTTATTAGATCATCCAAATCCCCAGGTTGCCTCTTCTCTTCTTTGTAGAAGAGAGGAGAATTGCAGACTCGTATAGACTATGGAACAATGAACTAAGGGGCATATTACCAACAAGTAGCGATATTTATCGCTAAATAGGCTTAGCGACAATTTTTTTATCGCTGCCTATCGCTGGATATGTTAGCGGAGAAAACATGCTATTAGCAACGTTTTTCTCCATTGTGCTAAAATATCCAGCGATAGCGGCGAAATGCGTGAATATCGCTGAGAATACAGCGATATTCACGCATTAGCGACGAAATTGGCTCTTAGCCATGTTATCCACCTCCCATTGGATAACCTGGCTAAGAACTGGTCTGAGCAGGCGTGTTATCCACCTCCCATTGGATAACCTGGCTAAGAACTGGTCTGAGCAGGCGTTAGTTTAGGGCGATAGCGGGAATATTTTCATCGCTACGTCTGCCTTGCTAATAGGCGATAGCAACGTTAGTGACTGCTTTCAGTCGCTAACAGGTTGGGGACGCCCACTTTGCATGTCATTAGCGATAAATATCGCTGACATGCATAGCGGGCCCCAAACCGCTTGCTATCACCTACAAGCTGTCTCTAACATCAGTTGCTTGCTAATAGAGCGATAGAATTATCGCCGCTAATTGCCTATCGCCACCCTTGGTAATATGCCCCGAAGTAACAATAAGAATAGGCATTCCCTACATTTAATACTTGTCTTACTTGATTAGATTAAGGATATGATTACATTCATTAAGTCAGACCTCTGGAGTGTTTATAACCTATTCAGAGTCAGGCTGGATGACGAATGGAATACAGTAGTTAAATTCTGTCTTTATGAATATCATGTCATGCCCTCCAGACTCCGCAATAGCTTGGCGGCATTCTACTATTTCATTAGATAGGTTTTTAATGGTTATTTGGGCCTCTTTTCCATAGTCTGCGTTGATGGCATACTGAGAATCCTTAGCTCAGAAGAAATGACTGGAAGGGCACTCTAGGCTGTTTTTTCTATATTAAGAGAGCACCCTCCTTACGCCAAACAGGAAAAATGCCTAATTCATTTCAAGTCAATAGAGATTTTGGGGTTTGTCCTTGATAGTTATGGAATGACAATGAATGACAAAAAGGTAACAACTATGGTCACCTCAAAAAAACATAAAGGTCTTGCAAAGTTTCCGACGCTTATCCAGTTTTCAGCTCATTTTGTTCAGAATAGTTTAGCCATTGTTCAACCCATAACATGATTTGGACCACTGAACCTAATACACGATTTACAAAATTAAAAGATCAATCTCAGATATCCAGATGTGGTTGATTCATTTCTTTTTAAAGTTAACACTTCACTTTTTTCCATGATGGGAGTCTCTTCACAAAGGCATCATAGAACAGAGCAGATTCATCCTGTGGCATATTTCTCACAAAAGCTCTCTCCAAGTAAGCTGAATAACAGCATTACTGATGTGGAATTGCTAGCAATAACACTTTGGAAATCGAAACAGACCATTGAAAACTTCAATTTTCTTGAATCTGCAAAAGCTCTGGCATTTACAGTGGGGACTTTTTTTCATCAGACTATGACTTCACCATTACTTAAAGACCAGGCTACAAATTAGGAAGGCAGATGCATTATCCCAGATTATTAAAGGAGACTCACTTGAGCCCAATCTGGAACCACTTTTATTTTGAACTCTAACACGTATCTCGAGGTTTTCCGCCGTAGAAATTCCTGCAAAGACATTTAAAGTGGTATTAGCTCAAGCAAGGAATTCCAACCCTAATTGGTTGAAAAATAACCTTACTATTTTGAAAGGAAGACTTCAAATCGACAGCAAAATTACAACCAAGCCTTCAGATTAAAGCATGACTCAAAGGTTGCAGATATCAAAAAGATACAATTCAAAATTAAAGGTACTCTTTATGTAATGATATTGCTTACATATGGGATACAATTGCACTATTCAAAATGTTTTTGACCCCTCCTTCTGTCCTTTAAAATTCCGATACTACCGCATACACTTTTCACTAGGTATATTAACACCTCTTCATCCTACCCTGATATAAATTCCTAAACATATGCACATTGATTGTAAATACAGTTCTAGTACCGTTGTAATATCCTCCAAAGTATTGTAGATATTCTCATAATTGTTCCTGTAAATGTACTAACTTGGTCACCTTCAAACCATATCTATGTATATTAACACATTTTACATCTATCGCGTTGAATTGAATTGTATCTCACACGTTTCCATGTCCTAAATAGTTATACTTTTATTGTTCTGACATCTGTCTAACACCCTTTGTTGGGACTGTTCCTCTCTACAAGGACACCCCCAAACTATTTGCCTTATTCCCTCAATTTTCTGCTGAAATTGTTTTTGTTGGCCCTAGTACTCTGTGCACTTTACCACCACTAAGAAGTGCTAATGTGCCTGTGCTTACCCCTTTAAACATGGCAAAATTGGCTTACACTTTTCAGGTCTATTTAATTTACTTATACGTCCCTTGTAGAATGGTATTTCATATACCCAGGGCCTTTAAATAAATGCCACTAGTAGGGCATTCAGCACTTATTGTGCCACCCACTTTAGTAGCCCCTTCAAACATGTCCCAGGACTGCCATTGCAACCTGAATGCAGGTTTAAACTGCCAATTCGACTTGGCAATATAACCCCCTTGCAAAGCATTAATCTCCCATTTTCATTGCATATGTCACCCCAAAGGAAGGTCCTAAGTAGCCCATATGGCAGGGTGCATTGTAACTACAAGGTTGGAGATGTAACTTTAATTTGTATGTTTCCTTGTAGTGAAAACCTCCTGAAGTTGTTTGACACTACCGTGAGGTCTACTTGTCCGAAAGAATAACATTTTGCTGCCTTTTTACATCTAATAATTGCTAATGTTTGACTGGGGATAGGTAAGCATTTCTTGCTTGGTATCTATAAAATTGTAATTAAAAATCTTGTTTAATGGCATTGCAGTTGGCCAGATTTTTTTAATATGTCATAGTCTTGTGTGTCTAGATGTCCACAGTTGGCGCTTTGATGTTATAGGGACTACTTTCTTCTAAAAACGTAAAAAAATCATAAGTCTGGTTCTATTGATTGGATTTTTTCGTTGTTTTGGTGTCAAATTATTTGTTAACTTTTTCTTCATTTTGCTGCTAATTTGGTGTTTGTGTGCTGCAAAAATACTTTACACATTTCCGCTAAGTTTATCCTGACTGCTTTTTGTGACAAGCTGTCCAGGGTTAAGCAAAGGTAATTTAGTGACTTTTGTGGTTCACCCTGCCAGGGCTGGCCGCTGTTACTCGACGAATGCTAATAACCCTGTCAACCAACAGAACAATTTCTCACACCCCTCAATATATTTGTATACTTATTTACTAAAATGTTCTCTTCTATTTATACATGTTACCCTTTCCAGGTAACTTCTTCTTCAACTTGTATAGCGCTCTGATGTCCTACAGGATCTGATACACATGAGATTAAAATAATATTTGAGTGTTTGGAGGATCCATAGTAACACGATCTTCTTAAGTACTAGAATAAAATATCATTGCAGATTTGTTGACCTCACAATCCTCTAAGTCACGTGATCACTTTGCAAAGCATCATTAATTCCATGAATTGCATATATTGCTTTGGATCCGACTGATTATACACAGAGTACACAATTTAAAGAATCCCGTATTTAGAGCTTTTTAACTTTGGTTTTGGATGGTTATTAAAGGCGCATAGAGAGTATGCTTCTATTTAATAGCTCCTCTTTGCAATTCTTAATGGAGACAAAAACATTGTATATTTTTCTGTAATTTATCTAGGCGGTTTATATGTCACATTTTGGAATTTGTTATGTGATTTTTTGTTAATTGTACTTCTAAACACTTAATTAAACAATATATGGATTTCTTAAGGTTGCATTGGCCCAACCTTCTGACTCATCTCAAACATCTTTCTACTACTCTTTCCAATGCACTATCCTATCTTTCATCCTATACAACTATCAATATATACTCTACATCCACACTCATTTATCTCAAACCCTATACCACTACTATGATCCACAAAATAACAGTTTCTAGACTCTCTCCTACTCTACTCCTCCTTGCATCATCTGACACCTCTTTTACTATAGCCGATACCCTAAAGCAAACCTTTCTAAACTCTTCCCTCTGACTCCTATCCTCCAAAACTGCTTTTTACTCATCCAAAAGCATCTTCCTACTGCTAAAAACCAAAAATGAATACATCTTTCACTCTTTCATCCCTCCACTATCCATTTCAATAAAAATTAACAGACTAACACGGTCACTTCTCAAATTCCATATTCATCTATACTAATTCACCACTAATTCTTTATGGGTTCCGGAGTGCCGTGCTACTTGCCAGAAAAGCGCTTCAACACCCATCAGGGGTAACAAGTGCTATTTGAATGCAAACCTTTCTTCCCCTTTTATCCCTCCGCTATCCTTCTCTCTCCGAATAACTGACTAATATCCACCACTGAAATCACTTCATATTTCACCATATTAATTCACCACTAAACCTTTATGGGCTTCCTGAATAGCGTGAGTCAACACCCCATCAGGTGTGATGAGCGCTATATAAATGCAAACCTTTTTCCTCTTCTATCCTTCTGCTATCATTCCAAATCCAAATAACTGACTAACCTATCCACCACTTAAAATGTACTGGCATGTTTCACTATACTGACTCAACACTAATCCTCTATGGGTAGGGTGCTACTCGCCGAAAAAGCGCTTCAACGCCGCGTCAGGGGTAGTAAGCACTATATAAATGCAATTACAATACAATACAATACTTTACAGTTCAAAGATCACGTTTCAGCATTTGTGGTGCTTTTGAACGAGAACTACTTTTGACATTTTATATAGTTCATGGAATGGGCAGCATGAAGTCCCATCGCTAACATCCCTTATTGAAGGCACTAACTGCAGAGCCCTATCATCAACTATAATGCTTAATCTTTGTTGAACTATCAGAGTGTGGGGAAAAGCAGCATTTGGGAATATAATTCTTTTAAAATGGCTGCTGACATTTAAGCAGCAGAACTTAAAGATAGGGTTTGTTTAGATCTAATCTGAAAAACGAACAAGGCGGCATTGTAAATAAACTCTGGAGATCGAAGAGGAACAGCGCAAATTATACTGCTGCAGATATATACACACCCCAGGATGAGCTAAGATAGAAGATTTTTAACAGATTTGGGACTGAGCCAGGAACAGGGGCACTCGCCTGTTTTTTTGTGATATCACTGGCTGAATCGCATTCATGTAATTCTAAATTTCTCCAAGTTTCTGCAGCCTGCATCTCATCAACATTTCTCCGATGCATCCTAAAAAGAGAAACAAAAATGTATGCTGAAATTATTAATATCTCCCTATATATTTTCCTGTATTTGTGGGTTGTGTGTCTCACAGATATGTTCCACGTCAGTGTATTTAACATGAATACGTACTTGGAACCTTTTTTGACATCTTATTGTACACGATTCCCTTTGAGAGAGCACAAGTTTGAAAAAAATGTATAAGCACGCCATATTTACAAGCACGTAGTTAGTTTAAACATGTTTTGCACACGAGTGTTTTATATTCAATAGCGAAATGTATAGAATGTTAAGTAGAGTAACCATAATTATAACGGTGTGAGATTAAATGTAGAAATGTTGGAGTATATGTGAAAACCTCATGGTTCTCTCATGTTAAAAGAGTCATGTCCGAATTAAATGTAACTTTGGATTCCAGTATTTTGTGTAGGCCTTAGGGCAATTCACAGCAAACCTGAACGTGCTGCTAAAGTAATGTGAGATAAAGTTGACATGGTTCTTTCAAAATGTACTATTGAACTTAGGGTTAAAAGTATATGCTTTATAGATGTGTTATTTTAGAAACGTATGCTAGTTAAGAATGTTTGCTGTTTAAATCAAGTTAACGTTTTAAGAGTGCAGGAACCTGCTGCATGTAAATCAAGTAGGCCAGAACAGATAATGTCATGTAGTTTAAATCGTCATGTGCTCGTTAGAGGAGAGGTCGTGAGGTGTCCAGTATGGAGCTCTGAGAGTGTTTTATGGCCTAAGATATGGTGAAGTCTGGAATTTGAGGCCCACTGCAGGACGAGCTGTATGCAGGTGCGAGGGTCCTAATCAGCTCGAATGAAAGGGACTTTGTTCAGTGGCGCCTTGCGCAGGCCTGTAGGAGTTTCCAGGAATTTCAGGGGGTATCAGCGCACTGAAGAAGCCGCCTGGGAACCAAGGTCAACTATAACGAGGGTCTTCAAGAGTACCATCATGGAGTTTACCGCGCAAAGATGTACCACGTGAGGGGCGTCCCAAGGGGCGTTTCTATTGGAAATGTGATTTGGTATTAGGGAAAGTGACCCGGGAGGAGAGCAGAGCAGATGATTTTGGGAGCCTAAGGAAGCGGATGGGTAGGCAGATAGGCTGATCAGGAGAGACCCATTATCAGAGAAGAGACAAAGAGAAGTGCGTGATCTTCTTAGGAAATCACCACGGCTGACACCTAGAGGGTAAAGATCTTGTTAAGTAGGGATGTCATTTAGTGTAGTGTAGGGACAGACTAACCTTAATTTTCTTTTCTGTAATGACTTTGAGGTTGCAACTTGTATCCATTTTGGCAAACCTGATGGTTTTCGAGCTTGTACTTATTATTCTGTTTTTCAGACTCAGATTATTCAAAAAGTTCATGTTCATAGTGATATCGATTTATCTTCTTAATCTCATTTTGAGAAGTTTGTATCTTCAGTTATCTTTGACTTTATATTAAATCTTTAAAACTTAATTTTGGTCAGTGGTCATTTAGAGTGGTGTAAGTTCTTAAATTGATTGTTTACTGCGAGATTACCTTTTACTCAAGACAGGTACCAACGATTCAGTCGACAGGAAATGGGATTTGGTAAGATAATTAGTAACCAGTAATCCCGCGTTAGCAGTTGGTAGCAGAGTGAGGATGGTTATCTTCTTGAGGAAGGTAATCTAGAGAGGTTAGTTTACCCCAAGGCCCGAGACGTCGAGAGACGAGCAGCGGAAGAATCGTGTACCGAAAGGTGCAGACGGTGCGAGAAAAGCAGCAGTATCGGAGAGTGAGTATAAAAAGGGTCATGCGTGAACAGATTGCGGTGTTTTGTGTTGTATTTGTATTGTAATGTCTTGCGGAGTTGAATGCCTGTAGTGTGAAAGAGAGAAGGTTGTGAGCGCGCGCAACCTGGTAAACTGGTAACCTGGTAAACGGGTGAACTGGTGAAATCTTAAGTTCAGGCCAGAGCTTAAGTGGTTTTGGGTGTATCGAACATCCAGGGTAGTTGTCGACCATAGTACGGAGGTCACGAGGTACCATTGACCGCCGTGGATCCAAGATAGGGGGAGTGTAAGAGTGAGTGTATGAGTAACGGACGCTGGTCGAAAGTTACTGCGTGTGAGTAACCTATCGGAGAAGGCGATTGTCTGGAAGTAAACGGAAAGACATTTCGCCAAGTTAGGGTGACAACTACAGAAAGACTGTGGGCGTACAGTCAAAGAAAGGTGATCGCTTGGACGGAAGTAATCATTTTTCAGAGTATGAATGGGATGCGTGCATGACCGAGGAGACGAGCTGAGAAAGGAGGGGAACTGCTGCGAAGGGGGACGGGTGACGTCGGCTAGAGCCGCGCTCTGATTGAGCGGTTGGTGTGACGTTAGCTAGAGCCGCGCTCTGGTTGGGCGGCTAGAGTGACGTCGGAGGAAAGCCGCGTACGGATAGGCCAGTTAGTGAGAACGGCGCTGAGATTGGTGGAATATCATCAGGAAGTAAACAAACGCGGAGAAAAGAGAAATCATGAAGTGTTTTAAGTGTTTGAAAGGGATTTTTAAACGTAAACGAAGTGAACATTATTACGGGGAAGAGGCTCCCCCAGAGGGTACGCCAGCTCATTATATGGCAACGAATGTGGGGCTGCATACGATATTGTGGATTGGGGCTTGGAATAAGCTTACGGAAGGAAATGAGGAAATGCAGTTCCCGAAGTATGGAACGTTTAAGTTAGAGGTGTTACATCGGCTAAAAGCAACCATGTCCTCATTGAAACCCTCACCTAGACCAACACAGTTTGAGGTTTTTAATGCATGGATTAAGGCTGCACACGACCGAAATTTGAACAGGCGTCAACAAAGGCTGACGCGATCGGTAAGGGCAGTGCGAGATTCCAAATGGGATGAGGAGGAAAAGCGTTGGAGGGTACAGACTATTGAGGTGGAGAAAATGTATCCGATGAGGGAGGTGTCAGGAGGAGGAAACCTCATGGAAGAAGACGAGGAAAGCGAGTCGGAGGACAATCTGATAAACAGATTGTTAATGGATAGACCACCTCCGAGAGTGGGATTGATAGAAGATAGAGGGCTCGCAAGGGAAGATGGGAATGAGATAGAGGGATATACACCACTCCCTATATCGGAATGGACACCTAGCAAAGGCGGAGAAACACCTCCAAACAACACTGTACAGAGTGTAGTGGGAAGGTTTGTGGTGCAGAAAACGCCAACCACAGAAAGGGTTGAGTCTGTGGGATTGCCAGACGCTCTTCAAGTGCCTGTTACCATAGGACCCATAGTTTCGATCTATAATTCTGAGAGAGATAGAGGGGAACAACAAAGGCAATTGGATAGGGAAAGGATTGAGATGGAAAGGAGGAATAATGTGACGAATGCATGGAAACAATTACCAGGTTCGGTAACGTGGAACACCCCATTAGACACAACTGTCGGTCCCAATTCAGAACAGGGAGGTCCGAGAGGACCAATGGATCTAAGGGGACCGCGGCCAAGATCTTTTTCAGAGTTAAGAGCTGATTTGAGGGAATGGGACGGGTCCATAGTATCTCCGAGTAACAGGACAAGAACGGAACCAGAGTGGGAAAGCAGGGGAAACGGGACAGTATCTCATTGTGGGGCCAGCGAGAGTAGTCAGAGCCGGGAAGGCCAAAGTCAAGAGAATAGAGGGGATGCATGTCCTACAAATCAGAGAGAACAGCCGGAACAAAATACTAAGATTGTAGAATGTGAGGAAATGTCCCGTCTCTGGGGGAACGGAGGAGATGAGGCGGTACGGGCTTTTCAGAATAGGTTTAGGTGCCTTCATCATACACTTGGGGAAGACGTTCAACATTGGAGAAAGGAGAACAGCGATAGGTCCCGCCACGCCTCGAATAATCAGGAATCACAGGGAAGTAGGGAAGAAAGAGGGAGTAATAGAACCTCTTACCCTCTATCCCGTGAAACTAGCCAGGATGGAGAGAGAGAGGCTGGGAGGCATGAAGGAGTGTTTCACCACCCACCCCGAGAAGATGGAAAGGCATGGGACTTAGAGAGATGGGAACAGGGGAGGACTCCCTATAATTCACCAATACCTAAACGTAGATCTCGGAGCTGGGATGGGAGAGATGCGGATGGAGGAGCTAAATTGAGTGTCTTGAAAGCTGAAATAAAGGCAAAAAGGCTTGATGTTACCAGTTTAAAATCAGATGTTGATGAGATAATAGATGGAACATTGCCTTTGGAAAGGATAGAATTGTATGAACAGGATGAGTTATTGTTCATGGCAAAGGATATTACTAGGAAAGCTAGAGCGTTTCATGAAAAACTGACTGATTTGGCAGACAAGTATGCCGTGGATTTGTCTAGGACAAGGGCATTGCAGAGCAACCACAGATTACAGTACGCAGACCAAGATCTAGATGAGAAGAGAACTACTGGATTAAAAACACACATAAGAGAGTTGGTAACAGGGATAAGAGTGTGGAGAGAACTGGATAAATGGGAAGAAAGGTGGTCGAAAAAGGGCACAGTTAGGCGAAGTACAAATGTGATGACCCCTGAGGGAAGGGTAATGCAGATGGAGGCATTCCCTTTGCGAGAAATATCAAATGGAAATTATGTACATGTGCCCTGGAGTAGAGGAGACTTAGCCGCATTTACCAACTCATTTCCGAAGTTGCGGGACAATCCAGTCGAATGGTATAAGCAGGTAGAGAGGTTCGTTAAAATCTCGAAAGTACTGTGGATAGACTTGAACACGTTGTTTGACATCGTGGTCCCATCTGATTTGTGGACCCCTTGTAAGACTAGTGTCGAATGGCCAAATGCTGAACCATTGAGGGATGCTCGAACAAATGGACCATCTGAGATTGTCATGCGAAAGTATGAAAGGGTATTAGCATGGCTGAAAGATAAGGTACCACCACAGGATATAGATTGGGTAAAAATAGACCGAACAAGGCAGGAACCCAAGGAGACAGTTCACGAGTTTTATGAAAGATTGTTGAAAACATTCAAGCAATACAGTGGACTAGATGTAATGGATCCCAAAGACATAGGGCAGTTCGTGTCAAAGTTTGTCTTGGGGTTGAGACCTGATATTTGTTTGATGATACAGCAACATTTAATCTGTTGGCAGAACAAACCACTAGATGAGATTTTACGATATGCGAGGTACTGCAGTGACGAGATAGATTCTAAAGCCAAGAATCTAAAGGAGAAATTGATGGTGGTGCAAATGCAGTCCGCTGGGAAGGGTGGCCAGCAGAAGCAGGGGATGGGACGAAAACCAAATGGTCAGAACAAAGATAATGAAGAAGGGCAGAGACCTAGGATAGACTTTGCCACTTTAAAGAAAACGACAAAGTGTCATCTGTGTCATCAGGTGGGGCATTGGCGACGCGAGTGAACCTTTAACCCTGAAAACGGAGAGCTAGAAGTAGAAGAGCAGGTCCAAGAAGACCCAGTGCAAAAAGTGACAGTCCCAAGCAGTAAGGTGGCCAAAGGGGGGACTTCGGCTCCACGGGCCCAATTCCCACAGCCACCGAAGATAGCAGCTGGAGGAAAGGTCTTTAAACAAATGCCTCTGTTTATCGAGGAAGAAAAATGTTATTACATTGATCCATTGACAGGACAACGGGTGAGCAGTGAAGAAGACTGTACCCTCGGGGCAGTTCTAGAAGTGGATCAGAGAGGGCCATTTGTTGAGGCAGAAGTGGCAGGGTGTCCCACTACGTTCTTAGTGGACACTGGGGCTACTCGTTCGACTCTGAGATCAGCGGTAGTTCCAGACTTGCCAATGTCAGGGGAAACAATTCAAGTGGTAGGAGTCGCAAATAAAAGAATGACTAGTCCCTTGACAGAACCAGTGTCTGTGAAAATTGGAAACCACATGAACGAACATCAGTTTGTGGTTTGTGACTCGAGTCCGGTATGTCTGTTAGGTAGGGATTTGTTATGCAAATTGAATTGCACCATATACTGCACCCCACAAGGAGTGGAGGTACAGACTACCGACGATGATGCTACCTTTAAGGTGGCCAATTCAAAATTCTGTGTAGAACTATATCCTACTCTGACTGTAGAAGATCTTCCACAAGACTTAAGAGATGCAGTGGCGTCAGAGGTGTGGGATTTCACAGGAGAAGATATAGGATTGATTAAAGGGGTGGAACCGGTAAAAATTCTGGTAAAACCAAATGTTGAGTTTCCAAGAACGCCTCAATACAAATTGTCCCAGGAAACGATTGCGGGAATAAAGCCTGTGATCGAGTCAATGATACAGCAGGGAATACTGAAGGAAATCGTGGGCAGTCCTTGTAACTCCCCGATTATGGGTTTGCAGAAACCTAGCGGGAAGTTTAGGATAGTTCAGGATTTACGAAAAATTAACAACATAGTCGTTTCATGTTGTCCCGTGGTACCGAATCCATCAGTAATATTGTTTCAAATACCATGTCAAGCAGAATGGTTCACAGTGATAGATCTTTGTCAGGCTTTCTTTTCAATCCCATTGGATGAAGAGAGCAGGTACCTTTTTGCGTTTAAAATGGAAGATCGCGTTTTAACATGGTGTCGAATCCCACAAGGATTCACAGACAGTCCATCCATCTTTAATCAGTTGTTGAAAAAGAATCTTGAGAATCTAGTACTGCCACAGAACTCGGTTCTGGTACAGTACATAGATGACCTACTTGTTGCGTCAGAAACAGAGGAAGCTTGTAAAGTAGATTCAATTGCCTTACTGAATCATTTAGCTGAAAATGGACATAAGGTATCTCCGAGCAAGTTACAGTATTGTCTGACAGAAGTACAGTATCTAGGGCACAGGTTAGAAAAAGGGAAACGTAAGGTGTCCCCAGAGAGGATTGAGGCGATAATGAAAATGAATGCGCCTACAACACAGAGAGAAGTTAGAATGTTCTTAGGAATGGTGGGTTACTGCCGACAGTGGATAGTTAACTTTTCACTGAAAGCAAAGCCCTTACAGAAACTGACGCACAAGGAGGTGAGTGATCCGGTACCATGGGATGAAGAATGTCTGGTGGCGTTTTTACAGCTGAGAGACGATTTATGTCGTGCTCCGGCTCTGGGAATGCCAGATTACGAAAAGTCATTTTCACTCTATTGCTGTGAGAGAGAGGGATGTGCTTTGTCAGTCTTGGCACAGACCCACGGTAATGCCCGTAGACCAGTTGCATATTTTTCGGCTACATTAGATCCAGTAGCCGCAGCGTTGCCCGGATGTCTCAAATCCGTTGCCGCAACGGGTGTCAGCATTGAAAGGAGCGAAAGTATTGTAATGGGACATCCAGTGGTAGTGTATGTACCGCATTCAGTTGAATTGTTAATGACCAGGACGAAGACGCAGCATCTGACCAATAGCAGGCTCACGCGTTATGAGCAAGTTATACTTGCCGCAGAAAACGTGACTCTCAGGAGATGCTCTGTCTTGAATCCTGCTACTTTGATGCCATTACCTTCGGTTATAGAAGGCGAAGGATGTGAAGACCACGATTGCCTTGATGTGACTGAACTATGCACGAAACCCAGACCAGATATAGTGGATGAGCCATTGTCTGACCCCGATGAAATTTACTTTGTTGATGGCTCATGTTTAAGAGACGATACTGGTCGGTTGAGAGCAGCTTATGCTGTTTGTACCATTACTGGAGTTGTAGAAGCCGCTTGCCTGGAAGGAGTACATTCCGCACAGGTAGCAGAGATTATTGCCCTAACTCGTGCCTGCATAGCAGGAAATGGAAAGAGAGTCACCATCTACACGGACAGCCAATATGGTTTCGGTGTGGTTCATGATTTCGGGCAGTTGTGGTCTCAGAGGGGTTACATGACCTCCTCTGGTTCGCCCATTCGAAATGGAGAATTTGTGCGATTGCTGATAGAAGCATTACAAGGTCCTGTTGACATTGCAGTAGTGAAGTGTGTAGCTCATACTAAGAATACAGATTTTGTGTCACAAGGTAATAGATATGCTGATGAAGTCGCACGCTATTGTGCGGAACAAAGTTATTCTTTCTCAAAGGTGGAAATAGAAGGTGCAGAAGAAAAGACTGAATTAAGTATGATGTTAGAAACTGTAGACACTTGGGAGGATTTAAGAATAATGCAGGAGAACGCACCTGAAACAGAGAAAAAGGCATGGGAAATAGCAGGTTGTGTGCGAAGTGAAATGGATTTCTGGGTTTCAGCAGATGGGAGAGCTGTGTTACCTGAAGAATTAGCTAATCCCATGGCGAGAGAAATACATGGTCCAGTACATCTAGGAAGGGATGCTATGATGAGAGTTTTTAGGCAGACTTGGTATTGCCCGAAATTCAGAATAGCAGCAGAATCAGTATGTAAGCGATGTGTTACCTGCCAACAACTGAACGTAGGCAAACGAACACCAGTCACACTGAGTCACATTGGGAGGTCGGGGGGGCCTTTCAATAGAATGCAACTAGACTTCATCGAGATGCCAAGAGTCAATCGCCTTCGGTATGTGTTGGTGATTGTATGCGTATTTTCCAGATGGGTTGAAGCGTACCCTACACGTAGGTGCGATACACTCACAGTGGCTAAATTGTTGCTCAGGGAGTTGATACCGCGCTTCGGGGTGCCTGCCTCTTTGGAATCGGACAGAGGAAAACATTTTAACAGCGAAATAGTGAAGATGTTGTGCTCCACACTGAATATCGATCAAAAGCTGCATTGTAGTTATCGACCAGAAGCTTCAGGAATTGTGGAACAAGTGAATGGCACTTTGAAGAATAGATTGGCTAAAGTAGTGGCATCCACATCCTTGAGTTGGCCAGATGCTCTTCCATTGGTGCTCATGAGCATGCGCAGCACACCTGATAGGAGGACAGGTCTCTCTCCCCACGAGATCCTGATGGGGAGGGCCATGAGACTTCCTACAGTTCCAACTACTGCTCTATTGAATATTACAGATGATCTGATCTTGGATTATTGTAAAGGACTGTCTGACGCCATCCATTCTGTGTCCCTTCAGGTGCATGCGGCTGAAGTTCCAGCAGCGAGGAACCTGTGTCATGACCTGAACCCAGGGGACTGGGTCCTGGTTAAAAAGCACGTCCGGAAGAACTGCCTAGATGTTCGCTGGCGTGGGCCCTTTCAGGTAATCCTGATAACGAACACCGCGGTGAAGTGCGGGGGGCTGCCAAATTGGATTCATGCATCCCATACTCGAAGAGTTCCAGCACCTCTAGAAGGAACAGCTCCCATCCCAGACGAAAGCCCGGAAGTGGAAGAAGAGTCGCAAGAAGGGATTGAGGCAGCTGAGGAGGTGTCGGAGGAAGTTGGGAACGCATCGGATTCAGAAGAAGAGCGAAGGCAGGACGGCAGTGAGACAGAAGACGCAACTGAAGGAGAGAGCAGAAGTGAATACGACTCAGACTCAGATCCGTATCGGAGCGACCAAGAACCAAGTGGGAGGACAAGGAATAGGAGAATAAGGCTTGGAGCTGCCACTTGGCCAACAAGGAGAAGAAGGCTAAGTTTGAGGTCGGCCCAGGAAGAAACGCTCACTCCTATATCCGAAGACTCAGATCCAGAAGAAGATATCCAGGATCAAGCCGAGGAGGGTCTTAGAAGATCAAGTAGGGTGCGAGTGCCTAGCAGAAGATACTCTACTCCCGACTGGACCTACCTCGTGGCAGATGTCTGGGAGACACAGAACAGGGAGGATCAGGGAGGTGGAACTGATCAGAACTGACCCGATCATCACAGTGCAAATAAAGTTTCTACTGCCAGGAGCGGAGACCGAAAGGTTGCTGACACTCAACATCGTTCATCCTGCTCTCCTGAGTGGAATAAGAAAGTTGATTTTAGAAACAGTTGAGTTTCCAGTTTGCTGTTCACGATATCCAATATTGGAGGGAACTCTTCTTCGTTTGGAAATGCTTGAGCGAGTAGTAGAAATGTTAGGAGCACTTATTGTTGTGGACTAATATCATATTGCGAATGGCTTTAAGGGGGTGCAGATCTGGAAAAGTGAAGAAAGTGATCTTGATTAGAACGGACCCCTTTGTAATTGTGGATATAGAACTGATAGTACCAGGATTGGAAATTGAAAAAACGCTAACTCTCAATTTCGTCCGTCCACTTGTCTTGAGCGAAATAAGGAGAATAATCCTAGAAAAAGTTGACTTTCCATGGTGTGGTACGAACTGTCCAGAACCTGAGGGAATGATACTTCGGATGGACGTTTATGAAGAAGTAGTGTCACTCCTTGAGTCATACATAACTTCAGACGAAAATAAGACTTTTGAAAAGAAATTGTAAATTGTTGCAAGATAACCTAGCGCCGAGTGGAAGAAGAAAAAAAAAATGGTAGGGGTTTCCTTTTAGCGGATGGAGAAGGGCTAGGGTTGTCTATTTTACTGGACTTTGAATTGTTTTGCGGAAATAAATTGTCAAGCTTCCAAGTGTTCCAAGAAAGACATTGCAAGAGAGAAAGACTTTGTTTGAAAAGAAGAGGAAGTGAATGCTGGAAGATAGTCGAAAACTACACTGTTTGAGAACATGGAGGCTGGCAACCCGAACCGCAGGGCAAAATGTATAGCTGTTACATTTTTAGGAGTAGTGGTTTCTCTTATAATTTTAGTGGTAACTGTTTCATTCCTAGCGGGACACGAAGGGGATGGAACCACAGTTAAGGAGGATAAGGGAGTGTCAACACCGAGAACTACCATTATTAAGGAGAAGGGAAACATCAATGAGAAAGACAAAGCGTTGTTAGATGCAGAAGTAAAAAGGTTACACATGGATGAGTCACAGGGGAATTACAAGTCAAATGCTTATGCTAAGTTGCTTTATGAATATGTTGATGCCATGGAGGTAAAGGATTGCTATGTCTGTATGCAATTACCAATTTCGGTGGAGGAGGGTATCAAATACCATCATCTCCCGTTGACCTATGGGATAACGTGCAGTTTATTGTTAAGTATGTTTTATGGACGAGACGGATTTGAGTATTACTTCTCGAATTTCGACTCGACATTGCCAGAGGTTCCGAATTTCAAGCATTTGAACAAATGGGACTACTACAAAAGCGAAGACAGGTTACACAAATGGTTTATTCCATGGAGAACGTTAGATACTTCACATGCTCGAATCAACAATCTGACTTGTCAAATATCAGAAGTTGAGAAAAAGTTTATAGCTCAGGTAGATACTAGATACAGGAGGCAGAAGATATTGAAGGCATCAGGACAAGGGGAAACAGATTGGACCAAGGAGGAAAGGGCACAACAACGAAAAGGTAGTATTGGTCCAATTGCTTTGGATAAGGAGAAACGGGGGAAACTGTGCATTCACAGGAGTTACTCCTATTATGAAAACGTTTATGTAGGACAAGTAAATTGTGAACATGCCTTTCAATTGGAGTACTACTCTAAGAACTTCATGAAAGGGATGCAAGCAATACCAAATGTATATTTTGTATGTGGAAGATATGCCTATGTGAAGTTACCAGATAATTGGTACGGATCATGCTATCTGGCTGTTGTCTTTCCTAAAATATATCATGTTGAGAATTTAGACACGCCTAAGAAAGAAGTATCAACTAGATGGAAGCGAGGGCTGGGTGCAGCAGAAGTAGTTGGAGATGTAATAGGTGCTGCATTCCCTTTCTTAGGATTGATAATGAATGACATTAAGATCAGGAGGTTAGCTACAGTCGTAGATAGACTGTCTGCCAGTACTGCAAGATCCTTGATGCTGATAGAGGGGGAGATGCAATCGATTAGGGCAATGGTTCTTCAGAACCGACTTGCTTTAGATGTTCTGTTAGCAAAAGAGGGAGGAGTCTGTAGGGCCTTGAAGGTACAGGAATGCTGTACTTACATTCCAGACAATTCAAAGCCTCTAGAGAAGTATATACAAAACATCACTGCCATACACTACGAAATTGAGGACCTGGCAAAGGTAAATGTGTGGGAAAAAGTAGGTCATGGAATGGGTAAAGTTGGAAGTTGGTTTGCCAACTTAGGAAAGGGTATCGTTTGGTACATATTGAAGCCCATCATCATAGTAATGATTTGTGTAATCACTTTGTGGGGATTGGTGCGTTTGTATCAATGGTATAGAGCAAATAGGTTACAGAGAGCTATGAAGAAACAGGAAGAAGAGTTGACAGCGATGCAGGACACTCAATATAAGAGTCTGAAAGCATTAGAGAGTATGAAAAGAAGTGGTACTACCCTGTCTTCACTTTAAAGGTTCTACATTTTAGTGTCATGGTAATGATGACCCCTAAAGGTCATCAAAGGGGGGACTGAGAGAGCACAAGTTTGAAAAAAATGTATAAGCACGCCATATTTACAAGCACGTAGTTAGTTTAAACATGTTTTGCACACGAGTGTTTTATATTCAATAGCGAAATGTATAGAATGTTAAGTAGAGTAACCATAATTATAACGGTGTGAGATTAAATGTAGAAATGTTGGAGTATATGTGAAAACCTCATGGTTCTCTCATGTTAAAAGAGTCATGTCCGAATTAAATGTAACTTTGGATTCCAGTATTTTGTGTAGGCCTTAGGGCAATTCACAGCAAACCTGAACGTGCTGCTAAAGTAATGTGAGATAAAGTTGACATGGTTCTTTCAAAATGTACTATTGAACTTAGGGTTAAAAGTATATGCTTTATAGATGTGTTATTTTAGAAACGTATGCTAGTTAAGAATGTTTGCTGTTTAAATCAAGTTAACGTTTTAAGAGTGCAGGAACCTGCTGCATGTAAATCAAGTAGGCCAGAACAGATAATGTCATGTAGTTTAAATCGTCATGTGCTCGTTAGAGGAGAGGTCGTGAGGTGTCCAGTATGGAGCTCTGAGAGTGTTTTATGGCCTAAGATATGGTGAAGTCTGGAATTTGAGGCCCACTGCAGGACGAGCTGTATGCAGGTGCGAGGGTCCTAATCAGCTCGAATGAAAGGGACTTTGGGGTATATTATCAACAACTAGCGATAATTTTTGTCTCTAACTTGTTTAGAGACAAAAATTATCGCCGCACATCGGCGATTTTTATCGCAGATAAACCTTGCTATTAGCAAGTTTTATCGCAAATGCGATAAAAAACGCCCGCAATGCATGAATATCGCTGAAAAGTCAGCGATATTCATGCATTATCGAGCAAATGCTCTTAGCCATGTTATCCACCTCCCATTGGATAACATGGCTAAGAACTGCTCAGGGCAGGTGTTAGCTTTTGGAGATATTCGCCCTTAGCGCAAATATCTCCAAAAGTTGGTAATAGGAGATAGCGATGTTAGCGACTGTTTCCAGTCGCTAACATCTTGGCACGCCCACTTTGCATATCATTAGTGATAAATATCACTGACATGCAAAGTGGGGCCCATGATGGTCGCTATCTCCTATTAGCTGTCGCTAACTGGTGTTAGCAACAGCTTGGTAATAGGGAGATAATTTTATCTCCGCTTTCTTGGCTTTTAAAGCCAAAAAAGCGGAGATAAAACCCCTTGATAATATACCCCTTTGTTCAGTGGCGCCTTGCGCAGGCCTGTAGGAGTTTCCAGGAATTTCAGGGGGTATCAGCGCACTGAAGAAGCCGCCTGGGAACCAAGGTCAACTATAACGAGGGTCTTCAAGAGTACCATCATGGAGTTTACCGCGCAAAGATGTACCACGTGAGGGGCGTCCCAAGGGGCGTTTCTATTGGAAATGTGATTTGGTATTAGGGAAAGTGACCCGGGAGGAGAGCAGAGCAGATGATTTTGGGAGCCTAAGGAAGCGGATGGGTAGGCAGATAGGCTGATCAGGAGAGACCCATTATCAGAGAAGAGACAAAGAGAAGTGCGTGATCTTCTTAGGAAATCACCACGGCTGACACCTAGAGGGTAAAGATCTTGTTAAGTAGGGATGTCATTTAGTGTAGTGTAGGGACAGACTAACCTTAATTTTCTTTTCTGTAATGACTTTGAGGTTGCAACTTGTATCCATTTTGGCAAACCTGATGGTTTTCGAGCTTGTACTTATTATTCTGTTTTTCAGACTCAGATTATTCAAAAAGTTCATGTTCATAGTGATACCGATTTATCTTCTTAATCTCATTTTGAGAAGTTTGTATCTTCAGTTATCTTTGACTTTATATTAAATCTTTAAAACTTAATTTTGGTCAGTGGTCATTTAGAGTGGTGTAAGTTCTTAAATTGATTGTTTACTGCGAGATTACCTTTTACTCAAGACAGGTACCAACGATTCAGTCGACAGGAAATGGGATTTGGTAAGATAATTAGTAACCAGTAATCCCGCGTTAGCACCTTCAAGAAACATTTTCCTATGAACTTCTATGAAAATATATTTTGAGGTTCCTCAGTTAATTTTTTTATTGGTTTTACACATTACCCTATCTCAGAGGTCTTCAAACTTTTGGGTACCGAGACCCCCCTTTCAACATTTTCAGGTGTGAGGACCCCTGTCAAAAATGTTTAAACCTGTAGGCCGGGCTACTGGAATTATTAGGCAGGTGAGGATCAAATTACGCGACAGATTTGACTAAATTGTGTGGGAAGAAAACGTAAATAATATTATGTTATTCTTCGTATTTTGGGATTGCATTGCTTCATTATTTTGACATTTTTTACACACAGTAACACCGAGGAATGATTTCACCACATCAGTACCAGTTTATAACCAAAATACAGCAATTAACATTAGCTTGAGGTCTAGTCAGACTTTGTGAAGGCCACTCCACTCTGCAGGAATACATGCTGCTACATTAGAAGCTCACCTGGCCCTGGCCATGAGCAGCAGGGGTAACTAAAAACCCTGGCGGTCTTGTGCAGAGTTAAGCGGTTTACTAATGCTGCTTTCCTCTCACCCCCTCCCTTCCATCCCTCTCTTCTCTCGTCTCCCAACCCTGGATCCCTCTCTCACTTAGCAGGCCATTTTCTTTCACCCCTTTTTACAACTTCTGAACTCTCCCCATTCAACCTCTCACTTCACTTTTAATCACCCCTTCCCATTCTGTATTTTCACTGCCCTCATCTCTAACAGACTCTCGCATTTATCGCATTTATCTCATCGCCTCTCTGGCCACGTCACCTCTTGTGCTCCTCAGCACTTCCCATTCACCACAAGTCTCTTAATTCAAATTTTTGTCTGTTTGTATCTTACAACTCTCCAGTCCCCCATTCTTCTTTCCCATCTCCCCTTTGTTCTTCCACACCTTCTTGAACCAACGTCCCTCTCCCCTGTTACCTCAGCACCAGTGCCTAATTTGAGCAGGTGGTTTCCGGTGCTCTGTACTGGCACCTAACTGTGCGCACTGGCACTATGACAGACTTCCACATGGTGGCTCTGCTCTGTCTGTATAATATAGAGATGAGCAGAACAGCTGTTTATTAATTCAATATACATTAAAACCAATAAACTCCTGACACCCATGCCATTCTTATAGCTTTGGTGGCTTGCAATAGTCGGAATAGTCACTCTTGTACAAGTGTTATGGTTGGTAGTTGCATAGGTATGGTCAGTGGCCACGCAGGCCAGGCAATGGGTTGGTGGTTAAAGTTGCAGTGACCTACTGGTGAGGACCCTGGCACATTTTTTATTGCAAAATAATCACTGCTGAGCACCCAACCCAGTAATCCCTCTCATCCCCTATCACTGCTGTCTCTCACCCATGTTGCATCAAATTATCTATTAAGGTCACAGATCATCTCTCAGTTATCTTCTCTCACGCTTTAACAGTCGCCCTCACCTTTCGCTCACACTCACTTCTTGCGTGTCCGTACTTCCCTTCAGCACTTCACATTTCTCCTCATCCCTGACCTCTTCAATCGAATACTCTCCTTTGCCGTCCTCTCTCATCCTCTCATCCTCTCATCTCTCCTCACGGAGCTTACGGGTTGGACCGGTATGCTGCTCCCGGCCAGTGCCACTCTGCTTATTGTTCCCTAGTTCAGGATGGCATGAATAGTCTGTCTCACTGCTTTGGTGCAGGCCGCGCAGTTATGGAACTTGCACCCTCCTTTGCTTCGCTCCACCAAGAATATATAACTAAATCTGCATATTCATCAAACTCCAGCTCTGGTCCAGGCAGCACAACAAGTTTTGGTCCCAGAGCAGGAGTGGTCAAAAAGCATGGATTCATGGCTCTGCCAATGCGGCAGGTTAACAAACGGTTTGCCTAAGCCTACAAACTTAGTGCTTTAAAATTTTTCAATCCCAGCACATCCACCGGACCAAATTCTCACAAGTTGGAGTGCCGAGATGCAATGGGACTTGCATATAATGTTTTTATAAGAGAAATTATTCTTATAATAGAAATTGGCAAAAGTGGAAAACACTTTGTGTACAGAAAAAAAACCTTTTAAGATATATGAAGCCCTGGGAATTAGATGAAAGGTGGGATATTGGTGCTTTACAAATACACAGATAAATTGTTTCATTAAGGGACAACTTGCTTATGTGCTGTTTTCAGACAAGCACTATCAATAAACACCATGTAAAATAAGTGTTACTGCATACGATCCCTGCTAAATGGCTCTCTCTTTAATGACCTCAGATGAAGGAAAGGTTGTGCAATCCCTCCGTGATTTGCTCACAAGACTTGAAGTCTGTATGAACATTTATTCACTTATTTGTACAGCGCTATTCCACCCTTCTGTCACTTCTAAGCGCTTGGGCTTTAAACGATTTTTTTGTTCTTAATTTAATTTGTTGTTGCAGTGTGACATTCTTAAATTCCTGGAGTTTTATTCACATCTGCGTTTCATTGAACTGTTGGAATGTATGGAATAGACAGAGTGGGGGCTCAGGGAGTGTTGGAACCGGAAAAAAACAACTAAGCCTTCGTAAGCATTAGAAAGGCAAGTAAATATGCAAATGGTCTTTAACGACCTGTCAAAAACTCGGGAGTGTCGGAGATAAGACTCCAGACACTGCCCAGCCAAGCCCACAGCTGCAGCAGCCCGGCTGAGACACACGGAGGGAGCAGGGGGGCTGAAGCCATTAAAGTTCGATGGGCCTGGGCAGAAGTGTGACTGGGAGTGCGCGACCCCCTTTGTATTACTCAACGCTCGCCCTGGGGGTCGCGCCCCACAGTTTGAAGACCCCTGCCCTAAACTATGCAAAATGCTAATGAATACCGAAAAACGTTAACGTGTAAGAGTAAATGTAGGACTTTTGAAAGTAGTATTTTGTTACGAAAAGAATACTCAAGAACAAGTAGGAGATATTTATTTCAGGACACACCGCACAGGAGACTTTCAGCAGAGAGCTGTGCAGATCAAGTGACATATCATAGACTTTGCAGCATTACATAGGTAAGTGACAAATATGAATGCAGTTTAGGGCACAGGGTCCCCTTCATCCGCCTAAAACAGCACATATCCGTCTTACTGCCTCGTTACTAATGCCCAAACTACACCAAAGTGTACTTCCTCAACCCGCTTCCCCCTGAAACCACTACTTCACTGGAAGAAGTCTGCAACCTCACTCTGACAACCAACAAAATAGTCTACCTGAAATTATTACAACTAATTGTGGTCATTCCTCCAAATGCTAATGCTGTGGGCAACTAATACATGAGAGGCCCCAGTTATTGCACATAGAATGCCCCACAAAAATGTCCTTAAAAGATTTGAGCCTCATATACAAAATAATGCTTCTTTTTCCACTAAAGAATATGTTTGTTCTAGTATTGTTAAAGCACGATTGGCTACTATCTACCCTACGAAATGCCACATGTTCATAGTATATAGGGAGTTTGTGACATCCGGTGTCCCAACCCATGCATTCTCTTTTTTTTAGCAATTCGCGCATTTTTAGGGGGCTACGCACTTTATATAACA
Source organism: Lissotriton helveticus (assembly GCF_964261635.1). NCBI lineage: Eukaryota > Metazoa > Chordata > Amphibia > Caudata > Salamandridae > Lissotriton > Lissotriton helveticus. Next base: position 431,197,746 of record NC_136062.1, read on the forward strand.
ATCAATAAACCCTAAAAACTATCTTAGTTCCTCTTCGATTGCTAGTGGTGTTGGTCTGATTCCATATGAGGACTCAGATTGACCCACATATGCTGCATAGCTCTCTCTGATCTACACTGACTCTTTGACCTTTGCGCCACCTGCCCCCCCCTCTTTTCGAACTGCACCACACATGATGTAACACCTCAAAATTGGGCAATTCGATATCAGCATTCCACAAAATGTTAGGACTTTCACACCAGCAAAGAAGTTATCCATCAACTGCTGGATAGTACTGACACAAATGCATAACCATGTGGCATTAAGTCAGCTTCTAGACTCAACCTCATCCTCCCCAGATGGACCCATATGACCCCGCACATGAAGAAATTCCACTTGCTCCCCATCCATTAGAGATGCTGATTTCAGATGCTGACTCACTCCTACAAAGCCATGCACAACCAAGGACCAGCATACATCAACCATCACCTGCACTACCACCAACCCACCAGACCTCTGGACTCCACCTCCCTCTTCCTTGCTCACATCCCTGCATCTGCTAAAGTAACAGTGGAGGACATTCCTTCTCCTAACTCTCCACAAAGTCCTGGAACGGCCTCCCCACTCCATCTCCAGACCTCATCCTCTCTTTAGGAATTCAGAAAGGGACTCAAGACCTTGCTATTCAACTGACACCACCCGAACAGCTTGGCAATTGGGTGATTAGTTGTGCTTACATATCCTGATTGATTAATATGAAGGAATTGCATTACATTTTTATTAATATGGCCTCTAGTTTCTGTCAGAGTCTGGCATCTCCAAATATGCATGTATTTCATAGAGTGACCATTCCTTAATTCACAATTCAAACCAGTGACTCTCTCTCTAATTAATAGGAAAGAAAAAAAAGGCCTTTAGTCTGTGTGGGCACAACACAGAATGCAATGTGCCGCACGGCCACCAGCTGCTGCGTGTGCCCCCCTGCTGTGCCCTCTGCCTCGCTGCCAGCCGCGCTGCCGGCTGACCCTGCTATCGTTGCTCTGCTCTGTCTTGACCATCATTTGTGCTTGTTTTTCCCCTCGTTGTGTCTGCTCGTATTAAGGGTTGTTTTGACCATCATTTGTGCTTGTTTTTCCCCTCGTTGTGTTTGCTCGTATTAAGGGCTGTTTTGACCATCATTTGTGCTTGTTTTTCCCCTCGTTGTTTTGCCCGTATTAAGTGTTGTCTTGACCATCATCTGTGCGTGTTTCACTCGTAGTCGCCGCCCGCTCTCCCTCGTGTTCCCGCCCTCCTCGCCGCCCCCCCGCTTCCCGCCACCACCGCCGACCCCGCCCCTTTTTTTCCTTCTGTTCCCTCCCCGCTCCCGCCTCCCAGCTGCTCCGCCCACCCGCGCACTTGGCCTTAAAAGGCGACCGTGCGACACAGGTGAGTGTGACCCACTTGTGGGACACCCCCGCGCCGCACGGCCACCAGCTGCTGCGTGTGCCCCCCTGCTGTGCCCTCTGCCTCGCTGCCAGCCGCGCTGCCGGCTGACCCTGCTATCGTTGCTCTGCTCTGTCTTGACCATCATTTGTGCTTGTTTTTCCCCTCGTTGTGTCTGCTCGTATTAAGGGTTGTTTTGACCATCATTTGTGCTTGTTTTTCCCCTCGTTGTGTTTGCTCGTATTAAGGGTTGTTTTGACCATCATTTGTGCTTGTTTTTCCCCTCGTTGTGTTTGCTCGTATTAAGGGCTGTTTTGACCATCATTTGTGCTTGTTTTTCCCCTCGTTGTTTTGCCCGTATTAAGTGTTGTCTTGACCATCATCTGTGCGTGTTTCCCTCGTAGTCGCCGCCCGCTCTCCCTCGTGTTCCCGCCCTCCTCGCCGCCCCCCGCTTCCCGCCACCACCGCCGCCCCCGCCCCTTTTTTTTCCTTCTGTTCCCTCCCCGCTCCCGCCTCCCAGCTGCTCCGCCCACCCGCGCACTTCGCCTTAAATGGCGACCATGCGAACGCGCAGCGTTGACGAGCAGCGGGCGCGCCGATTGTGCGCCGAAGGCGCGCCAAAGGTAAGCCCGTCTGCGCCCGTCCGCGACCGGATCGCGACCAGCGCCAGGACCCCTGGCCCCCACCGACGGAAGCCGACCCGACGAACCTACAACGCCGCCGATCTCATCGCACCCAACACCGGCCGCATCCCAGGATGTCATCGAGCCGCCCCGAAGCACACCCACGGACCCTTCAGCTGCCACGCCTGCAAGTTCACCTGCATCCGGACTCATCCTGCACCAGCACTCGCCAAGCCGAACATCAGCATCAACCACCTCAAGTGCATCCTGCTCAACACCCGCTCCGTCCACCGAAATGCCGTAGAACTCTGGAACCTCCTCGACACCACCGCCCCTGACGTTGCCTTCCTCACCGAGACCTGGATGAACGCCTCCTCAGCCCCAGACATCGCCATCGCCATCCCGGAGGGCTACAAGATCATCCGGAGGGACCGCACCGCCAACCTGACGGGAGGAGGCATTGCCATCATCCACAGAGACACCATCCGCATCACGACCAACACCGACGACACCCTAAACACCGCTGAACACCTGCACTTCCAGATCCACACCAACCCGAAGACCACCCTCAGAGGCACCCTGATCTACCGACCCCCGGGTCCACGCACACGATTCAGCGAGGACATCGCCGACTTCGTCAGCCCGCATGCCCTCCCCTCCGCCGACTACATCCTCCTGGGGGACCTCAACTTCCACCTGGAGAACAACAGCGACCGCAACACCATCAGCCTGCTCGACAACCTCGCCAACCTCGGACTCAAGCAACTGGTGACCACCCCCACCCACCTCGCCGGACACACACTCGACGCCATCTTCTCATCCAGCAAAGACGTCACCTTCAGCCACGCAACAGGACTCCACTGGACGGACCACAGCTGCGTCCACTTCAGCTTCAAAAGAACGACGATCCACCACCACCAGCAACAGGTTGCCCGAAGAAGCTGGAACAAGATCACAGCCGACCAGCTCACCGCTTCCCTGAGCCAGCACCCCCCCGCCAGCTCAGCGAACCCCAGCCAGGCCGCCGTCAACCTCACGAAGTGGATCAACAACGGCGCGGACGAACTCGCCCCTCTGAGAACCCCGCCCAGCAGACCCTGCAGCAGAAAAACACCATGGTTCACCGACGAACTCAAGAGCTCCAAGAAGAACTGTAGAGCCCTCGAGAAAGTCTGGAGAAGGGAACCAACGACGGACAACATGACCACCCTCAAGCTCGCCACCCGGAAACACCACCAACTGATCCGCGCCACCAAGAAAAATACATACAAGGACCGGCTGGACAACAACGCACACAACTGCAAGGAACTCTTCAACATCGTGAAAGAGCTCTCCAACCCCAACGCCGGAAACAATGACATCACCCCGTCGCAAGACCTCTGCAACTCCCTCGCATCCTACTTCCACAACAAGATCGCGGACATACACAACAGCTTCAGCAACCAACCAACGCAAGCCACAACCGCAACAACGCCACCCACCACCACCCTCCGCACCTGGACTCCGATCAGCACCGAAGACACCATCCGCACAATGAACTCCATCCATTCCGGATCTCCGACTGACCCCTGCCCTCACCACGTCTTCAACAAGGCCGACGCTGTCATCGCACCCCACCTGCGGGACATCATCAACACCTCCTTCGACACCGCCACCTTCCCTGAGAGCTGGAAGCACGCCGAACTCAGCGCTCTTCTCAAGAAACCCACAGCAGACCCCACCGACCTCAAGAACTACCGTCCCATCTCGCTCCTCCCGTTCCCGGCCAAAGTCATCGAGAAGACCGTCAACAAACAGCTGGCCGCCTTCCTCGAGACGAATGGATCCCTCGACCCCTCACAGTCTGGCTTCCGAGCGAACCACAGCACCGAGACCGCCCTCATCGCTGCCACCGATGACATACGAACTCTGATGGACAACGGAGAAACAGCGGCCCTCATCCTCCTGGACCTCTCCGCAGCTTTCGACACTGTCTGCCACCGCACCCTAGTACAGCGCCTCGGCAACATCGGAATCCAGGACAAGGCACTGGAATGGATCACCTCCTTCCTCGACGGAAGAACACAGAGAGTCCGCCTACCACCGTACAAGTCAGAGGCCACCAAAGTCATCTGCGGCGTCCCTCAAGGATCCTCACTGAGCCCCACCCTCTTCAACGTCTACATGAGCCCCCTCGCGGCCATCGCACGCCAACACAACCTCAACATAATCTCCTACGCCGACGACACCCAGCTGATCCTCTCCCTGACCAACAACCCCGCCACCGCCAGAGCCAACCTGCACGAAGGGATGAGAGAGGTAGCCGAATGGATGACGACCAGCCGCCTGAAACTGAACTCGGACAAGACGGAGGTCCTCATCCTGGGCTCCTCGCCCTCCGCCTGGGACGACTCCTGGTGGCCCCCCGCCCTGGGCACCGCACCCAAACCGACGGACCACGCACGCAACCTGGGCTTCATCCTGGACTCCTCCCTCTCCATGACCAGACAAGTAAACGCCGTCTCCTCGTCTTGCTTCAACATCCTGCGCATGCTACGCAAGATCTTCCGGTGGATCCCCACCGAGACGAGGAAGACGGTCACCCAGGCCCTCGTCACCAGCCGACTGGACTACGGCAACGCCCTCTACGCCGGAACCACCGCCAAGCTCCAGAAGAGACTCCAGCGGATCCAGAACGCCTCGGCCAGACTCATCCTCGACATCCCCCGACGCAGCCACATCTCCGGACACCTGAGAGATCTGCACTGGCTCCCGGTCAACAAGAGAATCACCTTCCGTCTCCTCACCCACGCACACAAAGCCCTACACGACCAAGGCCCGAGCTACCTCAACAACCGGATCAACTTCTACACCCCCAAGCGCCTCCTCAGATCAACCAGCCACGCCCTCGCCGCCGTCCCCCGCATCCGAAGAGCGACAACAGGAGGAAGGTCCTTCTCCTACCTGGCCGCCAAGACCTGGAACTCACTCCCAACCGACCTGCGCCTGACCCAAGACCACCTCTCCTTCAGGAAGAAGCTCAAGACCTGGCTGTTCGAGCAGTAACGGCACCCCCCCCCATCCCAGCGCCTTGAGACCCTACGGGTGAGTAGTGCGCTCTAAAAATGACATGATTGAATGCCATCCAGAATCATTCTATCAGGGACTCCAAGAAGGTACAGAAATCTTTCACTCATTCACTCATCAAATAGGAGAGCTACTTCATCAACTTACTTTTCTATATACAGGCCTGCTAGATTTTGATAGAAGGTGGCTCCGTTTCGCGCCAATGTTTTGCTAGTGTCACCTTTGCTGCATCTAGGCATGTCCAAATTATTATTCACTCAAATTTTATCTGATATTTCAGATTTATGTAAGTAGCCTTTGGGTTTTGTCCTCTCTGCAAGGGTCACACCAAAACTCTTTGCCTTCACCCTTCCTGTTTTCTGAACACATTTTTGTTATCTCTTAGGGCGCTGTGCACTTTACCACTGCTAACAAGCACTAAAGTGCCTGTGGACCCTCCTCTAAACAGGTTAAAATTTGCTTACACCAAATTAGCACATTTAATTTACTTATAAGTCCTCAGTAGAGTGGCACTTCATATACCCAGGGCCTGTAAATTAAATGCTATTAGTGGACCTGCAGCACTCATTGTGTCGCCCACTCTGCACAACAATGCTGCACAGACACCAAACCAAGAACATAAGGTAAAATCCTCTGCAGGCCAAACGTGGCCCTGCACTCCATTGCGGTCGGTCCATGCAATCAGATACCCTCAATTGACGCTTTGCACCTTTTAGTGCCACTTTTATTGAAACCTTTGAAATTCAATTGCTGTATTCCACTAATTGGATGTTCCCAAATTCGGAGTTTTCTCTCGTTGTGTTTTTTCACTGTATTACTCTTCGTGTGCTGTATGAATACTTTACACATTGCCTCTACATTAAGCCAGACTGCCTTTGTGAAAGATACCAGAGGATTGAGCACAAGATAGTTAAGTGACTTTTGAGGGGCACTCTGACAAGGATTGGGATTGCTTTTGGTAGCTTGGCTGAGAGCTGTCAAGCTTATCTAAAGAGGCTATGTTTACAGTATTTGTGTAACACACACACACAGTACCACAATGAAAACACCACTAAAAGACTCCAGACAGTTTTTGAAAAATAGGTTAATATATATTTTTTTTAAAAGGCCAAAAGAACAAAAATCCAAAAGTACAAGTCGCGATGTGGGTTTTAAAAGAATAAGTGTAAAACTAGCACTAAGAAAAAATAGCACTTTAGGTATTACCTGAGGTCTCGCTGAACTGGGGTAAAGTCAATAATTCGGGCTGACCGCGATGTAGTGCAGAATGGTAACAGGACCGGAGCAGGCTCCAGTGAACAGAGTACCACATCATAGTAGCAACAGCGAGTTGCGGGGTGCAGTCGAGCGATGTGTTGATGTCAATCCCACAGTAATGGCAATGCGTTTGTACCGCATTTGAGACGTCAAGCAGAGATGCCTTGGTTCCAAAGTGCAATGTGCCGGTTGTCTCCACCCAGTAGAGGGGATGCATCGATCTCCCAAAACTACTGCCGCAGTGATATGCGGTTCCGATGCATTGGTCTTTCATGGCGCTGCGATGGTTCCGAGACCCATGCGCCGCTTCTACTCCTGCAACCTGTGCCGCTTCTACTCCCGCAACCTGGTCGATAAGCCGGTTCTGCTACATGCAGACAGGAGATGCGACAATTTCTGCATTGTAAGTATCAGGGGCCACTTCATGTGAACCAGGTACAGGAGCAGGGTTAGTGACTTTGATTTCCCTGCGTCTCAAGTATCAGTAAGCAAGCCAAATAGCAGTTAAAGCACATATGGAGGAAAAGGTAGAGTCTAGGTCTCCTTCTGCAAAGTCAGAGAGCAGCAGGCAGCAGGGCAACACAAGAGACAATCAGGGCTTCCAGGTCATTAGTCCAGAGATGAGTCCTTTAAGCAGCACAGAAGTTCTTCTTGCAGAGTTTTAGTTGTATATCCAGAAGTGTCTGATTTCTGTGGGTCAGAGTCCCAGTACTCATACCCAAATGTGTCTTTGAAGTGAAGGTGACTTCCATAGAAGAGTCTTTGAAGTGCACAAGTATCCCTTCAACTCAGCCCTGGTCCCAGACTACCTAGGGGTAATCAGCCATTTGTGTGGGGTCAGGCACTACCTATTGAAGTGTAAGTGTCAACCCCTTCATCCATTCCTGCCCAGGAAGCGCCTACAGAATGCAGATGAAAGTAGATGGGTACTCAGGCACACCAAGCCATCCTGTGCTTGTGGCTGTCTAGAATGAATGCACAAAGTGTAACTGTCACCCAACCCAGACATGTATTGGAGAAATGTTCACATTCTAAAAGTGGCATTTCTAAAACAGTAATGGTAAATCCACCTTCAGCTGTAATACGGATTTATTAATAACCTTCCAAAGATATCAAACATAAAACAGCTACTCATTTCTGATCAGAAATTACAATTTAAAAGTGTATCAAGGAATCTCCAAAATTTACCTATGTGAGAAATAGGCTTCACAGTAGTAAAAAACATATTTAGCTCTTTATCTCGACCAGGGCATGCAAAACATAATAGTACATTTCCTACCTTTTGTTATGTTATGTTATGTTATGTTATTAAGGTATTTATTAAGCGCGCTAACACCGATTGGTTTCTTGGCCTTTTGCCTACACAACACCCTGCCCTTAGGGCTATCTAGGGACTGACTAAGGGATAACTTATTGGTAATAAAAGAATAATTTAAGGCATGGCAGGTGGTTATAAATGCCAAGTCAAAGTGCGGGTTACCTGCACACACAGGCTCTGATATGTCAGGCCTGAGACAGGCTTGAAAGGCTACTTATGTGGCTGACAAAATCAGGGCTGGGGGCCCACTAATTACATTTAGATTACAGGCCCTTAATATTTTGTACACCATTTTACAAAGGACTTACAGGTAAAATAAATATGCCAGTTGTGTACATGCCAGTTTTACTTTGTTTAGGGGAGAAGCACATGCATTTTAGCACTGGTCAGCAGTGGTAAATAGCTCAGAGTACTAAGGCCAACTGAAAGAATCAGCTAAACTAGGAGGTAAGTGTTGAAAAGTGGATTATTAGTAGGGACAAATGTAGGCCTGCCAGTGGCAATAAGGCCACTAACACATGATAGGACTCAGCATAGGCCTTAGAAGATTATTCCTATGTCAACCCTTGGTAGCTTGGCTGCGAGCAGGCTGGCCTAACTACAAAGACAGGTATGTAAAGCATTTAAAAACCCCAATTCAGTAAATAACTAAGACACAACACTTTATAAAAATCCAACACCAACTTATGAAAATGGGAAATATTTCTATCTTTAAAATGACACCAAAATGACAAAAATCCAATGTAGGGAAAAGGAGATATGAATTTTCAAAGATTTACCATTTTATAGCACTCTGAAACATATAGCACCTTAATGGGATATCTGGTCGCGACAGACCGCTCAAAGTCAAAGTTTCTGGCCGACCGCGATGGAGCCGTGAGCGGCTACCAATCCCGGTAGATCCCGGTCACAGTTTTTACCTTCAGACTTAGAAACTTTTCTGGAGCTTTTCTTCCCGGTTTCCGTCATAGCTCTCAGCCAGTCTGGATTTGGTAAAGATTTGCGGATAGCCTTGCGATGAGCCTCCTGTCAAACTTATGTAAGTCCGACCTCCAGAGCATTCCAGCGGGGCAAACCCAGGATCCAGGCCGACACACAGTTGAAGGCAGGCAGCTTGGCTTTCGTGGTTGCTCCCGGTAACTTTATCTATTTTCGGACTTAGAACTTTTTACAGAGCTTTTTCTCGCGGGGTCCCTCGATGCTCTTCACCAGGCCGGATTCAGTGAGGGTTCGCTGGCCTTGGATTTCTTCTACTCATGATCAAACTCTGGAAGTTGGACATACAGAGCTATTAGCAGGATATACCTGGATGGCTTGGCCGGCTCGCGGCTTGGCTGGCCAGGTTGAGTCGGTCCCCCTACGAAGCTTTTTTTCAAAGTTGCTCTAAAGTTCTCCAAACTTCTTGAACTTCGTCCAAAAGTTCCTCAAGGGGTCCCAACGTGTCTCAAACTCACGCCAAGGGTCTGTAAGCTCCAAGATGGTCCTTGAAAGTTGAAGACTTCAGTTCCCACAATCCACTTGGACAAAACCGTTACAAATCCACTGGTGTTCTCCAGGTTTAGGATCCTTGGTGGTGATGGTCCAGTTGGGCTCTGTTAACCTGTAGCCTGCAGGGAGTCCACTCTTTAGTTCTTTTGAAGCAAGGTAATCCACAAGGCTGTAGTTTCAGAAGACAGGCCTTAGAACTTTGCATCCCCACATCTCAGCATGGCAACGTCTTGCTTCCTTAAGTTTCAAGCAGCAGATCTGAGAGGCTCTGTCCCTCTCAGATACTTAATCAAGTTCTCTGGGTCAATCAGGAGGTTACTGCTGACCAATGGAAGCAGGGCAACTCACCAAGAATATGACCACATCTTGTAGAGTGTGGCATTATTGTGTGCCAGAGTGCAGCAAATCCTCCAAATTCATAATGGGTGATTTTCCAGCAGGGAGGTAAGAGCTGGCTAAACACACACCTAGGATGGCTAACTTTCCATAAACACTCCCTTTTGTATCTTTGCATTCCTTCAATAAGTCTAGCACTGGCTGAGGTGAAAAGTTAAGAGTTGTAAATGACACTAAGGTGTCCTCTTCGCTTTGAAGACCATGGTTTACAACTCCTACCCCTGCTCTGGCATTCCAGTGTAGCAGCACATTACCCTCCCAGCACAGCTGGTTACCCCAGGGACTCTTTATCACCTCTTCAAGGCAGCTTGGCTAATCCACTTAACTCTGACCAATCAGGACAGACCACTGGAAGGCTGAATCTGGACTTACAAACAAAAAAGTCTTATAACTTCTCGTATGTACACTTTAGGAGAAATTCAACCATATCATATTCTTGGGTTTATTAATACCATTCGGGAAGTCTTTGAATGGCACCACTAGCTCTCTCCTATCAAGAGTTATTAATTATTAACTTCCTATTATGTTAACCTATGTAGCACGGGATTTGCAATGGGAAAAATGACTGGGGCCATTTTCTAGCACCAGGACTTACAAAAACATATGTCATAAGTACTTTGCTTACTTCTACAGGACCCCCACCCCATGTAACAAATAGGGGAGACTTTAGGGGTTCTGAATCTGTAGAAATATTGCCGACCCTCCCTTCACGGGGCTCCAATCATCAAAGTCGAATTTGGGTAGCACTTTATCACAATGTGGGGAGTGAAATGTGAAATTCCACTTAATCCAGGGCATATAAAACTTATTTTATAGGGGTCTACGAGGGGTCAATTCGAAGTTGGTGGTAATTTGCGATTTCTTTCACAAATGCACTTTTTGCCATTTGTGAAGGTGCCATGTGGCGCACATATATGCCCTAAAGGCATGTATGTGTGCCATATGCGCACACATGTAAATTTGAGGGGTGCATCAGGGTGTCCTTATGACACCCTTGCACCCTTGAAATAATTCTCAATTTGTGTTTCGCAAATTGCGAATCGCAAATTGAGAATAACTTCCCATTCATTCCTATGGGCCTCCAGGCCCATAGAAATGAATGGGAAAGTATTCCTTAATTGTGATTCACAATTTGCTAATCGCAATTAAGGAATATTAAATTACTAAAAAATGGTGATATTCTACATACATCGCATTTTGCAATTCTCAAACAGCGATTCTCAAAAAATCGCTATTTGAGAATCGCAAATATGGATGCTGATACATCCGCCCCTAAGTGTTTCTCTACAACACATCGAAAAGTAGTTTTGTCTTCGTACCTCTATGAGTTAGAGGCATGAGTTTTAAACCCTGCTATCTTTTCATAATCACTTAAAATTATCTGCAACCAAGTAAGGGATTCAGCTGGAGATCAACATCAGGAGGTAATTGTCTGCAAATAGCATCATTTTCAGTGGTGGGCGGTGACCCTCAAAACTGGAGGGGGCATCGGGGAGACAAAACGACAAACCAAGAGGGGGGCAGCAAAAAAAAACATGAAAAGCACTTAACCTTGCCAAGTTGTATTAATTCTTCTGGAATCAGCACGAGCTAGAGCACATCATGAAGCCTCAGGCCACCCTCTTCTGCAAATTCCGATGCTGCTGTCATGCTGCAGATGAGCAGCATGAGAGCAGTGCCAGGATTGGCTGAAGCGGACTGCCTCAACACTCTAGTAGGCACAGGAGGCCTGTGCCTGCTCTACACCCACCTGTTTGCGACAGCTAGGTGGAGAAGTTTATACTAGGCATGTCAGGCTGGCAGTTGCATGAAGGCCGACCAAAGTGACTTGTGCAGTGTAAATTGTTGGAGTGAACACCACTATCCTGCTGCCAGTCAGCAGCAATACCCTGCCCCCACACATTTCTCGGGCTGGTAGCAGTGAAAAATAAAATGGTAATTCATTTTATTACTGTTTTATTTTTCACTTTTACTGCACTGGCAGCAGGGGGGCGACGCTCCTCTGCCCTAATGGGGCCTAATGCCTTTGTGGTCCCAACTTCAAGCCTTTCAGCCCTACAGCCTACCTCAATATACTTGCAAATGGCTCCATATTGATAGTCAACAGTACTGGTGAGAGAAAGCACCTCCTCACATTCCCCTTTCTACTATAAACTCTTAAGAGGTCTCTCCATAAGCCATCACCCATGATATTGGTGCGTTACATCTGGCCAACTCTTCAGTCATTCGCTCAACACCTCACACAGGACATCACTTTTACTAAATATCACAAATTTACCTCATCAAAAGCTTATTTCATGTCAAGCGTGACTAAAACTGACAATATAGACTTTCTTCTACCTTCTTTCGGTCATTTGGACTAGTTGGAAGATGTTGTTGTGGGTCTGTTTATGTTTGATAAAACCGAATGGGTAAACTTGGATAAAGTCCAGAAAAAGAGCTGTTGGCCTATAAAAGGCAATTAGCCCTGGATAGTTTTCCAACTTTACGGGTCAGAGATATTCTTGCAGCCTCAACTGAGTTAGTGACTCCTGTGGTCTGTAAAAAAAGTGTTTGACCATTTTGTTATGCATGGTTGTGGCAAATTTGAAAATACGAGAAATTTAACATATGCAATTTGTGTATAGTCTTTGTGGACTGGCTTGAAGGATTTTCAATTCACTCAGTACCTTAAGAGACTTTATTGCAGGAAGTACACACTTATGTGAGGGTCTATTTCAGATAGCAACACCATTTGTACAATTTCAAGCGCATCCAGGTTAACCCTCGGCGGCCAACTATGCTACACTCGCGTAGTTTGCCTAGTTTGTGCTACTTCACGCGCTACGCGACTTGCATGTAGCACAGTGCAAAAACACGTAGCGTAATGTAGTTGGCATTTTTTGCTCGCTTGCCGTTCTCAACGTCAAGTTGGCGACCACGAGCGAGCAAAATGACATCCCGGCGAGACTTTTTCCTCATTCGTTATCAGCAAACTCAAGTTGGTGATCGCGAGCGTGAACAATAAACCTCCTGACGAGATTCTCAACATTGGGAGGTCAGGTTTCTTATTGCGAGTGGTAGGTATGCTCTCGACCGCTCGTGATGAGAAACTACCAATCCGCATTGAGAAAGCTGCTGCTCGAGTAAAATCTACTTGAGCGGCAGAAAATGACAGCTCGCACTGTGCAAGAATCCATTTTCAATTATTGCACAGTGCGGACAAGCATCTGGCACTGTGCAATCATCTCAAACAGTGCACTACGCAGTTCGAGTAGCGCTACGGTTATCTCGCGTAGTGCAAAGTGCACTTTGCGTAGCTACGCGTAGTGCTACTACGCAGACTACACCCAGGGTTAATCCAGGTGTCTTTCAGTGGAATCAATGAAGGACTAAATTATGGCCATAGCAAAAGTTTGTACCAGATTATGTGAAATTGCACAAAAATGGAAGGTTCATTGCTGGCAAAAGGTTGAGTTTGTCAGGTAGAAATAGCAGTTTAAAACTGGCTACTTTAGTGAGTGGCACAATACGTGCTGCAGGTCCACTAGTAACAATTAATTTACAGGCATGGGTACATGCAGCACTAGTTTACTAGGGACGTGCAAATAAGTTAGGTGTGCCAACTGGGTGTGGGCAAATTTTATTATGTTTTAGGGAGAAAGCACAAGCATTTTAGCACCGGTTAGAGTGGTAAAGAGTCCTAAAGCCAACAAAACGAATTCAGTAAGATGGGATGGGGAGGCAAAAGGTTTGAGAGGCTAACACCAAAGGGTTTCAAGTCTAACACTCCACCCACAACTCCACCCACTCCTGCAAGGACTCTGCTCCAGAACAGAACTATGCTTGGAACCATAGAATATTAGTATGTAGAGATGGAGTCTCCATAGTACCTCACTATCTATGAGGGTGAGTCCGACGAGCTATAGTGCCTCACTTGCCCTCCTAACCTTCCAGAGAGACACGTGAATTGGCACCCCAGAACACAACACTCTCGACCCTCTCAGGGATTGCGGTAACAGAATATACCCTTTCTCTCTCTCACTTGCACTCATCCACAATATAATAAAAAAGAGACACAAAGGAAGTTTAGGATATTTGTACAAACTATTATGCTCTAAGATGCAGCATTTTCCATGTTATAAAACAGATTAGCCTAAACCCCCCAAACCTCCTAGTGAAGCTGAATTAATATATATCGAAGATCTCTGAGATTAGCAGCGGACCCCGTACCTTAGCATACACAGATGGATGTTCTACTTCTCAACTGACACGGTAATTTTGCCTCAGGTCCTACACTCTGTGGGGCAGATTTACAAGCCCTTGCGCCACTTTTGCGCCGCCGTTGCGCCACTTTTTGTGAAGCATCGGCGGCATAAATGTTGCGTCAGGTATAATGTATGCAGGGTGGGCGTTCCCACACAAAAAGCTATGTAGAACTGACGCAGTCACATTTTTAACATTTCTCTTGTAACTCTGCATTCACTGTGTCAAAATCCCTACGTTTGCTCAGACCAGGCGTAAGGAATGATGCAAGGCTTTTTAAACGGGACCCACCTCTCTGTTGTGACGTATTGCTGGAGTTGCATCACTTTCATAAGCAGCTCCAGCAATGCGTCACTTTTGGGTCAACAGATGCGTCATAATTTCTAACGCATCAGTCTTTCCTTTGCACCATGGTGCACCATATTGTAAATACGGTGCATCCATGGTGACGCAAGGGTTTCGCATGGTGGAGCAGGGAAAGTGTTGCATCTCTACCGATGCGTTGTTTTCTTGTAATTCAGCCCCTGTATTTTTCGAAGTTTGTCCTCATTTATATGACAAGACATGTGTGCTCACAAACAGCAGCTGAGTTCTCGTGTTATGTCTAGTTGCTAGTGCCTGACCAGAGAGAATAACAAGGAGCATTGTTGTTTGACCTTGTCTGTGGTGTTCAGACTAAATCCCAGGAAAAAAAAGAACACAAAAACATATGTAGGTTTTGTGTGAAAATACAATGTGGCACAAAAGCAAGCGTGTTTATATAGTAAAATGTGCAAAAGAAAATGCGGCCCAAAACGGGCACAATTAGACTATCTAAGGGAAAACTGCAAGGGGCCCTGCTGGAAACACACAACACCACTATCCATTTTGCAGAACATTTTCCAAGGCTACTCCTTAAGCAACACCTTTTTCAATGTGTGCTTGGCCCCTCTGAAAGTCCTTTCGCTTTAACATTATATTCTAACTCAGTGATAATCAGCTAATAATATCAGCTCTGAAAATCTGTGCTCTGCTCAAGAGAATAAATTCAGAGTCTTCTTGTCAGTTGTTGCCAGGTAGGTAAAGAAAAGCTTACCCAAATTAAACAACCAGTGCATCTCTGTCAGCCACGTCTTCTGTGAGAAATTTGGACTCAGGTTCGATCACAACCTGTCATTTAGCTCTCAGGTATCAACAGTTTCTGCCACATGTTGTTCTATGATCAGAGCTCTCAGAAAGGATCTTCCCCTCCTTCCACAATCAAAACATTAAACAGTTAATCTTAATCAATCACTTCACAGTTGGATTATGGTAGCACCCTTTACCTGGGGCTGCCGGGTTATTTTTTGTAGCGTCTCCAAACTGTACAAAATACCCCAGCACATTTATTATTAATCTTCAGTGTAGAAAATAAATTGGTATCATTTCTCCTCAGGAAGCTGCAATGGCTCCCAATACGCAAACACTATGTTATTGAAGCTTTTTGTGTAATTTCAGGGGTCTTGCTGGCAAACATATCCCTTTTACGTTCAAAACTAATACTTACCTACTAGTCAAGCTGACGCTTTTAAATCCTCCAATGTGAATCTGATTTGTACTAATAGTTAGAAGAAATATAATGGGGGTATATCTTTTGCCTATTCAGCCTCTAAATATTACCACATCTGAATCTCTGACATGCCTCCTGGAATACAAATAGAATCAAAGAAAGAGTTTGGGACAGAAAAATTTAGATCAAAGAGTCCACATGAACCTCTTTTTTCCCATCCTAGAGATAGCAAGTGAGCTGCTAATGCTCTCAGGGATCATGACTTTGTTCCCCTCAATGATCAATATAGGTGACATTGACCATACTGTCTTGTCTGATTAGCACATGATGATTGTGGATCTACAGAGTAAATATTGCAAGCCCTGGAATACAAATTTTCTCTAGCCTGAAGATGTATGGCTCTCAATGACATACCATGAGGCTTGGGTTAATAAAGCCTCCATCACAGACCCCAGCTAGAGAGCAGACATCTGATTACATGCTGTCTGAAAATAAATTTCCCTCCCAAGAGATACAGATTCATCCACCACTTCAGGGAATGTTGAATCGCTTCCGTTTCAAAACCCTGAGACTTCGATCTCAATACAGTTTGAAGACGAATCAGTAAAGAGTAATAGTGAAAGCATGCACAAAGAATTGTAAATGTGCACCATGCTATATGACTCTTCACCTTCAACCAACATCTTTCCAGGGAATTCTTCTGAAGATCAATTCTGAAAGGAGCTCCAATAAATGTTAGGTCTTTTAGGGTATTTTGTGACAATTCTTGAGGTTCAGCGAGACCCCATGCTGCATCAAGCACACTTTCATCTTTTTCAGAACTTTCAATGTCTCCTGAACTGATGCAGCATGGAGTCGCCTTTGGTCATGATAGGGAAACACTGGCAATCCTTGAATACTTTGGGAGCTGACTTCAATCCAAACAGCAGGACCTAAGGCTGATAATGAACGTTCTGAATGCAAAGCTGGAGAAATCGCTGATGGTGTCTTACTACAGAAATATAAATGTAATCATCATGTAAGTCTATTGTTATCATTGAAATGTAAATGTAAATGTGTGTATCCTTGTAAAGCGCACTGCCGCCCCATCCACGGGCATCCTGGCGCTGTATACCGCTGTGGAACCCTTCCTGGCTTTCCCTGTGAGATGCTCCCTACTGGGCACCCCCAAGGTGAAGCCAGGCATCCCAGCGCTTTTGGGGCAGTTGTGGAGATTAAGCAAGCTGTTGCCCAGAGTTGCAGAGTGGGAACCATGATTAGAGTAGGCAACGAGGCGAGAATTATCGAGTCCGCGGACATTGAGCCCAAGACCCTGCCTCGTCGGGAATTGAACCCTGGTCCCGGGCCAGACCTCTGCATCAGGGACTGCCGCTTCTAACCAGTGGGCCACACTTCTCCAACACCTGGATGAATCAATAAAATATTCTTTCACTGTGTTTACACCTTGAATATCTTGGACAGAGTACAATGGTTGAGCATCTTGAGATCTATTCCTGCCTTGAACCCACCAGATACCTTTGGTACCAAAGAGATTGGGCAGAAACCCGCCCTTTCTTCATTTCTGGTACAAGTTTAGGGTTTCTTTCAAGAGCGTTGTGTGAATGGCCTCTGACAGTGCCTGTCTCTTCATTGGAAGCTGTGGCCCTGATGCTGGTCTAACTCCTGGAGATCCTGGAACTCGATCATATGACTTTTCATTGCTATATGAAGCACCAAATCGTCTGTGGTAGATCCACAAATTAGGGAATTTGGCCTGCTACCAGGAATCCACCATCCTTCCTGCAATAAGCAGGTTTTATGATTTGCGCTCACTAGCATGTAGCCACAGCCGTGAGGGAAACGGCTTCTTCATTTACCATTCCTGCCTCCACTCCAGCCCTGAGGGGAACGGTTTACATGCTCATTTGCCATCGGGCCACGCCGTGAGGAGAATGGCTCTTAGGACTACATTTTCCAGCGGGCGCTGAGCGATGCCTGTAGAACGTGTCATTGCGGCACCAGGAGGCGATTCAAAGAGCGAGCAGGCCTCCAGCGGGACATGTGCGGGTCCGTCTGAGCCCGTCAGAGCCCGAAGGAGACCAGGCTGGGCCATTCCCATTGGTCTTGTTGGAAGATCACCCTGCTGTTTCTGGACTCGTGTAGGAATTGTTTTATACGGTGGGTGTCTTCATCGTACAATTGTTCCACATATTGCCAGAACAAACCACTCAATGACATAGAGTTTTACAATTTGTTTTCATTTCGCCTCTTGTGAGATCCTCAAAGCAGAATATATTATATTGTGACTGAATTCTTGTTCCCTCTGCAAACTGACTAACCAAACTGATCCATAAGGAGTCCCCGCTGGCCAACTAAAATGGGGAGGCATATCTGCTCAGGGAAAAAAGCTGCAGTATCTGTGTAATCACGAATAAGCCACCAGCCTACCTCGATCGACAAGATGCTTCAGAGGGCCATAGGGGTGGTTTCAAATGAGATTGAACTGACTGAAAGACGTTTATCAATAACACCAGATTTAGACCAGCCCACTTTTAACACTGAATTGCAATCTGCTCTGCCAATCATCAATCCAGACCCCCCAGGGGCCCAAGTTAGAACACGTGCCGTAGTACATCATGTGCCAAACCTGGACTTGTTCACTGGGGATACCTCTCTGGACTCTTGAAAAAGAGAGAATGCCAACACTGCCGCAAAAGCTGGAAAAACTCGGAAGAAGGGGGCCAAGGATCCTGCAGAAGATGGTATTCCAGGAAATGTAGGGCTGGGGGGGCATGTGAGTGAAGGCACAGAAAAACCACAGTGGGTGTAAAATTTGGTCAGGGATCAATCAATCACAGTACTTGTAAAGCATGCTACTTAACCGTGAGGGCCCCAAGGCGCTGAGGGGAGAGGGGGGTGCTGCTACTGCTCGAAGAGCCATGTCTTGGGGAGTCTTCTGAAGGCGAGTAGGTCTTGGGTCTGCCGTATATGGGTAGGGAGGGTGTTCCAGGTCTTGGTGGCGAGGTAGGAGAAGGATCTGCCACTGTAGGTCGTTCGTTGGATGCGGGGGACAGTGGCGAGGGCGAGGCTGGCGGAGCGGAGCTGGCGTGTGGGGGTGTGGAAGCTGAGTCTGCTGTTCAGGTAGGGTGGTCCAGCGTTGTGGAGTTCTTTGTGTGCATGGGTGAGGAGCCTGAAGGTGTTCCTCTTGTCGAGGGGGAGCCAGTGTAGGTCTCTCAGGTGGGGGGTGATGTGGCTGCGGCGGGGGACGTTAACGATCAGTCAGACGGAGGCGTTTTGGATGCATTGTAGTCGTCGTAGGTGTTTGGCTGGGATTCCTGCGTAGAGTGCATTGCTGTAGTCCAGTCTGCTGCTGACGAGGGCCTGTGTCACTGTTGTTCTTGTTTCGGTTGGGATCTACTTGTAGATCCAGCAGAGCACGCGGAGGGTGTTGTAGCAGGAGGAGGAGATGGCTTTGACCTGCTTAGACATGGAGAGGGAGGAGTCGATGATGAATCCTAGATTGCGTGCATGGTCAGTGGGTGTGGGTGCTGTTCCCAGTGTGGTCAGCCACCAGGAGTCGTCCCAGGCTGAGGGAGTGGGTCCGAGGATGAGGACCTCCGTCTTGTCTGAGTTCAGCTTCAGACGGCTGCTCCTTATCCAGTCGGCGACGGCCTTCATTCCCTCATGGAGGTTTATTTTGGCGGTGTGTGGATCATTGGTGAGCGAGAGGATGAGTTGGGTGTCGTCAGCGTAGGAGATGATGTGAGGTCATGATGGCGAGCCACTTGTGCGAGGGGGGCCATGTAGACATTGAACAGCGTTGGGCTGAGGGATGAGCCCTGGGGGACGCCGCAGATGATGTCGGTGGCTTCTGATTGGAAGGGTGGGAGGCGGACGCTCTGGGTTCTGTCGGAAAGGAAGGACGTGATACAGTCAAGAGCCTTCTGTTAGATTCCAACTTCTAGGAGGCGTGTCTTTAGAGTGCGACGGCAGACCGTGTCAAAGGTGACTGACAGGTCCAGAAGGATGAGGGCTGATGTTTGGCCGTTGTCTAGTTGGCACCTGATGTCGTCTGTGGCGGCGATGAGGGCTGTCTCGGTGCTGTGGTTTCGTCTGAATCCGGACTGGGACGGGTCCAAGATGTTGTTGTCTTCCAGGTGGTGGGCCAGTTGCATGTTGACGATTTTCTCAATGACCTTTGCCGGGAACGGGACCAGGGAGATGGGCCGGAAGTTCTTGAGGTCCTTGGGATCCGCTTTGGGCTTCTTGAGGAGGGCATTGATTTTGGCGTGCTTCCAGCTTTCCGGGAATGTCGCTGTTTTGAAGGAGATGTTGATGACCTTCCGTAGTTGGGGTGCGATGGCTGCGTCTGCTTTGTTGAATACGTGGTGTGGGCACGGGTCAGACGGAGATCCTGAGTGGATGGAGTTCATGACATTGCGTGTCTCGTCCTCGTTGATGTTGGACCAGGAGGTCAGGCGGTTGGCGCTGGTGGTGTTCACAGGGGAGGTGGAGTCTGGCGTAGTCAGGGGCGGTCATGGTGTTGAAGCTGTTGTGGATGTCAGCGATCTTGCGGTGGAAAATATGGCTAGTGAGTCGCATAGTTCTTGTGAAGGCGGGATGTCATTTGCGTTGGCGCTAGGGTTGGAGAGTTCCTTTACGATGCTGAAGAGCTCTTTGCTGTTGTGTGCATTGTTATCCAAGCGGTCTTTGTAGGATGATCTCTTGGCTAATCTGATGAGGTGGTGGTGTCTGTGGGTGGCGTCCTTGTGGGCTGCGTGGTTGTCCGGTGTGCGTTCGTGGAGCCATATCTTCTCCAGTTTCCGGCATGCATGTTTAGAGGTCTGGAGCTTGTTGGTGAACCAGGTGGCTCTATTGTTGGCGTGGCTGTTGGAGGGTTTCTTGAGCGGGGCGAGGGTGTTGGCGCAGTCGTCGATCCACTGTCTGAGGCTTCGAGCTGCGGCATCTAGGTTGGTGGGGTTGGTCGGTGGGTTCTTGGCGAGGGAGGTGATCAGCTGGTCTACAGTGACTTGGCTCCAGCAGCGGCGAGGCAGCTGTTGGGTGCGGTGGTGCGTGGTTGGTTTCTTGAAGGTGAAATGGATGGAGCGGTGGTGTGGTCGAAGGCGACGTGGGAGCCTGTGGAGAAGACGGGATCCAGCGTGTGGCCGGCGGCGTGGGTGGGTGCAGTGATGAGTTCTCTCAGGCCGAGATTGGCGAGATTGTCGATCAGGGTGGCGGAGTTGGATTTGCATTTGGAAAAAAGAAATATAATTAAGGAGGAGTTGACCACTCTGACCACTAGGGTAGATAATGTTGCATCCTTACTAGATGACTTTATTAGTAAGGCAGGTCCTAAGGAGAAAGACTCCCACCAACAGACCAAGCCCCTAGCCCACCCAGCCCATCTAAGAAATGGCCATGCTCTAGTAACCACTCGTAATTCGACTCCACAAGCCCAGAGCAATAGGGAAGATGTGGTGGTTCATTTAAATACATCTAATAAACCAACTAATAGCATCACTAGCCTGGAAAGTCAGGAACCAAGTCGAAGGTTGGAGACTGGTAGACAGCAAAGATCCCCAGCAGAAGAATCCAAAGCGGGAACAAATATGCTAAACTTGGGGTCAAAGTGCAGAACTAGAAAGGAGCAAGATCCGCGAAATGTGTCTTCAAAGTGAAGTCCAGACTTACCAAGCAATAAGCATCAACCTCCCCACGACTCTACACCATGTTTTAATTCTAACAAATATGCCAGAACTCAAAAAGGGGCAAAGGGAATCGCATTATGAGCTAAAAAATAAATGTATTTTTTGTCTATCTAAACAACTTCAATTTTCCTATAAGCATGTGAGTGAGATTTTATTCACGCGCAGGGTGAGGTGGGTGGGCCAAAGAGCAAAAGATTTAGATGATGATACCATTGTGATCAATTTAAAAAAAGCCAAAGTTTGTTAGGACACTCCTAATCCAAACTCATTACAGGCACGAAGGGGACATGAGGCCCCTTCCATTGGGGTACTTTTACCCCCGAGATTGGCTTCAGACAATAACCCATGGACAGTCTGTGGAGTAGGGTCCAGACGCCAATATGAGCATATTTGTACCAGGAGGCAAGAGCACATGAATCAACCACTTTTTAACCTTTCACTTGCAAATAGATACGCACCGTTGGATTCCAATGACTGACTAAAACCAATACAGCAATTAAACTCATAATAAAGGGAAATAGAACAGATAGCAAGTAGGGCTGATGGAGTAGAAGCTGTCTATAGTGAGGAAATGGAGAGCCCCTCCCTAAATTACATTGTATCAGGTACACACTTTCAACGATAGCACAAACCTCCATAGGCCACCAGCAAATGACTCCAGTATTTACAACTATTAACCCTGACAACAAACCCAAGTTCCATGTTTTATCCTGGATAATTGCTGGTTTTATTTCCAAACAGGGCAACCCGTAGTGGGGGTCCCTTATTGATGCACACAACATCTGCATGGTCCAGGAGACATGGGCTTGAGAGGACACCCATATACTGGGTTACGCAACTTTTGGTTTGGAAGCCACGAGTGGGGGAAGGGGAAGACCTGCAGGAGGGCTTTGTGTCTGGGTTGCTGTGCACTTGGGATGCACTGCAAAACAGATTGACACATCCTCACGTGACATACTTTGTGTCATCCTGAGTTTTCACACCTAGATTAGAATAGCCTTAATCAATGTTTACTCCCATCCTGTTACCTATGACCAGGAGTCATCAACTCTTGAGCATTTGTCAAGCTTCTTACAAACCGATGGCATCCTGGTGGTTCCTGCCAGCAATTTTAATTGCCAGTATGAGCAACTGAAGGACTTAATTGGGGGCGACATTGATAAGGAAGACCAGCACTGGACAATTCCAGAATTGAATGCCCTGCCAACTCAAGGCTGGACTCCTTGGGGCTACAAATGAACATTCTCACATTTGACCCATTCTTTTAGGGGTTGTTATGGTCATATTAAATTCGATTTCCCAGCAAACCACACTTATAATAGACCCAGAAGTTCTTCCATTTTAGATTATATCCTGATGGATACTAAATCCTGGTGTTGGGTGATCGATTTCAAGGTCCTACCTAGACATGATAGTGACCACAATGCCCTGTTCTTAGAGATGGTATCACCGTGCTCTAAGGGTGTCCAAGTAGGTAATCATCATTGAAATGGTCGCAGGTTAACCGTGACTGGTTGTACGAGGTGAGTGAAATGGGGGGCCATCTGTAATTCCCAGGATAAGTTGGCCTCCCTTTATAAAATTGTCAATCCATACCTTGAGGTTGCCAATCAATTTATTCATGCAACAGTCTCTAATACAGTTATAGAAGACATCAGGAGAAATCAAAAAGACCTAGTGTGTTACCTGGTAAGCGTCTTTTTTCCTGTTGTAAAATCCAAACAAAAGGTTTCTACGGGCCACTCCTGGTATATCGGGTACTGTCGAAGGGCCAATCAATCACTGATCCTAGCAATTAAAGAAAAGGACAAACTAATGTTAAAAGGTAAGCGAATAGCCTATACCATGCTGCAAAAAAACAGTGGGAGGGTGGCAAATGGGAAAGCATGAGAGCTGCTTTATGTTCAGGGGACATACGAACCTTTTGGAACCTAGTTAACGCCGGCTGCAAAGAGGGCAAATCGGCAATAGAGCAAATCTTGGGGCAGAAATCTGGAGGACCCACTTCAAATCGCTTTATGCAAGGGAAGACTAAGAAGTAGGCCAAGCTATGGGCACACCAACCTGCTTTCAGCATTCTTCCCCCAATGCCCCAGAAATCTCTTTAAATGAGATAAAGGCCGCATTCAACAGAGGGGCTCCTGCTAAAGCGCCAAGCTTAGATAAGATCCCAGGCGATGTTTTTAGGAACAAACCTATTATTTGGGCTCCATACTTCTGGAGGCTATTTTATGCTATTCCTCAAGGGATGCCAATTCCAACGACCTAGTTGAGGCTGACATTATTCCGATTTACAAGAAGGTCACTCCATTTCTTTCCGCTAACTATCGTCCAATTAGTCTCATAGATGTTTCACAAAAAAATAAATGTACGAGTACTTGTGGATCGATTAGAGAGATGGATGGAGGAGCATTCCATACTTAGTCCCTATCAGGCTGGCTTTAGAGCAAGGATGTCCACAATAGTTCATATTTTAAGGCTGCAAATACTCTATTGGAAGACAGTGCTTCTGGAGGGCGGCAGCCTTTATCTTATCCTTGTGGTCCCCAGTGATAAATTATGGTCCATTTTAATAAGTTTCGGGGGCCCTCCGTACCTCTGTCATCAGATGAAGCGGCTCCACGAATCTAACTATGCACAAGTCAGATATGGGAAAAATAGTGTGCTCACAGATCCTATAGTTATAGCTAGAGGGATAAGGCAGGGGTGTGTTCTGACCCCAACCCTTCTCTGTCTATTCATTAACAGTCTTGTGGAAGACTTGACTGGTGGGAGGGATGTAGATGCCCCCAGGTTGGTGAAACGCAGTGTTCCGACCCTGATGTTCGCCAATGACATTTTCCTACTATCCAAATCCCCGATGGGAATTCAGCGGGCCCTAGATATTTTCAAGTCATTTTGAAAAGGCAGGGGCTTGGAGATAAACTCTTTAAAGACCAAATACATGCTTTTTAATGCAGGCGACTCCACACGTCCTAATCTCTGCTTAGATGGGAAAACACTGGAAAAAGTTACAGTTTATATTATCTAGGAGGAATCCTCACTGATGATATGCAGTGGCACGCACAAATTAGGAAGGCTACGTTAAGATTAACCCAAACCACGGGGGAACTGGCTAAGTCGTTCAAGAAAACTATGATTAAAATGGTTATGGAAATTTATAAGACACAAGCAAGGGGGGGCGTCCCTATATGGGTCAGAAATCTGGGGCCATCTATCATCTGATTCCCTTTCTAGGAATGAAAACTTCTTTATTAGAGAAATCGTAGGCCTCCCGAAAATTACACCACTGACGCCATTCCGTATGGACCTTGAGGTCATTCCAATTGCTGAGGAAGTTGCCCTTAGGCCCCTTCTCCACTGGAGACGTTTATGGTGCACACCCAAACTAGTGGCTTTTAAGGATGAGATGAAGGAAGTTATGAATTTGCAAGGGGCGGGCAAAATCAGCCTATATCAAAAACACCTTAGTTGCTCTAAGGATGGGTGACCTATGGGCAAACGCTGAAGTATCTTGCCCGATAATTTCTAGGAAGGCTCTTTCAAACCTTTTTAGAGAATTTGATATAAACCAGATCAAAGGGAATACCACCACTGGTATACTGACTGCACAATTTTTAAAAGTCAAGGACCAATACAGGTTAAAACCTGTTCTTGAAGTTATTCAGCCACCAATAGCCCAAAAACTTTATTTGCAATTTAGGCATGGGGTACTACCATTCCGTGCCTTTACAAATAACTGGGGGTTGCACAGTCCAAGGGGTGTCCGGTTTGTGAGAGCATCTCCAAAATGGACCTACATGTACAGTTTGTTTGTCCGGTATACAAGAAGATTAGGCACCAATGGCTTCAACAGGTCTGCCGGAATCTCGGGACAACTCACTGTGGAAAGGCATTTAGGATATTAAAATATGATACCAGCCTCCCTATTGTGTATTCAGTTTTCCGATACTTATTCTCTATGTGGTGCGTTCGTTCAACTTTATTAAAATCTAGTCTGGCTTAATCGGATTCTTTTTAACTTTTAAGCAATTTTTATCCTTTTTTATTATATAAAATGAGCAGTTTTTAATGCTTTGTTTGAGACCTTTTAATATTGCACTGTCTAGCACTTTGTTTCATTCTGTATAACAAAACTGTATGAAATGTGTTGCATTTTTAATGTACTTTTATGGCCAGATTGTCCGAAATAAAGATATTTTGAATTGAATTGAATTGAATTGATTTGCCAGAAATCTCTCCTGACTAATCAAAAATATTAGACACGCTTGTCTGAAAAAGATCTTCCTTTGGAATGTTTGGTTAGTGATGAAGTTTATCTTTCTGGTGACTGACAAAAGGGTTTCTTTTCAAAGACTGGCAACTCTTGCTTTAGAAAGAATGAGTGCAACTTTTCTTTGAATATTTTAACAAACTTTACTTCTCACTCTCAACCAAATACTCTTGTTTGCATGAAACACATTCTTAGAGATGTAGCCTTCTGTGTGGAATTTGTGTGCAATTCTTACAGCAACAGGTTTCTTCTTATTGCTACAGTGTCAAGTGATGATGCTCTAACAGCATCAATACCTATGGGGATTCAATCTGTTTCTCCATCATCTCAAGCAGAGAAAAACATTCTGATTTATGTTTTTCCATATGGCTCTAAATGTTTCTTTGATATCTAAAATTAGCAAATGGGTTGCAGTTGCACAATATATTCCAGTTCTATTCGTCCGATTCCACCCACCATAATTTATCTTTTTTTCATTTGGATATTTCAGGATGGGCTCCTCTTCTATAGAATTTCGTTCAACTAGGCGTGCTGCCACTGAGCTCAAATGCCCCACATCTGGACATTTTTCATCCATTTTCGATATTGTATACACTATTGCCATGATCCTAGGCATGGAAATGTTCTCAAAATCATTCTAATCTATGTGGAAGGCACCCAGCAGGTTATCATGGTTAGGCAATCCCAATGTGGAGTTCTTTGAAACTCCCTTGGCTAGCAACCTTCTTTGTAGGTTGACATTGAGCCCCCAAGAGAGAGCAACCCCCTATTCTTATAACTCTCATTTTTTAAAAGGGACAGGTTGCAGTACCTAATAAAATTGGAACACTGTGAAAGGGATATGGGAGGGTGGTTGCTGCTTCCCAACATCCACTGCTTGCTGCCTCGGATGTCACCAGCTATTACTCGCAGAGTAGAATCTTTTACAACACTGATGGACTTTGATTTTATATCTACTTTTGATTAACAAGTCCTTACACTCCCAGGGCAACACTTAAGTCAGTGGCCCTGCATTGCTAGGTAAGTCTGAAGTAACACAAGGCAGTGCAACTTGCTGCCTTGCGTTAACCTGCCCTCAAGGTGTTCCATGGGTGGAGAGTGGGTGTTCTCATTAATCCACTCTTGATCCAAGACTGTTAAACCTGGGAATGCATCAAAATGCTACACCTTTCTAGTGGAGGCACAACAGTCCTCTTTCTAGGTGTACTGAATTATGCAGCACAATGAGGAAGAGGAAAAAGCCTCAGAGGATTGTTTTAGTGCAGGAAGGCGTCCCTTCCTGCACTAAAATCATCCTGCTTACAATGCAGGTACTGTGGCGGTCCTTTCAGGCAACGGCGGAGGGGTGGCGGGGGCGTGTAAGGGGGGATTTCGAGGGACGATGCTGAGAAAAAATTAGTTATTTATTTAATTTCCACTCTGCATCGTCCCTCGAAATCTCCCATTACCCGGCCCCACCGCTGTCACCTGCACGGACCACGGCTGCGCAGGTACCCTGGCACCATGGCGTATTGTTGTCTGCATTGGTGCCAGGCAGCAGATTGTGTGCCAGCGACGGCAGAGAGCAGGAATGCGCTATATGTTAGTAAATATGACACCTTCCTGTCTTCTCCTTTTCCTGCAGTGCAGTGTAGATGTTTTACGTTACATGAAAGATTGATTAATCTGGCCTTCAATGTTTTACAACTGCATGAGTGATTGCAAATCATATATGCATTTTCTTCGAAATAATAAGGAAGGGTTCCCGCTCCTTGTATTTTGAAAGCAATTCCAATATTAACGACGTTGCAATGACTGGAATTTTGCAACTTTGCATACATTGAAAAAAAAATACTTCAAAAGGTTCATTATGACCTGACAGTTTTAAAAAAACAAACACATCACCAGCAAACAAGGATCCTGCACAGCAAAGGGAATACTCCCACTGCCATTCAGGGCCTTGAGCGACCCTCTCTGGACTTTAGCATGTTCTGAGGAGCTGTGTCCTCCCTATGCCAAACAATCTTGGCCAAGACTTGCTGCAGTAGAGAAGAGGAAAGACACGGATGGTAAGGTGGAAGCCATCATCTCTTAGATGCCCTGTGTTACCCTATCCCATTGTTATGATGGGGAGAATTGTACTACTGACTAACGAGGCCACCAATATCGAGATTCAAGTATATCAGGGACTAAATATCAAAGACCAAATTGTATTTAGAAGAAGCACAGATTCACTGTTCCTAACTGCAAATGTACATATTTTGAAGATATACATATTATCAAGGCGCTTATATGTAGAGATAGAAAATCTTTACTTATTACCTTTCGATATTTTGGATTCGATATTCTGTCCTCGATATTTATATACCTCAATATTCTATCTTCAATGTTCCGGGGGGGGTTCTGGTGGGAAATAACCATTACAATGCAGTCATTACAACGCACTACCTTTACAACGCAGCTGCTACAACTTAACTGCCTTTGCATCACATGTCACTACAATGCATGCCATTACAATGCTACACTATCCAATATTTACCCTACTGTTGCACTCACTGGCGTGGGAATAGTAATTTCTACTCCTACACTATCCAACACTTACCACACTGTTTCTCCAGAAGTATTATTTGTTGTAATGGTAGTTTCTAAAAATGTGTTGTAATGGCATGCGTTGTAAAATCATGCGTTGTAATGGTATTTGCGATGTAAAAACCACGTTGTAAAGGCATGTGTTGTAATTGTTTGCATTGTAACGTCATATATTCGGTCCGGCTGGGTGGGGCAGGAAGACATACTTTGTCCTTATACATATAGGAGGAGATTGTCTCACTATGCCCAACTAATGAGACCTGGTCAAAAATGATCAAATCTATATTCTCTGCATGATTTTCAATCATAACTACGGATATCATATTTTACACTAAACGCAGAGCACAATGGAGGAAAGCATTGCTAGTTATATTTGCGATCTCCTCCACTATGAAAACCGCTCATGGTCTCATTATCTCTATCTCCCCCTCCCAAATTTTCAAAGCAACAGCAACCATCACCATCTATAATAACGGAACCATTCTCATGCAATCCCCAGACCGCAGCCTAAACCTGCTGGATAACATCTCCCCTATTATCAAAGGACAAGTGATAAAACCCCAAACCCCTTCCCAGGGAACTCCCACCACTACAACACACCTGTCAGACCATCAAATCCTACCTCTACCCACGCTCTTCTCTTTTCCCGACCATTATCTACATCCAATATCTACGTATCCTCCCCTCCCTGCTCCACTCACCCATAAGACACTCCCCCCTCCCTACTGCACCAGTATGTACACCCATCACAGACTCACACACCACCACATCGATATCACGCCCATTAGCTACAATCAAGCTCCCCGCCCGATTACATTCACCGATAAGACACTCCCCCCTCACTACTGCACCACCATATACACCCTTAACAGACTCAGCATCCTCCCCGGTAACAAACATATCTCCCCCCCTTATCAACACCACCCCTTGCAAAACCAACACTTCCGCAACCACATCCCCACCGCACCCCTCTATGTCTCACACGTCCTCTCCCCATTCCAGTTCACCCCTCACCAATCTGGAGAGGGAACCAGATATGACGCCTCACAACAACTTAGAAGATGCGCCTCCCTCTTCCGACCCACATAACTTAAACATACCTCCCAGGCCCATAATACATCCTCCAATTTGGCTCCCACCTTCACCAGGCTCTAGACTTGACGAGATCATACTCTCATTATGGCAAGTCAAAGAAGAATTAAAAATTCTATCGGAGCTTCTTCTGAGCCAGTCTTGGTACACCAGATCTACACGACAGACTAAATCAAACTGGCACCTTACCCACTCAGTAGTCACTTCAAAATTTTCAGCCCACAGGTAGGAATCAGTTCATTCTCACAATAAATCAACCCACCCAATCCTCAGTACTAATCCGCTATCAGAGAAAGAGTTACTCTCTCTACTCCAATCCTATGAACCCTCTCACCGGAATCACAACACTATGTCTCCAGATCACCCGCCCAATATGGCACCAATCCCAACGATTCCCCCTAGCACGTACAGGCCCACTAAATGCAACCCGAGAGGCATTATCGAAAATAACCTTAGACAAGTTCCCCTCATTCAGGAACCCAATACATCACACATCACGCCCCGTCTGAATTGTAGACTCCTAAACAGTAGATCGGCCTCAAGACATGCAGCCGACATAGCTGACCTCATTCTCACACAAGAACCGGACTTGTTAATTTTACCCACACCCATCATTGACCCTAACATAATCACAACTTCCAGCTATAACCTACTTCTTCCTCCTGAAGGGATATCCGAAGTTCATGATCTCACCAATCACTACTTCAATTCCATAAACTTGATATTAAATGTGGTAGCTCCCATTCAACTAAAGAGAGTCTCCACAAAATATTCTAAGCCTCGGTACAATGGAAGACTCAATTATGACAGACGATCCCTAAGAACAACTGAATGCACATAGAGATCAGCCCCATATGCCAATCACCTCAAGACACTAAGAAAGAAGAGAAATGCATACTACAGAAAGATTAAGCGCACTAAAGCAGCATTCTTTAGCCACCAATTAGACCGGGCAAAAAATTGTCCCCAAAAACTTTTCGAGTTATTCAAAACTCAATCTAAGGATGCACCTCTCCGCCCCCAAGATAATTTATACCCACGACCCAACTGTGAAGAATTTGCTTCCTTTTTCACTCCGACAACATTAAGTAAGGAACTTCTCAACGATCTAATTGCACACTGTGTCTCACATACAAACCTCTCACCATCCCTTCCAATTGCACCACATCAAATCTCGTCAAAGTTCGTCCTAAAAAATAATGCCTCTTGGTCATCCTTTAATACCTACGATGAAGAATCTATTAGCAAAATGCTTACTGCCTTGAACCCTGCCAATGACTTCAGAGACCCTCTCCCAGCAAATGCCGTAAAAGACTTCCCCCCCCACTGCTGCTACCTCTCTGGACCAAGATCATAAATAACTCTTTACGACAAGGTTGCATCCCGAACACCCTGAAAGCCGGGTAGGTATCCCCCATTCTAAAGAAACCTACAGCTGACCCTGCAGACTTAAACAATTACCACCCTATATCCAGCATCCCTACCTTGGCCAAGCTCTTAGAAAAATGTGTGCAGCTCCAACTGATAAGACATATTGATCATTTTGACCTACTGAATAAATACCAATCAGGTTTCCGTACTGGTTACAGCACAGAATCAGCCATGACCCATATAATTGACGATGCTCTACAAATCCTAGATCCGAATGGAGCTTGCTTACTCATCTTGCTTGATCTTTCCTCAGCATTAAATACGGTAAAAAATGGCAACCTGATAGATCTTCTGAAACAAAGAATGGGGTTATCGGGATCTGTTCTAAATTGGTTTCCTTCGTTCCTCCAAAACAAATCACAACAATTCAAGGTAAACCACTCCCTGTCCAAACCCGTCCCGTCCCGGTCACTTTAGGAGTCCCACAAGGGACTTCACTATCTCCGACACTGTTCAATCTTTTCATGGAACCACTCACCGAAATTCAGACGCTTCTAACTTGCAAAATTGCATGTACACTGATGACACACAACTATACCTAAACCCCTTCCATGCTGCAGCGATTTTCCCCCTGTGCTGCTATATCGCGAGTGGATGGGTTTATGGCGGCCCCCAGCCGTCATCAGCACATGAGCACTGTAGTGCATGACGGATGGGGGCCGTCATCAGCATGCAAGGGGTTAAGATCTATACCCTAGAAGACCTAAAATCGCTCAACATAACTCTTGGAAAAACTCAGATTTGGCTGGCAGAAAACCATCGAAAGTTGAATCCCCCTCAAAACCGAATTCCTCCTAATTACTCCTCCTGCCCAAGTACCCATAAAGCAAAAAATGGATCAAACACATTACTGCACTCATCTGCCAACCTATCATCGTGGACTCAGCGAAATTGCTGGGAATAACACTTGACAGAAACCTCAATATGCAAAAATACATCAGCAATGCAACAAAAGGAGCAAACTTTCAGATAAATACGTTGAGAAAGCAGAAGCCTTTCCTGCCGGAGAAGGACTTCAAGCTGGCAGTACACGTTCTAGTCATCCCAAGAGTGGATTATGGGAGTGTCTCTCTCTGCGGCCTGCCCAAAGCTTAAACGACCCCTCTAAGAGCATCAATCAACGCCGCAGCGAGACTCATCACTTGCGCAAAAAGAAGCTCCCACATATCCCCTGACCAAAAATCCCTTAATTGGCTACCTTTTGAAGCCAGAATTCATTTGAAAATAGCATGTATGACACACAAAGCCATTCATCACAATACACTGGTGCCCTCTTGTGGGGTCAGATCTTCAAGAAGTGCTAAAAACCTGCTACTGAAACCGCAAAGATTCAACAAGAAGAAAATATATAACCAAATATTTTCAGGGATAGCTCCCACAATCTGGAATGCTCTATCCCCAGAAACCAGACTGTGAGGAAGTGCATTCCATGGACGATGTTCCGGAACAGTTTCCTCCCTTTCTATCCCCGTCTCCCCTTCTGTATTCACAGACTGGGCCTGGAGACAGCTGTCCCTTTAAGGAATTCACCTCGGCATACCAGGTGACGGAGTCACGTGGCGCGGAGAGCAGCTACTTCACGTTAGACGCGAGGGCTATCCGGCGTTCTTTGGGACCCGACCACAACGCGAGGAGGGAGGAGACGCCGGTGCAAACCTTCCTGATAATGCCGTAGGAGAGAAGCAGGACGGACTCCGAGGACCTGAAGGGCTCGACGTTGACGGAGGAAGCCGAGGAAGCCAAAGACGCTGGACGAGCGAGGACCGGTACAGACGGGCAGCCAGACCCCACCTGGCAACACGAGCACGCCAGCCACGGCCACCTGGGGTCGTGGCCACCTGGGGTCGTGGCTGCACAAGGTACGGGGTCGCTTGCACCTTCCTTGGGGTAGCGGGACAGAGGAGGGGAAAGGACGGGGTAGCGAGGGAGGAACCGAGTAGACTGTGGCATAACGGCGCGCAGAAGGACGTGTAGGAGAAACAGCACGCTCACTGGTGAAGGTTCGGTGTTGCCTGTTCCCCCTCACATTCCTGGCTACCCGCGTCTTATCCCATATCATCCCCCACCTGACGGTTGTTCTTGTTCTTTTCTTCCCCTTCCAATCCCCGTACAAGCCTCCAGTCCTCCAGGCCGGAAGAATACACTGTTTGGACCCCCAAGAGAGAAGACGAGAGAGGGACAACTACATCAACCCTAATCCTTTGCTTATGTTATTTTTGAACTCAAGTTACTATATCGCACTGAGCCATTTGTGGTAAATAAATAAATAATACCCTATTTTTGGATGAATGAATGAATAACAGATAGCTCAATAAATAAGAGTCAAGATTCGAGGTAGTAGGAGTTTCTGCAGGTTTATTACAGCATAAGGACAGGATCAGGACAACCT
Source organism: Lissotriton helveticus (assembly GCF_964261635.1). Taxonomy (NCBI): domain Eukaryota; kingdom Metazoa; phylum Chordata; class Amphibia; order Caudata; family Salamandridae; genus Lissotriton; species Lissotriton helveticus. The sequence goes on from NC_136062.1 coordinate 431,230,508, forward strand.
GCATGGGAATAGGACAATAAGGCCTGGCAGGGGAAAAAGAGGCCCAGCAGGACAACTGGGGCCCAGCAGCTGCTGGGGCTGGGTCTGGGATGAGCGCGCTAACATTCAATAACAAAACACAGGCATATATACATAGCGCGAACACATAGCATTACATTGCAGTAGGCGTAGCAGTGGGTGGAGCAGAAGGCGTGACGCGTAGTAGTCGCGAGAGATAACAGTAATAAGAGGTGTAACTGGAAGTTTACCTAGACATGTGATGTAAAACGTAACAGAATATGTCATGAATGGGCGGACACATAGGAGGGGGCTACCTAAGGAGCCGGGACCTCTAATCTAATGGTGCGCGGGAACTAGCAATGACGTGTTACTAGGAGAAGCTGGGGGCTACGAACTCTGTGCTAGGAGCAGAGACTAGAGTCTGGAGGGTCGGAGCGACATGTACCTAAACCCTATCTGATATCTAATGTTTAGGGAACATGTCGATATAAACTAGAAGTCATGAGGGGAGAGGCTAACCTGATTCTAAGACTGGACCATGCTTTATTCTATATGTAGTGCGTGATGGAGAATATCAAATGACCATTAAATACAGTATTTCTCTAACATGGAGACGAGAAGGCTAGACAATGACGGAAACTATTGATGCAGTTCAGTAGCTTAGGAATGCAGAGGAGGAGGACTGAACTGATAGCTGGAACTATAACATACTTTTGGCAGACTCAGAGGCAGAGCCGGGGTGCACCGGGCACTGCAAGGCAGGAAGTAAGTGAAGGGTCGAGGATACAGGTGGGGGCTGTATCGCTCCTCAGCGAGGCTTTCAGGAGACAGGAGCTGAATCCAGGGTCCGGGCCCTTTTGAGGCCTAGAAACGGGGATTTTATAATGGAATAACGTGTACACTGAGAAACGTGGCAACATTACTTTACATAGGCCTGATATTCGTAGTATTCACGAGGACTGGAAAATAGCACACTAGAGGTGGACACAACTGTAATTGCGTCTTTAATCGGACATGGGGAATAACATATGCATATTGATCATGCACACATAACATATGATGGATGAGGCGTAGGGACACAGAACATGGCAAAATTTACTTTTCCACATTCCCTCCTTGTCACTACGTTTCCATCAGGAAACATCAATATTCATGATACCATCTATCATTTCATACAGTACCATTTGCTCGTCTCGAATTGTCTTGGAACGGGATTTAGAACAGGGCTTGGGACTAGGAATACAAGAGGTAGCACACATGCTGCAAATCGCAGGGCCACATTGTATACAGAGGCAGCAGCTAAATATGATCGCTACTGCAATACCTAAAAAGGACAGGACTTTCCATCCCCATGCGGAAATTACATTCCAGAACCAACCGGACCATGTCCAGGTGCCTGGATCTTGGTGTAACAGATGGGCAATTTTATGGAGTCTGGTTATAGCTGAATAAACAGACGGCGCGTTATTTGGAATGAAAATGCAACAACTAGATCCGAGAATTCTACAGGCCCCGCCCCTATCGGCCAGTATGACGTCAAGGACGAGACGATTCTGTAAAACGACAATTCTCATAAAGGATTGTTCTTCAGTTAAGTTACCTAGAGCAGAGGCAGTCTCATCTACTACAGCTTCAAGGGTTCTTGTTAACCTACGAATTAGCTTACTATTTACAACTGTACCTAAATAAGGGAAAACACCTTTATCTATATCAATGAATTGCTCTGCGGCGGTTTCAGTATAATCGACAATCGGGAGATTTCTCTTGTGTCTAGTGTGTACTAAGAAAGAATTCCTATGATAATCAGGTGGGGCTAAAAAAACAGGTGGCAGTAGGAAAGCAATGTAACAGGTTCCCTCCCAATCGAGGGGCAGACGGACATATGCAGTTTGACCACAAACAAAATAAGAATGACGTGAAGCTCTAAAAATAGTTTTCCTACTGTCACTATACTGGATAACAGTAGTACATTCACTATGACCTATATGTACAGAACCATAACTACGGACACATAATTCGCCTTTGACTGGTAGTACTGAAATAGCGGGTGAGTCTGGAGTAGTATCAGACTGAACATTCAGAACCATGAAATTCGACGAATAATTTCCTAAATTATATACTTCATTTTCTAAATCTAAACCTGTTCTGTGGGGGAAACCTTGCTTGTCTGGGAAACATGTACTGTTAAGAAAAAACATATCTGTTGAGGATGACGTTAGCGTGGACCATGCTCCACACGAACCATTGTGTGAGAATGGATAAGGAAAGAGTGGCAGAACTCCCTTCGGTGTCTGGAAAGGGGGGAGTCGACCACACACCCAACAATTAGTGGCATTGCTGGTCTGGTGTGAATAATGTAACATACGGATGAATGTGTTATTACGCATTGCGAGGCGGTATGAATATTCGTGAGGAGGCAGATCACTAAACGTGTGCTCTACTGTAGCATGAGCAGACATATTTACATGAGGAACTGGAAAACACAGATAGAAAGCATAACTGGTGCAGGAAATCATTATGCTGAGAAACAATATGAAACTTAGAAAAACGATGCATTGAAGTGAACTTCGACTGACTCTCTCACTATGGGGGTCTATTTTATACATGTCAGAAACAGTCTAACCGTTTCACCTAGGGGAGGACTTATACAATCAAACTGGCTGACTTATTAGACCTGAGCTTTAACTTATACTCCTGTTGCGGAGTTTTCTCTAACAAGGGAGGGGTTGTAATAAAGTCTGGTGCGGGACAGTCCTTTAAAACAATGTTCTGGCAATCCTTCGAATCCTGGGAAATGTTTTTGGCGATGTCTTTGAAGTCTGGCTTCGGTCCTTTGAAAAGTTTTACATGAGAAAGGTGAACCCACCCCTTCCTGCCTTCCAACTTGACGGCAGTTCGGGTGGTCAAGAGGACCTGACGTGGCTCCTTCCAACGTGGTTCCAGCGGACTTGATCTGTCAAAATTTCTGATCATCACCAAGGAACCTGGAACGATCTCGTGCGGTGCCACCTCGGTATTGTCTGGAAATGCGGCGGCAACCTGTGAACGACATGAGTTGAGGGCAGACATCAAGGAAGCTAGGTAATCTGTCAGCATATTACATGAAACATCGGTAATACTTCGGGGTCTAGGAGTACCCCACATGTTAGGGGGGCGGCCGAAAACGACCTCATACGGGGACAGACCTGATCTGGAATGTGCGACCATACGCATGTAAAACAGAGCGACTGGCAAAGCTACTAACCAGTCCACACCCTTGTCTTTACAGACTTTTGCTATACGGATTTTCAGAGTCTGATTATGTCTTTCGACTAGTCCAGCTGCTTCTGGATGGCGTACACAATGGAACTTCCACTGGTACCCTAACAACAGGGAAACGTGTTTCATAAGTTCGGATGAGAATGGCTGACCGTTATCAGAATATACGACTCTAGGGAGTCCGTATCTAGGGAAAAATTCACGAACCAGCTGCTTGGCTGTGGTCGCGGCTGTGTAATCTGGGACTGGATATGCTTCTGTCCACCTGGACAAAGCGCATACTACTACAAGGACATACTTGAAACCTCGACATCGCTCCATCTGAATATAATCCATCTGGAGGGCCTCAAAAGGGTGGTCAGGGGGCTGGAAACCACCTTGTTCCACCGGGACACTTTTACCTGGATTAAACTGACAACATATCATACAGGTACGGACTTTCTGCTTGGATGCAGCTCGTAAATGCTTGTTGAACCAAATGTTCTGGATACTGTCTAACATAGCTTTTTCTCCTAAATGTGCTGGACTATGTGCGGTATTGATAATGACTTGAACCATAGAATCGGGGAGAAACCATGTGGCTCTACCCTTCGTTAACCATCCTTGATCTGTCTGGACCCCTCCTTGTACAGACCATTTCTTGATTTCATCGGGAGTAGCATGTGACTGAATATCTATGACATCTTGAGTAGGGTCCTTAACTGTCATGCATGTAATCAGATCTGGAATATGTGTCATGTTTACTGGAATGTCTGGAGTCTGTGCTGTAAGCTTGGCTGTGCGGTCTGCTAGGTCATTACCTTGGGAAATAATGTCAGTGACTTTCGTATGTGCTTTGCACTTCATGATAGCAATAGATGTCGGTAAATGTATGGCATCTAACAGGGCTTGAATAAGGAGACCATGCTGAATCTTGGTTCCATGAGAAGTCATGAAACCTCTCTCCTGCCAGAGCACTCCGAAGTCGTGTACAACTCCGAATGCGTAACGTGAATCTGTGTAAACATTAACTTTCAGGTTCTTGGCGTGTATACAGGCTTGTGTCAGAGCAACTAGCTCTGCTGCTTGAGCGGACAGGGTATCAATACGGTGTGTTTCAATAACTTCAGTGTCAGTAGTCACTGCATACGCGGCGACTAGTTCTCCTGTACTAGTTCTCATACATGAACCATCCACATAAAGTGTCAGGTCAGGATCTGGTAACGGAATGTCTGTCAGGTCTTGTCTTGGCTTTGTCGTAATGTTAACTACTTCCACACAATCATGTGGGTCTGGATTTGAAGTAACTGACGGTAACAGTGTAGCAGGATTCAGAACGTTGCAGCGTCTAATTTCTATGTGTGGCTGGAACAGTGTCAATTCATAACCTGTTAAACGTGCAATTGTCAAGTGCTGAGTTTGTGTTCGGTTTAAAAGAACTTCTACTGAATGTGGAACTTGTACTGTCAGGGAATGTCCTAAAACTATGGAATCACTTTGTCTGATAGCTAGTGCTGTGGCTGCAACTGACTTGAGGCACGCAGGCAACGCCTGGGCGACTGGATCTAATGTGCTCGAAAAATAAGCACAGGGCTTGTATTGACCTGCTTGATCTTGTGTAAGAACAGATAATGCTGTACCTTCACGTTCAGTAACAAAAAGTGTAAAAGGCTTACTGTAGTTCGGTGTAGCTAGAACTGGAGCTTGGCATAGGGCTTTCTTTAACTCGTTAAAACTAAGTGTATGGTCAGATGTCCAAGGGAGGACAGTCGATACGGCTGCCTCCTGTGTCGTTAACTGTATCAGTGGCTTGGCTAGGAATGCATACTGGGGAATCCATTGTCTACAATAAGAAGTAAGGCCGATAAAGGCACGTACCTCCTTCCGGGTTCTGGGCTGGGGAAGACTCGCTATTAACTGGATACGGTCGGGTGTCAACTGCCTACCCCTCTTGGACAGCAAGTGTCCTAAGTATACCACTTGCTGGACACAGAATTGAAGCTTCGAAGGTGACACCTTGTGCCCCATCTCGGCAAGGAAATACAAAACTGTAAGTGATGCACGCTCGCAGTCACGTTCAGAACGGGCTGTGATCAGTAGATCATCGACATACTGGAGCAGGGCAGTGTCAGTTGGCATGTGAATGTTGTCTAGTTGTCTCTTGAGTGCTTGACTGTAAATACTAGGGCTTTCTGTGAAACCTTGAGGAGCGCGTGTAAACATATAGCTCCTTCCATTTAAACAAAATCCGAAAAGAAACTGGCTGTCTGGATGAATTGGAACACTAAAAAATGCATTCTTGAGGTCAATAACAGTAAAAAACGTGGCTTCGGAATCAATGGCAGTTAACAGGGAAGAAATGTCTGGGACAACTGGGTACTGAGGAATAATACATTTATTAAGCTCTCGTAAATCAATCACTAATCGATATACTGGGGGTGCATTTGGATCAGTACGTTTCATGACTGGAATGATCGGAGAATTGCATACATTGGAGTCAGTTTCTACAACTACTCCTTGAGCCATGAGCTCGTCAATAATTTTGGATAAGGCTGCTACAGCCTCAGGTGGCAATCTGTACTGTCTGATTCGTGGTAACACTACACCTGGCTTGAGAGTCACACGATAGGGTGTGATTTGCATGTAACCTACATCAGTTGGACCTTGTGCCCATAAATGCTGCGGAACATTAGACAATCTTGAATCAAAATCTCGTAATACATAGTGACCCTTAAAGTCACGTAGGAACAATCGTATTCCCTCTGGGGAACAGCAAATAACTGCACCTAATTCTTTCAATGTCTTAATACCTAACAGATTTTCTGGACATGACTTAGTAAGTAACAGATCAGTAGTACGGGACAATGGACCTACTTCTAGAGTAACTGGCTTTGAAATCTCATTAACTATGGGTTTTCCTGAAAATCCAAGGGAAACATTTCTTGAGCCTGAGAGCGGAGCCCCTGGAACTTCGGCGTGACTAATTGTGGTCCTACTTGCCCCTGTATCGATCAAAAATTTTCTGTCTTTCCCTAACACTTGACTATGAACATAGGGACCTTCTTGGTCTACAGGTATCTCGATGAGAGGCAAGCCTACCTCCCTCTCTAGGCTGTTTCATGAATATGACTGGTACTCTGGATACTCGGACTGTGCATACTGGTACATCTGCGATGTAACGTGCTGTGTTGCAGCAATAGGCTGCGGTACTGTAACTGTCTGTGGTGCATTCTGTGACTGAGGAATCTGTGAAACTTGTTCTTGTCTCGGCGGACGTGGTCTTTCTTTAGTCTTACCAGTAGCTATGTTGTGTTTCAGAACTGCACACTCGTTTATAAAATGACCTGGCTATTTACAATAATTGCAGTTCCCTTTAACGGGAGCTGCAGGATGACTGGCTTGATTCGGACCCCTCTTCTGACTGTCTTGAGGAATAGATTGTGCAACTAGCACTTTCATTTTCGTGTCTTTCATACGTTTTCTTTCGTGTTCTTGCTCTTCTCTGATTCTATTCTGGTGATACTGAAGCATCTGGAGCATCTGGGACGGAGTATTTGCTTGCCAGGTGCTTTCGACTTTCAAAACTCGGTTTTTAATTTGTGGACTTGAATTCTCGACTAATTTGGTAACGAAAAGATGAGGGTATGACTCACTACTTGTCTTGAGACCACTATTAATGCTGAAACATTTCTCAAATCTAGAATAAAAATCACTAATGTCTTCATCTTGTTTCTGTTTACAGGCTGAGATTGCATCCCAGTCTTCTTTCCTAGTTGTCAATAATCTGGGTAAAACTTGAATCAATAATTCTGGTAACTCTTTACATTTATCTCCAAGACCGGTACCTGGTACTCGTGCCTTGTCTTCAGCTTCTAGAGCTGCCCAATCGATCTTTTTCTCTCCCACCTCCCATTCTTTTTCTTTTAACTTTTCATACACCCCTGCGGGTAGCAGAACCTTTAACATTTTAATGATATCTGGGTAAGTGTATTCTCCCATACGGAGCATGTCTTTTAATTCTCTATGGAACCCTGCTGGATCTTTGTCATGACAGGGAATTAATTTCTTCATTTCCAGAAGTTCCATCTTTGAAATTGGAGTGTATACAAACACTCGTTGCATTACGCCACCCGCCCCTTGGACTGGGTGGACTTCTCGTAACGGATTCTGTCTGTCTATGTAAAATGGTTTACTTTCTGGGGGTGAGACATGAACAAAATGCGGGTTCAGAAACGTTCTATACTTGTGGCGCTGTTCTAGAATGACACTTATCAAATCGGTACCTAGACCTCTCCATTTATACTGGAGTAACTCGTTCAAGACATCGTGTAACGGGCCTGGATCAGAATGTTGACCCTCATACAGGGTAATGAGGTACTGGATCATATACATACCCACCAGTCGTTGCTCGGCTGGGGGCAGTTTCAGAAACATTTGTGCCACTATTTCGTCTGGAAAAGTGGTAGAATCAGTAATCCATCGGACTGCTGATCGGGCTAGTTCTTGTTCATGCATGGTACTTAATTCGCTATAACCGACTCGTGATTTCAGAATGTGATCGGTAGCTTGAAATACTTGGTCTAGGGAACCTTGTTCTGGTGCTAGATGATGAAAAACAGACTTGGGTTCTAGGCGTAAATGGCGATCTGGAAATCTGGATTTTCCTACATACGCTATTCTGGCGGGATTCTCGTTCTCTTCCTCTTCAGGATCAGAGATACTTTCTTTCTCGCTTACTTGTGCTGCTTTACGCTGTTCGTGTAACCTTACTATTTCTTTACGAATTTTCTTGTACATACTTTCCATGGCACTAATGGTCTTGTGCTTACCCTCGGCTATATTATCACTCCACCTTGTTAAGATTCTCATTTCGGCGGGATCTTTAGACGGGTAATCTTGTTCTCTTATTAGACAATTGATCAGGAACTTTAATATCATGAGCTGAATCTCGGCTTTCCTTTGAGACATAATCTCGCCAATACTTTCTGGATCATCCCCTGTACGGATGAAACGATATATTCTGTCTAGATCTTCTTTCATATTCGGTAAGGTGACTAGATACTCGGTCACCCTTCTTACGCGTACGGAATATAAAACCATACTATATTCGCCTGGAACTGGATCATAAACACATTCGGCAAGGGCTTGTCTGATTTCTGTAACAGACTTATTACTTTTAGGAGTACGCTGTGATGCTTGAGCATGTAATTCGAGTGCTGATAAACGCTTGTGTGGCGGCGGGGTTTGAGGAGGACCTCCTCCTGCGGCCCCTAAACTAGAATCGTCGACTGACATTCTTCGTGCTTGCAGGGTCGGTAATTGTAACGTGGGCTGAACTTGTATGGCAGGCTGACCCGGGGGTACCGCAACAGGTACTCCGGTGTCTGGAGGAACGGGAAGTGCCTGATTTACAGGGACAGGTGGAGCGCGAACTGGATTTGCATATTCTGGAACTGTGTCGTCCAAATAGGACGAAATAAAAATATCAGCTGCGGTCGGTTTGTGACGTAGCTTGGTCGGAACTAATGGTGGCAGGAAATTACTGGATGCCTCTGGGGTCGCTTTTGGCAAGCCTTCGGCAAGGAGAGGATACATACCCTTAATAAGGGCATGCCTCTGTCTATCTGACTGTTCGGCTTTGACTTGTTCACCTATCTCGATTAATTCTCTTTCTTGGGCTCGTTCTTGGGATTCTCTACTTAACTCTGACCTTCTGACTTCCTTTTCCGTTCTTCTATGCGCTTCCTTACGCCATAACTCGATGGCATCTTTCTGTGACTGTCTGGCTTTCTTTTTCCATAATGCTTCTTCTACTCGCATGATACATTCGGCATCCCATGTACCCGATACGGGCCATCTATACTTTTCCTCTAACTGTTTGGTATATTCTACCCATAAATCTAGATACAATATGGCGCTTATGCCATGTTTCTGATACATAAAGTGACCTGGACTGTCCCTAGGCGGAACAGGAACTGCTGCTTCCAGCAGACCCTTTCTAGTCTTTAACTGACGTAACTTGGAAAAGAGCGGCATTCTAACCTTGAATCGGAACACAATACAATACACGAAAAACAATAACAATTGGGAAAACAATTCAGGCATACCACGACATTGGAAATACATTGAACAACATTATAAATAACAGTTCGAACAGAATACTACCTGAATAATACTGAAAACAGAAACAGAACAGAATTCTCGAGAACGGAACAGACTAGAGTTACTGGATGCACTGCTATAACAGTACGGAACATACCGGTCCCATAAAGGAACACATCAAGACCCGTATCCACCTAGGTGAACACTTCGTTTGTGGGCTTGGGTACCACCAACCCACGGACCAGGAGTCAATTTAGACTGACCCTGTCTAGACACTACCCCAGCAATGGTACTCACCGGGCAGCACGGAACGGAAGGCCTCGGACGGGACTGGACTACGACGACGAACTTCGGACTTCGGACTTCAGTTACGGGTGGACCTCCGGATACCTCGGACCTCGGACTCTCGGCTTGGGCTCTGGTCGGGACTCGCCGCGTTCCTCCACCGTCTCGTTCGGATGCTGGACCGCCTCCTCCGTCTCCTCCGTGGGCCTGAGGGATACTTGAAGCAGAAATATCTGCCAGTGCACGGTATGGTTCCGTCACGACTGCAGAGGGTCAGGGGGTCGGCGTGGCTTCACCGACGCGTGGGGAAAGGGCAAGTCCCTGTTCGGGCGCCATTATGTGGTAAATAAATAAATAATACCCTATTTTTGGATGAATGAATGAATAACAGATAGCTCAATAAATAAGAGTCAAGATTCGAGGTAGTAGGAGTTTCTGCAGGTTTATTACAGCATAAGGACAGGATCAGGACAACCTGCATGGGAATAGGACAATAAGGCCTGGCAGGGGAAAAAGAGGCCCAGCAGGACAACTGGGGCCCAGCAGCTGCTGGGGCTGGGTCTGGGATGAGCGCGCTAACATTCAATAACAAAACACAGGCATATATACATAGCGCGAACACATAGCATTACATTGCAGTAGGCGTAGCAGTGGGTGGAGCAGAAGGCGTGACGCGTAGTAGTCGCGAGAGATAACAGTAATAAGAGGTGTAACTGGAAGTTTACCTAGACATGTGATGTAAAACGTAACAGAATATGTCATGAATGGGCGGACACATAGGAGGGGGCTACCTAAGGAGCCGGGACCTCTAATCTAATGGTGCGCGGGAACTAGCAATGACGTGTTACTAGGAGAAGCTGGGGGCTACGAACTCTGTGCTAGGAGCAGAGACTAGAGTCTGGAGGGTCGGAGCGACATGTACCTAAACCCTATCTGATATCTAATGTTTAGGGAACATGTCGATATAAACTAGAAGTCATGAGGGGAGAGGCTAACCTGATTCTAAGACTGGACCATGCTTTATTCTATATGTAGTGCGTGATGGAGAATATCAAATGACCATTAAATACAGTATTTCTCTAACATGGAGACGAGAAGGCTAGACAATGACGGAAACTATTGATGCAGTTCAGTAGCTTAGGAATGCAGAGGAGGAGGACTGAACTGATAGCTGGAACTATAACATACTTTTGGCAGACTCAGAGGCAGAGCCGGGGTGCACCGGGCACTGCAAGGCAGGAAGTAAGTGAAGGGTCGAGGATACAGGTGGGGGCTGTATCGCTCCTCAGCGAGGCTTTCAGGAGACAGGAGCTGAATCCAGGGTCCGGGCCCTTTTGAGGCCTAGAAACGGGGATTTTATAATGGAATAACGTGTACACTGAGAAACGTGGCAACATTACTTTACATAGGCCTGATATTCGTAGTATTCACGAGGACTGGAAAATAGCACACTAGAGGTGGACACAACTGTAATTGCGTCTTTAATCGGACATGGGGAATAACATATGCATATTGATCATGCACACATAACATATGATGGATGAGGCGTAGGGACACAGAACATGGCAAAATTTACTTTTCCACACATTGGCTTCTTTGTTTTGTTTGAGACTGTCAATGAGACTGCCAATAAACCCTAACTAGCGCAAATAGCCCAATAGTCCTGGTCTGCTTCTCCACCGCGCCACACGTGGTGTCAGGAGTCGGATAGGTCGCCTCATCATGGAGAATCTGATACAACAATTGATACGGGGCCAGGAGAAGCTAGAACGGGCTGTAGAAAAACAAATGACTTCAGCTCAGGCCGACCGGGAGCTCATGAAAGACAGTCTAACTAATCACGCTGAACAAATGTTGCAGGTCGCAGACGATTGTAGAGAATTGACAACCCAATTACAAATACGGGCAGGAACCGGACCGAACGTCTCCTTACAAAAATATGTAACAGGAGAAGACGCCGATGCATTTCTTCTCAACTTCGAGAGAGCGGCCAGAGCGTCAGGATGGCCGGAAGCAAAGTGGCCTTTCTTTCTAGCCCCTCTACTTACAGGGGAAGCACAGGCTGCGTACCAAGTGGCCAACCCGAATGGTAACACCCCATACTCAGAAATAAAAGAGCTGATACTAGGGATGTATGACGTTACAACGCATACTTTTACCACGCATACCTTTACAATGCGGTTTTTACCACGCATACCTTTACAACGCATAGCGCTTAGAGGTGCTGGATAGTGGTAAGTATAATTTTCTATTCCAACTCCAGTCCCCGTGGACACTAGGGAAATTGTTGGATAGAAAATTAAACGTATTCCCTATCCTAGAGCGCCCCCCAGCGCAAAGCGTTGTAATGGTTTGCGTTGTAATGCCAGCGTTGTAATGGTATTGCGTGGTAAAAAATGCGTGGTAAAGGTTATATACCGATACTAGACCATATGGGGATGGATGCAGAGGCCTATAGGGTAAGATTCAGAAAAGAACGAGGTTCAAATTGAAGGCTGCTGCTGTCAAGAGGCTGTAGCCCCAAGCGAATTCCAAAGAGGACATAATGGCCATGATTTACCTCGAACTGTTCTTGGAGGCTCTTCCCTTTCCCATCCAGAGGTGGCTCAAACAACATAAACATCTCAGTCCAGAACAGGCAGTAGAGATGGCCACTACTTTCTACAGGGCCCAACCCCGAGCATTACCATGGGACACAGACAAGCCAACAAAACCTACACCTGTCCCTGGGAAACCAGAAAAAAATCCTGCGAAGCCCTCCATGGAAGCCATAAAGCCGAGACCACTCAGAGTGTACCCTCCTCCCTTACGCAACCCGCAGTGCTTCAAATGCGGAGACTGGGGACACATTGCCAGGAACTGTCCTAGGAAAAAGCCCCAGGAGGAACCTATGGACATTGGTTGTATCCCACGTTCCATCCTATATTCGGCTGAATTAGGACCTAGCTTTCACGTAAGTGTCAGAGTAAGGGGGGTGTCGGTAAAAGCCTTACTTGATTCAGGGTGTAAACAATCAGTAGTACTTCAATCGATAGTAGCGCTACAGATCATCTTATTACAGCCCTATAACAACAAGTCCGGAGAGACAGTACCCATAAGGTGTGTTCATGGGGATGTCAAGGTGTACCCCCTAATTAACCTCCCTGTAACCCTTCATACCGGTCAAACCCTAGAGATACGCGTTGGGGTTGTTCCTACCTTACCAGAACAAATGATCATAGGACAGGACAACCTTTCCTTCTTGACCCTACTGGAAGAAAAACTACACATAGCCAGTCCCATTGACTCCTCCCAACCCTCCTTGTTAACGCAAGCCCCTTGGTTGATCGATAAAAGTTTTAGATATGCCCAAAAAAATGACCCAACACTGGCATCTGCCTGGGAACAAGCACAACAAAGCCCACAGGTAGGACCAGCTTCTTATCCCTGCTTTTCCATACAAAATGAACTGCTTTATAGAATAGGGAAACAAGGGGACTCCGCACAGTTGGTTGTTCCCCAGGCTTTTCGAGAGCAGGTCCTTTGCTTTGCACACTCGCATTTACTGGCAGGTCATAGAGGCGCCCAGAAGACAATCCAGATGTTACTACAACATTTTTATTGGCCTGGCATTTTCGCACATGTCACCCGGTTCTGTAAGGAGTGTGAGGTTTGTCAACGTAAGAACCCGTACAGACCACCTCCGGTTCCTTTACAGCCTCTCCCAATTGTAGGCAACCCATTCGAAAGGGTGGGGATGGACCTCATTGGACCACTTCCACGCACAAAGATAGGTCACATTTATGCGCTGGTTGTGGTGGATTACGCCACAAGATATCCAGAAGCCTTTCCTTTACGTACCCCCACAACTCAAACATATCAGAGAAATTGCTGGAACTGTTTTCCAGAGTGGGGTTCCCTCGTGAAATTTTAACAGACCAAGGGACCCCCTTTGTTTCGAGGTTAATGAAACAAATATGCAAATCTCTGGATGTGTCTCACATTAAGACGTCTGTGTACCACCCCCAGACGGATGGATTATGTGAAAGATACAACGCCACTGGGGGGGGGGCGCTAGAGGGCGCACTGCGGGATGGCTGGCTAACTCTGCAGCTCCGCCGGACGGCTCATGCATAACTGCACTTAAGTTAAATACAGCTAAAGATACCAATGCCAAAATAGAAAATTCGATCGGCGGAGGGAAAGCGGCACGAACTGGTGTAGATTTCTAACCCGACCTCAAAGCGGAATGGGAGAAATCTGACCTAGAAGAATCGCCGATGACCGTGATCGGAGCAGGCAAGATGGCGGCTACCTGGGATCTAACGGTGTAACCGGCATCCAGAACCCCCGAGTGCACGCATGCAAGGACACACCGTTGACTGACAGCCGACTCGCACGACAATGCAGAGACAAGACGTATGTGCACAACACACGTCATGAGGTGCGGACCGAACAACAACGTGCCAAGTACTTTCGTATGCGCTGACTTGTAATGGCGGCTCCCGATCGGATTGTCTGTCCCCGACCCGACTCTGCGTGAACACCTCGACAGCGGAGAAACGGGCGTTGAATGACTAGGGTAAGAGGGGCTACAATTGCTGATGCGGGTGTAACGGCGGCAGTGCTAACGAAGAACGGATACGGACAAAAGTAATTGCATACAAATAAAGGCGCGAAAAACGTTCGGAGAGATGGCAACGCCCAGACCTGCATAATTGTTTACCGGCGCCGTGTCTGTAACTAAAGATCGGACCGCATTGGAGGCATAACAGCGCACCTAAGATCTGTCTACTATTTGTGACTGTAGTGTTGCATACGGTCAATCTTCCCCGGTTGCTCGCCGCTTGTCTGGTGTGCGCTACGAACCGGAATGGTCGCGTGAACAAGAACTAGCTACGCTACAGGAAACTTCGCAAAGGGTTACTACTGCCTGTGGCTATATCGCACCAGGCTCAGAGAATTGCTATAACCCGAATGGTAACACCCCATACTCAGAAATAAGAGAGCTGATACTAGGGATGTATGACGTTACAACGCATACTTTTACCACGCATACCTTTACAATGCGGTTTTTACCACGCATACCTTTACAACGCATAGCGCTTAGAGGTGCTGGATAGTGGTAAGTATAATTTTCTATTCCAACTCCAGTCCCCGTGGACACTAGGGAAGGTGTTGGATAGAAAATTAAACGTATTCCCTATCCTAGAGCGCCCCCCAGCGCAAAGCGTTGTAATGGTTTGCGTTGTAATGCCAGCGTTGTAATGGTATTGCGTGGTAAAAAATGCGTGGTAAAGGTTGTATACCGATACTAGACCATATGGGGATGGATGCAGAGGCCTATAGGGTAAGATTCAGAAAAGAACGAGGTTCAAATTGAAGGCTGCTGCTGTCAAGAGGCTGTAGCCCCAAGCGAATTCCAAAGAGGACATAATGGCCATGATTTACCTCGAACTGTTCTTGGAGGCTCTTCCCTTTCCAATCCAGAGGTGGCTCAAACAACATAAACATCTCAGTCCAGAACAGGCAGTAGAGATGGCCACTACTTTCTACAGGGCCCAACCCCGAGCATTATCATGGGACACAGACAAGCCAACAAAACCTACACCTGTCCCTGGGAAACCAGAAAAAAATCCTGCGAAGCCCTCCATGGAAGCCATAAAGCCGAGACCACTCAGGGTGGACCCTCCTCCCTTACGCAACCCGCAGTGCTTCAAATGCGGAGACTGGGGACACATTGCCAGGAACTGTCCTAGGAAAAAGCCCCAGGAGGAACCTATGGACATTGGTTGTATCCCACGTTCCATCCTATATTCGGCTGAATTAGGACCTAGCTTTCACGTAAGTGTCAGAGTAAGGGGGGTGTCGGTAAAAGCCTTACTTGATTCAGGGTGTAAACAATCAGTAGTACTTCAATCGATAGTAGCGCTACAGATCATCTTATTACAGCCCTATAACAACAAGTCCGGAGAGACAGTACCCATAAGGTGTGTTCATGGGGATGTCAAGGTGTACCCCCTAATTAACCTCCCTGTAACCCTTCATACCGGTCAAACCCTAGAGATACGCGTTGGGGTTGTTCCTACCTTACCAGAACAAATGATCATAGGACAGGACAACCTTTCCTTCTTGACCCTACTGGAAGAAAAACTACACATAGCCAGTCCCATTGACTCCTCCCAACCCTCCTTGTTAACGCAAGCCCCTTGGTTGATCGATAAAAGTTTTAGATATGCCCAAAAAAATGACCCAACACTGGCATCTGCCTGGGAACAAGCACAACAAAGCCCACAGGTAGGACCAGCTTCTTATCCCTGCTTTTCCATACAAAATGAACTGCTTTATAGAATAGGGAAACAAGGGGACTCCGCACAGTTGGTTGATCCCCAGGCTTTTCGAGAGCAGGTCCTTTTCTTTGCACACTCGCATTTACTGGCAGGTCATAGAGGCGCCCAGAAGACAATCCAGATGTTACTACAACATTTTTATTGGCCTGGCATTTTCGCACATGTCACCCGGTTCTGTAAGGAGTGTGAGGTTTGTCAACGTAAGAACCCGTACAGACCACCTCCGGTTCCTTTACAGCCTCTCCCAATTGTAGGCAACCCATTCGAAAGGGTGGGGATGGACCTCATTGGACCACTTCCACGCACAAAGATAGGTCACATTTATGCGCTGGTTGTGGTGGATTACGCCACAAGATATCCAGAAGCCTTTCCTTTACGTACCCCCACAACTCAAACATATCAGAGAAATTGCTGGAACTGTTTTCCAGAGTGGGGTTCCCTCGTGAAATTTTAACAGACCAAGGGACCCCCTTTGTTTCAAGGTTAATGAAACAAATATGCAAATCTCTGGATGTGTCTCACATTAAGACGTCTGTGTACCACCCCCAGACGGATGGATTATGTGAAAGATACAACGCCACTGGGGGGGGGGGCGCTAGAGGGCGCACTGCGGGATGGCTGGCTAACTCGGCAGCTCCGCCGGACGGCTCATGCATAACTGCACTTAAGTTAAATACAGCTAAAGATACCAATGCCAAAATAGAAAATTCGATCGGCGGAGGGAAAGCGGCACGAACTGGTGTAGATTTCTAACCCGACCTCAAAGCGGAATGGGAGAAATCTGACCTAGAAGAATCGCCGATGACCGTGATCGGAGCAGGCAAGATGGCGGCTACCTGGGATCTAACGGTGTAACCGGCATCCAGAACCCCCGAGTGCACGCATGCAAGGACACACCGTTGACTGACAGCCGACTCGCACGACAATGCAGAGACAAGACGTATGTGCACAACACACGTCATGAGGTGCGGACCGAACAACAACGTCCCAAGTACTTTCGTATGCGCTGACTTGTAATGGCGGCTCCCGATCGGATTGTCTGTCCCCGACCCGACTCTGCGTGAACACCTCGACAGCGGAGAAACGGGCGTTGAATGACTAGGGTAAGAGGGGCTACAATTGCTGATGCGGGTGTAACGGCGGCAGCGCTAACGAAGAACGGATACGGACAAAAGTAATTGCATACAAATAAAGGCGCGAAAAACGTTCGGAGAGATGGCAACGCCCAGACCTGCATAATTGTTTACCGGCGCTGTGTCTGTAACTAAAGATCGGACCGCATTGGAGGCATAACAGCGCACCTAAGATCTGTCTACTATTTGTGACTGTAGTGTTGCATACGGTCAATCTCCCCCGCTTGTCTGGTGTGCGCTACGAACCGGAATGGTCGCGTGAACAAGAACTAGCTACGCTACAGGAAACTTCGCAAAGGGTTACTACTGCCTGTGGCTATATCGCACCAGGCTCAGAGAATTGCTATAAAGCTCTTACCATCTTTGTTGTTCAGTCAGCCCAGTGTCGAAGCACACAACGCGTGTGAACTTGGCGGCAATGCTTGCTTGGCGCAGGAAAATCATCAGTAACGCTACAACTCAAGTTAAGCGCACTCCACAACTGCAGTAACGCCGTGGATTGTAAATAGCGTGATAATCTGTAGCTATAGGTGTTACCACTAGCGCACACGGCACTGTTGGGGCTCCAGACGTGCACGATCAACGGTCAGTGGCGGACATTTGGAAATACATATGCCGTTAACGTGTCGAGGAGAAGACGCAACACATATAGATGCCAACACCTATCGACTGCACATCCTGGTCATTGCAGAAGCATATGTTGAGGTAGAACTTCGCGCAATAAGCACCCAATCCCCATCATCACATGACCGGCTTATTAGTGGCGTAAATTAACGGTCAAAATTGCACCACGTCGTCAAGTCCTGCACTAAGCGGGACGACCGCAATTACAGACTCCACAGACCCTGTGGATATCACGATACCAGTCACTGCTCTACATTTCGCTGCAACCCCGAGAGGCACAAGCTCTATACCGTGACTGGAGTTCGGAAGTCCCCACAAGCACCACCGAAACAACAATTAGCGTGGTAGTGAACCATCAAAATGGGGAAACCTGACAAGCAGCAACCCAAACTTAACTTTGAACAACGACGGCCGACCAGAGGGGTGCATTCAGATACTGTAGCAGAAACAGAAAACTCACCACCCAAGGGCATGGAGGCTATGCTAAAGGCAATACAGAGTAGCCTACAAGATATGCACGGCAAGCTGGACCATTTAACAACCCGCATGGACACCATGGCAGCAAAGGTAGATCGACATGGTGAACGACTAGATGAAGCAGAGACCCGAATCTCTGCGGTTGAAGATGAATCGCGTGCAAGCACCTCTAAGTGCACGGGTTTCGAGAAGATACTAGAGGTGATACGATCAAAGTCTGAAGATTTGGAAGCGAGATCGCGCCGCAACAACGTGCGCATAGCAGGCGTGCCGGAATCGACTAACATAGGCAACATGGAGACCTATATGGAGGAAATGTGCCTCACCCTGTTTGGCAAAGAAAAACTGTCCCACGTATTCATTGTGGAACGGGCACATAGAACATTGGTGCCAAAGCCGCCACCAGGTACGCCACCAAGACCAATAGTGGACTACTGGGACAGAGACGCAATATTGCGGATGGCACGGGAGCAGAAAGATCTTCAATTCCAAAACAACAAACGCGAATTCTATCCTGACTACACGCAAGCATTACAACAAGCTCGGAGAGAATTCAACGGAGCCAAGACGAAACTATGAGAACTACAAGTGCAATACGCAATGCTCTACCCGGCAAGACTGAAAGTGTCCTGGGAAGGTAAATCCACACTGCTCACCACTCCTAAAGAAGCGAACGACTCCATAAAGAAAATTATTAACCATCGAAGAGACGGCCAGCGACAACAACAGGCCCAGGATGACGACTGAAGGCAGATAGTGTGGCTGTCCTACCTCTGGTATCCTTTGCGGTAAGAGAAGACTGACTAGAAAGCATCGACGACCCTTCCCAAATTTGCTGGAAAGGTACTGTCGAAATACCTGTGGGTAAGTTTTTGGCTGTACTTAATTACTGTCTATCAGGAAATAAGACAACCCTACTATTGCGACACATGGGGTGTTTGAACTAGTTAATACACGAGCCATAGTATGGACAAAACGCGTATTAAGATATAACCGCTTCATCAGAACTTTTGCGCTGTGGGGAAATGCTGTCCAGGTGCTTTATCAAAAACAACTGTTGTACCATGAGATGCACACTGAATTTGTCAAGGACAATGGGACTCACCTGCCTCACTGTACACAGTTAAGACTTAATGCTCTCGGTTTGACAATGGGGAGGGTGGGTTTAACACTGATTTAATGTGGTGGACATCGCCCAGACATTGCAGGATGTGTGGTAATATGTGCCCATACGCCTGTTCTTGCTAGCGGCACCTTGTCCTGTTTTTGTAGTCATGTCACATGTGTAATGGAATCTACCAATTTATGTTTTCCAGAGAACATACTCATGTTGAACTCATGAAATGAGGCTACGTTAAGGTTACTATGTTTATCACGTAGGGTAATTTTAATACACTACACCGTACTGTTATTTCAGTATAATTATCTGCACAGGCAGGTGGCTAAGGTATCGGGACAAAGGGTATGAACACAGCCACAGATGGAGGCAGAAAAAGGCACTTTGTCCTACGACACAATTAGACTTCATGTGTTATGCTAATGATACATACCGGTGAAATCTGCTCAACAGTGATTTTAGTAGCTGTATAAGATAATATGTCCGTCCACATCCGCTAGCTCGGATGGAGATGTGTAGTCCTGGCGGACCCCCGAATGGGTGTTCCCCGACACAGTTTCAATGCATTTGGGATGTTCATTGAGGGTATGGCATCAGCAGGATTGGGCTGCTGTTGTGGGGTGGGGGGGCAAGGGGGGATTGTTACTGTTATTTATAGATCAGACTACTTGAGATGCATTGCCTACATCCAACCGAAACACGACTGTTATTATGTACACAAAAACCTAGTGCGAGGTTCCTGTAATGCCCCATGGACTCTTCCCTGTCTGGATAAGGGGAAGGATGTAACTGCCTGTGGCGACTTCCATGGCCAGACCTGAACTGCCAAATCCAGCGTTAACTTTCCTATCATGGAATATTAGGGGTTACACAAACACCCCAAAAATGTGTCACATATTTGCATGTTTAGATAGATGGCGAATCGATGGTGTCATGTTTCAATAAACGCATTAGGCTCCGCATTCGCATGCACAGGAGGGAAGACGGTGGGCTGAATCAATGCATTGTTCCAGATACTCATCCTATGCCAGAGGAGTCTCTATATTGATTAAAAAAGGCACAAATTTCAAAATAGACACGACAACACTGGATGCTAATGGACGGTATGTAATAGTGAAAGGCAGACTGCGAGGTAGGCAAATAACACTGGTAAACACATACGGACCGAACACAGATGCACCGGAGTTCTTCCAGGAAATCTGGCAACACCTAAATGCGGGTACTGATCAAATAATACTGTAGGGTGGCGACTTTAATATTGCACTAGATGACAAACTAGACAGATCGGGAAACACGACAGAACATCACACACGTGCCAGAACCCAATTATTGGATATCATGTACGATCTATCCATGAAATACATCTGGAGAGAACGCTACCCAGGGGTTAGTGAAGCGACACACACATCAGTGACGCATGGTAGCTGGTCGAGAATAGACTACTGGTTAGGATCAGATGACATATTTCTATGGAAACGTGCAATCACACACATGCCCAAAACTCTATCGGACCACAACCCAGTAAAAATATCATTGAACATCCCGGATTACATACCTCCACCATACAGTTGGCGATTTAATACCAGTGTACTTACCGACCACCTATATGTCGACACCATCGGAAAAGCGATTAAGGAATACTTCCAAATAAATGGTGAAACCTCAGAAGACACTGGCCTCTTATGGGAAGTGTTCAAGGCAACAATACGTGGGGTATGTCTAGGCACGAAAAAAACAATAAGAGGGAGGTAGAGTATAGAAGTAGGATTCTTACTCCACGGGCACTGTTTCATAAACAAAGAGAATCCTACTCGCAGTGAAAGGGACGGTGAGTGTACCACAAGTGTGGGGACACTCAGTGTTGTGTTAAATACCCCTCACACACCAACAGGCCCCTTGGTGTCATGCTTCATCATTGGGGTCTTCGCACCCCTCTAACGGGATGCGGCGTGCTGCGACCTACGACTACGCGGGAGCACTTTCAGTTGGACTATGTGTGGTGTGTGTGATGCTAGTGAAGGGGTAGTAAATGTGAGTGGTGGGGTTGGTGAAGGTTAAAAAGTACCTGGCTCGTGGGTATTAAGAAAAAACTTTATTCATAACCCCGGGCTGGCACTATTAAAAAGGTGCAGGGTGAGGTAATTAACTGTTGTCACTATGAACAGTACCTCTAGTGTGCGTCAACATGTTTCGGAGCTGGTGCTCCTTCTTCAGGACGGGGGCACAACTTCCCACCTTACTCACGTTTTTCTAACAAATGTGTATTTTACAAAAAAGTGCAGGACTATGTACAGTGAATTAATACTAAATACAGGCTATAGTGTGCCTACAGCGGATTTTATGTGACCATGCACTTGCATGACCTACAAAGAAAAAGAAAAAGAAAAATAAATAAATGTGGTGGGCCTGTTAGGGTAGCTCAACATGGTGCAGTCACCTGGAGCACCACTTGGCATAGTCGCCCTGTAAAAGAAATGGACAAACAACACAGATCACATAGATGGACACACAGATAGTAGGTTCGAAATATTTGATCATACTCATTTTGTGGTGATGGCTTGCTTCATGAGCATTTCTGGACGTCAGGGGATGATTGCTAAATATGCAGTCTCCAGGAACAAAAGGGGGTTTTCAGTTTGTTTACTCACTTTTTTTGTTAGGAAAAAGGTGTTTTCTGCAGACTCATACTCACTACCTCAGGACAGAATGTGTCTCCGTGTTCCCCTCACGCTGCTCCGCTGGTTTTTGCTCGGAACGGGAGCTGGGCGCTATATATACTGTGAATTCCCCAGGACTACTCTCTTACTATTGGCTTATTGTCGGATATCGCTAATGCCCATGTATGGCAAATCCGATTCTTGTTACCGTCACACCATGTATGGTATGTCCGGTTACACATATGGTGCCAGGTGTGGTTTTCGCCGGTTGGAGTAAACTCGATGGGATACACCTGCGTGTGCTAAGGATTGTTGGGCGCACGCATGCGCCGTGGAGTAGTGATGCGCGGATGTGCACACCAGCGAGTGTTCGGGATTAGCGGGTAGTGCTAGGCGCATGCGCACCCAAGGTCAAGATGATGAAAATGCGCATGCGTGTAGTTCGGTATCTGGCAAAGGAGCTGTACCTCGGTATAGTATGACCCAATCGGTGAATGTGGCTAGCATTATTTTAGATAATTGGATTATTCACAGTTATGTACCACAATAGGAGACTATGCAATCACCAACATGACGGTGGCGTTGCAATAAATAGTGGCGAGCGGTCTCTTTATACACTGCATACTGATATGAAGCAACTAAGGTTGGTCACTTGAGTTATTCCCACAGTAGGATGGAAAAGCAGGTTAGATTCTAGGGTTGTTATACAAGTGCCATAGTCATAATAAATGGCCAGGGGTGCAGATATCAACTGGTTAGTTGCCCCCATGGCACATCATCATTTAGTCCCTCGATATGTGTCCCTAGACGGAACACCCAACGTTGTTCCTTTTGAAAAAGACCCGTTTCTGTTGGTAGGTGTTCGATTACTGTCCATTTCAAGTCATTCACACCATGTTGTTTTGTCAGATAGTGTGTTGCCATTTTTGTCGTTGATTTTTTGCAGCGGACGTTGCTTTTATGTTCGCCTATCCTAGTTTTCACAGGTCTCGTGGTCATGCCCACATATTCCAGACCGCATGGACAGGTGATCATGTAGACTACATTGTTGGTGTTACAATTTGTGAATTGTCTCTGTTCCCAATTAGTGCCATTCCTGAATGTTAAGTTATTACTTCTCTTCGTGAGGTGACAGCTGCTACAGTTCCCACAGGGAAAGTGTTCCTGTATTCCAATGGTGGTTTGTCTGGTAGTGGTATTAGGCTTGGGTCTGGTATGTACCAGTAGGTCTCTCAGATTCCTACCCCGGCGATGTGCATGCATTGGTTTTTCCAGATTGAGGTCGCCACAGTTCAATATCCTCCAGTGTTTATTTACAATTTTGGAGATTTCGTTTGACATTGTGGAGTACGTGGTTACACATATAGGTTTTTTTTTCTCATCAGGTAACGGTACTTTTTCCTCCAAGAGCGCTTCCCTGTGATTGCCTTTTCATGGCCTTCTCAATGATTTTGGGTGGGTATTTTCGCTGTAACAGTTTTGTTTTTAGGTCCCCGGCTTGTGACTTGAAGTTGGTCAGTTCTGTGCAGTTGCGTCTTAACCTTAAGAATTGTCCATAAGGGAGATTTTCTCTGAGGTGCCGGGGATGAAAGCTATCATACCTCAATAAGCAATTTCTGGCTGTAGGTTTAAAATGCGTGGTACTTTTGAGTCTGTTCCCATCAGCATATATATTCAGATCTAGAAACACCATGGATGTATTGGAGATGGTGCTAGTGAATTTCAGATATCTGTTTTGGTTATTGAGCCAATTGACGAATTCAATGGATATGTATAGGCACAACAGCTGGGATTTTAAAAGACATCAGGACACAACTATCACGTTGCGAATCCTCCCTTCGTGCATTAGAACGTCAATATGAATTGACGCCAACTCCCTCCATACTGAGCGACATTAGAAACGCACTAACTGAACATCAAAACTTTGCAGCAGACAAACTCAAATATTTAAGTAAGAGACATGTAGCTAGGACATACGGTGAGGGTGGTCGACCTGGCAGAGCACTAGAATCTAAAATATGCACTGGACACAAACAACACATAATCACACAGACTGTTGGGGCAGACGGAGTTACACACACTGATCAGACAGGAATTTTACAAAGCTTCGTACACACCTACCAGGACTTATACACATCACACCCAGTGGCCACACAACAAGAAACACTAAAATATCTGGATGATATTGCTATCGCTTGGCTGTCTGACAATCAACGGCAATACTTGGCCCAGCCATTAACTGTAGAGGAAGTAACAGAAGCAATACAATCCCTGCCAAACGGAAAGGCGCCAGGGCCTGATGGATTCACGTGTGAGTTCTACAAAACATTCAGCGATTCACTGGCACCACGTTTAGTAGACATGTTTGGAGAAGCGCTCGAGGCTCAGATTCTTCCGGCCACACTGCGCGAAGCAATGATAATAGCATTACTAAAACCGGGCAAAGATCCTGCCACTTGTAACTCCTATCGCCCCTTATCTCTGATAAATATAGATTCAAAAATACTAGCTAAAATCCTTGCCACACGTTTGCAACCGCTTATGCCTACACTAGTCCTCCCAGACCAATCGGGATTTATCCCCTCTAGAAACACCGCACATAACACGAGAACGCTATTTGCCACAGCACATTATCTTACACCGACCACAAAAGCAGCAGCGATTATGTTGGACGCTGCGAAAGCTTTCGATTCCATTGAATGGTCCTATTTAATAACGATTCTTCACAGAATGGGCTTTCCTCGCATATTTATTCAATGGGTACAGTTACTCTACACCAGGCCCTCAGCTAGGATTAAAATCAACGGTTATGTGTCAGAGCCCATCAACATAGAGAGAGGGACGAGGCAGGGCTGTCCTCTGTCCCCTCTGCTGTTCGCACTGCACTGGAACCCCTGGCCTGCATAGTGAGACAGAAACATCACCACTTGGCAATTCAATTTCCAAGCAGACCTTTGCACATCTCATTATATGCAGATGACATGCTGCTATACGTCAAAGACCCGGCTATTAACCTAGACCCACTCTTACGAGTGTACATCAAATTTGGGGGATATTCGGGGCTACAAATCAATTGGGACAAGTCATCTATATTTCCATTGACAGACTCTACACGACAACACACGACTGAATACCCGCTAGAATGGCAGACTGACCCTATCAGATATCTGGGCATATGGTTTCACTGTGACCCTGAGGTGGTTATCAGAACCAACTACGGCAGGACAATAGATGCGCTCGAAGACAGGGTCAAGAGATGGATCCAACAATCCACTGTCGCTAGCAGACAGGATGGCGATCGTGAAGATGGTGGTGCTCCCTAAGCTCCTCTATCTTTTTAATAATATTCCGATCCAGCCCCCGAGAGAGGTATTCAAACGTATAACCACAATGGTGCTGACGCTGATATGGGCAGGCAAAAAGGCGCGCATAAAACAAGATACACTAACATTGCCCATTCACAAAGGAGGTTGGGGCGTGCCAGACTTTTGGTTATAATCCTTATGCGCTCAGGCCCAATATGCAACACACTGGTATCACAGAACTCCATATCTGACTCATGTGGTGGTGGGGGAGGGTGACGCTGCACCGATTCCATTAGATGCCATAATTACACACATCAGGCCTCCACTTCATAATAACGACATAAACACAATCGACTCTACGAACACAGCTTGGAGAACTCTGGGCCAAATGATGCACAAATTGCCACTCTATGCTCCGGCACTACCCCTTCATCACCACCCGAATTTATCTGTCACAAGCGAGGAGGTGGGCATGAACATTTTAAAACAGGTGGGACTGTGCACCATGGGTGACATCTATAAAGACGGTGCCATTCTCACAGAACAAGACTTGGCATTTATACAAAACCAAACACTGCTTTTCCGCTTCACATTCCATAGACTGAAGGGGGCGTTGAAACAACATTACCCGACCTTCCCAGACGAACCACGAATAATGGACACTCTGCAATTGTTGATTACCTCCCCTACCACATGACATCTGGTCTCACAGCTGTATACTCAGGCACAGGCTGAATTAGACCATAGGGAAACCAGGGCACAAGACAGGTGGAATGAAGTACTAGAAGTCCCTCTTACAGAAAAAGAATGGGAAACAACATGCACACTCACGAAACTGCTCACGCCAAATGGCAACCTGCGCATAATCCACTCCAAATACTTACATCAGGTGTATTACACACCAACCCAACTACATAGATATGGCTTACGTGAAGAGGCAAGATGCAAAAGATGTGGTCACGACCAAGCAGATTTTATACACCTGGCTTGGAGCTGTACGAGGATACAAGCCTATTGGTTGGAGGTAGTGGACAGGTTAACCAAAATGGTGGGTGTAACGATTGTATGCACGATTCGATGCTGTCTTTTGGGATTACTGAGTAATGTGAAGGCGATGAAACGTAAATTCTGTATCAAAGCGCTATTATTAGCCAAACGCAGGGTTTCTATGTGCTGGGACAGCCCAAACACACCCCTAATCAAGCAATGGCTAGCTGACATGACATATTGCCACGACCCACTCAGGACGTATGAGAAATCACTGCCCCCTAGATCCAGACCCAGGGATTACTGGACATATTTCACAACTTATTTAAACGCACAAGTAGAAGATTAAGAGACACAAAGTTTGGGTGACCTAATAAGAAGTTAACATGGTTATCGATATGCAGAGGTACTATCTATGCCAACGCACTAAGCTGGTGGTTTGGGTGTGGAATGCGGTAGTGGACTGATATGGTTATGTTATGTAATTGTTATTTAAATACACTTGTAAAAACTAAGACCAACTGATATTATGAACGCGGCCGGCCCACAGTGGTTGTAGGCGACTTGCTGTGTACTTCATCAACTGTTGTTCGTAATATTTATGCATTCTTCCTCGAACGTAACAACACGCTGCCAGCCTATTTAGGGTTGTGGGCATTTCGCTGTGTATCCCTTGTCATACATCAACAATAAAGGTCTTGGAACAAAAAAATAAAAAAAAAACAAGATACAACGCCACACTAAAGCTCACGTTAAAGAAACTGCTGACCGTGGAACGTACGGAGTGGGACATGCTGCTTCCGTTGGCCTTGTATGTCGTGATAAGCCAAGTTAAAACCAGTTTGGGCTGCTCCCCATTTCAGCTCCTGTATGGGAGAGAACCCCGCAGTATTCTAGAGATCACCAAGGAGGTCTGGGAACAAGAGAAGGAAGAGGAAACAAAGTCCTTTCTGGAATACACCAAAGGACTAAGGTCCCGCTTACACAAACTGAGAGAGTTTGCAGACTCTAATATGGAAAAAGCCCAGGTAAAACAACAGTTAGTGTACAACAAGGGCAAGAAGTGGCGTGACCTCTCTGTTAACGACTGGGTTTTAGTGCTCTTACCATCAGCCATAGGAAAAACCAAGGCAAACTGGCAAGGACCATACAGAGTGGTAGACAAAGTAGGCCTAACATCTTATAAGGTAAGGGTAGCACCCAGGAGGGACCAACTGTATCACATAAACCTTCTAAAAAAATGTCTGGGTCCCCCTCCCAAGGACGTACAGAAAGTAGATACACCTTCTCAATCTACAACCACCGTACAACAGTTGGTCATAAACCCAGATTTGACTATAGAACAAGAAAGGGAACTTCATGACACGCTGACCCCTTTTGAACCAACCTTCTCTGATCTGCCCAGAAAAACCGGATTGGCAGAACATGCTATACATACAGAACCAGGGAGAATAGTAAAGCAAAAGCCTTATCGAATCCCAGCTGCAAGGAGACAGGCCATTGTACAAGAAGTCGAAAGCATGTTACAGCTAGGTGTCATAAAACCGTCAACAAGTGAGCGGTCTTTCCCTATAGTGCTTGTGCCAAAACCGGACGGGTCGGTCCGTTTTTGCATTGACTTTCGAGCTGTCAATTCCATCTCAAAGTGCGATGCATATCCCATACCGCGAGTTGATGAACTCATCGAAAAGTTAGGAGAAGCCCAGTACATTACAACCATTGACCTTATAAAAGGGTATTGGCAGGTGCCACTCAAGAAGGAAGATCAGGAAAAGACCGCCTTTGTTACACCTAGTGGTCTATACGAGTTCACGGTCTTACCATTTGGCTTACATGGGGCACCAGCCACGTTTCAAAGGCTGATGAATCAGGTATTGCGACACCATCAATCATATTCCTCAGCCTACCTTGACGACATTGTTGTATTCAGCCCTGATTGGAAAACCCATCTTCAACATGTCACTCAGGTGTTGACGTCCCTTCAGGAAGCAGGGTTTCATATTAATGCAAAAAAATCAAGAGCAGGCTTTAGGAAAGTGAAGTACCTGGGTTATCTGTTAGGAAACGGTTGCATTGAGCCCCAATCAGAGAAAGTAAAAGCTATAGTAGAAGCCCCCTTTCCATCCACAAAAAAGGAAGTGAGGGCGTTCTTGGGGCTTCTTGGCTACTATAGGCGCTTCATACCTCAATATTCCGAATTGGCTACCCCTCTAACAGACTTACTACAGAAACATGTGAGAAATAAGGACCTCCAACAACCCAACCACAAGGCACGACAAGCTTTTGAGGAACTCAAAAAAGCGATAACCTCAGCACCAGTTCTCCGCTCTCCTGATTTCTCTAAACCCTTTTTGTTACATACAGACGCATCAGAAAGCGGGTTGGGTGCTGTTCTGTCCCAATCTTCCCCAGAGGGCATAGAACATCCCGTGATCTTCATAAGTCGTAAACTGTTTCCTCGGGAACAACGCTACCCTATCATTGAGAAAGAATGTCTTGCAATCAAGTGGGCAGTTGAGAAGCTGGGATACTATTTGGAGGGTGCTCATTTCAGACTGTTCACTGACCATGCACCCCTTCTCTGGATGGGTCGCAACAAGGGGTACAATCCCCGAGTCCTTAGGTGGTTCCTTTCCCTTCAACCTTATTTTTTCACAGTCCATCATCGGAAGGGTGAGGATAATGGGAATGCCGATTTTTTATCTCGCCTTCCTTTGTTCCCCAATCGTGAACAATCTGGTGTGGGGGTGTGTGAGGAAGTGCATTCCATGGACGATGTTTTGGAACAGTTTCCTCCCTTTCTATCCCCGTCTCCCCTTCTGTATTCACAGACCGGGCCTGGAGACAGCTGGCCCTTTAAGGAATTCACCTCGGCATACCAGGTGACAGAGTCACGTGGCGCGGAGGGCAGCTACTTCACGGAAGACGCGAGGGCTATCCGGCGTTCTTTGGGACCAGACCACAACGCGAGGAGGGAGGAGACGCCGGTGCAAACCTTCCTGATAACGCCGTGGGAGAGAAGCAGGATGGACTCCGACGACCTGAAGGGCTCGACGTCGACGGAGGAAGCCGAGGAAGCCAAAGACGCTGGACGAGCGAGGACCGGTACAGATGGACAGCCAGACCCCACCTGGAAACACGAGCACGCCAGCCACGGCCACCTGGGGTCGTGGCTGCACAAGGTACGGGGTCGCTTGCACCTTCCTTGGGGTAGCAGAACAGAGGAGGGGAAAGGACGGGGTAGCGAGGGAGGAACCGAGTAGACTGTGGCATAACGGCGTGCAGAAGGACGCGTAGGAGCAACAGCACGCACACTGGTGAAGGTTCGGTGTTGCCTGTTCCCCCTCACATTCCTGGCTTCCCGCGTCTTATCCCATAACATCCCCCACCTGACGGTTGTTCTTGTTCTTTTCTTCCCCTTCCAATCCCCGTACAAGCCTACCAGTCCTCCAGGCCAGAAGAATACACTGTTTGGACCCCCAAGAGAGAAGACGAGAGAGGGACAACTACATCAACCCTAATCCTTTGCTTATGTTATTTTTGAACTCAAGTTACTATATCGCACTGAGCCATTAGCTTCTATGTTTTGTTTGAGACTGTCAATGAGACTGCCAATAAACCCTAACTAGCGCAAATAGCCCAATAGTCCTGGTCTGCTTCTCCACCGCACCACACAGACTTAACCCCTCTACTGTACCCTTCAATAAAGAAGTGAAATCGCTTCTTATGGCTAAATTCATTTGAGCATGGCTTACTAATATTAGACGACCCAATGTATCTCTGATATGGTACCTTATAATGCCTACTGTCCACCCAGATATCCTAGCCAGTATATCTAGATTATGCTTGATATATTGGGAACCTTTTGTTATGTCCCATCTAACTATGTAGCTTCTTTATGATTTGTATAATATCATCGATTTCCATTGAACCCTGTGTCATTTATCCGGTACTATGTAACTAAGACACTTACCTTGTAAAGCACTCTGATACCCGCAATTGTCTTGTTGGCGCTGTATAAAACTTTTTCAAATAAAATAATAAAATAAAATAAATCATCAAGAATTTAGCTGCCCAAACACCCCCGACCTCCTGCAATCCTTTAATACATCAGGCCTCCAGCCTTCCCTCCTATTTGCCCAGCCCATGTTATCTACACCAAAATCTCTCTCTCTTCTAGCTCATATCTCTGTGGACAGTAACTGAAGTCATCAGAACACGACCCATGTCTGTCTTGCCTGAACTTTGGGGCCCTAAAGCTTTCATCGGTGGTTGTTTGAACAGCAGCAGCCACAGAACATATGAAACAGAGCACAGCAGGGGAGTTCCATGCCGTGCCATCTCTTTACAGCGATTCAAACTAATGCATGTGTCAGGGATGAGCTAATGATATCATACATAATGTATGTAGGAATGTATTTAGGAGGCTGTTCTGGGAGAGCAGGACTTGATGGGTGTTTCTAACTTAGGCAGCATATTTCAGTCCTTTTGCTGTTTTAATTTTAAAATGGGTTGCAGCTTTGCAGAAATCTCGTCAAATACTGTGCTTCCAACTCAAGGAATTGCGCTGAATCCTTTTAGAAAAAGCAGATATTTAGCATGAGGTCCTATAGTGCTTAATTTGTTGAAATAAAAAAAAAATAGGTGCCAGGGTACTCTTCAGGAGACTACTGCAGCTTTCATCACCCATTGCTCCTGTCAAGACTGACAATAACAATGCCTACAGAACTACTAACCACCACACTGCTACAAGTCCCAGGCGCTCAACACTATAAGAATGGCGTGGGTGGCTGGTGTGAGTCCTTTTCATGTATATTTAATCAATACATGACTGTTATTGTGCTCATTTCTAAATTAAAAATGAACAATTGATGGACAGATTGCAGAACAATGTCATACATTCACCCTAGTACAGATATCTGGGCATAACTCTATCATTTTATTGTTCCCCATGGCATTGTAGTTTGAACCCAGCCAAGAGCAAAGCAGCCTTGAACCTGCTCCCTATGGGAACAGTCCAACCAAACTGCCAGGCCAGGTCTTCACTGGAAACAAGCATCCAAGGACCGGTTTTGAGGTGGCAACCCTCAACAGCCAGGCTAGCTTGACTCCAGCGTTGAGCACTTGAAACTACTGGTTCAAATTAAGAGCTGCTGTTACCACAGTGCTCTACAGACCAGAAATGTGTTTCCATGTCTGCAATGGGATTGGAAAGACGTTTTATAATCACACCCTAGGTTGGCTCTCAACAGCATTATAGAGGACCTGTTTACAAGGAACATACATCACTTACACCTAGATAAAGTGTAACATCCTGCTTAATTAAACCTGGGTTACAAAGGTGTATGTGCTTACACAAGTCAGCAGAACAAATTTGTTACAATGACTTACTAGTGATTTTCAATATTTGTGACATTTATGGGCGCTCCGACTAGCATGCCGTAAAAGTAGTCCATGAGTCCTGTGCAAAAGTGACATGCATCCACTCAATTTAACTCAGCAGGTACTAATAAATGTATTTCCCACACTATTTACAACTAGCCCTAGACAGAATTTCAATTCCGTGTGAGCTTTAGACACGGAATTACAAAAAATGTTGTGGTTAGACCTATTCATGTAATTTTAGGGATTAAATTAGGCCTAGGTGGGATTTCAATTACACCCAAAAAACAGAGTAATTTTAGTAATCCTTTGTTACAGAATTACCTACAGATATGTGATTACTCCTACTTGCATAATTTGGGGGAAAATCCTACTGCAAGAGCACATTTAGCTGCTGCATTTAGTGCTATTTTGTAGCACAAAAATATATCCTGGTGTCCATTTTGAAATGGGCTCCAGGTCTAGTGCCTAAATTTGAGCCAGTGGTTTCTGGTGCTCCGCACCATCACATAATTATCAACACGGACACTACAACGGTCTGCCATATGGTGGCGCTGTCAGTCTAATTTAAAGATGAGCACAACAAAAATTGTTTATTGATTCAATATATAATAATCTGACTAATAGCTGCCACGTGAGCCATTCTTATTGCTTTGGGGGCCTGAAATAGTCTGAATTGTCACATTTGTAGGAGTGTGATGGTTAGTTGTGTTGGTACTCCCATTGGCAGCTCTTTCAGGGACAATGAGTAGTGCAAGCTGCAGTGATCCCTTAACGAGGGCCCTTTATTATTAACAAATTAAATTATGAGATTAGTCTTCTTCCATATTTGTCTTTAGACATTGTTAAACACATCTTAGATCTTCCCAATTTACAATTGTGTTCCTCATGTCGTTCAATCAGCTTAGATTTGTCAATTTCCTTTTTGTAGAAAGCATGATGAACTATTTTCTACCCGAAAAGCAGTCTAAGTCATCACACATATACTTATTAATCTATTAATAGATTCTTTTTTATATAAAGGATATTTTTGGTTTTGCACTGCACGAGGAATTTTGTATTCGCTTTTTTCATCAGTAGACTCAATAAATCAATCAGGAGGCCTACTGAGCGCCACTACTCACCCGTATGGGTCTCGAGGCAGAGGTGGGGGGGCATGGAGACTACTGGTCCATTTAAGGTGTTGTGGTTCAGTCGTAGAGTTAGGTCTGAAGGTCCTACATGAACTAAGGCAGTGCCAGGGATTGCCTGAGGTGGAAAGGTAGGGTGTTCCAGGTCTTTGCTACGAGGTAGGAGAAGTATCTTCTTCTGGCCGTGGTCTTGCAGATACGTGAAATGATAGCCAGGGCCAGATAGGCAAAGTGGAGGTATCTGGTGGGTGCATGGAATGCAATGTGTAGGTAGTGCACAGCTACCTCAATAGAGCTGTCTCGGCACTGGAAGCGAGACTAACTAAAAAGCCAACCAGTTAGAATATGCCTGACTAAAGAGGCAAATTTTTAAGTCTTTCCTAAAACCCTGTTTTGTCTCTGTCAGGCGCACATGGATAGGCAGTGCGTTCTAAAGTTTAGTCATCTTACCGAGAAGGACCTGCCACCTTGTTGGGGTTTGACATATCTTGGGACATGGAGGAGTAACAGATGATTTGATATCAGGGTCCGTACCTATTGGTATAAACTGAGCTTCTGTTTGAGATAACATGGACCATTGCCCCTTAAGGCTCCAAGGGATAAAGTCAGAGCCAAAACTCTATCCTCCTGGCCACAGGGAGTTAGTTTAGCTAACTCAATTGTGGAGAAATATGGTGCTAGAGGGGCACCTGTTGAATAATCCTTGCCGCCGCATTCTGAATTATCTGCAATCTGTGAACCTGGAAGCCCTAAGTAAAGACTGAGAGGTCACCAGAACGTGGACAGTGATCTTGTAGTTCTCCTCCAGCAGAAAATGTATGAGTTTCCTAATAGGTCTTAACTTCAAGAAACAGGATGAACATATCTGCCAGATTTGCGTCAAATTAGTGCAGTAAAAGAGAGATCAGTATCGAGCCTGATTCCTAGATTTCTCGCTCAGGCAGCCGGGATTGACGGCGGATGCATCTCAGCAGGCCACCAAAGGTGGGATGGGGGAGGTGACGCCTGACTAAAGAACAAGACCTCAGTCTTATCTGCATTACATTTCAGATAATTACCATTAATTCAGTTAGAAATATCTTTCAGGCACTCCATGAAAGTTATGGAAGTCCGCAATGGAGTGTTCTCTAAAAGAAAACACCAGCCGCATGTCATCCGCACAGGAAACTACCTTCGTGCTCCAGGATTCAATGAGGGTGGTCAAAGGGACAAGCTATAGATTGAAAAGCAACGGGCTCAGGGCCATACCTTGTGGCTCTCAGCACAACAGTGGGTTGGATGAAAGACCTGTTGAGTGCAGTCTTCTAAGAAGGACCGCAGCCACGATAATACCTTACAAAGAGTAAAGTTTTTGATTTTTTTCCTCAAAGAAATCCGACAGGCTCATGCAGAGAGAAGAAGAGGGGTGGAGAGCATTGTCTATCGCTGCCTGAGTTGTAAAAGATTTTACAATGTTGAAAATGTCTTTAACAGAGTTCATTGAACTCTCAAAACATATTGCAAAACTTTCCCTCATTTTAAACCACATCAGTTTGCAGATTTCTTTTTCAGAGCCTCCTTGTAGGTTCTTTTTGCGGCAGGTTTGTAAGACTTTCTCCAGCAGTGCTCCAATCTCCTACAGAGGAGATTCTTGTCTCTAAGTTCTACAGAAAACCAAGGGGCCAAAGGTTTTGAGCAGTTAGCTATGAATGACTTTCAAGGAGCAACTGTATCTAAGGCATTCGTGATCCACAAATTGAAACTGGATGAGTCTCTATTGGGGTTGCCCGTCAGCAGTGGCGCAGCTACTTGAAGGTCCGGCCTCAAGGTCTCTTTTGTGACTTTCTTCCAGTTCCTTCTTATTTCTGCGTTTTTTCTGCTTATTGGTAATTTAGCCTCAAAGCTAAAACTGATAGGGGCAAGGAACTGGTCCATCCATGGCAGGGGAATAGGGTCCTCAGCTCTCAGATTTTGCATATTTGAGGAAATGTAATCCCGCATGAGGCTCTACACTATGGGTAGCTGAGTGAGGTTAAGGCCGTCTAATGTCAGCGTTAGCTGAGACGCCTGGGTGCAAATTGGATCATTGACATGCAAGTTAACATCTTCCAAGACCCTAAAACTGGCATAACGGAAGGTCAACTGGGCAATAGCGTTACATAGTTCTAACTAACAGCTGTTTGGGCAATCAGGTGGCCTATAGAGCAGCAAACCAAGAAAGGAGATTGATGGTGGGAGTTTGATGCAGAAAATCAAGCAATCAATGTAACCAATTTGGCCCAGCCTGGAGGTAGCAACCCCCCATGTGTTTTTTAGAAAGATGACAATGCCTCCCACCACCCTATCTCCACCCCAATCAGCCCCCACATTCCGAAATCCAGGAGAGATAGCCAAAGCCAGGTCAGGGTAAGAGGATTCTTTACCCAGGTTTCTGTTAGAAATATAAGCTCTCAGTTATTAGCCGATAAAGAGAGCCAGATGTCTTCTATTTGTTTAGGAAGAGAACCTGAAATGAATAAGGCAGGCTCTGACACTTTCACAAGTGGATTCTACGGTCAGCACATTTCTCCCCTTCGGCCCTAAGGGCACATCAAATTTTAAATCACAGCCATTGAAATGAAATGAAAAAGGAACTTGCTAAAGCGCACTGCGGCCGAGCGGCTTCCTGGCTTATTACTGCAGCAATAAGAGCTTCTAGGCGGGTAATACTAGGACTAAGGTCGCCTTTCAAGGCCAAGAGTGATTCTCTAGAACTCTTACCAGCCTGGACATTTTAAATTCGAGCAGCATGGCTGGCGCTGGCTGCGGTCCAGACTCATTGGGCGCAGATGGGTTTTTCTTTGGCATGCCTTCGGTGCCCCAGCGGCATGCCCAATGCGTGTGTCCACATCGTGGCTCTCAATAAATAGGAGCTAGGGATCTGGTATAGCTACTAGACTGCAGACCAAAGCAATACGGAGCCTGGTAATGTCCCTGCCATGCAAAGGTAATATTGTGCTCCGCTTGGGACCAAAAAGGCTTAGGAACTGCTCAAGGCATAATCTCTCTCAACTGTGGCAAGTGCAATTTTGGTCCAAGCATAAAAACAATTAAAAACAAATCCCCCCTACAGTGCACCCTGCAACATGCAGAAGTGCACTCACTACGTACACACAAGCACATTTACAATAATTGGGCAGTTTAAAACAAGCGCAGGATCAGAGGCTTACTAAACAAGAGTCCGCTGCGGGTTTGCAAAATGACTCTCATTAAATTGGAGCTTCGGAGCTGTTCTAACTCCTAGACCGCTGACCCAAGTATGATGGCGCCTGGTAATGGCCCCGCTGTATGGAGGAAACATTTCTCGATGAGTTTCTGGGTGATGTTGTCGTTGAGTGCAGTGCCTTAGTTGATTCTGCTGCTGATCAGTGCTTGGGTGACTGTCTTTCTTGACCTGATGGGGATCTACTAGAAGATCTTTTGGAGCTAGCATAGCATGTGGAAGCAGGATGACGATACGGCATTGATTTGGTGGCTCATGGTAAGCGAGGAGTCCAGGATGATGCAGGGTGTCATGCGTGGTCTGTGTGTGTGGGAGGGTTTCAATTGCTGCAGGCCACCAGGAGTCATCCCAGGCAAAAGGGGTAGAGCACATGATGAGTACAACGGTCTTCTCTGAGTCAAGCTTCAGGCAGCTGTTCTTCCTCCAGGTGGTGATAGCCTTCATCCGTCGTGTAGGGTGTTCTTGGTGATTTTGGGTTCATTGGTGAGGGAGGGAATCAGCTGGGTGTAATCGACATAGAAGACAATGTTGAGTTTGTGGTTCCTGACAATGGCTTTGAGTGGAGCCAGGTAGATGTTGAAAAGAGAGGATGCTCTTCATGATTTTGAGGGTGTTTTCAGCAGTGAGGGGAGACCAGCTGCGTAGGGTCTGCTGGGGTCCAGTGGCACTGGGTGTGGTAGTTGTGGGTAGGGTGCAAGGGTCTTGGGTGTCAAGGCTGTCTAAGCTGTTGTATATCTCCTTAATTTTGTAGTGTAAGAAGGTTGCTCAAATTTTTTGCAGGAGTCTTGGGAGGGTGGGATGTCTGATGTCTCTGAGCTGGGTCTGGCGAATTCTTTTACCACGGTGAAAAGTGCTTCGCTATTTAGTGCGTGCGTGTTAATCCTTTCTTGTAGAACTGTTTTCTTTGTTTTTCTAATTAGGTAGTGGTGTGCAGTGATGGCAGTCTAGAAGGCTGTGTTCTTCCGGTATCTTATTGCTCCTCCATCTCTTGTCGAACTGTCTACAGGTGCTCTTCTACTCATAAAGGGTGGGAGAGAACCAGCTGGCTTTCTTGGAGTGTTGCTTACTTGGGGCTTCTTCAGGGGAGCCAGAGTGTGGACGCAGTTAGAGATCAATCGGTGGAGGTTGCCTGATGAGGACTTAGTATCCATGGATATCTGTGGGGGGGTTTTGCTGAGGGAGGTGGTGAGCTGCTCTTTGGTGACCTTGTTCCTGCTTTTTCAAGCATAGTGGTGGGCATGCTGGTGTAAGATGGGTTTGGTGAAGGAGTAGTGAACGCAGAGGTGGGCGGCCCGTTACTCTTTAAAATGTATACCTCGTGGCCGGAAAATCTTCTAGGTTATTCTTCAAACTATGCAAGATATAACTAGAAGTGATATGTAAATTGCCAGGCTTCTTTTACTGGGCGTGATTATTCCTTGGAAGACTTGGACCGGGCTAATGGATCTCTCGTCCTATTATTCCCCCTCTTTGCATTTAGGGTTTGAAAAAGAGGTCCTCACAGCAGAGTCTCGACGTAGCCAACATTTTCGACATTTAGCTAAGATTGTAATGGAAAAATATTCAAGAAGAAAATAATACCTCCTGGACTAGGAAGAGTACACTGACTGTAAATAACTGCACCTCCACTCTTTACAGTGCATGTAACAAATGTAGGTTTCCCAATGAACCAGTTACAAGACCAGAAATCTATAAACAACCCCACTCCCACCCCGGTCACGTACATGGAAATTCTCTGGCCACGAAAGTATGACACTGCATCTAATCACTGGGAGTGTGATTACTCTGCACTCAACCTGAGAGTGTCCGAACGCTGCACCTCAGTTGCGCCAGCAGCGCAGTCTACGAGTGTTTCCTAAGATATCTGCATTTCAGAGGCCACCTCTTATGGGACCTCCGATATCAAAGTATACCAGGCCCTAGCATCTTCTTCCAACTTTTCATC
Organism: Lissotriton helveticus; assembly: GCF_964261635.1. Classification (NCBI taxonomy): domain Eukaryota; kingdom Metazoa; phylum Chordata; class Amphibia; order Caudata; family Salamandridae; genus Lissotriton; species Lissotriton helveticus. The sequence continues at coordinate 431,268,459 of NC_136062.1, forward strand.
CCTCCTAACTCTCTTCTTTCAGATCGATTCCGCTGACGCCCATTCCCTCATGTCCTTGGCCCAAGTATCCACTTTGGGGGGTTGGGAACTCATCCAGTGGATCGATATCCGTCTCTTGGCCAGCACTAGCTCCAGTTGGAGAAATCTACGAGCAAGCTTTTTCCCCTGGGGACAGGGGAGTAAACCCAACAGTATGTCTTTAATAGACTGTGGCTGCATCCATCCCGTGACCCGTGGTAAGTGCTCTAGTATGGAATCCCAAAAAGAGTGTTGTCCCAGGCACTCCATTAACATATGATGTAAAAATGAGGCATCACCACAACCACATCTGGGGCAACGGGAGGAATGATCTGGATATATTTTATAAAGCACTTGCGGGCTAAATAGATTTGATGAACAACATTAAATTTGATAAGTTTAAATCTGGTATTGGAACTAATTTGTTTTACTCCTTCCTGTACCCTCTTCTATGCAGAACCTGTAAAGGGTGTCTCCAGTTCTTCATCCCATCGAGACTGGATCGGAAGCTGGTGTGCAGTGAGATCCGCCCTCAATGCTCGATAAATATGAGAGACCAGTTTACGGCCTTCGGTAAGACTCAAAAGGGCCTGAAGGGTGGCAGCTATAGGAGGTTCTTCATGGACCATCAGCCATATCCCCTGTGCTACCGCAGCAACTTTTGCATACTGAAGATAATGACCCCCTACCCAGGTCGAATGCAGTTTCCACTTCCTCCTTGGTTAGGAAGGGCTGATATAAATACAGATCGCACTTCATTCGACTGGCTCCCTCCACCCATCTGGAGACAGACATAACTTGACTGATCCGCACAAACGGGACATGGACGTAAGATCTCTTTACATATATGTAAAATCTTCTGACAATCAGATAATGTATCTAAAGTAAAAATAATAATATCTAAAGTATCACACGTTGTTCCAAGGGCACAGGCACAATTCCCCTTACTGTTGATCATTGCTCTTTTTACCCCATTGTTAGCATAGCAAGAGTCGACACCAATTCTTAGCCTTAGTAATTCTCTTCTTAACTAACAACAGGGTAACCTATCGATATACGGGAAGTGTTGTTCATTTTGCCACGAGGTAGCCATAAAAAGTACAGATTTTTTCCCCAAGAGGTAATCTTGGTCCTGGGCTTGAGAGATTGCTTTCCCTAGGGCCCTAATTTCCCTCTTGTCAGACTCGATTTGTAAAGTCAGGGGGCACAGCTTGAACCAAATCATTCTACATGCTTTAATAGTAGTCTCTCTTATCTCTTTTGCCTGTGTTAGCTCGCTCTTCAATATCTCATTTCTGCACCATTCTGCACAATTGAGAGATTTTTTATTCTTCTCCCGTTCCCAGGTGCTACCAGAATCTTAATAGAGCCATGCAAGCCGTTATACCCCAAGAGGTGATTCCTATTTCTAGTCTCACAGCATAGACCATTGATGACATAGGTAATGATAATACGTTTTTCAGGGTCCCCCCCCCCCTGCATCCCAACCGTACAACTGTCATCACAGAAGATGGAGGGCTGTAGTTGTACTGAAGGGAAGATAAGTATACTCACATAAAATTCTAATTTAGTGGGGGAGAGAAAACTTTAAATGCGCTAAACAATCCCTTACCAAAGAATAATGCAGAAACATAACAGGAGGGCACCTAAAATCCAAAGAATGACAGCACTTTCTGAATATCATAACTTTTCCTGGGAGACCATGCAAAGGGAAACATCCTTTACAACGGAACCGCTACAACGCGGTACCGTTATGACGCAGTTTTAACAACGAAAGTCGTTACAACGACTTTCGCTGGAGGGCACTCTAGGATAGGGGATAGTTTAATTCACTACAAAGTTATTTAGTAACGCAGTGCTGGGCTTTACATGACGCCCTTCTCAGCCTAATTACATAGCGCTAGCACGCGTATTTTAAAAATCGTCGATTTGCATTTAAATAAATCGGAACCGCCTGATATTTTAATAAGCACACATAGCGCTTACCCTCATCTTAATCTGTTATTTCACCGCTGTTTGGCGGGTCACTGATTGCCACACACTCTTACGCCTCCAGCCATCTTGGTGGTAGGCAGGGACGAAACGCGGTGCCATTTTGGTGAGCGCCCTAGTCTTCTGTCGGGCTGACCACGGCTCTACTTAAGACAGTAGTCTTCGTTCGCTCGGCCCTGGACAAAGGTATTTAGTAACGCAGCGCTGGGCTTTACATGACGCGCTTCTCAGCCTAATTACATAGCGCTAGCACGCATATTTTAAAAATCGTCGTTTTGCATTTAAATAAATCGGAACCGCCTGATATTTTAATAAGCAACACATAGCGCTTACCCACATCTTAATCTGTTATTTCACCGCTGTTTGGCGGGTCACTTATTGCCACACACTAACGCCTCCAGCCATCTTGGTGGTAGGCAGGGACGAAACGCAGCGCCATTTTGGTGAGCGCCCTAGTTTTCTGTCGGGCTGACCACGGCTCTACTTAAACCTGCCTTGATGACGCGCAGCGGCAACGCGCAGTGGAAGCGCCAGACTCATGCCGGAGTCCAGCCAGAGTCCTGCCCGTCTGCGCTCGTCCGCGTCGAGGCTGCGGAGGAGGTAAGGGATGTCGTCCCCAGGGTTACAACTTTAGTCAATTCCAGGGAGTGGTTAGGCTCCTTCAACAAATGCTCCCCTTCCTGCCACAATTCTTTATCCCCAGATACATGGGATGGCTTAGTTTCATGCCTGCATTGCAAGATGAAGTTCGCTCCTGTGCTGGGCCCCCATGTCAATTCTCATTCAGTTGTACTCCGGGAGGGACTTATTAATGCCAGGTCGTTGTGCAAAAATGCACAGCATATTCACGACCTGATTATTGAAATGGACCTAGATTGGTTATTTGTCACGGAAACCTGGCTTCGTCCATGGTGCAACCCGGACCTAGCTGTGGCTCTTCCGCATGCTTTCTCAATTCAGCGCTTAGATAGACCTTTACAGCGGGGAGGTGGGCTGGCAATTATTCATCGTAGCGCTATCAAATGCACTATGTTTGAGTTGCCAGACATCAAAGGAGCGGAGGCTATGGCCTTCTGCCTTGCCATCCATGATTCCTTCTCCTTCTCTGGTGCTTTGATTTACCGTCCACCTGGCCCATCGGCTGATTTTTTGGAAAGCATTGGAGATGTGCTGAGCGTGCTTACTCTCAGGTTCGCACATTGCACGGTGATGGGAGATCTCAATCTCCATTTAGATTCCCCCAAGGAACCAGGCACTAGTGGGTTTATGGATATTATCAATATACTTGGCCTTACTCTGTTAACGCTATAACCCACTCACATAGCAGGCCATGTTTTGGATTGTATTTGTTCTAATGTTGATGGCCTGTTAGTTAAATCTCCACACATTTTAACCTGGTCAGACCATAAACTTATTCCATTTCATCTTTTGGTGAAACAGAAGGCTCCGGTGATAAACGCAAATTTAAACTCTGTCAGTCGTAAGCCGGACAGGATAACTGCCTTCTCATGGCCTGTTCTTCTGGAGAAGTTGAGAGCTAGTAAACCTGTTCTAACAGGTCGCACTCTAACGGATAATTACCAATACTGTGAGTGGCTGGCAACATTTGGGTCATCCTTGGACATAAGGAAGTAGCAAAGAAATTTACACTGTTATACAAATAAAAAGAGTGCCCCATGGTTTTCATTAGCTTTAAAAACCGAATTGGGCGCATTAAGATCTTTGGAGCATAGGTGGCGAAGGAATTATGAGCTGTCTGCCCGTGATTTATATAAATCTGCACGTAGGAATTACCATGCCGCAATTAAGCTGGCAAAAAAAGCATACTACTTAGAGGTTATCTCTTCTTCTGATAAGGGACAGAAAGAGATCTTTAAGATAGTCAAGAGTTTTACTAATCCCATTGCACTCTCTCAGTAGATTCCACCTTCCCTCCCGCTTTGCAATGCAAGAGCTAACTATTTTGAAAAGAAAATCTCTGATATTGTTAAGGATTTTCCATCCGTGCCATCTATTTCGACAAATTCGGAAACAATGAGTATAGGCGTTACGACAACTAACGCTCCTCGCTTTGACTCATTCACGCATATCTCCCTGGAGGATTCACATCAGGCTATTTTAGCCATAAAATCTGGGTCCCCATTTGATCCCTGCCCGCCCATGGCCCTGCGAACCTTGGTTGAGGAGTTAAACCCAACTATTAACAGTATCATCAATTCCTCATTGGCTACAGCAGTAATTCCAGGTGATTGGAAATGTGCAGCGGTTATGCCACTACAGAAAAAAGCCCTGCCAGATCCAACTACTCTGTCTAACCTGCATCCCATTTCCCTACCCCCTGCGGTGTTTAAATTGACGGAGAAATTCGTTAATTATCAACTTACGAGTTTTCTGGAGGAGAATAACATCCTGCACTCCAATCAATCAGGGTTTCGGTCCAAACACTCGACTTAGTCTGCTCTTTTGTTTACAGCAGAGACTTTACGAATGGCATTGGACCAAGGGAAGAAGGCCGTCCTGATTTTACTCGATCTATCGGCGGCCTTCGATACGGTCTCACACTCCATCTCGATTGACCGTTTGGAAAACGCAGGTATAGGAGGAATGGTGCTGGCATGGCTTACTAATTTCCTTTCTCAGAGACGTCAGGTAATAGTACTAGGTGACCACAAATCTGAAGAAAAGGTCATCAGCTCAGGGGTCCCACAGGGCGCTAGTTTGAGTCCTGTTCTTTTTAATCTTTACATGGTTCCCCTGATTGAGCTGATTGCATCCTACCAGATTGAAGTCATATCGTACGCTGACGATACGCAGCTGATCCTAGTGCTGGATAGGGAGCTGCCTGGGGCTGAAGAAAATTTGATGAACTGTCTCACGGCTACATTTGAGTGGATGAATAACAATCAACTCAAATGTAACTCAGGGAAGACAGAAATATTGCCCTTTGGACCCCAAAATCTGTTTTCCCCCAAACAATGGTGGCCTGAGGATGCAGAAGCTCCTCCTAAAACTATTTCTTCTGCGCGAAATATGGGTATTAAATTTGATGACCAACTTTCATTCAAGCAGCAAGCGGTAGGCGTAGCTAGTTCGTGTTTCCAGATCATCAAATCATTGAGGAAATGTTTTGATCTTCTTCCTCTGGCAGCCAGGAAGACGGTAGCAGTAGCACTTATACCATCTAGATTGGACTACTGCAATAGTCTTTATGCAGGCACCAATAAAGCAGTGCTACACAGGCTGCAGATGGTCCAGCATGCTGCTGCTTGCCTGGTACTTCGCTGGCCGAGACGGTCATCTGCCTCGGCGGCGCTTAAGATTTTACACTGGCTGCCCATCCACAAGCGTGTCCTATGTAAGGTCCTTGTTATCACCTCTAGAGCCTTTCAGTCACAAGGCACGAGATATCTGTTGAATGGCTTTAAACGCTATGTGCCAGTACGCTGCTTGAGGTCTGTCAATCAAAATCTTTTGGTGATTCCCAGATTCAGATTGGCCACCAAAGGGGGGAAATCTCTTTTTGTACTCGGCTCAAGAGCTTGGAATAAATTGCCAGCTCAGCTTCGGCGTATAATCAAGGAGAGCTAATTTAGGAAGTGTCTGAAGACATGGATCTTCTCACTCTCCGACGCGGCTTGCAGAGCATTAGTGTAAAGCTTGTAATGCGTGAAATTGCCTTCTGTCCACCAACCTATTCCAGCGGGGTTGGGTGTTGAGCGCCAAGATGCTCCTTGGAGCGATAGTAGCGCTATATAAATGTGTGCTTACATTACATTACATTTACATTACATTACTATCCAACACCTTCCCTACTATCCACGGGGACTGGTGTTGGAATAGTAAATTAAACTATTCACTATCAGCGCCCCCCAACGCAAGTCGTTGTAACGACTTGCGTGGTTAAAACTGTGTCGTAAAGGGACGCGTTGTAACGGTACGCGTTGTACCGTCATACATCCCCATACAAAGGATCATCCAGTTCAATTCTTCCCCTATATTCTGTTATTTGTCCTTTTCTATTGCTAACTGTACACAGGTGTTAGGCCTGACATATTTGGCAACCCTGATTGCAGATTTGTTGTTTTTTTTGCTAGATGTCTCTGTGAACTCTACCACTGCTAACCAGTGCTAAAATGCTTGTGGTCGCTCCCCAAAACATGGTAGAGTTGGCTTATACCTCATTGCAAGATTTAATTTACTTGTAGGTCCCTAGTAAATGTTACCTCATGTACCCAGGTCCTGTAAATTGAATGCAACCTGTGGGCCTGCACCACTCATTGTGCCACCCACTGAAGTAGCCCTTTAAAATAGGACTCAGGCCTGCCACTGCAGCCTGTAATGCGGTTCTAAACTACTATTTCCACCTGACAAAATAAACCTTTGGCCAGCCTAAAACTTCCATTTGAAAACATGTAAGCCAGCCTCAAGATAGTCCTTAAAAGCTCATAGGGCACGCGCGTTGAATTTAAAGAGTAGGACATGTGGGTTTAAGTTTTACATGACCTACAGTGAAAAACACCTTATATTTTTCACTGCTGTTTCGGATTATTGACTAACACTGGATTACATTATTACATTTAATAAGTGTTAACTTTAGGGCGGGAGCAGATAGGCATAGACTCAAATGATTTGTAATTTAAAATTATTTTTAATGGTAAAGTCTGATCTTTAGTCAGAACTGTGAAAATGTCACTTTTAGGACGCTGATATTTTCTTGACCAAATCAACTGTGCCTTTCTGCTACTGTTCTGGGTCACATGATTGTAGATGACTCTCCTGTTGTGGATTGTGTATTGCTTCCAGACATGGGAACTAAGAAGGCCTTGGTGTGAGTGGAGTGGGTCTTCCAGACAAGATGGCTCAGGAAGAGCTGTCCCATACCCTGATTAGATTTCAAAGAACTCTGCTTACAGCACACAAAAGAACCTGACACCAAGCCTACCCTGACCTTTATCACCCTAGATAGTTTGGAGACAGGGCCAAGGGAAGCTGAAGAGCTGGTCAGAACCAATTTTGGGCAGTGGGACAGGAAATTCCCCACTCAAAGGTATATGCAGTTTAGACTCAAAATAATTGCAATTTCCAATCATCTTTAATGGAAAAGTCACAATTCTGAAAATGACACTCTTAGGAAGCTACTTTTTTCCTAACTATTTGTGCCTTCTGCCAGTGCCTTAGGTCACGTGACTGGGAATGGCGCTGCTATTTGGATTTGTAAATTGCTCCCAGACAGTGACACAAAAGGGAATAGCTGTGGGCTTGTTGGGCCATTCTGTCAGGATGTCGTTGTGCAGTGCTATGCATTGCCCCACATACACTAAGGGCTTGCGTCCAGCACACAAAGAGACCTGAAACTTGTTGTTTGTCACCCCACATTTTTAGGGACCTTGACAGGGGAAGGGAGGAACTGCCTAGACAAGATACAAAGGGTGGGCATAAGAATAATGCCTATAATGCTGGATCTCCAGAGCTACTCTTCAGTATGTTGCTGGACCTGTGGGCATCACAGAAGAATTAATGCCTGCTGCTACCTGAGGACTGCCCTGCTCTCTTAGAAGGAAGACGTGACCTGCTCCCTTCTTCCCTGGCTTACCCGAGTGAGTCCAAGGGTCAGATGGCTTTCCCTTCTGTTCCCCTCGCTGCCCCCGTGCCTCTCTGCCCATTCTGCCCTCTGTTCCACTCGTTTTTCCCTCGTTTTTTGTGCCTTCCTTCCCTCTGTGCCACTCGTTTTCCCCTTGTTTTTATTGTCTTTCTGCCCTCTGTTCCATTCGTTTTTCCCTCATTTTGGTGCCCTTCTGCCCTCTTTTCCACTCGGTTTTTTGTCCCCTTCTGCCCTCTGTGCCTCTCATTTTTCCCTAGTTTTTTGTGCCTTTCTGCCCTCTGATCCACTCGTTTTCCCTAGTTTTTTGTGTCTTTCTGCCTCTATTCCATTAGTTTCCCCTCATTTTGGTGCCCTTCTGCCCTCTTTTCCACTCGTTTTTTTGTCCCCTTCTGTCCTCTGTGCCTCTCGTTTTTCCCTAGTTTTTTGTGCCTTTCTGCCCTCTGATCCACTCGTTTTCCCCTAGTTTTTTGTGTCTTTCTGCCCTCTATTCCATTCGTTTTCCCCTCGTTTTTGTGCCCTTCTGCTCTCTGTTCCACTTGTTTTTTGTCCCCTACTGCCCTCTGTGCCACTCGTTTTTCCCTCATTTCTGTGCCCCTTTTGCCTTCTGTGCCACTCGTTTTACACTCGATTTTGTGCCCCTTTTTCCTCGTGTTACCTTCGTTGTCCCTCACCGCCCTCGCCGCTGTGTACTCTGCAGCTCCGCCCCCCCAGACTGCCCACTGCCCATTCGCCGCTCCCGCCTCCCAGCTGCTCCTCCCTCCCACCTCCCCATATATGCCAGCCGCTGCGCAGCGTGCCACTGGCGTGCAGAAGGTGCGCCTAAGGCGAGCCTGTCTGCGCCAGTCCATGCCTGGGCAACGTCCAGCGCCAGAACCCCTGGCCACCGCCCCGCCACGACGACCGCCGCCACTACGACGCCAGCACTCTGCACGCTCTCAACTCAGGACGGAGCCACACCTGTTTCAAGGCCGCCCTGAAATGCACACATGGCCCCTTCACCTGCCAGAACTGCAGCTACACCAGCCTCAGATCGGACGAACCACCAGCCAAGAAATACCCCAACCACCTCCGATGCATATTCCTGAACACCCGCTCCGCACGCAAGCATGCCGTTGAGCTCTGGGACCTGCTCGACACAACATCCCCGTATGTCGCCTTCCTGACAGGGACCTGGTTTAATGACTCCTCCACACCCGACATCTCCATAGCCATCCCAGACGGCTACAAGATCACCCACAGAGACCGCGCCAACGGAGTTGGAGGAGGAATCGCCATCGTCCACAAGAACAGCATCAGGGTCTCGACTAGCACCGACAATGCGCTCAGCACCACCGTACACATGCATTTCCAGATCCACACAGACCCTAATTCCACCCTCAGAGGTACCCTCGTCTACCGACCCCCGAGACCCCACCCCCATTTCAGTGACTCTATCGCTGACTGGATCAGCACGCATGCCCTGACCTCCGCCGACTACATCCTCCTCGGAGACCTGAACTTTCACCTTCAGAACAACAATGACAACAACTCCACAACCCTGATCGATAACCTCACCAAGCTTGGACTGAAGCAACTCGTCACAACGCACACCCACTCCACCGACCACATGCTCGACCCAGTCTTCTCCTCAAGCCTGTACATCTCCATCAGCCACACCACTGAACTCCTCTGGACCGGCCACCGCTACATCCACTTCGCCTTCCATAAACCCACCACACACCACCACACCCGACAGATCCCCTGCCGCTGCTGGAGCAAAATTACCGAATACCAACTACACGCAAATCGCGCTCTCAGCCCACCCACCGAACCCTCCAACCCCAGCTCCAACACCAACGACATCCCGCCGTCGCAAGCCCTGTCGGACTCCCTTGCCATCTTCTACCACCGCAAGATAGCAGACATCCACGACAGCTTCAACACACAGACAGCCCCAACAGACAGCAACACAACAGACCAATCGTACACCATCGACCACGACCCCCTGCTAGCCTGGGCCAGCATGAGCATCGATGACACCATCAAGACCATGCGCTCAATCTACTCCGGCTCTCCGTCTGACCCATTCTCGTACCACGTCTTCAACAGAGCAAGCAGCACCATTGCACCCCACCTGTGCAACGTCATCAATCTTTCCATCGAGACCGCGACCTTCCCAGAGATCTGGAAACATGCCGAGATCAACGCCCTACTCAAAAAACCTAAGGCAGACCCAAGAGACCTCAAGAACTTCCGGCCCATGTCTCTGCTCCCCTTCCCGGCCAAGGTCATTGAGAAAACCGTCAATAGACAGCTAACCCGATACCTCGAAGAAAACCGAATCTTGGACCCTTCCCAGTCAGGGTTCCGTAGCAACCACAGCACCGAGACTGCCCTCATCGCTGCCACCAACGACATCAGGACCCTGATGGACAACTGCGAGACTGCAGCACTCATCCTCCTAGACCCCTCTGCCGCCTTCGACACGATCTGCCGCAGCACACTATGCACACGCCTCCATGCCACAGGGATCCGAGACAAGGCTCTGGATTGGACCACCTCCTTCCTCTCCGGCAGAACCCAGAGTGTCCGCCTCCCCCAATACCGTTCCAAAGCCTCTGAGATCATCTGCGGCGGACCCCAAGGATCCTCCCTCAGCCTGACGCTGTTCAACATTTACATGGTCCCACCCGCACACGTAGCCCAACAGCACATTCTCAACATAATCTCCTACGCCGATGACACTCAACTCTTCCTCTCACCCACCAAGGACTCCATCACAGCCAAAGCCAACCTCCACGAAGGAATTAAGGCCGTCGCCGACTGGATGAAGACCAGCAGTCTGAAGCTGAACTCGGACAAGAAGGAGGTCCTCATCCTCGGCACCAACCCTTCATCCTGGGACTTTCACCTTGAGAACAACAATGACAACAACTCCACAACCCTGATCGATAACCTCACCAAGCTTGGACTGAAGCAACTCGTCACAAGGCACACCCACTCCACCGACCACATGCTCGACCCAGTCTACTCCTAAAGCCTGTACATCTCCATCAGCCACACCACTGAACTCCTCTGGACCGGCCACCGCTACATCCACTTCGCCTTCCATAAACCCACCACACACCACCACACCCAACACATCCCCTGCCGCTGCTGGAGCAAAATTACCGAATACCAACTACACGCAAATTGCGCTCTCAGCGACTCCTGGTGGCCGACGGCAATGGGGGCAGCCCCGACCACGCACGCAAACTGAGAATCATCCTCGACTCAACGCTCTCAATGACCAAGCAAGTCAACACCGCCTCCTCCTCCTACTTCAACACCCTCCACATACTCCGCAAGATCTACAGATGGATCCCGACAGATACTAGAAGGACAGTCACCCAGGCCCTCGTCATCAGCAGACTCGACTACGGAAACACCCTCTACGCGGGAGCCCCAACCAAGCTCATCAAATGACTACAGCGTATCCAAAACGCCTCGGCACGACTGATCCTGGACGTACCATGCCAAGGCCACATCACCCCCCACCTGAGAAACCTGCACTAGTTCCCCGTCAACAAGAGATATTACTCAAGCTCCTCACCCACACATACAAGGCACTCCACAAGACTGGCCCAGCCTACCTTAACAGACGGCTCTCCTTCTACATCCCCAACAGCCAACTACGCTCTACCGACCTCTCACTCGCCACCGTCTCGTGTATCCTAAGCACAACCACCGGTGGGAGATCCTTCTCCCACCTCGCCGCCAAGACATGGAACACCCTCCCACTGAGCCTACGACAGACCCAAGACCTGCTGACCTTCAGGAGGATACTCAAGACCTGGCTGTTCGATCAGTAGTGCCCTTCCCAGCGCCTTGAGACCCTTGCGGGTATGTAGTGCACTTTACAAATGATTGATTGATTGATTGATTGAGATGACTGACCTCCTGTCTGAGCTACAGGAAAGCAACAAGCTATAAAGGACTCCATGTTACTGTCTAGCTGACCTACTGCACTGGACCTGCCTGTCCCTGAACCTGCCAACGCCCTGCTGGCCTCAACAGGAGAGAGTTCCTGATACCCAAGAAATGCATACCCTAATCCTGACTCTGTTGGTAGCATCAGGTGAGCTTGTCCTTTGAAGAAAGGAGGAAACCTGACAGTTTGTGCTCTCTGTAACCACCCACGGGAACATTTGCACCAAGACTCAGACACCAATTAAAAAAAATAGAGTCAATTTTAATAAATTATTCGAAACAAAATGACAAAGACTCAATCAGAACCAGCATTATGAATTTTTAAAAGATTAATTAAGTAGCTGTGAAACATTTACATTTCTAGTATAAAGAGTTCCGTTTGTGTCGGAGGGGCTTCGAGGATGATCACAAAGAGCAGCTCTGTCTCCGTGGATAGCGCAAAAATCTGGTTGGATGTCCCAGATAGCCATAGCTGGAGCTTTGCTTTGGCAGTCACGGCGGGCTGTCATTGCTGTAGCATGAAATGCAGATCTTGCATATTCGGTCGTTGCTGACACTTGTTGTGCCATGAAAAGACTGTTGCACCAGAGCTTTGCATTGGGGCACTTTGCAGGGGTCTGAGTCTTGGTGCAAATATTTCCGTTTGTGGTCACAAAGAGAACAAAATGTCAGGATTTCTCCTTTCTTCACAGGAGGAGCTCATCTGATGCATCTTCCACAGAGCGGCAGCCACCATCATCCCCCAGCTTCGCTGCACCATCAACTGTTCCATTTAAACTGCCACCTTTCTGGTGAGTTTCCCTAGTAGCTTGCTCCCTCCCATTCTCTCCCTCCTCGACCCTCATGCTACTAGACACCGTCTCCAACTGCACTTCAATCAGGAGACTCCATGACACCGGCATGCACAACAAGGCTCTGGACTGGATCCACTACTTCCTCACCGGCTGGATTCAGGAAGTCAGATTACCACCATTTCTCTCAAAACACACAGAGAACAGCTGTGGAATGCCCCATCGTTCCTCCCTGAGACCCTTCCTCTTCAACATCTACATGGCCCCACTCACAGTCATCATTAGAAACCACGGACTCAACATTGTCTCCTACACTGATGACACCCAGCTGATCCTCTCCCTCACCAACGAACCCACAACCTCCAGATTCAACTTCCACAGTAGAATGAAGGCCGTTGCCACCTGGATGAAAGACAGATGCCTCAAGCTCAACTCGGACAAGAACAAAGTACTCATCCTGGGGCCCCACCCCTACAGCTTGGGATGAGTCCACGTGGCCAGCTGCTTTGAGATCCCCAACTCCGTAGAACCACGCATGTAACCTCTGCATCATACTGGACTCATCGTTCACTATGAACTGCCAAATCAACGCAGGTTTCTCAGCCTGCTTCCAAATGCTGTGCATGCTTGGAAAGACATTCAGATGGATCCCACAGAATTCAGAAAGACGGTCAGCCACGCACTCATCACCAGCAGACTCAACTACATCAATGGAGTCTGCACCTGCGTCACCCAGAAACAGCTCAAGAAACTACAGAACGTTCAAATTGCCACAGACAGACTGGTCCTTGACATCTCCTGTTGCAGCCACATCACGCAACACCTCTGACCACTCCACTAGCTCAGAGTCAACAAAAGAATCACCTTCAAGCTCCTCAATCACACCTACAAAGCTCTACACGACGACGGACCAGCATACCCGAGCCACCACCTCGCATTCCACATACCAGCCAGACAACTCTGATCCTCCCAACCCGCCCCTGCTTCCGTCACTGGGATCCTCAAGACCTGAACAGGAGGAAGGTCATACTCCTACCTCACCGCCAAATCCTAGTATCCCCTACACCTCCACCTCAGGAAAAATCCATTGCTGACCCAATTCAGGAAGGACCTCAAGACCTGGCTCTTTGAATGATCCTCCACCCAGTGTGACCAACAGCCCTCCTACCCCAGCACCTTGAAACCCTCCCAGGTGAGTAACTGTGCTATACTAGATACTGATTGATTGATTGATTGATTGATTGAATGAATCATGTGCCCTCGAATACTGTAAAGTATAGGCAATTGGTTACCATCAATGGCAAAGTGTTGAGGCTCTGAGGGACAAAGTTGCCAGCATGACTATGATAAGGAGTCAGCTGGTGGCCCAAGAGCAAGTTATACCCAATGCATTCCACCAGGTGGTGATGGATGACAACCGGGAGGATCACTAGCCAATTCGAGGGGGGGGGTTCAGGTCTTCGGGAAATTGGAGTAAGCTCTACCATGGCTATGAAATGTTTGTTAAGGAACGAACTTGAGAACACTACCTGGTAGGTAGGTTAAGACAAGCTTGGAAATGTTAGGGCAGCCTGAGTGGATATGTGCTACCATCAGGTCCTTGGCAGCCCAGGACGGGAGTCAAGGTGGGCTGCAGCCTGGTAGAATGTTCGAGGCAGCTGTAAAAAGAAGGAAGGGCTAGGGGCATGGGAAACCAGTGCCTGAAGGTCTCCCAGCTGAGGTGAATGGCTTGCCAGAGAAGGCCGTCCCGGAGCCCACTGAGGCGGACATTGCCTCTCTTGATGACCTGCCTGAACTTGCTGGATGGCAAGTAGATGAGGGACCCACTAGGGAGGAGTTCTTCAAGGCACAGAGAGAGACCCCAAGCCAGGAGGGCATGAGGCTACAGGTCGTAGTGCAAGCATCAGGTGATGAATTGGGTAATCACCACAATCACTTAGAGAGAAACCTCCTATATAGTGAGCCTAAGGCATCTGTGTATAAGGCAATAGGGGCACTGGTTGTTCCCCAATGCTACAGGGCCTACCTGACAGGACATCTGGGGTAGGAAAAGACCGTAACAAGGCTTGTACCACAGTTTTATTGGTCCTAGATGAAGATTTCCTCAAATGCGTTCTGTAGGACTTGCTTAATCTTGCAGGCCAGTGGGAAGACAGGGCAGAGGTTGAAAACCCCCCTTAAACCCTTGCCTGTCATTGGTACCCCATATGAGAGGGTGGATATCTACATTGAATAGGCTATGGATCCCCTAACAGTCTCCGGCAATAGGCTTATCCTGGTAATGGTAGACCATGCCACAATATGTCTGGGGCCATACCTCAGATGTTCCCCCAAGGTGTCTGACATGGCAACTAACTTCATGTCAGTTTATATGCATTCAATGTGGAAGGAGTGTGGAGTGACTCATTATCTCTCAACCTCAACCTACTACCATCCACGAACCAATGGGCTTGTTGAAAGGTTTAACTAGACCCTGAAGGGTCTGCTCAAAGGTGTGCCTGAGACCTAGAAGTGTAAGTGGAATATCTTCTTGCCATGCCTACTTTTTTCTTACAGAGAGTTGCCATAGAAGTGCTTTAGTTTAGCCCCTTTGAGCTTCCGTAGTTCACTCTGTAAGGGGACCTCTCAGTTTGGCGAAGGAAGGAAGGGAGCAAGCTTCTAGAAAAACTTCTTAGCATGAAGTTAGCTGCTTGCTGACCTTCCGAAACCAAATGGCCAAATAGTGGAAGCAAACTTCTGATGGAACCCGTGGAGCCCAGGGCCTTATCAGACAGTTTGAAAAAAGGGATACACCTCAAGAGCGCCAGACCCCCACAGTATGCTCCATAGCAACCACCTCAAAATAAACTTTGAGAGGTCTGAGCTCACCATGCTGTTTATGACAGATGAAAGGGAGGAACAGAAGAGCAAATGTCTGCCTGACCTTTTTATCTTTTTGTAAGTAGGGTGGGTCAGTGGAAGGCACTAACCTTTTCCCTTCTCTGACTTCTGAACAGCAGATGGTCTGCCACAGTTGCTGCGGCACTACTCTTCTCTGTTTCCCTCATCCCTGGGACAACTTACCTGTGTATCTATGATGTGGACACAGGAAACACCCTCCCTGCCAAGAATGAGACTTTCAAGCGGTTTGACAAGGTGAAGGCCAGCATCAAAAAGGAGGTTTCTCCTCTTGTACTCTACTCCTCATGTGCTCTTGCCTGGTTGCCTCTCCCCGGTCCACCAAGGGTCACATTCTGATTGAGTGGAGGGAGGAAAAGGCGAGTTCCGGTCTGAGGGAGGTTGGCAGTCTAGTGCCCGCAACCCCCTCCATAAAACCGGATACTCTGTACGACGCGCAGCGGATACGCTCCTGCAGCGCAGATGGTGAGATATAGCTTGTCTATTTGCTGCTAAACCATGTATATATTTTAATTACGATCGCATTGCTTTTAAACTATTTTATTGTAAACTTGTTTTCACTCTGCCACATCACTTTTGAATTTGCACAGTTTTTAATTGTTCTTACTTGGTTCTTGTGCACTGAAACCTCATCTTGTCCTCTTCTCCTGAGGCTCTCTCGCCAGGTTGCCTCTCCATGGTCCACCACGGGTCACATCCCGCTTGAGTGGAGGGAGGAAAAGGCGACTTCCGGATAGAGGGAGGTTGGCGGAGGTTGGCGGTCTGGCGGTCTGGTGGCCACTACCCGCTCCTTAAAACAGGATGCTCTGCACGACGTGCAGCGGACGCGGGCAGTGGGCACGCTGGCGGTGTGCGGGAGGCATGCCAAAGGCAAGAACGTCTGCACCCGTCCGTGCCAAGACATCACCAGGAGCAGGAACCCTGCCTGTCCCGCTCCAGATTCCACTTTGACCCCAGATATATCCTATTTCCGCAAGGCTCTAAATGAACTAAGGAATGCTTTATCGCCCCCTGTGGGCATCTCGCCTGGGACGCTGTGCGGTCCTGGCCAACACCGGAAGGCCCTTTTTCATGTATATTCTGTCAGTTCCAGTGTTACACTATTAATAGCACGCCAACATCAGATACCCCTGGGCGTTGTAGTTCTTTCCAGCATCCATACTCTAGCAAGGACGCTTCTCCTCCCTCTCCGGAATCATAAAGGTTGCCCAAGAGCCCAACAAAGGCTGGAAAGGTGTCATATGTAGTGTTAGATCCCTCCCTAAACATGCTACAGAAGTGTGGGACCTTCTGACCTCGGTTAACCCTGATTTAGGGTTCCTGACCGAGACATGGCTCAAGCCTCACTCTATTCCTGCCATTATCTTAGCGCTACCAGCTGGCTATTGGCTCCTAAGGATGGATAGACAATCTAATAGGCGGGCCGTCTTGCTATCATTTATAAAGACGGTACCTAAATCTCTTTACTAAAGCAAATTTGCAACACTAACATTCAAATCTTTGTCTTTCGCATTGATTTCCTTCCGTAACTTTGATGGAAAGGTGCCTTAGTGTTCCAGCCTCCTGGCCTTTTGGCAGACTGGTAACATCAGCTTACAGAAATAATTGCTCTCTATGTAATCTCGGCTAATACATTTCTACTGTTGGGCGACTTCAAGGTCCGCAGTGAATGTGCCACCCTCCCCGACACGTCGCTGCTCCTTGCAGATCTAGGGCTCCTTGGCTAAACTAAGCGCAACGAGTGCCCAACCCACTCTGCGGGTCATACAGTTAATATAATTTTTTTCAACGCCCCTTATATCACGTGTGAACTTCCACAGCTATTGACTTTATCAGAACATGAATCTATTAAATTTACTATTCTCGGTCCCAGCATGACTGCTGTTCCCCCCACTGCCTCCCACAGCGTCCGCAGACTATGGCATAAGACCTCCCCAGACACTTTTCTGGCAGCCTACCCGCCACCCTGGCAAGTTGAACCCTCCAACACTGAGGATGGCCTTGCTGTTACTAGTACAATTGACATGCTTGCACCTCTCAAATCATATTCAAATGCAGCGAGGTGGCCGAAAATCATCATGGTACTCTCCCGAGCTCCGTGCCGAAAAATGGCAGTGTAAAAAATTGGAGAGACGTTGGCGTTGGTCCTAGGAAGCAAGGGACAAAGACAACTTCAAGAATGCCCTTTCCGCCTACCATGAACACATAAAAGAAGTCCTACAGTTAGCCAATGCAGAGAATGCTACAAAAACCCTATCCAGATATTGAAATATTTCACCAGTCCCAAAGCCTAGGATAATCCTGAGATTCCCTCCCAAGCTCTCTGTGATGACTTCGCCCAGTATTTCTCGCAGATTTCTTCCCCTCGTAGCCAGCAACTGATTGCTTTTCCTCCTGACCTTCCAGCCTCTGCAACTCTACAACTGCTGGAGAGCTTCTCTCCTATGTCTACCGAGGTGGTGGCAGCCTCACTTCATTCTATTAAATTAGGCTCCCCGTGGATGTTATCCCGGCAAAAGTAGCCACCTCCCTTTCCAACCACCTGTATTCACCCAGAGGCACAATTCTCAACCTCTTTATGAGAGAAGTTAATCTTCCACAGAATGGAAGGCGGCACAGGTCATCCCTATCCGTTAATATCCCAAAGTCCCTATGGAAGAGCTCTCCAATCTCTATCCCATTTCCCTACTACCTCTCCTGAGCAACGTCCTGGATAAACACATCAATCAACATCCATCTACCCATGTCGAAAATACTGGCAGCCTGGACCCTTCTCAATTGTGTTTCACGCCCAAATACAGTATGAAGTCTGCCCTGTTGGAGGTCACGGATAACTTCAGGATGACCTTAGACAGCGGCCACTCTATGATTCTCGTGCTGTTGGACCTCTCTGCCGAGTTCGACACAGTTTCACACCAGATCTTGCTCAGGAGATTGGACTTAGAGGACCTCACTTTCAGTGGACGACGAGCTTCCTGTCCTCCCGTACCCAGACTGTCAATCTAGGTTCTTTTTGTTCGAAGAAGATGGAACTGACCAAGGTTGTTCCTCAGGGCTCATGTTTAAGCCCCACATTATTTAACATCTACATTGCCCCCTTGCCCAACCTCCTCAGGTCCAGCAGCTTTCTGACCATTTCTTATGCTGATGACACCCAGCTTCTCTTTTCCTTCATCAAATCCTCCACAACGGCTCAGTCCACTTTTTCGACAGGAATGACAGCAATCGCTCATTGGATAAAAAAAAAAATTTCCAACTAAATGCAGGAAAGACGAAGATTATGCTCTTCGGAAAGGCCCTTCTTTTGTGGACCACAGACTGGTGGCCGGCAGCCCTTGGCACCCCCCCTGGCCCTAAGGCCCTAGTCAAAAACTTGGGCATCTGTTTAGATCGTGCCTTAACCTTAAAGGAGCCTGCTACTTACACGGCTGGTGCCTGCTTCCACGTGTTGGGCTTGCTACGACAAGTCTTTCCATTCCTTCCAGATCACACCCAGAAAAACCTTCCTCAGTCCATGGATATGAGCCGTATTGACTACTGCAGCGCTCTCCTGGTCTCTGCTAATGAGTCTTCACTCAGTAGGCTGCAGGTGGTCCAGAACACCGATTCGCGCCTTGTCATGAACGCTCCATTCAAAACTGCATCCCTTCCCCTTCCACAACAGCTCCATTGGCTTCCAATCCTCAAGTGTGTTAAATTCAAAGTCTGCTGTATCGTCCATAAGGCCTTGCATAACAGAGGTCCTCCTTACATCTCTAGGAATTTTAAGCATTAGACTCCTACTGGACCCTTAGGTGAGGAAGGAAATCACTTCTTTTAGTCACCAGGGTCAGGAAAACAAGATTAGGTGGGAAATCCTTTCATACGTTTCTCCCCTTTACTGGAACAAGCTACCCATTCACCTGAGACAATGCCCTTATTATTCGCATTTCAGGAAACTTCTTAAGACCAACTTATTTTAACATTGCACGGTAGCCCACTAAGCAGCGCAGTTCAAAGCGCAGAGAAACCCTTCAGGGTGTCATTCAGGCGCTATACAAAACCCATAAATAAAATAAATAAATAACATGCAGGAGTTGGGGGTGATTGACTCCCCCCTCCCCCCCAGTAGCCCCATGTCCAGACCTGTAGTGCTGGTACAAAAAGTTTCCCCACCAGGCATCACACTAGAGTTCAGGTTCTCTGTGGATTACAGGGGGCTCAATTCAGTGACCAGGACTTACGCTCATCCCATCCCCTGGGCTGATGAGCTGATTGATAGGTTAGGAGCACTTTTGATCTTACATCTGTGTACTGACAGATTGCCCTAACTGAAGGAGTCAAGGAGAGATCAGCCTTCTCCACTCCAGAGGGCTGCTATCAGTTTATAGTGATGCCCTTTGTACTCAAGCATGGTCCTGCTATCTTCTAGATGTTGGTGAACCAGGCTTTGGCTGGAATGGAAGCCTTCCGTGGTTCTCACTTGGAAGACATTGCAGTCTTCAGTAGCAGCTGAAAGGGCCACTCTATTCACTTGTAACAGGCATGCTATCAAGTCCAGTAAGTGCCAGATAGGGCAGGGGTCTGTGGTGTACTTAGGTTCCCTGGTGGGCAGGGGTAAGGTGCAGGCAGTACAGGACTTGTCATGGCGTGGGAGTTCCACAAAACCCAAACCAAAGTGAGAGCCTTCTTAGGCCTCACTGGGTAGTATAGGATGCTTGTCAATGGATATGGCACCATTGTTGACCACTTGACAGATCTGACTTTGGAGAAGCCGTAGCATAGCACCGCAAGCTCTTTGGCAGCACCACGCTGTAGCACTTTTAAAGCACAGGGATGCAACATATTTACAATAATATGTCACATTCTTGTGCTTCCCCCTGCGATGGCCCACAATAGGCTGCCATGCGCCGACGCAGGCACCATGGTACAATGATGCCTGCATCACAGGGATGTTTAGTTATATGCCGGAAGGTTTCTCTTGCTGCACATAAACAGTCTGAAATGGCGTTTTTAAACTTCTGTGTGTGCTACATTAGCACATGTTAAACTTGCAAAACGTCATTTTTTAAAATGATTGTTTATGTGCAGGAAGGGACACCTTACTGCACATAAACAATCATCAGAGGTGATTTCCTCGTTCTATGTGTGCTGCAGAAAGAGGACAAAACGAGGAGAAATGAATACATCTTCTCGTTGCTCCTCCCTACGCCTCCCCTAGGGAGGCGTAGCATTCAGATGCATTTCCAGATTTACAGTTTCTCGTAAATCTGGAAAGGTGTCAGGTTCCATGGGTGTTGCGTGGGAACACCCACGTTCCGCCCCTTTCACGCGAATGGGATGTATTTACAAGAACAGTAACAGCCATGCAAGGGTGGCTTTTTCTGTCCTTATAAATATGGGACAGCAAAATGCGCTGCCGCTGCATCACAAACAGTGACGCACAGGAGGTGCAAGGAGCTTGTAAATAAGGCCCGTGATTTGGATCGAGGCATCACAAAAAGCATAAATTGACTTCCTAAAGCAGGCCATGTGCGTAGCCCCTGTGATCAAGGAACTTGCAAGGAACAGGGTGTCTAGTGTTATAGAAAGGGAAGCCTTTGCTGTGGGCTGGGCAATGAAGAAGTTGAGAGCAGATCTGTTTGAGTCTCACTACCTGATTTACACTGACTACAGGTCCCGCAGGTGGATAATGCAAATGCAGGTGAGAATCTAAAATTGTAAAGGGGGTCCATCTCCCTAGAAGGTATGGACTGTAGGGGTAGACCACTCCAGTTCTTCTGGTCTTTCCAAGTATTTCCGCCTTAGTCATGAGAAAACACTTGAGGTTGGGTTGCTCTCCCCACTTTCAGCTCGGGGGGCATGTATTTGACCTGATAGCCTTAAGGTCGTCTTTCGCAAATGTTTACCTGCTTGACTTCACTTTTTGCTGTATTCTTTTTGTTGACCATAGGACTCTGAGCACTTTCCCACTGTTGCCCAGCACTAAAGTGCATGTGCTTCTTGCCTAAACATTGTCTCATTTACTTATCGACAATTGGTATATTTAATTTATCTGTATGTCCCTAGTAGAGTGCACAACCTGGGCCCAGGGCCTGTAAATTAATTGCTAGTAGTGGATCTGCAGCTCTGACTGTGCCACCCACACAAGTAGCCCTTTAATCAGGTCTCAGGCCTGCCAATGCAGAGCCTGTGTGCAGCTACTGTATGCCGACCCTCTCACAGGTTAACATAGGGAATTCTTTTTTACAGTTTTGAGCTGTAATTCCTGATTGAGAAGTAGTAGTCAGTCATATTTAATATCATTCTACTTTTCTCTGGCAGAGTTGGATTTAACATTACTATGGCATTTCTCTGCTGTTAAAGCTCTGTGTGCCTGCAACCTGTCCCCAATGCACATCAGGGGTGGGTCACAGCTGGACTTTGTGCATTCCGTCTAGACTGTCACACACCTAGGAATGGTATGTGTGGCTGAGTGGCTCATCCTGGGCAGGATGTGAGGGAGGAGCTGACACACGCAGTGTATTGTGCCCATACAAAGATTTGATTAACTGCCTGTAGCGTGTATGGAGCCATGGCTGGGAAGGGGGACCTCTGTGCACTTCTAAGCCCCTCTTTGAAGTCACCCCCACTTCAAAGTTACAACTGAGAATAAGTATGGGGTCTATGACCCCACCAAATTAGACACTTCTGGACTTGTAAACAGATTCTGCCAGGGAGTAGGATGGCTGGACTGCTACAAGGACTGCCACTGCTGCGCTGCTGCCTGCTACCCTCTGCCCCTGCTGACAAAGAACTGGACTCTTGCTTTAGCCCAGAGTAATCTCCAAGGGCACACTGGCTTGCCTCCTGTTTTGAGACTCAGGGATATCAATGTCTCACTCCTGCTCCTGTGCCTTGTCCATTGTGCCGTGAAGCTGAATCGCCGCATTGCCGCTGTTCCAGGAACAAAACTTGTGCATCACACTCTGAACCAGAGCATCACCTCCAGAAAGCAAAGCATTGGAACCAGTGTATCGCTGCCTTTGCAGTGAAAGACGATTGATGCATCCCCTTGACTGCATGGAGAAAATTGGCACATCTGCTTCGAAACCAACCGATCTGGGCTACGGCTCTTTGTCTTTGGAACTATTATTAGAGGCAAAAAGGTCCCTGAGGGGTAAGTGTAACCCTCAACTTAATTTTCAAAATTCAATACAAATCATCAGGTGATTGGCTTAGCCTGGGATTTGAAC
Organism: Lissotriton helveticus; assembly: GCF_964261635.1. Taxonomy (NCBI): domain Eukaryota; kingdom Metazoa; phylum Chordata; class Amphibia; order Caudata; family Salamandridae; genus Lissotriton; species Lissotriton helveticus. The sequence continues at coordinate 431,290,922 of NC_136062.1, forward strand.
ACCATTTATTTAATACTTGTTTTATATTTCATTTTTGAAAAGTAAATTGAAAGTGAAAGATGCCTAAAATAGATGTGCTGGTAGCAAACAACACTGTCTAATCAGGTAGTACTTCAAAAGACAGTTAAATAGGGTGCAAAATGAATTGCAAACAAACAGAAACAGTAAAAGACACCAAGGTTGGATATTGCCATCTGTATTGACACTCTTAATACAGTACTTTAAGTTATGTCAGCTGTATTATATCATATGCAAGTGTAATCCAAAGTTTTGGTGTACAAAAGGTGCTCATTAAAGGGTGAACGGCACAAGAGAGACACAAGATCTAATGGAATAAATAGGGAGACAGCGTAGCTCCATATCTTGCTTTTGCAACCAGGATCAAGGTACTTTGTTCAGCTGGCCTTGCGTAACACCTTTATCCAGCCCACGCTCTATCGCAGTAGGCCTGAAGTATTGACTTTGACTCAGTCCAGCATGACCTGATAAACCCACATGTGCTTTCTTGACTTCTACTTATTGGATGTTTGCCGTTTTGGACTAGTTTTATTTATATAATCATAATCTATTTGTCTCAACTGGTGTGGAGTCTTTTGTGGTGTTTTCACTGTATTACTGTTTGAAGTGTTGATCACATACTTTAAACATTGCTTCTTAACTATAGCCTGCTTGCTCTGTGCCACGCTATCAGAGGGTTAGCAAAAGTTAATTTAGGGTGTTTTGGTTCACAAGACTGACACATTGAGAAAATGCATACACCACTGCTTTGCACCCAGCCCCATGTTTTCCTTAAACAAGTGCAATAAACAAACATATTAACTTCTGAAAGATCACTTTGGCCATGGACTAACTTCCACTATTAACTTTTTTCTATCATTTGAGGAATTAGGATGTGCACCCCAATTGAGAATAGAACTGCAGAACTATTCCAGGATGAATCTAACATCCTGGAATTTTTGCACACAATAAATTCATGTAACTGCACAACCTATGTAAAGAAGTTTAGAGACTGCAAAGCTGTAGTATTTCTGCCAGTTGATACTAGACGTCCCTCTCATGTCAGACACAATTACTTGAAATGTCAATCACAAATCTGAAAGGTGTGACTTCAACCTAGAAATGAACATATACATGCTACTTTTTCTAAAGGATTATTAAATATACAAAAGCTGGTTCGTAGTGACGAATCAACACTCAAATTACAATAAATGTCAACCGTGTTATTAGAATAGTTGATGACATCCGACTATATAGAGGAACTAGCAGTCATTGGGAAGTACAAGTGTCCAAAGAGCTCTGTTTTTGGCGAACTATTTTTAAATGTGCAATAGAATAATGTTGTCAATCAGAGTGGAGGAATGCAATGGCTTAAGTGGGCTGTTCCACTGATTTCTGTAGCGGAGGGAGCGTCTTTGAGTGAAATTTGAACAGACCAACGGCAGACCAGCGTTGCTGGGCGTCCTTTGGTATGTATGTATTTTTTATGATATATTTTTGACAAAATGAGGCCTCCAGGGCAGCTAAAGTTGTCTTTAGTCTACATTTTAACACTCATTTTTGCCTGTGTGTACCCCTTCATCACAAAACGAGCTGTATTTAAAGCTTCCTGCTGATACAAGGTGATCTTTACTGCCACCTGATGTAGGGTGTTAGAGGAACTTGTTTATTTCAGCTTATGAACCCAAGAGTGAAATACAAACAAATGAAAGAATTTGACAGTGTTTCAGCAACAGAGCCAGTGACTCGCCTACAATTATCTGCCATTCCTAGCTTCCATTATGCCAAGACAGCATTGGAGCTCTGTCTCGACCCCTTTGAAAGGCAAAGATTCTTCTTCTTTCCTTCCTTTCACTCTTTATTTCGTTCTGTCTTTCTTCCTTCCTTCTTCTGTCTTTCTTTCATGCTCATTAGTGAAAGGACGCCTAATCAAATCTTCGTGGGATTTAGTTATCCTGAAAACAAGGTTTGTTTTACATAGTCAGTAGGAGTGGTATCTGTGAGAAACACTATACAATCTCAATTTAATCAAAGTTCTAAATTTCATGAGGAAGAGTTTAAGTGAATCCCCCCAGCACCTTATGAGGAAATACCTTCGAAGCTCCTCATATATTCTAAATGAATTCTCTCCCCGAAATAGACTTAATAAAGCGGTATCACCACTCAATCCAGTGAATTTGGCAGCCTGTGGTATAGTGACCTGCATCAACTTCTTGCCCTGCTGGGGATGTTTTGCTCCTGAAAACAGTTACTTGGGGCCAAATGTAGGTTAAGTACATTTACCGATTCTAAAATACCGAATTTTACCGATTCGGTATTTTAGAATCGGTAAATGCTATGTAGCAAAAAAATCAGTAAACATTACCGAATCGTTAAGATTCGGTATTTACCGCTTCGGTAATTGCCATTTATTCCTATGGGCCTGGAGGCCCATTGGAATGAATGGCAATTACCGAATCGGTAAATACCGATTCGGTAAAATGGGGGACACATTCAAAGGGCGCCATGGTGTCACTCTAACACCCTGTTGCACCCCTGAATCGTGCTTGTGTGCAGATGTGGCAGTACCTGCCAAAAAGTCATTAGTTGCAGTAGCTCTACACTTCATACCTGATTAAGCAACATTCATGTTGTTTTCCTCCTTCCTGGCTCTCTCACATTCTGTTTCCCTATTGCTATATGTGCAATACCTCCTCTGTCTCTACTTTGACCCCTCAACTCCGGCCCGGTCTTGTTTGTGGCAGTGTTGTTTCTCTCCTTCTCGTCTACATCTGGTCTACAGGAGCTTTGTCACCACAACAGCCACTGATGAAACCAGTAAGCCAGAGTTTCTGGTGTGAAATGGTCATATGCCCCAGTCTGCACCTCAGATTCATCTATGATCTTCCACTTCCATAGAACTAGAGCTTTACCAAACACCCACCAGCAAGATCTACTGTACTATTAACAAATAGTGCTGAATGTCTTTCTCAAGTAAGATCCAACCCAGTGTGTTTGAGTCCCCCCTTTCCGGCCCTCAGCAAGTTTTCTATTTACATAACCTGACACACAGCTGAAGGCTCACTATGTTGAAATGGAGGAGCTTTCCTAAGTTCTGTGACCTGGAGGTCAGACCATATATTGTAACTCTGCATGTTTTTTAGGCAGGTTGCAATAATCTCTACAATGTTCCATCAATATCTGTTACTCAAGTTCTCAGTCAATGTTTATTCAGATGTAAATATTACCTGATTTCTAGCACACTGGGATCAACATCACGATGCAAGCAATCACACTCATGACACAGGTGCTGGCTGGGATGATCTCGCCTCCTTCTCCTCGCTTCAGACTGATGGTAGTCACAGCAGCACAGAAGCCGGCACTCCAATCAGGCAGGTCTAGCACTCAAAGCTGGGGGATTCCTTCTCCCAGTTTATGCAGCACAGGCAGAGTCAGCATTGGTTCTCTGGTCTTCTTCTGTGGTGGATCCTGGGGCAGACATACTAGAGAGTTGCATGTTCATGATTGTTTAACTTGGGCATGCAGGGAGGCCAGGAGACCCTCAGACACAATCTGGGCAATTCCTTGCACACGCCCACTGCAGACTGGTTCTCCTGAGTCTCTCCTTACTCTGGACTTGGTAATTTGGCTTCTCTACCTGGGCAGGCAGCTCCTGTAGAACATTCACTATTACTCCCCTCTCAGAAGGTAGGCTCCCAGGTTTCAGATAAACCCACATCTCTCCAGAAATGGGTTCAACTTAAAGTGTTGTCCCTTCACCTCTTGGAGACTGGAAATCAGAATTACCAGTCCTTGATTGCAGTACCTCTCTGAGTAGGCTACAGAGCATCGCCACTGTTGGCTCAGTGAAGGAGCTTGGAGCTGAAAGTAAGGGGGAAAGTGTGGGTCCCACTTAAAAGCATGATTTCCAGGTGGTTAGTATAGAAAAGGTTGAGGTGTAGATGCAATGTCTAAAGTTCAGAAACTAATTTGGGGCAGTTTCTTTCACATTCCAATTTCTGACACGAGTCATTACCCCTAGGTCCCTCCTGTCCTCGTCACATTCCTAAACATAGTGGAGATCTCTATATCTGCGACAGAAAAAAAGAACAGGAGCATGCTGGGATACCTAACCCACTACCTCCCGCTGGGAGTACATAAGCTTTCCTGGATGGGCCACACAAGGCGAGATAAAAGGTCCAGGCCTTGTCCAGCAGCTTCTCTCCCTCTAATAAATTATTATGCTGACTGTCTCCAAATACCCCGCAAACAACCAAATGGGAAGGCTCTGGAAGGACTTATCTGCAATTTCCTGCTAAAAAAGTTACCATAGAATTTCTAAAGACAGCCCTGTCTTCATCCCTCTGCACTTCAGCTCAGAAATATGAACTGAGTGAAAAGGCATTACAGCACTCTCAAGTGTACAGGGTCAAAGGCTTAGGTCTGAGCTTTGAGACACCTTTTATCTGACCCAGCAGACTGCTGTTATCCAAAAAAATCATAATACGATGCATACATAAAGGGGCTTTTGGTTGATCGGCCTCATCCACTGATCTGTTAAATTGAGTTTCACACTTGGCTTCCGACAGTCATAGTATACACCATCGAGCAATATGTCATCCCACTTTACCCATTGGCTCCCTTCACTTTGAGTGACTGCATAGAGTCTGCCTTAAAATAATGTTTTTTCCTTCGGTCACAAAGATGTCTAAAGTACGCTTTTTTATTTTCTTTATATTTTTATTAACATTAAATACTGACTCTTTATTTTGCCTGCACCCCTTTTTTCGAACTGTAAGATATAAATGTTTAAGTAAAGTAATGTTGTAGCTGCCTGAAATTTAAATGCTTTGTTAGGGGGTGATTTATTATTGTATACGTGCCATATAATATTTTTAAAAAAATGCATGGCACAATTGAGAGGAATTCTGTTTAAAAAAATCACTAGTGAAACAGCCACATCAGTGAATTTCGTTTAAATTGAGACTTTCTACAGCAAGCATGAGGTAGCCACATTTAAATGGCAGCAGATTTTCTTTTTTGCCCCGTGTACTGGCAATAAAAATAATAAAAACAATTAGCCTCCTTACGATCTTTCCAAGGCCAGACCTACTGGCTTTGCCAATTCTAATCAACATTGCCATAGCATTAGCCTTTAAAGAGCCAGGTTACATTAAAAAAAAAACTCGGAAGTCACTACTGTGTGAAAAGACAAAAAACTCAGGGGTTTATTGACTAGCCACTTGTGCCACCGGTCATTCACCTTTTTTGGTACTCGGGTGGCGCAGAGTGAGATGTATGTCAGTACAACGCGATCTTTTAGATCGCGGTACTTTACAACACGGTTATTAGAACGCAAGTCGTTACAACGACTTGCGTTGGAGGGCGCGGATTAAGGAATCTTATCATTTTATATTCCAACACCAGTCCACGTAACAGTAGGGAAGGTGTTGGAATATAAAATTACAATATTCCTTAACCAACAGCGCCATCCAGCGCAAGTCGTAGTAACGACTTGCGTTGTAATGGCAGCGTGGTAAAGGTTGTGCGGTGTAAACACCGTGTTGTAAACGATGTTTACCCGCAGAGTGCAGACCCATATCTACGAGACCAGGCAAAGCCATTTTTAGTTTTTTTTCATGGCTTCTTAACTATGGTGTAAGGTGTCACAGCGCAAGTTGCTGCGTTGCCTTACACTGCACCAGGGAGGTGTTCCAGGGACTTTCTGCCATGCAGCACCCATGGGTTTTGATGTATTCCTAAATTTACAAGGATCTATAAACCTGGGACTGTGTCAAAACTGTACACCTCTCCAGGACAGGTGTAATGAGGAAAAATATGTTAGTTTCGCTTCGTTTTTTCTTCTTTCAATGTGAGCTGCATTCTACAACACGCATAGAAAAAGGAAAACGCCTTCATGGATTGTTTTTGTGCTTGAAGGAGTACCTTCCTGCACAAAACAATACTTCCAACAATGCAGACACACTTGCACCACGGCACATGGGTACCTGCGTTAGTGCTAGGCACCATATTGTGCGCCTGGCTGGCTGAATGGACAGGAAAGCAGTGTATCTCGTAAATATGGTGGATTAATGCACTTTTGATGTGGCATAGGGCAAAAACACTTGTGCCGCTGCTTTACGCCAAATCATTGTAAATGAGGCCCTCAGTTCTTTGGAACACCAGCCACTTTATACAATGTCATGTTACAAAAATATTCCATCACATCCATGCCAGTACATCTAAGTCAATATGTCCACATGTTTGCTTGGAGGACTTCACTACCCCAAGTTTTTCATTCACCTCTGAACAAAATCACATTTGAAAGATTACGTTTACCCTTTGACCTAGAGAATGAGGGCTAATGCATATACAAAAATAGTGCAACCCCAAGAATCCAAGGACAGCTTGAAAGAAAGACACGTTGACATCCAGAATTCACCTGCTTGTTTACACAGCAGAAATACAGCACAAGGTTTCAAATGACAAAACGTTTATTTTCTTTCTTTTACCAGCAACAAGGATTCTTTCTAATATCCAAGGATGGAGAGGGAATGTTGTGATGGCTCTTCTTCTGACAATCACCTAATTTCTTTGTAAGCCAACGTTTGTTTTTGTACCAATAGCAAGTCTTGAATTGGAAACTAAATTTGTGCCTGCACCAAAGAAGCACAGCAATCAGTCATCAGTCCTGAAAGCATTTGGAGCTTCTTTTTGTCTCTCTACATCTTTTTTTCTCATTTTCCAGCAGTTGTAGCAAATTGCCCCCAATCTGTGGCATGTCTGGGTTGAATAACTTACTGGCATAAGGTACAGACAATCTTCCTTTGATAAAGAGGTAATTTGACAGGAAGAACAGTTTGAAACGCTGTCTAGTCTTACCCCACTGGTTGTAGGCCTTTCCTATTCATGGACCTTTATGGATATTTACTATTTTAGTGCAATGCAGCACAACAACAAAAGTTGCTGCTCACTACCCCTGCGGTGGCACACAAACAGGCTGTCTAGCGCCACTTCAATCATTGTGCAGAGGTGTGTGCATACTGTCTAGCATGGAATTGGCACCCAAAGCATACTCATCCAGTACAAAACCCCATGCCTACATTTTTTTTAACATTGCACACATTGATTGTGTGCGCTACAACGCAGAACAATCTAATGTGTGGAACGCCTGTTTCAAGTAGGAGCTGTTATTTTTTTGGCAACGCCCAGCTTGCTTAGTAGATTAGCCTTTCCATCAAAAACATTGAGAGGCAAATTCATGAAAAAGAGGCGTACTTTAGCGAGTCACCTTGCAGCGCAACGCGGTGCTGCATCACTGGAAAAGGGCAGGAATGCGCCGTAATAAAAGCATACAGTGCATTATTGACTTTTCCCTGTGCCCTGGAGCACAATGTACTGCCTACTGCCAATGCAGGCACCCTTGGATTATTGTGCAAGGGTTCCTGCTTTGCATGCAGGGTTGGTTTTTGTGCAGGAAAAAGCATCTTTCTCTATCTATGTGTGCTGCCGAATGAGGAAGTAACAAGGATAAATAGAGATATTTCTCCGCGTTATACCTCTGCCTGGTGCAAACGCTACTCAAACCCTCTCATACATTTATTTATTCATTTATTTATTCAAAGTTTTATATAGCGCGAACAAGATCCTTACAGATATCAGAGCACTTCACAATGAAAGGGTAGGGGCAGTAGAATGAACAGAGGTAATGGGAGTAATGTGGTAGTCACTAACATGAGAGAAAAATAAAAACATACATAAAACATATCAATATACAGTACGGTAAACAAGTCATATAAGACGGCACAAGACATTGATCCCCTTACAGAGGTGTTCAGATACACCTTGGGTGAATGGAAGGCTTATACCAGTGTTTTAGTATAGAGAGAGCACTGAGTGGGGGCATCGAGAGGGTGAATCAGTGACCCAGCGTGTATCATATATTGGTCAGTAGTAAGAAAGTAGCGCAGTAGTGTCTCCATCAGGTAGAGGTATAGTGCCAAAGGACAAGGTGAGCATTGACACAAGGCAATGCAGAGTCTCTGATCCAGCACCTATGAAGTTCAGGGGATCTTGGCCAGAAGGATGGATTTCACCTCTTTCTTGAAGAGTGCAGTGGAGGAGATACGCCTGGTTTCAGGAGGGAGCGCATTCCGTATCCTGGGTGCCATTCCTGAGAAGGAGCGCTTATAAGTTTTCTCTTTCCGGAATCTGTGGGGTTTCAGGAGAAGATTTTTTGAGCTTCTATTGGATCTCGAACCTCCTGATATAGACAACTTTTGAGCGAGGTAGTTGGGTGCATTGTGGTGCACGGCCGCGTGTGTCATAACTGCAATTTTTAGTTGTATTTTGGCTTCAAAAGGCAGCCATTTTAGGGACTTTAAGTCTGGGGAAATATGCAAATGTTTTCTTGAGCCAGTAATGAGTCTTGCGGCAGCGTTCAGAGAGCCTCTTAAGGGTGCTGTTGTGGATAGCGGGAGGCCGCTGAGGGCCACAATTCCGTAGTCTATTCGAGGGATGACTAACGCTTGTACAGCTGTTTGGAAGTCTTCAGCAGGGAGGAAGGGTTTAATTTTCCTCAGAGTGTTGATTTGGAAATTAGCTGCTTTTGTGGCTTTGCTGACGTGCTGCTGCATGTTGAGCTTGGCGTCCAGTGTGATGCCTAGGGATTTCGCTGAGTCCACGATGGTGGGTTGGACATTGAATGCTGTTAGGTTGTTGAGCCATGTTTGGGTGGTGGAGATTTTTGCCGGGGGTGAGATGAGAAGGAACTCAGTTTTCAGAGCATTTAGTTTGAGGTGATTATCGGCTAGCCAAGATTGAGTGTTGATAAGTGTGGAATTCAGATGTTTGATATCATCCGGAGATTGAAGCTTTAGGTACAGTTGTGTGTCGTCGGCGTACATATGGAATTGGATATTGGAAGCTTGGAGCAAGGTGGCGAGCGGTTCCATGACGAGGTTGAACAATGTGGGGGAGAGGGAGGATCCTTGTGGAACACCTAGATCTGCAGGCACAGGTGAAGATAGCACATTGTCGATTTTGAACTTCTGGGACCGGTTGTGAAGGAAGGACGAGAACCATTTGAGAACAGTACCTGATAGACCCATTCTAGTGCTTAGCAGCTCCAGCAAGTTCTCATGTTTGACCGTGTCAAATGCTGACGAGAGGTCAAGAAGGATGAGGAGGCAGGACTCATTGCGATCAAGAATTTGGAGGGCATCATCAATTATGTGTGTCATAGCTGTTTCCGTGCTATGTTTCGCTCGGAAGCCTGATTGATGAGAGTTGAGGAGGTCAAATTGGTCAATGTATCTTGTTAGTTGGATTTGGACACATTTCTCCAGCAGTTTGGCCAGGGTGGGGATATTGGTGATGGGCCGGTAATTGTTTAGGTCAGACGGATCAGCTGTGGGTTTCTTGAGTATAGGCGTGACTTGTCCCACCTTGAGGGAGTCTGGAATGAGGCCTTGTTGCAGGGAGCTGTTGATGATTTTGGTCCAGAGAGGGAGGAGCAAGGGGATGAAGTCTTTTACAGCATTCGCAGGTAGTGGGTCTGTGTGGTGATTAGAGGGCTTCAAGGTGCAGAGCAGTTTGTGTATTGTTTCTTCCAAGTAGGTATCGAAGTACAGCCAAGATGCCATGTTTTTAGGTTGAGTGTTAGCCATTCTGGTGTGGTTCGGGAATCGGCTTACATCCAAGATGAGGTCATTTCTTATGTTGTCAGTCTTTAGCTTAAAGAAAGCAGAAGTCCTCACAGTGTGGGGTGTCGCTTGTTGTGCTATTTGATTGTAAGGGTTGTGCCTTTGTTTGGGTCTTGATTAGTTCGAACAGTTTTCTTGGCCTGTTTTTTGCTTGGTCCAACTGGCGGCTGAAGAAGTCCAACTTTGTGCGCTTTATTTTCCTGAAGTAGGCATTTCTCTTGTTTTTAAGCCTTTTGAGGTGCAGTGCTGAAGGGTCCGATCTCCAGGTGCGCTCTGCCATTCGCATCGAACGCCTGTCGTCATTGAGTCTGTCGTCATACCAGGGGTTAGAAGTTTTGGTGGAGACTCTCTTCAGTTGCAGTGGGGCGACTTCATTGACTAATGTATTCATAGATTCAAGGTAGTGGTCAGTCAGTGACTGGACATCCGAGGCACCTGAAGGGGGAAGGAGGAGATTGCCGATGTGGGGAGGCAGAGTGGAGGGGTTGAGATTCTTCATGTCCCTTTTCCATGTTTTGGATTTGATTGGTTGAGCCGGGTTAGGTTTAACTTTTTCATTGATAAAGAAGGTGATAATGTGGTGATCTGACCAGTCGCAGGGTAGAATCGTCTCTAGTTGTGTAGAGTTCTCTTTGGCAATGATAAGATCAAGTATCGAGCCTTTGTCGGGTGTTGGTCTATCGCATATTTGGGTAAGCTCAAGCGCATTAAGGAAAGTTTTGAGACTGTTCACCACTGTGTCTTTCTGATCGTTCCAGTGGAGATTGAAGTCACCCAGGTAGATTTGGGTGGTCTGCCGACCGGCATTGGAAGTGATCATGTCCATGAGTTGTTGGGTGAATATGAGATTGTCACCAGGCGGGTGATAAATGAGATGTAAAGCACAGACTTGTTTGCCCTCGCTGGTGATGTCAAGGCAGAGGAGTTCACAGGAGGAGAGGGAGGGGGAGGTGACTTTAGTAACGGAGAGGTTGCTCCTAAAGATGCATGCAATTCCCCCGCCCGTCTTGTCTGAGGACCTGTCTAGCCTAATGATGTGATAGTTGGGGGGGACTAGTATGTCCATTATCGGGGTAGAGGCTTCAGTGAGCCAAGTTTCTGTTAGAATGGCTAGGTCCAGATCCCTAGTTGAAACGAGATCAGCGATGTCGGAGGAGTGTCTCTGGGCCGATCTGCAGTTGAGGAGGATGCATTTGAGTTTGGGGGAGAGAAGGGTGGTCGAGCTTTCTAGAGTGAGGGGTACTTTTCTGAGGTTGTTAGGGACGGAACCTCTGTTATTGAGTGTTGGGAGCCTCAGAGGCTTTGTAAGAATTGTGGGTATGGGGATGTGTGTGCTGGTTATTTGTTTTACCGGACCTGGGCCATAAGAGCGTAGGAGAGAGCATAGGTCGCGGTCCGACAATGGGTTGAGGACACGGCGGGGGCGGTGGGAGTTGTTGCGAACGGGGGTAGTCGGTCAGCGCGGATGTCGTTGGAGGCGAGGGTATGAAGGGCGGGTGCGTCCTTTGTAGGGTAGAGGGATGATGGGAGGTAGACTGGGCTGTGCTGAGAGAAGGTCTTTGATTGCGCGGACATCTTTTTTGATTTGTAGAATATCCTCTTTGACTTGTTGGAGGGTGGGTGAAGTCAGGTCAGTAGGTGTATTGGGGATGGCGTAAGTGGTGAGAGCCATTGGTGAATGGTTGTGTAGTGAGCTGGCAAGCGGGCAGGGTATCGAAGGGGGGGATATACTAGCGTTGTTGGAATGTTCTGCGGTGCAGGCGGGTGGGATGGCATTCAAAGAGTGGGCGTGTTTGTGGGCGGGGGGTGTGGGTGAAGTAGGCGATGAAGGCGGTGGGTGGGAGGCATAGGTGGTGCCGTCAGTGGGAAACGGTGCCGGTGAGTGGAAGAGTGAGTGAAGGCTGAAGACAGTGGGGGAGACCGGAGGGTAGTGAGGGCTGAGAATAGGGGGTGGGAGAGAAGGGGATGCTAAGGTAGGGGAGGTGGTATGTTTTATGTGTTTTGTTGGGAGGGTGTGAGTGTCGTGGGCGGGAGTGGGGAGGGAGCTGGGGGGGGAGAGGTGTCCGCCGTGGGGCGTTTGGGAGGGGGGGTGGATAAACTCCGAATGGTGATGTTATCAGATGGTGGCGTGTTGTGGGTGAGAGTTGTTCTGTCAGGTGTGAGGGTGTCGTGTGTGAGAGTGGGGAGGGAACTGGGGAGGGAGAGGCGTCTGTCGTGGGGGGGATGGGAGGGGGTGGATAAGCTCCGAGCGGTGGTGAATTCAGGTGGCGTGTTGTGGGTGGGTGTTGTTATGTCAGGGAGGAGAGGGATAGGGGGGATATGGGTGGGGGTAAAAGGGGACATGTTAGAGGGGCGGTTAGTATAGGAGGTGGCGACATTTGTGTCTGTCCTTGGGGAGAGTGGGGCGTTGACAGCAGGTGGGCCATTTCCTGGGGTGCTGGGGGTGTCTGTCCTTGGGGAGTGAGGGGTGTTAACAGCAGGTGGGCCATTTACTGGGGTGCTGGGGGTAGAGGTGTTGTAGGTGGGGGCTGCGACGTCAGGGGTGAAAGTGTTGGTGGAGATCTGGGTGGGGGTCCGCAGCTTGGAGAGGTGCTCTTTGCACTGAGGGAACAGGTTGTCTAGTAGTTCCAGGTTCTTGTCCGTGGATTGAATTAGGACAATCCCGTTATTATAGATGGTAATGGTAGTCCTGCCAGGGAAGAGGTGGGAAGGTGTGATAGAGAGAGTTAGGCCATGAGTAGTTTTCCTGGTGGAGGAGACGGTGAGTAGGGTTAGGAACACTTTTCTCCATTGGGCTCTGCGTGAGGTGTGGAAGATGATATCGGTATTCAGGGCTCCGTTGCCCGGTGAGAAGTAGGTGTCGGCAAAGGGTGTTTCAGGGTGCGATCTCAGGAAGTTATGTTTAAAACGTTTAGTGGCTTTTTTGGTGAGAGTGGGAGGGTAGTTAATTCTAAAAGTGTGCTTACCGTTGAGTTCCATTATAGTAGGGCTGTTGGGTGTAGGAGATAGGAGGACAATAGAAGCTGTCAGACGCTAGTTACAGGGCAAAGGAATGACACTAGTGAGTGATCAGAAGTGTAAGAGGTAGGAATCAAAGCAATCCAAGAACCAATAGTGCGTAGGTGCGGCCTTCCTAATGTATCCTATATTCGAGGTAGCAGTCAGCTTACACCATGTACAAAATGTGAGGGGTAGGACCGGTTAGGTGTAATCAACTATACACATCAGAGTGTACTAGGTAACAGCAGTGAAGTCTAGATGTAGACAGTGGCTGTGTGCAGCTTACATGCCTAAGCGCAGTGAATGAGGTATTAATAATCAATACAGCATCGTGAAGTAGCTTACATCGAGGAACTAACAAATAAATGAGGTAGCAAACATTGAATGATAGGGATAAGGGTGAGATAGGTGCAGCTTACCGCATGTACAGTATAAGGGTAGGGCTAAACTACTAAAGAATTAATGAGTTCGAGAAGGCACAATAGGGATACACATGTGCAATAAACAGTGAGTAGAGGCAACTTACAGAAATGAACTGGATATATGAGGTAGCAATCAGATAAATAAGGTAGCAATCAGATAAATGGAACCACAGTGACACTAGTGAGAGGCCCAAAGTACCAAAAGTATTAGAGGTAGCATCGTGTAGTCTAGTAGTAGAAAGTGAATGGGTGCAGCTTACAGGTTAATAAAGTATATGAGGTGACAATCAGTGCATAATAGGGATAAAAGTGAGGTGGGATCAGTTTACAAAAAGTAAACAATGTGCAAATAAGGATAGAACAGTACATACATACTAGAATAAATACAAAGATATACCGGAACCAATATAGGTGCAAACGTAGGCTACAATAGACAAATATATGACTCTAGTGCTCAACCGAAGAAAAGTTGTGAGAGCAGGTTGCACAAAATGTATAAAATACCATTAAATATATGATACTGCAATAAAAGGTAGACACTAAGTCACATGATAATTAGATGCGGCGCTCTGTACAGTCTGTGATGGGTGGGATTGGTATGAATGGCCTGTTCTTAGGTTATGTACAACTGGTGGGAAAGACTAGTCCATGATGGCCGCCAGAGCGAGGGAGAGACTGGACCAAGATGGCCACCAAATAGGGGAGATCGAGACGGTAGTCCTCTTTTGTTGTTGTTCCTTTTAGAGCAGGGGAGGGTGGTTTCATTTCCTGTATGAGCCAGCCCAATTCCTAGCTTACTGGGAGGGAGTCTTATCTCTCTTTTGCAGATTCCTGACCGCTTAGGTAATAGGCCTCATGGTCAGTTGTTAGGCTGGAGGGCGATAAATGTGCCCCCGAGTGCTTGCGTTGATCCACCCAGGTTACTTCCAAGTAACGGCTCCCTGATGCAAAGTAGGATAAAGCAGTGCTTTGTTATGATCTGTTCATCCTCTCTGGCCGACGAAAGCAGTTCATTAGTGTGGAGATACCCCTTGGGGGTGATTGAGGCGCTTTATAAACCAATAAATATCAAATATCAAATAACTGCAATATAGTGCAAACGCGATGTGTGCACTGGAACGTAAATACGTTTGCACAGCTTTGTGTTACTTTGCGTGACTGCACCCCAGGGCAAACCTTTTGTAAATTTGGGTCCTTAAGTGCTTACTGACCCACCGGAAATATACGTGCAGCAGCCTCCTGGAAACAAGATGGAGGCTTGGAGCCTAGGCTGTATATTTATTTCATTATCCCTCGGTTTTTATGGTAAAGCCAAAGAGCTGTGCACGTCACAACCTTTTTCCCCGAGTTTGCTTCTTTTTTGTAAGGGCGCTGTAGAGGAGAGACCTTACTTCTGGTGAAATTATCAAGACAGGCGATAAAATTATCGCAGCTTTTTTTATTAAATGTGAAGGACATCTAACATGGGCTTCAATTGGAATTCCATAGAGCATATTATCAAGCCCATTATCGCCGTTTTAGCGGCAGTTTTCTGCCGCTAAAGCGGCGATAATTTTATCGTCTCTCTTGATAATATGCCCCCCTATTCTGTTGTACTCTTAAAGCGCTCTGAGGATGAACTGCTCCTGAGCAGCGAGCGCCATTAAAACGAATATTTTCTGGCAATAGAAATTGTCAAATTGCAAAAAACACAGCAACTGATACACAACATGTATGCTGCTTGTATAGTAGGAAATGACTCCAAGAACATGTGCAGCTAACCGTAGTTTAGTACTAGGGTAACCATGTCACAAACAAAATACAAACTCTGAGCAACGCATCTAGGTAATATTTCAAGATAACGAACTTTGCACCAATTTTGCAGTAAAAAATATTTTTCCTATTTTGTATTACATAATTAGCACAAATATTGTACAATGATTTTTCAGATGTTTTATTTCATAAGGGTCTTCCTGAGTGAAAGATATTTGTTAACATTTCAATTTCTCATTTAAAATGACTTATAAGAGATAATTGTGCAACATATTGTTTCTAAGTACCTTTCCTCCAATGTCGTATTGAAGAATGCTTGTGTGACATGCACTAGATTAAATCTGTCTCCCTTGTCTTTATTACAGAAGCAGCAGCATTTCTGTAATGTGGCTGTACCAGCACTGAGGCTTCCTCGTACCCTGCCAGTGCAAGCCAATGCTTGTCTTTCTTTTGATTCTCTCCTGATACAGTGAACGCTCCGTCTGCTCCCAGCCTTACCCAATCTTTCATGTCCTCTGTAGAACATTTGTGATGTTTAATGGGCAGCAATACATATTGTGGCCTTTCATTTTCTGCCAGAGTAAAGATCCTATTTACCAAGTGGAAAATCGAATTTCCAATCAATATATGCAAATTAGAACGTTGCTGACTTAGCAACATAATGCTTTTGAATTATAAATGAAAAGGATGCAAAATGTGACCCACTGTGCTCCATTCTAGGTAGACTCGCCTTTTATAGTAGTCACTCATGTATGCGCTGAACAGATATGTTTATGAATAGTTTAACACCTCTTTGGCTCAAGTACTAAGAGATCCAAATAAGCCTTTTAATTCTCACTGACCTATATTACCTATTTGTACTAGATTAATTTTGGGGAAAGGCTTTGCTAGGGTTAATAGCTCTATTACGTCAGTAGAATAACAATCCAATGGCCCGGCCTGGCTCTAGCTAGAGGGGATGGTTGGCAACTGGGGGTTGGTTTTGGGGGAGGGATGTCAGAGGTATGGGCACCCCGCCAGTGAATGGCAGCCCCTCCAGTTAGAAGTACAGCAGCTCCCAATATTTGATAGGATCACCTGTGTTGAAGCCTGTGGAGCATCCTTCTCATCCCAGCCACTGGCCCATCTTTGGATAAGGTACTAAAGCAGAGGTCTTCAAACTGGGGGGCGGGCCCCCCTGGAGGTGCCTTAAGTGATCTCAAAGGGGGAAATGCCAGTCTCTGGCCAAGCCAAGCACAATTTTTCATTTTAAGTGTTAAAAACATGAGCAGCAGTTAGCCACCTTGTAATGGGCCATCACAAACAAAATATCTGATTACATCTGTGTCACTTTCTATAGTGTACTATGATGCGGGTACACCTTTTTTCAAGCAATGTAATGCTGCAAAATCGCATTTCTACATGCAGTGTAGAATCGCATTCTGCTGTGTTGCGATATGATGCCTAGCATTGTGCTGTCGTGTGATGCTTAGTAAATATTGTACTGGCCATGTAAAAATAAATTGTGGAATTCATCACAATTATTTTTTACATGCAATGCAGCACTGCATGACTTTTTTTTCTGGAATATTTTTTGTTTTTGCAAAACAGTTCTACCATGACCACAAATGATGCAAAATTGAGTAATACAAATGTTGAGCTTTTCTTTTCTAGTGGGATGAAGTCTTAAGCTTGAGGGTGGCAATTGACCCTGGGCAGCGCATTAAAGGATTAAAAAATAGGTTGTTAAGTACAATAGCCAGTGCCCCGGTAAGAGAGGGAGGAAATATTCAGTGATCCATTTATTGTTGGATTGTGTATTCTTCATTGAGGCAAGGGAAATTGGGGATGCAGTGTTAGAGCGGATTTATGGTTTTAGATTCTGAGATGCATCTATGGTCATTTATCAATATTTGTGTAAAATCATAAAGTCTCAACTGACATTATCTTCCCCATAGGTTTTAAGATCTTGGTCTGTCTGGGTGTAATTACACTCGGCAAGGTGATTTAAATAAATTAGTTGATCACAAACAGTAAGGTTGTGCAAAACTGCTGTGCATATTGCACTTTAGAATCCTGGTCGGGGTAAAAGTACTGCTTGATAATGGCTAAATGCACATTGCACTTTAGAATGATATTGGGACAGAATCAATTGTTCTTATATTGACTATTTTTCTATAATTTTAGTGAAAGGTATTAAATATATGTGAGACTTGGACTGTAGATTGTATTGGGTTGGGTGTAGGGAAAATTTTAAAGTTGAAGTTTATGGTTGAAATTGTGTAATCTACAAGTAGTCGTGTAGAAGGTTACAATCATGCAAAGTTGTATTAGATTACTAAAATTGACGCATGTGGAGGCAAACAGATTTGAGGTTGAGGCAATGAAATCTTCGGTACAGTCAAACAATTGATCCTGTCAATTCAGTTATATCTTGAACTGACCTAAAGTGGCTATGACAGATTCGTATTAACACGTTTTAGAATCGGAATCTTCCATCATTTGATAAGCTTCACTGTAGTAAATGATTGGGCCACAGTACTGAGTAGTTGCCCTTACGATGAATTATCCCAGCAATGGACAATTCATGTGTTTTTATTTTGGAAGTTCTATGCAATGCAAAGAAGGAGATGGAATTGACCAATTTTAGGACTATTTGGTATGAGACAATGTGGACCAGCGTTGTTAGCACTGCAAATTCTAGAAAATGAACATTTCATAAAGTCAATTTCATCTTTTTTTAAATGTACAGTGAGATGTTGAAACGAAACTGTAGCAACTGCATAAATTGCATCTTGTGTCGTGTAAACAGCACACAAATATCATTTTAAATTTCTTTTTAAACCATGTATTATAGATGTGTTTTAAAGGTATGCTTTTATGATTTTATCACAAAAATCGAATAAAGCTTGTTTTGAATTGAATTCAGTACTCAAATTGTATTCTTTTGTATGCTTATTTCTGTTATGATTTTGAATTGTGTGTATTGTGTGTAATATTTCTATATGAATATGCGACTTGGAAATAAAGGGGCATATTACCAACAAGTAGCGATATTTATCGCTAAATAGGCTTAGCGATGATTTTTTTATCACAGAGCATCGCCCGAATTTATCGCTGAGATAACGTGCTATTAGCAACGTTTATCTCCAAAGCGATATATTTTCCGGCAATAGCAGCGAAATGCGTGAATATCGCAGAGAATACAGTGATATTCATGCATTAGCGACAAAGTGCTCTTAGCCATGTTATCCACCTCCCATTGGATAACATGGCTAAGAACTGGTCGGAGCAGGTGTTAGTATTTAGAGATATTCGCACTTAGCACGAATATTTAAATCACTAAGCCTGCCTTGCTAATAGGCGATAGCGATGTTAGCAACTGTTTTCAGTCGGTAACAGTTTGGGTACGCCTACTCTGCATGTCATTAGCGATAAATATCGCTAACATGCCAAGCAGGCCCCAAACCGCTCGCTATCAACTAAAATCTGTTGCTAAGTACTTTTCGCGACAGCTTGCTAATAGTGTGATAGAATTATCGCCGCATAGCGGCCAAAAACGGCGGCGAAAATTCCCTATCGCCACCCTTGATAATATGCCCCAAAGTACTTTTGACTTTGAATATCATGTATTGTGAAATTAACGAATTAAAAAAAATTCCGAGCATACGCAATATGTTAGCCACCGTCACTACTTTTGCTATGGCCTGTTTTTTAGAAGGGCTAAAGTAATAGTTTTCAATAAAAGTCTTGAAGCCTGCTGGTTTCCCTGAAAAGCATAGATAGGAGAATCAGAGAGAACCCTGCAATGCCTGGACATCATGCTTGTCTGCAATATATATAGCAGCATGGCGACGTGTCTGTAGTGAGTCGAGCTGCTTATCAGTCAAGCTGCAGCACTGGTGATGTGCACAAATGGGCTCTGTGCGAATTCCTCTACAATTGCTTGGAGTCACCAAGGTTAAGGCCCCAGACTACTGCCATTAGCAGCTAACAATGTGTTGGTGCAGTTAAACCGAATTACATAATCAATATAGGACTCGAGGCATCGAGAAGAAATAATATTTCAAAAATAACAATTTTCTGTGGGCCTTAGCATCTATTTCACGGTCTCTCGATGCACTGCAGCAATCTGCATGAATATTTTCAGTGTCTTTCCTCTCTTACATGAAACAGTATTTTCTCTATTGCTCGCCCAGTCCATCAGGTACCTTTCCTTCTTTCTTTTGGCCCTCTTACGCACTCTCCTTCTGGATCTCCCAGTCATCATTACTTACCTCTACTGTCCCTGCTTTCATCCTTCCTTATTTTCTCTCTTCTTCTACCCTTGCATCTGTCGTCCTTACTTTTGTCCTTCTTTCATATCTTTTATTTTTTCATGTCTACCCTCCCTTCTTCCTTCCATTATTCTCTCCTTTTTCCCCTCTATCCTCCCTCCTTTCTTCCTTTCTTCTTCACTCCCTATCTTCATAAGTTCTCCCTCAGTCCATCCCTTTTTTTAAAAGTATCAACCATATGCTTTACCCCTTCATAATGTTTCCTTTTCTTCCAGCAGACCACTCACTTCAATCAGGGAACCTCATCCTTTGACACTGACTCTGCTAAATAGTTCCTACTTCTTGTTAGTTAAGGTGGTGCCACCAATTTACTTATTTATGTTAACAGAATGCTAAGCCAGCTAACAGTAGCCCCAGCAACAATATACTTACCCTCTTGCACTGCAGCCTGTAGGTCCCAACTGTCTGTGCTCACAGAGGCCCCTCCTACCAGTTTTCCATAGGCACCAGGAATAGTGTGACCCTCTTCACATCTACGTCTGGTTTACGGTCCCTGGGCCACATCCTTTCTCCCCAATCATAGCGTGGACCCTCTCAGCTCTCTCACCTGCCATTCTCTATTTGCTACTGGCTTCAGGTGACATCTTGTGTCAGCGTTTTCAGGTTACAGTTTGTTATGTAGAGTTGTTTAGCGCCATTTTCTCATCTATCCCCTACAACTTGTACCCTATCCATAAATTGTTTGGTCCTTATTTTCGGAGATTTGGTGTAGGGCAGCGCAACAACTCATCTTGCTGTGCTGCCCTATACCAAAGTGAAAGTGCAGGAATGGTTTGTGCAATATGGTGCATTCCTGTCCTTTCTCCCTGCACTGGCGCCATTTAGACTCCCTAGCACCAACATTTATTTTCTTTTGGTATTTGTTTCCTCCTTTCTTCAAATTCTTTCTCTCATTTATGCACATATTTTACACATTATTTTTCTATCTTTGCACATTACTTTCTTTGGGGCTCATATGATGTTGGTCAGACCGGCTTACTGCAGTCCTGTCGGAGGCATTTGGACCCCTTGGTCACGTGGAAAGCAATCAGTCCGACCACCTGATTAAGATGCATGCATCGTGTACTCCGACCGACCGCTGACGGACTGCTGACTCTAACAGCCTTTTTCCGACCGCTGAGATGGCGGTTGGAGGAAAGCAACAGCCATAGAGCTGTGCAGATAGCTCCGACCGCCGTCTGGATTACTATCCGCATTTCTAAAGAGCCGACCGTGGCGGGCCATCCGGCTGCCTCGATTCGTCGGACACAACGGGTCTGTCACGAGGACGTGTCCCCTGACTTGGACGGGCGGGACGTACCTTCTAACTTGTGTCCGTTTCCGCCCCGTCCACAGGATCCCCTTGATGTGGCTTGGAGCGGCTCCGAGTTTCCTTCGCTGCCTACGCTGTTGGCCCTCCCCGCTCTGACGTCAGGGGGGAGTCCCCTGTCTCTCCCACCGGTCAGCCTATCCGGTGCATCATCGTCATCACCCACGGACCAATCAGCAGGGCATGCAGAGAATAAGGAAGTGCTGGACATGTACCCTGGCGCGCTGCCTGACGGGAAGACGCCGACCCGCGAGGAGGACGCCGACATAGAAGAAAACGGACGGAGTGAAGAACCATCGCCGGTTACACCGAAGGAGAGACGCGACAAGCCAGGAGGCCACCGGACCCACGAGCCGCCCTGCCACGCTTCCAGGGGAGAAGTGTGGCTGACCAAGGTACGAGGGCGTCTACAGGGGTTGTTCACTGCACGGGGTGGGACAGGATAGAACGAGGATAGCCACGGGGCCCTGCACGCACTGCTAGTAGCGAAGCTGTACACACGGTGGTGGAACCTGGTGAACCCTCACTTTCCCTTCCCCTCTTTCATACGTGTCCCCTGGCCACGCCACTAACGAGACTCTCCTGTGTCTCTTTCCTCCCTGTCTATATCCGGAGCCGTGGAGCCTCAGGAAGAGAGACAAAGGGACCCTGCTGTGCATCTTGTCTGGAGAAGACGTCTTACAGGATATAAGGAACCCTTGAGTGGAAAGAGACATTGCCCCGGGCCAAGCCCCTTCTGATATCAATAAAGAGCTTGTGGACTACACGTTTTGGTTGAGTCCTTCCTTCCCCGGCCCCTCCGTCACAATTGGCGAGCCAGATAGGAGCTGTAGAAGAACCTCCCATTCGATACAGAATGGAGAACATATTGACCCAAATGGAAGCCGACCGGA
This sequence comes from Lissotriton helveticus, assembly GCF_964261635.1. NCBI lineage: Eukaryota > Metazoa > Chordata > Amphibia > Caudata > Salamandridae > Lissotriton > Lissotriton helveticus. The sequence goes on from NC_136062.1 coordinate 431,312,294, forward strand.
ACGCTTTCACAATGGCCATCCAAAACCAGTCTGAGAATATTCTGAAACTGGCTGAGGGTCAAACCCAGCTAATGACTGTCATTGGACAAGGAAGGGCCACCGCACCACCCCCAGGCACGGTGGTTCCATTGCAAAAATTCACCCCGGGGGAAGACCCCCTGGCTTTTTTCTTGAACTTTGAAAGGGCAGCAAGAGCCAGTGCATGGCCGGGGGAGAGGTGGCCGTTCTACTTAGCACCCCTGTTGATAGGGGAAGCACAGGCGGCCTATCAAACGGTGAACAGAGATGGCACCGCTGTCTATGCTGTAGTCAAGCAGTATATCCTTGACCGGTTGGGCGTGGACGAGGAAACCCATCGCACTCGGTTTCGGCAAGAGAAAGGGGCCCCAGGGGATTTGCCCAAGACGCTGTTCTTCAAGTTAAAAGAGGCCGCCGATCTGTGGCTCAAGCCACAGGATGGGAACATAGAAGCCATTATGAACAAGATATATCTCGAACAGTTCATTGAAGCGCTCCCGTACAGCACCCAGAGGTGGCTCAAACAACATGCAGGACTAACTTTGGACCATGCCATAGAGATGGCCACCTGTTATGCCAGGGCTCAAGGGAGACCATATGTGAGGGAACCCGAGAGACCACCTAAAACCATGCCTCCCAGTAAACCAGAAAAGAAACCACTAAAACCCCTACCTGAACCACCTAGAGTGCGAATCCAAAGGCCAGAACAGCTAAACACAGGGCCTCAATGTTATGACTGTGGGGAGTGGGGACATATAGCCCGGTATTGTAGGAGAAAGAAAGACAAAGAAGACGAACCAATGGACGTGAGCTACGCCCCCAGATCCATCCTTTACGCACAAGAAACCGGCACTACGTACTATGTAAGGGTTTCCCTTAACGGCAAAGAAATAAGGGCTTTGTTGGATTCGGGGTGCAAGCAGTCAGTGATACGAGAAGAGTTGGTAGAACCGTCAGACCTCATCCCGGGGAAACAGGTCCATATCCGTTGCGTACATGGCGACGTGAAGGCATACCCAATAGCAGCAGTCACTTTATACTCTCCCTCTGGAAAGGGACAACAAGTTACCTTAGGGGTTATGTCCAGATTACCTGAGTCCATCATCATAGGAACAGACAACCCCTCCTTTCCTGTTCTGTTACTTGAGGTCCTCCAACACTTGTCTCTTCCCCAAGATACACTCCTAGCATCCGAGCCCTGGGCTAGGGATACACATTTCCGGACAGCCCAGTTGAATGATGCCAGTCTCACCAACGCGTGGCAGGTAGCACGTGACGGGAAAGATCCATCCACCAAAAGTTTTCATACGTTTGTGGAGAAAAACGGGTTACTGTATCGAATCGCCAAAGCGGGTGCGGAACTACAACTGTTGGTTCCGAGCGACTTTCGCGATCAAATATTGTTCTTCGGCCATGCCCATCTATTGGCAGGTCACTCAGGTGCTGAAAAGACGAGTCAGGCCATCTTACGCCATTTCTTTTGGCCCGGTGTATACGCCCAAGTCCAGAAATATTGTCAGGAGTGCAGGATTTGCCAAAAACGTAATCCTTACACCCCTCCTCCTGTACCCCTGGTCCCCATGCCCATCATAGGGGTTCCGTTCGATCGCATAGGAATGGACCTTATCGGCCCTTTGCCCAAATCATCCCGAGGTCATCAATATGCCCTTGTCCTTGTTGATTACGCAACCCGTTATCCAGAGGCCTTTCCTCTTAAGGCAGCCACTTCAGCCGCCATAGCCCAGAGGCTCGTGGAAGTGTTCTCCCGAATGGGTTTTCCCCGGGAAATCGTTACGGACCAGGGCACCCCTTTTGTTTCCCGTCTGATGCAACAAGTATGTGGACAGCTAAACATCACCCATATAAAAACATCCGTGTACCATCCCCAGACAGACGGATTGGTCGAGCGATACAACGGCTCCCTAAAACTCACCCTAAAGAAACTTCTGTCTGGGGACGGGAAGAACTGGGATCAGTTGCTACCCCTTGCCCTCTTTGTCCTCCGTAGCCAGAAACAGTCTAGCCTAGGGACTTCCCCATTCGAGATGTTGTTTGGAAGAGCCCCTAGGACTCTCTTGGAAATAACGAAAGATAGCTGGGAAGCCAAGGGCGCCCAGGAAGCTGAGGCTCTGCTGGATTATACCCGCCAGCTACAGACCAGGTTACACAAGCTCAGAACGCTAGCACATGAACACCTGGCCATAGCCCAAACCAAACAGAAGGCCTTTTATGATAGAGGTAAGAAGTGGAGGATACTTGACGTTGGCGAATGGGTTCTTATCTTATTACCCTCCTTGTCACACAAAATGAGAAAGGAATGGCAAGGACCCTTTAAAGTCATCCGAAAAATAGGGCGAACAACGTACCTCGTTCAATTGGGAAGAGGAAAGACTCAAATGTACCACATTAACATCCTTAAGAAGTGGTTGGGCAAGCCTCCCCAGGACGTCAATGTTGTGTCTCCGATCCTAGATAACACCCATACGGTTGGAGATACCCCTGTTAACCCAAACCTGTCCACTGAACAACGGGAAGAAATCAGTTCTCTTCTAATGTCCTTTTCAGGTATCTTCTCTGATCGACCGGGACATACGCACCTGGCTGAACATCACATTGACACTCTCCCTAATGTGGTCGTAAAACAATAACCCTATCGAATCCCCGAAGCGAGACGACTTGCCTTCCAGAAAGAAGTGCAGGACATGCTGAACGCAGGAATAATCGTGCCCTCCCATAGCAACTGGTGCTCCCCGGTGGTAATAGTCCCAAAACCGGACGGGAGCATCCGTTTTTGCATTGATTTTAGGGCAGTGAACAGGGTTTCCAAACAGGACGCGTACCCATTACCCCGGGTTGACGAACTGCTGGAGCGCCTTGGTGAGGCTCGTTACATCACCACCATAGACCTCACCAAGGGCTATTGGCAGATACCATTGGCAGAACAGGACAGGGAAAAAGGGAAAGGGCCAGGGAAAAAACAGCCTTCTCTACCCCTTCGGGACACTATCACTTCACGGTTCTGCCTTTCGGGTTGCATGGGGCGCCTGCCACATTCCAAAGGGCTATGGACACCCTACAGGCCCCGCACTTGTCTTATGCTTCTGCCTACTTGGACGACATTGTTGTGTTCAGTAAGTCATGGGATGAACACATCACCCATCTAGGAAACATTCTGTCTAGCCTAAAAGCGGCTAATCTCCATATAAATGCGAAGAAGTCCAGAGTAGCTTTCCAGCAAGTCAAGTACCTGGGCTATCTTCTTGGGGATGGCCGTATCATGCCTCAGACCGAAAAACTCGAAGCCATTAGGGCATTGCCTTACCCATCCACGAAAAAGGAACTCAGGGCCTTCCTAGGGTTGGTGGGGTATTACCGCCGCTTCATTTCCCAGTTTGCCCACATGGCCGGTCCCCTCACTGATCTCCTCGGTAAAACTGTCAGATCCTCCTCTTTGCCTCCTCCCTCTTCCGCCCACTTGTCCGCCTTCCAGGCTTTGAAGGACGCTCTGACTTCCTCCTCTGTCCTTGTGTCTCCTGACTTCAGCAAACCCTTCATTCTTCAAACCGATGCCTCTGGGGTTGGCATAGGGGCCGTCCTTTCCCAGGAGGATGAGCAGGGTGTAGAAGGCCTGTCCTATTCATCAGTCGCAAGCTATTTCCTCGGGAACAGGCATATTCCACCATCGAGAAGGAATGCCTGGCTGTCAGGTGGGGGGTCGACAAATTGAAGTACTATCTCGAGGGGAGGCCCTTTGTTTTGTATACGGATCATGCCCCCTTGACTTGGCTCCAGCGTAACAGGGGTTCCAACGATCGGATTCTTCGCTGGTTCCTCGCTCTGCAGCCTTTCCAGATTGATGTCCGGCATCGTAAGGGTTCTCTGCAGGGGAACGTTGACTTTCTGTCCCGCTATCCTATTTCCCCCGATCGGGTCAATCCTGGGGGTGGGATGTGTCATGAGGACGTGTCCCCTGACTTGGACGGGCGGGACGTACCTTCTAACTTGTGTCCGTTTCCGCCCCGTCCGCAGGATCCCCTTGATGTGGCTTGGAGCGGCTCCGAGTTTCCTTCGCTGCCTACGCTGTTGGCCCTCCCCGCTCTGACGTCAGGGGGGAGTCCCCTGTCTCTCCCACCGGTCAGCCTATCCGGTGCATCATCGTCATCACCCACGGACCAATCAGCAGGGCATGCGGAGAATAAGGAAGTGCTGGACATGTACCCTGGCGCGCTGCCTGACGGGAAGACGCCGACCCGCGAGGAGGACGCCGACATAGAAGAAAACGGACGGAGTGAAGAACCATCGCCGGTTACACCGAAGGAGAGACGCGACAAGCCAGGAGGCCACCGGACCCACGAGCCGCCCTGCCACGCTTCCAGGAAATAAGAAGTGTGGCTGACCAAGGTACGAGGGCGTCTACAGGGGTTGTTCACTGCACGGGGTGGGACAGGATAGAACGAGGATAGCCACGGGGCCCTGCACGCACTGCTAGTAGCGAAGCTGTACACACGGTGGTGGAACCTGGTGAACCCTCACTTTCCCTTCCCCTCTTTCATACGTGTCCCCTGGCCACGCCACTAACGAGACTCTCCTGTGTCTCTTTCCTCCCTGTCTATATCCGGAGCCGTGGAGCCTCAGGAAGAGAGACAAAGGGACCCTGCTGTGCATCTTGTCTGGAGAAGACGTCTTACAGGATATAAGGAACCCTTGAGTGGAAAGAGACATTGCCCCGGGCCAAGCCCCTTCTGATATCAATAAAGAGCTTGTGGACTACACGTTTTGGGTTGAGTCCTTCCTTCCCCGGCCCCTCCGTCACAGGGTCTAAGGGGCATACCTCACAAATCAGCTTCTACCTGACAGTCTCCCTTTCTCCAGATACCCCCTACTCCACAGCAGCTGTACCCCGAATACTATGACTCTGCGGGCGCCAGAATGCAGGTAAGTCCGTAAGTGGCATGTATCCCCATTGACTGGACTCTGCACAGATCGCCCCACTTCAGCAATGGGGTACATGCCGCACAAGGCATATCCCCTCATATGTCATGCATGTGTGCAAATTTCACATGTTTCCTGTTTGTACACACTTGCAGTAACATATTCATGGGTATGTGCACGGCCGTGGTAGCAACGGTTGCATAGTAATACGGGGGGGGAGGGGATTTTCCCGGCCTCGCCAGTCGCAATCAGATAGGAGCCGCGGTGGTCAGATATTTGGTCCGACCGGCATCGTAGTGAGGCCCTCTGATCTATCTCTCTCTAATTTCACTGCTTTTCCATCTTTATCTCTTTCAGTTCCATAATTGAATTTCTCTTTTTTCTTTCTACATTTATTTCCTGCTTGTAAGTGTATCTTTATTTTTCAAGGATTGTCTTCTTTGAGTCTCTCTTTTGCTTCCATTTATGTATTTTAAATAGTCATTCGCTTTCTCAAAAAATATTTTTAGGTATGTGCTTTCTTTTATTTTCTCTTTCTTTCATTTTAAGAGCTATATAGTATATTTTAAACTAAAGCCTGATAAATATAGTTTCTAAAAAGCATTAAGCAACACACTCTAATATATTGAAATATCTATTGTAAATAAAACATTACAGTCATAAAATTACAAGATCAGCACCAGATTGTTTTAATTAAAACTAGTCTGTGGGTGCAACCATGTGGGTAGACTCTACGGATCTGAATAACAAAACCTCCAAATGCAGATCATTTTTGTTCTTATGTAATTTACAATTTAATGCACACAAAAAACCTCTGTGAAAAGGGTCATTAAAGATTGCATTAGAATTCCGGAAGTCTTTAACCAGAAGAGAGCAGGGAACAAGTGGATTCCACCACATATTGATTAGCAGATACTGTAAGTAGCTGAAGAGAATGGAGTTTTCATTCTTGGCAAATGTCTTAGATGAGTGAATTGAGCAGGAATCCAATGCAAGAATCTGGCAACTGTATGATAAGCCAGGTTACCCTACATTTACAAGGTTGACTTGGGAACCAGTAGCCACTGTTTTGCATCATGCAAACTCAGGCTGGACAAGAATCCATGTTTAAACAGCTGAAAAAAATGAGGTATTAGAAATTATGCAATGTGTTTCCCACCAGATTTAGAATCACAAAGATCGTTTTCTAATAACTGGTATCAATCTGTAAATAAAAATATAATTGTCTGTCAAGAATTATGGGCCAAATGTACTATTTTGTAAAGTGCAATACCTGCAAAGGTGTGGCACTGCTCCTCTCTTCCCAGTACTGGAGCTCTGTACACTGCCTGGCTCCACACACCATAATGCTTAGGTGTCTGTGCGAGTTTATCATAGGTTTTGTACTCTAAGTGTACCCTTTCAATACAAAATAGAACATTAGTACTCACTTTAAACTTTCCATACTTTATACTGGTTAATTGTGTCTAATACTATTGATGCACATTCTAAAGCCTCCGCTGTGTGAAGGCTTGTGCTACTTGGATGAGGGCTAACTGCCTGAAATTAAATGCAGACCAGACTAAGGTCATTGGGGCATATTACCAAGGGGGGACGATAGGCAATTATTGCTGATTTAGTCACCGTTTTCGGCCGCTAAGCGGCGATAATTCTATCCCCCTATTAGCAAGCTGTCGCTAACAGCAGTTAGCGACAGCTTGTGGGCGATAGCGAGCGGTCTGGGGCCCGCTTTGCATGTCAGCGATATTTATTGCTAATGACATGCAAAGTGGGCGTACCCAATCTGTTAGCGACTGAAAGCAATTGCTAATGTCGCTATCGCCTATCAGCAAGGCTTGTGTAGCGATGGAAATATTCGCGATAAGCGCGAATATCTCCAAAAACTAAATTCACCTCGCATTGGATAACATGGCTAAGAGCATTTTGTCGCGAATGCGTGAATATTGCTGTATTCTCCGCGATATTCACACATTTCGCTGCTATCGCCGGAAAGTGTATAGCTTTGGAGATAAACGTGGCTAATAGCAAGTTATCTCAGCAATAAATTCCGGCGATGCTCAGCGATAAAAAATTTGTCGTTAAGCCTATTTAGCTAAAAATATCGCAACTTGTTGATAATATGCCCCATTATTTGTGGAGGTCATCCTTCAATATGGAACAGTAATGGGTGGACGGATGTTCTTGGAACCCTGCCTCTCGGAAAATCTGGGTGTCATTGTGGGCCCGGACCTCGCTTTGATCTGCAGGTGAACCGAGCGGTATCGACCTCCTTTAACATCATTAGGATACTCCAGAAGGTCTTTCCTTATATTCCGGTGGCACCTTGAAAATCAGTTGTGTTGGCCCTGATTTTTTCAAGAATTGATTATTGTAATGCGCTCTACCTAAACATCAATAACTCTCTTGATAAGCTCTAACTATCCAGAATATGGCAGCGAGATTGATACTGGATATTCCAAACTATCATCCAATGGCAGCGAAACTTCGCTGGATTCCAGTTAGGAGGCGCTTTATTTTCACAGCTGTGTGTTTTGCACATAAGGCTTTACACAACTCATTATCTAAAGCCATCAGAACATTGTTCCACTGTTATCTCCTTACCTGGCCTCTTGCTAAGCTGAACACAATTTAGTGGTGATGCCTACATTTTGGAATGCATGGAGGTAGATACTTCTCAGTGGCTACTGCTAAGTTCTGGCATCCCCTTCTCCATCACCTTACAAGCCAGAAACATCATATGGCCTTCAGTAAAGCTCTTAAAACCTGATTTTTACTCTTTAGTGCTCACAGCCTTTTTGTTTGGGACTCCAGGGTGGTTGTTCTGTCCCTTGACTCCTTTGGGTAAATTTGCGCTTTTACAAATGTGTTTCAATTCATTTCATTACATATGTATTCTACATTATATGCAAAGTAAGAAAACACCTTTGCACCATAATGCCTAGGTGTTTGTGTGATTTCAGCATAGATTTTTTACTGGAGGTGGACCCATTCAGTATAAATTACTACGCTAGTACTTACTTTTAAAACTTTTCCTACTTTATAAGTGTGTTGTACATTATATGCAAATTAATAAACGTTTGTAGAAAAGAAAACGTTGCACTACCTGAAAGAGACATAGGGGCATATTATCAAGGGGGTTTATCTCTGCTTTTTTGGCTTTAAAAGCCAAGAAAGCGGAGATAAAATTATCTCCCCATTACCTAGCTGTCGCTAACACCAGTTAGCGACAGCTAGTAGGAGATAGCGACCATCTTGGGCCCCGCATTTCATGTCAGAGATATTTATCACTAATGACATGCAAAGTGGGTGTGCCAAGATGTTAGCGACTGGAAACAGTCGCTAACATCGCTATCTCCTATTACCAACTTTTGGAGATATTCGCACTAAGCGCGAATATCTCCAAAAGCTAACACCTGCCCTGAGCAGTTCTTAGCCATGTTATCCAATGGGAGGTGGATAAAATGGCTAAGAGCATTAGCCCGGTAATGCATGAATATCGCTGACTTTTCAGCGATATTCATGCATTTCGGCCGATTTTTATCGCTTAGGAGATATACCTTGATAATAGCAAGGCTCCTAAGCGATAAAAATCGCCGCAGCTCGGCGATAAAAATATCGCAGCTAAACCAACATAGCGATAATTATCGCTAGTTGTTGGTAATATGCCCCTTAATTTGTGGCGCAATACCCTGTCTACAAATGTTAGTAGGTATAGAATATGCATTAAGAACCATTAAGGGTTGCATGGGAATGTCCATGTACTGCCTGGTACCCGCTTTTGATGCAAAGTACCACAAAGCACTACTTTGTCTAACTTTAGGAAACTTTCCAACGCAAAAAAATGCATTCAAAAGTAGTTTCCAAATCAACAATGAGGCGATTTTTGTCATGTCTGGTGACTTTGCACAAATACAAAGTGTTGATAAACTTGTCCATGCATGTGTTTTATTTAGCTTTCATACTGTGAAGAAATAGTTAGCCAATAAATTTGTTTGCTAAACAAGTGGATTCATTTTGTCATTTTATCATTTTCTCTAGTCACATTTTCTAAGTGAAATTGCATACAAAATGCAATGTCATGGACATTCTATTGCAAAACCTGTGTCCAGCATTAGTGTCTTCTGCATAAACTCTGGGTTTTTATTCAGACAAGCTTCTCTTTGGGCCATGTGCCTGTGGACAACAGGTTAAATAACGGTGGGGCCCTGCACATCCATCAGCTAGGCTCCTGGTCCAATCCCAGCATTCCTTAAACAGATGAAACCTTGAGATGTGCTTAGCAGTCAGTACACATCCACAGCCAATGACATTGCGCCCACAGGCTGCATCTTTGCAGAACTAACTCCAAGTACACGCGCTCATTTGCTAAATAATGATGCGTGAGCTGTAAATGTGAACACTCGGATGCTATTGAGTGGAAGAGATGTTTGATTGTTGATCCACAGGGTGGCAGGCACCAGCAGTTGTCTTTGTTCTGGCTGTGCTGCAAGGGGCTCAATGCTTGGTACTCTTGATTAACCATGAGCGAGCTTGAGATTCCTCTGCATGATGCCCGCTGCGGCGGTGCATCCTCCTAATACAGGGATGAGTGAAATGAGACTCGAGGAAGGCAGAATAATCATGTAAATACAACAGTCTCACTTTCACAGCTGAATGACATATGAACCAATCAAAAAGAGGGCTCGAGAATTCTATTGAGCCAAAGCTCTTTAGGTGTTTTTTGAATTCATATTTATTTCTGATGCCTCTGCAATTGTCCTAGCAATTTTTCAAAATGGTATCCACATTTTTTTATTTTATGCTCCAAAATGCATCCATCATTCCCTCCAAGTAAATGCATTTATGCTACTTTAGTGTTCTTAAGTGCTTACCAGGCCTCAGGAAGAGACACTGCAATTTACAGAGGTTAGCCAATCTGTACTATAGTTAACACCGTATAAATGGCGTGCCTAGGCATAATTTCTCAAACGTACAGGGTGCAAATGGGGAGTCCATCTCAATTTAAAAACGTATACTTATTAAACAGCAGCAGGCATAGCATTTTGTCCAAGGTGCCATACCATATTGTTTTAACTGACAACGGTTTCTGCATTTAGAGAGGTGCCACCAGCAGCGCCCTCTTTCACTATGTAACCGATGGCGGTTGTCTGTCAACCCAAAGGTAGTGCAGTGACTGTAAGAAGTGCATTTACTAACATTTTGTGTTACTAACATTTTGTGTCATGGTTGCACCATTTTTTGGCCGCATCCACGATGCAAATTTCTTGTTGATATTAACAAAGCCACTCAAGAGCCGATTTGCGCCCTATTGCATGGCTTTTGAAAGAAAAAGATAAAGCAATGCAGCGACTTTCGCTACAGTGCATTAGATTTCAATCAATCAATCACAGCATTTGTAAAGCGCACTACATACCCGCGAGCGTCTCAAGGAGCTAGGGGGGGAACGCTGCTACTGCTCGAAGTGACAAGTCTTGAGGAGTCTTCTGAAGGGTAGGAGTCTTCGGTCTGCCGTAGGCGAATGGGGAGGGTGTTCCACGTCTTGGCGGCGAGATGGGAGAATGTTCTGCCACCAGCGGTCGCTCTTCGGATGAGGGGGACAGTGGCGAGGGCGCGGTCTGCAGAGCGGAGCTGGCGGAATGGGGAGTAGAGGCTGAGTCGGCTGTTGAGGTACGCTGGTCCGGTGTCGTGGAGTGCCTTGTGTGTGTGGGTGAGGAGCTTAGACTTTTCCTCTTGTTGATGGGCAGCCAGTGTAGCTCTCTCAGGTGGGGTGTGGTGTGGCTGTGGCGCGGGATGTCGAGGAACAGGCGTGTGGAGGCGTTCTGGATGCGTTGGAGCCATTTCAGGAGTTTGACTGGGGCTCCTGCATAGAGTGCGTTGCCGTAGTCCAGTCTGCTAATGATGAGGGTCTGGGTGACCGTTCATCTAGTTGTGGGATCCACTTGAAGTTCCTGCGAAGCATGCGGAGGGTGTTGTAGCAGGAGGAGGAGACGGCGTAGACCTGTTTTGTCATGGAGAGTGTGGAGTCGAGGATGACCCCCAGGTTTCATGCGTGGTCTGTGGGTGTAGGGGGTGCTCCTAGTGCCGTTGGCCACCAGGAGTCGTCCCAGGCTGAGGGGGTGGAACCAAGGATGAGGACCTCTGTCTTGTCCAAGTTCAGCTTCAGACAACTGTTCCTCAACCAGTCGGCAATGGCCTTCATTCCTTTGTGGAGGTTGCTTTTGGCGGTGTGGGGGTCCTTGGTGATCGAGAGGATCAACTACGTGTCATCAGCCTAGGAGATGTTTAGGCTGTACCGTTGGGCGACGTGGACGGGCGGTGCCATGTATACGTTGAACAACGTTGGGCTGAGGGATGATCCTTGGGATACTCCGAAACTGTTCTCGGTGGCTTTGGAGCAAAAGGGGGGGGAGGCGGACGCTCTGGGTTCTCCCGGAGAGGAAGGAGGTGGTGCAGTCAAGGGCCTTCTCTTGGATTCCGGCGCCGTGGAGGTGTGCTTTAAGTGTGTGGTGGCAGACTGTGTCGAAATCGGCTGACAGGTCGAGGAGGATGAGGGCCGCGGTTTCTCCGTTGTCGAGCAGGTGCCCGATGTCATCTGTGGCGGTGATGAGGGCAGTTTCGGTGCTTTGGTTGCTACGGAATCCGGACTGGGACGGGTCCAGGATGTTGTTCTCTTCGAGGAAGCTGGTCAGTTGTTTGTTGACGGCCTTTTCAATGACCTTCGCCGGGATCGGGAGCAGGAAGATGGGTCGGCAGTTCTTTAGGTCCTTGGGGTCCGCCTTGGGTTTTTTGAGTGAGGCGTTGATCTCGGCTTGTTTCCAGCTCTCTGGGAAGGACGCTGTCTAGAATGAGATATTGATGGCTTTCTGGAGATGGGGTGCGATGGTGGTGCTGGCTTTGTTGAAGATGTGGTGTGGGCACGGGTCTTCTGGGGATCCGGACTGGATGGTGTTCATGATCTTGATGGTGTCGTCGTCATTGATGTTGATCCAGACGAGCAGGCGGTTGGTGCGGGTGGTGGTAGTGGGAGCGGAGGTGCCGACGGATGCCGGGGTGATGACGGCGTCGAAGCTGTTGTGGATGTCTGCAATCTTGCGATAGAAGAAAGTGGCCAGTGAGTCGCACAGGTCTTGTGACGGTGGGATGTCGTTGGTGTTGGAACTGGGGTTGGAGAGTTCCTTCAAGATGCTATAGAGCTCTTTGCTGTTGTGTGCACTGTTGTCTTTTCGGACTCTGAAGGTGGTCCTTTTGGTTGATCTGATGAGTTGGTGGTGTCGGCGGATGGCATTCCTGTGGGCTGTGTAGCTTTCCGGTGTTCTTTCGCGGGTCCAGTTTTTTTCCAGTTTTCGGCAGGCACGCTTGGAGGCCTGGAGGTCTTCGGTGAACCAGCAGGCACTCTTGCTGGTCTGGGTGTTGGGGGGTTTCTTGAGCGGGGCGAGGGTGTTGGCGCAGTCGATCTGTTGTCTGAGGTTGCAGGCTGCAGTGTCGGGGTCGGTGGGGTCTGGGGGTGGGCTCTGGGCAAGGGAGGTGGTTAGCTGATTCTCGGTAATCTTGCCCCAGCTGCAGCGAGGTAACAGCTGGGTGCGGTGGTGGGAGGTGGGTTTCCGGAAGGTGAAGTGGATGCAGTGGTGGTCGGTCCAGTGGAGTTTGGTGGTGCGGTCGAAGGAGACGTGGGTGCTTGCTGAGAAGATGGGGTCAAGCGTGTGGCCGGCGGAGTGAGTGGGTTTTGTGACGAGTTGTCTGAGTCCGAGGTTGCTAAAGGTTGTAAATCAGGGTGGAGGTGTTGGAGAGTGCCTCTGAGGGTAGTATTGGGGTCAGTGTGGATCTTGAAGTGCAGGTGTTTGGCAGTGTTCAGGAAGTCATCTGCGTATGTCGAGTTTTTGAGGGTGTTTCTGTGGATGATGGTGATTCCTCCGCCAGCTCCGTTGGTGCGGTCTTTGCGGGTGATCTTGTAGCCTTCTGGGATGGCTATGGCGATGTCGAGCGCCGAGGTGAGGGTCAGCCAGATCTCTGTCAGGAAGGCGACGTCTGGGGCTTTGGTGTCAAGTAGGTCCCAGATTTTGATGCGTGTTTGTGGGCGGAGCGGGTGTTGAACAGGATTCATCTGTGGAAGGTGGGTGGGTTGGCGGCTGGATGCTGGTGAAGCGGCAGCTCTGGCAGGAGCAGGGTCCTTGGGAGCGCTTCGGGGTGGCCAGGCAGCAGGTGCGAGTCCGTCCGGTGTTGAGTGCATGGAAGGTGCTGGAGTTGTAGCGGTCGTGTGCGTCATGCTGGGGGCGGTATCCAGGGGTCCTGGTGCTTGGCGCAGTCCAGGCACGGATGGGCGCAGACGGGCTTGCCTTAGGCATGCCTTCGGCGCGCCAGTGGCGTGCCCACTGCGTGGCCTCCATATGAGGGGGAGTGGGAGGGGGGACAGCCGGGAGGCGTGAGCGGGGCAGCGAATGGTAGCGCAGGGGGGCGGGGACGCAGGGGACGCAGCGGCGGGAGAAGAGTGTGGACGGGGCGATCGGGGGATACAGAAAGCAACAAGGGGCACAGAGGGCATAAAGGGTATAGAAAAACCAACAACAATGCTGACTGAGCAGGTGGGAGCGAGTGGGAGACACACAAGGCAAAAGTGAGGCACAGAGGGGCACAAAGAATGCAAAAGACGCGGGCACAGACCAGTTCAAGAGGCAGCAGCGGTTCCGGGCACACAGGAGAGCTGTTTGTTGTCGCGGGGGGGCCACCAGCCTTGATACAGGGTCAAAGGTCGCTCCCAGATTTCATTCTGGGAGGAATACCATGGGTGGAACCTAGGCGTTCCCATGTATCCGCCCATGGGTTTCACACAATCCTGGATTTACAAAGCCTTGTAAACCAGAGATTGCATGAATTCACTACGCCTTCCAGAGGATTGCATAACAAGGAGAAAAATTGTATTTTCTCCTCGTTATTTCCTCTTTACATGTATGCTTCATTCTGCAGATCACATGGAAAGAGGAAAATGCTTTGTAAATCATTTTTGTGCAGGTGGTACCCGTCCTGCACAAAAACAATTCTTCTTGTCATGCAGGTACCCTTCCACCATGGTGAAAAGGTGCCTGCATGAACTGCATCAGATTCTGATTGGTAGATATGGCGCATTTCTGCTCTCTCCCTTTCACGCTACGCAGCAAAGCACGCACGATTAGTAACTCTGACCCCATGTCTATTGTGATGCCCTGGAGAGTGATGAAAGACTGATCCAACCAGGAAAGAGGCTGATAGCTTGGGATGTAAACCTCAGGGATAAAGGAAGCCAAGATGTCCAGACTCTAATGCAGTAGGTGCTAGAAATCCCTGTAAGAATTTATGCTTGTACATGGATGACAATTGCCTTAGTTGGATCATCTTCCAATGTGTTCAGTTAAAAGTGTTAGAAGGGAAAAAGTTTTTTCAATGATGTCATGTTAGCGCACCGACTTGACGCCAAAATGCCTCGAGTGAACATTGGGCTGAATAAAAGGGCAGGAATGCGCTGTTCCTATGAGATTTGGTGATCTCTTGTCATGTTCCCCGGCGTACAATGGGCCTCCATGTGCCAACGAAGGCACCATTGCAACATGGGGTTAGGAAGCCTGCGTTGCAGGTATGATTAATTTTGTGTATGAATGGGCACCTTCCTGCACAAAAACAATCAATCTAGTTGATTTTCTGTTTCTATGTGTAATGCAGAATGCTGCACATATAGAAAAGGGAAAACACGTGGAGAAATGAAATCATTTTGCTTTGTTGCACCTCCCTAACACCACCCTGGAGTGGTGTTAGACTCTGACGCATTCCCAGGTTTCAGATTTCTCAAAAATCTGGGAATGCTTCAGATTCCATGGGTGTTGTGTGAAACACCCACAGCTACACCCATGGAACGCATCTTTCAGACAGTGCTCTGCTTGAAAGGGGCATATTTACAAGGCCATGAAAAGCCACGTAAAATAGCCTTGTAAATATGACGCGGCACATTGCGCCACTGGAGCATGAAAAAAGTGACGTTCAGGTGGCACAACAGATATAAACATAAGAAGTTGCTGGGCTGAAGTATATGGTCATGGATTTGAAGCAGGTCCACTGAGAACTTGCACAGTGCTATTCTCGTAACATGATCAGAGAAATAGAGAATGACATGCTCTTTACGGTAATTTGAGTACTATTTTAATTTATGACCTTTTAAAGGTGGACGGTTTGGGCCATTAACACTCCCTGTTCCACCAAAACGAATCATAGAAAAAGCAAGTAAAAGTTGAATCCAGTTGCTGATCAATCATAATTTGAAACCCTGATTATTATGAGGAAACAGAATCAACCTGTGTACATTCCCCCTTTAGAGGCCAACACAATTTATAATTGATCATACAGATAAGCCCATTCATATTCTACATCTTCTGGAAACTACCTGTCTAACTGAGAGGCATCCCCTGAATTCCAACCTGCAGCCAGAAACATCATGCACACAGGAAGGCCAATGCCAAATCATGCACACAGGAAGGCATAATTTGATCATGCGGTAAAGCAGGCAAACTGAAATAGGATTCTTAGAGTCTAGCTGCTTGCTGGGGTGTCACTTCATCTGTTTTGGAACAGTCTATGTGTTTCAGTATTTTAAGGTGCACTATGATGTATTGGAGCACTGGGACAGTCTGCTTCGAGCTCTGTGGTTTAGACTTGATGGAAATAAACATCATCTAACCTGATTTGAAGTTATGTTTGTTTTTGGTATGATTTCCTTCAGTTTCAAAACAGTTTCATCAGTTTTGTGTTTTTTTTGTGATCTTCAACTTGATGAAAATAGATGTTATTGACAGTGGACATCGTTATCCAGAGCTTTCTCTGACTTCTCTTCTTGTTCTCTTTTCCAGTTGTGGACTTTTTACAGGATTTGCACGGCAGAGGTCTTGACGAGAGAGGTTGCTTGGTGCCAGAGTTCCAATGGACTACCTCAACATTTAGATTACGCAGCACGCCATGTTAATGGGATACTCTGCGTTGTTGACGCACACAGTAAAGTTTTTCTGACATGCACAGCAGCACGCAAGTCTGGACGGTTGCATATTGCCATATTTAAATCCAGTGGCGAAACAGACCTTTTGAGAGCCTCCTGCAAGAAATGGAGAGTGGACCCCCATAATGCCTGGACCTTCTCACTCACCAACCACTCTGTAGAAGTACTCTACCCTTGATGCCTGCATTCACAGGGAATTAGCAGTAGTTTCCATGGTACATTTAGCTGTACCTATGCAAGAGCTTTTGGATTTACAAATGTGTTTTGCCATGTTGTACACAAGGGTGGCGGCTGCGCAGCATGGCTAATTGTTCGCGGTGTAGAGGAGAGTGACTTGGAGAGGAATGGAGTGTTTTAGACCAGAGTGGCGTAGAGTGGAGTGTCATGGAGTGGCATAGAGTGTTCTGGTGTGGTATGGGGTGTTGTGAAGTGGCATAGAGTAGAATGGTGTAGAGTGTCATGAAGTGGCATAGGGTGGAATGGCATAGAGTGTGGTGGAGGGAGTAGAGTGGAGTGGAGTGGAGTAGAATGGAAAGGTGTAGAGTGGAATAAAGTGTCATAAAGTGGAATGCTATAAAGTAATGCAGAGTGGAGTAGTGTGTCTAGAGTAGAGTGGCAAAGTGTGTCATAGTGTGGAGTGGCGTAGTGTGGGGTAGAGTGTCCTGGATTAGAGTGGAGTGGTGTAGAGTGGAGTAAAGTGGTGTGGAGTTGCATAGATGGAATTGCGTACAGTGAAGTAGAGTGTTATGGCGCAGAATGTAGTAGATTTTTATAGAGTTGAATAGACTGTCATAGAATGGAGCAGCATGGAGTGTCATGGAGTGGAGTAGAATGGAGTGTTATGGAGTGGCATAAAGTGTCGTGGAGTGGTGTAGAGTGGCGTAGAGTGAAGTAGAGTGTCATGGAGTGGCTTGGAGTGTCAAAGAGAGGAGTGGCATAGAATGGAGTAGAGTGTCATAGAGCAGAGTGAAATGGCACCGAGTGGAGTGTTGTGGAGTGGCATAGAGTCGCATAGAGTGGAGATGCGTAGATAGATAGATAGATAGATAGATAGATACATAGATAGATAGATAGATAATGGTAAGATTGGTAATTTATTGTCCCAGTGATATTAGATAAATCTCCTAAAGTGTATTTTCCTCTTATCAGAACATACTTTAAACAAATAATTTAAGAAAAAACACTCTAGAGCTGCCTTAATGAGCCACCTAAAAATGTAAGTAAACAAAAAGAAAATGGCCAGGTTCAAAAAAATAAATACAAGTTTTTTCCAAAAACAAGGTCTGCTAAAATGCCGGGGCAGCCTTGTAAATATCGCGATGTGCACATATTAGAACATACTTTAAACAAATAATTTAAGAAAAAAACACTCTAGAGCTGCCTTAATGACCCACCTAAAAATGTAAGTAAACAAAAAGAAAATGACTAGGTTAAAAAAAATAAAGACAAGTTTTCTCCAAAAACTAAGGTCTGCTAAAATGCTGGGGCAGCCTTGTAAATATCAGGATGTGCACATCAGCGATATTTGCAAGGCTATAGTGCCCAGTGACACCCACTTTGCATCTCATTAGAGATGCTAAGGGAGGCGTCGGGAAAAAGGGGGCTAACATGCGATTACGCATGTTAGCACCCTCTTGTAAATAGGGCTATAGTTTTATCTCTTCCTTTTTGGCTTTTGAAAGTCAAAAAAGCAGAGATAAAGCCCTTGTTAATATTCCCCCTAGTTCTTCTCCCGTTGTTTTTATCCAGGCCTTCCGGACATATTTACACGTCACTTTAAATGGCTTTCCTGTGGCGCAATGCCCTGCTCCATATTTACGAGTGGCGTGAAGCAACTTTACGTGGCTTTCATGCCACCTTGTAAATATGCCCCTCACCGCAGAATTTAGCTGCAACAAAGGGGGGGGCGGCAATGGGTGGTGCTGTGTGCGTTCCCATGCAACACCTATTGCTTTTTGATTCTGCCCCCTATGTACAAGGGTGTCGTAACTATGGACAGCACCAAAAATAAGACCAGGTAAAGCCTGGGCTTAAACAGGAGCAACAAGGAGAAATTATTAATCTCTCCTTATTTTCACTGTTTCTATGTCTGCTATTTTCTGCAGCACACATAGAAACAGCAAATCGCCATTAGTGACTGTTTATGTGCAGGAAGGGGCACCTTCCTGCACATGAACAATCCCTGCAACAGAGACACACTTCCACCATGGTGTAAGGGTACCGGCGCTCGCTACATTTAGCAGCATCGCTAGGGGAAACCCTGAGGTGCGCCTCAATTTTTTTTAAATATCCCTGTGTTTTAAAACTGTCAGAGTGTGACATTAACAATTTTGGCTCCAGCAGTTTCTTGTTAATATCCCCTCTAGAGTGGGAGCAGTGGAAACAAAAGCTTTAAAACTTATGTTGATGCCATAGATGGGGTTGCTTTCACCAAAAGAAATGTAAAAAAACATGCATTACTAGGACATGTTCTTACTCCTAATGGATGGACGGTGTTAAAACATCTACCACAGTACCTTGTGAAACGATTTTGGGTGACAGTGACACAGTAGAGACTATGCATCTTCCATTAACATACTCGAGACGCGTTTTAAAATTAGGAAGAATGTCATCATGGAACAGCATACATTTTACAGGAGGCATCAATTACCTGGAGCGTCTACAGAAAGTTTTGTTGAAACTTTCCACATTAGCTGCATCTTGTGAATAGAATGCCTACATACGAAGCACCTCTAGTTTCATAAAGCAAATGTCTTTATCTACAGAAGCGCACTCTTTTTAGGTAACACTGAAATGTTTTCTAAAAAGACAGATTCTAGTGATGAGGTCTTTGTTCGAATTCCATAAATGAGATGGAAAATATAATTTTATGTGTAGGTGGTGAATTAAATGAACGCCTCTATTGTCAGATAGGTTTAAGCAAGGTTGAAGTGAGAACGATGGCTGACTCTGGCTCACCATTTTCACTAATTGGAGTACATGAGTGGAAGACGTTACCTGAAATGGTCTTGGAACCTAACGCTGCAAGGACAGTAACATAAGGTAGTAAACCAATAGATGTCTTGGGACATTTCAAAATGGTGGAACCTACCATTGTAAGAACAGTAACATATAACAGGAAACCAGTACATGTCATAGGAAAATTCTAAATGGAGGTTTTGTTTGATAGCAATTCCACTCCAGAATGGGATGGACAGATCATGTGTTCTAGGATGGCTATAACAACAAAAATTACAAATCACTTTAGATCCAAATGGTCATCAACAGGTCCAAATACGGTCCAATCATGGAGTGAATTGATACAGGATGAATGCACTTGCATCAATGCCACGATTGGGAACAAGAGTTTCCCATCAACAAAGAAAACCTAGCCACTTTTTTCATTGTATTCAACCTAAATCAGATGCTCAGCCTATTTTAAGTACTCTTGTCTGTGTGTTCCAAACTGAGAAAAGAAATGCAGAATTTGTGTGAGCAATAAGCGATTTAACTGATTGAAGGATTAGAGTGGCTGTCTCTGGTGGTGTTGGCTCACAAAGCAAATGGTTCAAAAAGGTATAGTGTTGGCTCCGGGGCTTGAAGATTAGGATGTGGATGGAAAGACTTCCCCTGCCCAACATGAGTGAGTTGTTGACTTGCTTGAAGGGTGCAAAGATTTTCACCACCCTTAATATGATGTCTCTATGCCATCAAATAGTTTTGTATAAGGAATGTTGTCCTTTAACATCCTGCATGAAGACAGAATAGGCATTCTGTTACGAACGGATGCTTTTTGACATGTCATCCTCTGGGGTTTTCCATGGATTGATGGAAACCATATTCATTGGTATTCCAGGGTTTGTGTGTTTCCAGGACAATGTTTTCATATGCTAGTAATTTGGATGAACATAATAGAAGGGTGGCACAAGTGCTGAGTTTGTTGGAAAAGAAGGACATCACTGTAAGAGCTGAGAACTGTAAATTATGGTTGATAGTGTATTGACTGTTTAGGACACCTCTTCCAGCCAATGGTATGGAACTCAAAAAAAGTTTGGTGCTTGCCATATCTCCTTGCAACAGGGAATAGGTTAGGTGCTTTGTTAAGGCTTATTGGAGTCTTGATTCTTCCCTAACTGCAGGGAGAACATCCATACTATTTTAAAGCTATGAAGAAAAATTTGAATATTTATTCGGGTGACAACTGTATCAAGAACTTTGCTCCTTGAATCAGGAGGGTAGGGAGGGGAGGGAAGAAGTAATTACTTTTGCTACACATATTAATAAAAATGCAGAAGAGTTTTACTATGTGATTGAGCATGAGTCTTTGAAATGTTGGTGGGGTATGAATCACTTTTTGGATTTCTTTGTGAGGAACTGAATTCAAAGCACTAGTGGCTCATAAGCCATTGATGGATGTATTTTCTACATAGGGTGCAGGAATGGCTTATCCTGGAATAGCAAATTGGCAACATAAATTACAAGAATTTTGTTATGGGTCAGAGTGCATTCCAGGTATAAGTTACATCACAGCGGAATGTTTAACGAAATTGCCATTGCAGTTCACAGAAAGCACTGGACATTCAGTTGAAAGTTGGCAGTAATTTTATGACTCTTAAGAGAATCATAGACGTGAGGCCCTGTATGATATAATTGGTATATGAGGTTGGGTGGTGGAACAAAGAGATACTGTCACTGTTAAGGGACGACATTTGCTGCCATTTTGAAGATGTGGTGAAAGAGCGCGTGCGCACTACAAGGGCCAGTAATCTAATTTCTTCAGAAACTAATGTGAAAACTAATGTTGCACCAAGGAAAGGCGCGTGTATCGCACATCCTGTTGATCCAAATGCATTGGGAATAAGAAAATCACAGAAAAAGCATGTTCCTCTTAGAAGGTGTGAAAACATGGATGTATGACGTTACAACGCGGTCTTTACACCGTACCACCATTATAACACTGGTTTTACAACGCAAGTCGTTACCACGACTTGCGCTGGAGGCGCTGGACTTAGGAATAGTAAGATTTACTATTCTAACACCAGCCTACGTACAGTAGGGACGGTGTTGGAATAGTAAATCTACTATTCCTTAGCCTAGAGCGCCCTCCAGCGCAAGTCGTGGTAACGACTTGCGTTGTAAAAGCAGTGTTGTAATGGTAGTGTGGTGTAAAGACCGCGTAGTAATGGATGTTCCCCGAAAACATTGAATAAACCATGTTTTGTTCCTGCGAATGCAATGGTGTTTTTTGTTGGACAAAGTTCCAATATGTTTTTTTTGGTTCTTTTATAGTATAAAGGGTGTAAGGTAACTTCATGTGTGTTGGGACTTTCTATCTGTGTTAGCATATGAAAGCATATTCTGAATTGTTGGAGCATTGGAGGACTTTGATCTGTGCCTCAGGTGCTAGTGGATGCTTTCTCAACTTGATGAAAATAAACTTTATCTCAACTGGTTCTCTGTCATCATAATGTCACATCTGAAAATAGGAAGTCACCATGACCTGTCATCATCAGTCCCAATTCAGCTTAGAGTTTTCAGTTAACATAATGATTTGGGCTCTTCTTTGATGATGGTGTAGAATAATATAGGGGCATTTTATCAACAACTAGCGATATGTTTTCTATCACCCTGCATCGCCGTATTTTAACGCAGAGATAACGTGCTATTAGTAACGTTTATCTCAAATGTGATAACATTTCCGGCAATAGCGGCGAAATGCGTGAATATCGCTGGTAATCCAGCGATATTCAGGCATTATCGCCAATGGGGACTTAGCCGGAATATCCACCTCCCAGCCATCCATACTAATATTATAAAGAGAAAGCACAAACCTTTGAGGCGGGTAATCTCAGTAACCACAGCACCAATCACAACACCCAATACAGCGTTGGAAAGGGCAGTTTCAGCAGTAGGACATAGACTATGCAGACAGGCACATTATATATATATTTTTTGCAGAGTTTTATACAGCGCGAACTTGACCCGAACTGAATTAGGTATCAGAGCGCTTTACATAGCACCAGTTACGTTACATGAGGACACACATTCATTTTTGTTAGGCATGGGGAGATTAAGTGATTTGCCCAGAATCACAGGATGTTTGGCGTTGTTACCAAGACTCGAACCCAGGTCCAAGGTCGAGCGCCTTAGCCGTTAGGACAACTCCTCTATACATTTAAAATGTAAAAGAACCGTGCCAGCACAGTAGTCCCTTGTGGGCGTGTCTGCGTTGTGCTGTGGGTGTGGGCTGGGGACGTGACTAATGCTGGGGGCGTGTGGTACGGCCATCACATCGTGGGCTGTGGGCGTGTGCTGGAGGCGTGACAAACACTGGGGGCGTGTATCCGCCCTTCCTGCCATGTGAGTCGTACATACACGCGCCAATTACGTTGCTGCGCAGCATCAAGGGGCAGGCTGGGGGCGTGAGAAACGCTGGGGGCATGTGTCCAGCCTTCATGCCATGTGAACGCAATTGCGCTGCATCAAGGGGCACGCTGGGGGCGTGAGAAACGCTGGGTGCGTGTGCTAATTCCACCCTTCATGCCATGTGAGTCGTACATTAATCAGAAGGCCGTCTGCTGTGGTCGTGTGCTGGGGGCGTGGTAAGTAACATTACTGCAGCCTCTCCTGAGCGCTGTTACTGAACTCTCTCATTCAACGAAATTACACGCGCCTGCTACCATCAACCAGGGCTCTAGCCGGGCTCAGGCGGTGGATCAGTACACTAATGACACGCGCCTGAAAACATCAACCAGGGCTGCAGCTGGGCCTCAAGCGGGGGAACACGTGCCTGCTAACATCAAACAGGCCTGCATCTGGGCCTCAAGCGGGGTAACACGCAAATGAGCGTGTCTGCGGGGACAATTACTGCAGCCTCTACTACTCGCTGTCACTCAACTCTCTCATTAAACAGATTTACCCGCTGCTGATAACTCTCTCATTCAACGACATTACACGCGCCTGCTAACATAAACCAGAGCTGTAGCCGGGCTCAGGCGGCGGATCACTACACCAATTACACGCGCCTGCTAACATCAACCAGGGCTGCAGCTGGTCCTTCTCCGTCCCTATTCTAATGAAACAAAAAATATTGTCTACCGCGAGATTTTAAAATAAATTGCCCTTGCCAAATACACACATTACACACATTTCATACCCGGACAACGTCGGGACGGGCTGCTATTGGATATAATGGCTAAGAACTTGTCTGAGTAGGCGTTCGTTTTCAGCGATATTCATGCCGAGTGCAAATTTTTTAAGCACTACGCCTGCGTTGATAATAGGCGATAGCGATGTTAGCGACTGCTTTCAGTCGCTAACAGGTTGGTTGGTTAATGACATGCAAAGCCTCACTTTGCATGTCATTAGCGATAAATATCGCTGACATGCAAAGCGGGACCCAAACCACTCGCTATCGCCTACAAACTGTCGCTAACTGCTGTTAGCGACAGCTTGCTAATAGGGTGATGAAATTATTGCCGCTTCACGGTAGAAAACGGCCGCAAAAGCGGCGATAATTTCATATCACCTGCCTTGATTATATGCCCCTTCGGATTATTAGTTGTGAGGGATGGAGGCCCCACTCACATATTATACCCAATCCTTGTGAGGGTAAATCACAAAAGCCACTAAATTAACCTCTCCTTAACCCTCTGGTAGCTTGGCAGAGAATCAGTCAGGCATAACTTAGAAGCACTCTTTAAAGTATTTCTAAAGCACACGAACAGTAATAAAGGAAAAATACAAGACAAGAAAAATCCTAAACCAATTTAGAAAATTAGAGTACATTTTAATTATCAAAATTACACCAAAGCAATCAAAATCCAATTAGTAGAAATTAACTTATGATTTTTTTTTTTTTGTGTGAAATCCAGCACGAAAAAGAAGAAACACCATCGACGTACATCTGATCACATGACATTGGGCCAAAGTCAAAAGTTGGGAGTGGATTAGGTGCAGTCTTGGCTTACTTTCAGACTTAGAAGAAATTTCAGAAAAGGTTCTTCAGAAGGTAGAATCTAAGGGGGCAAGGCACCAGGCTGCATCCAACGATGAGTCTTTGACAATCGGGAGGCACTGAATGAAGTCTCAGTGTAGCCATCGGGAATGGCAAACGAAAGCTCTGAGTGGAAAAGCCAGATCTTCAGGCCGTAGTGTTTGTTAACGTCGATGGAGTGCTTTTTGTCAATAAGCTCGTGAAGAATTCTTCCTTCGAACTTAGAATTACTTCTAGAGCTCGAAATACCCTAGTGAGTTGAGCCTGCCAGCTGTAGCCGATTAGGGCTCCATATGGCTCGATACTGTCGCCGAGAGGGCCCATTGAAAAGGATTTGCTTCTGCGACACAAAACGGGAACTGTGGTGAAGTTAATCCCACTGGCAGTGCACCTTCATCTGATTGGCTTGCTGGTCGGTCCCAATCTCCTGACAGTTATCAGGGCAGATTTAGAATGAAAAATTTATAAGTCTGAGGTTTGGGATTTTGTTAGGAGGATGGTATTTAGAACCACACCAAGGGCCTTATTTATGAAAAGTTACGCATCGGTGCGTGAACACGGCAATGCGTCACTTTTCACTGATCTCTCCCTGCGACACTAACGATGCGTCATATTTACAGTATGATGCATCATGTCGCAAGGATTTACATATACGTCAGTTTTTCTGACGTATCTGTAAGCGCAAAAGTGACGTATTGCTGGAGTGTGTAACAAAAGTGACGCAACTCCAGCAATGCATCCTTTCACATGGGGCAAGCCCTATGTGAAAGGGCCTGCGTCAGTCTTACGCCTGCTATGAGTAAGTAAATTAAATGTGGCAACTAGGGGCTTCATTTATGAGGCTGTGTGTCACTTTTGCCCCATGTAAAAGGACACATTGCTGGAGTTGCGTCACTTTTGTGACACACTCCATCCATGCGCCACTTTTGCGCCTACTGATACGTCAGAAATATGACGTATATGTAACTCCTTGCGACAATATGCATCATACTGTAAATATGACGCATCATTGGTGTTGCAAGGAGGGCGCAATGAAAAGTGACGCATCGCTGTTGTCACGCAGCGATGCGTCACTTTTCATAAATGAGGCCCTAGGTATTTTAAAACTGTTATTTGTTTTAGGGAGCGAGTACAAGCACTTTAGCACTTGGTTAGCAGTGGTAAAGTAGAAAGAGTCCTAAGAAGAATTAAATAAAATTCAGCAAACGTGGGGTGAAGGAAAAATGTTTGGGAGACAGCTACTCAAGGCACTCAAGGGTGTCAAGGCTGGCATGCACACATGTTTGTATAGAGCTTTATGTTCTTTGGGTATGTTTCATTCTCCATCAGAGATCAAGGTGATTATGTAATACTCGTATTATATTTTCTACCTATTTTCTTTTTATGTTTGTGAAAGACAGCATAGCTGTCAGAAAAACATAAGCCTTGGATATAACAATACATATGCGGTCTTCAAAATGAGTACAGACCTGCTTCTGTTCCCTTAAGTTTGTATTGATCAATGTGACATTTACAGAAAACTCTATATTTTTTGCACAGGGAATGAGAAAATCTAAAATGAACGCCAGAGGATTTTCACATATTAGTTTGCCACAGGGCACTATTCTAAATCCACTGATCACCTTGAAGTTTCCCAATGGTTGATGGCACATCTTGGTACACTTTTCTTATATTAACTACTAGTATAAGTCAAAGAGACGGTGTACACAAAACTTATAATACGCCTTCTATTATTCATCCAGGATTTCTAAGGGCTTAAGAAATACATCAATATTCACTCAAAGCAATTTCAAACCAATAATGTATACTTCTTAAAATATGGAAGTTTACACAAAGTGTAGCTTATCAATCTGATATTTTCGTTCCCTATTTGACTGATGAATTGAACAGCTGGACTATATGGCAGGTTGCTAAGGAACCATTATATTTATTCAAGGCCCGACAACAATTTACACGTTTGTAGTAAGTGCAGCACTGCCCATGGTCAACCACTAGCACTGTTACACACTTGCACTGAAAATATTGGCTGTAGGGACTTGAAATTAGACTCCATAGGAAATTATACATTAGATTTGATAATTTAATTAGTTAAAAATATATATACATATGAAAGAAAGTGAAAAAAATATAAATATAGTACACATTTGTATTTATTTGTAAATTATGACAATCCACTACATTATATTGTAACATGATCAATTACTAATGCACAGTAAAAACTTTGGGGCCCATTAGGATGGGGGTGGATCCCCCCACCAGGCTGGTGGTAGCCACCGCCGGCCTGGCGGGGGATCCGCCCGCCATCCTTGCTGCAAAGACCCCCCACCATATTAAGATGGCTGGGGGGTCCGTGGCAGATGGAAAGACCGTCGCTGCTATTCCGCCCCGTTCGCCTTGCCACCGGGGCAGAAAAGGGTTGGTTATGGTGGCGGTGTCTATCAGACACCGTCAGCCATATTACAATGGGCTGTAAACAATGCCTTTCCGTGGGGGGCATGCAGAGTCTCTCTGCGGGGGCCCGTTGCGGGCCCCCAGGGACTCCGGGGGGCTGCACATGGGGGGTACCTATGGTATCCCCAGCGCCTGTCATGTTGTGCATTGAAACGCCCAATGTGCATTTTTAGCATTGCGGCGGGCGGTGCTGAGAGCACCGCCGGCCACAATGTTAAAAATGCAGGATGCGCCCACCACAGTGGCGGGCGCACCCTAATCCCCCTCACGGGACCCCGCCCTTATTGCGGACAGTCCTGTTGTCCTATAGGATGGCAGGCGGACAAATTCTGCCCGTCATCCTAATGTCCCCCTTTGTGTTTTGTTCTGGAGGGAATTAATTATTTTAATTTAAACTTAAAAAAAAATGTTTTAATATATTTCCATGAACTAA
Organism: Lissotriton helveticus; assembly: GCF_964261635.1. Lineage (NCBI taxonomy): Eukaryota > Metazoa > Chordata > Amphibia > Caudata > Salamandridae > Lissotriton > Lissotriton helveticus. The sequence continues at coordinate 431,339,114 of NC_136062.1, forward strand.
AGTTTTAATTCAAAATTAATTTAAATAGTGCTGTAGCATTTTTTCCTATTTTGTTCTGCATTTAGAGTAAATATATAAAATGAACATAAATTATTATTTGTCTTAAACATATTTTAATATTTATTTTCAAGTTAAATTATATTTTAAAATATTCCAAATACTTTACCAAATAAGCAGTCTCCACCCCAACTGTAGAGTCTCAATTTGGTTAAATATAGGAAGAATTTAAAAAAAAAGTTTGCATTTAAAATAGGGTGTTAAATATGGTATAATTACATAATATATTATATTTTTATATCTGCTAACATAAATTTATATTTATTTATGTTTTCAGTTATTTAAGCTAATCTAATTTAATGTCTGGTGTTCTTCTGGTGTTTCTTTCAGTAGACTTTCTTCTCAATCTGAATCTTTTTATTCACTCGTAGGCTGTTCCAACTGCAACACACTCATTTTGGTTGCACAGTTCTTGGTATTTCTCAACAGTCTCACTGATCGGCATTATAGAATAGGCCTTTTGGTGTGGTTTCACTAAGTCCTTGAGCACTTGTGTCTTTTTTGTTCCTGGTAATGGTGGTAAGAACACACTCTTGGTCCTTTCAATGCTACGGATGGTGCTGGCTCTGCTTAGAAAATGATTACATCAAGCAGGGGCAGCCGTATTCACAGAACCTCGGGCCAATGAACAATTTAAAAGTGAAAATGGTTCAGGGAATGTATTTTATGTCAACAAGAAAAACAAAACATGAATGGTAGTATAACAAAATCACAAAAAATATGTGGCTCCGTGCAACAATAGAAAAAACAGCAAACAGAAAGTACGGTATTTTTCTGTGGGTATCTTACTTTCTGTTTTTTTCTGTTGTTGCACTGAGCCACATTTTTTTGTGAGATTTGTTATAGTACAATTCATGTTTTCTTTCTATTGTTGACATAAATTACTTTCCCTGAACCATTGTAGCTCTATTTAGACAGCTCCAAATTTTTCTCCATCACCCAGCTTTTCAGCTGCAAGTTCTTACATCTTGGATAGCCAGCCAATGACAGTAGACATTGTAGATGGGGCTGCAGCTTCTTGTGCTTGACCACAGCTTTGTCGATGAGCTGCAAATCATGTAATAGATTAAGATGGGATCAAGGTGTGATTGATCATTCTGTATTATCAAAAAACTGTGCTGTTACTAGAAAACATATGCATGCCAGCAACGCAATTAGCATCACAAGTAAACTGTATACAATGAGAAGCCCTACCATGCTTACTGGTATATCCACCTCGGCCTATCCTCGATACTTGGACACAGTGATATATCATAGATCTCTGGAATTAGAATTGAACCCCAAACCTAGCATTTTTGTTAGGTAATCTGATCTCAGGTTGCGCAAGGCTGTCGCGTTTCTCACACGACAAGAACCAGGTACAAAATCATGTGCAGTGTATTGCTATAATAATTTTGCGGCACAAATATAAACATGCTGAGCGCAACGTGTGCAAAGCAAAGTGGCCTACAACTTGCAGTTAGGCTAAAATAGGAGAGCAGAAGCAAAGCATTTTCTATGTTTTGCTAATAGGCAGGTATATAAACAAATTACAACAATAATAATAAAAGGCATAGCATGTCAATATGAACACGCGGTCAGATTACGGTATGAATGAGGTGTCTATGATATCTACAATGAGAGAAAGTGAATACAGGATGGACTCCATCTCCACAGATGATGAATCTGCCATAGCCAAGTTCAAATCATCAGAGAACAGAAATGATCTTTGATATCAGCTGATACTGAAGAAGTATCCGGGCAACATTCATCCGTATTATTAGAGACAAAGTTAATTGTGTCATGTGCCAAAGCTCTCATTTTCTCTGAAGGGAGGGTCACATACCTGGCATAGTGCAGCAGCTGCAAGATAATGGGACAACTCCAAAAACTGGTCATTAGAGGAATTATCAAAATGATCATGTCTAAGGAAACTGGCGTTTGTAGAACCTGGAAAATAGCTAGTACCCATTCAAAGGGGCAACATAGGCAAAGAAACACAAATTGGATGCAGGCACACCGGACAGGTCAGAATGTCAATGACCAGTTAATTTCCAGTTCCTGGAGCAGTAGGATTCTGAAGACCATGCGTTCACTACATAACTCGATCAGTGGTAGTTCCAGAGAGCTTTGAAACTGTACGTACATTGCACAGGAGCAAAACTAGAATTAAAAAAAAGCAGAAATAAAGAAATAACACCAATGAAATGCCTCTGAACACACTAGAAACAAGGGAATGAATAAAAGCTGGTATTACTCCAAAGATTTTTTGGAAGGAACTAACTATGCCTAACCCCAGAACTTCAAAAAAGTCAGCAAGACCGGCAGGATTCGATGCATTAAAAATGTGATGAACTAATTCGCCAAAATGCAGAACTAATTCGCCAAAATGCATTGGGAGGTTGGTGTTAAACAAGGACTGTATTTCTCTGGATGTCCTTGCAACTTGTAATTCAAACGTTTGTCGAGCAAATGTCAGTGCTACTTTTTTTCAAACAGTAGTGCTTTGAGTCTACTGAGCTCGTTAACATCTTCCTTCAAAGTTGTAATGGAAGGCCACAACTAGCTATTGTATCCTTCTTGTGGAAGTGGGAGGAGCACATTATTGAGCAGGTGACAATGCAGGAAACTGACAACATTTATAGGATACCAGCTTTCATTCGACAACATTTGTGATTATTTAACATTAAATAGCTACCCTTTGAACTAACTTTAATAAGGGAAATTATGGATGGGATTGGGAATCATTTTAGAAAACAGGCCAAATTCTCTACTGAAGTATTACATGGGACATAAATGTTCACGTGTTGACAAATAAGTATATGGCTGACAGAAAAGTCACTTTCCTTTCCAGTCAGGAAGACCTCCTTATTTGCACGTTCATAGTGATGAGAAAATGGAAGAGACCATAATTTATTAATATAGCTTGTATTTACCAACAAGGACATTTTTCATGCACGCTGTAAATTGAAATGTTGAAATTGGCAGAGATACTGCACCATTGATTTACCATACAGCAGAAGGTATTTCTGCTATGGTGAAAGGGAGCTGTTGTAACTTCTTGAGATGTAACTTGTGTCTTTTTTTGCCATGAGATGGAACTAGGGTATTCCAAAGAATTAAGTCATTTGTAAGGGTTTGAAGGATCCAGCCAAACTGCATGATGGGGCTAAGCTGACTTTTCCCATGGTACTATGAAGACAAGTCACTCTGTATAATATCAATATGAGATGACACAACGTTATTTAAACTTTAAATGCAAGAAGACAACGTCTTAATACTATTATCAATAACAGTAAGTACTTTCTCTAAATTATATTGGTCAATTTATCTTAAACATGCAACAGTTTTCATTTGTGACAATTTCCAAATGTCAATATATATAGTATAAATAAATATTTTAATATGTGGAGATTTAGGAGCCAACAGAAAATCTGATAGGTCCATGTACTCTGATAGAAGAGAAAGATATAATTTCATTGCATATAGTGTAGAGTGTTTTAACCATTGTTGACATAATTTTCCCACTGAATAGGTAGTAAAAGTAACTGAGTGCTGTGATTGGGAAGATCGAAGATCAGGTTGGCTAGCTTTAAACCCTGGACATTTGTTAAATGTTGCCAATTTTCTAACTGTGGGAAGGAAGGAATGGTTGGTGTATTCATTTCTAGACATGTAGTTTGCTGAACTGTGTCATTCAAAAAAAATCACTTGAGTTGGAAATAAGCAGGCTCGAAATAAAGTATCCGTACCCTGGACCTGCCAGGCTTTGGTTCCCCAAATGGATTTCAAATCAATGTTGTTCTTCCATTTATCATAGCCTTTCACAGCTAATCTTGTAACAAATGAATCAATACAGATAAATTTAGTTTGCAATAGCATATATTTGTTCGATGGTATACGGACAAGTGTAAAATAAAAGGAAGTTGGATGTGACTTGTTTTATCCTGAAAAATATGTAAATGTATCTTTGCATGTTTTGCAACTCCCTTGTGTCTCTTTTTAGCTTATGTAAAGAAGAGTGAGGGGCCACCATCTCATCGATCAGTTCTGTAGCAGAGCGTTTTGGAAGGTACTGGCCATTAACTATCACAAATCCAATCCACAGTAATAAAAAAACCAAGGAAAGAGATATCCAAATATATATCCAAGGTAGGAGCAGATAAGTGTGTCACAGCTATGAAAAGCAAACACATATCTATGCAGGAGGAGTCTCTAAAATGGAAGAATCATCAAATGAATCTGAAGAAAAATTAGCCCACATAAACGTCACTTTAAATGGCATTCCTGTGGCGCAATGCCCTGCTCCATATTTACGAGTGGCGTGTAGCAACTTTACGTGGCTTTCACGCCACCTTGCCCCTTACCGCAGAATGCAGCAGCAACAAAGGGGGGGGGCAATGGGTGGTGCTGTGTACGTTCCCATGCAACATCCATTGGTTTTTGATTCTGCCCCCTATTAACAAGGGTGTCGTAACTATGGGCAGCACCAAAAATATGACCAGGTAAAACCTGGGCTTAAACAGGAGCAACAAGGAGAAATTATTAATCTCTCCTTATTTTCACTGTTTCTATGTCTGCTATTTTCTGCAGCACACATAGAAACAGCAAATCGCCATTAGTGACTGTTTATGTGTAGGAAAGGACACCTTCCTGCACATGAACAATCAATCCCTGCAACAGAGGCACCCTTCCCCCATGGTGTCAGGGTGCTTGCGTTCGCTAAATTTAGCGGCATCGCTAGGGGAAACCCTTGTTAAACAAAAGGGTTCAGGCAGATCGGGTCGATTACCCCTTTTCAGGCTTGCCCGGCATCAGCCGCTTCTCACCCGACTCACGAATTATCAAATAAAGAGGCAGGCGCTGGAGACTGGAAGGCAGGAATCAGGAGTTAATTTCCGATGGAGCAGAACACATCAGATCAGACAACGAGGTATCGTTTCGAGGTGCTCTACCCGCATCTCTGAGGCCTGGCCTCTTATACACAGTTTTATGGCTTTATTACATTTGTGACATCCGTGGTATTGCTTTGAAGTACGGAAAAGGCATCTTTGGAATCCCCGGTTCAAGCCCGTTCCCACACATATCTACAGTAGGAGTCCCCACCCCTAATCTCAGCATGATGGCTATCGCGCCACTGGACATTCCGCTGGGAACAGAAATGTGGGTAATCGATCGGATCTGGGGTGTGAGGGCATTGATTAATCCCCGCTCCTTTGAAGTGAGGCGAGGTCCTACTGTAGGGGTGATAAACTGCATCTGCTGGGCTAAGCGATGGTCTGGGATCAGGCCGAACAATCGGGCAAGGGGGAAGAGGTTGTCAAAGGGCCTGTTTTATGAATGAGATGAACGGGTGTGGGGGTTCAGCACGGGACGTGGCTCGGAGGCAGAGTCGCGCTGGAGGTGTGTTTAGGGCCCAAGCAGGAGAGACCGGGGGCTGTCAAAAAAGGGGGGGGTGTGCTTGCGTGGCCGGGAGTGAGGGGGTGAGACGCGCTGGCTATCGGCAGTAGGCAGAGAGGCCATGGCACCAAAAATGGTTGCTGTGCATATTTGTGTGTGTGTCTGGGGAAATGGACAAGATGGCGCAGATGATGTTCATCTCACAAACTAGATTTCAACAGTCCTCCCTTTTAACATGTCTCGCCAACTTGTCAATTCAGATCTATCCCCATAAGGCCACGTATTTCTACTTCATAGAGGGGCCTCATATGTTCAGTTCCAAAGTCCAAAGTCTTAGGGCACATGCAGTTGGCAATGAGTGAACACAAAGGTGGCAAGCATTGAATACCTAAGCAACACCCACACAGTACCACGATCGGCATCAAGATAAATGTAAACAACCTCCATCCCCAGTCCTTCAAAGTACCCCAGAACCAGCTCCCAAGCGACCATCCTTCCTGCTCCTGGTGAACCTCTGAGGAAAGTCTGTGGAGGTGCTTGATTGCTTTGTAGACTGAGGGCGAGTTATCTGGCACGTAGGTGCAACAGCTAGACCCGATGATGCGGCATGCTCCTCCACGGTCGGCTAGAACCACGTCCAGAACAAGGCGGTTCTGAAGAGCCACCAGGCGGACCGCCTGAAGCTCGGCCGTATTGTTAGTGAGGATGCCAGCCGTGATGTTCATGGTCGTTTCTACTGCCTGAGTCAAGTGTCGGATGGCGCGGCTATTTGCCATTGGGCCCCACAGAGGGACAAGTCCCTTCACTGCATCCAGGAACTGTGCTCCAGTGGAGTCGGCTTGTTCAATGTCTCTTGCGCGCTTCTGCCGGTGATGGTTTGCTGGGGCCACGTACGTTGGAGGGAGAACGAAGGCGATGTAGCAAGTACCCCCCCAACCTTTTGGAAGCCAAGTGTAAGCTTTGGTGCCACAAACAAAGTACATATTCGGGGAAGCAACAAAGGAGGGGGGATCAATCGAGTCCAATGTTCTGGTGATGCGGCAGGAACTGTGGCCCACCAGCTGTGTTCCCAGGCCTTCGAGGGCACACGAGGCCCGTGACGTTGATAACAGACAGGGCCACAGTCAGTGTGGCAGCAGTTCGTTTCCGTAGGTAGGAGAAGGTGGGTCTGGCTGGATTATGGAACACCTGCATTTCGACTCGTTCTTTGGCAGGGATGTCCATCTGGAAGGAGGGACCAGAGGTCAAAGGACAGAAGGGAGCAGATGTTCTTCCGGTTTTGTTCAGCCAGAACGCATGGTAGAAGTGTGACACTGTTTGACCTGAAGTGGCGTTGTCCTTGTAGCTCTCTTGCAAGAGAATTAACCAGGCAAGGCAGGAGCCGTGAACTGAGAAAGGGGAAGGGATGAAAGGGAGGGAGTGTCCGGTGGCATGCGGGAGCAACCCGCAGATCCAGCAGTTGGTGGCGTTGGCGGCAAGGTTGTGTTGGTGCAGCAGTTGCATGAAGGAATTGTTCCAGAACTCCTTACGCCTTTCTCGGAGCTGAGGCGAAAGGGAGATCAGGTGATGCTCTTTCATAGTGGTTGGCTGTGCAGTGGTCAGCAACATCTGATGAGCAGGTGCGCTCTCTTCCACGATCCAGAAGGAAGTCATGAGGAGGAGGCAAAAGAGGAGGACAATGAAAAGGGCAATTGTCTTCGATTTGTGTATACTGTCAGTCTTTGGGTTTCGGTGGTAGGTATTTCTGGTTGCTTCCATCATCTTCTTATCTGGCGCTTCCATCATCTTCGAGGTGCTCGGTAGTGGGCAGAACCGCAGACGCTGTTTAGCTTCTCTCCGGGTAACCCTTGGTTGCGTTTAGGCTACCGTTCTGAGATTCAACTTAGTCTGTGGTCTACTTAGCCGAAGCTCCCTCCTTTCGATGCAGGAAATACCCTTCCCTGGATGGCACAGTGGGATCAGAGATTTTTGCCAGTTCAAGTGCCTCGGTATCAGGATAACAGTTCAGTGATGGCCGGTCTTTGTTCAGGAGTTCTTCTTGGGTGCTGACGTTTTCTGTCGTGGCCAGGGTCGAGGAGACCTTCTTGCAGTGGTGTGCATGCAGCCAGTGCCGTTTTCCCTCCACTCGAAGAGCCGTCCGGGTGGTGATCAGTACTTGCCAGGGGCCCGTCCACCGGGGTTCCAGACTCTTTGACCGTTGGAAATTTCGGATCAGCACATAATCCCCCGGTTGGATATCGTGACCCGGACCCCTGGAAGCATCGGGGATGGCCTGCTGCACCTGCTGATGAATGACAGACAATGTTTTAGTCAATTTGCACAAGTAATCAGACAGTAGGACGTCCGGGACGTCGTGAATGGAGGTCGGTTTAGGGGCAGTCCAGAGGTTCATCGGTCGCCCAAATACAACCTCGTAGGGGGTCAAATGGTGCTTAGTGGGAGTGGAGCGCATCGATAGCAATGCCAGTGGGAGGGCATCTGGCCATTTAAGTCCTGTGGTGGCCACTATCTTCGACAGTTTTAGTTTCAGAGTGGCGTTGTGTCGCTCAACTAAGCCAGCAGATTGGGGGTGAAAGACTGCATGAAACCTCTGTTTTACACCCAACCCTTTCAAGATTAGTTGGATAACTTCAGCGATGAAGTGGGGGCCGTTGTCGCTCCATAGAATTCGACAAAGACCGTAGCGAGGGAAAAACTCTTTCAGCAGTACCTTGGCCGTGGTCATGGCAGTGTTATCACGGGTCGGATAGGCTTCTACCCATTTGCTGAAAGCACACACAATGACTAATACATACTTCAGGCTCTGGCATCTTTCTAGTTGGATGTAGTCCATCTGGAGGACCTCAAAAGGATGGTCGGGGACCCCAAACCCTCCCTGGGGTACCACAGCTCCCTTCCCAGGGTTATGTTGCAGGCAGATAAGGCATTGCTGGACCAGGCGCCTGGCTGAGTCGGGGATTTTGTCGTTGTGCCAGACCTTGGAGACGAGTTCAGTCATGGGGGCAGATCCTATGTGTGCAGGGGAGTGAGCCATAGTCAGTATGGGGATCAGGTATCCAGTTTTTGTTATGTTATCCAGTTTTTAAAGCGCAAACAGCTGCCCCAGCAACGGGGCGTCCCGGCGCTAACCCAACCAGTACCTGAGGGGTGAAGGAGGATAACCAACAGAGGACTAGATAAGGGAAAAGAGATGCGTTTTTAATTCTTTCCGAAAGGCAGTTAAGTTGGTTAGGGTGGGGATGTGTAGAGGCAGGGAGTTCCACAGTCTTGCCCCCAAGACCTTGAAGGAACGTCCACCCATTCTACACAGCTTGGAACGGGGGACTGTCACAAGGTGTTGTCCTAAAGAGCGTAGAGTACGCTGAGGGGTATAGGGAACAAGGAGCGGGCGTAGGAGTTCAGGGCAGTCCGAGTAAAGAATTTACATAAGAGTTATGAATTGGGTAACAACCATTTGTTAGTGTCCTTTGTCCGCCAGCAGCCTTCATCGTCTTTCATTCCCACCCGTGCCCATTCAGTCAATTCGTGTGGTGAGCTGGCCATCTGGATGTCCCTAATCGTTTCCCTAGCGTCAGTCCATTTTTCTGCTTGTGACCTGGTCACATACATGCGTGTCGTCGTCCTATTCTCAGCTGTGGTTCGGGCGGTGATGTCGGCCAGTGCGTTTCCCTGTCCGACTAAATCTGTCACCTTCCTGTGTGCCTGGCATTTGATTACAGCTAATCGTTTGGGGAGGAGAACTGCTTCAATCAGGGCGGAGACTAGATCTCCGTGGAGGATGGGCGTGCCGTGGGACGTCAGGAATCCCTTTTCTCTCCACAAGAGTCCAAAATGGTGCACCACTCCGAAGGCGTACTGGCTGTCCGTGTAAATGTTTGCCGTAGTCCCTGTCGCTATAATGCATGCTCGTGTGAGGGCAATCAGTTCTGCCGCCTGTGTGGATCGTTGCGTGATGCGGGCGGGTTCAACTATAGTTCGGGCTGTGGTAACTGCATAGGCAGCTGAGGTGGTGCCGTCGGGGAGTTTTATGCAAGAGCCGTCTACCCATAGCTCTCCGTCGTGGTCTGTGAAGGCGGTGTCTCGGAGGTCAACTCTACTCCTAGTCTGTTCGTCTGTGAGGGTCACAAAGTCATGTATGGGGGGACATTTGGGTCGTTTTCGGGCAGGGGCAGCAAGGTGGCTGGGTTCAGTGTGGTGCATCTTTTCAGCGTGATGTGGGGTGCAAGCAGAGTCAGTTCGTATCCGGTCAGTCGTGCGCTAGTCAGGTGTTGCGTCTTAGTCTGGTTTAGGAGGGTGTCAACAGCATGGGGCACTAATACCGTGAGGGAATTCGAGAGTACGATCCCCTCACTTTGTCGGATAGAGACAGCAGCGGCAGCTACGGCTCGAAGGCAGGCAGGCAAGGCTCTCGCTATGGGGTCAAGGGTGGCAGAGAAATAGGCACATGGTCGTTGTTTGGGGCCAATAGTTTGAGTGAGGACAGACAAAGCGCACCCCTCCCTTTCGTGAGTGTAGAGAGAGAAGGGCTTGGTGTAATCGGGGGTTCCTAGGACTGGCGCAGAACAAAGGGCGTCTCGAAGTTCTTTGAAGGAGGATTGGCATTCGGGGGTCCAAGGGAGTGGGAAGGGGACATCTTTGGCTAGTAGGGAAAGTAGTGGCTTTACAATGAGGCTGAAATTTGGCAACCACTGCCGGCAGAAGGAGGTGAGGCCTACCAGGGAGCGGACTTGTTTCTGGGTCTTTGGACAGGGGTTTCTAGAATGGCCTGAATTCGATCGGGTGTAAGCTTTCTCCCGTCTTTGGACAGGAGGTGGCCTAGGTAGGGAATTGCAACTTCTTTTTGGAAACCTTGTGGCCATTTTCCGCGAGGAAGTGCAGGAGTTGGATGGTGGCTGTGACTGCAAGGGGAGTGGTGTTGGCTGCCAAAAGGATGTCAACGACGTACTGTATCAACACCACTCCCTCCGGTAGCTGAACGGCGTCCAGCTGTCTCTTGAGGGCCTGGCTATAGATGCTGGGACTTTCAGTGTAACCTTGGGGAGCTCTACAAAATCTATATGAGCGGGATTTTAACGTGAAGCCGAAAAGGTAGCGGCTGTCTGGGTGGATGGGAATGGAGAAGAAAGCGTTCTTGAGGTCTATTACAGTGAAGGTGGTGGCTGTGGAAGGAATCAGGGTCAGAATGGCGGCGATATCTGAGACTACGGGGTACTGAGGTACAACTACCTTGTTGACCTCTCGAAGGTCGATGATGAAGCGGTACGCTTTCTCATCTCCCTCGCCCTGCTTCTTCACAATGGGTAGGATAGGGCTGTTGCAAATATTGCTGACTACTTCCTCTACCACTCCTGCCTCTACCAGGGACTGGATTATCATTACCAATGCCTTCTCACCTTCGGGCGATATCCGATACTGTGGGAGTTTTGGGAGTATCGCATCTTGGCGAACAGTTATGCGCACGGGGTCGATCATCATTCGTCCTACATCAGCGTCAGTTTTAGCCCACAGATACAGAGGTAGAGAGTCAAGTAAGGATGCGTCAGTGTCAGAGATGGAGAACATGTGTCGTGCGGGATGAGGTCTGAGCAGAGTCGGGTTATCGTACAGAATGACTCGAACTCCGTCTTGTGAACACCTGATAGTAGCTCGGAAATGTTTCAGTAAGTCAAGTCCCATAATGGCATCGGGGGTATTGGAGGAAAGCAGAAACGTCGTGTCAGTGGGGTTACTGTCTAAGTCGAAGGAGACCGGTGCGGATAAGGGGTTAGTGGAGGGCGTTCCATCAAAGACTATTGATGTTATGTGTGAGCCAGACAAGGGTGCCCTTGGAATCAGTCGTTTAGATAACGCACTACGTGTTGCGCCAGTGTCTACCAGGAATGGAGATTTCGTACCTAGGACCTTAGCGGTGACATAAGGACCTTGCTGGTCAACATAGAGCTCGACTGGATCCCTTCCTTGCCCTTGGCAGTCCTATGCGAAGTCGCGGGAATTGTCGCAGTCAGTCTGTTGGCACTGATTCTGCCGGGGGCGGTCAAATGTGTTCGGTCTGCCAGTTCTGTCATTGTTGGTGTTATGGGTGTGCCCCCGTCCCTGCTCTCTAGTCTTGGGACCATTCGTCGTATCCCTCGTCTCTTTATTTTTGATAATTTCCAGAAGAACCGGACATTGAGACTTCCAATGGCCAAATCCTTTGCAAAACGCACACTGGTTCTCATCGAGGTCAGTTCGTGGAGCGCCGGGTGCGGGTGTGCGGTCTCTAGGGGGTGGATTTCTAGGGGCGTTCGACTGGTAATTTCCTCTATACTGTTCCCTTCCTGTCGTCACTCCTTGCAATTGAACAATCATCACTCGTTCTTTCAAGTCCTTTTTCTTTTTCTCAGTCGCCCTATCGTTCTCGTTCTTTTGGTGTTCATAGTACTGAGCCATGTGAAGGATAGCTGCAGGTTTGGAGGCCCCCCAACTACTTTCGCTCGTCTGTAATTTCTGGGAGACTTCTTGCGATAGACCCTTTACGTAGTTTTGCACGAATAGGTGTTGTCCGGTTGCAGTGGTCATGTCTTGGCCACTGTAGTCGGAGAACACCGTCTCAAATTGGGAGAAGTATTCTGTTACGTCTTCCTGGGGCTTCTGACGGCAAGCCGTGACTATTGACCAGTCTACCTTCTTCTCTGGGATCAATGTCTTTCGCTTCTGAACTATTTTGTCCGGGAGTTCCAGTATGTCTTTTACCGGTTTCTTCCCGGGCTCTCGCTGTCTATCTAGCTCACTGAGTTGGTTCCAGGTATGTCCGAACAGATCTGTGTGGTCGGGTTTCCGGATTTGCTTCCACACGTCAGCCGGCAGACATAACCCAAAAAACAAGTCAATGTCCGCTAGAGTCATTATCGTTGAACCCAAGGCTGTACCTAGTTCGGTATAAAATGCTGTCGGGTTCTTTCTTAAATCGGGCAGGGTTTGTCTAAAAGTAAAAATATCTTGTCGATCCCATGCTTGATAAACCCAGTTGTACACAACCCTCCCCTTTGCATCTGCGTGGTTGATATCGTCGTTGGTTCCCTGGCCTCGCGGGGGAATCCAGTAGGGGGCGGCTTCTCTGATAGGCATCATAGTGGTGGCCACTTCTGTTGTGGGCCCAGTCGGGTCAGGGACTGCAATCTTAACTTCTGGTTTCTGTTCCGTGAGGTGGCGGAAGACCTCAAGCGTTTGCATGAAGAGGTCCGTCACGTCATGCTCAGCCTCGTCTCCAACATTGACTTTTCTATATAAAGCTGTCAGCTTAGCAGGACCCTGATTCTGATACCTATCCTCATATGCGTTCAGAGTGTGGTAGCTAAACCGTAAAACGAAATGCCGTCTGTGACTACCGGCATGTGAATTGTGCATATCTATCATGTATTCTTCGCTCTCCTTCCGTTCTACCAGTGTTTTTGCTATCTTGTCAATTCCCTCCCGCTCATCTTTGCTCAATCTATTCAGTCTGGCTGCTGGCTGCTTGCTAGTCTCGAGTTCATCTGATGTCGCTACTAATGCGGTCGGTGCTGAGGCCGTGAGGGCTGGGGTACTAGCTCCAAGGTTATTCTCATTTGCACTCGGAGCTGGCAGGTGCTGTACTAGAGGTTGGGAGGGGATCACTGAAATAATATCGACTACCAAAATATCGACTACCCAAAATATCGAGGAAAAAATATCTACAACAAAAATATCGAGTTTGTATGTACAAACAGGTAAGTACAAAAATATCGACTACAAAATATCGTTTACAAAAATATCGTTGTAAAAAATATCGACTTTACTAAAAACAATGTTTAATTACATTAATATAAAAAATTAATTACTAAAATATAATTAACAATACTTAAAATAACTTTTAATAATTAAATAATTAATGAAAGTAAAAAAATATTATTTTTTTTTATCATATTTCTTAAAACATATATATATAGTAACAACATTTAATTAAATAATAGGCAATATTGTATATGTACCCCAAAAACCCAAAAATGACCCTGAACCCTAAAAATACCCCTTTACCCAAAATCTAAAAACTGACCCTGAACCCTAAAAATACCCCTTTACCCAAAAACTGAAAACTGACCCTAAACCCTAAAAATACCCCTTTACCCAAAAACTGAAAACTGACCCTGAACCCTAAAAATACCCCTTTACCCAAAAACTGAAAACTGACCCTGAACCCTAAAAATACCCCTTTACCCAAAAACTGAAAACTGACCCTGAACCCTAAAAATACCCCTTTACCCAAAAACTAAAAACTGACCCTGAACCCTAAAAATACCCCTTTGCCCAAAAACTGAAAACTGACCCTGAACCCTAAAAATACCCCTTTACCCAAAAACTGAAAACTGACCCTGAACCCTAAAAATACCCCTTTACCCAAAAACTGAAAACTGACCCTGAACCCTAAAAATACCCCTTTGCCCAAAAACTGAAAACTGACCCTGAACACTAAAAATACCCCTTTGCCCAAAAACTGAAAACTGACCCTGAACCCTAAAAATACCCCTTTACCCAAAAACTGAAAACTGACCCTGAACCCTAAAAATACCCCTTTACCCAAAAACTGAAAACTGACCCTGAACCCTAAAAATACCCCTTTGCCCAAAAACTGAAAACTGACCCTGAACCCTAAAAATACCCCTTTAATTTAACATAATTGGCAATTAATCAATTAAATTAAATTAATTACCAATTACATTTTAATTAATTAAAAAATATTTTTTAATTAACAATTAATTAAATATTACTACCAATTATTAAATTTACATATTTAATTAATTATAATTAAATTACTTCCCACCCTATTCCCCTATAAACCCACAACCCGCTACAGAAAATACATTATTTTAATTTACATAATTAGCAATTAATCAATTAAATTAAATTAATTACCAATTAAATTGTAAATAATTAACATATATTATGTAATTACCAATTAATTAATTATTACTACCAATTAATAAATTTACATATTTAATTTATTATAATTAAATTACTTCCCACCCTATTCCCCTATAAACCCACAACCCGCTACAGAATAAAATTACACAATAATTTAAAAAAATTATTAATTAAAAATAATTATTAAAAAAAATGACACTTTTCACATATATTATAACATAAAAACACTATAAATAATTAAATATTATTTAAAAAACTATATTTTTTACTATCTAGATTATATACTTGGATATTTTCACTGTCTATATTATTTACAGTCGATATTACTTCACTTACCTTAAAAACGATATTTTGGCTGTCGATATTCTGTCTAGTCGATATTTTCTCCAAACGATATTTAAAACTCGATATTCTGTCCAGTCGATATTTTGGAGTCGATATTATGTCTGTGCACCGTTGGGAGGGGGCGTATGGGGGGGGCATGTAGATGATCGGAGGACCTAGCAGTAACTCATCGTTCGCCCGTTGTTTGGAGGGCAGCTCAGGGTAGAGCGTAGAGGGGGTCCTAACAGGGCATTGACCTGCCGACTCAGATTCCTGCCTTCGTCTGCTTTCCTGTCTTTCTTTTATTTCTTCTTCTAGTTTCTTAGCGGTCAGATGGGCTGCCTTTCGTAACTCTTTTCCTATTCTTGCTTCTTCTCTTTTCTTTCGTTGCTCTGCTTCTTTGCGCCACATGCCGAAACTATTAAGCATAGTGGGCGTTGTTTTATTGTTACAAAGGGCTGTTTCCAGCACGCTTATTTTTGCTTCATTGAAGGATCCTATCAGTGGCCACTGACTTTCCTGATCCTTTTTAGTATATTTATGCCATAACTTACTATAAGCTACGGCGACTAGTCCATACTTTAAAAACATGTCATTAGGGGTGCCCTCCAGAGGAGCAGGATGATCCACCTCTAATAAGCGGTCCGGGCTGAACCAACTACTGAACAATGGGGAGAAGATAGGCATGACGGGTTACAATGGGGACAAAAGTCTGCACTACCTATCCTTTCACTGCTTACAAAGACTAGACAGAATATCTCTATTCCACGTTATTTGTACGCAGAGAATACCTCCAAAGAACCAATATCGAACAATTAATGTCCGTTCAATCAAACAATCAGTGGCGAGAAAGAAATAGGCACGACGGGTTACAACGTGGGCAAAGGCCTGCGTTACCTATTCTTCACTATCTGCAAAGGAGGACAGAATACTTTTATCCTTCCCCGTTTGTAGACAGAGAATTCTCGAGAAAACAATCCTCGAACAAACAATGTTCGAGCAAGCAATCAATCAGTGGGGGAGAAAGATAGGCACGACGGGTTACAACGGGGGCAAAAGCCTGCATTACCTACCCTTCACTACCTGCAAAGGAAGAGGGAATACTTTCTATTCCTCTCCGTTTGCAGAGAGAGAATCTCCAAGAGAACCAACAATTCGGAGAGTAATACTAGTATTTTCCAATCAACCAATCAAATATTTCACAGTTTGTCGTGTTACACGACCTTACCCGGACCGCATGGACAGTTTCCTGTCTTCCGATTCCAGCGCCCGATCGTCCTCTATCTTCTGTCGCGGCACTCCTGATGGTTCCCAGTCAGGACCGTAGATCACTCGAGAGAGGTCTGTTCGGAACCAGTGAAGTTCGGATGATCGGCTGCGAGACGAGGGTCTATCGGGCAGGTGCACTTCCCGATCGTTGCAGTCGTTCACTCCGTCGTCAGGACATCTCCCACTGGATCCACGTGTCGCTGATGGGCCCCACGTTTGGGACGCCAATTGTTAAACAAAAGGGTTCAGGCAGATCGGGTCGATTACCCCTTTTCAGACTTGCCCGGCGTCAGCCGCTTCTCACCCAATTCACGAATTATCAAATAAAGTGGCAGGCGCTGGAGACTGGAAGGCAGGAATCAGGAGTTTATTTCCGACGGAGCAGAACACATCAGATCAGACAACGAGGTATCGTTTCGAGGTGCTCTACCCGCATCTCTTTATGGCTTTATTACATTTGTGACATCCGTGGTATTGCTTTGAAGTACGGAAAAGGCATCTTTGGAATCCCCGGTTCAAGCCCGTTCCCACACATATCTACAGTAGGAGTCCCCACCCCTAATCTCAGCATGATGGCTATCGCGCAGCTGGACATTCCGCTGGGAACAGAAATGTGGGTAATCGATCGGATCTGGGGTGTGAGGGCATTGATTAATCCCCGCTCCTTTGAAGTGAGGCGAGGTCCTAATGTAGGGGTGATAAACTGCATCTGCTGGGCTAAGCGATGGTCTGGGATCAGGCCGAACAATCGGGCAAGGGGGGAGAGGTTGTCAAAGGGCCTGTTTTATGAATGAGATGAAAGGGTGTGGGGGTTCTGCACGGGACGTGGCTCGGAGGCAGAGTCGCGCTGGAGGTGTGTTTAGGGCCCAAGCAAGAGAGACCGGGGGCTGTCAAAAAAGGGGGGGGTGTGTGTGCTTGCGAGGCCGGGGAGTGAGGGGGTGAGACGCGCTGGCTATCGGCAGTAGGCAGAGAGGCCATGGCACCAAAAATGGTTGCTGTGCATATTTGTGTGTGTGTCTGGGGAAATGGACAAGATGGCGCAGATGATGTTCAGCTCACAAACTAGATTTCAACACCCTGAGGTGCGCCTCATTTTTATAAATATACCTGTGTTTTAAAATTGTCAGAGTGTGACGTTAACAATTTTGGCTCCAGCAGTTTCTTGTAAATATCCCCTCTACAGCGGGAGCAGTGAAAAAAAAGGTTTTAAAACTTATTTTGATGCCGTAGATGGGGTTGCTTTCAACCAAAACAAATTTAAAAGGCATGCATTACTAGGACATGTTCTTACCCCTAATGGATGGACGGTGTTAAAACATCTACCACAGTACCTTGAGAAACGATTTTGGGTGACAGTGACACAGTAGAGACTATGCATCTTCCATTAACATACTCGAGACACGTTTTAAAATTAGGAAAAATGTCATCATGGAACAGCATACATTTTACAGGAGGCATCAATTACCTGGAGTGTCTACAGAAAGTTTTGTTGAAGCTTTCCACATTAGCTGCATCTTGTGAATAGAATGCCTACATACAAAGCACCTCTAGTTTCATAAAGCAAATGCCTTTATCTACAGAAGCGCACTCTGTTCACAATTTGGTTTCTTTCCCTAAGCCTGACTACAATCTGAACGCAAGAAAACCAGAATATTGAATGTTATTGCAGTGGGAATAATAATCATTTAAAAAACTCGTCATCATGTCCTGGCATAAAAAAAACCCCCAAAAAAACAACATGCTGCAAATGTATAAAAAAGGACATTTTGTACAAGTTTGCATAGCACCATTATGTTCTTCTTCTAACAAAGCCATTTAGCTTTTTAAGTAACACTGAAATGTTTTCTAAAAAGATAGAATCTAGTGATTAGATGGTGCATTAAATGAACGCCCTTATTGCCAAGTAGGTGTAAGCAAGGTTGAAGAGAGAATGATGGCTGACTCTGGCTCACCATTTTCACTAATTGGAGTAAATGAGTAGAAGACGTTACCTCAAGTGGTCTTAGAACCTAACGCTGCAAGGACAGTAACATAAGGTAGTAAACCAATAGATGTTATGGGACATTTCAAAATGGTGGTACCTACCATTGTAAGACTAGTAACATATAGCTGCAAACCAACAGATGTCATAGGAAAATTCAAAATGGAGGTTTTGTTCGACTGCAATTCCACTCCAGATTGGGATGGACGGACCATGTGTTCTAGGACGCCTAGAACAACAAACATTACAAATCACTTTAGATCCAAATGGTCATCAACAGGTCCAATTATGGAGTGCATTGATAAAGGATGAATGCACTTGCATAAATGCCATGATTGGGAACAAGAGTTTCCCATCAGCAAGGACAACCTAACCACCTTTTTGATTGTATTCAACCAAAATCAGATGCTCAGCTCATTGTAGGTGGGGTGCATAAGGTACTTGGTCTGTGGGTGCCAAACTGTGAAAAGAAATTCAGACTTTGTGTAAGCAATAAGCGATTTAACTAATTGGAGGATAAGAGTGGCTGTCTCTGGTGGTGTTGGCTCACAAAGCAAATGGTTCAATAAGGTAGAGTGTTGGCTCCGGGGCTTGAAGATTAGGATGTGGATGGAAAGACTTCCCCTGCCCAACATGAATGAGTTGTTGACTTGCTTGAAGGGTGCAAAGATTTTCACCACCCTTAATATGATGTCTCCATGCCATCAAATAGTTTTGTATAAGGGAGTTCATCCTTTAACATTCTGCATGAAGACAGAATAGGCATTTCGTTACGAACGGATGCTTTTTGGACATGTGTCATCCTCTGGGGTTTTCCATAGATTGATGGAAACCATATTCATTGGTATTCCAGGGTTTGTGTGTTTCCAGGACAATGTTTTCATATGCTAGTAATTTGGATGAACATTATAGAAGGGTGGCACAAGTGCTGAGTTTGTTGGAAAAGAAGTACATCACTGTAAGAGCTGAGAACTGTAAATTATGGTTGATAGTGTATTGACTGTTTAGGACACCTCTTCCAGCCAATGGGATGGAACTCAAAAAAAGTTTGGTGCTTGTCATATCTCCTTGCAACTGGGAATAGGTTAGGTGCTTTGTTAAGGCTTATTGGAGCCTTGATTCTTCCCTAACTGCAGGGAGAACACCCATACGCTTTTAAGCTAAAAATGAGAAATGTTTATTGGGGTGACAACTGTATCAAGAACTTTGCTCCTTGATACAGGAGGGGAGGGAAGTAGTAATTACTCTTGCTACGCATACCAATTAAAATGCAGAAGAGGCTTACTCTGTGATTGAGCATGAGTCTTTGAAATGTTGGTGGGGCATAAATCATTTTTGTACTTATTTTTTTATTTTAAGAGCACAATATAAACCTACGTCGGGTATCAGAGTGCTTTACATAGGACTAAGCATGGGCGGATTTTGCGAATTCGCAATCCGCGAACTTGCGTATTTACGGATTCGCACTCTGCAAAATCCGCGAACTCTCGCGAATTTGCGGATTTTGTTTTTGTGTTCGCAAGGGGTTTCTGCCAGTTCGCGAGGGTTGTGTACCAGTTCGCAATTGCGAACTTACTTGTCGGCTCGCAACGGCCGCGACTATGTTGTTTCTACGTCTGGTTCATCATCCCAGGTTCACAGCACCCTCTGTTTCACCACTGCCACCCTCTGGTACACCCATGCCACCCTCTGGTACATCACTGCCACCCTCTGGTTGGTTTATCACAGTAGATTATGGGGGTGAAAAAAAGCAAGCACACCTTCATTTGGGGTTGATTAATGTGTCACTGAATTTAAACTTCAAGTCTGGCTGGCACCTGCTTCCTTATCTGTAATTTGCTTTCTGTTGCAGTGCAATTTTTTTTCACAGGACCTTTGTGTCCTACTTGTAGCTATTCTCTGAGCCTGCTGTGAGGGTCAGAGCAGGGTCATAGAATAGTTGCAAGTAGGCAACTGAACTCTGAAGGGGCCCCTCAGGAAGCACTACAGGGAATGGTTACTAATGATAAGATTGAACTTTTGCACCTGCTGAGTGCTTTCAGTTTTGTCTGTAATTGCTTTCTGTTGCAGTGTAATTTTTTTAACAGGACCTTTGTTGTATAATTGTAGCTATTCTCTGAGCCTGCTGTGAGGGTCAGAGCAGGGTCATAGAATAGTAGCAAGTTGGCAAATGAACTCTGAAGGGGGCCCTCAGGAAGCACTACGGGGAATGGTTACTAATGATAAGATTGAACTTTTGCACCTGCTGAGTGCTTTTAGTTTTTTAAAAATCCAAATATCCAGCAGCATCCACAAAAAGTAATCCTTCCAGGTCAAGATCCAAATCAAAGTGACCAGCACATGAAGAAAGCACTGGGAGGAGCCTGCTGGACAGGAACAGGAAGTTGGAGACTGTGGGGCACTTCCTTCCTCCCCCCCCCAAAATGGACTCCTTGCAAAGAAAAAGTGCAGGCAAATGTCAACCTGAGGAGTTAATCTGATAAAAATCATAATTTTCAAGGTTTATGCTGCCTGCT
Organism: Lissotriton helveticus; assembly: GCF_964261635.1. Classification (NCBI taxonomy): domain Eukaryota; kingdom Metazoa; phylum Chordata; class Amphibia; order Caudata; family Salamandridae; genus Lissotriton; species Lissotriton helveticus. The sequence goes on from NC_136062.1 coordinate 431,359,559, forward strand.
GGTGGATTTTTTGTGCGAAATTGCAAATTTTGCAATCTCGCAATTGCGAGATTGTCGCTGCCCGCCGCATCTACGTGTTCGCAAGTGTTTACTCCCGGGAAATTGTATAGTATTCTAGTTGGCAAGTGCGCCAAAGCAAAAAATCCGCTTCGCACGGATTTTACAAATTTTCGGCAAGTTCGCGAGAGTTCGCGGATTGCGAATTTGCCGAAAATCCGCAAAATCCGCGAGCTGAACGGATTTTACGCCCATGCTTACATAGGACAAGTTGCATTACATGAGGACATATTAATGATGACAGGGAGAATAAGTGATTTACCCAGAATCACAGAATGTTTAGCGTCATTGTCGAGACTCTGGGGGCATATTATCAAGCAGGGCGATAGGCAATTATCGCCGCTTTAGCTGCCGTTTTCGGCTGCTCAGCGGCGATAATTCTATCGCCCTATTAGCAAGCAAGCTGTGTTCTCAGCGTAATTCACGCATTTCGCCGCTATCGCTGGATATTTTAGCACAATGGAGAAAAACGTTGCTAATAGCATGTTTTCTCTGCTAACATATCCAGCGATATGCAGCAATGAAAAAAAATGCGCTAAGTGCATTTTGCGATAAATATCGCTATTCCTTGGTAATATGCCCCTGGGATCTCTAGATTCGAGGTAGACTGCACTAGCCGTTAGGCCAACTCCTCTCCTCTTTGTGAAGAACTGAATTCAAAGTACTAGTGGCTCATAAGCCATTAAGGGATTTGTTTTCTACATAGGGTGCAGGAAAGGCTTATCCTGGAATAGCAAATTGGCAAAATAAATTGCAAGAATTTTGTTACGGGTCAGAGTGCATTCCAGGCATAAGTAACATCACAGCGGTATGTTTAACGAAATTGCCATTGCAGGTCACAGAAAGCACCATACATTCAGTTGAAAGTTGGCAGTAATTTTATGACTCTTAAGAGACTCATAGACGTGAGGCCCTGTATGATATAATTGGTTTATGATGTTGGGTGGTGGAACAAAGAAAGACTGTCACTATTAAGGGACGACATTTGCTGTCATTTTGAAGATGTGGTGAAAGAGGGCGTGCGTGCTACAAGGGCCTGTAATCTAATTTCTTCAGAAACGAATGTGAAAACTAATGTTGCACCAAGGAAAGGCACGTGTATTGCACATCCTGATGATCCAAATGCATTGGGAATAAGAAAATCACAGAAAAAGCATGGTCCTCTTAGAAGGTGTGAAAACATTGAATAAACCATGTTTTTTTCCTGCGAATGTAATTTTGTTTTTTGTTGGACAGATTTCCGATATGTTTTTTTGGGTTCTTTTATAGTATAAAGGGTGTAAGGTTACTTCATGTGTGTTGGGACTTTCTATCTTTGTTAGCATATGAAAGTATATTCTGAATATTTAGAGCATTGGAGGACTTTGATCCGTGCCTCAGGTGCGAGTGGATGCTTTCTCAACTTGATGAAAATAAACTGTATCTCAACTGGTTCTCTGTCATCATAATGTCACAGCTGAAAATAGGAAGTCACCATGACCCGTCATCATCAGTCCCAATTCAGCTTTGAGTTTTCAGTTAACATAATGATTTGGGGTCTTCTTTGATGATGGAGTAGAATAATATAGGGGCATATTATCAACAACTAGCGATATTTATCACTAAATAAGCTTAGCGTCATTTTTTCTATCGCCGTGCATCGCCGGATTTTATGTTAGAGATAACGTGCTTTTAGCAACGTTTATCTCAAATGCGATAACATTTCCAGCGATAGCGGCGAAATGCGTGAATATCGCTGGTAATCCAGCGATATTCAGGCATTGTCGCCAATGGGGACTTAGCCGGAATATCCACCTCCCATTGGATATAATGGCTAAGAACTGGTCTGAGCAGGCGTTCGTTTTCAGTGATATTCACGCTTAGCGCAAATTTTTTATTTTGCTACGCCTGCGTTGATAATAGGTGATAGCGATGTTAGCGACTGCTTTCAGTCGCAAACAGGTTGGGTATGCCCACTTTGCATGTCATTAGCAATAAATATCGCTTACATGCAAAGCGGGACCCAAACCACTCGCTATCGCTTTCAAACTGTCGCTAACTGCTGTTAGCGACAGCTTGATAATAGGGCATTGAAATTATTGCCGCTTTGTGGCTGAAAACGGCTGCTAAAGCAGAGATAACTTCATATCGCCTGCCTTGATAATATGCCCTTGGGTGTTATTAGTTGTTAGGGATGGAGGCCCCACTCACATATTATACCCAATCCCTTTGAGGGTAAATCACAAAAGCCACTAAATTGTCCTCTCCTTAACCCTCTGGTAGCTTGGCATAAAATCAGTCAGGCATAGCTTAGAAGCAATGTTTAAAGTATTTGTAAAGCACACAAACAGTAATAAAGGAAAAATACAAGACAAGAACAATCCTAAACCAATTTAGAACACTAGAGTACATTTTAATTAACAAAATTACACCAAAACTATCAAAATCCAATTAGTAGAAATGGACTTATGATATTATTTTTTTATTTTTTGTGAAATCTAGTGCGAAAAAGAAGAAACGCCATCGACGTACATCTGATCACATAACATTGGCCCAAAGTCAAATGTTGGGAGTGGATTAGGTGCAGTCTTGGCTTACTATCAAACTTAGAAGAAATTTCAGAAAAGGTTCTTGAGAAGGTAGAATCTAAGGGGGGCAAGGCCTGTATCCAACAATGAGTCTTTGACAATCGGGAGGCACTGAATGAAGTCTCAGTGTAGCAATCGGGAATGGCAAATGAAAGCTTAGAGCTGAAAAAACAGATCTTCAGGCCGTAGTGTTTCTCAACGTCGATGGGATGCTTTTTGTCACCAAGCTCGTGATGAATTCTTTCTGTGAACTTAGAATTATTTCTAGAGCTCGAAATAACCTAGTGGGTTGAGCCTGCGAGCTGTAGCCGATTAGGGCTCCACAAGGCTGTATACTGTCGCTGAGAGGGCCCATTGAAAAGGATTTCCTTCTGCGAGAACAACAAAACGGGAGCTGAGATTAAGTAAATCCTACTGGCAATGCACCTTCATCTGATTGGCTTGCTGGTCGGACAGTTATCAGGGCAGATTTGGAATGAAAAATGTATAAGTCTGAGGTTTGGGATTTTGTTAGGAGGATGGTATTTTAGAACCACACCACGGGTCTAGGACTTAGATGTGAGGGCACCACTTGGGGGCTAGGACTCACTCCAGAAGGGACCAGTAGCAGTAGGCAAATAAGTTGAATGTGTAGCTGGAGCTTGTTGTATCCTGTAGCGCCCACAGGAGGCCAGCATGCTTGCCTTTGGATTCACTCTGGTGGTCGTGGGTTCAAGGAGTAGGTCCAGTCTTTTGAGCACCACGGCAGAAGGGCAGTACTTCTTCTGAGTTTTCCCCAGGTCCAGAAGTGATCTGATTTCGGGTCTGAGAGTACTAACATTTTTGGCCGCCTAACAGGGAGGCTCCCGTTCCCTGGAACACTTATCCTGCCTTAATCCTACCCCATTGGTGATTGAAGGTCCCCGAAAACAGCACAATCTGTGTCCAGAGCTGCCTCCTGCACTCGGTTTGATTTCTGGGGTACGAGCATTCTCTGGAGCCGAGACAGCGATCCTGTTGGGATTCCCCGGTGGTGTCTCTGGAGCTGGTGTGTCGGGCATAACGGACGCCTGCTGCCAGGAAGGTCCGGGGATCTACACGAGGTGACAGGCCCCGACCGTTGGCGCCTGCCGGAAGGTCTGCACACTCGGACAACGCCGACTCGCCGCCTGCAACTCATCTCCCCTGTTTATTGAAGGATTGCTGTATTGCCTGACTGTTTGACGGCGTAGGGCTGCTGGACTTGCTGGGTTCCATGCCGGCCCCTCACGCGCCTCCCCCTCTCTCTGGAGGATTTCCGACGAGCGCCCGGTGAGTGTGCTGGCCCTGACCGCGAGGGAACCGGGCTAAGTCCTCACTGTGGGGGAGGGCGGAACAAATTGCAGAACGGCCCGCTGTTTTCGAACTGGACCGCAATACTGTGTGTCGGGCCGGTGCACGTCCTGAAGCCCGCCATAGTTGCCTGCCATTTCTGTGCCCAGCAGGGAGGAGATATTTCGGGGCGCTTCCGGAGCCCACCGGAGATTTGTGAAGACATCGTGTGTGTATACTCCCTCCCTGGGGGTTTGCATGTTGCGTCTGCAGTGCTCTGTTTCGCCTTACATTATCTGTCACCTGAGGGAGAGTAAGTGGCATTGCGTGTGCGGCTGGAGACCGAGACTGTCTTGTGTAGTGGTTAGCGCTGCTGGCCTGTATAGATGACTGCACGCTGACTTATGCACAGGCCTGCAGCACCTGTTCCCGGCACCTGTGAGTGGCGTTGCAGCTCCCCTGCTGCTTACGCGTTGTGGCCCAGCTCTCTCCTATGCATGGCTCTACGTTTACGGTCTGAGACCTGAACACACCCTTCTACTTGGAGTCAGGTGCATAACTACCTTGTCTTTTTGAAGGACGCCTGTGGGACGCCCTGAGTGCACGTGGTGTCTGCAGTGCGCACTCCCTGACTGACCTGCACTTTGTGTGGCCTGCCTGGTAGTAGCAGATCACTACCGTCCGAGTGCTGGCACCGACACTCTGTTCTATTCTCAACGTGTCCGGTCTCAAGCGGTAGACACCCCCCAGCAGCTGGAGGGGGAACACTCCTGAATTACTGACCCCTGTGCTGGCGAGCAGAGGGAAGAGCAGAGACACGATGGTGCGACAGGATAACCGCCAACCAAATCTGACCTTTGACGCCGCAAAGAAAGGGTCGAAAACTACGCCGGAAGACGCGAGGGCCTGCGGAGCGAGCACGCCCGCCACTGAATCTCCAGCTGCGGAACTTGACATGCACAAACTATTGCAGGAGATGCGCCAGGGGTTTGCCACGGTAGTAGAGAAGGTGGACAGGATGTCGTCCAGGATGGACGCTCTGGTGCACAAGGTGGATCAACATGAGGAGCGAATCACGTCAACGGAGCAACGTATCTCGGACAATGAAGACATCACTGCCTCACATACAACTCAACTTGCCCGCATGGATAACCTGCTGAGGGTCATAGCTGCCAAAAACGAGGATTTGGAAGCCCGTAGCCGACGCAACAACATCCGCTTCACGGGCATTCCAGAGTCCACGGACAAGGGCAAGATGGAACTCTACGTGGAGAACCTCCTCAGAACATCGGTGGGAGAAGATGCTTTCTCGCCTCAGTTTATCGCTGAAAGGGCACACAGGTCGCTGGCCCCTGTCCCCAAGCCCGGAGCCCCGCCGCGTCCCATCATTGCTCGCCTATTGAACTATCGAGACCGTGACGTCGCTCTGAGGGCGGCCTGCACCAACCAGTCCCTAACTTACAATGGCATCACTTTTTCAATTTATCCTGATTTCACTCCTATGGTACAGGAGGAGAGGCGTAAATTCCTGCACGTCAAAAAGAAACTGCGAGATGCCCAGATAGACTATGCCTTGCTCTACCCGGCGAGGCTGCGAATTACACACCTGTAGTAAATAAATAATTAATTACCTGTACTATTTTTCTATGCATTAACTGGAAAGGATAGCTCAATAAATAAGAGGCAGAATCCGTGGTATCTGAGTCATACGGGCTTTAATCAGATGGCTCGAGCCAATGGACCATCGGGTTCCATCACCTGCTAAGGTTCAGGAAGGGACAGACACAGGACAAAAGGGAAGTCGCGCAGCGCATCATATTAACATCATACAGTATATATAGTAAAACAGTACAATTGCATTGAATACAGTAGGCGTAACAAGTGACAAACGGAAGATAGGAACATATGGGCGTAAAAAGAAGGCGTGCACAGGGCGTGCACGGAGACATGTGATGTAAACGTCACAGAAGTGCCATAAATGGGTGGATACATGGAGGGGGCTTCATGGGCAGCTGGAACCTTTAACCTACTGGTGCGCGCAAACGGGTCATGACGTGTAACTGGGGAGAGCTGGGGGCTCTGACTTCTAGCACTAGAAGAGGAGACTAAAGTCTGGGATGTCAGAACGACCTGTACCTATAGCATATCTGATATCTCGTGTTTGGAGTACATGTTGCTTGAATCTAAAAGTCATCAGGGCAAAGGCTACTTGTCACTAAGGCTAGTGCATGCATATATTTTTTAGTGTATTACGTGTGCTATGAATCTTCTATGGGTACTAATTCAGTAATTCTCTTGCATGGAGACAGGAAGACTAGACTATAGATGAAGATGTTTATGCGGTTCGTTAGCTAGGAATGTGAAACCAGGGAGCTGAACTGATAACTGTAAGCATAACATATTCTTGGCAGACAGGCAGGCAGGCCAGGCCGGGCACCGCGCTGCTTGGCAGGAAGTAAGTGAAGGGTCAGGGATGCTGGCGGGGCTGCATCTCTCCTCGGAGTGGTTCAGGAAACTTGAGGCTTGAATCTGGTGTCCGGGCCCTGTGAGGCCTAGAAACGGGTGCAACTCGATGATTTAACGTGCACAATGTAAAGACGTTGGCAACATAGGCCTAGAAGCCTAATTCACGTTGCTTTCAGGAGGGACTGGATAACTGGCATACTAACGTTGGACACAACTATAAATGCGTCTTTATTCGGTCAGGGGGAAATATGCATATTAATCATGCACATATAACATATAATGGGGAACACGTAGGGACACATGACAAGGCAAAATTCAATTTTCCCCATTCCCTCCTTGTTCCCTACGTTTCCTTCAGGAAACATCAATATTCATGATACCATCTATCTGTTCATACAGCATCATTTGCTCGTCTCTTATCTTTTGGGAATAGGACTTTGGACGTGGAATACAAGAGGTAGCACACAAGCCGCAAATCGCACGGCCACATTGTAAACAGAGACAACAACTGAATATGATCATTACTACTACTCCCAGGAATGACAGTACTTTCCATCCCCAGGCAGATATAATACTCCAGAGCCAACCGGACCATGTCCAGGAGCCTGGATTCTGGTGTAGCTGATGGGCTATTTTATGAAGTCTTGTTATTGCTGAATATACAGACGGTGCGTTATTAGGAATGAAAACGCAACAACTAGATCCGATGACTCTACAAGCTCCGCCCCTATCGGCCAGTATGACGTCAAGAACAAGGCGGTTCTGAAGAACAACAAATCTCATAGCAGATTGCTCTTCTGTTAAGTTACCTAGAGCGGAAGTAGTCTCATTCACTACTGCTTCAAGGGTTCTGGTTAACCTGCGTATTAATTTACTATTCTGGATAGGTCCTATGAAGAAAAAGAAACCTTTATTGAAATCTGTATACTGTTCTAATGCAGTTTCAGTTTGATCGACAATTGGGGACTCGATCTCCCTTCTATGTCTGACGTGTACTAGATGTGTATCTTGGTGATAATCGGATGGGGCTAGGAAAACTGGTGGCAGTAGGAAGGCAATGTAACATGTTCCATCCCAACCTAGGGTCAGACGTACATATGCGGTCTGACCACATATAAAATATGAATGACGTGAGGCTTTGAAAGTAGATTTCCCACTGTCACTATACTCGACCACAGTATTACAATCACTGTGTCCTAAATGTACTGAACCATTCCTTCTAACACATAATTCGCCTTTCACTGGTAGAACTGTAATAGCAGGCAAGTCTGGAGTAGTCTCGGACTGAACATTCAAAACCATAAAATTGGAGGAGAAATTACCTAGATCATATACTTCATTTTCTAGATCTAACCCTGTCCTATGGGAAAGACCTTCCTTGTCTGGGAAACATGTTCTATTAAGAAGGGACTTATCGTCTAAGGATGATGTTAACGTAAACCATGCTCCACACGAACCATTGTGTGAAAACGGATAGGGAAAGAGTGGCAGGACTCCCTTCGGTGTCTGAAAAGGGGGGAGTCGACCACACACCCAACAATTAGTGGCATTGCTGGTCTGGTGTGAATAGTGTAACATGCGAATAAAAGTATTGTTGCGCATTGCAAGTCGGTAGGATAACTCGTGAGGGGGTAGTTCACTAAAAGTGTGCTCTACTGTTTAATTAGAAGAAAGATGTACATGTGAATCAAGAGGCGGAAAAAATACATGTAAAACGTAACTTATACATGTGATCGTAAGACTCAGAAATAACATAAACAATAATGTAACAACACATCTGCTTCGCAGATTCTTAGAGTAACGTATTTTCTTGGAGTTTCATCTATCTCTCTCACTATGTGGGTCTATCTCATACATGTCAGGAACCTGTCTAACCGCTTCACCCGAGAGGGACTTAAACAATTAAACTGTCTGACTTGCTAGACCTTAACTTGAGTTTATACTCCTGCTGCGGAGTTTTCTCTAACAGGGGAAGTTTAGAGTCAGTATCGGGGCAGTCCTTGAAAAAAGTCTTTGGACGCAGTCCATGGAAACGCTTGATGTGGCTGGAGTGTAGCCAGCCCTTTCTGCCTTCCAGCTTCACGGCAGTCCTTGTGGTCATCAGAACAAGTTTCGGCTCTTTCCAGCGGGGCTCCAGAGGGCTTGAACGATCGAAATTCCTGACGAGGACCAGGTCGCCTGGAACGACCTCGTGCGGTTTCACCTGGGTGTTGTCTGAAAAGGCAGCCGCGACCTGTGAACGACAAGAGAGTAGTGCAGACATCAAGGAAGCTAGGTAATCTGTCAGCATATTACTGTCAACATCGGTGATTTTACGTGGCATAGGTGTACCCCACAGGTTTGGGGGACGACCAAACACTACTTCAAACGGTGACAGACCAGAACGGGAGTGAGCGACCATTCTCATGTAGAAAAGGGCAACCGGCAGGGCTACCATCCAATCTACACCTTTCTCTGCACAGACCTTCGCAATACGTATTTTCAGAGTTTGATTGTGTCTCTCGACGAGGCCAGCTGCCTCGGGGTGTCGTACGCAGTGGAACTTCCACTGGTACCCTAACAGAAGTGATACTTGTTTCATGAGTTCGGATGAGAATGGCTGTCCGTTGTCTGAATACACGACCCTGGGCAAACCATAGCGTGGGAAAAACTCACGAACCAACTGCCTGGCAGTGGTCGCGGCAGTGTAATCTGGGACTGGATATGCTTCTGTCCATCTGGACAAAGCGCATACAACTACGAGGACATACTTGAAACCTCGGCATCGATCCATCTGAATATAATCCATCTGGAGGACTTCAAAAGGGTGGTCAGGAGGATAGAATCCACCTTGTTCCACCGGAACACCTTTTCCTGGATTGAACTGACAACAGATCATGCAGGTACGCACTTTCTGCTTCGCGGCTGCTCGTAAATGCTTGTTAAACCAAAGGTTCTGGATGATGTCTAACATAGCTTTTTCTCCTAAATGTGCTGGAGTATGTGCGGTATTAATAATGACTTGAACCATAGAGTCGGGGAGGAACCATGTGGCTTTTCCCTTCGTCAACCATCCCTGATCTGTCTGGACCCCTCCTTATTCAGACCATTTCTTGATTTCGTCTGGGGTAGCATGTGTCTGTATGTCTAGTACGTCTTGTGTAGGGTCCTTAACTGTCATACAAGTCGTCTGAACTGGAACATCTGTCTTTGTCGTGTTAACTGGAATGTCTGGAGTCTGAGCTGTAAGCGTGGCTGTTCGATCTGCTAGATCGTTACCTTGGGAAATGGTGTCAGTGGCTGTCGTATGTGCTTTGCACTTCATAATGGCAATGGCTGTCGGTAAATGTATGGCTTCTAAAAGAGCTTGAATGAGGGGGCCATGCTGAATCTTGGCTCCATGAGAGGTCAGGAAACCTCTTTCTTGCCAGAGGACTCCAAAGTCGTGAACGACTCCGAATGCATAACGTGAATCTGTATATATGTTTACTTTCAGGTTCTTAGCTCGTATGCAGGCTTGGGTCAGAGCAATGAGCTCTGCTGCTTGAGCAGACAAGGTGTCAATGCGATGTGTTTCTATAACTTCAGTTTCAGTAGTCACTGCATACGCGGCTACTAACTCTCCTGTATTCGTTCTCATACATGAACCATCCACGTAAAGTGTCAGGTCTGGATCAGGTAATGCAATGTCCATCAAGTCTTGTCTTGGCTTTGTCATGGTGTTAATAACTTCCACACAGTCATGTGTGGCAAGATTTGATGCAATCGAGGGTAACAGTGTAGCAGGATTTAATATGTTGCAGCGTCTGATTTCTATGTGTGGCTGAAAGAATGTCAGTTCATATCCTGTCAATCGTGCAATTGTCAAGTGCTGAGTCTGTGTTCGGTTTAAAAGAACTTCCACTGAGTGTGGAACTTGTACTGTCAGGGAGTGTCCTAACACTATGGAATCACTTTGTCTGATAGCTAGAGCTGTGGCTGCAACTGATTTGAGGCACGCAGGCAAAGCCTGGGCTACTGGATCTAATGTGCTAGAAAAATAAGCACAAGGCTTGTGTTGTCCTGCTTGATCTTGTGCGAGAACAGATAATGCTGTACCATCACGTTCAGAAACAAAAAGTGTAAAAGGCTTACTGTAGTTTGGTGTCGCTAACACAGGTGCGTTACATAAAGCTTTCTTTAACTCATTGAAAACAAGTGTATGTTCCTGGATCCAAGGGAGGACAGTCGATGTCGCTGCCTCCTGTGTTGTCAACTGTATCAGTGGTTTGGCTAGATATGCATACTGAGGAATCCATTGTCTGCAGTAAGAAGTGAGGCCGATAAAAGCTTGTACCTCCTTCTGTGTCTTGGGCTGTGGAAGATGTGCAATTAACTGGATACGGTCAGGTGTCAACTGTCTACCCCTCTTGGACAGCAAGTGTCCAAGGTATACCACTTGCTGGACACAGAATTGTAGTTTCGAAGGGGACACCTTGTGCCCCATTTCTGCCAGAAAATACAAGACGGTCAGTGACGCACGTTCGCAGTCACGTTCTGTACGGGCTGTGATCAATAGATCATCAACATACTGGAGCAGGGCAGTGTCTATCTAGTTGACGTTTAAGCGCTTGACTGTAAATACTAGGACTTTCTGTAAAACCTTGAGGTGCACGTGTGAATTTATAGCTTCTTCCATTTAAACAGAATCCGAAAAGGAACTGGCTGTCTGGATGAATGGGGACACTAAAAAATGCGTTCTTGAGATCAATAACAGTAAAGAACGTAGCTTCAGAATCAATTGGAGTCAATAGGGAAGAGATATCTGGAACCACTGGGTACTGGGGTATGATACATTTATTAAGTTCTCGAAGGTCAATCACTAATCGATAAACTGGAGGTGCATTTGGGTCCGTACGTTTAAGAATCGGAATGATAGGAGAATTACATACATTGGAGTCAGTTTCTACAACTACTCCTTGAGCGATGAGCTCGTCAATGATTTTCGATAGGGCTGCTACAGCCTCGGGTGGCAATTTGTACTGTCGGATTCGTGGTAATACAACACCTTGTTTCAGAGTGACACGATATGGTGTAATATGCATACAACCTACATCAGTTGGACCTTGCGCCCATAAATGCTGTGGTACATTCAGTAATCTTGGATCAAAATCTCGTAACACATAATGACCTTTAAAATCACGTAAAAACAATCTCACTCCTTCCGGAGAACAGCATATAACAGCACCTAATTCTTTCAATGTTTTAATACCAAGTAAATTTTCAGGACATGATTTCGTAAGTAACAAGTCTGTGGTTCGGGACAATGGACCAACTTCTAGGGAAACTGGTTTCGATATTTCATTAACAATTGGCTTTCCTGAAAATCCCAGGGAAACATTTCTTGAGCCTGAGAGTGGAGCCCCTGGAACCTCGTCATGACTGATGGTAGTCCTACTTGCCCCTGTATCAATCAGAAACTTTCTGTCTTTCCCTAATACTTGACTGTGTACATAGGGACCCTCTTGATCTACAGGAACCTCGATGAGAGGCAAGCCAACCTCCCTCTCTAGGCTGTTTCATGAATACTGCTGATATTCTGGATAATCTGACTGTGCGTACTGGTACATCTGTTGTGTAACGTGTTGTGTGGCAGCTATAGGCTGCGGTACTGTAACTGTCTGTTGTGCGTTCTGCGGTGGTTGCGAATTCTGCGGAACATGTTCCTGTCTAGGAGGACGCGGTCTCTCTTTCGTCTTACCTGTAGCTATGTTGTGTTTCAGAACTGCACATTCGTTTATATAATGACCTGGCTGTTTACAGTAATTGCATGTCCCTTTAACGGGAGCCGCAGAATGACTAGTCTGATTCGTACCCCTCTTTTGACTATCTGCTGGAACAGACTGTGCCACTAGTACTTTCATTTTTGTATCTTTCATACGTCTCCTTTCGTGTTCTTGCTCTTCCCTGATTCGATTCTGGTGATACTGTAGCATCTGTAGCATTTGGGACGGGGTATTAGCTTGCCATGTACTCTCGACTTTTAATACTCGATTTTTAACTTTTGGTAAAGAATTCTCAACTAGTTTGGTAACAAAGAGATGTGGATACGATTCACTACTTGTTTTCAAACCGCTATTAATAATGAAACATTTCTCAAATCTGGAATAAAAATCACTAGTGTCTTCGTCTTGTTTCTGTTTACAGGCTGAGAAGGCATCCCAGTCTTCCTTTTTCGTGGCTAGTAATCTTGGCAAGACCTGAATTAACAGTTCGGGCAACTCTTTGGCTTTATCCCCGAGACCAGTACCTGGAACTCGTGTATTATCTTCATTCTCTAACGCTGTCCAGTCAATCTTTTTCTCTCCCACCTCCCATTCTTTTTCTTTCAGTTTTTCATATATGCCCGCAGGCAGCAGGACCTTTAACATTTTGATGATATCAGGATACGTGTATTCTCCCATACAGAGCATGTCCTTTAATTCACGGTGGAACCCTGCTGGATCTTTATCGTGACAGGGCACTAACTTTTTCATTTCTAGTAGTTCTATTTTCGTTATAGGGGTGTAAACAAATACTCGTTCGAGCTCACCCCCCGTTCCTTTAACAGGATGCACTTCTCGCAACGGATTCTGTCTATCTATGTAGAATGGGGGTGGAACAGGAACAAAATGTGGAGTCAGGAACGTTCTGTATTTGTGGCGCTGTTCTAAAATGACGTTAATCAAATCGGTACCTAGACCTTTCCATCGGTTTAGGAGTAACTCGTTCAATACATTATATAAAGGACCTGGATCAGAATGCTGATCCTCGTACAGTGTAATAAGATGCTGGATCATGTACATACCCACCAGTCGCTGTTCGCCTGGCGGAAGCTTCAGAAACATTTGAGCCACTATTTCGTCTGAAAACGTGGTAGAATCACTAGTCCATCGAACTGCTGATCGGGCTAGTTCTTGTTCATGCATGGTACTAAGCTCACTATAACCTATTCGTAGTTTCAGAACTTTATCGGTAGCCTGGAATAATTGTTCAAGAGAACACTGTTCTGGTACGGGAGGAGGAAAAACTTTCTTGTAGTCTAGGCGTGTGTGTCTATCGGAAGGTCTCGTCCTACCTACATACGCTATTCTAGTGGGATTCTCGTTGTCTACATCTTCGTCTGAAGAGTCATTCTCTTTCTCGGCTACTCTGCTCGCTTTCTCCTTCTCGTGTATACTTATAATTTCTTTACAAATCTTTCTGTACATGGTTTCTATACTATTTTGTGTCTTGTGTTTTCCGTCCGCTATATTGTCGCTCCATCTTATCAGGACCTTCATCTCTTCTGGATCTTTATCAGGACGATCCTGTTCTCTTATTAAACAATTTATTAAAAATTGCAAAATCATGCCTTGAATCTCGACTTTCCTGTGTGCCATAGCTTCGTGAATACTTTCTGGTTTCTCCCCTGTTCGGATGAAATGATATATTCTGTCTAAATGTTCTTTCATATCTGATATGGTAATCAAAAAGTTTGCAACTCGTCGTAAACGTACGGAATATAATATCATGTGATCTTCGCCTGGCACTGGGTCATATCTACAATCAGTAAGGTACTTTTTGAGGGCTTCGTACGTAGCCACCTTTGGCGTGCGCTGTAACGCTGCGTCTCTCAGCGTCAGCCGTTTTGTTTGAGGCGGGGTGATAGGAATACCTCCCCCTGCTCCTCCTGAACTAGAATCGTCAATTAATACTGAATGTGCAGCTGCTGGTAATGTGACTGGTAAAGTAGGAGTACGTAATGTGGGTTGGTCCTGGGGTACTGGCACATTAACAGGATTCCCGGGACCAACAGCTGGAGGCACAGTAATTACATTATTAACAGGGTGCTGAGGTTGAACAGGCGGGGTAGGATTCGTATTAGCATATTCTGGGACAGTGTCGTCTAAATAGGAAGAAAGAAAGATTTCGGCTGCAGTCGGTTTATGACGAAGCTTAGTCTGGACCAATGGTGGCGGTAAATTACGGGGTGTTTCCGGGGTCGCCTTAGGCAAACCCTCGGCGAGAAGGGGATACATACCTTTAATAAGGGCATTTCTTTGTCTGTCTGACTGTTCTGCTCTAACTCGTTCACCTTCTTCTAGTAATTCCCTTTCTTGGGCTTTTTCTGAGGATTCCCTACTTAGTTCTGCTTTTCTGAATTCCTTCTCGGTTCTTTTATGCGATTCTTTACGCCATAATTCTATGGCATCTTTCTGGGACTGTCTGGCTTTCTTTTTCCATAATGCTTCTTCTATTCTCATGATGCACTCGGCATCCCATGTTCCTGAAACAGGCCATCTATATTTCTCTTCGAGATCCTTGGTGTAGTCCACCCATAAATCTAGATACAGTATGGCATCTAAGCCATGCTTATGATACATGAAATGTCCAGGACTGTCCCTAGGAGGGACAGGAACTGATTCTTCGAGTAATGCTTTTCTGGTTCCTATCTGATGTAACTTTGAAAACAGAGGCATATTTGAACCGTACTTGAACTTGAACACAATACACAATGAACACAGTAATGAATAGCAAAACAATCACTCATACCACGACATCAAAAACACATTAATAACAGTTCGAACAGAATACATTGAAAACACAATACTTCGAAAACATAATACTGGAACTTTCTCGAGAAACTATACCAGAGAACAGACTTACTAGAATTACTGGATGCACTGCTAAAACAGTACAGAACATACCGGTCTCCTAAAGAGACACGTCATACCGTATCCACCTAGGTGAACACGTCGGACCGGATCTGTGTACCCAAACCCGTCGGACCGGGCACAAATTAATGAACCCGTCTAGATACGTTCCCAGCAACGGTACTCACCGGGAAGCAAAACTGAAGGAATCGGACTGGACTGGACTGCTACGACGTCTGGTTACTGCTACGCACTACGCATGCGCCTCGGGCTTCGGAAACATGTGGGCATCCGGATACCTCGGACCTTGCTCTCTCGGCTTGGGCTCTGGTCGGGACGATCCGCCTTCCTCACCGCCTCGTCTGGATGCCGGACCGCAGTCTCCGTCTCCTCCGTGGGCCTGAGGGAAACTTGAAGCAGAAATATCTGCACGTGCACAGTAGGGGTCCGTCACGGCTGTAGAAGGGTCAGGGGGCCTGCGTTACATCGCCGGCGCCTGGGGAAGGGGCTCGTGCCTGTTCGGGCGCCATTTATGTGGTAAATAAATAATTAATTACCGGTACTATTTTTCTATGCATTAACTGGAAAGGATAGCTCAATAAATAAGAGGCAGAATCCGTGGTATCTGAGTCATACGGGCTTTAATCAGATGGCTCGAGCCAATGGACCATCGGGTTCCATCACCTGCTAAGGTTCAGGAAGGGACAGACACAGGACAAAAGGGAAGTCGCGCAGCACATCATATTAACATCATACAGTATATATAGTAAAACAGTACAATTGCATTGAATACAGTAGGCGTAACAAGTGACAAACGGAAGATAAGAACATATGGGCGTAAAAAGAAGGCGTGCACAGGGCGTGCACGGAGACATGTGATGTAAACGTCACAGAAGTGTCATAAATGGGTGGATACATGGAGGGGGCTTCATGGGCAGCTGGAACCTTTAACCTACTGGTGCGCGCAAACGGGTAATGACGTGTAACTGGGGAGAGCTGGGGGCTCTGACTTCTAGCACTAGAAGAGGAGACTAAAGTCTGGGATGTCAGAACGACCTGTACCTATAGCATATCTGATATCTCGTGTTTGGAGTACATGTTGCTTGAATCTAAAAGTCATCAGGGCAAAGGCTACTTGTCACTAAGGCTAGTGCATGCATATATTTCTTAGTGTATTACGTGTGCTATGAATCTTCTATGGGTACTAATTCAGTAATTCTCTTGCATAGAGACAGGAAGACTAGACTATAGATGAAGATGTTTATGCGGTTCGTTAGCTAGGAATGTGAAACCAGAGAGCTGAACTGATAACTGTAAGCATAACATATTCTTGGCAGACAGGCAGGCAGGCCAGGCCGGGCACCGCGCTGCTTGGCAGGAAGTAAGTGAAGGGTCAGGGATGCGGGCGGGGCTGCATTTCTCCTCGGAGTGGTTCAGGAGACTTGAGGCTTGAATCTGGTGTCCGGGCCCTGTGAGGCCTAGAAACGGGTGCAACTCGATGATTTAACGTGCACAATGTAAAGACGTTGGCAACATAGGCCTAGAAGCCTAATTCACGTTGCTTTCAGGAGGGACTGGATAACTGGCATACTAACGTTGGACACAACTATAAATGCGTCTTTATTCGGTCAGGGGGAAATATGCATATTAATCATGCACATATAACATATAATGGGGAACACGTAGGGACACATGACAAGGCAAAATTCAATTTTCCTCACACCAAGGAAAGTAGAGTTTTTTCACGGATCTGCAGAAGGTGGAAGATTACTTGAAAGCCATCCGGAAGGCGCAGAGGGGTGGTCGGGACAGGAAGGTTGAACATGAGGATGACCTTCCGGCGCCGGATGACGGTGACTGATCTAGGAAGCCTCTTCCGGATTGAACTAATTGCTTGCTGTCCTAGCTGTTCAGCACTTGAACTCGTGGTGGCTGATGGCTCAGGCGCCGCACTGAACATGGGGACACTTGAACTCTCCCAGTGGTAATGTATTCCAGGGACCACTATCCCGCCTTTGCCTCCACCGAGGGTGGTACAGTATGAGAGGCTAACAGTGGGAGAAGTGGTTGTGCGCTCTTGATGTTGAGTCCCCTACGGGTATACCTCATTCATGGGTACAAGTTACGGGTGTTGAAGGGGGCAGGGGGGAGGGCCAGGGAGGGAATGGGTGGCTACTGGCATGATTGGGATGCGGTAGTGGGTGGGGGGTGGAGGGCCGTTACAGCGAGAGTTTTTGTTCCACAGAGGTGGGTACTGTCGTTTGGCATATGTGGTCCGGTTGTGCACCTGAGCGGATATGATACTACACACATTGTTATGGCATGTTATACCTCTGTTTGGCTTGTTAGTTGATGGCGGGAACAAACCTTAATGCACAACTGAATTGCATGTCTTGGAATGTCAGGGGTCTTAACGATGCCAAAAAATGTGGCAATGTGATTGCATATTTGGAACGTCATAGAGTTCAGATTGCTATGTTGCAGGAAACGCGCCTGTCACCGCAAACACGCGCCACATTCGCTAGTAAATCGGCAAGCGCCCGAGTCTTTTCATCCTATTCCACTTATGCGCGGGGGTGGCCATCCTAAGTGAGCGTACAGTCCCTTTCCAGCTATGTGGGGAATTGTCAGATGTGAAAGGCCGCTTTGCTATGATGTGGGGCCGCCTAGGCCGAGATACCATTACATTAGTGAACTGTTATGCCCCTAATATAGATATGCCAGTTTTTTTCACCACATTATGGGGCAAGATTCTGGATGTCGGCTCCAGACATGTCATTTGGGTAGGAGACCTTAACTAGGCGCTGGCTCCTCCCCTGGACAGAGCGGATGGAGTGACACATTACAAGCCCAGATCGAGAGAAGCTTTACTGGGTGTGCTCTCGGAAGGCGGCTTAATTGACAGCTGCCGTTCTCTAAACTCTTCCCGGAAAGAAGGCACACACTTTACCTCTTTAACAGGCACATGGGCGAGATTAGATTATTTTTCACAACTGCGGAGATTGGTGCTGGGGTGTCCAGGGTAGAGCATTTGCCGAGAACATACTCTGACCATTGCCCGATTTTATTGCACCTGCGGGTTCCTGGCTGGGACAACCCCCGACCACACTGGCGATTACTGCCTGCGGCCCTGTTGGACATGGTGTTCCGTACCAAGCTTGGCGAAGAGATTACAGCTTTCTTCCCTCGAACAAGGGGTCTGTTGACTTGGTTGAACATATCTGGGAGGCGTTCATTTTACAGTCAGGGGCTACTGCATATCGAAAAGCTTCGGAGTGCTTCGCGACATACAGCGCACAATCAATACACTGGACGGTGAGCTGAAAGACTTGGAACCCCGAATGGTAGCGGAGGGAACACCTGACATACACGCGAAGTTTAGGGTTAAATTGTAAAGCTATGAGGAAGAAGCGGCCAGAGAAGTCAAGTTTAGGGGGAAATATTGGCAGGCTAGGAGATACTGTGAAGGGGACCGTCCTGGCAAAGCTCTGGCTGTGTTGACACGTACACCACACTCGCAGAGCACAATACTGGAAATCGTGAACGACCTAGGACATACGGTCAGAGACACGGATGACATTTTGACTGCCTTCATGACTCACTACCACGCACTTTACACCACGGCCACTACTGCAGATGTGTCGTACGATAACTTCCTTGGCGACGTGGCTCTATGCTGGCTTAGTGACGCTAATAGGGCCTTTCTTGCTGCTCCCTTTGATCTAGACCAAATCAGGGACGCCATTATGTCTCTTCAAAATGGCAAAGCGCCCGGCCTGGATGGCCTCCCGGCTGAGTTCTACAAAGCGTACATAGACATCATGGCTCCTGTCCTTCGAGAAATTTTCGAGGAATCCTTGGCTGATGGGATCCTTCCCCTTTCCATGCGTGAGGTCGTGATTACATCTCTCCTGAAGCCTGGCAAGAGCCCCACTGCCCGTGACTCATAACGTCCGCTATCGCTCTTAAACTGCGATGTTAAAATACTGGCGAAGGTCCTGGCCACCAGATTGTCACTTCTGATGACCCGTATTGTATTACCTGATCAGTCCGGGTTCGTCCCTGGTCGAGATACCTCCCATAATCTCCGTACACTGTTCTCCGTAATTCGCATGTTACACCCCGATCTACCTGTCGCAGCAGTTTTTCTAGATGCCACCAAGTAGTTCGATTCCGTTGAATGGCCGTATTTATTTGCTATCTTGGAACGCATGGGGTTCCCTAAGATGTTTATTTCCTGGGTCAAGTTGTTGTATACGCACCCATCAGCGAAGATCTTGATTAATGGGCACCTCTCTCCCTCCATTGCCATCACGAGGGGTACCCGTCAAGGCTGCCCCTTATCCCCCCTCCTTTTTGCGATAGCAGTTGAGCCGCTGGCCTGTAGGCTGCGCCAGCTGCACCGTGAGAGTGTGGTTCGCTGTTTTCAGCGTCAGATAGATGTGTCTCTATATGCGGACGATATGACGCTATTTGTCAAAATTTGTTAAATCCCGTGCTGAGGGAGTTCGTTGTATTTGGTAGACTCTCTGGAGTCCATGTCAACTGGGCAAAGTCTCAGATCTTCCCCCTTACGGATGCGGTATCTGACTTCCCGCTTGACTTTCCTTTGGAGTGGTGCCATTCGGACCTGCGCTAACTCGGTATTCAAATTTCTCGCGATAAAGATGAGACGATACGTCTTAATTACGGCGTAGCAATCACGAAACTGACCGCGTCGGTCGATCACTGGGTCTCCCTACCTCTATCTATGGCGGGGAGAGCCTCGCTTATCAAAATGGTAATATTACCCCGCTTTCTGTACCTATTTCTTCATATCCCTTACTATCCAAGTGCGTATTTTTTTTAAGACATTAAAGACGGAATTGTGTCGCCTATTTTGGGGGGGTAAACACCCATGGTTACGGTGGTCTACACTGATTCTGCCATATGATAAGGGGGTTTTGACGTACCAGATTTCAAAGCTTATTATCTATGTGCACAGGCGCACTACGCCTATCACTGGATGCTCCCCACTCCCTGCATGCCTCAACTGGCAGTTGAGGACTGGATAGCGAACCCCCTACCTATCAATGGGCTTCTACATTGCCCAGCGGCACCCATAGATACCCCGTACACTACTGTTACATGCACTATCGATGCTTGGAGTCGCCTAGCCAAGAAGTTGGGATGCTCCCTGCCATACTCGCCTAAGCTGCCACTGACATACCACCCCTGGCTCGAACTTCTGCAGGAACGCGGCTTTCAGCTGCTCTGCCAGCGCATAGGAATTACTTGTTGGGGCAACCTCTTCTCCAATGGTCAGTTCCGACCTGCGGATTTGTTTTTTAATGCTCACACCTACTCCCCTTGACTCGTTTTACTACACACGACTCCGCCAGGGAATGAGAGACATCCTGCCTGGATTCCCCGGCGAACCTGAGGTCGTCCCTCCATTACACTTCATGCTATGTTCCAAGGACGGTTCTCATTTAGTGTCAGGCATGTATCGCCATGTTAGGGCGTCTGGCCTGAGTCCGGAAAGCCCGGCCAGGGCACACTGGTCTTCCGATCTAACAGCAGAGATCACTGACGAACAATGGCTCTATTGTTGTAACCTTACGGGCAGGATATCTGCCAGCAGTAGGCTCAAGATGATCCACTACAAATTCTTGCACCGGTTGTACTATACGCCTGTCAAGAAGCACAAGTTTCATCTGTCCAGTGATGACAGATGTGAGCGTTGTCATGCAGAACATGCCGGATTTCTCCACTTGGCCTGGGAATGCCCCCCATTCAGGACTACTGGCAACAGGTACATGCTGCCCTTGAAACTATGGTTGGTACTACTCTACACCCAGACCCGTTGCTGATGCTACTAGGACACACACCACATATTACCAAGACTTACAGGAAATTCCTGAATGTCGCTCTGCTTCTTGCCAAACGGCGTGTTGCATGTAGATGGGGTCGTGGCAGGGCGCCGAAATTCAAAGATTGGCTTTCAGACATGACCCATTGTCAAGACCAATACATGATTTTTGCTGAGACACTCCCACTCTCCAGCAGACCTAAAGACATATGAGGTCCTCTTGTCACTTACACACTAGCCCAAGCAGTTGAGGATGAGGAGTCGGGTAGAGACGGGGCTAGCAATGGGGGGGATGCAGATGCGGGTACTGTCTGACGTGCTGGGTGGTAATACTTGTACACACACTATAGCTGTATCCAACTATTGCATGTCTTACTGTATGTCTGCTTGTCTGGCAAACCTCTCGCTGATGTCTGTTGCTTATCGCAAAGAGAACACCGACCGCCCTTCTCTACCTCCCTGTAATTAACTGGACTGTGCTACTTCTAAGATATAAGCTGAATCTGTGCCGTTGCTCTAGCCTGACATGCAATGTATTTATACTGATGCCACTACTCCGATATGTAATGCTACTGCCTTGCTGATAACTGTATGAAGTTGTACGAATCAGGTTACTGCACATCTGTGTCACATTGCCAACCGCTGTTTTGGTTCATGTTGAAAATCTCAAAAATAAAGTTTAAAAAAAAAAGAAAAAAAAGTGTGATTGATCATTCTGCATTATCAAAAAACTGTGCTGTAACTAGAAAACATATGCATGCCAGCAACGCAATTAGCATCACAAGTAACTATATACAATGAGAAGCTCTTCTATGTTTACTGGTATATTCACCTCGGCCTATCCTCAAAACCAGTACAAAAGGGGGTGGTGATGGATGGAGCATCAGAACCAATCAAACACTCACACCCAGTCAAAAGATCTGGGTCTGATCCATCAACGTTCTTTAGCCCACTCTGCCACCCC
The DNA here is from genome assembly GCF_964261635.1 of Lissotriton helveticus. NCBI lineage: Eukaryota > Metazoa > Chordata > Amphibia > Caudata > Salamandridae > Lissotriton > Lissotriton helveticus. The sequence goes on from NC_136062.1 coordinate 431,381,387, forward strand.
AGTTCAGACATGGCTATATGCAAATCATTCTGGCCTCATGGGAACAGTCCAGCCCGAACTGGACTGGAAAGTAGCTTCCGAGGACCGGTTTTTGGCATTCCAGCCGTCTTGCTTGAATCCAGTGGCAAAGTGAGCAAGGGACTCACAACCAGGGCACAGTGATATATCATAGATCTCTGGAATTAGAATTGAGCCCCATACCTGTAATTTTGTTAGGTAATCTGATCTCAGGTTGCGTAAGGCTGTCGCGTTTCTCACACGACCTCTGCTCAGCAAGAACAAACCTCTCTGTTTTGCAATTGCACATCTTGGTGTATTTGATACAAGGTTTCTCTTTGAAAACAGCAGTTGTTAATGTATTTTGGGACTAAATGCCAAGTTACGTTGCTAACCCAGCACAGAGAACAGGGCACAGTGTTTTTTGATCTTTTACGAGATGCTCAGAGAAAGTCCCAGAGACAAGAACCAGCTTCAAAATCATGTACAGTGTATTGCTAAAATAATATTGCGGCACAAAAATAAACATGCTGAGCACAACGTGTGCAAAGCAAAGTGGCCTACAACTTGCAGGCTAAAATAGGAGAACAGAAGCAAATCATATTCAATATTTTGCTAATAGGCACCTACATTTCCAGGTCCACACCGACCCGAACACCACCCTCAGAGGCACCCTGATCTACCGACCCCCGGGACCACGCACACAATTCAGCGAGGACATCGCCGACTTCGTCAGCCCGCATGCCCTCCCCTCCGCCGACTACATCCTCCTGGGGGACCTCAACTTCCACCTGGAGAACAACAACGACCGCAACACCACCACCCTGCTCGACAACCTCGCCAATCTTGGACTCAAGCAGCTGGTCTCCACCCCCACCCACCTCGCCGGACACACACTCGACGCAGTCTTCTCCTCCAGCACAGACATCGACTTCAGCCACGCCACAGAGCTGCAATGGACGGACCACAGCTGCGTCCACTTCACCTTCAAGAGAACGACGACCCACCACCACCAGCAACAGGCCGCCCGCAGAAGCTGGAACAAGATCACAGCAGACCAGCTCGCCACCTCCCTGAGCCAGCACCCTCCTGCCAGCTCAGCAAACCCCAGCCAGGCCGCCGACAACCTCACGAAGTGGATCAGCATCTGCGCGGACGAGCCCGCCCCGATGAGGACCCCGCCCAGCAGACCCGGCAGCAAGAAAGCCCCGTGGTTCACCGACGAACTCAAGAGCTCCAAGAAGAACTGCCGAGCCCTCGAGAAAGTCTGGAGAAGGGATCCTACACCGGACAACAGGACCACCTTCAAGATGGCCACCCGGAAGCACCACCAGCTGATCCGCGCCGCCAAGAAAACTGCATTCAAGGACCGGCTGGACAACAACGCACACAACTGCAAGGAACTCTTCAACATCGTGAAAGAGCTATCCAACCCCAGCGCAGGAAACAACGACATCACCCCATCGCAAGACCTCTGCAACGCCCTCGCTTCATACTTCCACAACAAGATCACGGACATACACAACAGCTTCAACAACCAACCAACGCACACCAAGACCGAACAACCACCCCCCACCACCACCCTCCACGCCTGGACCCCGATCAGCACCGAAGACACCATCCGCACGATGAACTCCATCCACTCCGGATCACCGACCGACCCCTGCCCTCACCACGTCTTCAACAAGGCCGACGCCGTCAACGCACCCCACCTGCGAGACATCATCAACACATCCTTCGACACCGCCACCTTCCCTGAGAGCTGGAAGCACGCCGAACTCAGCGCTCTACTCAAGAAACCCACAGCGGACCCCACCGAACTCAAGAATTACCGCCCCATCTCGCTCCTCCCGTTTCCCGCCAAAGTCATCGAGAAGACCGTCAACAAGCAGATGGCCGCCTTCCTCGAGACGAATGGATCCCTCGACCCCTCACAGTCCGGCTTCCGAGCCAACCACAGCACCGAGACCGCCCTCATCGCTGCCACCGATGACATCCGAGCCCTGATGGACAACGGAGAAACAGCGGCCCTCATCCTCCTGTGGTAAATAAATAAATAATACCCTATTTTTGACTAGGCATATATCATAACAGATAGCTCAATAAATAAGAGTCAAGATTCGAGGTAGTAGGAGTTTTTGCAGGTTTTAATACAGTATAAGGACAGGAACAGGACAACCTGCATAGGAACAGGATGACAGGGCCCGGCAGCTGCCGGGGCTGGGTCTGGGATGAGCGCGCTAACGTTTAATAACAATACATGAACTTATATACATAACGCAAACACATAGCATTACATTGCAGTAGGCGTAACAGTGGGTGGAGCAGAAGGCGTGACGCGTAGCAGTCGCGAAAGATAAGAGTAAAAGTAGGTGTAACTGGGCGTATACATAGACATGTGGTGCAGACGTAACAGAATATGTCATGAATGGGGCGGAAACATAGGAGGGGGCTACCTAAGGAGCCGGGACCTCTAACCTGGTAGTGCGCGCAAACTGGCAATGACGTGTTACTAGGAGAAGCTGGGGGCTATGAACTCTGTGCTAGGAGCAGAGACCAAAGTCTGGAGGGTCGGAGCGACATGTACCTAAACCCTATCTAGTATCTGATGTTTAGGGAACGTGTTGATATAAACTAGAAGTCAGGAGGGGAAAGGCTAACTTGATTCTAAGACTGGACCATGCATTTATTCTACATGTAGTGCGTGATGAAGAATATTAAATGACCATTGAATACAGTATTTCTCTAACGTGGAGACGAGAAGGCTAGACAATGACGGAAACTATTGATGCAGTTCAGTAGCTTAGGAATGCAGAGAAGGAGGACTGAACTGATAACTGGAACTATAACATAGTCTTGGCAGACTCAGAGGCAGAGCCAAGCTGCACCGGGCACTGCGAGGCAGGAAGTAAGTGAAAGGTCGAGGATACAGGTGGGGGCTGTATCGCTCCTCAGCGAGGCTTCAGGAGACAGGAGCTGAATCTGATGTCCAGGCCCTTTTGAGGCCTAGAAACGGGGACTTTATAATGGAATAACGTGCACACTGAGAAACGTGGCAACGTAGCTTTACATAGGCCTGATATTCGTATTATTCACGAGGACTGGAAACTGGCATACTAGAGGTGGACACAACTATAATTGCGTCTTTAATCAGACATGGGGAATAACATATGCATATTGGTCATGCACACATAACATATGATGGATGGGGCGTAGGGACACAGAACATGGCAAAATTTACTTTTCCACATTCCCTCCTTGTCACTACGTTTCCATCAGGAAACATCAATATTCATGATACCATCTATCATTTCATAAAGTATCATTTGCTCGTCTCGAATTTTCTCAGAACGGGATTTAGAACGGGGCTTGAGACTAGGAATACAAGAGGTAGCACAAATGCCGCAAATCGCAGGGCCACATTGTATACAGAGGCAGCAGCTGAATATGATCGCTACTGCAATACCTAGAAAGGTCAGGACTTTCCATCCCCATGCGGAAATTATATTCCAGAACCAACCGGACCATGTCCAGGTGCCTGGATCTTGGTGTAACAGATGGGCAATTTTATGGAGTCTGGTTATAGCTGAATAAACAGACGGCGCGTTATTTGGAATGAAAATGCAGCAACTAGATCCGATGACTCTACAGGCCCCGCCCCTATCGGCCAGTATGACGTCAAGGACGAGACGATTCTGTAAAACGACAATTCTCATAAAGGATTGCTCTTCGGTTAAGTTACCTAGAGCAGAGGCAGTCTCATCTACTACAGCTTCAAGGGTTCTTGTTAACCTACGAATTAACTTACTATTTACAACTGTACCTAAATAAGGGAACACACCTTTATCAATATCAATGAATTGTTCTGCGGCAGTTTCAGTATAATCGACAATCGGAAGATTTCTCTTGTGTCTAGTATGTACTAGGAAGGAATTCCTATGGTAGTCAGGTGGGGCTAGGAAAACAGGTGGCAGTAGGAAAGCAATGTAACAGGTTCCCTCCCAATCGAGGGGCAGACGAACATATGCAGTTTGACCACAAACAAAATAAGAATGACGTGAGGCTTTGAAAATAGATTTCCCACTGTCACTATACTTGACAATAGTAGTACATTCACTATGTCCTACGTGTACGGAACCCTTATTTCGGACACATAATTCGCCTTTGACTGGTAGTACTGAAATAGCAGGTAAGTCTGGAGTAGTATCAGACTGAACATTCAGGACCATAAAATTCGACGAATAATTACCTAAATTATATACTTCATTTTCTAGATCTAAACCTGTTCTGTGAGGGAGACCTTGCTTGTCTGGGAAACATGTACTGTTAAAAAAAGACATATCTGTTGAGGATGACGTTAACGTGGACCATGCTCCACACGAACCATTATGTGAAAATGGATAAGGAAAGAGTGGCAGAACTCCCTTCGGTGTCTGGAAAGGGGGGAGTCGACCACACACCCAACAATTAGTGGCATTGCTGGTCTGGTGTGAGTAATGTAACATGCGGATAAATGAATTGTTACGCATAGCGAGGCGATATGAATATTCGTGAGGAGGCAGATCACTAAACGTGTGCTCTACTGTAACATTAGCAGACTTATTTACATGAAGAACTGGAAAACACAGGAAAAATGCGTAACTAGTGCAGGAAATCATAATGCTGAGAAACAATATGAAACTTAGAAAAACGATACATTGAATTGAGTTTTTACTAACTCTCTCACTATGGGGGTCTATTTTATACATGTCAGAAACAGTCTAACCGTTTCACCTAGGGGAGGACTTAGACAATCAAACTGACTGACTTATTTTACTAGACCGGAGCTTTAACTTATACTCCTGCTGCGGAGTTTTCTCTACCAAGGGAGGGGTTGTATCAATGTCATTTGCGGGACAGTCCTTAAGAGCAATATTTTGGCAGTCCTTAAAATCCTGGGAAATGTTCTTAAAGACGGGTTTCAGTCCACTAAAAAGTTTAACGTGAGAAAGGTGTATCCATCCTTTTCGGCCTTCCAACTTCACGGCTGTACGGGTGGTGAGGAGGACCTGACGGGGCTCCTTCCAACGTGGCTCCAGCGGACTTGATCTGTCAAAATTCCGGACCATCACCATGGAACCTGGAACGATTTCATGCGGTGCCACCTCGGTATTGTCTGGAAATGCGGCAGCAACCTGTGAACGACATGAGTTGAGGGCAGACATCAAGGAAGCTAGGTAATCTGTCAGCATATTACATGAAACATCAGTAATACTTCGGGGTCTAGGAGTACCCCACATGTTTGGGGGGCGGCCGAAAACGACCTCATACGGGGACAGACCTGATCTGGAATGTGCGACCATGCGCATATAAAACAAAGCAACTGGCAGAGCTACTAGCCAGTCCACACCTTTTTCCTTACAGACTTTTGCAATACGGATTTTCAGAGTCTGATTATGTCTCTCGACTAGACCGGCTGCTTCAGGATGGCGTACACAATGGAACTTCCACTGGTACCCTAACAACAGGGAAACGTGCTTCATGAGTTCTGAGGAGAATGGCTGACCGTTATCAGAATATACGACTCTAGGGAGTCCATATCGAGGGAAGAATTCACGAACCAGCTGCTTGGCAGTGGTCGCAGCTGTGTAATCTGGGACTGGATATGCTTCTGTCCATCTGGACAAAGCGCATACAACTACGAGGACATACTTGAAACCTCGACATCGCTCCATCTGAATATAATCCATCTGGAGGACTTCAAAAGGGTGGTCAGGGGGCTGGAAACCACCTTGTTCCACCGGGACACTTTTACCTGGATTAAACTGACAACATATCATACAGGTACGGACTTTCTGCTTGGCTGCAGCTCGTAAATGCTTGTTGAACCAAATGTTCTGGATACTGTCTAACATAGCTTTTTCTCCTAAATGTGCTGGACTATGTACGGTATTAATGATGACTTGAACCATAGAGTCGGGGAGAAACCATGTGGCTCTACCCTTTGTTAACCATCCTTGATCTGTCTGGACCCCTCCTTGTTCAGACCATTTCTTGATTTCATCGGGAGTAGCATGTAACTGGATATCTATGACATCTTGTGTAGGGTCCTTAACTGTCATACATGTAATCGGATCTGGAGTGTGTGTCATGTTAACTGGAATGTCTGGAGTCTGTGCTGTAAGCTTGGCTGTGCGATCTGCTAGATCGTTACCTTGGGAAATAATGTCAGTAACTTTCGTATGTGCTTTGCACTTCATGATAGCAATAGATGTCGGTAAATGTATGGCATCTAACAGAGCTTGAATAAGGAGACCATGCTGAATCTTGGTTCCATGAGAAGTCATAAAACCTCTCTCCTGCCAGAGCACTCCGAAGTCGTGTACAACTCCAAATGCGTAACGTGAATCTGTATAAACATTAACTTTCAGGTTCTTGGCGTGTATGCAGGCTTGTGTCAGAGCAACTAGCTCTGCTGCTTGAGCGGACAGGGTGTCAATACGGTGTGTTTCAATAACTTCGGTGTCAGTAGTCACTGCATACGCGGCGACTAGTTCTCCTGTACTAGTTCTCATACATGAACCATCCACATAAAGTGTCAGGTCAGGATCTGGTAACGGAATGTCTGTCAGGTCTTGTCTTGGCTTTGTCGTGATGTTAACTACTTCCACACAGTCATGTGTGGCAGAATTTGAACTAACTGATGGTAACAGTGTAGCAGGATTCAGGACGTTGCAGCGTCTAATTTCTATGTGTGGCTGGAACAGTGTCAATTCATAACCTGTTAAACGTGCAATTGTCAAGTGCTGAGTTTGTGTTCGGTTTAAAAGAACTTCCACGGAGTGTGGGACTTGTACTGTCAAGGAGTGTCCTAAAACTATGGAATCACTTTGTCTGATAGCTAGGGCTGTGGCTGCAACTGACTTGAGGCACGCAGGCAACGCCTGGGCGACTGGATCTAATGTGCTCGAAAAATAAGCACAGGGCTTGTATTGTCCTGCTTGATCTTGTGTAAGAACAGATAATGCTGTACCTTCACGTTCAGTAACGAAAAGTGTAAAAGGCTTACTGTAGTTCGGTGTAGCTAGAACTGGAGCTTGGCATAAAGCTTTCTTTAACTCGTTGAAACTAAGTGTATGTTCAGATGTCCAAGGGAGAACAGTCGATACGGCTGCCTCCTGTGTCGTTAACTGTATCAGTGGCTTGGCTAGAAATGCATACTGGGGAATCCATTGTCTACAATAAGAAGTAAGGCCAATAAAGGCACGTACCTCCTTCTGGGTTCTGGGCTGGGGAAGACTCGCTATTAACTGGATACGGTCTGGTGTCAACTGCCTACCCCTCTTGGACAGCAAGTGTCCTAAGTATACCACTTGCTGGACACAGAATTGAAGCTTCGAAGGGGACACCTTGTGCCCCATCTCGGCTAGGAAATACAGAACCGTGAGTGACGCTCGCTCGCAATCACGTTCAGAACGGGCTGTGATCAGTAGATCATCGACATACTGGAGCAGGGCAGTGTCAGTTGGCATATGAATGTTGTCTAGTTGTCTCTTAAGTGCTTGACTGTAAATACTAGGGCTTTCTGTGAAACCTTGAGGAGCGCGTGTGAACATATAGCTCCTTCCATTTAAACAAAATCCGAAAAGAAACTGGCTGTCTGGATGAATAGGAACACTGAAAAATGCATTCTTGAGGTCTATGACAGTGAAGAACGTGGCTTCGGAATCAATGGCTGTCAATAGAGAAGAGATGTCTGGGACAACTGGGTACTGCGGAATAATACATTTATTAAGTTCTCGTAAATCAATCACTAATCGATATACTGGGGGTGCATTAGGATCAGTACGTTTCATGACCGGAATAATCGGAGAATTGCATACATTGGAGTCAGTTTCTACAACTACTCCTTGAGCGATGAGCTCGTCAATAATTTTGGATAAGGCTGCTACAGCCTCGGGTGGCAATCTATACTGCCTGATTCGTGGTAACACTACACCTGGTTTGAGAGTCACACGATAGGGTGTGATTTGCATGTAACCTACATCAGTTGGACCTTGCGCCCATAAATGCTGCGGGACTTGAGACAATCTTGAATCAAAATCTCGTAATACATAGTGACCCTTAAAGTCACGTAGGAACAGACGTATTCCCTCTGGGGAACAACATATAACTGCACCTAATTCTTTCAGTGTTTTAATGCCTAATAGGTTTTCTGGACATGACTTAGTAAGTAACAGATCAGTAGTGCGGGACAATGGACCTACTTCTAGAGTAACTGGCTTTTATATCTCGTTAACGATAGGCTTTCCTGAAAATCCAAGGGAAACATTTCTTGAGCCTGAGAGCGGAGCCCCTGGAACTTCGGCATGACTAATTGTGGTCCTACTTGCCCCTGTATCAATCAAAAACTTTCTGTCTTTCCCTAGTACTTGACTGTGAACATAGGGACCTTCTTGATCTACAGGTATCTCGATGAGAGGCAAGCCTACCTCCCTCTCTAGGCTGTTTCATGAATATGGCTGGTAATCTGGATACTCAGACTGTGCATACTGGTACATCTGCGATGTAACATGCTGTGTTGCAGCAATAGGCTGCGGTACTGTAACTGTCTGTGGTGCATTCTGTGACTGAGAAGTCGGTGAAACTTGTTCTTGTCTAGGCGGACGTGGTCTTTCCTTAGTCTTACCAGTAGCTATGTTATGTTTCAGAACTGCACACTCATTTATAAAATGACCTGGCTGTTTACAATAATTGCAATTCCCTTTAACGGGAGCTGCAGGATGACTGGCTTGATTCGGACCCCTCTTCTGACTGTCTTGAGGAACAGATTGTGCAACTAGCACTTTCATTTTCGTGTCTTTCATACGTTTTCTTTCGTGTTCTTGCTCTTCCCTGATTCTATTCTGGTGGTACTGGAGCATCTGGAGCATCTGGGACGGAGTATTAGCTTGCCAGGTGCTTTCGACTTTCAAAACTCGATTTTTAATTGGTGGACTTGAATTCTCGACTAATTTAGTAACAAAAAGGTGAGGGTATGACTCACTACTTGTCTTGAGACCACTGTTGATACTGAAACATTTTTCAAATCTAGAATAAAAATCACTAATATCTTCGTCTTGTTTCTGTTTACAGGCTGAGATTGCATCCCAGTCTTCTTTTCTCGTTGTTAATAATCTGGGTAAAACTTGAATCAATAATTCTGGTAATTCTTTACATTTATCTCCAAGACCGGTACCTGGTACTCGTGCCTTGTCTTCAGCTTCTAGAGCTGTCCAATCGATCTTTTTCTCTCCCACCTCCCATTCTTTTTCCTTTAGCTTTTCATACACCCCTGCGGGTAGCAGGACCTTTAACATTTTAATGATATCTGGGTAAGTGTATTCTCCCATACGGAGCATGTCTTTTAATTCTCTATGGAACCCTGCTGGATCTTTGTCATGACAGGGAATTAATTTCTTCATTTCAAGGAGTTCCATCTTTGTGATTGGAGTGTATACAAACACTCGCTGCATTTCGCCACCCGTTCCTTTAACTGGGTGGACTTCTCGTAACGGATTCTGTCTGTCTATGTAGAATGATTTACTTTCTGGGGGTGAGACATGAACAAAATGCGGGTTCAAGAATGTTCTATATTTGTGACGCTGTTCTAGAATGACACTAATTAAATCGGTACCTAGACCTCTCCATTTGTACTGGAGTAACTCGTTCAGGATATCATGTAACGGACCTGGATCAGAGTGCTGACCCTTATACAGAGTAATGAGGTGCTGAATCATATACATACCCACCAGTCGCTGCTCGGCTGGGGGCAATTTCAGAAACATTTGTGCCACTATTTCGTCTGGAAAAGTGGTAGAATCAGTAATCCATCGGACTGCTGATCGGACTAGTTCTTGTTCGTGCATGGTACTTAATTCACTGTAACCGATTCGTGATTTCAGAATGTGATCGGTAGCTTGAAATACTTGTTCTAGGGGACCTTGTTCTGGTGCTGGATGATGGAAAGTAGACTTGGGTTCTAGACGTAAATGGCGATCTGGAAATCTAGGTTTTCCTACATACGCTATTCTGGCAGTATTCTCGTCGTCTTCCTTTTCAGGATCAGAGATACTTTCTTTCTCGCTTACTTGTGCTGCTTTACGCTGTTCGTGTATCTTTATTATTTCTCTACGGATTTTCTTGTACATACTTTCCATGGCACTAATGGTATTGTGCTTTCCTTCGGCTATATTATCACTCCACTTTGTCAGGGTTTTCATTTCGGCTGGATCTTTAGACGGGTTATCTTGTTCTCTTATTAGACAGTTAATTAAGAACTTTAATATCATGCGCTGAATCTCGGCTTTCCTTTGAGACATGGCATCACTAATACTTTCTGGATCATCCCCTGTACGGATGAAACGATATATTCTGTCTAGATCTTCCTTCATATTGGGTAGGGTGACTAGATACTCGGTCACCCTCCTTACGCGTACTGAGTATAAAACCATATTAAACTCGCCTGGAACTGGGTCATAGGCACATTCGCCAAGGGTTTGCCTGATTTCTGTAACAGACTTATTACTTTTAGGAGTACGCTGTGATGCTTGAGCATGTAATTCGAGTGCTGATAAACGCTTGTGTGGCGGCGGGGTTTGAGGAAGACCTCCTCCTGCGGCCCCTAAACTAGAATCATCAACTGATGCTTTCCGACCTGGCAGGGTCGGTAATTGTAACGTGGGCTGGACTTGTATGGCGGGCTGACCCGGGGGAGCTGTTAAGGGCACCCCGGTGTCTGGAGGAGCAGGAATTACCTGATTTACAGGGACGGGCGGAGCGTGAACAGGATTTGCATATTCGGGGACTGTGTCGTCCAAATAGGACGAAATGAAAATATCAGCTGCGGTCGGTTTGTGACGTAGCTTGGTCGGAACTAACGGTGGCGGGAAATTACTGGATGCCTCTGGGGTCGCTTTTGGCAAGCCTTCGGCAAGAAGAGGATACATACCCTTAATGAGGGCATGCCTCTGTCTATCTGACTGTTCGGCTTTGACTCGTTCACCTATCTCGATTAATTCTCTTTCTTGGGCTCGTTCTTGGGATTCTCTACTTAACTCTGACTTTCTGATTTCTTTTTCGGTTCTTTTATGAGCTTCTTTGCGCCATAACTCGATGGCGTCTTTCTGTGACTGTCTGGCTTTCTTTTTCCATAATACTTCTTCTACTCGCATGATGCATTCGGCATCCCATGTACCCGATACGGGCCATCTATACTTTTCTTCTAACTGTTTGGTATAATCTACCCATAAATCTAGATATAATATGGCGCTTATGCCATGTTTCTGATACATAAAATGACCTGGACTGTCCCTAGGCGGAACAGGAACTGCTTCTTCTAACAAACCCTTTCTAGTTTTTAACTGACGTAATCTCGAAAAGAGAGACATTGTAAACTTAAATCGGAACACAATACAATACACGAAAAACAATAACAATTGGGAAAACAATTCAGGCATACCACGACATTGGAAATACATTGAACAACATCAGAACATAACAGTTCGGACAGAATATTACCTGGAATACTAAGAACAGAAACAGAACAGAATTTCTCGAGAACGGAACAGACTAGAGTTACTGGATGCACTGCTGAAACAGTACGGAACATACCGGTCCCATAAAGGGACGCATCAAGACCCGTATCCACCTAGGTGAACACTTCGTTAGTGGGCCTGGGTACCACCAACCCACGGACCAGGAGTAAATTTAGACTGACCCTGTCTAGATACTACCCCAGTAATGGTACTCACCGGGCAGCAAGAACGGAAGGCCTTGGACTGGACTGGACTGCTACGACGACGGACGACGAACTTCGGACTTCAGTTACGGGTGGGCCTCCGGATACCTCGGACCTTGGACTCTTGGCTTGGGCTCTGGTCGGGACTCGCCGCGTTCCTCCACCGTCTCGTTCGGATGCTGGACCGCCTCCTCCGTCTCCTCCGTGGGCCTGAGGGATACTTGAAGCAGAAATATCTGCCGGTGCACGGAAGAGTTCCGTCACGGCTGCAGAGGGTCAGGGGGTCGGCGTGGCTTCACCGACGCGTGGGGAAAGGGCAAGTCCCTATTCGGGCGCCATTATGTGGTAAATAAATAAATAATACCCTATTTTTGACTAGGCATGTATCATAACAGATAGCTCAATAAATAAGAGTCAAGATTCGAGGTAGTAGGAGTTTTTGCAGGTTTTAATACAGTATAAGGACAGGAACAGGACAACCTGCATAGGAACAGGATGACAGGGCCCGGCAGCTGCCGGGGCTGGGTCTGGGATGAGCGCGCTAACGTTTAATAACAATACATGAACTTATATACATAACGCAAACACATAGCATTACATTGCAGTAGGCGTAACAGTGGGTGGAGCAGAAGGCGTGACGCGTAGCAGTCGCGAAAGATAAGAGTAAAAGTAGGTGTAACTGGGCGTATACATAGACATGTGGTGCAGACGTAACAGAATATGTCATGAATGGGGCGGAAACATAGGAGGGGGCTACCTAAGGAGCCGGGACCTCTAACCTGGTAGTGCGCGCAAACTGGCAATGACGTGTTACTAGGAGAAGCTGGGGGCTATGAACTCTGTGCTAGGAGCAGAGACCAAAGTCTGGAGGGTCGGAGCGACATGTACCTAAACCCTATCTAGTATCTGATGTTTAGGGAACGTGTTGATATAAACTAGAAGTCAGGAGGGGAAAGGCTAACTTGATTCTAAGACTGGACCATGCATTTATTCTACATGTAGTGCGTGATGAAGAATATTAAATGACCATTGAATACAGTATTTCTCTAACGTGGAGACGAGAAGGCTAGACAATGACGGAAACTATTGATGCAGTTCAGTAGCTTAGGAATGCAGAGAAGGAGGACTGAACTGATAACTGGAACTATAACATAGTCTTGGCAGACTCAGAGGCAGAGCCAAGCTGCACCGGGCACTGCGAGGCAGGAAGTAAGTGAAAGGTCGAGGATACAGGTGGGGGCTGTATCGCTCCTCAGCGAGGCTTCAGGAGACAGGAGCTGAATCTGATGTCCAGGCCCTTTTGAGGCCTAGAAACGGGGACTTTATAATGGAATAACGTGCACACTGAGAAACGTGGCAACGTAGCTTTACATAGGCCTGATATTCGTATTATTCACGAGGACTGGAAACTGGCATACTAGAGGTGGACACAACTATAATTGCGTCTTTAATCAGACATGGGGAATAACATATGCATATTGGTCATGCACACATAACATATGATGGATGGGGCGTAGGGACACAGAACATGGCAAAATTTACTTTTCCACACTCCTAGACCTCTCCGCGGCATTCGACACTGTCTGCCACCGCACCCTAGTACAGCGCCTCAGCAACGTCGGAATCCAGGACAAGGCGCTGGAGTAGATCATCTCCTTCCTCGACGGCAGAACACAGAGAGTCCGCCTACCACCGTACAAGTCAGAGGCCTCCGAAGTCATCTGCGGCGTCCCTCAAGGATCCTCGCTGAGCCCCACCCTCTTCAACGTCTACATGAGCCCCCTCACGGCCATCGCACGCCAACACAACCTCAGCATAATCTCCTACGCCGACGACACCCAGCGGATCCTCTCCCTGACCAACGACCCCGCCGCCGCCAGAGCCAACCTGCACGAAGGGATGAAAGAAGTAGCCGAGTGGATGTCGACCAGCCGCCTGAAACTGAACTCTGACAAGACGGAGGTCCTCATCCTGGGCTCTTCACCCTCCGCCTGGGACGACTCCTGGTGGCCTCCCGCCCTGGGCACCGCACCCAAACCGACAGACCATGCATGCAACCTGGGCTTCATCCTGGACTCCTCCCTCTCCATGACCAGACAAGTCAACGCCGTCTCCTCGTCATGCTTCAACATCCTGCGCATGCTACGGAAGATCTTCTGGTGGATCCCCACCGAGACCAGGAAGACCGTCACCCAGGCTCTCGTCACCAGCCGACTGGACTACGGCAACGCCCTCTACGCCGGTACCACCGCCAAGCTCCAGAAGAGACTCCAGCGGATCCAGAACGCCTCAGCCAGACTCATCCTCGACATCCCACGAACCAGCCACATCTCCGACCATCTGAGAGACCTTCACTGGCTCCCCGTCAACAAAAGAATCACCTTCCGCCTCCTCGCCCACGCACACAAAGCCCTACACGACCAAGGCCCGAGCTACCTCAACAGCCGGATCAACTTCTACGCTCCCAAACGCCACCTCCGATCAGCCAACCACGCCCTCGCCGCCGTCCCCCGCATCCGAAGAGCGACTACAGGAGGAAGGTCCTTCTCCTACCTGGCCGCCAAGACCTGGAACTCCCTCCCGACCGACCTGCGCCTGACCCGAGACCACCTCTCCTTCAGGAAGAAGCTGAAGACCTGGCTGTTCGAGCAGTAGCGGCCCCCCCCCTCCCCCAGCGCCTTGAGACCCTACGGGTATGTAGCGCGCTATATAAATGTCATTGATTGATTGATTGATTGATATATAAACAAATTACAACAATATTAATAAAAGGCATAGCATGTCAATTTGGAAACGTGGTCATATTACGGTATGTAGGAGGTGTCTATGACATCTACAATGAGAGAAAGTGAATACAGGATGGACTCCATCTCCACAGACGATGAATCTGCCATAGCCAAGTTCAAATCATCCAGAGAATAGAAATGATCCTTGATATCAGCTGATACTGAAGAAGTATCCGGGCAACATTCATCCGTATTATTAGAGACAAAGTTAAATGTGTCATGTGCCAAAGCTCTCATTTTCTCTGAAGGGAGGGTCTCATACCTGGCATCGTGCAGCAGCCGCAAGATAATGGGACAACTCCAAAAACTGGTCATTAAAGGACATATCAACATGTTCATGTCTAAGGAAACTGGGGGCATATTACCAAGCAATAGCGATAATTATCGCTATTGCTTGGTTAGAGACAATTTTTTACCGCTGAGCTGCGGCGATTTTTACCGCAAATAAACCTTGGTATTACCAAGGTTTATCGCAAATGCTATAAAAAACGGCCGCAATGCATGAATATCGCTGAAAAGTCAGCGATATTCATGCATTACCGAGCTAATGCTCTTAGCCATGTTATCCACCTCCCATTGGATAACATGGCTAAGAACTGCTCAGGGCAGGTGTTAGCTTTTGGAGATATTCGCGCTTAGCGCGAATATCTCCAAAAGTTGGTAATAGGAGATAGCGATGTTAGCGACTGTTTCCAGTCGCTAACATCTTGGCACGCCCACTTTGCATGTCATTAGTGATAAATATCACTGACATGCAAAGTGGGGCCCAAGATGGTCGCTATCTCCTACTAGCTGTCGCTAACTGGTGTTAGCGACAGCTAGGTAATAGGGAGATAATTTTATCTCCTATTTCTTGGCTTTTAGAGCCAAAAAAGCGGAGATAAACCCCCTTGATATTATGCCCCCTGGTGTTTGCAGGACCTGGAAAATATCCAGTACCCATTCAGAGGGGCGCCATAGGAAAAGAAACATGAGTTGGCACACCGGACAGGTTGGAATGTCAATGACTTGTTAAGATCCAGTTCCTGGAGCAGTAGGATTCTGAAGACCATGCGTTCACTACATAACTGGATGGATGTATGACGTTACAACGCATACTTTTACAACGACTACCATTACAACGAATTTTTTACAACACATAAACGTTTACAACGCATACCATTACAACGCAGGATTTTAAAACGCAAGTACCTTTACAACGCATACCATTACAACGTAAATATTGGTAAGTATATAATTTTTTTTATATAAATTATTTTAAATTATTAAAATATAATTAAATTTTATTTAATTTTATTTAATTAATTTAGTTTAAATAAAAATTTAATTTATTTTTATAAATTAACCCTGTACCCCAAAAACCCAAAACTGACCCTGAACCCTAAAAATATTTTTTTTAATTTAAATTAATTTAAATTATTAAAATATAATTAATTTTTATTTAATTACATTTAATTAATTTAATTTAAATATAATTTAATTTTATTTTTACAAATTAACTCTGTACCCCAAAAACCCCAAACTGTCCCTGAACCCTAAAAATACCCCTTTGCCCAAAAACCCAAAACTGACCCTGAACCCTAAAAATACCCCTTTACCCAAAAACTGAAAACTGACCCTGAACCCTAAAAATACCCCTTTACCCAAAAACTGAAAACTGACCCTGAACCCTAAAAATACCCCTTTACCCAAAAACTGAAAACTGACCCTGAACCCTAAAAATACCCCTTTACTCAAAAACTGAAAACTGACCCTGAACCCTAAAAATACCCCTTTACCCAAAAACTGAAAACTGACCCTGAACCCTAAAAATACCCCTTTACTCAAAAACTGAAAACTGACCCTGAACCCTAAAAATACCCCTTTACCCAAAAACTGAAAACTGACCCTGAACCCTAAAAATACCCCTTTTCCAAAAAACCCAAACATATAATATTTTAAAAATATTTATATACTTACCAATACTTACGTTGTAATGGTATGTGGAAGAGGTGTGGCGCCGCGGCCAGGGCGACTGACTCCGGAATCTGGGGATCACGGTTCGATCCCCGGCACCGGCAGCAGATTAGACCAGCACCATGTGACTCTGGGCAATAGCTTGCTTAATCTTCCCGACGGCCCCCAGCGCCTAGAGACCCTTACGGGTGATTGTGCGCTTTACAAATGTGGATTATTATGGTATGCGTTGTAAAGGTACTTGCGTTGTAAAATCCTGCGTTGTAATGGTAGTTCGTTGTAAAAGTTGCGTTGTAAAGGTTGTTTCCCAACTGGATCGGTGGTAGCTCCAGAGAGTTTTGAGATTGCACAGGAGCAAAACTAGAATAAAAAAAAGGCACAACTAAAGAAAAAACACCAATGAAATGCCTCTGAACACACTAGAAACATGGGAATGAATAAAAGCTGGTATTACTCCAAAGATTTTTTGAAAGGAACTGACTATGCCTGAACCAACAAAAATAAGCAAGACCGGCAGTATTCGTTGCATTAAAAATGTGAAAAACTAATTTACCAAAATGCAGAACTAATTTGCCAAAATGCAGAACTAATTCGCCAAAATGCAGAACTAATTCGCCAAAATGTATTCGGAGGTTGGTGTTTTAAAAGGACTGTATTTCTCTGGATGTCCTTGCAACTTGTAATTCAAACGTTTGTCGAGCAAATGTCAGTGCTACTTTTTTTCAAACAGTAGTGCTCTGAGTCTACTTAGCTCGTTAATATCTTTCTTCAAAGTTGTAATGAAAGGCCACAACTAGCTATTGTATCCTTCTTGTGGAAGTGGGAGGAGCACATTATTGAGCAGGTGGCAATGTGGGAAACTGACAACATTTATAGGATACCAGCTTTCATTCGACAACATTTGTGATTATTTGACATTAAATAGCTACCCTTTGAAAGAACTTGAATGAGGGAAATTATGGATAGGGCTGGGATTCCTTTTAGAAAACAGGCCAAATTCTCTACTGAAGCATTACATGCGCCATAAATGTTAACGTGTTAACAAATAGGTATATGGCTGACAGAAGAGTCACTTTCCTTTCCAGTCAGGAAGACCTCCTTATTTGCACGTGCATAGTGATAAGAAAATGGAAGGGACCATCATTTATGAATATAGCTAGTATTTACCAACAAGGACATTTTTCATGCAAGCTGTAAATTGAAATGTTGAAATTGGCAGAGATATTGCATCACTACAGTGTACCCTTCATTTAACGCTTCAAACTTCAGGCCTAAACAGAGGTTTCATATCAAACGTACAATATCTCTTAAAAACTATTTTTGCAAATCAGATGTGACGTTGCGTCAGTCTCTGTGACTTGTTCCATTGCTTCAACCACAAACGTGTGCATTCCAAGCGTAATAATTTCAAGGGTTGGGCTTTCTAGCGGCGAAGATGGTTTTATCTCCTCAAGAAACTTCTCACATTTATCAGTTTTTTTTTTTACACTACAAATGCAAAAGAATACAAAAATAATGTGTTTCATAATACAATGTCCACTTAAAAAAATAATATACATCTGTGTCTTTGATCACCGGAAAACAGGAAGGAAATACAAACTCACCACAAGTACAATATCACTTGGAGGCACTGAGTGTATAGTGAAAGGGAGCTATTCTTACTTCTTGAGATGTAACTTGTCATGAGCTGGAACTAAAGTAATGCCAATGAATTAAGTCATTTGTGAGGGTTTGAAGGATCCACTAAACTGCATGATGGAGCTAAGCTGACTTTTCCCATGGTACAATTAAGACAAGTCACTCTGTATAATATCAATAAGAGATGACACAATATTATTCAAACAGTAAATGCGAGAAGACAACGTATTAATACTATTATCAATTACAGTAAGCACTTTCTATAAATTATATTGATCAATTTATCTTAAACATGCAACAGTTTTCATTTGTGACAATTTCCAAATGTCATTATATGTTGTACAAATAAATAAATCTTTTAATATGCGAAGATTTAGGAACCTAAAGGAAATCAGATAGGCCCATGTCCTCTGATAGAAGAGAAGGATGTCATTTCATTGCATATAGTGTAGAGTGTTTTAACCATTATTGACATCATTTTACCACTGTATAGGTAATAAAAGTAACTAAGTGCTGTGATTGGGAAGATCGAGGATCAGGTCGGCCAGTTTTAAACCCTGGTGTGAAATTCAAAGAAACAGGCACGACATCCATTTGTGTCAACTGGCCACAATCACCACCTACGAGGACCTAAAAATATGGTGTTAAATGTACCATTTTGTGACATACTATTGAGTTGGTAACCAGTAAAATTTGTTAAATGTTGCCAATTTTAGAACCGTGCGAAGGAAGAAATGGTTGGTGAATTCATTTCTAGACATGTAGTCTTCTGAGCTGTGTCATTCAGAAAAAATCACTTGAGTTGGAAATAAACAGGCTCGAAATAAAGTATCCGGATTTTTTTGCCATTTGCATAAATATGTGACCACGTGCGCCTGTAACTTTTGCCAGCGTGCTAAAAAGGCGCCGAGGTCCCTTGAGAGAGCTGGCCATTATAGAGGGGACGGGCGGGAAGATATTTCATACCGCTAGTGTGTGGTGGACGGGGCCAAACGGGCGGGGCTTCTACTCGAGTTCACATGCCTCTTGTTTATAAAGGGTCAGAAAGCAGCCTCCTGCTCACAGGAGCTACACGGGGATGGCGCTCGGGAAACTCATGGGTGCAAACATATGTTTGGCACAGGACCCCAGAATCCTTCAGATGTCCAAGACAGCTCTGCTGCGTGTGTTGATACAAAGCCATTCTGATCCTGCTCAGTGGGTTCAGGCACAAGCAGCTGCTGCTGCTGGACAATGTCCCATCTCATACTAAACTGCCCCATACAGGCATATGCTGGCGCTGGGCAGTAGGGTGCAGTGGCATGCGGGTGCTGAATGCCGGGTACATGCGCATACTGGTGCCAGGGGGGACACATGTTTATTGATGCTGTGTAGCAAGTTATGGCTTTACATTTTGACTGCACCAGATGGTGGTACCACCTACACGGATAAGGAGCTTCCAGGCAACAGACTTCATGGTGCAAGAGCATAATGGTGCTGTGCGGTACGGGTATATATGTACTGGTGGCGGGGAGGCACATAACACAACGTGTGCTCACACCCAGGGGGCTCCCAGGCAATTGAGCATGAATGAATTTCACACTGAGAGGACTCCGGGGCAGTTCAGAAGCACGGGGGCTCACACCCACTGGTCCCCGGGGCAGTTCAGTAGCGCGGGGGCTCACAACCCCTGGCCAGCTCAGCAGCGCGGGTGCTCACACCCACAGGGCTCCCGGGCAGTTTAGCAGCACCACCTTCTGGTTCATCGCTGCCACCCTCTGGTTTACCGCTGCCACCCTCTGGTTCACCACTGCCACCCTCTGGTTCACCACTGCCACCCTCTGGTTCACCACTGTCACCCTCTGGTACATCACTGTCCCCCTCTGGTTTACCACTGCCACCCTCAGGTTCATCACAGCACCCTCTGGTTCACCACTGCCACCCTCTGGTTCATCACTGTCACCCTCTGGATCTTCACTGCCACCCTCTGGTACATCACAGCACCCTCTGGTTCACCACTGCCACCCTCTGGTTTATCACTGCCACCCTCTGGTTCATCACTGTCACCCTCTGGTTCATCACTGCCACCCTCTGGTTCATCACAGCACCCTCTGGTTCACCACTGCTTCACCACTGCCACCGTCTGGTTCATCACTGTCACCCTCTGGTTCATCACTGCCACCCTCTGGTTCATCACAGCACCCTCTGGTTCACCACTGCCAACCTCTGGTTCATCACTGCCACCCTCTGGTTCATCACTGTCACCCTCTTTTTCATCACTGCCATCCTCTGGTTCATCACAGCACCCTCTGGTTCACCACTGCCACACTCTGGTCCATCACTGCCACCCTCTGGTTCATCACTGTCACCCTCTGGTTCATCACTGCCATCCTCTGGTTCATCACAGCACCCTCTGGTTCACCACTGCCACACTCTGGTTCGCCACTGCCACCCTCTGGTTCGCCACTGCCACCCTCTGGTTCATCACTGCCACTCTCTGGTTCATCACAGCCACCCTCTGGCTCACCACTTCCACCCTCTGTTTCACCACTCCCACCCTCTGGTACACCACTCTCACCCTCTGGTTCACCACTCCCACCCTCTGGTTCATCACTGCCACCCTCTGGTTCATCACAGCACCCTCTGGTTCATCACTGCCACCCTTTGGTTCATCACAGCACCCTCTGGTTCACCACTGCCACCCTCTGGTTCATCACTGTCACCCTCTGGTTCATCACTGCCATCCTCTGGTTCATCACAGCACCCTCTGGTTCACCACTGCCTCTGGTTCACCACTGCCATCCTCTGGTTCACCACTGCCACCCTCTGGTTCACCACTGCCACCCACTGGTTCATCACTGTCACCCTCTGGTTCATCACTGCCACCCTCTGGTTCACCACTACCACCCTCTGGTTCATCACTGCCACCTCCTGGTTCATCACTGCCACCCTCTGGTTCACCGCTGCCACCCTCTGGGTCACCACTGTCACCCCCTGGTTCACCACTGCCACCCTCTGGTTCACCACTCCCACCCTCTGGTACATCACTTCCACCCTCTGGTTCATCACAGCACCCTCTGGTTCACCACTGCCACCCTCTGGCTCATCACTGCCACCCTCTGCTTCATCACTGCCACCCTCTGTTTCACCACTGCCACCCTCTGGCTCATCACTGGCACCCTCTGGTTCATCACTGCCACCCTCTGGTACACCACTGCCACCCTCTGGCTCATCACTGTCACCCTCTGGTTCATCACTGCCACCCTTTGGTTCATCACTGCCACCCTCTGGTACACCACTGCCACCCTCTGGCTCACCACTGCCACACTCTGGTTCGCCACTGCCACCCTCTGGTTCGCCACTGCCACCCTCTGGTTCATCACTGCCACTCTCTGGTTCATCACAGCCACCCTCTGGCTCACCACTTCCACCCTCTGTTTCACCACTCCCACCCTCTGGTACACCACTCTCACCCTCTGGTTCACCACTCCCACCCTCTGGTTCATCACTGCCACCCTCTGGTTCATCACAGCACCCTCTGGTTCATCACTGCCACCCTTTGGTTCATCACATCACCCTCTGGTTCACCACTGCCACCCTCTGGTTCATCACTGTCACCCTCTGGTTCATCACTGCCATCCTCTGGTTCATCACAGCACCCTCTGGTTCACCACTGCCTCTGGTTCACCACTGCCATCCTCTGGTTCACCACTGCCACCCTTTGGTTCACCACTGCCACCCTCTGGTTCATCACTGTCACCCTCTGGTTCATCACTGCCACCCTCTGGTTCACCACTACCACCCTCTGGTTCATCACTGCCACCTCCTGGTTCATCACTGCCACCCTCTGGTTCACCGCTGCAACCCTCTGGGTCACCACTGTCACCCCCTGGTTCACCACTGCCACCCTCTGGTTCACCACTCCCACCCTCTGGTTCATCACTTCCACCCTCTGGTTCATCACAGCACCCTCTGGTTCACCACTGCCACCCTCTGACTCATCACTGCCACCCTCTGCTTCATCACTGCCACCCTCTGTTTTACCACTGCCACCCTCTGGCTCATCACTGGCACCCTCTGGTTCATCACTGCCACCCTCTGGTACACCACTGCCACCCTCTGGCTCATCACTGTCACCCTCTGGTTCATCACTGCCACCCTTTGGTTCATCACAGCACCCTCTGGTTCACCACTGCCACCCTCTGGTTCATCACTGCCACCCTCTGGTTCATCACTGTCACCCTCTGGTTCATCACTGCCACCCTCTGGTTCATCACAATACCCTCTGGTTCACCACTGCTTCACCATTGCCACCGTCTGGTTCATCACTGTCACCCTCTGGTTCATCACTGCCACCCTCTGGTTCGCCACTGCCACCCTCTGGTTCATCACTGCCACTCTCTGGTTCATCACAGCCACCCTCTGGCTCACCACTTCCACCCTCTGTTTCACCACTCCCACCCTCTGGTACACCACTCTCACCCTCTGGTTCACCACTCCCACCCTCTGGTTCATCACTGCCACCCTCTGGTTCATCACAGCACCCTCTGGTTCATCACTGCCACCCTTTGGTTCATCACATCACCCTCTGGTTCACCACTGCCACCCTCTGGTTCATCACTGTCACCCTCTGGTTCATCACTGCCATCCTCTGGTTCATCACAGCACCCTCTGGTTCACCACTGCCTCTGGTTCACCACTGCCATCCTCTGGTTCACCACTGCCACCCTTTGGTTCACCACTGCCACCCTCTGGTTCATCACTGTCACCCTCTGGTTCATCACTGCCACCCTCTGGTTCACCACTACCACCCTCTGGTTCATCACTGCCACCTCCTGGTTCATCACTGCCATCCTCTGGTTCATCACTGCCACCCTTTGGTTCATCACATCACCCTCTGGTTCACCACTGCCACCCTCTGGTTCATCACTGTCACCCTCTGGTTCATCACTGCCATCCTCTGGTTCATCACAGCACCCTCTGGTTCACCACTGCCTCTGGTTCACCACTGCCATCCTCTGGTTCACCACTGCCACCCTTTGGTTCACCACTGCCACCCTCTGGTTCATCACTGTCACCCTCTGGTTCATCACTGCCACCCTCTGGTTCACCACTACCACCCTCTGGTTCATCACTGCCACCTCCTGGTTCATCACTGCCATCCTCTGGTTCATCACAGCATCCTCTGGTTCACCACTGCCATCCTCTGGTTCACCACTGCCATCCTCTGGTTCACCACTGCCACCCTCTGGTTCACTACTGCCACCCTCTGGTTCATCACTGTCACCCTCTGGTTCATCACTGCCAGCCTCTGGTTCACCACTGCCACCCTCTGGTTCATCACTGCCACCCCCTGGTTCATCACTGCCACCCTCTGGTTCACTGCTGCCACCCTCTGGGTCACCACTGTCACCCCCTGGTTCGCCACTGCCACCCTCTGGTTCACCACTCCCACCCTCTGGTTCATCACTTCCACCCTCTGGTTCATCACAGCACCCTCTGGTTCACCACTGCGACCCTCTGGCTCTTCACTGCCACCCTCTGTTTCACCACTGCCACCCTCTGGCTCATCACTGGCACCCTCTGGTTCATCACTGCCACCCTCTGGTTCACCACTGCCACCCTCTGGCTCATCACTGTCACCCTCTGGTTCATCACTGCCACCCTTTGGTTCATCACAGCACCCTCTGGTTCACCACTGCCACCCTCTGGTTCATCACTGTCACCCTGTGGTTCATTACTGCCATCCTCTGGTTCATCACAGCACCCTCTGGTTCACCATTGCCATCCTCTGGTTCACCACTGCCACCCTCTGGTTCACCGCTTCCACACTCTGGTTCACCACTGCCACCCTCTGGTTCATCACTGTCACCCTCTGGTTCATCACTCCCACCCTCTGGTTCACCACTGCCACCCTCTGGTTCATCACTGCCACCTTCTGGTTCATCACTGCCACCCTCTGGTTCACCACTGCCACCCTCTGGGTCACCACTGTCACCCCATGGTTCACCACTGCCACCCTCTTGTTCATCACTGTAAATGTAAATGTAAATGTATTGCGACTTATATAGCGCATGTATCACCCGAAGGCATCAAGGCGCTTGCTTAGGGAACCCGTCCTGGTATTCCCCTGTGAGATACAGGGTATCCACAAGGTGAAAGCCAGGCATCCCGCCGTGAGGGGCCGTAGTGGAGATTAAGCAAGCTATTGCCCAGAGTCGCAGAGTGTGACCCCGTGAGTCGAGTAGGCACCGGAGCGAGAATTGTCGAGTCCGTGGTACTTTTGAGCCCGAGTCCCGCCGAGGCGGGGAATCGAACCCTGGTCCACCGCCGATCTCAGCTTCCGGGTCTGCCGCCTCTAACCACTGAGCCACGCTTCTCCACTGTCACCCTCAGGTTCATCACAGCACCCTCTGGTTCATCATAGCACCCTCTGGTTCACCACTGCCACCCTCTGGTTCACCACTGACACCCTCTGGTTTACCACTGCCACCCTCTGGTTCATCACTGTCACCCTCTGGTTCACCACTGCCACCCTCTGGTTCATCACAGCCACCTTCTGGTTCATCACTGCCACCCTCTGGTTCCTCACAGCACCCTCTGGTTCACCACTGCCACCCTCTGGTTCATCACTGCCACCCTCTGGTTCACCACTGCCACCCTCTGGTTCATCACAGCCACCTTCTGGTTCATCACTGCCACCCTCTGGTTCACCACTGCCACCCTCTGGGTCACCACTGTCACCCCCTGGTTCAGCACTGCCGCCCTCTGGTTCATCACTGCCACCCTCTGATGCATACTGCCACCCTCTGGTTCACCACTGCCACCCTCAGGTTCATCACAGCACCCTCTGGTTCACCACTGCCACCCTCTGGTTCATCACTGTCACCCTCTGGTTCATCACTGCCACCCTCTGGTACATCACAGCACCCTCTGGTTCACCACTGCCACCCTCTGGTTCATCACTGTCACCCTCTGGTTCATCACTACCACTCTCTGGTACATCACAGCACCCTCTGGTTCACCACTGCTTCACCACTGCCACCATCTGGTTCATCACTGTCACCCTCTGGTTCATCACTGCCACCCTCTGGTTCATCACAGCACCCTCTGGTTCATCACTGCCAACCTCTGGTTCGCCACTGCCACCCTCTGGTTCACCACTGCCACCCTCTGGTTCATCACTGCCACCCTCTGGTTCATCACAGCCACCCTCTGGCTCACCACTTCCACCCTCTGTTTCACCACTCCCACCCTCTGGTTCACCACTCTCACCCTCTGGTTCACCACTCCCACCCTCTGGTTCATCACTGCTACCCACTGGTTCATCACAGCACTCTCTGGTTCACCACTGCCAACCTCTGGCTCATTACTGACACCCTCTGCTTCATCACTGCCACCCTCTGGTTCACCACTGCCACCCTCTGGCTAATCACTGTCACCTTCAGGTTCATCACTGCCACCCTCTGGTTAATCACTGCACCCTCCTACTCATCACTGCCACCCACTGGTTCATCACAGCACCCTCTGGTTCACCACTGCCACCCTCTGGTTCATCACTGCCACCCTCTGGTTCATCACAGCACCCTCTGGTTCATCACTGCCACCCTCTGGTTCGTCACTGCCACCCTCTGGTTCACCACTGCCACCCTCTGGTTCACCACTCTCACCCTCTGGTTCACCCCTCCCACCCTCTGGTTCATCACTGCTACCCACTGGTTCATCACAGCACTCTCTGGTACACCACTGCCACCCTCTGGCTCATCACTGACACACTCTGCTTCATCACTGACACCCTCTGCTTCATCACTGCCACCCTCTGGTTCACCACTGCCACCCTCTGGCTAATCACTGTCACCTTCTGGTTCATCACTGTCACCCTCCTACTCATCACTGCCACCCTCTAGTTCATCACAGCACCCTCTGGTTCACCACTGCCACCCTCTGGTTCATCACTGCCACCCTCTGGTTCACCACTGCCACCCTCTGGTTCATCACAGCCACCTTCTGGTTCATCACTGCCACCCTCTGGTTCACCACTGCCACCCTCTGGGTCACCACTGTCACCCCCTGGTTCAGCACTGCCACCCTCTGGTTCATCACTGCCACCCTCTGATGCATTACTGCCACCCTCTGGTTCACCACTGCCACCCTCAAGTTCATCACAGCACCCTCTGGTTCACCACTGGCACCCTCTGGTTCATCACTGTCACCCTCTGGTTCATCACTGCCACCCCCTGGTACATCACAGCACCCTCTGGTTCACCACTGCCACCCTCTGATTCATCACTGTCACCCTCTGGTTCATCACTGCCACTCTCTGGTACATCACAGCACCCTCTGGTTCACCACTGCTTCACCACTGCCACCATCTGGTTCATCACTGTCACCCTCTGGTTAATCAATGCCACCCTCTGATTCATCACAGCACCCTCTGGTTCTTCACTGCCACCCTCTGGTTCGCCACTGCCACCCTCTGGTTCACCACTGCCACCCTCTGGTTCATCACTGCCACCCTCTGGTTCACCACTGCCACCCTCTGGCTAATCACTGTCACCCTCTGGTTCATCACTCCCACCATTTGGTTCATCACAGCACCCTCTGGTTCGCCACTGCCACCCTCTGATTCATCACTGTCACCCTCTGGTTGATCACTGCCATCCTCTGGTTCACCACTGCCACTCTCTGGTTCACCACTGCCACCCTCTGGTTCATTACTGTCCCCCTCTGGTTCATCACTGCCTGCCTCTGGTTCACCAGTGCCACCCTCTGGTTCACAACTGCCACCCTCTGGGTCACCACTGTAACCCCCTTGTTCACCACTGCCACCTTCTGGTTCATCACTGCCACCCTCTGGTACACCACTGCCACCCTCTGGGTCACTACTGTCACCCCCTTGTTCACCACTGCCACCCTCTGGTTCATCACTGCTACCCTCTGATTCATAACTGCCACCCTTTGGTTCATCACTGTCACCCTCTGGTTCATCACTGCCACCCTCTGGTTCATCATAGCACCCTCTGGTTCACCACTGCCACCCTTTGGTTCACCACTGACACCCTCTGGTTCACCACTGCCACCCTCTGGTTCATCACTGTCACCCTCCTGTTCATCACTGCCACCCTCTGGTTCATCTCAGCACCCTGTGGTTCACCACTGCCACCCTCTGGTTCATCACTGCCACCCTCTGGTTCACCACTGCCACCCTCTGGTTCACCACTGCCACCCTCTGGTTCATCAATGCCACCCTCTGGTTCACCACTGCCACCCTCTGGTTCACAACTGCTTCATCACTGCCACCCTCTAGTACACAACTGCCACCCTCTGGTTCACCACTGCACTTTCTGGTTCATCACAGCACCCTCTGGTAGATTATGGGGTGAAAGCACACCTGCCCAGTCAGCCTCAACAGAGACAAATTAATTCGAGGCTGGTTTATGTGTTGCTGAATTTGAGCTTCAAGTCCGGCACCTGTTTCCTTATCTGTAAGTGGTTGCTGTTGCGGTTTAATTTTTGTGACAGGAGCATTGTGCCATACTTGTAACTATTCTCTGACCCTGCTTCGAGGGTCAGAGCAGGGTCAGATAATAGTTGCAAGTAGGCTACGAACTCTGGAGGCGCCACTCAGGAAGCACTTACAGGATTACAGCAGGTGCCCAAGTTGAAGTTAATTTCTTTGTAACCATTTTGTAAATGGTTACAAAGAAATTAGCTTCTACTTGGGCACCTGCTGTAACCCTGTAAGTGCTTCCTGGAAAAAATGAGTCCCGCTCGCGGATTCGCGGATTTTTACGCAATTTTGCGAGATTCGCGGATCGCGAAATTGCGTAAAATCCGCAAATTTTGCGAGCGGAACAAATTTTTAGCCCATACTTAGATCAGACTTGTCTTATCTGTATCTTTGCATGTCTTGGAACTCCCTTGTGTCTCTTTTTAGCTTATGTGAAGAAGAATGGGGCGCCACCATCTCATCCATCAGTTCTGTATCAGAGCGTATTTGTAGGTACTGGCCATTAATCAGCATTAATCAGCAAGAAAAAAACTATCACATATCCAATCCACAGTAATAGAAAAACCAAGGAAACAGATATCCAAATATATATCCAAGGTAGGAGCAGATAAGTGTGTCACAGCTATGAAAAGCAATCACATATCCATGCAGGAGGAGTGTCTAAAATGGAAGAATCATCAAATGAATCTAAAGAAAAATCCTCTGGGCCCACATAATACCCAGAAGCAGTATGCTGAACAACTGGTGGTGACGGTACTTTTAAAGAACGGGTTAAATCCAAGAGTGGTGGATCTCTAAAAATGCCTTCACCTGCATAAGATGAAGTAGTCAGTTCAGTACTCACTTCAGTCGAGTTGCTAGCAGTTAAGGTGGATGCAGGTATGGACTGTAGTGCATGTCTCTTCCCCTTCAGCCGTGGAGAAACAGCTTTGGTGGTGCTCACTAGCTGCAGAGGAGTTTTCTCTATGGTAACAAGAGTAGTTAGGAACCCCCAAGGTCTCCTTGTGGCTGGCCTACTGTTGAGAATCAGCCACATGTTGTAACTTGATGTTATCAATGGAGACAAAAAAATTGTCTTTAGAACAAGTAAGCTGAGGCAAGATTGTAATTCTTGTACATTTAATGCCACAAAGACTGGGACCAGTGCTTGGTATGATGGACCAAACTCCTTCTATACCACCACCTTCTCTTGCACGAGATCCCCAACTCGTGGAATCCTGCCGGAAGAGTCTGGTTTCTCCTTGATCCTCACAGAGGCAGACGCCTTCCACTGCTCATTGGATTGGGTGTCACAGAACTTTTGTAGGTCCTGTAAGACAGCACAACATTTATTTACATCAAAGGGTGTGGCTGAAACCACAATGTCTGGAACATCAAGGTACAGAATGAACATTTTGATACCAATGAGGGCCTCATATGGGGTCCGGCCACCCAGAGATGTTTTTGGGAAATTGTTGAGAGCCTGCTGAACCTCATATAGGTGGTGGAACCTACTATGACCTGTGCCTAATATTCTAGCTATAAAGGACTGATTGAAGTCATGGTTCATCCTCTGCAAAACAGAATTGCACTCTGCCCTATATGGAGAAGAATAATGCACTTGTACACCCAGGGATGCCATAGTGTCCTGGTATGCTTTAGAAGCGACAGCCATGACCTGGTCAGAGTGTAATGTACTGCATACAGGTGAGCCGAATTGGGCATGGGATAAACATGCTCATACTGCAAGAATTCTTGTGTCTGTAAAGACGGGTCAAAGACACAGTCCACATCGACAGCTGTTAAGGATGTTGCTCATTGTATCCATCAAGGTTTCAGGGCTTTAGCTTTTGACATGCTAGCTTTTGTGACACTCTCCAAGGTTGGCATGGGAGTAATGACAATAATGTGTTTCCCTGTGGCCATTTCTTAAGAGTAGCCATCTGCAATACAGTCGTTATTTTTTCAGTGGAAGCAAAATGCATTGCTGCATTGGAAGATAAATGCAATTTATATGCCATCCGTACTGGTCCACCTAAGTTAAAAGTGATATAAGTGAATCCTAGTGCATCCGGTAAAACACAGACTAGGTTTTTGTTATTTGCACGCGTATGTAAGTGACATGGGGCTAGCAAATCAGATTGTAAAGATTTGAGAGCATCTGTGTGTTCTGAGATCCAAAGAGTACTGGAAAAATCAGGACAAATTAATTCTTATAGTGATTTAATGTGTTGGGCATAGTCAGGAATGTATGTTCGGCCAAAACTAAGAAATCCTAAATGAGGGTTGTAATTTCCATAACATATTTTGAAGTTGCAATTGTGCATACTTCTCCAAACTATGAGGGGCAAGGCTCTAACCTGAATGTGAAAATTCATATCCTAAGAAAATGACACAAAAAGCCATATGAAGTGAATTCTAAAATGTTGTGATCACCTCCTGCAAGTGGGGGTTTTACTCATTGTCCTTCAGCTAGATATCATCTACATAAGACAATGTGTCAGGGTCAATATCATGTAGAATTGACACAATGCAGGCAGCAAATAATCCTGGGCTATTCTTATAGCCCATAGGGAGCATTGCATAGTTTTTTTGAAAGCCAAGAGCAGAGAAGGCTGTGCAATCTCTGCTTTCAGGGGCTAGCTTGTGACTGAAAAAAACGTTGGAAATATCCAAGGTCGTTTTGAATTTTCTACAAACTATATGGTTAATTATTGTCGTACTGTGTGCATTTTGTATAGCAAAAGTGTGTGTATGACTGGTTAAATGTCTGTAGTCTAAGACTATTTGATATGAATGATCCAGGTTCAAAACAGGAAAAAGGCCAGTATTCATCTGAGAGATACAGGTTCAATTCCTCCCTGGTACTCCAACTGTAGGAATATTGCTTTAACGGGTACTTTAACATCTCATTTAATGGAATATTGTGGCTATACTTACGGGCTGGACCTTATGTGAATGATATAAGAAGAGTCCATATCCCATAACAAAAAACTAAAGATCCAAACAAGGAAAACCAGCTGGATCTGGAGGGTTGAGAAGGTCCTTCGTATGCAAAGGGGGTGGAGGGATAAGTCCTCCCAAGATAATTCAAATCAACCAACAAGTATCCCACCAAGTGTCTTGGGGGTTATTATATACAATGCAGGAGGAGATCACCCTAGCAACTCTAGATGTCATCTCAATTTACACGAACATCAAACCATCTTTTGGTATGTGGGCCATGGACTGGAACGTGAGTAAGGCCCCGGCTACCCAATGGCAACACACAAAAATGCTTCTGACCATGTATAGAATAGCTTATTCTATACAACAATTGTTTTATATTTGAGAGTCAGTGGTACAAACAGACTCAAGGTGTGGGCATGAGTTCCAAGTTCTCACCATCCTTCACCAACCTTTTTATGTTTTTTCTTAAAATACAATGGATATGGAATTGCGGTGGCAAAGAATGCAACCAACACATAGTCTACTGGGGCAGATATATTGTAATTGTAATTTATATTTATATAGCGCATTATCACCAACGGTCACTAGGCGCTTGCTTTGGGAACCCGTCCTGGTTTTTCCCTGTGAGATAACCCGTACTGGGCACCCCCAAGGTGAAAGCCAGGTATCCAGCCGCGGGGAGCCATAGTGGAGATTAAGCAAGCTATTGCCCAGAGTTGCAGAGTGTGAACCCGTGATTCGAGCAGGCACCGAAGCGAGAATTATCGAGTCCATGGACATTTGGGCTCAAGACCCTGCCGCGTCGGGAATTGAACCCTGGTCCCGGGTGTGACCTCTGCTTCATGGTCTGCCTCTTCTAACCATTGAGCCACACTTGTCCACTATATTAATGACTGCCTCCTGCTTTGGTCAGGGATTGAAGAAAAATTGCAAGAATTTTAAAAATACATGAACTCCAACACACTGGGTGTCCAGTTCACACACCAACATAGCAGTACACACATCATCTTCCTAGCTGTGGAACTATACATCAGCAATGGTACTCTGCACAGCAAATTGCACCGGAAACCCACGGCATGCAATTATGTCCTTCATGCCACTGGTGCTCACCCCTCTCACCAAATCAGGGCCATCCCCTTCAGTGAGTTCACCAGAGCCAGGAGGAACTACAGCGAGGAGACTGAGTTGCTCTCTTGCCTTTAACTCCATGAAAAGCAGATTCAGAGCCAGAGGTTACAATTCATCTACCCTCACGAAGGCAGAACGAGTTCTGAAAATTCCAATAAGGGAGACCCTTAAAGACAGAAAGAGCAATACACTATCCAACCAACCAGTCAGACTCATCACCAACCACAATGAGCTAACTCTCAAACTATTGCATAGCATGAGGAAACATTGGAATATCCTTTTAGTTGACAAATTATTAAAAAGCTTCACCACAAAGAGACCCAAAATTACATACAGAAGAGGGAAAACATTAAAATCTATTTGCAGTCCAATGGTTCCCCTAGTCATCAAAATCAGGGACTGGCTCACAACCCACTGCCAGGGTTTTCACAAATGTGGTTGCGGTGGAGTTTGCAGGTGAGCCACTTGCAAACAAATTTTCATCGGACCTGATGGGCGGGAGTATAAAATCAGAGAGAACATAAACTGTTTCCAAATACGTTGTTTACATAATCGTACACAAATGCAACAAATGTAAATGTATTTGAGCTTGTAAAGCGCACTGCTACCCGTCCGTAGGTTTCCTGTCGCTGTATAACTCTGGGGAACCCGTCCTGGCTTTCCCTGTGGGATGGTCCCTGCTGGGAGTCCCAAAGGTGGAGCCAGGTATCCCCGGGGCTGTTGTGGAGATTAGGCAAGCTAATGCCCAGAGTTGCCGAGTTGAACCCCTGATTAGAGTAAGCACCGAAGCGGGGAATTATCGAGTCCGCTGACCCAAGTCCACAACCCTGCCGCATCAGGAATTGAACCCTGGTCCCGGGCCGACTTCTGCTCCTGGGTCTGCCGCCTCTAACAAGTGAGCCACACTACTCCACTATACATAGGCAGCACCTTTAGGATGCAGGAACAACGAATAAGTGATTACATCAGGGCACTCAAACAGCACAATGAAAAGTATCCAATGGCAGTACATGCCATGAAGTGCAAGGCCGAAGGTCCTTACAAACAATTCAAATTTTTTGGGATTGAACAGGTCCATCCTATATATATATAAGACCAGGCGTTTACATAATATTTTTTAAACACTACACTACATCATGATGTGGTAACAGTTCATTTGTGTGCTTAAAAAACAGTGACCCCTCTAAACACATACTGATTATGTATTTTCCTTTGACCCTGTGTGGTGCACTGCTGTCTTTATGCTATATTTGTACTATACAAATACCTTATAGCTTTGTATATATGTAACACATAACCAAGGAAACAAATCCTACTTTGTCCGTTGATGCGCATCAAGGCTTGGATCTGTATTTAATTTACAAATTGCATGAAATGTAGCTGTGACTGCATGCAATGTTGTCTAAAATAACCTTGCAGTTGAATTTAAACACATATTATTGTTTATTGTGTTAAATAGTGCCTTCCTACCGTATTCATTGCATAGACTATGAGTAGTTTGCTTGGCTTCCCCAGGGATATCAAAACAATTGAACTTTTAGAAAATAATTTTTATCCAACATTTGATGTGTATTCTTTTTAAAAATCAATAGGAGACAAGATTTTGGCTCACATTAGCCAAGACCATGCATTCTCCTGTGTTCTGAGCCCGTTTTTGTTGGCTTTAGTACCCTGCACATTTTACCACTACTAACCAGGCCTAAAGTGTTTGTGCTCTCTCCTTTAAACATGATAAAATTGGCAGACACCCAATTAGCATATGTAATTTATTGTACGTATTTTAATAAAGTGGTACTACAAGTACCCAGTGCCTGAAAATGAATTGCTACTCATGGGTTTGCAGCACTGATGGAGCAACCCACTTCAGTAGCCTTACAAACATGTCCCAGGCCTGCTATTGTAGCCTGTGTGTGTAGATTTAAACTGACAATTCAAACTGGCAAATAAACCTTTTGACAGACCTAAACCTTCCCTTTTAATACATATAGGTCACCCCTAGAATAGGCCCTAAATACTCCATAGGGCAGAGTGTGGTGTATTTCAAAAGTACGACATGTACTTTTATGTTTTACATGTCCTGGTAGTGAAAAGCCCTCACATTTGTTTTTTCCACTATTGCAAGGCCTTCCTCTGTCATAGGACAACATTGGTTTACCTTTTTAATCTTTGCATTAATGGCCTCGTAGCTGCACTCCTCCTCCAGGGCAAAGATTACCCCCAGATAGGGGGCCGCCCTATTCCTGCATTATTGTATGTGGATGATGCCGTTTTGATGGCACGCACTCAAAACTGCCTTCAACGTGCCCTGGACGGTTTAGTATGTTTATGAGGGATCTAGGTCTCAAAACTAATATAGCTAACACCTATGTCATGAGATGCAGTCAAGGGACCCAGAGGACCCGTGAAATGTATATTGATGGCGAAAAGCTATCATCTATAAAATGTTTTTCCTATGTAGGCATACTTTTTAATCATGGGCAGCAGCTGTATTTGCCAAAAAATTGGCATTCTCTAGATCCACAACAGCGTTGCTATCGTTTGCTAAAAATTTAGGTAGGAAACCTCCCCCAGAATTGCTATATATATATATATATATATATATATATATATATATATATATATATATATATATATATATATATATATATATATATATATAAAGTAAAATGCGTGACTATGGCAATTTACGGGGCTGGGGTGTGGGGCTTCGCAAATTCTATTTCCATACAAACAGTCGAAAATAATTTTTTAAGGCACATTCTCTCTGTACCACCTAGTACCTCTTCCTTTATTTGCCATGATGAGCTAGCACAACATTACAAAGTGGATCTTTTAAAAATTGAGCCTATATTGTTGTGGCATAGAGTTTGGTGCAAGTACCAGACAAAGTAAAATAGGGCAACTTTAAAAGATATTCTTAAATCAGAGAGGGCACTTACAATACCTTGGCTCAAATTTGTTCATGATTTTATGAATGATCTGGGACACCCAGAATATTTCCTAAACCGTATATCTATGACGGAGATCCCAAGAAAGACTTTAACGAAAGATGGTCTCCAGCTTCTGGAAGCAAATTGATTGGTGGGGGAAATTTCAGAAAAAACAACATCACCTGTTATTACGAACCACTATGGAGATGGAGCCTTATTTATTATTTGTACTGGGCACTTTTGATAGATTTCTTTTAACTAGGTTCAGACTGGGAATCATACATAGACGTGTCATTTCCTAAACTAAATGATTGGTCACGTGAATTAATACTGTGCCCCTGTGATAAAATGTCTGTCCAATCTACTATGCATGTAATCCTGTTTTGTAAATTCTACCTGGAACAGCGGAAAGTCTGGATGATTCAATTTTTAAAAAACTTGGGTCTCAGACAATGCCGCCAAGCCATGTACGTACTACAGCTATTAGATAATGAACACATAGAGTGGAGACTAGCACAATTTTAAAAAGCTGTGTTTTATATCAGGAATAGAAATATTCCAGAATGCTAATGGCTGCAATTGGTTTCCTTTTTTTTAACGGTAAATGAATTGTATTTCTTTAAATTTTTTGTATTGAATCTGTAATGAATTTTGTATATAATTGTGCTGTGCTTTTATGTCTGTTTTAAATAGCAGCCGAATAAAGCTTTTCTTGAACGTGAACTACCTTACTACATTTAATAAGTGATAACTTTTGATTGGGAACTGGTAGTCAAGTAATGTTGGTGTCTGAGGAGTTGTCATTTAAGACCCTCTTTTTATAGCAAAGTTGGATTTTATGTAATAGTCTGAAAGTGCCAGTTTTAGAAAGTTGCCATTTTCTTGTCCTAGCCATTTGCAGCCCGATTCCTGAGTCACATGACAAGGTGTAGTTGACAGTTGGCCTTCACGTACTTCGCCTCCTGACAGCATTACAATATAGAGTCTGCAGGTTGGGAAATCTGTGACTTGTTAGGGGAAGAACCTGTCAGCTACCGCACTTGCACTTCAAAGACACTGACTGAACTCACACACAAAGGGCTTCAAACAAGCCCATTGTTCCCCCAGACAGACTGGAACCAGCACAGAGAGGCAGTACATTCCAGACACCTCTGATGGTAGAAACCCAAGAAGCTTCTCCCACTTCATAGTTGGAACAAAGCATAAGAATGGGACACTTTTAGACCAACTATTCTGCCATTTCTGGAGCTTTGGAAGACTCAGTAGAAGGACTGCTCTGCTGCTATGCTGCCCTGTTGCAAGAAGGACGGCCCAGCTGCTCTGCTGCTTTGCTGCAAGAAGGACTGCTCTGCTATACTACTTCCTGAGGAAGAAGGGCTGAAGCTATAACTAGACCCCAGGACCACCAGAGTGTCTCCAAGGGTTAGTTAGATGTCCTCTTGTTCTGAGTTACAGGGACATAACTGGCTCTAATGCGCCGATGCAACCTGTTGCAGCTCACCACAGGACCGTGCATCGCAACTCAAGCTCAATGAACAGCAACAACCCAGCTTTATGCCTCTCGAGGCCAACAACTGACCCAGTACGACACATCTCAATGCACCATGATGCTGACTCACATCACAGCCTCTGATCACAGGCTTTGCAAGCACTCACCCAGTGTGATGCATCTTGACTCTGACAACAAGCCCAAATTGGCACCTCTAGATTTGGCACGGACACATGTTGACGAAAGACCTAGCAGGACCAGTGCCCTCATCGACCTCGATGCTGCGCATCTGACCTCTGCGCCCCTCATTGTAAGCTCCCATTAACGGCTACAGCAACCTCGACTGACCGCAATGCATCTTGAGACAGAACCTCGCATCACACCTCCTACCAACAGCTCTTCCATGCTCATGCTGTGTAGGCCAATACAAGGGCTTTGCATCTCACTGCATCCTTTTACAGAGGACTAAACTGATTTCTGTATCTATCCCATGCTCCATCTCAGTCAGCCTGAAATTGAGACTTGGACCCTGTCCAGCACAACCAGTGACTCTTGCTTCTAAGCGATACTTTTCTTCAAACCTATAAAATTGCATGTCTTCAGTTCTACTGATTGGATTTTTTATTGCTTTGGATCCAAATAATTTATTAAAACCTACTCTACTTTTCTAAATTGGTTTGGATTTTTTCTTGCGTGGTGTTTTCACTTTAATTCTCTTTGTGTGCTGCACAAATACTTTATATATTGTCTCTAAGTTAAGCCTGCTGCTTTTGTGCCAAGCTACAAGAGGGCTAGCACAAGTTAATTTGGCAATTTTTTATAGTTCACCCTTGTAGGAATTGGGGCTGTTGATTGAGTAGGGAAATAAGCATCAAACAAAGGCATGTCAATTATGCGGATATCACATTGAAACTCTGACCCACCTGCTGTGTGTTTGCGAATCTGTGAAATCAGAAAGAAGGAAACTGCTGAGAAGGGTTTTTAACGATTTAAATATCCACACCTACAGACAGGCGGAGACAAGTTGGATGGGTGCCGCATCAAACATTTTAATATGTAGGGGGATAAAATGTATGATAGTGGTAGAAAGCTTACTTATAAAAATGGGCAAAGACTGAAGGCCCGGTGCCACAAAGGAAATAAGTAAAAAAAAATTATGAACTGAAAAAGTTTTTTTATATGAAATATGTTTTATATGCTTTATGGTTTGTGAAAACCAAACAAAGTTATTTTTGACTTACTGACTGACTGACTGAGTAGGGATTTGCCCCCTCAACAATCAACCCAATTTCTCAAAAATGAGTATTGACGTGACAGTTGGAGATGGTTCTGGAAAAAACTCAAGAAGCAAACAAAATATCTGTCTGCCCAAAAGCCAGATCTTGATCTAGATAACATTGACTTTATTTCCTAATATAATCAGCTAAATAACAACACAATAAAAATCTAAAAAAGACCAGATGGGAACCACAACTATTATTCACTGGCAACCACTCACCTGTCCCAACAACTTGCCAGCAGCTTATCCCAAACGTTCCCTTCTTGAACATTGCTATCCTCTCCTCACTCGATCAGTCCACTTTGTGCCACTCACACCACTTGCACCATTCCTTTCCCAGCATCATACATTGCTACAACCACTGCAGCAGTCCCCTGTGCGGCTGCTACCATCCTACCCACTGTTCACTGCCAACAAGTCCCATAAAAAAATGAATGCCAGCAACATTCATAAACTTTGTGAGATTTCATAGGTGATAAATGTTGTGTGAATGTTGGCAAATGGGATACTGGTGTAAACTGAAATTGTCTTAGAAGAATAGCAAAACTACAGCCTGGGGATATTTTCGACTCCCCTTCGAATATGTTGCATAACTTTTGATCATGAAGAATGCTCTCATATATTCTTTTCATGGTAGATACATGTACGTAATTTCCTCATATCTTCTACCTGCGCTGGGAGGGGTGCCTTTAATCAATTTTGCAAGATGTCCTGATGAGGATACAGACCACATAAAAAAAATCTGCACTACTAATCAATGAGCCTTAATGTATAAAGGGTGAATTTAGCAACATGAGGGGTCAAGTTGTGGACCTGGAAGCCTCATCTTTAAAAAAAAAATAGGATCATTTAACTTCCTGTTTTTTTAAAAGTTAACTTTATTGGCATTTAAATTTCATAGAGACAGTGTAACAGCCAGATGTTGAGACAACAAAGTGGTACCCTATTCCCCTTTATCCATCATCTCATTGGGTTTAGTCTCATCATCTTCAACCTTACAATACATTATCTGTACAAATCATGAGTTCTGAATAGGGGGAGTTGACATTCCCACCCGCATCTCCTCCATTGATGTTATGTGTACCTCTGATACACGCTCACAGATATTATGCCAATCTTAACTTGGGTATATCCCTCCCTAGCCCTCTCTCCCCTCCCATCCTCTCCCCTCCAATCCCAACTATAATCCCGGCTATACTGGGCGTTTGCATCGTTGTTATGCACTAATCCTTAGTGTCAGGCTTGTATCATGCTGTATCCTCAGCCTAACTTCCCCTTTGTGGCGAGGCCTCGGTCCCATGCGTGGACTCTTGGGTCCCAGTGTCCTGCTCCTTCTTCAGATCCCTTAATATTTGATACCATGCCAGGACCGCCATTGAAAGGCTGTCTGAAAGGGACATTATAATCTCTTCGGTGGTACATGAGAAGGCAACGCCCTATTGTAGAGTATTATATTTCGACCAATGGTCAGCTTGGCTGTGCATCGTAATAAGGCGGTGGCCCGTGGCACTAGATCTGGGTCAGACAGTAACCGGCAGCTTGAGGGTTGCAATCCGACTGACAGCATAATAAGGCCCTAAGTTATTTAAAGGTAGTTGCATGGAGTAATAAGTATAGAGGAATTAGGTTGGGTGAAATGATTTTTTTGCAGATACTTGTAACACAACGATTATAGTGACAGCAAATGCAACTGCTGATTACATAGCAACCAAGATCCACCCCATGTACTTCTACTCAAAATATACCTGTTCAAGGAGTAGATTATTGTAGCATTAATGAAAACGTATGGTATTAACTGTCCTATTTACGAATGGACAAGTGTGAAGCATTCTGCTAATCTGGTGTGTGCTTTTTTATGTAAATACTGGCATACTTTACAGATTCAATGTATATGATGGACTCTGTGGTTAACGTTTTTTGTTATATGACACACATCTCTTCTGGACATAGATTAGCGGAGAGTTGCTCACCTAATTATAATATTCAAAGGAACTACAATGTGCCACTTTGTTCCCGACTCACTATACAACAATTAGCCTCATGAAGGCATTGGAACTATGGGTGAACCCCAAGTATAAATGGAGTGAAAGCTGTAACCGTACTTGCTAAAATGTAAGAAGTCATAAATAAATTCTTATTAAAATTTGTTTTTAAGATTTTTTTAAATCAATAAGACATGCCACGATTTGATATTAATTCAGATCAAGAAAACTGGGATCATATTTATGAAAAAATGTCGGAGCGCAGAGCTGCGCCATATTTGGTAGCACTACGCTCTGACATTTTCATAACGCAGGCATATGCTGTACTCACAAGATTACAGGACACCTCTGTGATTTCCCTAGCGCTGGCGCTAAATTTAGCTGCTTAGAGCTAATCCAGGCCCCCCTGCACAATAGCGCAATGATGCCTGCATTGCAGGGAATGATTGTTTATGTGCATGAAGGTGTCCCTTCCTCGGAAGGGGGTAACGGATGTTTTAACTAGGAATCACATTTTTACTCCACCATTATCAGCACACCTGATCTTATTAGACATTCAAGATGTCCATAGTCAACATAAAGATTTAATAACTATAGTATATGCCTGCGCTAGGCTAGTCATAGCTAGATCCTGGATATCAAGGAGCTCACCGAAAGTAATAGAATGGTGGATTCTGATAAATGTAATAAATGTAATGGAACTCTCGTTAGAAAGACTCGAGGTCCTAAGGATTTGATAAAGAAGGAAAAAATGTGGGGTACTTTCTTTGAACTGTGAAATTCAGGATATAAATGTTAGAAGAAACCAGCTAAAACATTTTGTTCGTATTTTCTAAAGTATACTCTTGAAACTTAATAAGGTCGCTCTCTGTCTCAGATATTATTTTGTTAGTCTACATTTGTTTTTCTTGTTTGTATTTGATATACTATGTAAATTCAATGAAGATGTTCTTCCTGCAATAATAAAAATAATTAAAAAAAAAAAAAGTGTCCCTTCCTGCACATAAACAATCATTAATGGCATGTTGCTCTTTCTATGTGAGAAAACCCAAAAACGAGGAGAAATAAAAGTATTTCTGCTTGTTTTGCCATTCTAACGCCTGCTCTGGTCTGGAGTTAGCTTTTGGTGCTGTCTCAGATTTACACCTCCTTGAACCTTGCAAATCTGCGGCCGTGTCAAAAGAATGGGGGTTGCGGTGGAACCCCACAGCAACACCAATTAGATGCCCTTTTTGCAATAAGTGATGCATGTACAGGTGCCTGATTTACAAGGCGGCGTTAAGCTACAAAAAGTAGCTTACTGCTGCTTTGTAAATATGGAGAAGGGCATATCTCCACCAGAATGTAGCTAAAAGTGACTTTCTGGTGGTGATATTCTCTTGTAAATATGCCCCCAAGTCTGTTCCATATCTTTACTATGAACTCCGAGGTGACAAGGTGATCCAGGACTTTCCAGAACAATAAATGCTTTTTGACATCAAACCCAACCCTGCTTTGTATATTTTTTGATCAAAATGGATGCTTCCTAGATATGTTTTTAGATGCTTAGCATCCATTACCATTCTCAATGAGCTCATCAGATCTGCGGCTGCTGTATATCTACCATAGAAGCCTAATTCAGAGGGATCCGTTAATGACAACACCTTAATTGCAGTGTTGTGTTTGCACTTTGTGTTACCAAGACTGAGGGCACTGGTAATTCCAGGAGGAAAAACAGGGCCGGACTGGCTTCCGGGCAGTTGAGTGTGCTGCCGAGCAGGGGGGTTATTTCGTTGATGGGGACCTGTGTGTGCAAAACGAAATTCGTTTTGCTTTTTTTATTACAAAACGCATGCAGGTCCCCATCAACGAAATGAGCTCACACCACGGAGAAATCCTCCCCCTGCTCGGCAGCACACACAACTGCCAGGTAACCAGTCCGGCCATGAGGAAAAATTACCAAGGTATTATAACCTATCCCCCATTAGACATCATTGATTTCTGGATGTTATCCTGAAACTCCAGTCATTTTTCCTCTGGCAAATTCCTCAAGGTTTGACCTGGAGAATTCATCCAAGGTAATGTCACATGCGCTAAAAAAGACATGTAGAATTAGGTCAAATTAGCAGGAGACTTGAAATGTGGGTGTTAAAATCTCGAATAGAGCAGGCACACAGCATTATTCAAACTTTTTTAGGCAAAAATATGCTTCATCATCATCCCTCTGGCTGTGATTGACTGGCTCCTCTCCACTTCCCTCTGCAGTCTTCCTCTGGAGGTAACTCACTGGGGAAGTCTGTTTGTCCTTTTACAGTTGCTTGAGTTATTCCCCATTATGGAGTCCACTGATAAATTGGAAGTAAGGCAGAATACCCTGGCGGGGGATAATGTGCCTTACAAATAAAGAAAACATGAGTAATTCAAGGATTTCATCAATCACATGTTTTGCTCTTCGACTTTCAGACATGTACTGATTCTGAATGTTCACCTGCAAAAGGAGTCTTTCCAATCTGTTTTCAGGGTGCTCTGTCATTCTAGAGCACACAGAGCAGGAAATCACAATCTTCAGAGATTTCTCTGGCAGAGAGTAACATGAGATAAGAGTTAACTACTACACAGGACGTTGTTCTGAAGCACCACACAAATGCAGGTATTACAGATAAAGGCAAAGGTCCCTACACACCGGATCAGAAAACTACAGTGTTTTATCCTAGGGCATCCCACACCCAATGCAACAGAAACCTACTCCACAAATGATGAAAACATCGGGGTCCCAAATTTACTCAAAGTTCATGCAACGCAGTGCAGTAAGAGAGGTGGCTAGGCTGAATGAATGAGAGAGAGCAGAACTGCAGCATATTTACACGCATGTTTTTTCCTAGCATGAAAACAATCCTTACCCTAAAAAAGGCACCCTTCTCGCTTCTCATTTCCGCACTCATACAAGGAGTAAAAAATGAGGAGAAATAAATATATTTCTCTCTGTTATGCCATCCTCTGGAATATGCACCATTTTGGAATGAGCTCATGTTTGCACCTCTTTGTAAATATGGGTTTGCATTAAGATGCATGGGTGAATGCATTAGAACGCCTGTGCTCCACCCATGTAATGCCTGTCTGACGTAAGGTAACAAATGGGAGAGCTATGACTTGCCTTATTGTATGTATGTATGACTTGTCTGGTTGACAGAGGTATGCACCTTGCCCAAGAAGGAACTACAGCTTTAGTCAAGGTAAGATAAATACACACCAAAAGACAACCTGTGCTCAGCCTCTGGTAGCTTGGCATAGAACATACTGGCTTATGTCAGGAGGCAATGCATAAAGTATTTATGCAACACACACACACAATAACACAATGAAAATACCACAGAAATACTCCACACAGGGTGCAGAAAATGTAGAATAATTGTATGAGTAAAGCGAGATCAAATCTACAAATAACCATTAAGTAGACCTGAAGTTATACATTTTTAAAGAATAATTCAAATCATAGTGCTTAGAGTCATAAAGCGCCAACCGGGGACTTCTGCTCACGCTAGATTAGGATAAGTCCAAATTTCAGGGCAACCATGATGGAGCGTAGGCCAGCTACAGGATACTTGCAGGTCCTGCTGAAAAAGTGCCTTTGATGGAGGAGTTGTTAATGCCAAAGGCTCGATGAGAGGAGTCGACGAGATGCCACATCGATGTCAATACCGTGGATGGAGTCGATGCGTTAATTCTGAATGGCACAGTAAATGGGACTACGTAGATGAACCCCTTGCCTATGAAGGTGATGCACCGTCATCGAGCCGTGCAGTCCATGATCGTTGAGTCACACAGTCCTTCAAAGCGATGTTGTCGGACAGCTGCTGCATTGGCATTGAAGGAAATGCTATGGTTCTGATCATTGCAAAGTCGTTGATGCATGGGTTCTACTGGGTAAGTACGGAAAACAGCACTTCCAAGGACCCAGGACTGCATTGGCACCACTTGGCATGACAGGATTCACAGATGCCAGAGTCCAGATTCTGTTGCAGGGTTGAAGTAAGTATTTGATGGCCCTGAGACTAGAGAACAGGTGGGAGCTAGCAAGCCCTAGAGGTCACTGCGTTCATGTGAGATGGGTTTAGTCCTTTTCCTCAGCTGAGGCAGAGGGTAGACAGCAGCTTTCAACAGTCAGCACATCAATGCAGAAAAGCAGTTCTTCCAGAGTAGCAGTCCCACATAGTCACAGTCCTTGTAGCAGCACAGCTCTCCTTATTTCTGGCAGAGGTCTTAACAAGTCAAGTAGTGTACTGACTCGGTAGGGTCAGAAACCCAGGGGTATATTATCAAGAACGGCGTTAAAATTATCAACGCTTTAGCGGCAGGAAACTGCTGCTAAAGCGGCAATAATGGACTTGATAATATGCCCTTGTGAATTCCCATAGAAGCCCAGGTTCTGGTGTGAACCTGGGCTTTTATGGGAAATCACAAGGGCATATTATCAAGCCCATAATCGCTGCTTTAGCTGCAGTTTCCTGCCGCTAAAGCAGCGATATTTTTAACGCCGTTTTTGATAATGTGCCCCTCAGTACTTATAACCATATGTGCCTTTGAAGTGGAGGGGTGACTACAAAGAATGAGTTTTTGAAATTTTGAATAGGCCCTTTCTTCCCAGTCATGGTCCCAGACTGTCAGTAGGGGCAATCAGCCGTTTGTGTCGGGACAGGACACTACCTATTCAGTTGCAAGTGTCAGCTCCTCCCTCCCTCCTGCCCAGGAAGAGCCATCAGAATACAAATGAGTGTTCAGACACACTAACCATCCTGTGTTTGTGGTTGTACTAGGTAATGTACAAAGTGAAGCTGTCACTCACCCCAGATGTGTATTGGAGATAGACTACAGGCACACAGAGCACTAAGAGCCATATGTATGAACACATTTGCCCATAAACACAGAATGGGTAAAACCTGTTCATACATCTGGCCCTAAGAGCAGAGAAATGTGCACTTTCTAAAAGTGGCATTTCTAAAATAGTAATGTTAAATCCAACTTTACCAGTAGAAATTATTTATCATTACCATTCCAAAGATGTGAAACATGACACAGCTACTCATTTCTAAACAAGAATTACTGGTTGAAAGTGTATAAGGAATTCCCAATGCTAGCCTGTGAGAGGAGTACGCCTCACAGTAATGAAAAACGACTTTAGGTGGTTGTCACTACCAGGACAAGCAAACTTAAAGGTATGTGTCCTACCTTTTACGCAACACCCTACCTTATGAGATACCTAGGGCCTACTGTAAGAGTGACCTATGTGTAATAAAGGGGGAGTCAAACTGGAAACGGCAGGCCAGAGACATATTTGAAAGGCTATTATTGTGGGTGTCACAATAAGTGCTGCAGGTTCACAAGTAGCGTTCAATTTACAGGCCCTGTTTCTAATGTATGCCATTCTTCAAGGGACCTACAAGTACATTAAAGGCGCCAAACAGTTATATACCATTTTTCAGAGAAGATGCACATGCACTTTAGCACTGGTTAGCAGTGACAACGTTCTCAGACTCCTAAAGACAACATAAACTAGGTCAGAAA
This sequence comes from Lissotriton helveticus, assembly GCF_964261635.1. Classification (NCBI taxonomy): domain Eukaryota; kingdom Metazoa; phylum Chordata; class Amphibia; order Caudata; family Salamandridae; genus Lissotriton; species Lissotriton helveticus. The sequence goes on from NC_136062.1 coordinate 431,426,289, forward strand.
AAGAGGAGGAAGGCAAAACGTTTTGGATGACTGTTCAGAGAGAGCCATTGCCCATCACTTGTGTTCTTTTTTTACCAAGTCACACAATCCAAACAAATAAAAAAGCAATTATTTTGTGTCAGGGCACGTTAAAGAAGTGATATAATCAGATGCAAAATTCTTGTAAATCCAGGCCTTGAACTTTAGTGGCTCTTCTTGTGTGCAATGCAATCCCACTTGCAATCAGCAAGTTACGGCCCTATCAAGACATCAGAAAAAAAATTAATCCAGACACACAAATGCTCAAAGTCATCCTAACAGGACGATTTTGGGTCAGAGACGTGTGCCATGCTGGTGCAGTCATTCATCTTTCACTAACTGTGAGCTGTTTTGATTAACCCCTTGCGTGCGTGTGACGGCCAACATTCTTAGTGAGCAGTACCTCGGTAGTGCTACGCATGTCCATTTGGCCAACGCGGCCCCGCACACTCAATAGAACTCCCGCACCGCGGCGGAATTTGCGCCACAGTTAATAAATTAATTTCTGCAAAGCACTATAAATATTATTAGAATATTAGACTGCTAAATGCATGAAATATAAAAGTGGAGTTGAAATTACCCCAGAGTCAGACCCCTCTTTAACACCCCCTCTTCCTCCTACTACTCTCTATGGAGTAGCTGTGTGTGTTATAAAATGCAATCATCAACATCATCAACAACAACAACAACCCACCGCTCCAACAAAACTTGACTCAAGTTCTCCGGCTTCTTCGTGACCCTGCTGTCATTCTCGGTAATCTGCATTCACGCATTAGCTGATGTGACCATATATTTTTTATTTCAGGATGACAGAGGCATTCAAAATGAAATGATGTTTTCTAAAGAGAATAACAGATGAAACAGACTGAAGGACAAGGACGCCATTTAATGAAAGGATTGTAATGGCTGTGCGCTCTCCCCGAAGCGCGCCTGCAAGGCGGAAATGATTTCTTTCATCCCACGATGCTTGAAATGGTGATTTCATAAGACTCTATAAATTTGATTTTCAGTTCCTTTTAGAGTTCATGGTTTTTGAATAGTAAAGCTTCAACAATGCATAGGAAGGCGCACACTCCATAAACAAAGAATACACTGCAGCACAGAGACAAAAAATAAACTAATCTCAAACCATGACTGACATTCAACCTCTGAATTACCTGAAAGATCTGAAGAAGGATAGATTTTTCCAGGCAGCAAGTTTACTTATAATGATCAAACAATATAATATGCAAGGGATATTGGTACAGTTTGTGCCAAGCACTGAATGACTACATCAGTTCCAGAAAGACCTGCAGGCTGCAGCAGAGGACACCCCTGTATAATGTGTATTAGGTCTGGAGATTTTGTTCTCACCCACTCAGTCACTCACTGACTCACACTCACTTTCTCAGGGGGAACAGCGTTTACAACGCAACTTTTACAACGAAGTACCTTTACGACACAACCATTACAACACAACTTTTACAACGACTAGCGCAGGGGGGCGCTCTAGGATAGGGAAGAGTTTTAATTTACTATCCAACACCTTCCCTACTATCCACGGGGACTGGAGTTGGAATAGTAAATTAAACTATTCACAATCCAGCGCCCCCCTACGCAAGTCGTTGTAACGACTTGCGTTGTAAAACTTGTGTCGTAAAGGCATGCATTGTAAAAGCATGCGTTGTAACGACGTACATCCCTTTCTCATTCGCCATGGTTCAGCCAAGCGTATAAGGAATTTCCTCTCCGCTGCGTTTTTCATGTCAGTTCCACAGACATGAAAACCGTGGCGGAAAGGAAACAAATGGGGCCTTACAGGACCTCTGGTGCCTCACAACATGTGCCCCCCATGTGCAGGCACACCAGTTCCTTCACGGCATGAACGTTACAGGCAACGCCGTGCAGGAACCTTGTGTGGTGTTCCCATTGTGGTGCCTTTTACAAAGAGGCACCGCCACGGAATCTGTCATGCTTCCAGCCCACTAGACCACTTTTAAGTTGTAATCAGACAACCAGGCAACAGCGACTCTTGGCAGTGCAGGGGTGTGGCGTTGGCGTGACGCCGACACAGCCAAAAGTCGGGCCCTAAGACTCAATCTCATAAACATCCAATCACCCTTCATCACACTAAATCACTCTCTCACACACACTGACACACTCTCTCACACTCATTTACATACAGACAGAGCAATTTAGGGATTTCATTCCCTTGCTGTCTCTGCATGTATCCATGTGGTATTTGTATAAACAGACCTCACCAAAAAGCAGCAGAGTGCGGAATAGGGTCAGAGGCATTAATAGCCAATTCATGATTGAAGGGAAGTGTGGGTTTTGATAGTGGATGTGGACTTTCACTCTATTGTTATGCACTGTTGTTTATATTTGTGTCTTCGTTTTAAAATGAACATAAAGTGGTGAAAAAAGTATGTTTTCCGCTCTTTCCTGCAATAGATTGAGTTTGGGGTACTATGGATGGGTACACGTATGTTATTCCACATCCCGGGTGCATGAAGAGAGAATTCATCTGAGAGAGGAGGGGTCTGCAGACCCATGTATTCTGATATAGCTGTTTAATGTAGGATTAAATTAATCTATGTATCCCCTTGTGGGTACGACTTTCCGCCTCACACGAAAAACTCTCAAAGGATTTTCACGTTTTTGGGGTTGTTTGTACTTGAAACTTGTAATGCATTTTATTATTACTGTGTCATGTGATTATTTTGTTACAGAGTTACTTAGAGATAATTTGTCATATATTAATGAATAATTAGCAGAGATATTTGATGATAATCTTTTCTTCTTGTTCCTCTGTATTAGAGAGCCACAGCCAACATGTGTTTTACCCTGTCATGGCACACAAGCAGGGGGCTTTTTCAGGGCTGGTTAGATTTGGTCTGAAATGTCAGTCTTTTACCCACTATGTGGACTACAATATAAGGGGAATTTGTTCATGTAACTGTCTTCGGTATTAGAGGTCTGGACAAACTGTCATGATGGCGGTTTTGGGTAAAAGGCCAACTTTTCAGACCAAACCTAAAAAGCCTTGAAAAAGCCTTGGCCTACGTGTAATGACAGAGCAAAACATTTAAAGGGAGAAGGCCTTTTACATTGTTTTTCAGTTTTTACACTTCTCTGACTCCTATCAGATAAGGTCCTGGCTGCGGGTGTGCTGAGAAACACCAGATGTGGTGGTTTGTAAGCCCTTTTGGTGGGAAAGCTGGTCATGATGCTTTTATAAATGATACAAGAGCATAAAATGTCCCTAGACGTGTTATAATTCAGCGTTATAATGGTGTTCTCAGACAGCTATTGTCAGACAAAAACCTGCAACACAATATACAGCAGTAACAGTATGTTAGTGGAGCACAGTAAAACAACCCAAAAACAATTTTATATTAAAAAAAAGTACTCTTTTATTTTAACAATTGTAAAAAGAGGGATTAACCTCCACAGATTAAAAACAATATACAATACATATTGAGAAAACAGAAGGTCGACGCGGCGTTTCGGTGAGTATTCGATATGTCACCTTCTTCAGGACAGTTTTCTATATAACAGAACAATGCATTATTTACAGGCTCAAAAATTACTATCGAACACAAAAACAAGATAATAACGAGAGAGGGTAAATACCAAATTACCACCCCTCCCTTCTTATCACAATCTGTATATACTAAAATACATTCTGTCAACTGGTGGCACGAGAATATACTGCACGTTGGAAGCCACCGTTGGAAAAATGGAAAAGAAAGTCATATACCCTGAATAATAGCCTTACGTTACGAATTTAAAAGAATCTTTTAAGGGATTTCTTATTTATCAACCAAAGTATGATGTATAGTGACTGGAGTTCCAAAACATCTACTGTTTGCAGTGCTGGAATATACACGTACTGTATTAAAAAAAGGAATGGGAGCAATATTAGCAGATCCTCAGGCATTATTTAGTAGGATTTCTATCTAAAGACTAGGATCTCGTTTACCTTTATAGCCTTGATAGATACAATTTTCCCACCTTTTATGTATACAAGGGCCTCTGAAAGTAATACCCAAAGAACTTTACTATATTAGTGCTCCAAGTTACAGAGTTGCAGAATACAGTCCCTAGATCTTTTATAAACGCTTTTATGAACGCATTTTTAAATGATGCATCTGGCTCTAAAAATGATACGTGTTGGCAAGGGGAAGCACTGGAGTTCCATCACGGTTGGTGTGATGTTGTCCTATTTCTTCAGACCTTATTAAAGTGTGATAAAAGAATATAGGGTGCCTTGTCATGGGCCTATGTGGATTCTGAGAGCACATGTAGCAGGGCATTACTGCCACAGATGGCTTTAGAGTATTGCGATCTGTGCATCTGCACCTGGCTTTGAGTTCATGGAGTGATGTGTTTAGAAACCACTCACAGGTTTAAAACTAGTAAAAAAAGCATTGGCATAGCCAATAGGTCTCCCCTTTGGGGCCTGATAATTGTTTAGTTATCAGCACAATGCAACAGGTCTCTGCTTTGGGACCTGATATGTATTGAGCTATGCCGTACCTTATGCGCTGCCTGTCCCAATTGTGCTTTTGAAAGTTAAGTATATGATAAAAAAAGAAAGGTTAGACCGACAAAAGCATCCAGTAACCCCATTAGACTTAGCTCTTAAAGACAAGTAATACCTTAATGCTGATTAAATGTAAGAGAGATAAATTAAGAGGGCTGACCAGAAAGTGACTCCCTAGATAAGCAGAGGACAGACAGGTCCGTCCTCGAGTTTTATTTAGAGTTTATAAAAAAAGGTTGTAACTTTAACAGGCACACGGATGCCTTAAACTGTGAGGGGATGGGGAAGATTCAGGGTAAAGAGTGAGTCTGGCTAGCAGAATGTGCACATGGCGGGGTAGAGCAGCTCTGGGTGACTGAGGTGAGTTGTCTGCAAGTGGGAAAGAAAAATGTCCCAGAGGTGAAGGTGTTGGAGTGAGGTGGCAAACACAAAATTTTGTGTACCCCTCGTAAAGCTAATGTCCCATAACAGTAACGTTCACTGATTGCATGTTTTGCAAAATTAACCAACCATAGAATTAAGTGCACGCATTATTTTTTATTATTACACATGGGGGGAACTAACTTTGCTTATATGTTGCAAATAAACTGAGCTAATATGTATTGTTAGTGTGTTGTGAATTAATGCACAGCTTGGAAATAATCAAAACGCAATTTAAATGTGCTTATTGTATTCATTTATGTGATGGAGAGGTCGAAATGTAAGTATAAAATGCATTTTTGTGGCTTATTAGCTAGGTAACAACTAAGTGGGAAACATTAGTTAGGTGGGAGGTAAACAGAATGGGTTTAAAATTCAATAATTAATATAAAGCTGTGTTTGTTTTCATGATAGTTCCAAAAGTGGCCTCTGAGGCCTGTGCAAAGATGGACGCTGGGGTAAACTATGAGCAAGAGCTGAACTGCGCAGGCGCGCCAAAACCTGCAAGTATGAGTGAACTGCTTGTGCTCGAGGAGGTTCAAGGCTGATGTGGCCCGGAACCTAGGATGGGTGCCAAACCTGGGTGACTGAACGTTGAGAACATGGGAATATTGCCTGATGTTGCCACTCAAGGAAATGGCTAGGCCAAAGACTATCCTAAACAAAGACCCTTTATTCCTCACAGAAATGTCGAGAAAATGATGTCGTAGGGGTGAGATGATGCTCACTCACCCCGAAATTGTCCAATGAAATTTTGAATAAGGAATGTTAGTTACATTTTAGATAGATTAAGTTAGGGATTTAGGGTATAAAAACCCCTGGTTTTGTCTAGATGGGGTCGCTTTTTCAATTTCCATCAGAGATGCTGCCCGATTGCTGACCGATTCCTGGATGTAAGATTTCTAATTGTTTTTCTTCCTTGTTTGCTTTGCAGGATTGAAGGATAAGATGAGGACGTTAGTTAGGGATGTTAGGAGAGAATGACTTTAGAACTATCTGTTCTTTGCTGATCTTTAACTGTTTTCTAAAATAAAGCGATTCTTTCCTTGAGCTCTAAATAAAAAGATCATTTTGAAATAAAGTTTAAGATTTTACTGAATAAAGATTTACTAATGCCTAAATGTCAGACATGATACAGTTTGCTTTGAATAAAAATTAGATATATGAAGAAGTAAGAGCTGGTCTTTGAATTCTTCCTACGCCTAATTTTCATTCTAGCAGATCCATTGCCATTATGGTGGTGTGTCTGAATAAACCATGGTAAATTGTTTAAATCTACAGGTGTAAATAATAAGTTAAATCGGTTTAGACGCTCCACCTAAATGTTAAAGCGTTTCTCCTGCAGCGATTCACCAGAGCCTTGAAGCCGAGTGTAAGTGAACAGGGTAAATGCACAGTGCTATGAGCCCCACTGATGCATGATTTGGGTGTTTTAAGGTTTCGGGGTAATGGTGAGTGTTAATTAGAAATGATTTCTGGAGCCGCGCTGTAATAGTAATAAACTTGGTATCAGAGTAGTGGTTGCTAAGGAAATTAGCTACGGTTATGGTAAAGTACTATATAGAGTTTTGATGTACAGAATTATGACTAACATCTGTTGAGTTTGTATTATGTTACATGTAGTCCTGGAAAGGCTTCATAGAGTAGGGTGAAGCCAGTGCCCCCATCTGCAGGTGGAGGAAGTGTGGCAAGGTAGTCGCACAGTGAATTAGTCTCTTTAAAAAAAGGAGTATTGCCAAATACTGTGGTGGTATCGGCGCATTTCACTGTTTAGGGACCTTAGGTGTGAAAGGATAAATGTATAGTGAGGACAGTCTATGAAATTTCATGCTTCAAGTATAGGGATCATTCCGTGCTTCCCGACTAAAACTTTCTGCTGGGAGAGTAATAGTTCTTAACCCGAGCTTGCTTGAAGGGTAAAGGGAGTGGCGTCTCTCTTTTGCTAACAAAAGAGGAATTCTGTGGTGGGTTAGTGGACGCGCTGCCTACTGGTAACACAGAGTTCATGTATATATGAATAGAGTTTTCCGTATGAACGCGTGTAAATGATATTGCAATATGCGTTCAAGCGAAACTCTGGGACTGACACTATTGTATGTGCTTTCCTAGAGAAGCGAGATCGTTATTGCCTGATAGAAGGGTAAAGCCAGTAGTGTTGCTTTATCGGCGAGTCTAAAAATTCTGAGGAGATAAGCAACGTCTACTCCGGTAACAGAATACTTGTGCGATTGAGAATTCTATCACTTTATTAGCAAAACAGATTAGTGGATTTGTTTTGTGTAAAGTTCCTAACTGTTTTTGTAAAATATCGTGTAAATACGGCTTCTTGAGAAAACCCTGTAAGGGAGGGATCAGTCGGCGCTGCAGAAGCCGGAGCGCTGGTGACGTCAAAAGTGTCGTGCTGGGATTGGTCCACGTGACCGAGACAGAGTAGGAGTTGATTAGTTCATCACAGAAAGCAGCAAAGGCTATTGGTTAAGCACTATAGTGATGTATCGTATTATAACTGGTGCATTAGTGCGATCCGCGCTTGGATAGGTTGGTGTTACGGAATCAACAACAGAATTGTACGCGATCTTTTGAAAGCAGGAAAAGTTTACCAAAGATGTCATACTACTATTATGATAATGACAGAAAGAAATCTTCATGGTTTAAAAAGCTGTTAAATATGTTTGTAAAAGGCAAAGAGGTAGTTACGAGAGAGGGAAAAATACTTCCTTCACCGAAAACGCCTGCTTCCTATATGTTGACAAAATATGGTTACCATACGTGTGTTTGGTTGGAAAATTGGGTACAGTATACTAAGGATGATGGTGTGTTAGCCTTTCCGGAAGGAGGATCATTTGATATAGCTGTTCTGAGAAATTTGAGAGACAAAATGATGAAACTTGAACCCGAGACCCAGACCAACTCAATTTGAGGTGTTGAATGGGAAGATGAGATGCATCAAATGGAAAGTGAGAGGTTGAGTAGGCATCTTAGACCGAGAGGTAGAGGCAGAGATTTGTGGGGAGAAACACATGAGACTAGAATGCGAAGATGGAGAGATGGAAATATGTGCGATGGCATGTATCCCGCCAGATTGGTTGAAGAATATGAGGGACGAAAGAGTACGGAAAAAAAAAAGAATGCAGAAGTGGGAAATCAAAGCTATGGTGAAAGTGAATCAGAGGATGCTGTTTTAGAAGAAATATTAAATAGAAGACCACCCCCGTATCAGCCAAGTTCTTTATGGACTACTCCAAATGCCCCGATGTCAGAAGAAAGAGTAAATGAATCACCAAGACAACCATCAAATGTTAGAGATTTTCCTGAAAGAGTAGAAACAAGATATGTCCCGAGTACACCGATAGGAGAAGCTAGAATTACAGGAACACCTGTACAAAATAATGATTCACACAGAATTGTGCAAAGTGTAGAAATACGTAGTAATGAACAGCCAAATATGTCTGATTATGAGCGTTCTGCACATGAATTGATTCAGAATCTTACCAGGAATATGGAAGCTGTAACTGTACCAGTAATCATAGGACCTGTGATATCGGTATTCGAAGATCAGAAAATAAAAGAGCCTAGATTAACAATTCCGTTACAACAAAGGTTACAAAGAGCAAAGGATAGTACTTGTCCTGATCTATCAGAAATAAGGCAAAATATAAGTGTAAATCTACCAGAGTTAACTTTTAATCAAAATTTGTCATGCAGATACCCAACAGGAGCAGAATCTGACTCTGCTACTCCAGAGAAAAGTGCAGATAAAATAGATTTAACGCAAACCCCCCTGGGACCATCAGAAAAGGAGTTAAGTGAACTGATAAAATTGTTGAAATTAAAAGAGCGGGAATTAAAAGTGTTGGATGTGGCTAAATTAAAAATAGATATGGAAGAATTAATAATTGGAACAATTGGGACAGACAGATTGAAAACTTATCAGGATGATGAGCTCATGTTTTTATGTAAAAGCATAACATGGAGAACAAAGACAATGTATGATCATTTAGAAGAAGTGGCAAGTGAATATGAAATACATTTTTCCAAAATAAAGTCATTGCAGAAATCTTATCGAGTAAATTTTGCAGAAAGAGACATTGAAAACATGAATACTGCAGGAAGAGCAGTACAGATAAAAGATTTGAGTGTATTGTTGTTGCGCAAATGGAGTGATGTAGGAAAATGGAGAGTCAAATGGGCAAAGAAGAAAGAAGAAAATAGTGACAAGTCTACTTTAGCTTTCCCCATTAGAGAGAAGGAAAAAGTGGCAACTGAATTCCCTATGAGAGAAATTCCTGGAGGAGGATATGTACATGTGCCCTGGAGCAGACAAGATATATAGTCATTTACAAATGATTTCCCCTGATTGAGAGAGAAGCCAGTAGAATGGTATCGACAAGTGGACAGATTTGTAAAGGTGTCAAAAGTACTGTGGATTGATTTAGATGGATTATTTGACATAGTGGTGCCAGCAGATTTATGGACAGAATGTAAAATATCTGTGGATTGGCCTAGGGAGGAGTATCCCAGAGATGAGTAAACAGGAGCTCCTTCACCAGACGTGATAAGGAAGTATGAGCAAGTGATAGTATGGTTGAAAAACAAAATACCTCCAAAAGAAACTGATTGGGTAAAGATAGACAGAACAACACAAGAGCCGAAAGAAACTGTGCATTCATTTTATGAAAGGTTGTTGTTAGTTTTCAAACAGTACAGTGGTTATGAGGAATTAAATGAGAAGGACATGAGTCACTTTGTTTATAGATTCGTATATGGATTAAGACCAGAAATCTCAAATATGAATAGACATAGCATGATGGATTGGCAGTCGAGTTCAGTAGACAAGGTTCTGAGACAATCAAATTATTGTAGTGAGGAGATTGATGCAAAACAAAAGAAGCTGAAAGAGAAAATCATGTGGGCACAAGTAAAAGTTGCTGAACAACAAGTAGCACAGATGGAGAATAAGAATGCAGGGAATCAAGGTGGGATTAAAGGTAAACCTAAATTAGTGGTGAATATTGATGAATTGAAAAAGAAAATGCCATGTTTCAACTGCGGCCCGATAGGGCATTGGAAACGAGAATGTAAATGTCCGCCTAGAGTTAATGGGGAACATACATCATTGAATACGCAGGTGCAGTTTGAGGTAAATCAGCAGCAACCGCAGCAACAGAAGATAGCAAATCAGCAAAGTCAGGTGCCCCAACCACCACTGCCATGCAGTGGGAATCAGCAGAGATACAGTGCAGAGACAGGATTCAGCGGTGGTGAGCAGGTAAAAAGACCACAAAGAGCAAATGCGTGTCCTCAATATTGGTTGCAAGAGGAGAATGGCAGTGAGCCGGATGAAAGTTTCTGACGTTGCCTGAGGGAGGAAGAAGAGTGTGTGCTTGGAGCCACTCTTGAGGTAGATCAGTCAGGTCCATTTGTGAGCGTAAAGGTGAATGATGTGGAAATAACTTTTCTAGTGGACACTGGTGCTACCCGTTCTACTGTTAGGTTAGTGGAAGTTCAAAATCTTCCTCTCTCGGGTGAAACAATCCAGGTTGTAGGTGTAGCTAACAGACAGATAAATACTTCTTTGACAAAACCAGTTGAAATAGAGATTGGAACGTATAAAGATATGCATCGTTGTGTGATATGTGACAGCAGTCCTGTTAATTTGTTAGCCAGGGATATATTGTGTAAAATGAACTGTGCCATATACTGCCCACAAGATGGCATAGAATTGCAGACTCCAGTTGAAGATAGTTTGTACAAACTGACAATGCTTATGATTGAGGCAGAATAAGACAAACTGTTTCCTGTATTTGATAAAGAGAAAATTCCTGTTGAACTAAAAGACGTAGTGAGAGAAAGTGTGTGGGATTTCACTGGAAAGGATATAGGTTTAATGAAAGGAGTTGATCCTGTGAAAGTGTCCATAAAAGAGGGTGGGAGTTATCCGAATATACCGCAGTATAAAATGACTGCCGAGGTAATTGAAGGAATTACTCCAGTGATTAATAAAATGATTGAGCAGAGTAGTCCTTGTAATTCGCCAATTATGGGATTGAAGAAGCCAAATGGGACATTTAGAATTGTGCAGGATCTCAGAAAAGTTAATAAAATTGTTGTCCCATGTTGTCCAATTGTCCCGAATCCAGCAGTGATTTTTTACCAAATACCACATGATGCAGAGTGGTATACAGTGATCGATCTATGCAATGCGTTCTTTACTGTTCCATTGCATCCAGAAAGCCAACCAATTTTTGCGTTTCGGTTCCAAAATCATATCTTAGCATGGTGTAGAATTCCACAAGGGTACACTGAGAGTCCATCGATTTTTAATCAGCTGCTAAAGAAATCATTGGAAAATTTGAGCATGCCTGGAGAATCTATGTTAGTACAGTATATTGATGATCTTTTAGTTGCATCGAAAACAAAGGATGCCTGTGTGACTGACACAGTGGCATTGTTGAATAATTTGGCAGAGGAGGGACATAAAGTGTGTCCATCAAAATTTCAGTTTTACCAGAAAGAAGTATAGTATTTAGGCCACAAGATTGCAAAAGGAATCAGACAGGTCACAATTGAGAGAATTAAAATGATACAAGGAATGCAGCCTCCTAAAACTCAAAGACAAGTAAGAATGTTCCTAGGAATGGTGGGTTACTGTAGACAGTGGATGAGTGGATTTTCATTGATTGCAAAACCATTACAGAGATTGACAAAGGCAGACATCAGAGACCCTATTGTTTTGACCAAAACAGAGATGGAAGCATTTGAACAGCTCAAAACTAAATTGTGTGTAGCACCAGCTTTGAAGATTGCCTGATTATGAAAAAGAATTTGAACTGTACTGCAGTAAGCGTGAAGGATGTGCTTTGTCAGTATTAATTCAGGGGCATGGAAAAATGAGAAAACCAATTGCATATTTCTCAGCTGTTTTAGACCCTGTTGCAAAGGCTTTGCCAGGTTGTCTGAAAGCAGTAGCAGCAACTAGTGTAAGTCTGGAGCAAAGTGAAGGAGTTGTGATGAGATTCCCAGTGAGAGTCTATGTACCTCATTCAGTGGAGATTCTTTTCACAAGAGCAAAGACCCAGTACATGACTAATACCAGAATGACACGTTATGAGAAATATTTTGGGAGCTGAGAATGTGACAATTGCAAGATGTGTGAATGTCAACCCATCAACACTGTTACCTGATAAAGTTGGAGCAGAAGTGAAAGGTGAGCTTGATCACAAGTGTTTGGATTTTCTTGAATATTGCGCAAAGCCTCGTCCAGACATTAAAGGTGAACCTTTGCTCGAATCAGATTTTGTGATGTTTGTGGATGGATCATGCTTGAGAACAGAGAGTGGTGTTCTAAGTGCTGCATATGCTGTTTGTACAGTGGCAGAAGTGTTGGAAGCATCTTGTCTGAAAGGAATTCATTCTGCTCAAATAGCGGAGTTGATTGCTTTGATACGAGCATGTGAGTTGGGAAAAGAGGTGAAAGTAATCATAGTGCCGATAGTCAATATGGTTAGGGAGTTGTTCATGATTATGGACAGCTTTGGTTCCAAAGAGGCTATTTGACCTCTGCAGGAACACCTATTCGGAATGCAGAGTTTATTAAAACATTGATTAAAGTGATACAGCTGCCTGAAAAATTGGCTGTGGTAAAATGTTCAGCCCACAAGAAAGGTGAAGATTATATCACCAGAGGAAACAATTATGCTGATGCAATTGCAAAACAGTGTGCCAAAAAACTAATTTCAATCAATCGAGAGAAAAATGTAGAACATGTTCCAAGTCCTTTAATGCTAACCACTGTAATGGAAACTTGGCAGGAAGTGAAACAGATGCAGGAAGAGGCAGAAACAGAGGAAAAAGATATTTGGTTAAAATCAGGTTGCAGACAAAGAGAGGAAGATGAAATTTGGGTTTACAAAGATGAAAGACCAGTAATGCCTGATAACATGATTTCAGATATGGCCCGAATGTACCATGGTCAAGCACACATTGGCAGAGACGCTATGATCCATCTCTTTAGGCAGACTTGGTATAATCCAAAGTTTAGAATGATTGCTGAAAGTTTATGTCAAAGAAGCTTGGTCTTCCAGCAATTCAATCCAAACAGAAAAACTGTTGTAAGTTTGGGAATCATAGGACGGGAGGGTGGCCCATTTACAAGAGTTCAGATGGATTTTATTGAATTACCTCCATGTAACAGGCTCAGATATGTGCTTGTGATAATCTGTTTGTTCTCTCGATGGGTAGAAGCTTTCCCCACGAGAGGAAATGATGGAATAACTGTTGACAAATTGTTTCTACGTGAGATAATACCAAGGTTCGGATTTCCGGTCACGATTGAATCGGACAGAGGCCCACATTTCCAAAATGATTTATTGCAGATGATTTGTGAAGCTTTGGACATTCGACAGAGACTACATTGTGCATATAGACCTGAGGCTTCAGGAGTAGTTGAACAGGTAAATGGAACTATTAAAAATAGAAATGCAAAAATGTGTTTGGCAACTGGAATGAAGTGGCCAGATGCTTTGCCACTTGTATTAATGACATTGAGAAGCATACCTGACAGAAAAACTGGATTAAGCCCTCATGAAATTTTGATGGGAAGGGTGATGAGGCAGGCTTATGTACCAGTTAATACTAGCTATAAATGATGACATCATTCTGGATTACTGCAAGAATCTATCTGATGTGGTAACATCTGTGCTCCACCAGGTGGGATCTGAATCAAATACCAAAGAGAAAACTCCAGTTCATGATCTAGTCCCTGGGGACTGGATACAAGTGAAAGTTCATCGCAGAAGGAATTGTTTTGTACCAAGGTGGCAAAAACCACGTCAAGTGATCTTGGTCAGCACTACTGCAGATAAGTGTGCTGGACTGAAAAGGTGGGTTCATGCTAGTCACACCATCCGTGTGCCTGAACCTGAATACCCATACGACGGTGAAAGTACAACTGACTATGATTCTGAAGGTGAACCAGAGAAGGATCCAGATATTGAAGATCGACAGGAACGTCGACATTTGGAAGTATCAGAAGCCAGTTCTGCGTCTGAAGGTGAAGGTGAAAGGGAAATTGTTGAAATACCAGATTCAGAAGATCAACTTGAAGGTCGAGAATCGGTAAAGACAAGCACCAGTAAAGACGCAAAAGAAAGTGAAGGAAAAGTTGTTGAAAAGAAGAAAATTGTAAAGCAAACTGAAGACTCTGAAAGCAGGAACGGAAATCCTGAAACTGGAGAAAAGGAAGTAACTCACGACAAGGATGAGATTCCAAATATCAGTTATGAAGGTGTTCCTAACAGAATAACAGTAGAGAGAACTGAAACTGATAAAGACAAAGACATTTAAAGATCATAATCAATGATACAGTGGAAGACACTGAAAGTGAAACAGATGACAGTGCATATGTAACTCAATTAAGAAAAAGCACAAGAAAAAGAGCTTGTAGAGTGAAGCATAATACAAAGAGCCGAAGACTAAGAGAGTTTGTAAAGGAGATAATTGGCCTAAAGGTGCTGGAGGATTAAAATTCAAAATAGTGAACAAAACAAAAGAGCAAGAAGACCAAGTGAATGAGATCTCTAGCCAGAAAGAAACATTGGGAAAGAAAATAGAGACTATTCAAAGGCCTAAAAGAGTAAGATGTCCAAATATTAAATGTTAATGTTAAATGTTGTATACTTGTAAAGCGCACAGCTGCCCCAGCAAAGGGGCATCCCGGCGCTGTATACCGCTGGGGAACCCGTCCTGGCTTTGCCTGTGGGATGGTCCCTACTGGGAATCCCCAAGGTGGAGCCAGGCATCCCCGGCGTTGATGGGGCCGTTGTGGAGATTAGGCAAGCTAATGCCCAGAGTTGCCGAGTGGGACCCCAGGTTAGAGTAGGCACCGAGGTGAGAATTGTTGAGTTCGCTGACCCTGGTCCACGACCCTGCCGCGTCGGGAATTGAACCCTGGTCCCGGGCCGACTTCTGCTCCCGAGTCTACCGCCTCTAACCAGTGAGCCACACCACTCCATCAGAGGTACAAATCACCTGAGTGGACATACATTGTACTGCCACCCATTGTTGAAGTTAATAGTAGTCAAGAAAACCTGTATGACCCAAAGCCAATTGTGAAAAGTGAGTAAAAGTAGTCAATTAAGCAATGGAAAGTTAGGTGCTCAAAGTATATGATATTAAAGTAAAAAGTCTGAAGTCCTGTGAGACAGTTTTGTACATATAAAAGAAGTCGGAGTTGACACAAGGTCGAAGAAAACTTGTTAGAAAATCTAATAATAGCAATATTTAGAATGGAAAATTGACACAAGGTCGAAGAAAACTTGTTAGAGTGCTAAGTGGTGTGAAATTTATAGGTGCAAAAAGGTCGAAGAAACGGTGTTAGTGAAAATGTCAATGAATAATCACAGTACGAAATGTTCTATTTTTAGAAAATGGTGCAGGTGTTTTTCCATATGTATGGAGTTGATGACTATACTATGGATAATTTTAGCTATTGTGATTCCTTTTCAAACTAATTTAACGAAATTAAAACAGAATGTCAGTTCAAGCAAGCCAATTGAGAAAGAAAAAGGTGCATGAGAGTTATGTGTACAAGCCAGAGTAACATCAAGATAGGTCTATTAGTGACTACACTAAAAATACCTGTTCAAAGTTATTATTGGAGTACATTAAAACAATGATTGTTGATGACTGTTATGTTTGCGTAAAGTTGCCAGCATCAGTGTCAGAAGGGGTGACATATCACCACCTTCCTCTTACTTATGGAGTAACTTGTAGTGTAATTGCGAGTTTGTTTTATAAGACTGGGAAATTGGAGTATCATTATTCCAATGTAGATGAGATATTTGCAAAATTAAAGATTGATAATACACTAAATAGAAGAAAACATGCGGAAGTGATGGGAGAATATTTCTTAGAAGTATATGAGTTAACAAATGAGTATGCGTTTAATATTAATTTAACATGTAAAATGACAATTGAAGAGAAAGCTTTCCTAAACATGGTTGAAGAAAGGAGGATTGCTTATAAACAAAAAGAAAAAATGAAGCATGCAAAGTCGAAATATTACACATTTGACGATGAGAATATTGAGGATAAAAATGTGAATGTAGCAATCAATATAGATGCACCAATGTTGGGAAAATTGTAAGACACCAATAGAATTATAGGAGGTTGGGGATTTAAAGGAGGAAATGATCCTGTTTTCCCTGGAATTTATTTTATATGTGGAAATAAAGCCTATTATAGACTGCCTGACCACTGGTATGGGACATGTTATGTGGGTTTGGTCTTTCCGAAAACTTTTCCATGTAGATAGAGGTACTAATGGAAAGCATGAGATAGGTAAAGTTGTAAGTAGAAAAAGAAGAGAGAGTGCCTTAGAAATAATAGGAGATGTATCTGGAGCACTGATACCAGCAGTGGGAATTTTGTTTAATGCAAATAGAATCAGAAAATTGTCCAAAATAGTTGATAAATTATCAACAGATACAGCAGGAGGATTCCTGATGGTAGATACTGAAAGGGTTGCTATGACAGCTATGGTTATGCAAAACAGACTTGCCCTTGATATAATTTTAGCAAAAGATTGAGGAGTCTGTGGAATTTTGAAAGTTCAACATTGTTGCACTTACATTCCAGATACAAGTCAGAATATTGAACATTATATTATAAATATTACAGATTTGCATAAAGAAATTGAACCACTGGAAGCTGTAGGTATCCTTGATAAATTGGGTAAAGGTTTTTCAGAAATTAAGCAATGGTTTCAAGAAATAGGTAGTTCAATTATAGGTAAAAAACTAATACCAATAACAGTCTTAGAGGTAGTAATCCTTATGATAAGGTTATGCTGTATATATGAGATTTCAGAAATTTGATGAAGAAAAGGAATGAAGAACGATTAGCAAGGATGATATGAAAACAATGAGATAGAAATGGAGGAAGTAAAAGAAAAGGTTTTCAAAAATTCGAAAGAACAAGAGCCAAAATTATAAATGACATTAACAAATAGAAGTTGAAACATGTTCTGCTAAATTTTCCAAAATTTTGAGAGTTATTTGGTGATGAAATCACCAGATGAGGGAATTGATGCAGCGAGGTGGCAAACACTAAATGTTGTGTTCCCCTCGTAAAGTTAATGTCCCATAACAGTAACGTTCACTGATTGCATGTTTTGCGAAATTAACCAACCATAGAATAAAGTGCACACATTATTTTTTATTATTACACATGGGGAGAACTAACTTTGCTTATATGTTGCAAATAAACTGAGCTAATATGTATTGTTAGTGTGTTGTGAATTAATGCACAGCTTGGAAATAAACAAAACACAATTTAAATGTGCTTATTGTATTCATTTATGTGATGGAGAGGTCGAAATGTAAGTATAAAATGTATTTATGTGGCCTATTTGCTAGGTAAGAACTAACTGGGAAACATTAGTTAGGTGGGAGGTAAACAGAATGGGTTTAAAATTCAATAATTATTATAAATCTGTGTTTGTTTTCATGATAGTTCCAAAAGTGGCCTCTGAGGCCTGTGCAAAGATGGACGCTGGGGTAAACTGTGAGCAAGAGCTGGACTTCGTAGGCGCGCCAAAACCTGCAAGTCAGAGTGAACTGCTTGTGCTCGAGGAGGTTCAAGGCTGATGTGGCCCGGAACCTAGGATGGGGGCCAAACCTGGGTGACTGAACGTTGAGAACATGGGAATATTGCCTGATGTTGCCACTCAAGGAAACGGCTAGGCCAAAGACCGTCCTAAACAAAGACCCTTTATTCCTCACAGAAATGTCGAGAAAATGATGTCGTAAGGGTGAGATGATGCTCACCCACCCCGAAATTGTCCAATGAAATATTGAATAAGGAATGTTAGTAACATTTTAGATAGATTAAGTTAGGGATTTAGGGTATAAAACCCCTGGTTTTGTCTAGTCGGGGTCGCTTTTTCAATCTCCTTCGGAGATGCTGCCCGATTGCTGACCAATTCCTGGATGTAAGATTTCTAATTGTTTTTCTTCCTTGTTTGCTTTGCAGGATTGAAGGATAAGATGAGGGCGTTAGTTAGGGATGTTAGGAGAGAATGACTTTAGAACTATCTGTTCTTTGCCGATCTTTAACTGTTTTCTAAAATAAAACGAGTCTTTCCTTGAGCTCTAAATAAAATGATCATTTGGAAATACAGTTTAAGATTTTACTGAATAAAGATTTACTAATGCCTAAATGTCAGACATGATAGAGTTTGCTTTGAATAAAAACTAGATAAATGAAGAAGTAAGAGCTGGTCTTTGAATTCTTCCTACGCCTAATTTTCATTCTTGCAGGTCCATTGCCATTATGGTGGTGTGTCTGAATAATTTTAGTCTGAATAAACCAGGGTAAATTGTTTAAATCTACAGTTGTAAATAATAAGTTAAATAAGTTTAGACGCTCCACCTAAGTGTTACAGCGTTTCTCTGCAGCGATTCACCAGAGCCTTGAAGCTGAGTGTAAGTGAACAGGGTAAATGCGCAGTGCTATGGGCCCCACTGATGCATGATTTGGGTGTTTTAAGGTTTCGGGGTAATGGTGAGTGTTAATTAGAAATGATTTCTGGAGCCGCGCTGTAGCAAAGGGGGTGCGGTTTTGAGAGGGGGGAGACTGGATACGTGCTCCCGGGAGGAGGGAAGGCGTTCCTGAGTGGGAAGTAGATGCCCTTAAGCAAAAAATAAGGTTCCCTGAGGTGAGGGATAGACAGGAGATTGAATAGATAAGCAGTTCATTTTATACAGGCATAACGGAATACATGAAAATTGTTGTGACCTGGTGATGTAAAAAGGGACTTTTGTTCGCATTTGGCAGGTAACAGAAACAGCTATATTTCAAGGTACATCCTGACACCATATTTTAAAGAGTACATTCCCAAATATAGCACAGTAACTTTTAAAAGGCAAACCCCTATCCAGCCCAACGGTGCCGGCCCCTGTTAAAAATGACAGCGAACAAGTACTCTTACTAATGGAGCAGCGAGCTACATCTGCTGAAAGATTCTTTCGTTCCCAAAAGCAAAGTAATAAAAGTTTACTTACTTTTTTACCAAGATGTTTGCGGAAGTCAGCAAGTGGCTTTTTGTAGTTCCCAGGTAACGCATGGTGACAGTCTGCCCAACGGATACTGTTTCTGTATTATTCCAGCAAGAAGACTGTGGGCGGAGGGGTGGATGGGGACAGAGGCCCGCCAGCTGGGGACAGTGAGGTGGGAGGCCGGGGAAACTTCTGGGTTCCGGGGTGATACTCCAGCCATGGCCGGAGCACCTCCAGAACACTACTGGCGCTGGCCCACAGGTCCTGTTGGTGGGCTTGCACTGCACATCACCACACCTATGGCTTGTCCTGCTGGCACAGGCGCCCGTGACTGCTAGATCATACCACTGCTTGTGATCGCACTGAGGTGGTGGCACCCGGAGTTTCTAGCGAGAGCTTAAGGTTTGGGTCAGCTTTACCTAGCACCTGAGGTGGTCCCTGTCCCCGGTCCTCACTGGACAGCGGAGACTGCTGCCACACTGCAGGTGATCAGGGCATTGCGGTGCGCAGTCTAGCAGCAACTCTACTCCTCCTGTACTACCTGTGGGGTGATAGTGCGCCCTTGAACCTTCTCTTCTCCGCCCTTGGCTACATACAGCAATGCAGCGCTGCACCAAGAGACACACAGTAGACCCCTCCCAGACTAGCAGGCCCCAGACGCTACTGTGGCGCATGGTGGGGACAGCCTCGGGCTCGGATGGGCCTTTAAATCACTGCCAGTGAGTGATCTGTAACTGAACCTGCCAAGTGGTCACCTACCTGGCCGCTGCTGCCTGCATTGTCTCTCTCTGAGTGAGCCGGGCTGTGTATTATTCCAGAAAGCAGACTGTGGGCGGAGGGGTGGATGAGGAGGCCCACCAGCCGGGGACAGTGAGGTGGGAGGACGGGGAAACTTCCGGGATAAGACTCCGGGCCGATGAGGAATCAGCAGGGCCCGATGACATCTTGTCTCTTGACGCTGTTTAGTATGTCCAACGTGGAGCAGTGGCCGCAGGTGCACAGGCTGGCAGGGTCTGCCACAGCCGATGGAGAGCTGGGATGGGCCAGCTGTGGCTGAGGTGTCATAAATTGACGCAATGGGTTAGCATTTAGCTGAAGACATCTTGTATTTAGAAGTTATCTTATCCGCTTTGTGAAAGCCATTTTGCATTCTAGCAGCCATTTTGTTTGCCATGTGCTCTGTACTACCTTTCTGTTAACTGCTCTTGTAGTCTTCCTAGAGACAAAGGGGCGTATTTATGAGTTCTGGCGCATCTCTGCAAATCAGCATGGATGCGCCGGAACTGATGCGTCACGCAATTCCATCCTTGCGGCACCACAGATGCGCCGCATTTACAATGCGGCGCACCATGGTGCAAGGAAGGACAGATGCGTGACGCATCTTGTGGTGTACGGGCGGGGCATTGCTGCAGTAGCGTCGCAAGTGTGACGCAACTCCTGCAATGTACAGAGGCCACCCATACATAACGTGGTGCGTCACTCCTTACGCCTGCTTCAAGCAGGCGTAAGGATTTGACGCAGCATCGTCATAAAACTGACTCAGTGAAATCTTGTAGATTTCACTGCGTCAGTTTTACGAGGGAACGCCCACCCTGCAACAGAACGCCCTCATGAAACCTGACGCAGGTTTCATGGGGCGCAGGGCTTTACAACGTGACGCATCTGCCTAGATGCGTCACGTTGTAAATAGGTCGCAGGGATGCGCCACGTTTCCGCGCCGTTTTGTCACGCAACGGCGGCGTAAACGTGGCGCAAGTCCGACATAAATCTGCCCCAAACTATATTCAGCATCTTCCACTTCCCACATGCACAGAAGGGCCTAGCTAGTAGAATGCACCTGCTTCTCTATTATAACTGTCAGGCTATTTTTGCTGCTGTATGGAGAAGTAACTCTCCTCCCACTTTGTTGAGCAAGTAGGTCTTGTATGCCCATCTTAGTCATTTTGCATGCTTACATGAGCCAGGACTGCCCCTTGCATTTATGCTTACTATGTAACTTTGAAGCATATATGAAGCCCCAGTTTTCTGTACTCTTTAGACTGCCTCATTCAGTTGCTAAGGCTTCTGTGTGACGTAGTCTCAACTCATTTCAGTTTAATAAAAATGATCTATTATTTTTCAGCTTCTGTGCCAATTTTTTCTTTGTTGGTTTAAAAGGACTAAGTATCAGTGAGACCCCTGAGAAGGATTTTGAATACTTCAGTTTGGCGCCCAATGTGGGGCTCATCAAAAAAGTGGCTATCCGAGGGAGTGATCTTGTCAGGAGACAGAAATCTACTGAGGAGGACAGGACAGGATTCTACTAAGGAGGTACTCTGTGCACAGAGATTCTGGGGATTCTCTGTCTCTGCAGCCACGTATATTTCTTATCTTCCTGATTTTGATCCTCCACATGATGTCACCCCTCACTGAGAACCTTTTTGGCGTGAGTATTAAAAAAAAAAGGACCGTTAGGTCATTTAGAACTTGGCAGTTAGAATTTGGACAACCATTTCACTGGTAAGAGCCGTTTTACGGCACTTGCTGTAAGTGTGACGCCTTGTATTTAGTAAGGTGGTTTAGAAACGCTTACCACAGCATTTTTTATAGTTATTGGTCAAATATTGAGTTAGTCCTATGAATATGTAAATGTATGTGATGCAACACACATAAGCAGGTAAATAGGAGATTTTTCTCTACTCCTATGAAATTTGAACGGTTCAAAGTACGGAGAGTACTTTAAGAACTACTTTGATTATAATACTGCATATTTTGCACTATTTTTGGCATGCCTGTTTCAAGCACACATCGAAGAATGTGTTGCTTTTTGAAGGTACCATAGAGAGTTGTGAATTAAATTAGCCCGGTTCCCCTGAGGGAATATATAAATAGGTTTAGGTATAAAAACATATTTCTTCCTTGGTGAATCTCCCCAGGGAATTAAAATATGACAAAATACATACAAGGATCCTTTTTCTGCGCAATTTTATGAATGGAGATAGGCAGAGCGATTTCTTTAGGGGTTCTGCCAGACAAAGCTAGTCAATTGAGTGTATTTTGGATTCTTGGAAATAAAACAGTCTGTTGGGCTATTTTTGCAGTCTTTTGGAATACTATTGAGTAGCGTTTCTTGTAAATATGACTTACAACTAGTGTTTACAAATGGTTTGGTTTAGGTACAGTCTGTGGGCTGTCCTTTGTTTCTGTCCTAAGTGTTGATCTGTGGGTTAAATGTGTGTTTAAATGTCTATGTGGTTTGTGGTTTTACATTACAACTTCTGTAAGTACATAGCGATTGCGCTATTTATGAAATAATGGCTATAAAGCTCGCTGTATTGTGTGTCCTGAGTGTTTGACCCCTTTCTGTATATGTCTAAAATGAGTTCAATGTGTGTTTGTTGTTTTTCTTGTTGTTTTCAGTCTGTTATTCAAAATGTCATTTAGTTAATATTAAATACAAATTAAATCAAAGTCCAGAAATGAACCGTATGATATGCTAAAATAGCTATATGTTGCTATTTAATTTATAGAGTAAGCAGTTATCCACATGTACGAACTGTTAAATGCTTAAAAGATAAAATTAGAATTCACATTCACTAGGAATAAAAAGGCCTCATAAACGAAATTGTGTATTTTGTAAAAAAATTAAACTTATAGCACTTTACTTACATACATTGTATTAGATATTAACAGGCAAACACATCATCTGAATAAATTGGACTTTGCTGTACTGCACACACATTTTAAAACTAGAAGTGTCTAAGTTTTAAATAGGACTGTCACTGTGCTCACGTTTCCACACTGAGAAGTGCTTTTACTGCCGCTAAGCAAACAGCTGTCGTTTTTGGTAGGCCACGAATAGACAGGAATGTACACTCGGCCAGGACTTTCTCAGTTAAACACGGGGCAACATTTTGGATTTATTTATTTATTTATTTTGGAGATTTATAAAGCGCACTGTCACCTTACAGGCATCCTGGCGCTGAGGCTCCACAGAAGTGGCAAACAGAGGGAAGTGGCAAAAGTCCCATCAGGTTAAACCTTGGGAAACAACCAGGTTTTAACACGTTTCCTAAAGGGGAGTAGTTCCTCAGTTTGACGAATCTCCAAGAACAGACTGTTCCATAGTTTAGCAGCAGCAACTCCAAAGGATCTACCCCCTGCCCTAGCTTTCTTAAATCTGGGTACTCTCACCAGGTGCGCAGTTGCTGAGGGGAGTGCTCTGGTTGGGGTGTACCAGACGAATTTAGCTTTCAGTGAACTAGGACCAAGCCCATGAAGGGCTTTAAAAACAAGGCAGAGGGATTTGAAAAATACTCTCTGCCTAACAGTGAGCCAATGGAGTTCAGCCAGCGCCGCTGAGGCAGAAGATCTACTAGGCCTGCCAAGGACCAGCTTGGCAGCGGCAAACTGTATTCTTTGAAGTCTGTCTATCAGCAGACTCGGAGACTCAAGCAGTAGGGCGTTACAATAATCGAGTCTACTCAAGATAGTACACCTGACCACTAAAGCCCGGGCCTGCGAGGGAAGTAGCAGTAAGATCTATCGAAGAGACCTGATAAGGGCATAGCAGCAGGACACCGTTTCAGAATGCTGTTTTAAAAAGGTTACAAAAATCAGGTTCATTATTTTAGATATGAGGTTTAAGGTAAGGATTTCCATTCTTAAAAGTTGTTTTTATAAGCATATTCTTAGTTCTGTTGCAAAATAATAATTTTTCTTTTTTTTTAAAAAAAAGTAGCGCAAAAATTTGTCATGTTTCAAGTTAGGCTTCTGTGCTTAGGCTTATGAATAAATGCATCTAAATATGATAGGCAAGGGATGCAGCTTGCTTTTATAAGTGGAATTATCAAAAATGATTGGTTTTATTAAAAGAAAAATGATTAATTATGACTGAGGGGCGGGTGCAGCAGCGGCGGGCAACGCCACTGTTTTGTCCCGCATGCGCACAATGTAAGCCATCGCGCGCATGCGGGACAAAAGAGTGAGAATCCATCAACCAATTACATGATAAACAAGCATTGAAAATGCAATAGGACTCGTATTTACGCGAGACCTATTGCATTTTCAACAGAAGTGCGTGCGTGAAAGTAGGCATGGACAGGAGGGGGTGGTGTGGGTGGTGATAGTCAAAGAAGTTATGGACTATGGGAGGGAACGGGGAAAGGCAGGGGACCAA
This sequence comes from Lissotriton helveticus, assembly GCF_964261635.1. Lineage (NCBI taxonomy): Eukaryota > Metazoa > Chordata > Amphibia > Caudata > Salamandridae > Lissotriton > Lissotriton helveticus. The sequence goes on from NC_136062.1 coordinate 431,450,470, forward strand.
AACTGTTTTGGAAGTAAAGGGGCTGATGGCCTCGGAAGGAGGAAAATGACAACATGGCCGTCAGGAGGCAGGAATAAAATCATGAAAGCCAATCAAAATGCAGCATTTAGAATGACAGCCAATGAGAATGATAGGCGAAAATTGGGCGGAGCTTCCCCCATTATAGTGTATATAGCATCTTTCCTCAAGACAGCGCATGCGCTGCCTAGGCGAAACCTAAACACATGCTGCAGAGTTGCTTATGTGTCCAGACGTTTTCAGGCAGCAATCAAAATATCAAGATAACATTATGATTAATGATCCTGCTGGAGAAAGATCAAGTTTTGTCTAGAACAGTTCTGACTCAACAACTTGTAGCGCTGAGGTTTACTATGCCTGTTGCAAAAAACATGCACTATGCAGCACACAGAACTGCATTATATGTGGCTACCACAGTTGGTTACTCCTTTTTTCACAGGGGCCCTTTAGTTAATTGTACTTCATTAATTGCAGTCCTAATATTGCACAGTGAACTATGAACTCATCAAAGAGCTGCTTGCAAACTGCATGATATAGGTAGGAACGGTAGGTTTTTCCCCGTCTTTTATATCCTAATGTTGCTAAAAAAGTTTGATTGGGTCGGAATACATTCTTATTAGTAACCTCTAATTTTACTAAAAAGTCTTGCTGCGTAGAAATGCATTCTTGTTTGTAATGCCAACTCCAACCACTGCAGTATGTTTTAAATCCTAAATTTGTGCTACTGCAGAATAACTCTAATAAAATAGACTACCTACAAGGATTAATTAAATGTGATTCCTACACATTGTGATCCTCATTGTTTTATGTAACATTTCCTATGGACTGATTTACACACATATGATTCATTGGCTCTGTGTATTGTGTGTGATGTAAAGTGCTCTAACATCCTACATTGGCATGAGTAGTACTATATACTAATTAAATGTTTGTGAGAAAATGACTGTGGAGAGATGAGGGGCACTATTGGATCGTGGATGTTGGGCATGGCCCTTCTTAGGAGAAACATCAAACAACTTTTAGCTTTTTCGTCCTAGCTTTTCCTGACTCTCTCTCTTTGACCTTAGGAATCTGGGCACCTTCCCCCTGTACTGCAGAGGGTAGGTGTGCACGTGTGCTTCACTCTCACGAGGCAGGGGTGCATATACTAAAGATGGAAAAATCTATCTGGATGTGTGCATCCTGAAAACCAGTACTTCACATACCCGTGGTGGGTGTGGCACTGGCTAGTAGTGGACATCGCACTAAGGGTGCGACCCACAGAATAGCCTGTCAACCATATATCAGGCCTGCCATGGAATGTCTGGGGATGTGCCATTGCGTCACTCCGTAAGCTGGCATCACGTATGCCTGAGCCAACCCTGAGTGGGTCGTGATGAACCATCAGGGCGACATCCCAGGGAAGCCCTGAAGGGGGCAGAGTGGTAGGATGAAGGCTAGGCAGGTACATATGGTTGTTTCCAGTGGGCTTCCCTGTTCCCGGGGGGATTCCCCTGCCTTGGAGTTTTGCTCTGGCACCTATGGCATTTTGGATAGGTGCCTCACCTGCCATCGTCGGTCAGTGAGTACATACCTTCTTCCTCTGTGTTCTAATACTTTGATCAGGCCTGCCATTGCAGGCATGTGTCGGTAAACGTGTACCCACGGTGCTTGGGCCAAGGTGCCCTGTCTGCTGTCGCAGGTGGGGTGTCGCACCTATAAGGGGTTAACCCATGTCCGGCTGGCCCAGGCAGGGTTTGTGCGTGCACTCGCATCTAAGGTCATAGGGCCTGGGCGAACTGGTCCAGTCGCCATCGCAGACCGGTGTGTGCTCACTGACATTTATAATGATTAAACTCATGAGCAGCCTTCCAGTGCAAGTCACTGTGTGTCTGCACCTCTCCCTATGGTGCCCGTGATTGCGGGTGCAGCCTACCATTAGATGCCGGTGCGTATGCACTGACACCCTTATTAGTAAAATCAGTGTCCAGGCTGCTGTTGCAGCCTGGTGTGGGTGCACTTGCAACCCTGGTACTATAGACTATGTATCGATCCTGCCACTGCAGCTCGGTGTGCGATCTTACATACGTTGGCCCAGGTAGTGAGGAATAACTGTGTGTGTTTTCACTACCTATGAGGCTTGCTCTAGTTAACATAGTGAAGTAGTGGGCACTATTTCAGGCTGCAATAGTGGATGACAGTGTAGTAGCCTCATGATGTCTCCTATCAATGGATTCGCCTGGTCAAACCCTTTTCACTAGTAAAGTTGGCTTTGGCATAACTCACTTAGAAATGCCATTAATTGAATACAGGGCATTTCTGTGCTCTATTAGTCTCATGAGCCGTGGTGTCTGGCTCCAGTGGACATCATGGGAGCACATCTGTGCAAACCCCAGCAACAGCCATAAATCAAGGGCACACAATGGGAATGACAGACCTCTGCCAATTGAGGATCGAATGGAAAAGTTAGGAGAGAGATGTTTTTACTCTTGACCTTTCGGGCCAGATCATGGCCCCACTAAAGATTAAGATCTACATTCCATGACCTCATTGCAGACAGGCCTATAATTTAGGGGAGAGATCTGTGGTTCAGAGGAAAACCCCTAAACATCCACCAAATTCAAAGACACACAATAGTATAACTATGGTTGTCTTCCTTTAGAAAAGAGTGAGATAAGATTGTGGTGACATGGGACTTGAGAACCTGACTGTCTGGTGCACGATGCCCCAGGACTCTGTTGTGCACATGGAGGATTAATGCCATTGAAGGAGACAGTGTGCCGTTTCTGAATAGGGACTGGGCCTGAAGACCTACTGCAGAATGTCGCCCTGAAGTGTGCTCTACAAGGGCCCATATGTGCACCTCCTGTCCGCTTAGGGATGTCAGGGACATCAAACACCTCCTGTGAGGGACATACAACATCTACCTGACATCTGGAGAGTAGTGCCCTCTCAAGTGCCCACATTGAATACTAAATCCCCATGGGTAGTGCGGTGTGAGCATGGCACTAAGACTTGTGCCTTGAGATAGGATTGTCTAGTGCGGAGCCCCAGAAATCTTGACCACATCAAAGACTTTTGCTTCCCGTACAGCAAGAACCCTGACACTCATAAGCGTCTAGTTGGAAGTGAGTGAATTTACCGGTTGCTGGATCGAGGACCTGCTTCGTCAATCATGATGTATCTCTCTCATGTGACTTGCCGACTGAATGCCCATTGCATGCAGTGTTCAATTCACAGGGTGCGGCCCTCGAAGGTGGGAGTGTACATGTAGTAGTGCCTCGTTATACCTAATGCGGCTCTGCTGAACTTGTGCATCTGTGTGTGTGACCGGACTGGTCTGGTGCAACCTGAACATCATGCACCAGATGTGGTGCCTCCTTTCCTGCGAGATATGGGAATTGCAGCTCTTCATTGTGTGTGACTAGAATTGCATGGTGCAACCCATACCAATGTGCACTGGTTATAGTGCCTCATATCCATGAAGGTAGGGAATTTGCAACTCATCTTTTTTGAGACCTGAAGTGGCTGGTGCAACTCATACCAATGCAAACCAGACACTATATCCGGATTTCCTTGGCATGACTCTGATCAGCGTGTACTTGTCGGGTGCCAAATTCCTATTGAGAGGCTCCCCGTGTTATTCCCCATTCATCAGTTATTCCTTTTTGACCCTTACCACAGCAGATCAACAGCCCTCTCCACACCTGTACCCTCTTGAAGACATCTTGGCGCCAGGTAGTAGGAAGAGAGCATGTCTGGATTGAAGGAACGCTTCAAAAACAGTTCAGAAGTGGGTCACAAGACTGCGTGATTCCATTGTGTTTTGAGACCTGTGGGTGAACTTCCCGAGTGGCTGCTAAACACCCCTTGTTTAAGTCTACCTCTAAGTGACTTCGGTCACATGCAGCCTAGTGTCTGGAAGGTGGGGTTGGTTATCTTCCATCAGACCGCCTGTGAGTCACAGCACTGGCTGGCGGAGCAACTTTACATGATGATTTCATAGCATTGGGTGAACATTGGGGCTCAAAACCATTCAGTTTCATGTCATAATGCTAGGTTTGCATCCAGCTACTTCTGTTGGGGGTGGGGGGGTCACTTATGTATATCTGCATCATGGCAACAATCTGGTGGTGCTGAAATGAGAAACCAGCAGGGTTACCTTGCTGCAAATGAGGAACAAGACAGGGCAACATAAGCAGGCTTAAGAAGGGAAAGGCCTGATTCAAAACCACTTCTGGCTTCAGACAGAGCTGGAAGCTCTAACCCTATCAGAAGCTGGGAGATGGATGTAGACCTTGCCACTACAGCTCTAACAAGATGTCACTGGACACAAGGATGCACCTATACACCCCCTGAAAGCCCCACATTTTGACAGATTGAAGGTGCTACTTGAGGCATGCACATATTGTGTGCTAAATAAAACGGATTGTTTATTTCTTAAGAGATGTAGCTGTAGTTCACCCTCACACGTTCAATCCAGACATCCAACTGCATAGTGCTGTGTCCAACCCTGCATTCGGCTTGTGGCATAGCTTACTCAGCCCCCTCCTTATTTCGTCATCAGTGCACACTGAAATGAACATTGAGTGAAAACATTCTTCATTGCTTGATTAACAAAAACCATGGCAATTAAAACATCTTAGAAACAAGACTGAATATAAAAACGTTATCACATTCCTATAAATACTAAACACCTCTATAAATAGACAAGTCTGTAGTTACAAGCCATACCATAACTATAAAACCATTTGTGAGCTTCTATTTAAAACAGCCACACAAATATCATTAACAATTTGTAGTTACAGTCATAGTTAAATATTAAAATCCAATTGTCCTTATCAATCATTGGGAAAATCAACCATAAAATCCTTTAAGGGATAAACTGTATCATAACATATTAAAGTGCAAACATATGCTAATCAATAATCCCATAGTGCAGACAAGCTATAAAGATACAAAAGAAACAATTGATGGACGGAATGCTGGACAATGCAATCATTCACCTCCAGTCGTAAGGATCTGGGTTAAATCCATCATTCTTTTGCTCATCACACCACCCCAGTTTGAACTCAGCCATATGCAAATCAGTCTTGATCCTGTTCCTTGTGGGAATAGTCCAGCCCGAACTGCCAAGCCAGGTCCTCCCTGGACAGAGAACAAGCATCCTCGGACCGGTTTAAGTGCATCGCCCTTCATCAGCGAGGCTAGCTTGAATCCAGAGGCATGGAGAGCACAACCTAGGACCGGTTTCAGGACATCACCCTTCATCAGCCATGCCAGCATGAATCCAGTGGTGTAGTGAGCACGGGACCCACGTCTGGGCATACCCTTCCCACTTAGGGCATTGTATGTGCTCTCCATGCCACTGGAGTCAAGCTATCCTGGCTGATAAGGGGTGAATCGCCGAAACCGGTCCAAGGATGCTTGTTTCCAGTCCTGGGAGGACCCGGCCTGGCATTTCGCACTGGACTGTTCCCATTGGGCGCAGGGTCAAGACTGATTTTCATTTGGCTGGGTTCCAAATGGAATGGTATGGCCAGCAAAAAAACAATGTATTTAGGCCCATACCTCTGTACTGGGGTGAATGTATGACATTGTTCTACATTCTGTCCATCAATTTTTCTTTTTAAATTTGTCACCCCGAGTGGGACGGGTATGCCTAGACATGGGACCCGTATTCACCATGCCACTAGAGTCAAGCTTTCCTGGCTGATGAGGGGTGAAACCCCAAAACTGGTCCTAGGATGCTTGTTTCCAGTCCAGGGAGGACCTGGCTTGCAGTTCGGGTTGGACTGTTCCCATTGGGCGAAATGTCAAGGCTGATTTGCATATGATTGGGTTCAAACTGACATGACATGAGGAGCAAGAAAACGTTGGATTTAGGCCCAGATCTCTGTACTGGGGCGAATGTGTGACATTGTTCAATTGTGCAAACAAGCCGTAAAGGAGCAAAAGTATCTTTGTTGTTTAGAATTATAATGATTACCATTGAAACATGGACACTAAATCTTTCAGGTGGCTATAATGTGCAAATTAGCCTTTAACATGCATCCATGTATTCAAAAAGTCTCTTAGAACCATTTGATTTGATTATAGCATAACTTAGACAATCAATACCAAACATTTATCCACAGCAGCAAGATACTTTAACAATTGACATAATAGCGGAATCGACTCGCCTGATAGACATAAAAAAAGCGTCTGACGAGCCGAACATGAATATTGTGTTTTCATGAATACTGCGAACTGAAATGCAGAACAATGTGGGCAGAGGCCAGGGGCGTCATGTGATTTTCTCACTGGTGGCAGGGCACCACCCTAACACCCGCAGCTGACCATCACAACAGCAGAGGAGGTTATTAAAACTGATGCTAATCCCATGGTCGGAGCTATCTGTGTGAAGTTCAGGTGTGTCTTGAGATCAAGCTACCCTCAGACACTGTTGTAATAATTATGCACACAGGATCCAGTCTGAAGATTCCTGGAGCATCTCTGAGGTTTTTCCTTTGTGAATTCTGTTTGCAAGGTATCCTTTCAACGATGCTTCCATCCTCTCTAGATTTGCTCCAGTTAACTTCTTATATAAATAGAGTAAGGCAGTTGATGTAAATATGAGCTGCACTTGAGAATTCTCCAATGTGCTCCAGGACAAGTCTTTGCAATGTTAGCCCTCTGTGAACAGAGGCTTTGCATTTTGCATTCGATGGAGTCGTTGCCTGAATACCTTGTGAATTGAGCCCCTGGTCTCAATGCTGTGAAACAAATAGGTAGGTAAAAAAAATATTTCAAGACCTTTGCAGGTACCATTTAATGTGGTATGAATATTATTCAAGACTTGATCCATCAGAAATCTCTCTCCACTCAGGTTGGACATTAGGACCTTGGTATTGGTGAGGCCCCGAGTGTGCAAGTGGGGCCGATGGGGGCAATAATCACCCGGATCCTTGTGTGAGGTCTTATGGCTCCCTTGTATGTGCGCTGACTGACGTCACGTCCTCGGGGCCTGCTTTTTAACAATAAGGTCACATGACCTTGGGTAGCTCCAACTGGCTATTTACCTGTAGTTGAACACTCGCCACACCCCTCTTACCGGGGCGGGATCTCTGCACCCCGAAGGGGTCACCCATTATCCCAAGGGTGCGACATTACATTTTTCCCCCCAAAAAAACAACACAAAAACTAACACCCAACAATGTTCATTACAGTGATTTCAAATAACCCCAAGCTCATGGGAACAATGTGGAACAGTGTTACATGAAGTAGTCCTTCAGCTTATGAGTTGGCTCAGGATTCTGTTGGAGGCTGTACTGTGATATTCCTCATGCACTCAGCTCTCCCTCCATATTGCTGGCCTGAGAAGTGCTCCACTTTCTGGAGTGGATCCTGGGGATTCGGAGCCTCCCATCGCACCGGGTACACCCCCGCTGCCAGTTCCATGCCAGGGGCCATGCCTGAGTCAGCTGCTTAATCTTACTTGTCAGAACCTCATCCGGTTTCCGGTTGGGGTGGGCTCAGCTCCACAGGAGTAGCAGGTGGTGAGTGAAACCTCTTGAAGTGTGCTATGTTCCTGGTCACCGTTTCTCCGCCTATTCTGGCCATGACATGGGTGCCTCTCAGATAAACTATCACCCACGGATTCTTTTGGTCTGGGAGGTTGAACTTGCTGTTTGTCACTAGGTTCCTTAGCAGGACTAGGTCACCCACTTTGAACTTCGCTGGCCGAGCTCTCCGGCAGCGGCTGATTTGAGCGTGACATTTTTGCCTGTGAGCATCTACCTGATCATCGTTTCTGACGACTGGGGCACGACGGCAGGTGATGTGGAATCGTGTCATCATCGACCACTCGGCCATGGACAGATGCCCGGGGCGACCCCCGTGGTGAAGTGAGGTGATTGTTGATAGCTTCTCAGGAATGTGAAGATGGCGAGTTCCATTTACTGATGGTGATCATGGGCTATGCGTATCACTGTGTTCAATGTTCTTATGAAACTTTCATCCTCCCCATTGGCTTGCGGCCACCGAGGCGTGATTCTCCTGTGCTTGATGCCTAAAGATATAAAATATGTGGCCATTTCCTGCCCCTAGAATGGGGTACCATAGTCTGTCTTTAATTCCTGAAACATACCATGAGTCGCCGTCACTTTCTCTATCTTCGGGATTACCTCTGTGGCACTATCGGCCACATGCATCATTGTAGGATTTTGCAATTCCTAAATTGCGAAAATTAAGGAATCGCAATTTAGGAATTGCAAAATCCTATGCATCAACAAATCCTAAAATCTTTGGGGATTTCTTAATTTTCTGTATTTGCGATTCCTTAATTGCGAATCGCAATTAAGGAATGGCATTACATTGATTAATATGGGCCTAGGCCCCATAGGAATCATTGCCTTTTTGCAATTGTTTTTTTTGCGAATCGCAATTTGTTGATGCATTTCAAGGGTGCTGGGGGGGTCCAAAGGACCCCCCCCTGCACCCTTGAAATGTTTTTTTAAGTGCAAGTTTCACACACATGTCCAAAGGACATGTGTGTGTGTAACATGACACTTTCAAAAATGCTTATTTGAGCATTTTTGAAAGATTTCGCAAATTAACACGAGGGTCAACCTCGTGTTAATTTGCACCTCCTATTTCAGAATTCGCAATTTTGAAAACATTCCTGCATTGCATTTAAGGAATCGCACAAAAACGATTCCTTAAATGTAATCGCATTTTTAGGAAATGCAAAAAAATGCGATTTTAGAAAATTTTTTAATGCATACCAAAAAGTGATTTTGGAAACGCAAACGGACTAATTTTCCGATTCGCACCGTTTGCGACTCCAAAATCGTTTGATGCATGTGGCCGTTAGCGTGTTGGTTACCTCCACCTCTGGATATTTGAATGAAAGTCGATGGCTACTAAGGTGTGTCTTCCATTCGGGAGACTGCCAAAGTCCAGACTGACGCACATCCATGGATGCCTGGACCTTGGTTCCATTATTATTGGAGCAGGGTGAGGGTCTTCACCAGTGGCCTGGCACCACACACATGACTGGATGACGGCCTCCACCTGTTCATCCATCAGCGGAAACCATACCTTGGTCCGCAGCCTGACTTTGTCTTGACCATTCCTTGGTGGCCAATGTGAGTAAGTTGTACTACTCAGTTGGTCAGGGTGACGGGATGACCAACCGGTGTCCTCGCAGCAGATATCCTGTGGCATCTACTGTGGGTGAACAGACATAATATCGACCTCAAAAATATCGACTGGACATAATATCGAGGTAAAAATATAGACTAGACATAATATCGACTAGATAGAATATAGACAACAAAAATATCGAAAATAAGGTAAGTGTTTTATAATTTGTAATAATTGTGTAATATAAATCTGTAGCGGGTTGTGGGTTTATAGGGGAATAGGGTGGGAAGTAATTTAAATATAATTATTTAAATCTGTAATATAATAGTAATTGTTAATTAATTATTATTGTTAATTAATTAAAATATAATTGGTAATTAATAATAATTGATTAATTGATCAATAATTACATTTTCGTAAAATATTTTCTGTAGCGGGTTGTGGGTTTATAGGGGAATAGGGTGGGAAGTAATTTAAATATAATTAATTAAATCTGTAATATAATAGTAATTATTAATTAATTATTAATTGTTAATTTATTAAAATATAATTGGTAATTAATAATAATTGATTAATTGATCAATAATTACATTTTCGTAAAATATTTTCTGTAGCGGGTTGTGGGTTTATAGGGGAATAGGGTGGGAAGTAATTTAAATATAATTAATTAAATCTGTAATATAATAGTAATTGTTATTTAATTATTAATTGTTAATTAATTAAAATATAATTGGTAATTAATAATAATTTATTAATTGATCAATAATTACATTTTCGTAAAATATTTTCTGTAGCGGGTTGTGGGTTTATAGGGGAATAGGGTGGGAAGTAATTTAAATTTAATTAATTAAATATGTAAATTAATAATAATTGTTAATTAATTATTATTTGGTAAATAATTAAAATATAATTGGTAATTATAAATATTTAAAGAATAAATAAATAATAATTAGTAAATGAATTTCAGTAGTGGGTTGTGAGTTTATAGGGGGATAGGGTGGGGAGTAATTTAATAATAACTAATTAAATATGTTAATTAATTAAATTTGTTAATTGATTAATAATTAACCATTAAATAAAATTTACTTTGTAAATAAAAGTAATTGGTTTTGGAAATTAAATTTAAGTTTTGGGTTTTTGGGTAAAGGGGTATTTTTAGGGTTCAGGGTCAGTTTGGGGTTTTTGGGTAAAGGGGTATTTTTAGGGTTCAGGGTCAGTTTTCAGTTTTTGGGGTAAAGGGGTATTTTTAGGGTTCAGGGTCAGTTTTCAGTTTTTGGGTAAAGGGGTATTTTTAGGGTTCAGGGTCAGTTTTCAGTTTTGGGGTAAAGGGGTATTTTTAGGGTTCAGGGTCAGTTTTCAGTTTTTGAGTAAAGGGGTATTTTTAGGGTTCAGGGTCAGTTTTCAGTTTTTGGGTAAAGGGGTATTTTTAGGGTTCAGGGTCAGTTTTCAGTTTTTGGGTAGTGGGGTATTTTTAGGGTTCAGGGTCATTTTTCAGTTTTTGGGTAAAGGGGTATTTTTAGGGTTCAGGGTCAGTTTTCAGTTTTTGGGGTAAAGGGGTATTTTTAGGGTTCAGGGTCAGTTTTCAGTTTTTGAGTAAAGGGGTATTTTTAGGGTTCAGGGTCAGTTTTCAGTTTTTGGGTAAAGGGGTATTTTTAGGGTTCAGGGTCAGTTTTCAGTTTTTGGGGTAAAGGGGTATTTTTAGGGTTCAGGGTCAGTTTTCAGTTTTTGGGTAAAGGGGTATTTTTAGGGTTCAGGGTCAGTTTTCAGTTTTTGGGTAAAGGGGTATTTTTAGGGTTCAGGGTCAGTTTTGGGTTTTTGGGGTACAGGGGTACTTTGTAAAAATAAAGTAAAATAAAGTAAAATTACATTTAAATTAAATTAATTAAATTAAATTAAATAAAATTAAATTATATTATAATAATTTTCATGAATTTATATTAAAAAAATTATTATATACTTACCAATACTTACGTTGTAATGGTATGCATTGTAAAGGTATACGCTAAAAATGTTATATATGTTTATTTAATAATATGTTTTTATATATATATATATATGTTTTCTTTTTGGTGATATAATATTTTTAATATATTAATTATTTATTAATACTACATTTATTTAATATTTATTTCTAAGTTTATATTAAATATATTTATTACTATATTAGTTTTAACTTAATTTTAAAACATTTAAAAAAATCGATATTTTGACTGTCTATATTTTTGTAAGTCGATATTTTGGAGTCGATATTTTGGTACTTACCTGTTTGAAGATAGGGAGTCGATATTTTGTCTCTCGATATTTTTGACTCAATATTTTTGTATCTCGATTTTTGTGAGGTCGATATTATGTCAGTGATCCCTACTGTGAGTTCCTCCCGGACCTGATATATACTCTCCAGGACACATCATGCTACGGGGGTAAGTATCTTCCATCCTTCCCTCGCTCTGTGCCAATTCCCGTGCTGCAAGACTTGCTTTATTCGCTGCAAACACTTGTCCTTTTTCGTCTCCTCTCTTAAGACATCCATGGAAAGTGGCAGGGGACACGATTGTGCATCGATGCAGCGGATGTATTCCACCGTATTTGAGGCATCTTCCTCTTCATGGGCTATCGCTGCCCTCGGATGGCGAGACAAGTAATCAGCCGGATTCCTGGTGCCTGGTTGATATTCCAACCAGTAATTGTAGTCTTGTAGTTGTAACATCCATTTTTCTATCCTGGGGGGTAGCATTGACGAGGTTCCTGAGAACAGAGACAGAAGTGGTTTGTGATCCGTCGCTACTACAAAGGGCTTTCCGTAGACATAAAGATGGAAATGGCGGCACCTCCATTGTATTGCGATGGCTTCCTTCTCTATCTGAGAGTATCGTTGTTCCGTGTCGTGGAGGGAGGGACCGGCGAAGGCCACCGGGTAGTGAGGAATACCTGTGTGTGTTTTCACTACCTATCAGGCTTACTCTTCCCTTAAGTTAACATAGTGAAGTATTTGACACTACTTCAGGGTGCAATAGTGGATTACAGTGAAGTAGCCTCATGATGTCTCCTATCAAGGGATTCACCAGGTCATACCCTTTTCAGTGGTAAAGTTGGCTTTGACATAACTCACTTAGAAATGCCAAATATTGAATACAGAGCATTGCTGTGCTCTATTAGTCTCATGAGCCATGGTGTCTGGCTCCATTGTACATCAGGGGAGCACATCCGTGAATTCCCCAGCAACAGCCAAAAACCAAGGGCATACAATGGGAATGACAGACCTCTGCCAATTGAGGGTCGAATGGAAAAGTTAGGAGAGAGATGTTTTTACCCTTAGCCTTTCAGGCCAGATCATGGCCCCACTAAAGATTAAGATCTACATTCCACGACCCCATTGCAGACAGGCTTATAATTTAGGGGAGAGATCTGTGGTTCAGGGGAAAAACCCTAAACAGCCACCAAATTCAAAGACACACAGTAGTATAACTATGGTTGCCTTCCTTTAGCAAAGAGTGAGATACGATTGTGGTGACATGGTACTCGAGAACCAGAATGTCTGGTGCACATTGCCCGAGGACTCTGTTGTGCATATGGAGGATTAATGCCATTGAAGGAGACAGTGTGCCCTTTCTGAATAGGGACTGGCCTGGGGCTGAAGACCTACTACAGAATGTCGCCCTGAAGTATGCTCTTCAAGGGCCCATATGTGGGCCTCCTGTCCGCTTAGGGATACAGGGACATCAACGATCTCCCATGAGGGACATACACCATCCACCTGACAACTGCAGAGTAGAGCCCTCTGGAGTGCCCACATTGAAATCTAAATCCCAATGGGTAGTGCGGTGTGAGCATGAAACTAAGACTTGTGCCTTGAGATAGGATTGTCTACTGCGGAGCCCCATAAATCTTGACCGCATGTAAGGCTTTTGGTTCCCGTACAGCAAGTACCAAGACACTCAAAAGCGTCTAGTTGGAAGTGAGTGAATTTACCGGTTGCTGGATCCAAGAGGACTTGCTTCATCGGTCATGCTGCATCTCTCTCATGTGACATGCCGACTGCATGCCCATTGCATGCAGTGTTCAATTCACAGGGTGCAGCCCTCAAAGGTGGGAGTGTACATGTAGTACTGCCTCGTTATACCTAATGTGGCTCTGCTGAACTTGCACCTCTGTGTGTGTGACTGGACTGGTCTGGTGCCACCTGAACATCATGCACCGGACGTGGTGCCTCCTTTCCTGTGAGATACGGAAATTGCAACTCTTTATTGTGGTTGACTAGAATTGCATTGTGCAACCCATACCATGGAGGTAGGGAATTTGCAACTCATCTTCTTTGAGACCTGAAGTGGCTGGTGCAACTCCTACCAACGACTACCAGACACAATGCCCGGATTTCCCGGGCATGACTCTGATCATCATGTACTTGTCGGGGTGCCAAATTCCTATTGAGAGGCTCCCTGTGTTACTCCCCATTCATCATGTATTCCCTTTCTTACCCTTATCGCAGCAGATCAACAGCCCTCTCCACACCTGGACCCTCTTGAAGACATCTTGGCGCCAGGTAGTAGCAAGAGAGCTTGTTTGGATTGAAGGAATGCTTCAGCACCAGTCAGAAGTGGGTCAAGAGACTGCGTGATTCCATTGTGTTTTGAGACCTGTGGGTGAACTTCCCGAGTGGCTGCTAAACACCCCTTGTTTAAGTCTACCTCTAAGTGACTTCGGTCACATGCAGCCTAGTTTCTGGAAGGTGGGGTTGGTTACCTTCCATCAGACCGCCTGTGAGTCACAGCACTGGCTGGCGGAGCAACTTTATATGAGGATTTCATGCCAAAAGCGCAATTCATTTAACATTGGGGTTACCTGCATTGCTCAGGCTCATGGTGCAGCTAAAACATCTTCTTGTTTTGTGAATATGCATATTTTTTATATCATTGTGACTCGGGGTGTCCCAAATAATTGTGTAGGACTGTTTTATCCAGATTACCCGGGGTGGCCAGGGGCAGGGGGTTACATTAGAAATTATCCACAATGTCCATACTACTGATATCATGACAATACTAGTGGGCCTAGTACTGCTAGTAATATTACTAAATGTTTTATCCCCAAAGTACCTGACGTTCAAGTTATAAAGACTGAATATGTGTGTTGAATAAAAATGTTTTTACATAAATTTTGTGTAAAGTCTCCTTTGTGAAGCTCAGTGTATTTTTTGCAAGTGACTACTTTCCCTGTGCTTTACATATTGCCTCTGAATTAAGCCTGACTGCTCAGCGCAAGCTACCCAAGGGTGAGCACAGATTATATAGCCCATGTAATCATCCACCCTTGATGGGAGCGGTAAGTTGTGCCTGGCTGGACGCTCCCTTCAGCCAACCAGTAAGTGCTCGTCCCAACAATGGTATGGAGGAACTATGTGGAGAAGGGGATTATGGGGGGGCAGCAACAGGATTGTTGCATAGGGCTCCACCAGCACTAAAGTCAGCCCTGATTACTGCCACTCAGAAGCGAACGTATGAGGGCTTTAACAGCAGTTCAAAAGCCACTTTCTGGGAGGAACAGTTGTACTTTCTTCAAATGAGAAAGCTGTTAAGGGGCTGTCTTGGTTTCCTTGCAGTGTGTTTCTTGATGGCTGTTATAGCATTGGGTGAACACTGGGATTCAAAACCATTCAGTTTCATGTCCTAAAGCTAGGTTTAAATGCAGCTACTTATGTTGGGGGAGCTCACTAATGTATATCTGCATCATGGCAGCAATCTGGTGTTGCTGAAATGAGAAACCAGCAGGGTTACTTTGCTGCAAATGAGGAACAAGACAGGGCAACATAAGCAGGCTTAAGATGGGAAAGGCCTGATTCAAGACCTCTTCCGGCTTCAGACAGAGCTGGAAGCTCTAACCCTATCAGAAGCTGGGAGATGGATTTAGACCCTGCCACTGCAGCTCTAACAAGATGTTCACTGTACACAGGGATGCACCTATACACCCCCTGAAAGCACCACATTTTGACAGATCTAGGGTGCTGCTTGAGGCATGCACAGATTGTGTGCTAAATAAAACGGATTGTGTATTTCTTAAGAGATGTTGCTTTAGTTCACCCTTACACGTGCAATCCAGACATCCATCTGCATAGTGCTGTGTCCAACCCTGCATCCGGCTTGTGGCATAGCTTCCTCAGCCCCCTCCTTCTTTTGTCATCAGTGTACACTGAACATGAACATTGAATGAATACATTCTTCATTGCTTGATTAACAAAAACCATTGCATTAAAACATCTTAGAATGTAAATGTACAGGAATTTATATAGCGCAAATCACCGAGCGGTTTCTAAGCGCTTGCTTAGGGAACCCGTCCTGGTATTCCCCTGTGAGATAACCCCGGCAGGGTATCCACAAGGTGAAAGCCAGGCATCCCGCCGCGAGGGGCCGTTGTGGAGATTAAGCAAGCTATTGCCCAGAGTCGCAGAGTGTGAACCCGTAAATTGAGTAGGCACCGGAGCGAGAATTGTCGAGTCCATGGACATTTTAGGACTCAAGACCCCGCCGAGCTGGGAATTGAACCCTGGTCCCGGGCTGACCTCTGCTTCCAGGTCTGCCTCCTCTAACCAGTGAGCCACACTTCTCCCTAACCAGTGAGCCACACTTCTCCACACTTCTCTTAGAAACACGACTGAATATAAAAATTTCATCACATTCCTATAAATACTCTACACCTATATAAAAAGACTAGTCTGTAGTTACGAGACATACCATGACTATAAAACCATTTGTGAGCTTCTATTTAAAACAGCCACACAAATATCCTTAACAATTTGTAGTTACATTCATAGTTACATATGAAAATCCAATTGTCCTTCTAAATCATTGGGCAAATCAACCATAAAATCCTTTAAGGGATAAACTGGATCATAAAATGTTAAAGTGCAAACGTACTCAAAACAATAATTCCATAGTGCAGACAAGCTATAAAGATACAACAGAAACAATTGATGGACGGAATGCTGGACAATGCAATCATTCACCTCCAGTCACAAGGATCTGGGTATAATCCATCATTCTTTTGCTCACCACACCACCCCAGTTTGTACACAGCCATATGCAAATCAATCTTGATCCTGTTCCTTGTGGGAATTGTCCAGCCCGAACTGCCAAGCCAGGTCCTCCCTTGACAGGAAACAAGCATCCTCTAACCGGTTTTCACATCATCGCCCTTCATCAGCGAAGCTAGCTTGAATCCAGTAGCATGGAGAGCACATCCTGAGACCGGTTTCAGGGCATCACCCTTCATAAGCCAAGCCAGCTTGAATCCAGTGGTGTAGTGAGCATGGGACCCATGTTTGGGCATACCCTTCCCACTTAGGGCAACGTCTGTGCTCTCCATACCACTGGAGTCTAGCTATCCTGGCTGATGAGGGGTGAATTGCCGATACCGGTCCTAGGATGCTTGTTTCCAGTCCAGGGAGGACCCGGCCTGGCAATTCACACTGGACTGTTAACATTGGGCGCAGGGTCAAGACTGATTTGCATATGGCTGGGTTCAGACTGGAATGGCATGGCCAGTAAATAAACGATGGATTTAGGCCCATATCTCTGTACTGAGGTGAATGTACGACATTGTACTACATTCTGTCCATCAATTATTCTTTTTGCATTTGTCACCCCGAGTGGGACAGGTATGCCTAGACCTGGGTCCCATGTTCACCATGCCACTGGACTCAAGCCTTCCTGGCTGATGTGGGGTAAAACCCCAAAACTGGTCCTAGGATGCTTGTTTCCAGTCCAGGGAAGGCCTGGCAGTACGGGCTGGACTGTTCCCATTGGACGAAAGGTCAAGGATGATTTGCATATGACTGGGAACAAACTGGAATGGCATGGGTAGCAAGAAAACGATGGATTTAGGCCCAGATCTCTGTACTGGGGTGAATGTGTGACATTGTTTTGCATTCTGTCCATAATGTTTTATTTTTGCAAGCTATAAAGATACATCAGTATCTTTCACTATGCAAACAAGCTGTAAAGGAGCAACAGTATCTTTGTTGTTCACAATTATAATGATTACCAAAGAAGCATAGACACGAAATCTGTCAGGGGGTCATAATGTGCAAATTAGCAATTAACATGCATCCATGTATTCAAAATTTCTCTGAGAACCATTTGATTTGATCATAGCATAACTTAGACAATCAATACCAAACATTTATCAACAGCAGCAAGAAACTTTATCAATTGACATAATAGCGGAATCGACTCGCCCGATAGACATAAAATAAGCGTCTACCGAGCCGAACATGAATATTGTGTTTTCATGAATACTGCCAACTGAAATGCAGAGCAATGTGGGCAGAGGCCAGGGGCGTCATGTGGTTTCTCACTGGTGGTAGGGCACCACCCTAACACCCGCAGCTGACCTTTGCAACGGCAAAGGAGGTTATTAAAACTGATGCTAATCCCATGGTCGGAGTTACCTGTGTCAAGCCCGGGTGTGTCATGAGCTCAAGCTACCCTCAGACACTGTCGTTATAATGATGCACGCAGGATCCAGTCTGAAAAATCCTGGAGCATCTCTGAGGTTTTTCCTTTGTGAATTCTGTTTGCAAGGTAGCCTTTCAACAATGCTTCTATCCTCTCTAGATTTGCTCCAGTTAACTTCTTATGTTAATAGAATAAGGCAGTTGATGTAAATATGAGCTGCACTTGAGAATTCTCTAATGTGCTCCAGGACAAGTCTTTGCAATGTTAGCCCTCTGTGTACAGAGAGTAGGCTTTACATTTTGCATTCAGTGGAGTCGTTGCCTGAATTCCTTGTGAATTGAGCCCCTGGTATCAATGCTGTGAAACAAGTAGGTAGGTAAAATAAATATTTCAAGACCTTTGCAGGTACCATTTAATGTGGTATGAACATTATTCAAGACTTGATCCATCAGAAATCTCTTTCCACTCAAGTTATAGGCGTAGTTGTGTCCTCGGTTGGACATTAGGACCTTGGTGTTGCTGAGGCCCCGAGTGTGCACGTGGGGCCGATGGGGCAATAATCACCCGGATCCTTGTCTAAGGTCTAATGGCTCCCTTGTATGTGCGCTTACTGACGTCACGTCCTCGGGCCTGCTTTTTAACAATAAGGTCACATGACCTTGGGTAGCTCCAACTGGCTATTTACCTGTATGGGAACACTCGCAACACCCCTCTTACCGGGCGGGATCTCTGCACCCCGAGGGGGAAACCCATTACCTAATGGGTGTGACATTACATTTCTCCCCAAAAATAAACAACACACAAACTGACACCCAACAATGTTCATTACAGTGATTTCAAATAACCCCAAGCTCATGGGAACAATGTGGAACAGTGTTACATGAAGTAGTCCTTCAGCTTATGAGTTGGTTCAGGATTCTGTTGGAGGCTGTACTGTGATATTCCGCATGCACTCAGCTCTCCCTCCATATTGCTGGCCTGAGAAGTGCTCCCACTTTCTGGAGTGGATCCTGGGGATTCAGAGCCTCCCTTCGCACCAGGTACACCCCCGCTGCCAGTTCCATGCCAGGGGCCATGCCAGGGCTGCTGGAGTTAGCTGCTTAATCTTACATGTCAGAACCTTGCCCTGTTTCCGGTTGGGGCAGGCTCAGCTCCAAAAGAGTAGCAGGAGGTGAGTGAAACCTCTTGAAGTGTGCATTGTTCCTGGTCACCGTTTCGCCGCCTATTCTGGCCATGACACGGGTGCCTCTCAGATGAACTATCACCCACGGAGTCTTTTAGTCTGGGAGGTTGACCTTGCTGTTTGTCACTCGGTTCCTTAGCAGGACTACGTCACTCACTTTGAACTTCGCTGGCCGAGCCCTCCGGCGGCGGCTGATTTTAGCGTGACATTTTTGCCTGTGAGCATCTACCTTATCATCGTTTCTGACGACTGGGGCACCATGGCGGATGATGTGGAATTGTGTCATCATTGACCACTCGGCCCATGGACAGATGCCCAGGGCGACCCCCTTGGTGAAGTGAGGTGATTGTCGATAGCTTCTCAGGAATGTGAAGATGGCGAGTTCCATTGACTGATGGTGATCATGGGCTATGCGTATCACTGTGTTCAATGTTCTCATGAACCTTTCTTCCTCCCCGTTGGCTTGCGGCCCCCAAGGAGTGATTCTCCTGTGCTTGATGCCTAGAGATATAAAATATGTGGCCATTTCCTGCCCCTGGAATGGGGGACCATAGTCTGTCTTTAATACCTGAAACATACCCTGAGTCGCCGTCACTTTCTCTATCTTCGGGATTACCTAGGTGGCACTTAGCGTGTTGGTTATCTTCACCTCTGGATATTTGAATGAACATCGATGGCTAGGAAGGTGAGTCTTCCATCCGGGAGACTGCCAAAGTCCAGACTGACGCACATCCATGGATACCTGGGCCTTTGTTCTATTAGTATTGGAGTAGGATGAGGAGCTTCACTAGTGGCCTGGCACCACAGACATGACCGGACGACGGCCTCCACCTGTTCATCCATCAGCGGAAACCATACCTTGGTCCGCAGCCGGGACTTTGTCTTGACCATTCCTTGGTGGCCAACGTGAGTAAGTTGTACTACTCAGTCGGTCACGGTGATGGGATGACCAACCGGTGTCCTCACAGCAGGCATCATGTGGCATCTTCTGTGAGTTCCTCCCGGACCTGATATATATACTCTCCAGGTCACGTCATGATTCGGGGGTAAGTATCTTCTATCCTACCCTCGCTCTGTGTCAATTCCTGTGTTGCAGGACTTGCTTTAGTTGCTGCAAACACTTGTCCTTGTTTGTCTCCTCTCTTAAGACATCCATTGAAAGTGGCAGGGGACACGATTGTTCCATGATGCAGCGGATGTATTCCACCGTATTTGAGGCGTCTTCCTCTTCTTGGGTTGTCGCTGCCCTCGGATGACGAGACAAGTAATCAGCCAGATTCCTGGTGCCTGGTTGATATTCCACCCGTTAATTGTAGTCTTGTAGTTGTAACATCCATTTTTCTATCCTGGGGTGGCTTTGACGAGGTTCCTGAGAACACAGACAGAAGTGGTTTGTGATCCGTCGCTACTACAAAGACCTTTCTGTAGACATAAAGATGGAAATGGCGGCACCCCCATTGTATCGTGATGGTTTCCTTCTCTATCTGAGAGTACCGTTGTTCCGTGTCGGGGAGGGAGCGACTGGCGAAGGCCACCGGGGGCCAGTCTTCTTCAGCGTGATGGTGTTGCATCAACACGGCTCCTATCCCTTTAGGGCCAGCATCCACGGCGACCATAGTTTACTTCCGCGGATCAAAAAATGCTAGCGTTGTGGCCACAGAAAGGGCTACATTGATGTTCTGGAATGCCTTGGCATGTTCCTTGTTCCGTACCCATGCGACGGAGTCTTTTGTAAGCTCTCTTAACGGTTGAGTGAGGGTCATAAGGTCATGGATAAAGCGGCCACAATAATTGACCATGCCCAGAAAGCTCTGGATTTTGTTACATTGGTGGGAGCTGGGGCATTCTTGATGTCTTTGACCTTATCCAGGTTGGGATTTACTCCTGCTGCTGAGAAGACATATCCAAAGAATTGTAACTACGTCTGGAGGAATTTGCACTTCTCCCGGTGCAGCTGCAATACCTGGGACAAACGGGCATTGTGCTCGGCAATGGTTTTGGAGTGGATCATGATGTCGTCTGACATTTATTACCCTAGGGATGTCCATGATCAGTTCATGAATAACGTTTTGAAAGACATCAGCGGCACTGGATATACCAAAGCTTAGCCTAGTGTATCTTCTGTGGCCGACATGGGTGGAGAATGTTGTTATGTTTCAGGACGCTTGGTCTAGCACTAGCTGATTAACCTGTGAGAGCATTAATGAGGGTGTTGTGTGTCTTAGGGGTTCTCTCCACCAACGTCTTGGTGATTTTATGGACATCTTTCCCTCCCAAGTGAAGAATCAATGCCCTCTATTGATCTTTGTAGAAGTTAGTGGCTTAAAAGAATAATAACATGCATTCCACCCACTCCTTCCATTTGGGTGCATGTGCCGACGGTGGTCCCTCCACCACAAAGGGCTCAATGGGAGGGATGTTGGATGACTGTAGGCTCGATTACAGTGTGCAGGAGAAATGGCCAGTCCCTTCTTCAGTCCCCAATGGCAGGGTGTTGCACTGTGCAATGCAAGCGGTGCACCTTCGCACTTCCTCCTGCACCAGTCGGGAGCCAGGCACCAGTCTGTACGGGCCTCTGAGAGGCCAAAGGAGTGTTGAACGTAGCGGAGGCCAGACACAGCTGCGTGTCCGCAGGTAGCAGTGGGACTATGAGGGGCCAGGACAGGTATCACCATGTGTGCTACGGCTGCCCGTTACACAGCCCTCGGCCGGATTGTTGCCACCGATCTTCATTCCCACCGTCCAGGCCAGGCCGCACCTCTGGTTGCATGTAGTGTGCCACGTGCAGCTGCGGCACAAGCACCATGTGGCGCAGGGCCCATGAGCACGGTTGCCACAGCGCAGGAAAGCGGGGCACGCCCACCCTCATCGCCAGTTGTTATGTCCTCAGCAGGATACTAGGACCTTGGTGTTGTCATGTCATGTCCGCGGGGCCTGTTTATTAACAATAAGGTCACATGACCGTGGGTAGCTCCAACTGGCTAATTGCCTGTAGGGGAACACTTGCAACACCCTCTTACCGGGGCGGGATCTCTGCACCCCGAGGGGCGCACCCATTACGTCATGGGTGCAACATTACAGGCGTCACTAGAAACCCACCAATAATACGGTAGGGCAGTTTACTGAAACTGGGTGGTATTTTGGCAATAATGTGCAGCACTTAGTAATTACGAAGTCTTACCACCTGGCATTTTGCTCCTACATTGCAGATGAGTTTGTTGGTGTCCAAAACGTAATTACTGCAACAAGTTCCGTATTTTGCTTTATAATCAGGGTCATATATATCTCAGGTACTGCAGAATTAAAAAAATTTCCTTTTAGTAACAGTGATCACTTCCCCACCCCAGTGGTTTCCACTACTGGCTCATCCTCTTCTAATCTGTCCTCTCCTTCACCCCTATCCCTGCCTTCGTTGCTTCGGTTTCCAGTGGCCATAAACTGAGGCGGGAACCTTAAATATTTAGGACTCTGTTTCATTTCTACATCCTGTTCATAAGTGCAAACAGAACGAGGTAGAGTGAGAGAATATGAGACATCAGTGATGGCACTGGGGGGGTCAAAGGAATGCAACGTCACTTCCGCTGATTTTGATGGCTCGCCGTCCATACACCTCACTGGTACACCACTGTCAAATGCATTGTTTTACCGGTCCAGTTTCTCAACAATCAATATGCTGCCCGGAATCATGGAATAAAATTCTTCTGATTCTATTGACTTCAGACATATATTACCTGTTACTTTTAAAACATAGAAAGTACTTATTTTTCATAGTAGCCATAGTAGCTGTCTCAATATTTGTTTAGAGCTTCGTGGTTCCTAAATAATACAATGGTACTTGCAAAAGATTTCTGAATATATATGGAGCCAGTGCCTCAGGGTAAAGTAATCTTAATTTTATATTAATGTTACTGTCAAGTGTGTATGTTTTTTTTTTATGTTTGAAAGCTTTATTGAGATAAAATTGTTAATACAGTAAGGTGACATCAGCAAAACAAAATGCAAAAGGGGCATTCATGGGAGAAATAAAACATAGGCAGCTGGTGGCACACTGAAATAAATCAAAGCATTTTTAGAGGAAATTTTTAGGGGGGGGAGGAGAGGGAGGGAAGGGGATGAGAAACAATGCTAATACATTTAAGAATAAAATAAAGATACGCATGTTAATTGGTGGCAATAAAGTACAGTAGATGCACAAATACCTAGAAAATATGTGGGAGAAGAACCTTATCAAAAAACACAAGTAAAGAAAAGAAACTACATTAGTGAAATCTAAAACATGAAACTACAAGCAGGAGTACAACTGCTCAAGGAGGCCTAAAATTGTCACAGGAGAGCGGGGTGTATGACTTTTTGGCGAATTGATCGAAATATAGGGTGAGAGGCAACCAATAGAGTTCAACATTGCGAGAAGGTTTGCAGCTGGATGCGAATGCAACATCCAATCTATGTGAGTGACATAGGAGGTTCCACCAGCAAATTATGGAGAGTTTGGTCAATGATTTCCAACTGGAAGCGATATGTTGGATTGCAAGAGCTAGCATAAGGTCAAGAAGACCATGTGAATGTGGGGGGAGGTCAAAAGACTCTGAAAGGCTACCCAAAAACATCAAAGAAGTAGAAAAAGAAATAGAAAGATAAAAAATACGGGAAATGCGAGACCAGACCTGCGTCCAGAAAAGTCAGACTGAAGGACAGAGAAAGAAAAGATGAAAAAGATCAGCGTTGGGAGCATTACAGGTCCAGCAGTTAGCAGTAGAAGAAGAGAGAAAACGAGAAAGAGAGAGGGGAGAAAGGTATAATCTGTGATAGAAGAAAAATAAGGATTGAGTGAGAGATGCAGTACGGGAGGTCTTCAAGGATTTAGCCCAAAGTTTGTCCCAAAGAGAGGTCGGCCAAGAGCAACCAAAGTCCTTTTCCCAGGAGAGTTCCAATTTAGATTTGGGACGAAGAGGATCAGGAGCTGAGAAATATCGATAAATAAGAGAAGCCTTAGGAATAGTAGAAAGAATGGTAAGTAGAGAGGAAGGTGAAGTGGGTATCACATCCGAAGTTAGAGAATAGTATCTATCAAGAACGGTTTCCATAAGGATATAGTATTTTTGTGCAAACGAGGAAGGGCATCGAAATAGGGATTGAAATTGAGGAAAGGAACAAGGAGTGGACCCGTCAAAAAGATGGTGAACCCAGATGATACCTTTCGATCTCCATGAAGTCCAAGCAATAGGTCTATTTCGTATGAGGATGAGTGAGTTATACCAAATGGGTGATAATAAAAAGGATTCGCGAGAGACCGAGACTGTGGATACCAAGGGCCGCAAAAGGGAAAAAGTGTGTTTGAATAATGGGGGATTAAGACACGGAGCCTTAGCAGTGAAGCGAATTGCATCTTGAAAAGAGTAAGGAAACAATAAGTCACGTTCAACAGAGAGCCAAAGGGGAGAAAAAGGGCCTATGTCGTGCGATAGCCAGCGAGAAGCCTGACGAAGAGAGAAAGACTTATGGTAAAGTCGGAGATCTGGAAAATTAACACCACCATTAGATTTTGATTGACGAAGGACTGAGAGAGAGATACGAGCTTTCTTCTGCTTCCAGAGAAACTTAGACAAAACTGAGTCAATACGACGGAAGTAGAGAGCCGGGATATGGATTGGAAGCATGAAGAGTAAATAAATCAGGATCGGAGCAATCATCATCTTGATCGAGTCAAGACGACCCCACCAGGAGAGGTATAGGGGGTTCCAAGAAGAGAGCAAAGAATCAATTCTAGAGACGACTGCAGACATGTTAAGTTGGATAGAGGATGACAGAGAGTTAGAGAAGAGAACGCCAAGATATTTTATTTTCTTACTGTTCCAAGCAAAGCCAGTGGAGGCAAAGAAGTGTGGAAGGCAAAACTTAGTTAAAGGAAGAATCTCCGTCTTATCCGTATTTATTTTATATCCGGAAACCAGGGAAAATTTCTCAAATTCATCTAATAAGGAAGGAACAGAGGTAACTGGATCTGAAATGAATAAAAGTATGTCATCTGCATAGGCAAATAGTTTCAGCTGATGAGTACCGTACGGAAAACCAGAAATGGAAGAATTGTTACGAATAGAGGATATGAAGGGTTCAAGTGCTAAAATAAAAAGAATGGGGGAAAGAGGGCAGCCTTGACGCACTCCACGTTTAAGTGTGAAAGGGGAGGTAAGTTGACCGTTGACGAGAACTGATGCTTTGGGCATAGAGTTAATTAAAGAAATGTAAGAAATAAATTTCGGACCAAAGCCTTGCCATTTCAAAGAAGCTATCAGAAAGGACCAATCAACCCGATCAAAGGCTTTTTCAGCATCAACCGAGATAGCTGCAAGGGGAATAGAAAGAGAGGGGGCTTCATTTAGGACATTGAGAAGGAGTCTGGAATTATCTGAGGTAAGACGGCCTTTAACAAAACCGCATAGTTCTTTCCCAATGAGATGGGGCATGAATGGATCAAGACGAAGAGCCAACAATTTCGCAAAAAATTTATAATCCACGTTAACTAAAGATATTGGCCGGTAATTCTTACAGAATTTGGGATCCCGTCCCTCTTTAGGGATGAGGCATATGGTAGCGTCTTGAAATGAGCCTTGAGCTAGACCAGCGGAACAGAAAAATTGAAAAAGGAAGAGAAGTTTAGGTAAGAGAAGATCGGAAAAGTGTAAGTAAAATTCAACTGGAAATCCGTCAGGTCCTGGAGTCTTACCCTTGGTTAGAGAAGATAGGGCAGTGGATAACTCAGAAAGGGTAAGGTCTGAATCAATGTTCGAGAAATTAAGTTGGGATGTGTCTGGCTTGGGCAAATTCTCAAAATATGTTTGGAGGAGTTCTGAGGTAGGGGGGTTCTCAGGGGAGTACAAAGACTCATAAAAGGATTGAAATTGCTCCAAAATTTCTCTATCTGTATGTAAGAGGACATTAGTCGGTGAATAGATAGAGTCAATGAGAGTTCGCTCTTTACGCGATTTTAGATAGTTAGCAAGTAATTTACCCGATTTGTTACGGCCTCCATAGTACCGTGCACTACCTCGAAGAAGGAAGGAAGAGGCGGAATCCGTAGAAAGTTTGTTAAATGCAATTTTCGCTTGAAGAAGTTCAGGGGACATATGGTTTGGAGAAGAGGTATAAAATTGGTGTTCTAATGACTTAATATGTGCAAGAGCAACCTTATGTTTGTGGATAAATTTTTTCTTTTTTTTGAGACAAAGTCAATAATAAAACCGCGAGCTGTGGCTTTGAAAGAATCCCAAAGAACATGGGGGGGAGTATCAGGATCAGAGTTAATTTGGAAGAATTCAGAGGTGAAAGAGCGAAAAGAGGAAGAGAAGAGAGGATCTGTGAGAAGAGAAGAATTAAAGCGCCAGCGAGAGGATTTAGGAAGAGGGGGAAAAAGATCAAAATCAGTGATGATAGGGGCATGATCAGAGATGTCAATGGGTTCAATAGAAGAAGATATAAGGGTTTGAGATAAAGAGGGAGAAAGAAAGATATAGTCTAAACGAGAAAAAGAAGCATGGGGAGGAGAGAAAAAAGAAAAATCTACAGTGTCTGGGTGGGTAAGCCTCCATGAATCCACAAGTTGAGCCTGTGTAATGGTATCAAGAAACTGTTTGTGTGGTTTGTGAGGGGTAAAACGAACAGAGGATTTACGATCTAAAAGGGATCAATGATCTGATTACAATCTCCACCTAAAAGGAAGGAATCATCTTTATGTTGAATACATTTTGCAGTAATCGAGGGCCAAAAAGAGGAGTCAAAACATGTAGGACCATAAACATTGAACAAGGTAAGGGATGGCATTAATAAGTAACTTGGCAAGAATCCAACGACCTTCATCATCCTTTTCCTCAAGAATTACCTTACATTTGAGGCGTTTGTGGATCAAAATGGCAACACCATTCTTTTTATGAGAGGCCGGAGAAAACAAGACAGTGCCAACCCATAATCTTTTTAGTTTCAAAGATTCAACATCTGAAAGATGGGTTTCCTGAATGAGAACAATATCAGGATTATAAGAGGAGAGGTGAGAGAGTACTCTCTGCCGCTTAATCGGATGATTAAATCCTTTCACATTCCATGAAACAACTTTGAAAATCAAAACATATTAAACAGTTCAAAACTGAAAAGTGCAAAAACATACTGTACAAGCAATAAGCCAAACATTAAAGAATTAGAAAAAAAGCCAACCATGAAAAGAATAGAAGGAAGAATAGTGGGAAAGAGAAGAAGAAAAAAAGGAGAAAGGAAAAGGAATAGGAAAAAGGGAAGGAGAGAGAATAAAGGAAAAGGAAAAGGTTCTGCAAAGGGAAGAGAAGGAAGAAAAGAGAGAATACATAGAAGACAGTACAAATCCAAAAGGATGACTGCAAAAAACATACCTGAAGGGGAAGATACACAAAGGGAGATGGGGAAGTGGTGATGCGTAACAAGACGGGTAGACTAGGATCAGAAGCACAAGCGCACCGAAACCTCACAGGATTACAAAGGATGAAACATGGTGAGGGGGTTAACCAAGACACATCTGTATAAGGGAAGAAAGAAAACAGTTAATTAGGAGTACATGACATGCCTGCAATTTACTATAAAACAGGACATAAGTAGTGCAAGAATCAAATACCGAAAAGTCAATTGAGAACCTGTTTCAACAACATAGAGGGAACAAAGAAAGAGAGAAAAAAGCCGAGTTAACAATGGGAAGCAGTGACAAGGAACAAGAAAGAATAAGAACAAAATACAACAATGCATACCGGAAAGAAAATAAAGGAAAAACATCGAAAGATCGTTTCTAGAGGAAACAAGAACAGTTACTCAAGAGATATAACAGTATTTATCAGCCACTATGTGAAGGCGAAGAATCCATTCCATCGTTGTTGTGCAGAAGAAGGAAATTACGGAGTTCGCTAGGTTCTTGAAAAGACCAAGACTTGTTTTGGTGAGTGATTCTGAAGGTACATGGATGGAACAAGCCATATCGGGCTCCAAGAGAGCGCAGAGAGGGGCGAAGAGCCAGGAATTCCTTACGTCTAGAGGCAGTGACATTAGAAACATCCTGGGAGATATAAACACGTTGACCGTGCCAAGATAGTTGTCGTTTGGCTCTAGCTGCAGAAAGAATGGACAACAGATCCGTGAATCTCAAAAAAAGGATGATAACACCACGAGGTTTTGTAGAAGTTGACGAGCGTGACCCAAGTCTATGTGCCCTTTGAATGCTGATGGATGTGGAAGGTGGCATGTCCAATAGTTTCGGAAGGAAAGAGGAAAAGAAAGTGACTTGGTCATCCCCCTCAAGAGTTTCCGGCAAACCATAAACACGTAGTTCCGTCTATTTCGATTTTCCAAGTCCTCTGTGTGGCGCTGTAAAGAAAGAACAGTCTTTTCTAAAGATTCAATGCGTCTTGAGTTGGAATGAACCTCAGGAATCTGCTGTTCTATGGAGAAGATGCGAGTATCCATGACCTCCCACTTGTCCTTCAAGAGTTGCATATCCCTGCTTGTTTCCTCAATGAATGGGCGCAACGCACGGATTTCTTCTAGAATTAAATCAATGGAAGGCGAAGGAGTAGAGTCTGGTGTAGGAGAGTTCTGCTTCAGCCTTTTGGGAGTCGATGCAGAAGGTGAGGTTTTATTTGATGGCGGGTGACCTGAAGAGGAGCGTTGAGAAGAGGAGGTCGCCATCTCGACGGACTGTGAGGAAGCACCCAAGTTCGAGGAACTCACAGGAATATCAGTAGAGGCTGTGAACACAAATTTGGCCTTGCGCAATTTCACCATAGGAGAAAGTAGGTCAATAATAGTGCTGTTGGCAGAGGTACATGTGGAGGATTGTGTGCAGTGAAGATTAGAGAGCTCGAGCCACTGGCAATGAGAGTGGTCTGGTGACGCTGAGTGATCTACCTAGAATGTTCTGCAATTTACTTTTGAGAAGTCACTACAAAGTCACTGCAATTGTAACTGATACTTGGAAGGACGGTATCACGGTTGCGTGAGCACTGTAGTCTGTTGTGTCTGTTTGGACTAAACTAACATTCCAGAAATATCCGATGGAGAATTGCTTTACCATGCTACTAAAACAGCAATACCCCACATTAATACCAGGAATAGGGCCAAGTCGATGGCTACGACAGTGCTACCATGCTGACAAGTCTATGTCAGAGCCCACAGACGAGCATACATTCACTATACTTGAAAATTGAAAAATATGGCCCTTGAAGAAGAAAAAGTGTCATATCCTGAAGTGACAGCACCACAGCTATGCCGCAGAAATAACGTGATCACGCTGTAGAAGCATACACCATAAAGAGTAACATGTGGCAATCCTGCATGTCAAAGGTAGATAGCAGAGTAGGGCAGGAGGCGTTAGGCAGCATAGGGACAATGCAGAAGGCAGTAAATTGTGAAAAACAGAAACCGCGGCTCGCAAATCAGCCGCGGTGATCGTAAAATGGCGGCTGCATAATAGTCTGTCAGAAATATGACCTGAGGTGAAAGTAGAGCATAAATAGTCTTGAAATAGCCCCAAAAGCTCACCTCCAAGGTCCGAGGGCGAAGGATAGGTGATGGTGTGAGGGAGATGTCACCAAGAAGCGGAAGGGCAACAATTCCGTGAAGAAACCGCTAGCGCTGAGGAGAGTCCCAAGATGGCGGGTCCCGGCAGCTCGATTGTTAGAGCCGTGGTAAAGTCTCCGAAGATGTTAAATAAAAGCCGTAAAGACGCACCCTCTGCTCACGGCATGCTCCGGTTCCGGAATCCGGTGTTTTGCAGCAAAAACGGTCCCCTTCACATCGGGAAAACCATACGGAGGTGATCCGGCGCTGAGGAGCTCCTCGCCTAGCCGTCCATCTTGCGCTGCAACTAAGCCACGCCCCCACCTCTATATGGGTTTTTAATTACCTTTCCTTTGTGAATCCACAGCTTCTCACAGCAAACAAGAGAGCATTGCTTCTCCCTGCAGTAACTCAACCTTTCAACCGGAAACAGCGTCCAGGAGCATGGACTAATCACATTTTCATTGATTGATTGCGGTACCTACAAGAACAGGAGTGAACACCAGTCAGTCAACTTTATTTCGGTTCGGCGAACCACAAAAGTGTACAGTACAAAGATATGTTAAATATGTAAAAATTCATAGATATACAACGCATCCCAATGGTAGTATCACAAATTGAAAGGAAAACTCTAGATATACCACATCAATTAAGGATATGCTGCCCCAAAACCTAAGATCAGAACCAGCTGGACCAGCTGGACAAGAGAAACCTTGAAGAGGTGCTCCCGAGGAATCAGCTGTCACCCTGACTTTCTATATTATTTTCTAATGAGGGTAGCTCAGCAACTCCTTGGGATGTCTAAAAACAAAATTATGCTTCTTCGGTCTTTATACAGAACAGATGCATTTTTTGTACTATGGAACTTTAGACTATTGAATATCTCCCATAGTCTCCAATCACCATGAAAATGTTTTCGTAAAATCTTCTGACAATGAGGGTCCTCGTACCAGAGATTTAAACCCAGCATTCAAACCATTCATGTACACAGGAATAGAACGGAAAATACAACCCTTGTTCATACATTGTGCAACAGTGGGCCAGATCATAATTGCCCTAACAATCTTGCCCATAGCATTTTCTAATGACGAGGGTTCCATAATTAAATTCACAAGAGCAGTGCATATGTCAATGGGGGCCAATGAATGCAAATATTGCATGCCTTTTTTTATATGTACAGGGACGTTGCTTTTTTATCAGTGGCAGCAAAAACCTTGCTGTTTTTGTTTGTTAAAGTGCACAAATAGTGTAAAGTGCAAAGTGATTTGTTTGGACACGTTGTCACAGGGACATGGGATGAGTTGATTTGACCACCCTCCATGATGTGGAAATGCTGCCAAAAAGTGCACTGTGCCTAATTGAAACCCTGTCAGGTAAACTGTATATTGTGAGTTAGTACTAACAACTAAGTAAAATTATAAATGAATAGCCATAGTACTATCCCCCACAGGACACATCATTCCAAAATGTCAATTATCAACACAGATGTTCCACGACTAACTCGTCTGGACCTAACTCTCCCAGACTGCACTGTTCTCGGCATCTGCAACTAGACAAGTTCACTCCGGGGAATTGTATCTCTGGCACAGTAGTCTCACTCTCCTTAATCTCGTCAAGCTCCCCTGTGCTTGTTCTGTGTCACGTTGATCCAACTCAGATGATTCATACATAGGAGCAAGATCTCTTTCCGGTGCAAGCCTCAAGTTCTGCCTTTTCTGTTTCACAGGCCACAATTCTTTTGCTACCTCAATTTCCATCTGCAGCACCCGACCACTTTTCATACCAGTCTCTTCAGCTGAGTCTGACTCTATGCTGCTCGCAACGTTACCATCTCCCTCAGAGTCTGTACCTGGGCCTTGTGTAGCGTGACCCCCCTCAGCCAAACCTGGTGGGTATCCAGCCTCTTCAGTAAACCCCACAGCTTGGTTTTCCCTCTCCAGTGATCTTGCAACCACGGCTGGAGTCACTGCAGGGAGAGGAGCTGTTTCTTCCAAGGGTCCTGTTCGTCACCAAGATCACCTGGTAAGTACATTGCCAATGTGCATCAAGACAGTTCTTCCTCACATCCTTCCGGACCTGGACACAGGTCATGACAGAGGTCTTTCGTGGTTGGTGCAGTCGCAGCTTCAACCTGGTGAGACACAGAACGAACCACATCAGTCAATCCTTTGCAATAGTCAAGGACCAGATCATCTGTGATGTTTATCAAAGCTGTGGCTGGCACTGCTGGTAAGCGCATCGCCCTCCCCGTCAGAATTTCTTGTGGGGATAGTCCAGTTCTCCTATCTGGAATACTGTGCAAATTCATGACCACCAAAAGCAATGAATCAGGCGAATTTAGAGACGTTGAAGTGCACATCTTTGCCATTCTCCTCTTTAGAGTCCCATTAATCTGCTCCACAATGCCTGACACCTCCGGTGTGTAGCTACCGTTTAATCTCTGATCAATATTTAAGATAGTACACAACAAATTCATGATCTCATTATAAAAGTGAGTTCCTCTATCCTACTCCAATGAAGTAGGAAATCCGAACCGTAGAATCAGCTCTCCCAGCAATAACTTGGATACTGTAAGGCTATCATGCCTTCTAGTAGGATAAGCTTCCACCCACTATGAAAAGATGGACACTACAACTAGAATGTTTCTCAGCCCATTGCACATAGGCATCTCGATAAAATCCAGTTGAATTCGGTAAAAATGACCCCCCCTGACCGTCCACTGTGACTCAAGGCAACCGCAGTTTTCTTTCCAGCATTCATTTGTTGACCTATAACGCAACGATGACACACTGCATCAGCAAACACACAAACAGGGCCAGACTGGCTGTAGTGGGTCCGGGCATTTCCCTGGTAGGCCGCTAGGGTGAGGGCCCGTTTTGGGCCCCCTGAGGGCCGTTTTGTTACCAGGAGCCTTCAATACTGCCCCCTGTAACAAAATCGTCCAAAACCGGCAATAGCAAACAGCTCGGCCGCACCCCCCCTCCGCTCCTGGGTGCCGGACGAGGTGTTTGCCAGGGCCAGTGTTGGTTCCCAGTCCGGCCCTGCGCACGAAACCTTGCATTATACCACGTTTGACTGAATACTCGCACCATTGCATCTCTTCAATGTGAAGTGCTCCATGAATCTGTCTTGCCATAGGATTCAGTAAACAATCTGGTAACACTGCTTTGCCATTGTTGAGACCCAAATGCCATCATCTCTCTTCTCACAACCTGCTTTAATCCAACCAGCTTGTTCTTGATCTGACACTTCTCCCTGCAGATGCCTGACCTCATCCCAGGTATCTGCCATTGCTAACATCATGCTGAGCTCGGTTCTTTCTGTGCTCTCGCCTGAAAGTTCCCCATTAGAAATGCATATATGAATAGCACAGAAGTAAGCACTACATCTGCATACCTGTACCCAACTGTCACAAAATTCTCGTCCTTCCCACAAGCAGAGCGCTTCACTACTTCCACTTCCTTAGGCCACTAGAATGCTTCCAACAGTTGTCTCACATATTCTCCATTCGTAATGGGAGAACCTGATGACGTTAAGAGCCCTCTCTGTGACGATAGCGTCCATAGCCATGAACCACCACGAAACCGCCCTGGCTATCGGTATAGATGGTGACTCTGATTTGATCAGAAACAAGGCATGCACGGGTCAAAGTAAATATCTCAGCTACTTGTGCGGCGTATACTCCCTGTAAACAATCAGCTTCCAGAATTCCAAAATGGTAAAAACAGCAAAAGCCGCTCTCAAGTAACCCTCAACAAAAAGGACTTTGTAAGATTCAGGTAGAAGTCCCTCAACAATGTTGGGTGTCTGATTAGTACACATTTCAGTCACATCCAGACAGTCATGGTCCTTACAATCATCTCCCTCAATATTTGACATAGGCATCAAGGTAGCATGATTTAGCACAGAACATCTCTTCAAGGTGACATTTTCAGAGGCCAAAAAGATTTGCTCATATCTTGTGAGCTTTTTGTTCGTCAAGTGCTGAGGTTTGGTCTCGTCATCAGGAGTTCAACTGAGTATGGAACATAAACAATAAGAGGATGACCCAACACAATATTTCCACATCTTTCAATGCTGACACCAGTTGCATCAACGGATCTGAGACATCCGGGCAACGCTTAAGCTACAGGAGCTTATGTAGCTGAAAAGAAGGCCACCTTTCTACGGAGACCTCCATGTCAATAGGTGAGTATAGAAAGATCACATATCTTCATCTCATACCAAAATAATGAAAGTGCTTTGTTGTAATCAGGTATCCCTAGAGCTGGAGTGCGACACTGGCTTTCTCTCAGCTTTAAGAAGACAACCAACCAATCTTTATCCCAGGGTGCCGAATTGCTCACATCCTGGAGTGCCAATTTCTGTAAAGGCTTTGCCTTCAGTGAGGAGTTTGAATCCATTGTAGGCAGTAGACTACCATTCCCAGAAACATCATGACTTCGTTTTGCGTGGTCGGCAGATTAATTTCATGATCGCCTCAATGCGGTCTGGTGACACCTTTCTTTTGCCTTTCTCAATACGATGACCCAAATATTGAATTTCAGCCAATCAGTACTGTAGTTTGCTCAGAGACACCTAGTGTCCATTTTCTGCCAAGTGGATCAGTATAGCAATGGTTACATCCCTACAAGCGTCCTCTATCTCTGAGCCAATCAGGAGGTCAATGATATATATTGCACAGGCACTAAGCTTTGTGGCAGCACTTTTTTCCCTCCCCGCTCCCTCTTCTCACACTCCCTGCCGCTGTTGCCCCTGTGCCCTCCCCCCCAGCGTGTTGCTCCCACTCCCGCCATCCACCTCCCAGCTGATCGCCTCCCGCCAACCCCTACTTAATGGCACCTGCTGCGCTGCAAGAAGAACAAGACCTGGTCAGAGTCACTGCTCTCCTCTGCGCAGCTCCACTGTAAAGATTCTGCCCTTAGCGCCGCATGAGCTCTTTGGCAGGTAGGTGTTCGAGGCCCTCCTCCACCTACAGGCTCCTGCCTGTGCCTCATCCCTGGTGGTCTAGTGGAAGATCACTGTGCTCTTCTGCTATTCCGCTCTCTTCTGTGTCTTTTATCTCTTTGCCTTATTTTTCTTCTATTGTCTTTATGCCTCTTTACATTTCTTTCTATCTTGGCTCTTTTTTATGTCTTATTAATGTTTTTTAGCATCTCTTTCTACTCACCTTTCACTTATTTCCGTCCCCGGTCCCTCTTCCTGCGCTCTCCATGCTCCCCGCGCTCCCCGTGCTCCCCGCGCTCCCTGCGCTCCCTGCCACTGCTGCCCCAGCAGCCCATCCCTCCAGCATGTCACACCCAGTTCTGCCTCCTGCCTCCTTGCTGATCGTTCTCCCCCGACCACTACTTAATGGCGTACACTGCGCAGTCGCACCCCTAATGCACCAAAAGTACACCAAAGGCAAGCCCGTCTGTGCGCATCCACGACCCAGAAGCGACCAGCAGCAGGGACCCTGGCATCCTGTAGCTACGACTGCAGTGCTCTCCACGCACTCAACCCCATACGCAACAACAACTGCCAGTTCTCAATGCCGAGCAACACCCAAGTTCTGATCTCCTGCCTACACTGCCACCGCACCTTTACCCACATCTGGACCTCAGCAGCAACCCCCAGCACACTGGATGCCACTGCACACAAACCTCTGAGCTGCATACTCCTCAACATACGCTCCCTGCATAAATACGCCGTAGAAATCTGGGAACTCCTCAACACTCACACGCCTGACACTATGTGGAGTACTCACCTACAGACCACCTGTAAACCATGCCCCCTTCAGCAACATCATCGCTGACCACATCGCACCCCACGCCCTTGCCACTACAGACTACATACTAGACACCTGAATTTACACCCCCACAACCACAGCGACCTCAACACCACCGCCCTCCTGATGTACCTCACCAACATAGGACTGAAGCAACTACTCTCTACCCCAACTCACACAGCAGGACACTCAACCCCAACTTAGCCAGAGGAAACAACATTCACTTCAGCCACACCATGGCAGTGCCCTGGGGCGACCATCACCACATCAATTTCTCCTTAATGAAACCCACCACACACAAGCACACGTGCCACCACCAACGCAGAAGCTGGAGCAAAGTCTCTGAAGAACACCTCACAATACACTCCACCCCCTATTACGACAGACGCCAACAAAGCGGCAAGCAACCTCACCAATAGATCACCAACTGCACCAACACTCTCGCCCCCCCCTCCAGAACACCACGAGATGACACAACAAGAAAGCTGACTGGTTCACCAAAGATCTCCGAGAATCAAGCACTCCTGTCGACAACTGGTGAAGGTGTGGAGAAACAGCAAATCCCCAGAAGCACGCTCTGCCTACAAAACAGCAATCACAGCACACCACCAACTCATCAAATCAACAAAGAAATACTTCATCCGAGACAGAATTGGCTCTTATGTCCACAACTCCAAGTAACTCTTTGCCATTATACAGGAATTTGCGAAACCCAAAAGCGAAACAACTGACATCCCTCCCTCCCAAGACTTCTGCAACAAACTCAGCTCCTTCTTTCACCTCAAGATCAAGACACTTTATGACATCTTTGATACTAAGACCACTGCACCACCCCAACCCCCCTCCAATGATCTCACCCAACAGACCCTTCTCGTCTGTAACCTCCTCACCACAGAAGACACCTTAAAGACATTGAAGAGCAACCACTTCAGAGCACATTCTGACCCCTGCCCACCAGACATCTTACACAGAACTGCCACTGCCACTGCCATCGCACCCGAGCTACGCCGAACTATTAACTGGTCTCTCGAGACTGTCACATTTCCAGACAACTGGAAGAGCGCCTAGGTCAACCCCCACCTAAAGCAGCCCTCTATAGACCCAACGGATCTCAAGAACTTCAGGCCCATCTCACTGCTTCCTTTTGCTGCCAAAGTCATCTAAAAGGCCATCAACACCCAGCTTGCACACTTCATAGAAACCCAAAAAGATCCTACACACCTCTCAACCGGGATTCCGCAGCAACTACAGTGCCGAGACCACCCTCCTCGCCGCCACCAACGACAACTGTGCCCTCCTCGACCAAGGCCATACGGCAGCCCTCATCCTCCTGGACCTTTCAGTAGTCTTCGAAACCGTCTTCCACCACACACTAGCCACCAGGCTCCACGACGCCGGCATCTAAGGAAAGGCCTCAGACTGGATACGATCTTTACTCACAGGCAGAACACAGAGAATAAGACTCCCACCCTTACTCTCAGAACAGACAGAGATCAGAGGCGGAGAACCCCAAGGATCCTCCCTCACTCTCCAACATCTACATGGTCCCCCTCGCAACTATCGTCAGAAACCACGGGCTCAACAACGTCTCCTATGCTAATGACACCCACAGCAAGGGATGAAAGCTGTCGAGAACTGGATGAGGAACAGCTGCCTGAAGCTCAACTGGGAGAAAATAGAAATTCTCATCCAGGGCTCCTCCTCCTCAACAAGGGATGACTCCTGGTGCCTCCCGCCCTCAGAAACCCACCCACCCCGAAGGACCATGCACACAATCTCATCATCAACCACGAAGCATCCTTCACAAGATCTTCTAGTGGATCCCCCGACTCCGGTAAGAAACTCTACGCCAAAATCAACCAAAACTCCTCTGAAAACTCCAGACCATCCAGAAAGCCGCAGCTAGACTTATCCTCAATATCCCACCACACAACTACATCATCCAACACCTCAGTGAGCTCCACTGGCTCTGCGTCAAAATAAGAAAAACCTTCAAGTTGCTCACACACACCTACAAAGCCCTCCACAGCACCGGCCCCAAATACCTCAACGACCAAATCCCAGTCCAAGCCCCCAAAAGAAACCTCTGCTCAGCCGACCTCACCCTAGCCACTGTCCCACGTTTTCCTTGCACCAGAGCAGGTGGAAGATCCTTCTCCTATCTTGCAGCCAAGACCTGGAACGTTCGATGGAGCAAGACACTGCACCAATACAGGAAGGACCACAAGACCTGGCTCTTCGAATGACCCCCAACGGAGATGCTCACACCCTTCCCCAGTGCTTTGAGACCCTCATGGGTGAGTAGTGCGTTGTACAAACACTGATTGATTGATTGAATGGTTCTACTTATTGGATTTTAGTTTTTTTACTCAGATAAATATTCTCTATTTTTGTAATCCTGTGTAGAGTCTTCTTGTAGTGTTTTCATTGTGTAACTGTGTGTGTGTTGCACAAATACTTGCATGACTGCTCTATGCCAAGCTACCAGAGAGTGAGCACAGGTTATATTTTATTGTGTATCTAGCTTACCCTGACTAGGATTGTAGTCCCTATTTGGACAGGATGCAAACTGCAGCCAACTAGAAACCCAATGTCTAACACCTGCATTTCAAGTAATTTTCGGACTTTTTGGAATTTCAAGAAAATTTCAGACGTACTTTGCAGAAGCTGCAACATTCCCATGACTTACTTGTATGTTACGTGTTACTCACATGCAAGATAAAACTCAATAAATCAATAAGTCAATGTGTCCTTAATGGACAAAAGAAATATTGTTCCTATCAATTTTGTAGGACTGCAGAAAGTGATTAAGGATATCCTGTCACTGAAAGCAGAACAGTGTTAAAAGAGCTGTACGCCCTTCTTAGGCCAAGTGTAGCCCAATGAGGAGGCTCGTGCCACTGTCACATTTGGAGGAACCTATATAAATCCCCTACTCTCCTTTTTAATAGCCACTGTCTTATGGTAACAAGAGTTTTGTGTCGAGTATTTGGATCCTGTAGGGCTAAAGGACTCTTTCGACAGAAAGTCTCAGACTGGTGTGGGTCCAAGTTCTGTTTTTAAGAACCAGAAACCAGTATGTGGCAGAACCCCTTAATTGAGCCTGCACGGACAGGAGCCCACTATCATTACAGCAACATGTGCATTAACAACAGCTCCCTCTGCACCACAGTTTTGTATGCGTTTAACTTCTGGTTGAACTGTGGGACCGAGGAACCATTTTCTTTAGTTGCATTGGAGCCAATGCCAAGATTAATGTAGTTCTTATATAGATGCATAAAAAGATGTCGCAAGCTGTTCAGGTAGACTCAATGGTGACATTTGTGGCTCGGAAGATATAAGTGAAGAAAAGCATACTCCCCAACCAACCAAATAGACAAAGTGGTGTATGTTGTCCTAACAAAGGCTTATTCAGGGATGAATCTAGTCATCACAGTAAGAACATATGAAATGCCGGTAACATTCTGGGAAAGTTCCTTCACAAACTTCTTCTTGCCATTCAGCAAAGCAAGAGCTTAGCAGGGCTGTTAGCTAACATGGAAACAAAAACTGAGGGGCATATTACCAAGGGGGGCGATAGGCAATTATCGCCGGTTTAGCGGCCGTTTTCGGCCGCTAAGCGGCGATAATTCTATCGCTCTATTAGCAAGCTGCCGCTAACTGATGTTAGCGACAGCTTTTAGGTGATAGCGAGCGGTTTGGGGCCCGCTTTGCATGTCAGCAATATTTATCACTAATGACATGCAAAGTGGGCGTTCCCAACCTGTTAGCGACTGAAAGCAGTCGCTAACGTCGCTATCGCATATTAGCAAGGCAGGCGTAGCTATGGAAATATTCCCGATATCGCCAAAAACTAACGCCTGCTCAGACCAGTTCTTAGCCATTTTATCCAATGGGAGGTGGATAACATGGCTAAGAGCATTTCGTCGCTAATGCGTGAATATCGCTGTATTCTCAGCGATACTCATGCATTTCGCCGCTATCGCTGGATATTTTAGCACAATGGAGAAAAACGTTGCTAATAGCATGTTTTCTCCACTAACATATCCAGCGATAGGCAGCGATAAAAATATCGCCGCTAAGCCTATTTAGCGAAAAATATCGCTACTTGTTGGTAATATGCCCCTGAATTTCCTTAGACTGCATCTTTCTGATCGTGTATCTTCTGCTGAACCTGCAAGATGAAATTGCAGCTAGGTGGAATGTATGACTGCAGGAATAGAATGAAGGGTGTAAAAGATACAAAAGAACACAGTGGCCAAAGTCTCTTTCTCTAACCAAGATATTTATGGTATTTCGTCAAAATATATCATCATGATACAGGCCCTCAAAGGAAGTCTATATTTCTTGTACTACCAGGTAAAGGCTGTTGGTCACATATACAAATTATGTTATTGCAATCCTGCAATTCTCAAAATCAGAGGGTTTGTGACTTCAACATGGGTTTACGGTAAATATTAAACCAAGTTCAGGAAAGCTCTTGTGACTCACTAATAGGGTTTAGCGACTCATACCGAATTGCAATTGGTGAGGGGTGTGAAAGGGGCATCCTCTCCTAATTGCGATGCAGTATGAAATGCATCAATGGTTTGTGACCACAATTGCAATCGCTAGCCAGTGATCAGTTCCCAAAACCCAAAAGGAAATGGTAACAGATTTGCAAAAGTGAGGATGTCACCTCGGTAGACTCTCAGGATTTTTCTCAAGCGACTCCAGGGTTTGCAGGCATTGTCCTGCCCTAAAATTTCCCAAATGAGAAACTTCTATTTGATAATGCAGTATTGGGGGGCATATGACCAACAAGTAGCGATATTTATCGCTAAATAGCCTTAGCAACGATTTTTTTATCGCTGAGCATCGCCGGAATTTATCGCTGAGATAACGTGTTATTAGTAACGTTTATCTCCAAAGCGAAACATTTTCCGGCGATAGCGACAAAATGCGTGAATATCGCTGAGAATACTGCGATATTTACGCATTAGCGACAAAATGCTCTTAGCCATGTTATCCACCTCCCATTGGATAACATGGCTAAGGACTGGTCTGGGCAGGTGTTAGTATTTGGAGATATTTGCGCTTAGCGCGAATATTTCCATAGCTGCGCCTGCCTTGCTAATAGGCGATAGCGATGTTAGCGACTGTTTCTAGTCACTAACAGTTTGGGTACGCCCACTCTGCATGTCATTAGCGATAAATATCGCTAACATGCAAAGCGGGCCCCAAACCGTTCGCTATCACCTAAAAGCTGTAGCTAACTGCTGTTAGGGTCAGCTTGCTAATTGGGCGATAGAATTATCGCCGCTTAGCTACCGAAAACAGCCGCTAAAGCGGCGAAAATTCACTATCGCCACCCTTGATAATATGCCCCTGGGTCTATTAAGCAACAAGGGCTGTTTTAAAAAAAAAAAAGGTTTTCATATGGGAATTTGAACACAATGGTGGATATCTGTTTTTCCTATTCAGGTCACCATCACATGTTTTTAGCCATTCACAGGGGGTCGCAAATAGCCATCTGCCTAATTAATATATATTAATTAGGTCGTTCTTATACCCCCAACAATAGGAGATTTTGTGAAGAGACCTATTCGTACATAGGCTGCCACCCAAAACGTCACAAGTATTCAGTGTGCAGTTTGTGACCAGTATTTTAGTACTACTGACTCATAGTCACATCCCAGGAGGGTATGTGGGTGACTAATGTGCCACGAGCGAAAGGCGTGTGATGTGAGCTTTATGTAATGTCTTACAGAATTGTAATAGGACTATTGGATCATTGCTATTCTCCATTATAAATTCATTCTTATTCACTAGCATTGTGTGTCCTTACAATGAAACTCAATAGTCCCTGTGGGTCACCTCTTAGGAAACAAAAGACTACCGCAGGCCCAATGGCGCTGCTGTAACTGTTTTCCAATGGAAATGATACTGTAATAGTTGTACAGCTTGGCATTGTCAAATCCTATCAATGGCAGTGACACCTCCTCTGAATTGGAAACGTCTATATACAGCACACTAATTGCATGGGCGCTATTACATCTGAAAGAAGCTGAGTTCCATTCATCAAAGTCCTCACAATGGAGCCTGTGACTCTACAGACAACCATCATGGTGAAATAAGAAATGAAGGCTGGGTGAAATTTTTTCAGCCTCTAAAAACAAATTGAATTAAAAAAAAATGTACTCGTTTACTGAACAGCTAGTGCCTGATTCAAATAGGATAACGTACACTGTTGTAGAAGTTTATTCTTTTTAGCCTTTTCCTATCATTTTTTAGGAGATGTATCAGTTATAATATTATTATTGAAACTAAACTTGCAGGTTGTGATTACCAAAAAAAAAGCCCACTTGCACAAAAGTATAAGTTTGTTTTGTATTATTATTGAAACTAAACTTGCAGGTTATGATTACCCAAAAAAATAGTCTACTTGCACAAAAGTGTAATTTATTTATTTATTTATAAGTTTGTAGAGCGCCTGGTTACACCTACTGGTGTGTGCGCGCGCTATGTTACTTGCAACTGACAACTCCAATAAACAGTGCTTTGTCTATCTTCGCCAAATTCCAGTCTATTGTTTCAAGAGCCAGGTTTTTATTTTTCTACGAAAACTGCTCTCAGATGGCTCCTCCCTGAGGGACAAGGGTAAGGCATTCCAGCTTTCTGCTGCCAAGTAGCTGAAAGATCTTGCTCCCATACGTGCTTTTTTGATCTTTGGGACTTTAACCAGATGGTTCCCAGTGGATCTTAAATGGCGTTTGGTCTTATAAGGTGACAATAAGTTCTGTAGGTATGTGGGGCCTTTACCTTGCAGGATGCGGTGGCTGAAACATAGGGGCATATTATCAAGGGATTTATCTCCGCTTTTTTGGCTTTAAAAGCCAAGAAAGCGGATACCTAGCTGTCGCTAACACCAGTTAGCAACAGCTAGTAGAAGATAGCGACCATCTTGGGCCCCGCTTTGCATGTCAGAGAAATTTATCACTAATGACATGCAAAGTGGGCGTGCCTAGATGTTAGCGACCGGAAACAGTCGCTAACATCGCTATCTCCTATTACCAACTTTTGGAGATATTCGCGCTAAGCGCGATTATCTCCAAAAGCTTACACCTGCCCTGAGAAGTTCTTAGCCATGTTATCCAATGGGAGGTGGATAACATGGCTAAGAGCATTCGCTCGATAATGCATGAATATCGCTGACTTTACAGCGATATTCATGCATTTCGGCCGATTTTTATTGTTTCAGAGATAAACCTTGCTAATAGCAAGGTTTATCTGCGATAAAAATCGTCGCAGCTCGGCGATAAATTATTATCGCTAACCAAGCAATAGCGATAATTATCACTATTGCTTGGGAATATGCCCCACAGTGCCTTAAACGTGATGCGTTTCTGAACAGACAACCAGTGCAGTGTCTCCTTTGCGTTCTTGGAAGACGCTCGACTCAGCAAGTTCAGCGCTAGTCGAGCTGCTGCATTCTGGATAGATTGCAACTTTTGCAATCCCTTTTTGGTTGCACGCAGGAGCAACACATTTCCATAATCTACTCTCGCTGTGACCAGAGCATGGATCAGAGTTTTCCTCGCAGACATTGGTAGAATGTCCAGGGTTTTTCTGAGTATCTTCAGGATTCCAAAACACCTTCCTGACAACTTCTTAATCTGAGTCTCGAAAATCAGTTTGGAATCTATCCATACTCCCACATGTTTAACCTCAGTCTTCGGGATCGGAACTGGATTGTTGGCCACCAGGCCAAAGACCAGATGGATGGGGTATTTTCAATTATTAATATATCTGTCTTATTGCTGTTTAAGCTCAGGCAATTACCTGCCATCCATCCTGCCAGATCTTTCATGCAGTCGGCGAAATTGGCGGCTGTTTGTTCCGAGATGTGAGTCATCTGCGTATGACACAATTGTAACACCATGTTTTTCTACAACTGCAGCTAAGGGGGCGACATATAGATTGAAAAGAGTTGGGCTCAAAATTGAGCCCTGCGGCACCCCCTGTGCTAGAGAGATGGGTATAGAGGTATACACAGATTGTGCCACTTGGAAACTGCGGTATTGTAGATAGGATACCATCCAGTCCAGGGTCACCCCCTCTACACCCCCTCTTCTGATTCGGTGCAACAGCAACTTATGTGACACCGTATCAAAAGCTGTGCTAAGGTTTAATAAGACCAGCATCGTTGTCAATCCTTCATTCACTCTCTTCCATACCAACTCAGTAGCATATAGCAGTGCCATCTCCGTTGAGTAAGTTGGTCTGAAGCCTGGTTGAGTGGGATGTAGCAAGTTGTTTTTCTTTATATGTGCCCCCAGCTGTCTATTGACCACTTTTTCCGCCATTTTCGAAAAATAGGGGAGTAATGACACTTGCCGCAAGTTCTATAATAGGCTCTCATCAGCTGTTGTTTTTTTTTCCAGTGGTCGGACAATTGCTTGTTTCCACATCCCAGGTAACCGCTCTTCCTGGAAGAAGGTTTCCAGCAATTTTTGAATATAGGGAAGTATGACCTCTAGTCCTGTACAGATCACTTTATGTGTAGCTGGATCTTTTGGGGAGCCTGATCTTATACTTAATGCTACCTCTTTGAATTCTACTAAGGAAGGACAAGAAAACTGTGAAATACTGTTTTCACCACATTCCTGTATTTGTTAATTTTGCTTGATGCAGCCGTTTTGCGCATCCACGGAAAAGGTATCATAAATTGTATCTACTTTCCCTGCAAAGAAGTCCGCAATCTGATTGCATGACTCCTCTGAGCTTGAAGTTGGTGCTACTGTTCTCTCTCACGCGGATATCTCTTTGAATATACTAAATAGTTCCCTAGATGAGTTGTCTGCTGTCTCAATCCTCTCCGAGTAATAGGTAGCTCGTTCTTTCTTTATGAGTGAGTGGTAATGCCTTAGCTTCAGCCTGTATGCCATTTTATCTGAGTCTAAAAATCCCTCCCTCCATTTTCGTTCCAACTGTTTACATGTCCTTCTAGCCATCTGTAATGCCTCGTCAAACCATGACGCACTCTTTGTGCGTCTATGCGGAGTGCTAGTGGCCCTTGGGGCAACCACATTGATTGCATCTGTAATCCATTTATTTACTCCTTGACTTGCTTCTTCAATATCCTTGCCTGGGGTGGGATGGGTCGCTAGTAGAGCCTGGGTAAAGTTGCACTAATTGAATTTTGCCTATTTCCTATGCCTGTTTTTCGGGGGTAGGTCCATTTTTGTAAGTGGTCTTACTATAGGGATGGAAACATCTACTAGATTGTGATCTGATCATGGGACCGCCATTGGATGTTTAACTAACAACCCTTCGCAATCTGAAAAAATTGGGTCTAATAGGTGTCCTAGTTGGTGTGTTGGATATGTAGACTTGAGTTCTAATGGTAGCCCCCCAAGCTCCTGACATACTGCTTGTGCTTCCTCACACACTTTGTTGTCAAAGTGTAGATTTAGGTCTCCCAGAACTACCAGGTTGCTATGGTGTAGGGCTGGTTGGATGAATCTTTCCACAAGGTTCTCACTAAAACCTGCCACTGCCCCCAGAGGTCTGTATATCAAGAAGCAATTTATCATCTGTTTCTCATTCACCTTTATTGTAAATGCGGCTGCTTCACAG
Organism: Lissotriton helveticus; assembly: GCF_964261635.1. NCBI lineage: Eukaryota > Metazoa > Chordata > Amphibia > Caudata > Salamandridae > Lissotriton > Lissotriton helveticus. The sequence goes on from NC_136062.1 coordinate 431,495,171, forward strand.
TGATCTATATCTGCCTCCTGGATTGTACAACTTCGTAAAAGTTTGTAAATCATCGCCATACCTCCTCCCTTCTTCTTACTACGATCAACTAAATGGATCCCATATTCAGATGGGAGTGCCTGTAAGATATCCGGTGATAAAGATTCATGTAACCATGTTTCTGTTAGAAACAGGATATCGGGATCCTACTGTAAAATGCAGTTATGAATTTCTATTTTATGCTAATTCAAAGAACTACAATTAATAAGTAGGCATTTCAATTCATGGGCCACTTGTTTTATATCCTTCTACATTGTTGTACTTAGCTTGAACGGGTCGTACATGAATTTCTTCATTCCCTGAATAATAGATACTCTGTGTCTACATTGGGGTGATATTTTTGGCTCAAGCTGTCTAAGTGTTTACTGGAGTAACGTATAGGCTTATTTAAGCAGATTTGCACAGCATTTCCAGCCCCTAGCCCCGGTTGGGCGCAGATGGGCGCAGACGGGTTAGACTTTGGCGCGCTAGCGGCGCACCCTCTGCGCATTCTCGCTGGCATCTGCCTTTGTAGGTTCGGTCCTCGTGAACACTAGACCGCTACCTAAGCGAAAGTGAGTTTGAAAGCATCAGCCCCTGCACTCCGCTCAATCGGCACTTTCAGCTGCGCCGACCAGGATGGAGCTATATCTTTGGTGCAGTGTTCAGAGCCTCCTCGGGAAGCCTCAATTGCAATCTAAAAGCATAGATTTTTAAAATTGCATATAATTCAATCTGGCGTTGTTAGCACAATTTAAAACAATTTAGAAAAATACTGAACTGATTACCACAGTTGCTGTTATGATGTCCGCAGATTACATTACCTGGGGCCTCATTTATGAAAAGTGACGCATCGCTGAGAGAAAACAGCGATGCGTCACTTTTCATTGCGCCCTCCTTGCGACCCCAATGATGCGTCATATTAACAATATGACGCATCATTGCGCAAGGACTTACAGATACGTCAGTATTTCTGACGTATCTGTAAGCGCAATAGTGACGCATTGCTGGAGTGTGTCACAAAAGTGACGCAACACCAGCAATGCGTCCTTTCACATGGGGCAAGCCCCATGTGAAAGGGCTTGCGTCAGTCTTACGCCTGCTGTGAGGCAGGCGCAAGATTTTGACGCAACAGCGTCCTAAAAGTGATGCAGTGAAATCTCATAGATTTCACTGCGTCACTATTACGATGCTTTTTGCGAGGTAACGCCCCCTCTGCATACATTATACCTGACGCAGGTATAATGTAGCAAAGTGTCTGCTTAGATGCGTCACTTTGTAAATAGTGCGCAACAGAAGGCATGTTTTACGCCACCGATGCATCACAAAAAGTGACGCATCGGAAGCGCAAAACTGACTCAAGGCCTCATAAATTAGGCCCCTGCTGCTTATCTTGCACGCTCTCGCTGGCATCTGCCTTTGTTTACTTTTGTGAATCAGATCCTTAATTAGGAGAGCATATGTCATGAATTTTATGTTTTAATTACAAAACAGTTTTTTTTATCTTGAATCCATTCATTTTTGTCACTAATGTTGTATTTTCTAGAATACATTCTACACAAAAATCTTCTATTTCCTTCGGTTATTTGTTTTTGAACCAAAGCTATATTTTTTAAGTATTATTATATAATTTTAGGCACAGCATTGGAGTTTTGTCGTTCTGGTGGTGTTTTAGAGATAAAAATATTTTCTATTTTTATATATTTTTTGTTGGATTTTTATAGTTTTTTTACCTTTTTACTGTTTGGGTGGCATTAAATGCTCTACACCTGCCTGTCTCCTAAATTAAGCCTGACTGCTCATTTGCTAAACTACGAAGGGTTAAGGATGAATTTAACCCCTTCGGGGCTAATGACGAGATGGGCTCGTCATCGCGCTTACCTGTCGTGCGCTGATGACAAGGCCAGCTCGTCATCAGCCCCACCCTCGGGGGAAGCGCTGGCGCTCCCCCCGTGGGTCTCTGATCTTCGTTGTGTTGCTGGGGGCGGCAGCGGAAGAGCTTCCGCTGCTGCCCCCGCCCCCCCCCCCCCATGGGAATCCCTGATGACGTCAGCGCGCACAGCAGCAGCTAGGTAGGTTTGCTGGACTCCGACGGGGGTTTGGGGCAGCGAAGAGGCATCAGGGGAGAGGAAAGAGATTTTCCTCTCCCCTGATGTCTCTTTGCAGGGCATTTCTGCCTCACGATCGCGCACAGCGTCGCGATCGTGCGGTGGAAATGCCCCCACTAGCACCAGGGATTTCATTTTAGTTTTTAGGAAGCGACCCTTTGGGCAAGGGTCGCTTCCAGGCGGGCAGTAAATATGTTTTCGTTTTTCTGCCCCCCCTGGGTGGAAATCGGCCCATTTTTTCGTCCGTTTTGCCCCCAGGGGGGGCAGAAATTCGCCACTAGCACCAGGGTTGTGTTTTGGAGCCAAGATGGCGGCCATCTTTTCTGTTTACGTTTTTCTGTCCCCCCTGGGGGAAAGTCGGCACGTTATTTTTTGCCGTTTTGCCCCCAGGGGGGACAGAAAATGCCCACTAGCACCAGGGATTTTGTTTTTAGCTTTTTGGAAGCGATCCCTTGGGCAAGGGTCGCTTCCAGGTGGCCTCAAATTAACTTTTCGTTTTTCTGCCCCCCTGGGGGCAAATCGGCCCGTTTTTCGGCTGTTTTGCCCCCAGGGGGAGAGGTGGGGGGGCAGAAATTATCCACTAGCACCAGGGATTTTTGTTGGGGCAATGTGTTTGTTTTGGGAAGCGACCCCTTGGGTAAGGGTCGCTTCCAGGTGGCCATGATTGTGTTTTTGTTTTTCTGTCCACCCTGGGGGCAAATCGGCCCGTCTTTTTTGCCGTTTTGCCCCCAGGGGGGGGGGCAGAAATTGCCCACTAGCACCAGGGAATATTTAGTTTTTAGGATGCGACCCCTTGAGCTAGGAGTAGTGCTTGGCTGGCGGTGTGTGTGGAGTGGCGCTTGGCTGGTGGTGTGCGTGGAGTGCTACTTTGCTGTCTGTGCACGGAGTGCTGCTTGGCTGGCGGTGTGTGTGGAGTGGCGCTTGGCTGGTGGTGTACGTGGAGTGGTACTTGGTTGTCTGTGCACGGAGTGGTGTTTGCTGGTGGTGTGTGTGGAGTGGTGTTTGGCTGGCGGTGTGTGGGTAGTGGTACTTGGCTGGATGGTGTGCGTGGAGCGGTGCTTGGCTGGCGGTGAGTGGCGCTTGGCTTGCGGTGTGCATGGAGTGGTGCTTGGCTGGCGGTGTGTGTGGAGTAGTACTTGGCTGTCGGTGTGTGCTGAGTGGTGTTTGTCTGGTGGTGTGCGTGGAGGGGTACTTGTCTTTCTATGCACGGAGTGGTGCTTGGCTGGCGGTGTGTGTGGGGTGGCGCTTGGCTGGTGGTGTGTGTGGAGTGGTACTTGGCTGTCTGTGCACGGAGTGGTGCTTGGCTGGTGGTGCTTGTGGAGTGGCGCTTGGCTGGTGGTGTGCGTGGAGTGCTACTTTGCTGTCTGTGCAGGGAGTGGTGCTTGGCTGGCGGTGTGTGTGGAGTGGCGCTTGGCTGGTGGTGTGCGTGGAGTGCTACTTTGCTGTCTTTGCACGGAGTGCTGCTTGGCTGGCGGTGTGTGTGGAGTGGCGCTTGGCTGGTGGTGTGTGTGGCGTGCTACTTTGCTGTCTGTGCACGGTGTGCTGCTTGGCTGGCGGTGTGTGTGGAGTGGCGCTTGGCTGGTGGTTTACGTGGAGTGGTACTTGGTTGTCTGTGCACGGAGTGGTGTTTGCTGGTGGTGTGTGTGGAGTGGTGTTTGGCTGGCGGTGTGTGGGTAGTGATACTTGGCTGGATGGTGTGCGTGGAGCGGTGCTTGGCTGGCGGTGAGTGGCGCTTGGCTTGCGGTGTGCGTGGAGTGGTGCTTGGCTGGCGGTGTGTGTGGAGTGGTACTTGGCTGTCGGTGTGCGCTGAGTGGTGTTTGTCTGGCGGTGTGCGTGGAGGGGTACTTGTCTTTCTATGCACGGAGTGGTGCTTGGCTGGCGGTGTGTGTGGGGTGGCGCTTGGCTGGTGGTGTGTGTGGAGTGGTACTTGGCTGTCTGTGCACGGAGTGGTGCTTGGCTGGTGGTGCTTGTGGAGTGGCGCTTGGCTGGTGGTGTGCGTGGAGTGCTACTTTGCTGTCTGTGCAGGGAGTGGTGCTTGGCTGGCGGTGTGTGTGGAGTGGCGCTTGGCTGGTGGTGTGCGTGGAGTGCTACTTTGCTGTCTGTGCACGGAGTGCTGCTTGGCTGGCGGTGTGTGTGGAGTGGCGCTTGGCTGGTGGTGTGTGTGGCGTGCTACTTTGCTGTCTGTGCACGGTGTGCTGCTTGGCTGGCGGTGTGTGTGGAGTGGCGCTTGGCTGGTGGTGTGCATGGAGTGCTACTTGGTTGTCTGTGCACGGAGTGGTGTTTGGCTGGTGGTGTGTGTGGAGTGGTGTTTGGCTGGCGGTGTGTGGGGAGTGGTACTTGGCTGGATGGTGTGCGTGGAGCGGTGCTTGGCTGGCGGTGAGTGGCGCTTGGCTTGCGGTGTGCGTGGAGTTGTACTTGGCTGTCGGTGTGCGCTGAGTGGTGTTTGGCTGGCAGTGTGTGTGGAGGGGTACTTTGCTATCTATGCACGGAGTGGTGCTTGGCTGGCTGTGTGTGTGGAGTGGCGCTTGGCTGGTGGTGTGTGTGGAGTGGTACTTGGCTGGCTGTGCATGGAGTGGTGCTTGGCTGGTGGTGCTTGTGGAGTGGCGCTTGGCTGGTGGTGTGCGTGGAGTGCTACTTTGCTGTCTGTGCGCGAAGTGCTGCTTGGCTGGCGGTGTGTGTGGAGTGGCGCTTGGCTGGTGGTGTGCGTGGAGTGCTACTTGATTGTCTGTGCACGGAGTGGTGTTTGGCTGGTGGTGTGTGTGGAGTGGTGTTTGGCTGGCGGTGTGTGGGGAGTGGTACTTGGCTGGGTGGTGTGCGTGGAGCGGTGCTTGGCTGGCGGTGAGTGGCGCTTGGCTTGCGGTGTGCATGGAGTGGTGCTTGGCTGGCGGTGTGTGTGGAGTGGTACTTGGCTGTCGGTGTGCGCTGAGTGGTGTTTGGCTGGCGGTGTGCGTGGAGGGGTACTTGGCTATCTATGCACGGAGTGGTGCTTGGCTGGCGGTGTGTGTGGAGTGGCGCTTGGCTGGTGGTGTGTGTGGAGTGGTACTCTGCTATCTGTGCACGGAGTGCTGCTTGGCTGGCGGTGTGTGTGGAGTGGCGCTTGGCTGGTGGTGTGCGTGGAGTGCTACTTTGCTGTCTGTGCACGGAGTGGTGCTTGGCTGGCGGTGTGCATGGAGTGGCGCTTGGCTGGTGGTGTGCATGGAGTGGTACTTGGCTGTCTGTGCACGGAGTGGTGCTTGGCTGGCGGTGTGTGTGTATGTGTCACACGTACAAAAGGCGTATGAATGTCCTTACTGTCCCTGTGTGATGGGGGTACTGGTAGGAGCAAAAGACTGACTGGCACCAAAGGGGTCTGGCAGTAAAAAAAATTCAAAAAATTAACCAGTGCCTTGATGTTAAACCTCATCTAATCCCAATTGGTCTAAGCCCTATTTGATGACCCATCTGGCCGAATTTAAATTTGGGGGGAAAATTTGTGTGTTGTTGTTTTAATTGTTATATTGCTTGTGAAATGTGGTAGTAATGTTTTTTTCTTCTCTAGTTTTGTCTTGTTCCAGGCTTTTGCTGTTTTGATTGATGTAGGTTGCGTGTCTGTTTGCAGCTTGTGTAGTTGCTTGTGCTTGGTAAGTGAATGTATTTTGTACTACTTTCCCTTGATGTTTGTCTTATTGAAAAAGGTTGTACTTCTAGCAGTTTGTGTGGCTCTGTGTTTTTTTTTGTTTTTTTTTCGGCATTAGTGTTTGATGTGCACTTTGTTTTCTAATCTGTCATTTTTTTCTTTCTTTCTAGTGGGATATTATTTCTTTTTGCTGTGTCTCAACAGAGTAGGTGCTGGTGAGTGTAGCTATATTTGGTAAGAGTGAAATTGTTTTGGATTGTATTTATCTTTTTGTGAAAGCCTTACCTTGTTTACTTCTTACTTTGCACAGTGTAGGTTGTTGTTCATTTGTGTGTGCAGTGTTTTTGCTTTGTAAGGATAATGGCTAGTCGCAGGATTACTGCTCAGCAGGTTCTTGGTTTGCTTTTTGAGTCTTCCTCTGACCATGGTTCAGAGTCTGAGTCCGATTCGGACTCCCAGGTAGGGGCAGAAGACTCAGGCAGTGAGTTTTCTCTTCGCATGGAATCATCATCATCGGATGATGAATCTTCTTCTAGTGCTGATGAAGCGTTCCCCAAGGTCTCCCGATAAAAACGGTACCTCACTTGCGTGGGTAGGCATAGTGGCTGCTATAGGAAAAGGCCCAATTCTTACTGTGGAGACCAAAAAATTACCTTTAGCCAAACAATGTTATTTTTTGAGGGGGTCACCTGAGCTTTTGGCCTGCGGCTTGGCGGGCATTTTTGGAAACTACCAAACCCAAACAGTTCTGAGAACTAGACACCCGGGGGAGTCCAGGGAGGTATGGCATGCGTGGGTCCTCCAATGTTTTCCTACCCAGAAACCCCTGCAAACCTTAAATTTAGGTCAAAAACCCCACTTTTCCGTACTTTTTTGGGTGGGATCTCGCTGCCGGCACAAATGTCCTACCACCCAGCGTTTCCCTTGTTCTCCCGAGTAAAATGCTACCCCCCCAAAATCAAGGTAGTTTTGCAATAGGGTATTGTAAATTCACCACCGTACGATTTGAACCGTTTCCTGTTGTAGCCACTATGTCTATCCACGCAAGTGAGGTACCATTTTTTTCGGAAGTCCTAGGGGAACGCTGGGTGGGTGGAAATTTGTTGATCAACGCAGATTCCAGAACTTTCCACCACAGAAATGTGCGGAAAATGTGTTTTTTTTGTCACATTTTTAGGTTTGCAAGGGATTCTGGATAACAAAACCTAGGGGTAGGCAGACGAGTCACCCCATCCTGAATTCCCCTGGGTGTCTAGTTTTTAAAAATGTATAGGTTTGCTAGGAATCCCTAGGTGCTGGCAGAGCTACGGCGTAAAAACAAAAGGGAGTCTTTTTGGCCAAAACGTGCTAGATTTCACTGGGAAATTGAGGTGCGACCATGTTGCGTTTTGCGCTGTTTCAAGTCGCAGCCACTATGCCTACCCACGCAAGTGAGGTACCATTTTTTTCGGGAGACCCGGGGGAACGCTGGGTGGGTGGAAATTTGTTGATCCACGCAGATTCCAGAACTTTCCACCACAGAAATGTGAGGAAAATGATTTTTTTTAGTCAAATTTTTATGTTTGCAAGGGATTCTGGGTAACAAAACCTGGAGGTAGGCACACGAGTCACCCCATCCTGCATTCCACTGGGAGTCTAGTTTTCAAAAATGTATAGGTTTGCTAGGTTTCCCTAGGTGCTGGCAGAGCTGCGGCGCAAAAACAAAAGGTAGTCTTTTTGGCCAAAACGTGCTAGATTTCACTGGGAAATTGAGGTGCGACCATGTTGCGTTTTGCGCTGTTTCATGTCGCAGCCACTATGCCTACCCACGCAAGTGAGGTACCATTTTTTTCGGGAGACCTGGGGGAACGCTGGGTAGTTGGAAATTTGTTGATCCACGCAGATTCCAGAACTTTCCACCACAGAAATGTGAGGAAAATGTGTTTTTTTGTCAAATTTTTAGGTTTGCAAAGGATTCTTGGTAACAAAACCTGGGCGTAGGCAGACGAGTCACCCCATCCTGAATTTCCCTGCGTGTCTAGTTTTAAAAAATGTATAGGTTTGCTAGGATTCCCTAGGTGCTGGCAGAGCTACGGCGCAAAAATAAAAGGTAGTTTTTTTGCCAAAACGTGCTAGATTTCACTGGGAAATTGAGGTGCGACCATGTTGCGTTTTGCGCTGTTTCAAGTCGCAGCCACTATGCTTACCCACGCAAGTGAGGTACCATTTTTTTCGGGAGACCTGGGAGAACGCTGGGTGGGTGGAAATTTGTTGATCCACGCAGATTCCAGAACTTTCCACCACAGAAATGTGAGGAAAATGTGTTTTTTTTGTCAAATGTTTAGGTTTGCAAGGGATTCTGGGTAACAAAACCTGGGGGTAGGCAGACGAGTCACCCCATCCTGAATTTCCCTGGGTGTCTAGTTTTCAAAAATGTATAGGTTTGCTAGGTTTCCCTAGGTGCTGGCAGAGCTACGGCGCAAAAACAAAAGGTAGTCTTTTTGGCCAAAACGTGCTAGATTTCACTGGGAAATTGAGGTGCGACCATGTTGCGTTTTGCGCTGTTTCAAGTCGCAGCCACTATGCCTACCCACGCAAGTGAGGTACCATTTTTTTCGGGAGACCTGGGGGAACGCTGGGTGGGTGGAAATTTGTTGATCCACGCAGATTCCAGAACTTTCCACCACAGAAATGTGAGGAAAATGTGTCTTTTTTGTCACATTTTTAGGTTTGCAAGGGATTCTGGGTAACAAAACCTGGGGGTAGGCAGACGAGTCACCCCATCCTGAATTTTCCTGGGTGTTTAGTCTTCAAAAATGTATAGGTTTTCTAGGTTTCCCTAGGTGCTGGCAGAGCTAGGGCGCAAAAACAAAAGGTAGTCTTTTTGTCCGAAAAGTGCATGATTTCACTGGGAAATTGAGGTGCAACCATGTTGCGTTTTGCGCTGTTTCATGTCGCAGCCACTATGCCTACCCACGCAAGTGAGGTACCATTTTTTTAGGGAGACCTGGGGGCACGCTGGGTGGGTGGAAATTTGTTGATCCACGCAGATTCCAGAACTTTCCACCACAGAAATGTGAGGAAAATGTGTTTTCTTTGTCAAATGTTTAGGTTTGCAAGGGATTCTGGGTAACAAAACCTAGGAGTAGTCAGACGAGTCACCCCATCCTGAATTCCCCTGGGTGTCTAGTTTTCAAAAATGTATAGGTTTGCTAGGTTACCCTAGGTGCTGGCAGAGCTACGGCGCAAAAACAAAAGGTAGTCTTTTTGTCCAAAAAGTGCTAGATTTCACTGGGAAATTGAGGTGCGACCATGTTGCGTTTTGCGCTGTTTCAAGTCGCTGCCACTATGCCTACCCACGCAAGTGAGGTACCATTTTTTTCGGGAGACCTGGGGGGAACGCTGGGTGGGTGGAAATTTGTTGATCCACGCAGATTCCAGAACTTTCCACCACAGAAATGTGAGGAAAATGTGTCTTTTTTGTCAAATTTTAGGTTTGCAAGGGATTCTGGGTAACAAAACCTGGGGGTAGGCAGACGAGTCACCCCATCCTGAATTTCCCTGGGTGTCTAGTCTTCAAAAATGTATAGGTTTTCTAGGTTTCCCTAGATGCTGGCAGAGCTAGAGCGCAAAAACAAAAGGTAGTCTTTTTGTCCGAAAAGGGCATGATTTCACTGGGAAATTGAGGTGCGACCATGTTGCGTTTTGCGCTGTTTCATGTCGCAGCCACTATGCCTACCCACGCAAGTGAGGTACCATTTTTTTAGGGAGACCTGGGGGCACGCTGGGTGGGTGGAAATTTGTTGATCCACGCAGATTCCAGAACTTTCCACCACAGAAATGTGAGGAAAATGTGTTTTGTTTTGTCAAATGTTTAGGTTTGCAAGGGATTCTGGGTAACAAAACCTGGGGGTAGGCAGACGAGTCACCCCATCCTGAATTCCCCTGGGTGTCTAGTTTTCAAAAATGTATAGGTTTGCTAGGTTACCCTAGGTGCTGGCAGAGCTACGGCGCAAAAACCAAAGGTAGTCTTTTTGTCCAAAAAGTGCTAGATTTCACTGGGAAATTGAGGTGCGACCATGTTGCGTTTTGCGCTGTTTAATGTCTCAGCCACTATGCCTACCCACGCAAGTGAGGTACCATTTTTTCAGGAGACCTGGGGGCACGCTGGGTGGGTGGAAATTTGTTGATCCACGCAGATTCCAGAACTTTCCACCACAGAAATGTGAGGAAAATATTTTTTTTTGTCAAATTTTTAGGTTTGCAAGGGATTCTGGGTAACAACACCTGGGGGTAGGCAGACGAGTTACCCCATCCTGTATTCCCCTGGGTGTCTAGTTTTCAAAAATGTATAGGTTTGCTAAGTTTCCCTAGGTGCTGGCAGAGCTACGGTGCAAAAACAAAAGGTAGTCTTTTTGTCCAAAACGTGCTAGATTTCACTGGGAAATTGAGGTGCGACCAAGCTAAGTTTTGCGCTGTTTCGTATCGCAGCCACTATCCCTACCCACGCAAGTGAGGTACCGTTTTTATTGGGAGACCTGGGGGAGCGATGGGTGGGTGGAAATTGGTTGATCCACGCAGATTCCAGAACTTTCCACCACAGAAATGTGAGGAAAATGTGTTTTTTTTGTCAAATTCTTAGCTTTGCAAGGGATTCTGGGTAACAAAACCTGGTGGTAGGCAGTCGAGTCACCCCATCCGGAATTTCCCTGGGTGTCTACTCTTCAAAAATATATAGGTTTGCTAGGTTTCCCTAGGTGCTGGCAGAGCTAGGGCTCAAAAACAAAAGGTAGTCTCTTTGTCCAAAGAGCGCAAGATTTCACTGGGAAATTGTGGTGCGACCACGTTGCATTTTGCGCCGTTTCCTGTCTCAGGCACAAGGCCGACCCACACAAGTGAGGTAACGTTTTTATCGGGAGACCTGGGGGAACGCTGGGTGGGTGGAAATTTGCTGATCCACGCAGATTCCAGAACTTTCCACCACAGAAATATGAGGAAAATGTGTTTTGTTTTTTTACAAAAACTTAGGTTTGCAAGGGATTCTGGGTAACAAAACCTGGTGGTAGGCAGTCGAGTCACCCCATTCTAAATTCCCCTGGGTGTATACTTTTCAAAAATGTATAGGTTTGCTAGGTTTCCCTAGGTGCCGGCAGAGCTAGGGTGCAAAAACTACAGGTAGGCACTTGGCCAAAAAAGGGTCAATTTGTAACTGCAAAATTTAGGTGTGACCACGTTGCATTTTGCGCCGTTTCCTGTCGCAGGCACAAGGCCGACCCACACAAGTGAGGTACCGTTTTTATCGGGAGACTTGGGTTAATTCAGATTTGTAAATCAACTGTAATTACCAATTGAGCTTTCATGCATTTCTCCCTTTCAATGAAAGACATTGTGTAAAAAAAAAATCTATTTGAAAAATGACCAATAATTCTCATGATAGTATGAGTATTCCCAATTTTGAAAATGTGCAATTATATACTGTTTCTGAACTCTATCATTTGTACCCAATTCAGAAATACATAGGTGTATTTCATACAGATTTTTCCATGTATACATTTTCCAGGACAAAATGCTCTATACCCAGTAAATGAAAAAATACCATTGCAAGTTGCTGCTCAGTTTTTGGATCTGCGTTCGTCGGGTTCTTGGTGAAACTACAAGTCCTATATATCCCAACAACCAGGAAGGTCTAACGGATGTAACGGTATATTACTTTCCAAGAGTTGTCAAAATTAGAAAAAGTTATAGGTGAAAACGTTGAGACAAAAGGCCGTTTTTCCCATTTTTCTGAAAAAAACAAAAAAATCACTATATTTTGGTTAATTTTTGGGACCCCTCCAAGGGAATCCACAAACCCTGGGCGCCTTTAGAATCCACATGATGTTGGAAGAAAAGGACGCAAATTTGGCGTGGATACCTTATGTGGTCAAAAAATCACAAGGGCCTAAGCGCGCACTACCCCAAAACGCCAAAAAAAGCCTTAGCACAGGAGGGGAAAAGGCCTAGCAGCGAAGGGGTTAAGGAGGCTTGACTTGACCTATTAGTGATTGTGGTATTATTACTAGCTGAAGGTGACTCCCCCACCTACTAATAATCTACTTTCCTACACTTGGGTCATGTTCGCACTTAATAAAAGTATCTAAATCAACAAATAAATAAATTAATGTATATCCATGTAAGTTGTGTAAGATCCTCTCGTTCAAAACATTGCCTTTGATGCCTATTTGCAAAGATTGTTTGGTCTCACCAGCATGTTTCACACAAGGCCTTCACTTGTATGGGATACGGTGTGCAGTGTTTGCAGACTTTCAGTTAAAAATCTTATATACTGGATAATTACATTCTTATTTTTACTGTGATGAATATTACAGTTGTCATGTTTTAATATTTCTTTTATTGATAAAAGTTAGTGGTGTTTAGAGTATTGCCTGTCTGCATGCAGTTATGGGTGGCAGGTAAACAGTTTTACTCATCATGCTTTAACAAGGGTAGTAGATGTTTGGTGTTATTTTTGAGCATTCTACTTCTGAATAGTATCTAATTAGTATACACACATGAGCAATTACATTTCGCTCCCTTTTTTGCAATGGTTGTATTTCAGAATATCGAACCCAAAAATATTGTACTACAAATATGTCAGTGCTAGAATAAAGAGTAGTAAAATAGTGTACAAGAAAGTATATGCAGGTAAGTACTGGTTTACTACATATCCTTGCATCTTGAAGATATATATTGTCAAGGTATCTATCTATCTATCTATCTATCTATCTATCTATCTATCTATCTATCTATCTATCTATCTATCTATCTATCTATCTATCTATCTATCTATCTATCTATCTATCTATCTATCTATCTATCTATCTATATATATGTCTACATATATATATATATGCGCATATATTACTTACTGGCGGTTACCAGTAGGCAGTTATAGTTAGGACCTATTTTCCATAGGAAATCCGCAACATTCTATTTGGAATAACTTTGGTGCCGGTTTACTAATCTTTGCGAAATTTTCAAAACTAGTGGGGCGCTCTGGTCCGCTCCTTTCCTGGAAATGTCTCGGGGTGATTTGTGAAGCGAGGGCCGAAAACGTGTTTTCCCATGCAATTTTCCATAGGAACCGTTCATTACGGCTACAGCCCGAACTGCTGAACAGAAATACACCAAATTTGGCAAAGAGGTAGTCCTCAGTTCAGACACGTGCCTTTTGCTTAAATGGTGTAAATCCGTTCAGTAGTTCCTGAGAAAATCACAATTAAATATACATATATATCTATGGCCGGGGTTGATCCACGCATCCTAAGAGCACCATGCTGTACACGAGCTGTATTATATTTGGCTGTCAACACTCCAAATCAGGAAGTGTTGCAGCCATCTTGTGCCTTGGTAGAACCGAGGCAAAAGAAACCTAATAAAAAAAACACGCAAAACGCAAAAAGGGGGCAGGGTAGAAACACCCTGACGCCCTAGGCCTGCTCAGGGGGTCCCACAAGGACCCCCAAAGCACAAACATTTTTTTTTCTTTTTTATAAATCGGCAAAATCTACACAGGGTGCGCGGATCCTACCAATCAAAAAAAAAACAAAGCTCTTCAATGCTAATTAGCCCCCGGGGGCCAAATCCCAGGGGCATGATGAAAAAAAGTGTGGGCCTCAATCCCCCCACACTGCCCCGGGGACCGCCACCTCCTGGGCTTTATAATAGTATAGGCGGGGGCTCATGGCCCCCCCAGCCCTGGGGACCGCCACCCCTGGGGGCTTCTTAAAATAAGGTGTGGGGGGCTCTCAGGACCCCCCCAGCCCTGTGGACTGCCACCCCCGGGGCTTCTTAACATTAGGTGGGGGACTCTCAGGTCCCCCAGCCCCGGGGGACCGCCACCCCCGGGTTTTCTGGAAATTAGTTGGGGGGCTCTCAGCCCTGTGGGCTTCTTAAAATTAGGTGTGGGGGGCTCTCAGGACCCCCCTAGCCCTGTGGACTGCCACCCACCGTGGCTTCTTAACATAAGGTGGGGGACTCTCAGGTCCCCCAACCCCGGGGACCACCACCCCCGGGGCTTAAAAACATGAATGGCAGGGGGGCTCATGGCCCCCCACAGCCCCGGCGACCGCCCCCGCCTGGGGCTCTATTTTTTTTAAAATAACCTGTGTGGTGGGGCTCAAGCCCCCCTCATACCCCAGGGACTGCCACCTCCCCGGGGCACAAAATATTCAAAATGGGCCCCGGGGACCACCACCTCCAGAGGCTCTGTAATATGTCGGAGGGGAGCCACGCGACCCCCCTCCTGGAGCCTTGTGGAGGCCCTGGGGACAGCCACCCCCCAGGGCCGGCTCCTGCAGTGTCCCTGAGTCCCCACCCCTGGGACATTGTAGTTTGCAAAGACAGGGCGGGAGCCGTGCGGCTCCCACCCTGTCATTGCAAACTGCTTTGCTATTTGGAAGAGAGAACCTGCTCTCTCTTCCAAATAGCAAAGCAGATTGCTTTTCCACAGGGGGAGCAGCATGGGGGAGCAGCATGTTAGCTGCTCTTCGCTGTTGTTTCTTTGAGAACAGAGTCTGTGTTGTGTAATTGCTTAGCTGAAGATGAAGGTGAGTGACATGAAATCCGTTGATGTTCTTCTTCCTGTCACAGTCTGAGGATCTGTTATAATGGGAGATGCCTCCATACTCTTTCTCGTTGTAAATAGAGTCTAAGTATTTGTCTGTATGGGTAGTATTTTCAAAGGTGAGTTTTGTGAAAGGGTGGCATTCATTGAACAATCATTCATTACTGACTAATGTGTGGAAGAAGATACATATAACATATAGTTGATTATTGTAAGCCAGTTGATTGTATTGTTATTGGTTCAGGAATATGTTTTTGTTTCAAGGCAGTTATGAAAATGTTTGCTAAAGGACAAACCATCGTAAGGTGGTCATCATGGCGAACCAAAGTGTTGTTAGTTGTGTAGAGAGCTCAATCCTTTGTCATTGGAGTCATGTAAACCCTTTGATCTTTTCCTTGCAAAGGAGACCCAATTTTGAAAACATTCTGAGGTGAAGATCATATTTGCTTGGCCCTCTGAAGGTGAGGTTTGATGTTGATGTTGGTTGTTAAAGTATGTCCCGTAGCAAATTTTGGCCAGGAAGTAGTGCTTCAAAGGAAGCCTGGCTGGGAGTATTCAGTTAAAGTATTGTATTTACCATTGTTCTTTAGGGCTACCTCTAATCCTGAGTGGCAGTTGGCAAACATAGACCCAACTTGGTAGGCATACTCTGTAATTCCCCATTGCACAAATAGATGACCATGCCTTCTGAATAATGGTGCAGTCCATGTATTACCACTTGTGCGACTGAGTGGAAGCAGGACCAATGAAGAGCCACTAAGTTCTCTCCTTTAAAAATAATTCTTCACACGCTATTATTTTCATAAAGCTTGAGTGGCAAAACAAATGATTTTGTTAGGGTTGTATGCTACTACATTGACCACCAACATTTTGACCAGCTGATAAACGTAGCCCTATTTTCAGCATTCAAAACGTTACCAAGGCAAGAATAGGTTTACTATTCACCATGAGGATACTTCAGAAGATTATATTATAGACTTGTTAATTTGTACTGAACATTCTTCTGGTGTCAGCAGGTTCCCCCGTTGCCAGGAGAATGCACAGATGGTGGGAGGATTCTGGAATGAGGGGTTTGGCGGTTGATTTTCAATAGTGAGGGGAAGAAGTACATGAAGATGTAAATGTCCTGCTGACTTGAATAACCTTACTTGAGAAGATTGGCATGTGAATCTATAAACTGGCGATGAGTTGCCAGTCAGCAGTACTCCCACACTTAGGAAGTGTCGGTATCGTCTGCCAGCTTCAATACAGGTGGCTTGAAGCAGAAGTCAGGACGACAGGTCAGGTATCCAAGTACTACGTCTCCCACAATTAGTGTGTCATCTTAAGGTACTGTGGAATATGGGCCATATGTATGAAGGAAATTTTGCAATCGCAAAGGCCAAAATGCGCAGAATTTCGGCATTTGCGATCTCAAATCAGCAGTGTCCAATGTATGACACAAAACACCCCTCGCAAATTAAGGAATCACAAATTTTGCGATTCCCTATTTTGCGATTGCATTTAAGGAATCACAAATTGTGATTCATTAAAAGCAATGTAAGAAGCACAGAAAAATGCAATTTGGAATAAAGAAATCGCAAATTACCACCAATTTCAAGTTGGTGGTAATTTGCGATTTGTTTGAAAAATGCTTTTTTTGCATTTTTCAAAGTGCCATGTGACTCACATACATGCATGTATGCGTCCCACATCTGCACCCATGCTCATTTCAGGGGTGCAACAAGGTGTTCTTTTAACACCCTGGCACCCTTGCAATTGCATTCGCAATTTGCGATTTTCTAATTGAGAATCGCAAATTGATAATGTCTTCCCATTCATTCCTATGGGCCTGTGGAGGTATTTCTTTATTTTGAATCGCAATTTGCGATTTACTATTAAGGAATAAGTAGGATTCGCAAAATGTATTGCAAATCCTACATACATAGCGTTTTGCGATTCTCAAATAGCGATTTGCAAAAAATCACTATTTGAGAATCGCAAATGGACATTTTCATACATATGGCCCTATATTTATTAAACAGGGAGTTTCAAGTCGCATGGCTATTTAGGCGATTGGTGCGTGCAAGCCACTCCCGAGCACATCTCCTGCCTCTGTCTTCTGTGGATCCTACATTGCCACGCAAGAGTCAACTGAGTGGTGGCCATTTTAAATCAGGAAGTGCTGATTTTGATGATCTCTGAATGCGTGCATTTGATCAGTGACACACCAAGGTTTCTGAGCAGATATTGATTTTCTAGGCCTACAATTACGCCAATATGTGTGTCAGCCATGTTAAATCAGGAATAGTGGTGGTTTCAGTGATCACCACACCACTGTGAATGCCTGCATCTGTCTCGGTGACACACACACACCAGAGTTGTTGAATAAATATTAGTTTGGCTCACCACCATCTATGCGTGCATCTGTTCGGTAACACACGCATCAGACACTTCACATTAAACAAGCCTAATTAATAGGAACAATTATTAAATTATCAAGCTTTACACTTGAGTAATATTCTGAATTCAGCGCCACACATATACACTATGTTATGCAAGTGTTGATTCATCTTTTGCTATTTTTGGTACTAATCACACCTTTTCGGTGATTCGCACACCATCTTCGTGTGTGTCATATACTAAATTCATTCATCTCACATTATTTAAAGCGTTATTTTGCTCCTGTGTGTACCATCCTCTAGTATTACATATTCGTGTGATATAGTCATAGTTATTTTATCATAGTTACAATTTGAAGAACAAAGCGTCACACAACAAGAAATAGCATCACTAACAGCTTTTCTGCCCAAACCTGCATCTCCTGGATTACATTGGGAAAGGTGGAAAGAAGGGTTTTGAGCATACTTAGATTTACACACAAGAAATAATAATACATTCCCAGGCATTGTTTAGGTTCGGAAGGCTGCAACATTCTGAAACATATTCCAAACAATGTCTTTCTTGTAGCTGAAGATGAGGGTGATGGGGTGGAAGACGAGTATGCCACAGCCATCAAAGCTCTGGATACACATTTCATTCTTACAAAAACATAAAGTTGGAGAGACATAAACTCTACAAAACAACTCAATTACCTGGCGAGTCCGCTTCAAGTTATGTTGGTGTGTTACGCATTTTAACGGCCTTTTGTGAATATAATGTATTTTAAGAAGAAATGATAAAGGACTAACTAGTTGAAAAGACAAGCAATAGAAAAGTACAGGAAGCCCTCTTATCCAAACCAGACCAGACATTGCAAAAGGCTTTAGACATCCCAAGGAGAATAGAAAGCACAAACTCATATATGGAACGTATGACATTGTGGGATGGTAAAGCACAGAATGTCCTAGCGGTCAAAAGCAACTACAACACAGCGTAGGAGCTCCTAGGAAGGACTGATAAGAGTGACAGTAGTAATAATGCAGCTAGGAAAATATGTGTATGCTATATGTGTGGCAGTACCGATCATCTTGGTAATGCTAGAACATGACCAGCGGTGGACAAAGTCTGTACCAAATGTTCATAGAAAGGTCACTCTGTAAGAGTGTGTAGGTAAGGTGAAAAAAGTACATCTAGAAAGTAGCACAATGTGGAATTAACCACTGAAGGAGAGTCTTCATCCAGTGAAGAAGACCACATCTTCACCATCCGGGATATGGAAAATACAGAGGACATATGCGATGGTAATTTACATGGAATGAGGAGACCATTGTGTTCTATCAACGTAAATGGTGTAGATATTAGAGTTCTAGCAGATTCTGGGTCCCCTTTCACCTTAAATAATGAGAAAGTTTGGAAGGAATCATTCATAAACCATGATTTAAGACAGTCTTCTATACACCCGGTGGATTACGGTGGAAACGTTATTGATGTTATAGGTGAATTCGATGCTGGTTTTCAGTTCAGGGGTAGCAAGTGTAGAGGTATTACATTTGTCGTAAGGTATGATTCAAGCATTTTAGGGTGGAAAGAACCAGGGTAATCTAGGCATCATACTTCATCCCAATAATGCCCATCAGGTTATACTGAAGAAGGAATTTCTCCAAGTTCAGGTAGTCAAGAAAGAATCATGGGATTTCATGTACATAGAAGTTTTCAAGAAGGAGTTAAGGGTATTTAAAGTCTTAAACATAAGATATGATTGGTGGTAGGAGTCCAACCTGTTGAGCACAAGGTCAGGAGAGTACCTATGACCTTACTGACAGAGTTAAAGCACACATTAGATAAATTGTGTTAATGTGATGTCATAGTACCTATCGAGTCCCCTGACTGGGTATATCCTGTGGTTCTTGCTATAAAGGCGAATAGTGCCTTATGCATTTTATGTGGATTTGCGCGATCTCAACGAGCATATATGGGTAAACCAATATCCGTTACCCAATATCACACAATGAAATCCACACTCAAGGGTGCCGAATGGTTTAGTTTGTCGGATATTTCATCTGCATATCACCAGAGAGAGTTCTCTCTGCATGCCAAATCCAGACATTTCACTGCTTTCATTACTCTGAAGGGTCTTTTCCAATGCAAGTGCAAGCCCTTTGGTATTGCTTTCGCTCCAACAGTTTTCCAGAGAGTAGTGGAGAGCATGTTCAAAGGGATTCCCGGAGTAATGGCTTTTCAGGATGGCGTGTTAGTGTACGGAGCTGACCAGAATCAACACAATGAAAGACTACATCAGGTTCTAGTTTTGACATTGTTAAAACAAAGAGGTATGACACTAGTGGTGGATAGGCGCAGGTTGAAAATACCCACTGTGTACTATTTGGGGTATAAGTTGCCATCAAAAGAGGTACAGCCTAAGTCTCGCTTAGTTGAAGCAATTGAAGATTTTTGCACTCCGGGTGAAAAAGGATCAAATGAGGTCTTTTATGGGACTCATGGGATTTTACGCCACGTTTGTTCCCAATTGTGCAGCCAAGACCTATAACATGAGATGTCCCCTTACAAAAATTTCAGGTTGGGATGACAAATGCACCAAAGAGTTTGAGCCGATTTAGCAGGAGGTAGAGTATGCCATTCTTCTCAAGGTGTTTGATACCAAGGATCAAACTATAATCATAACTGATGCTAGTCAAAGGGGATTGGGTGATATACTCATGCAGCAAAGAGAAGGCAAGGACGGAGTAATAGCTTTTGCTTCTAGCAGTCTGCAAGGAGCTTAGTACAACTATTCTGTAATTGAGTGGGAAGCTCTTGCATGCTGGTGGGGCATCACTAATTTCAAGCAATATTTGTATGGCTCAAGGTTTGTAGTATGTGTTGATCATAAACCACTGATACAATTATTCACCACTAGAGGTGGGGAAAAGGCAATCCCCTAAATTGCCAAATGGCAATATAGACTTATGGAGCACAATTTTAGTGTTGAGTATGTGCCAAGAAAAACAAATCTTTTGGCGAATTGCCTATCTAGGTTAACCAGCTATTGTGATGATAGTGTAGGAGAGGGAGATGCTAGTGAGGAGCCTGAGATAGTTTATAGTGTAGATGGTCATTCTGAAGGGGCCATAACAGAGCAGGAGTGGAGAGAGGCCTATGAGATGGAACAAAAAATCAAGAAAGTCCTAAAGGTCATAAGCAAAGGGTAGTCAGTTTGAAATAGTGACAAAGGACCTGTCAGCAAATATGAACATATATGGTTGTACTTTTGTTGTTGCATCATCAAAAACTTTTGAGCAATACACTAGTGACGACCGCAGAAATTTGAACTATATGAGACATTAATACCTCATATTTGAACTATACGAGACATTAATACCTCATATCCTCATCACTTGTGCCCAGGACTGTGTTCTGAAAGTACCTGAGTATGGCATAGTCCTCATGGACAACCATAGTCGCTGGCCTGTAGTCAAATTTATGAACGTGTGTAATTAAGTTTCTTGAAGTCTGTGTGTTTGCTAGGGAAAGGGTGTCTGATGAACTACTTAGTGATAATGTTTGTCAATTTATGTCTACACAATTTGAGGAATTCTTACTATCCATGAATATCAAGCATGTCAAGATGTCCCTATACCACCCAAGAAGTAATGGTCTGGTTGAGCAATTTAACAGAGTGATAAGAGATAATGTTGAAAGCCAATGGTCTCAACGGTAAAGTGGAACTAGGAAAACTGGTGTGGGCAGTGCGCACAACTGTCAACTCTGACACTGTTGTGCCATCATGAGTTTTACTAAGAGGGAGTGTACCTACCTCCAAGTTGTTGAGGAGATGGATGGGTGAGAGTGAGTTTGTGTTGCTAAAGGGGAAATTAGAAGATGTTCGTAGAAAACGGGTTGAGGCACAGAACAATTATGATCAAATGTATCCCAAGCATGGTTCGGGTTCCAGGCATCTCGAACAGGGTTCCAGGCAGTTAAAAGTGGATGTGGGTGATATGGTGAGAGTGAAGTGTTCCAAGATTTTCCCCAATGGAGAGTCTAAGTGCTCCAATATTAAGAAGTGGTGAGAGTCCACAAAAGTGCTATAAAATTGGATGATGGCAAATGGTGGAACAAGGGAAAAATATCTGTGTCAAGGTCGAGCCTGGATGACGGAATTAAGAACTAGGTACGGGTGGAAGGTCATGGGGAAACAAATGCCATGGGTCATTCCCTGCCTTCTTGGTCTACCAGATAGCCCTCTAGGCTTTAGGATTATATTTTTAACTACTAATACATCACCTGTGGTGACATTAGTTTTTTTATGCATTTAATGTTTTATATGTGTTTCTCCATTTCATGTACTTGTCACATATTTTTTGTAATTTTTGGATATTATTTACGTCTTGTGTAATGGTGTGTTTGGTTGTTCTGCACATTCTTCTGAAGTCAGCAGCTACCCTCGCGCACCAGGAGAATGCACAGAAGGTGGTGATGGGAGGATTACTGGAATGAGGGGTTGGGCTTTTTTTTCGATCATGAGGGGAAGATATACGTGAAGATGTACTGTCCTGCTGACTAGAATAAAACCTCCTTGTGTAGATTGGCGTGTGAATCTTTACAAGACTCAATATGTTTGCAGGTTGATATTGTGACTTAAGTGTTGTGGAACAGCACCCTTATTAGTCAATATACTTAGCGGCTACACACAAGTCTAGTTTTATTGCCTCAAAATGAATTTGTGCTTGAGATCAGAATACATGGACTGCAGCAATATCTTCCCTTTTCTGTAGGAATCTTTGGCAAACTGAATTACCATGCTTGTGGAGGTTGTTGGCATATAATACTCGTACTTTGAAGTGGAGGATGCAGTATCTCAGAGGTGAACTATTCGTATGAAGGATGAGCAGTGCCAAGTTTTCATGACTGCAGTAGCACCATTGGTACAGTCTTCAACAAGGGCAGAAGAGGAAAGTACAATGCAGAACTCATACCTACTGATCATTAGGGAAGCTCTGATGTGATATGACAGAGATTAGTAACTGGATTGAAAGAATATTAGTCTTCCAAAATTGATGGGGCTTGATCTTTGTGTAGGGACTGTAGCGATAGGAGGTGTTGTGGGACCTGTGATGTGTTTGTGCCTCAAATAATGTGATTCGCTTGCAAGGCGGCTGTGTGCACAAGTCACTAAATCACTGACATAACTTCTGGTCATGTGACTGCGGCAGTTGCACTTGAATATGGGTTGAAAAATGCGGTCGCAAATAGTCCACCAACATTTTGCACTCGGTCTAAGATTTTATGATGTGACCAATGCACTAATAGGTTTGATTGCAAAATATCCAGTCACAGGGTGTTGTAGAATGACCTGTTAAGTGAATATTAATTCAGGAGGGTGCTATGTATGACCATCTGTGGTTGTCTATGAACTCACAGATGGAGGCCTGCAAAGAACAGAATACTACCATTCCTGTGTGTGCATTCTCAAATGAGATATGTTTTTTATAATCAGCCCGTGTTCCTTAAAATGAACCAGCACTACATAGGAGTTTTCCATATGGGAACTGTAAACACTGAGATTGAAATACTCTGCTGCCTTATCTACAATGTGCATGACACTTTCTCCACACAACTTCAGAGGTGGGCTCACGCCAACAAAATAGTGTCTTTACAGTTTATTGGTTCAGTGTTTGATAACATGATCTTTCTCAACTTCTAAAGTTCTATGTAACTGTGTCTCAAGGCAGGCCTGGCTTTGAAATTACACCAAACACCACAGCAGTGCACACGCAGGTGCATTAAGTCCACTGGGGTCTCCAAACCTACATACCCTACCTTATACTTGGGACCTACAGGTAGGTTACAATACAATACAACACACTTACAGAGAGCACAGCTACCAAAAAAGATGTCCCTGCGCTAGTGTTTAGAGTATCCACTAAGTTTGAGGGCTGAAACCAGCGTAGGAAGAGGTTATTACAGAATCAAATAGAAGCGTTTTAATCTTTTTCCTGAAAACCGTTTCAGATGGGCCGCTTCTCAAGACCAACGGTAAGGCATTCTGCAGTCTGTCTGTCAGATACGCAAAAGAGAAGCCACCTCTTCTGGATTTAGCAATATGAGGGGTTTGGAACAGTTTCAGATTATTAGAACAAAGGGATTGCACCTGGGACCAAAGCTTGATGTGGTATCTAAGATATAGAGGACCCCTGGAGTTAAAAATCTTGAAGGCAAAAGTGAGGGATCCTTTTGCTAATTGGAAACCTGTGAAGCTGGCGCAAATGATTAAAGATAGGGCTCCAGGGAGGAGGTTTCAGGATCAGTCGGACAGCAGAGTTTTGAATAAAATGAAGAGGCTGAATGAGAAAGGAAGGGAGATTGAGATACATACTATTCGTCTAGTTTTGAGTTGATCAAGGCATGTACAATGGTTTTCTGCTGTTCCACTGGAATAGCATGCAACATATGACTCAGAGATCTGAGTGTCAGGAAACAGGAAATAGACCAAGATTTTTTTCTGCGATTCAACGGTAAGCTCAACATCAAATGTATTTGCATTACCATACACCTTCAGAGGACAGAACACAGGCCCTCAGCCTGATTACCAGAGTCCAGGGCAATTTCAGAATCAGTAACCAAGATCATCAGTCGGAAATGGGTGTATTAGGGCAAAAAGGATGCCTGCACTGGACTGAGAAAAGCCATGAATGTTGTAAAAACATATAATATCTGGTTACAGCAAAAACAAGGATTAAAAAAAACTAGAGGGTCTGACCAGAGAACGCCATAACCAATTCCCTGACCTATATTATAGCATGGCAAGGGAGGAAACTTCATTCCTAAAAGGTTTTTTGTCCATCATTACACTTCAGGGAGTTCAACAGTTTGGCACAGCCTATGGTAGCAGTGGTAACTATACCTCACAGCGAGTGTGTCAAGGAATCCTGGAGTTGTTCTTGACTCTTGTTATGGAAGGAATCTGTTTCGTAAATTCTTTTCACCTCTTTCTTGAAGTTTTAGTCGATTGGCTTGTTTGAATTTCCAATGGTAGAGAGTTCCAGATTCCCGGGGGATCTCCCAACAAAGTTAAAGTGTAGGTCGTCTTTTTCTGGGAGGTTCCACCAGGAGGGTGTTGGCACTCCATAGCGAGTGGTTGCCTCCTGAGGCCATGAGTTATTTACTAAGATATCCCGGTCAGTCATAGTGTATGGCTTTGTGCGGCAGGCACGCTATCTTCAGGCGGAACCTGGCTTCAAATGGTAGCCAGTGGAGAGACTTGGGGGAAGGTGTGATATGGCTGAAAAGTATCATTCCTGTAGTCAGTCTTGCTGCCGCCTTTAGGGTCACCTTGAGTGGTGTCGTTCGTGTTTTTTGTAATCCCATTAAGATCGCACTGCCATAGTCAAGTCTGGATACGAATATGGACTGAAGTGCGTTGTTAAAGTCTGGAGGGGGGGTGAGAGGTTTTACCATCTTCAGGAGTTTAAGTTGTAGAACTGCACTGCCAGTAGTTGAGCTGATGTGTTCTTCCATGTTAAGGTTTTTGTACGGGTTATCCCCAGGAATTTGCTGACACGATGATGAGGAGTTTGTAATTAAGGGCATCTAGATGTTTGATACCTTCTAATATATGGGGGAGCTGTGGGCGTCTCCATTTAAAGAATTTACATGTCTTGGTCCTTGCGGTAATTACAAAAGAACATGGGAATGAGGCACATGGGGCAAAGAGAATAAAATTAACCAATTGACGCCACCTTCATGGAATGTTATTCTTACATGAGATAATGAGTTTTTAATAAATTTATAAGGACTGTCGGGTATCAGCCATGTTGTAATGATAGACTGCCACACTAGCAGACACACAATGCCATTAGACTAGTACTTCTTAACTAGTTATGTCTGATGTTTAGAAGTAAACTTTACAAATGACTAATGAACCATTTCTCCTCATTCATCCTCCTCATCTCTCAGTTCATTCATATTTGTAGGAAAAGGTTTGTATAGTCCTGAATCAATGCTATCAACCTGGTAGCCTCTTCTCTTTTTTTTTCTTTAAACAACACCGAAAGTCCTTGTGTTTTTCTTGCTGACAGGGCAGGAGGGAGCCAGAGATAAGAAGAGTAAGAGAGGCAAGGAGACAGAAAGCTGTGAACAGATAAGTGGCGATCGAGTGAAAAAAAGGCGGATAGTATCTGAAAGGGTGCATTTAATGATGCCTTCACTAATTTGCTATTTTTGAGTGAGCGCATGAATCAATTGTAGGAATGACGTTGTCATGGATAATCGGCGTTCGGGTGAACTCGTCACTGATTGAATAAGTCCTAGTTTGTTAGCTGCAACTTGTTGGTAAAGCCTTTCTTAACCCACTCCACCTGCGCGCGCACTAATCAGCATGTCCACCAGTGCAGCACGCCTCTCTGTACATATTCAATTTACAGATCATTTCTATAGTTTCTGAGTTTAGGCTTTTCACGATAACGTGATTATTGTCATAGCTACAAGATACTTCTGCTTACCATAGTGGTCACACAGCATTGCTTCGTCCTCACTCTATTTGTTTCATAAACTATACATTTCCAATATATGTTCCTAGTTTATAAAAATGATGAATTTGCCCACCGTGTTGAAGATTGTATGCAAAATTTGGGTTAGGTAATAAAAGTGCATCCATTTAATATCAGCTCCTTATTACACTCAGAAGCCAAGGGTAACTCTTACCGATATAACCTTTTCAGCTGCTCACAGCCCTGGTACAGTAACAATGAAAAATGAACTCTGTCCATCACAAAGCAGTGATTCAGAAAGATGCTCATGGTGCCTGTACTTTCAGGGCAACTGCTCATTTGTGTTCGTTCAAAGTGTGATATGATAAGGCTCTTCAATAACTTCTGTCAGTGTTTGGAGAATTTTGTGTCAGAAGAAGCACAGATTTATCATCTAATTATCATAATCATCGCCTTGAGACCCTCACGGGTGATTAGTGCGCTCTACAAATAATTTGATTGATAATAATAAATAAAATATTAATAAAGCGCATAGTTACTCCATTGGGAGTGTCCCCGCGGTGAAGATAATGTACTGGATGAGGTGGTCAAAGGTGAACCCACTACTAGAGAATTTAGGGCCATATTATCAAGAAAGGGTGATACATTATCGCCGCTTTTTCCGGCAAGAAACTGCCGCTAAAGCAGCGATAATGTGCTTGATAATATGCCCTTGTGAATTCCCGTAGAAGCCCAGGTTAACACCAAAACCTGGGCTGCTATGGGAATTAACAAGGGCATATTATCAAGTTCATTATCGCTGTTTAAATGGAAGTTTCCTGCCAATAAAAGCGGCGATAATGTCACCCTTTCTTGATAATATGGCCCTATGTTTATCTAAAGAAGCGTCTTTTGAGTTTTTTCTGGAAGATAGGTTCTGAGCTCTCCAGTCTTAGAGATGGGGGCAGGGAGTTCCACATTTCAGAGGTGAGAACACTAAAAGAGCATCCTCCTACTCAAGCTCTCTTGAACCAGGGGATCTCAGCTCCTGTAACACTGAAACTGCTTCCAGGATGGTAAGGTTTCAATAACGGAGTCTGGTATTGGGGGACAATCCCGGGAAGGATTTTATGTCAAAAGCACATAGCTTTGATAGCAGTTCATTTGTGAACAGGACCCCAGTCGAGTTTGCTAAGGGTCGAGGCCTTGGAAGAGTTCCTGGAAAGATTAAGCACTCTCTGTGAAGTTTTCAGATTCTACTTTGAGAAATAACGAAGTCAAGTACATTACGATAGTCCAGCCTGGCTATTGCCAGTGCCTGGACTATAGAATTCCTAGCTGCTACTGGAAGGAGACTGATTTTTCTCAGTGTTTTCAAAATACCAAAGCATTTTCCAGCCAGGCATGACACCTGGCTATCAAAAGAGAGGTTGGCGTTAAACCAAAAGCCGAGATTTTAACGTTTGTCTTAGGGTATGGTACTGGTCTAAGGACATCTTGCAACCAAGCAGTGGACCAGCTACTAGGTTGTTTTTCTAGGACCAGTTTCTCTTTTTTTACAGCATTACATTTTAGGAAGCTATTTTCCTGCTACTCAACTAACTCAACCAGACAGGATCCGAGTCAAGCTGCAGTGGCACCCTCATTCTGCGCCAGAGTAAAGTTAGGCTGTGTGTCATCGGCATATGATACAATGCAAAAACCATGACGCTCAATTGCATCTGCTAAGGGGCGCATATAAGATTGAACAAGGTAGGGCTCAAGGCAGAACCCTGTATCACCCTCTGCTACAGTAGGAAGATCTCCCAAGTAAAGGGTTTTTGAACCACCTGAAAGGAGTGGTTCTGGAGGAAAGAGGCTAGTCAGCATAAAGCTAGCTCAACAATACCACAATTTCACAACCGTTCAAAAGGAAGGCCGAGAGTCACGGTGTCAAATATTGCACTAAAGTCTAACAAGATCAGGGCAGCAGTATTATTACCGTCGACAATTATTTTGAAACATGCAGAAGCCAGTAACAGTGCAGATATGGTGCTGCACTGTGGACGGAAGCCTGATTGGGTCTCAAGCAGTAACGTCTGAGCTACGATGATCTGAAATCTACATGGAAGACAATTATGCACAGTGGCTCACTTAGAGGAGTGCAGAAGCAGTACATCCACCAAAATTTAACTTGCGTCACATTCCATCTCCTCTCTGTTCACCACTTCAATTAGAGGTTGGGCGAATATGGGGGCATATTACCAACAACTAGCGATAATTATCGCTATGTTGGCTTAGCGGCAATAATTTTATCGCCGTGTAGCGGCGATTTTTATCGCTTAGGATCCTTGCTATTATCAAGGTTTATCTCCTAAGCGATAAAAATCGTCCGAAATGCATGAATGTCGCTGTAAAGTCAGCGATATTCATGCATTACCGAGCTAATGCTCTTAGCCATGTTATTCACCTCCCATTGGATAACATGGCTAAAAACTGCTCAGGGCAGGTGTTAGCTTTTGGAGATATTCGCGCGTAGCTCTCATAGGTGTCTGTACTGTTTTGAGAAAATATAGAAGTGTCTCCCACACTGGTGAAAACTCCCAGAACACAAGGAATATGACTTGTATGGTCTCCAAAAAAAGACTACTGCTGTGTTAGTGATGAAATGTCTGTTGTACAGAGAAAGTGTGAGTGCCTGGTATGAAAGCTGGGGCCGATTCACAGAACTAACTTAAGACAAAATCCTAAACGTACTACTTTTAGTCACAGAAGTTAGGATTTTGGCATGAGTTTGTCTTAAGACATGAAGCTCATCCCAATGACATAGGATGAAATGATGCATGGAAAAGCAATTGCTGAAACACCACTTACACCTTCATGCTTTCATGTAGGAAAGACTCCTCCTGAGTACATTATTTGTTCAGGACCTCATGGATCACCATATGCACCAACATGTACAGCCTAACAACATGGTACCCATAAAACAACACTGCCCTATAAGACATGTGGAATTGTTGTTGCAGGATAAATCTCTTCACCATTCCAAAAGCACTTTGAAAAAGTAATCTTTCACCTCTAGGAGTCCAGGCCCTAATGAAACAGAACCACTCACAGAAATGTGAACAACAGACATGCATCGTAGTCTTACAAAGCAACAAACATTCAGCAACATGTTGATACAAACCAGTGAAATCAAAACAACAGGACTAAATCTCCTAAAGGTATACCACAGTGTAAGAAATCAGGTTATTGGTTGAGGTGGGTGGAAACCCCACTCAGACAACAAAGACAATTTATGTCACTGTCAACTACAAAAGTCACTAAACCAACCTGTGCTCCACCCTCTGGTAGCTTAGCACAAAGCAGTCATGCTTAACTGAAATGCAATATGTAAAGCATTTTTGAAACACACAGACAGTAATAAAGTGAAAACACAACACATGAAAAATCCCAAGCCAATTTAGAAAAATGAAGTAAGTTTTAATGAATACAATGACACCAAAACGAATTAAAGCGAATCTGTAGGACCGTAGTTATGAATTCCAAAATATGTTAGTGCAATATAGTGCCTAAAAGATCAAAGCGCCAACTATGAGTTTCTGGTCATGTCAGGCTTTTGGCATAGTCAAAACTTGAGGCTGATCGTGATGGAGCATGGGTTGGATACATGAAGTAGATTGGGCTAGTACTCGGCTGTTAAAAAAATGTTCCTCAGAAGGTAGAATTCAGTAGGGCAATGCAGCAGGTGGTGTCCGTGGAGAAGACTCTATTGTCGGCGAGCCACTGGATGAGTCAGAAATAAAATAAAATCCCTTTAAACTTTGTCACTTGTATGGCAGATCAAAATCTCCAGCAGGACAAGGCTGCAGGCTGTAGTGAACAAGGGCTTCATGAGGTGAGATACCTACACCAAGAGGTGTCACTGAATAGGATTTTCTGCTGCAGATAGGAACGTAACAGGAGCTACCACGAATTCAGGCTGACCGGCATTGCATCTTGGTGGAATAGCTGGCAGGTAGGTGTTGGTCTTTGTTGGTTCTCAGGGCACTTTTTGGTGGCAAGTTTTACTGTGGGAACAGCACTTGTAACACCACTTCCATGGATACAGGACCTTCAGGCAACCACTTGGGGGCTAGTACTCACTCTAGCAGGGGTCAAGCCCATGGTTCAAAGCCTCAGGAGCTTGTTATGTCCTTGTCAATGCTCAGGTTAGGGTCATCAAAAAAATGCAGACGGTACAGAATGCGGCGGCCAGACTTCTCTCGGGAACGCCTAGGTATAAACCCATAGCTGCCACCATTAGAAGCTATCATTGGCTCACCATTGGAAACCGCATTAAATTTAAGACCTTATGCATAGTCTATAAATCACTGCATCAACAAGCACCCCAATTTCTGACAGACCAGTTAATTCCATACCGCCCCTCGAGACCACTCCGCTCCGCCAATCTCAACGAATTGGTCGTGCCTCGTACAAAGCTGGTCACTTGGGGAGATCGCCGTTTTTTGGTTGCCGCCCCAAAATTATGGAATACCCTCCCCCAGTTTATCAGGACTAGCCCCACTCTCATGTCATTCCGGAAAAAACTGAAAACCTGGCTGTTTAATCAGTAATCGCCAGAACCTCACCCATGGAGAATTCTGTAGTAGTACTAGCGCCGAGACGCCCACGGGCAATTGTGTGCGCTTTATTAAATGTCAAAAAATAAATAAATAAAATAAAATGTAGCCCACACAGGAGGACAGTCACCTAGCCGACTTCTCAAGGTCCTCGGTACAAGTAGATGGTCCAGTTCTACCTCAAGCAGCAAGGCCGGCTGTCAAGCAGCAGGGCAGTTCTCATGGTTCAGGGTTCAAGTACATGGTTCAGTCTTACTTCAAGAAGCAAGCACGGCCTTCAATCAGCAGAGCAGTCCTCTGGAGGTCCAAGCAGTCCTTTCTTAGTCTTCCACAAGTCCAGGAGTTTACTAATGAATGGCTCTGGAGGTCCCATATTTATACCTGGTGCCAGGCATTGTGTGGGGTGGACACACCATGTTTTACGCTCCCCTCTGTGCCATTCAAAGTCATTTGACCCAGGACACTAGCAGAAGGCACAATTAGTTAGAACAAGAAAAGGCCAACTTTCTAATACTAGCATTTTGAAAATTGTGACTTAAAATTCTGCTTTACCACTAAAGGGAGTTCTAAATTACAGTCCAATTGAGAGTGAACACCCATTTTTATGTTTGCTTCCACTGCAAAGTTATCACTTATTAACTGTAATAAGGTAACCCTGTATTAGTCAATGGAAGAGACTGGCCTCACAACAGTGAAAAACGAATTTAGGAGGTTTTCCCGTGAGGACATGTACATTTGCATGTCCTATTATTTAAATACAATGCACCCAACCTTATGAACTTTTAGGGCCTACTCTAGGGTTGACCTATATGTATAAAAAAGAAACAGCACCACACGCTGTATTGGAGCCAAAGACATATTTTAAATTGCAACTTTAGTGGGTGGCGCAATGAGAGCTCCAAGCCCACTAATAGCATTTAATTTACAGGCCGTGGATACATGTAATTCTATATACTAGGGACTTATAAGTAACTAAAATAGACCAATCATGTGTAGGCAATTTTACTATGTTTTAGGGAGATAGCACAAGCAATTTAGCACTAGTAAAGTGCACAGAGTCCCATGGCTGGACTGGCCGTAGCGGGCACTGGGCATTTTCCCTAAGGGCCGCTAGGGTGGGGGCGGTTTTGGGCCCCTGGGGGGCCGTCTTTGTTACTGGGGGTCGGCAATATTGGCCCCCTTTAGCAAAATCGTCAGAAACCGGGCCATGCAAACTGCTCTGCTGCTCCCCAGGGCCAGGTTTCGGTTCCCCGTACAGCCCTGCAGAGTCCTAATGCCAACGCAAATGGATTTAGCAACAGAAGGCACACATTTGGGGGAGATCCTGCATAAAGTCCACCAGACTGGATGTGACCACAAGGAAGCATGACATGCACAGGAGTATCCGTGAATAGAATAGGATGTGTCAACACACGAGCAGATCTTTTGGTAACCATTTTTGCAGTAGTGAGGTAACAATAAAGCTGTGTTTAGCTGCCCGGCAAGGCCATGACTATCCTTTAACTCCGAGAACTTGGTGTTCAACTACCTGGTTGTGTGGGAGGGCATTGGTGCTGACCTTCTGTGTGTGTGTAACTGCAGGAGCCCTCTGTGCCTGCTGCTAATGCCCGGTCACCTTTCTGTCAACCCTTGACATTGTTTAGGTATGACAAAGAAGTTTAGAGTAAACAAGAATGGTAAATGAGACAAATTGTTTGTTTGCACTATGTTACTCTTCACACTTTATTGTCCAATGATGGAGGCCACTTAGTGACAAGCAGTCATCTATGCAATCATCCTTATACAGATATACGTTAAGATGTCTCTTCTTTTCTGTGTATACGTCTCTCTGGCTTAATTCAGGCTTCTCTACAATACATTACTTTGTGGGACCTGACTGCTTGTTCGGCAACATTGGATTATTAGCACCAAATACAGCATGGAGTGGCAGTACAATGTGTGGCCAGATGTGTAATAACACAGTAGAGCACAACTTAGCATGAACTTGTATGGAATGGCACAGTGAGCAGTGGCCTGGTGGGGTGTGATATTGTGTGTTTTGAGATATGGTGGATCGTGGTGTCATGTTCTAAGATGCAGTGATTTCTTAAACACTAGTGAAACACAACATCCACTTCATTGGACATGTATATTTCACCTCCATTAATAACAATTATTTGCCCTCCTAACTTGCAGTTTTACTCCTTTTAAACAGGTCATCAACCTGCTATGTGTGTTAATACATTGTGTATTAAATAAATACTAAATAAGGAAGATGCAATAGACCATTGAAAGTAAAGTCTATTTAGGGTTCCTTTGAAATATAATACTGGAAAAATGATAGCAGAACACTCTCATTTAATGCAATTTCCTAATGGGTGTTAACAGATTATTTTTTGGATGCTTAAATACCGGGAGGACTTTCGAAGTAAAGTAGACTTGTTACCAGCCACGTCATCATTCAACTTGTACTGGAGCACCATGGAGGCAGACTAGAAAAATACGATGTCTTCAAACCTCATAGGTTCCTTTTCAAGATTAACATTCAGAACCATGGCTTGGATTACATTGGACTATTGAGTATATTGAGTGCAAACAACTATGTGTGTATTAATTGGAATCATACCTGTGAAGTGAATCTTTTTATGATGCACGACCTTTTCTCTGCGGACAACCTTTGAGAATAAGCACAATAATGTGTGTATTCTCCGGGCTCTTTACTTCAATCATATATGTGATCTCGTTAGATAGTTCAAATATACTCTACATGCCCTTCTTGTAAAGGACTTATATACCCACTAGTGTCATGTTTGCACTACACAAAACTTTTTAAATAACATAAAAAAAAAAAATTGAGCAAATATTGTTTTCCTTCCCTTGAAATATCTTTATAAAGGGCAAGTAATGCAACTTTTATCAATGAAACCTTGGTTCTTTGGGTGTTATTTCCCAGTGACTCAAACTTGCATTAAACTTTAACGCAGTCATCCATTAGTAATCCACGAGTGTTATTTGTTACAATATTTGAGTATTTGTTGAAACACCATTAAAAATACACTATGTTCATGGAGCTCATTGCAAGTTGTTTCTTCCAACGAATAGCAAGTATTTTGCTTTTTTAGTGCAAATGAATGTTGAGCAGCTTCGGAGGTACACCATGCCTAGCTGTGCACTCTTGTATCAAATGTGCAGGAGTGACTGTTGTCAACTCACATTCGAGAGAGAGAGAGATGCAATTGCACAGAAAAGTGAAAAACCATGCTACCTGTGGAAAGAGCAATGATTGGTAATCTGTACGACAATGCTTACATGATTAAAACAAGCACTATCAGAGCCAGTAGGTTTCCACTATTAAATTCCGGGCTATTGCCTTTGCAAATGCTTGTTTGCAGGGGCATGTAAATGCATATGCATTGTGTTTTCTGTAAAATTAAACCCACTCCAAAATAGCTATTAAGACATAAATTGTGGTGTGGTGGATATGCATCGTGCACGATGACAGTTGAATCTTAAGGTTTGCCTGGGAATGCGTGCAATGTTCATGCACATATCTCATTAGGTATATTAGATATTTTTTGATTTACTGTTTTAACATGGCATGGCCAAGTTAGAATGGAAAATTAGAATATAAAAACAAAGAAAAGTGAGCAATTGGCAGTGGCTGAGATCAGTTCAAGCATATATTACTTTTATGTATACTTTAGTACATCGCCCTAAGTGGGTGGTTATGCCCATAAATAGGCCCTGTGTATACTCTGCTACTGGTACCAAGTATGCCTGGCGAATAAGCTCTAATAAAAGTGAACCCAGCTCTGGGTTGCTTGCATACGAGCTGGATTTTCCCATTGGAGCAGGGTCAAGACTGACTACCATACGTCTGGGTCCAAAGTGAGGTGGCATGGTGTGTAAAATAACAATGGATCAGGATGTGGCCAGTGCGATTGCATGTAGCTGAGATTAAATCAAGCAACCCATCCATCACCTTGTGTTCGATAAAGTAAGTGAGCAGCCCAGCAGCACTATGCAAGCTAAAAATATAATCAAACAAAAAAAAACACATCGCCAATGGGATGCAAACTGTGGCCTGGATCATTTGGGAGACCGGACGTTAAAGAGAGTGCGCTGGGTAAGTGTCAAACAAAGCAAGTTGCCCAGCAGCACTCTGAAGTTGTCAGCTCCACTAAAATGAAATAAAATAAAATATATCACTGCTTACGAAATAGGCAGGGAGAGGGCCAGGATCATCGGAGACAACAATGGGAGTGCTAGAAGATAAAGAAGAAAAATGGGGAGAGGTCGAGAAAACAAATGTGGTTTCACAGGGTGCTGAATATCAAAGAGTCCTCTCAAGTATGCATTGGAAGGATACCACTTATCCAATCAGAAAGCTTTGATACTCAATGCTCATGGGTGGAATAAACACAAGAAGATGGAAAGCCATCAAATTAAAAGCAGACAACAAGCCATCGAGTGATCATGAGCAGGGGCTGATCTAAAGTGCACTCTAAATACTTTTCCACAGTTCAATCAATCAGGATTTGTATTGTGCAGCTGCATCACCTGTGAGGGTCTCAAGGCGCTGTGGGGTTATGCAGCAGGATCACATCATCTGTTTTTATTGGTTGAACATCCATGTCTTGAGGTCCTTCCAGAATTTTTGGAGCCATGATTGCGGTCTGAGGGGGTTCAACGTCTTAGCCGCCAAGTGGGAGAAGGAGCGGCTTCTTCTGTTAGCCCGGCAGATGCGCTGGGTAACTGCTAGGAAGAGTGATCTGGAACGGAGTTCCCTTGTGGGTTGGTGGAAATTCACTCATTTGTAGAGGTACACCAGTACTTCATTGTGTAGTGCCTTGTAAGTGTGGGTGAGCAGCTTGAACTGGCATCTCTTTGCAACTGGTAGCCAAAGGAGTTTCCTGAGGTGAGAGGTGATGTACATCTGTCTATGGACGTCAAGGAGGAGTCTGACTGATGTATTGTAGATGGTAAACAACCTTTACAACGCAACTTTTACCACGCAGTGCCTTTACAATGCAACTTTTACAACGCAAACCATTACAACGCATTGCGCTGGGGGGCACTCTAGGATAGGGAATAGGTTTAATGTACTATCCAACACCTTCCATACTATCCACGGGGACTGGAGTTGGAATAGTAAATTAAACAATTCACTATCCAGCGCCTAAAAGCACTATGCGTTGTAATGGTATGCGTTGTAAAAACTGCGTTGTAAAAGCATGCGTTGTAAAAGCATGCGTTATAATGTCATACATCCATTGTAGATGGTCTGGAGTTTCCTTACGAGTTAGGCAGTGATTCTTACATAGAGAAAGTTGCCGTAGTCTAGTCTGCTGGTGACAAGAGCTTGCATGACATTTCGCCCGGTGTAGGGTGGGAGCCATCTCAAGACCTTCCTGGGCAATCGGATGTTGAGGAAGAAAGCAGCGGAGCAGAGCCTGCTTCTTCAAGGATAGCTGGCTCTCGAGGACAATGCCGAGGTTGTGGGTGTGCTCAGTGGTTTGAGGTTAGGGCCATGCTCCGGTGGCCACCATTCGCTGTTCCATAGGGTGTCCTTGCCTTCCCTGAAGATGAGTATTTCGTAAGTTGGAAAAATAGACAGCCACAAAATAATCACACTCTTGATTCAATGTCAGACACTTGAGCTTCAGTTCATCCTCTCACTGTAATTATGCTCAGTGTAGAACAACTGTCTGCTTCTGGGAGTCAGGCCTGAGACACTTCACATGAACACAAAATATGTGATTGTGGTTGTTTATTGGAACGTCAATATATACTCAGTAAATTCAATGTTTGTACAATACAGAATGTAGGGTGTGCAATATAGAAATGTATTTTATGCAGCAGCCTATTGGATAAATAAACCACCATTGCTAGTTATTAGTAACTTGTTAGTCAATCACATGATTCTATGTTACACAATACATTCCTCCTAATAAGCTTTGCTAAGAAACAGAATTAGTGTCCTGATAGCAGGAGAGAAAAAAATTAGATACACTAGCTGAATGGAAAAAAAAGTATTGTGAAGGCTAAACTAAAATGGATTATGTCTATTATGGCTCTTTGCAGTGTAGCCGCACTGATTCTCTGCTGCTGATAAAAGCAGGCTCTCTTGCTTTTCAAAGGCACTTAAAGCAGTCATAGACTTCAACATCTGAAGAATGAAAAGAACAGCAAATAATAAGGCAATATTTGTGTCATTTCCAAATCAAAGGCACATTTGAAAGGGTTAATAAAATAGGCGCCCTGGGAAGCGAAACCTTATTAACGCTAAAACGTTGAAAGGATGAATCAATTAACTCGGTGATCTTACTCTTTTGAAAACATGCAAAGGCTGTTCTGCCTCTCCCTGGAACCATGAAAGGCAAATCCAGTGTGCAGACACAAGGGTGTGTATTTTCGGAGCCTGCTCATAAGGTTATGGAGAAGCATCCAGACAACTCCCTGAACCTATGCAGCAGGCCATGATGTTTTACCGAGATGTAGGCAGGGGCGGAAAGCGGAAGCACTAAAGGCTCTTATGGGGGTACAAGAATGCAGGT
Organism: Lissotriton helveticus; assembly: GCF_964261635.1. Classification (NCBI taxonomy): domain Eukaryota; kingdom Metazoa; phylum Chordata; class Amphibia; order Caudata; family Salamandridae; genus Lissotriton; species Lissotriton helveticus. Next base: position 431,531,463 of record NC_136062.1, read on the forward strand.
ATCTAAATTAAAGAATGCAGATTAAAAAAACAACTTTCAAAACTCAACATGTTTTGAGTTGCCGTAGGTAATAACGAAGGACATACCATTTTTACTTTAACCATTTCAACTCCACATTAAAATAGATATAATTACACCTACAATTCAATAGTTTTCCGATCACCCATCTTCACAGGAAGTGAATACACATCTGTTATTTAGTGCCAAGATACATTTGGGTGAACGTTCGCTTTACAAATACACATATTATGTAAGTGACTTCCCGGGAACTCCCATCATCCATCTGCATAGGAATTGACATCCTGCACAGGAAGTGACATTATTGGATTTCCCATCATCCATTTGCAAAGGAAGTGACATCACAATTTTTCCGCAAACTGCAACATGCACTCCGCCCCTCTCTTACGTAATGGCAGCTGCAGCATGGATGCAATTATACTCGTGCTGTAGACGCAGCTGCCAAAGGCAAACCTATCACTGCCCACCAGCGTATGGACCATGCATAGTGCCAAGAACCCAGATTCTCTCTCAAGCAACTGCTACCCTTCAGCTCCTCTGCATGCTTTCAACCCCGGCAATCATTTGCCAGACCGCCGCACACCACACCACACAACATGGAAGGAGCATTCACATGTGCCTACTGCAAGTTCACATGCACTTTCCCACACCCTACACCGACCACTCACGCACCAACAAAACTGAGTACTCCACTAGCTCACACTCACACCAACCAACCACCAGCTCATGAGCACACAAACCAAACACTAATCACACACCAAGCCTCAATCAGGTCTTCTCCTCAACACTCACTCGATCACCAAGTGTGCCAGAGATATCTGGGTGTTACTGAACAACTATGCTCCAGACCTGCTCTTACTCATAGAAACATGGCTGAACCCAGCCTCTGCACCTGACAACACTACAGTCATCCCCGCTAGCTACAAGATCACCAGGTGGGATTGTCAGCACAAGCCTGGAAGTGGAATCGTCATTATATTCAAAGACACCATCAGCAGCACAGTCTACACAGACAACCCCACCAGCTACATAGAGCGACTCACACTTCGCGGCAAACTTCTCCCTGGGCAGAACCCCTATATACAGACCACCAGGACCCCGTATCAATTTCACCAGCGACCTCAAAGACTTTGTCTCACCGCTCATCGTCAATGCCAGCACCTTCACCCGCCATGGAGGCCTTAACTTACACCTAGGAGATTGCAAACTCTATGGCCCTTTTAGAAAACCTCTGAAACCTTTGCCTGACCTAGCATGTTATTGAAACCTTCCAGCACTGCTTGACACCTAGTAGACCCAATTTTCCCCTCAATCAGCAACATCACAATTGACAAACCAATCCCTATGACCTAGACAGACCACACACTCGTTAGTTTCAGCATACCCGTCCCGCACCACCACAGACCTACTATCAACAAAATCACAGAACACGAGTGGGCTACTTTCCTCTCTGCACATCGGCCCAACCACACCAGCAAAATGCTGAAAATGATCAAGAATATCAATAGCCAGACCACCGCACGTGCCAACACCCTCGTTCCCCTCAAGTGCAACCCAATGGCAAGAGCCTGACTACTGACCTGAGTTCCTCTGTGGTACACAGAGGAACTCAGGCTGACAAATCGCCACTGCAAACAACTGTAGCATAAATAGAGAACAAGTCAATACACCATAGATAAAGACATCTTCAAATCAGCCCTAAGAAGCTACCACCTGCAAATATGCAGCACCAAGAGCACAGCTCTTGCAGAACACATCAACACCATCACCAACAGCAACGATAAATAACAGAATTCATACCATCCCTCTCAGACAAGACCAGCAGCACTTAGAAACATGTTCACTGCCTGTATGACCAAAGTCACTAACTGAATGAAATCCTACTGTCTCAAGCTGAGCACAGACAAGGCAGAAGTAGTGATCTTCAGCAAGAATACCTCAAGATGGGACTCCAGCTGGTCGTTGGATGAACTCAAACCCACATAAAGCAACCTACGCCAGGAACTTCAGGAACAGTAAACTGACCTCACAGCACACATCCATCACTGCATCTTGCTTCCACACCCTGAAGACGGTGAAAAATAAATTCAAATGGCTCCCAAGCAACTCTAGGAAAATTGCCACTCATGCCCTAGTCATTAGGAAGTTATACTATGGTACTAGAAAACTAAAAACCATTCAAAAGTTGCGCAGTGGCATGGCAGTTGCCCAGAAGTGCGAGCAAAATGCAAAAGTCCAGCAGGAACGAGAGCGGCCACCGGTGGCTTGAACTTGCGGCAGCAGTGGGAAGAAGGGCGTGGGCACAGTCAGGTGGAGCTAGCTGTGCGGTGTGGGGAGCGACCTGCTTGAACATACCTCCAGCGCCGCAGAACACCTGCAGTACCACCCACAGTAAAGCGACTCCCAACATCAACAGCTCGCACGCCTTGGCCTCCACAGACTACAACCTCTTCGGAGACCTGAACTTCCACCTTGAGAACGCCAAGAACAGCAACTCCACCACCCTCCTCGACAACTACACCAACCTTGGGCTCAAACAGCTTGTCACAACACCCACCCATTCCGCCGGACACACATTCGACCCCATATTTTCCGCCAGCAACCATGTCATCTTCAACCACACCACTGAACTCCACTGGACTGACCACCGCTGCATCCACTTCTCCTTCAAGAAGAACACCGCACACAACCACCTGCATCAAATTTCCCATTGCAGCTGAAACAAGGTCACTGAAGATCAGCTAATCACCACCCTCGCCTGAGACCCACCCACCGACCACACCGACGCTGGCTCAGCCACCCGTATCCTCAGGCAATGGATCAATGACTGCGCCAACACGCTCCCCCCAATCGAGAAACCCTCAAACAGACGCACTGACAGAAGGGCCATCTGGTTCACCACCGAACTCCGGCCATCAAAGCAGACCTGCTGAAGACTCGAGAAGAAGTGGCGCCACAAACAGACACCAGGGAACCACACAGCCCTCAAGAACACCAGTTGCAGGCACCACCAACTCATTCGAACCGCCAAAAAAACCTCCTACAAGGAACATATCGACAACAACATAAACAACAGAAAAAAGCTCTTCAACATCATAAAGGAACTCGCCAAACCCAGCTCCAGCACTAACGACATCCCGCCGTCACAAGACCTGTGCGACTTTCTAGCCACCTTCTTCCACCACAAGATCAAGGACATCCACAACAGCTTCAACACCCAGACCCCCCGACAACCGTCGACAGCCCTGACCCACCGTCGCCCAGTCACACCGGACCCCAGCTCTCCTGGAACCATGTCAACGACACCATCAAAACTATGAACACCATCCACTCTTGCTCACCTGTCAGACCCCTGTCCTCACCACTCTTCAACAAAGCAAGCTCCATCCTTGCACCCCAACTCCAGAAGATCTTCAACAGCTCCTTCGACACCGCCACATTCCCAGAGAGCTGGAAACATGCCAAAATCAATGCCCTACTGAAGAAACCAAAGGCAGACCGAAAGGACCTCAAGAATTTCCGGCCCATCTCCCTGCTCCAGTACCCTGGACTCATCCCAATATGGATTCCGCAGCAACCATAGCACTGAAACAGCCTTCATCACCACCACCGATGACATCAGGGCCCTGCTGGACCACGGCAAAACAGCAGCCCTCATCCTCCTAGATCTCTTGGCCACCTTCGACACCGTCTGCCACCACACACTACCCACACGTCTTACACAATGCAGGACTCCACCACAAAGCTCTGGACTGGATCACCTCCTTCTTCACCGAAATAACCTAGAGAGTCCGCCTCCCTCCATTCCAATCCGAAGCCACCAACATCACCTGTGGCGTACCCCAAGGATCATCCCTCAGCCCTACCCTTTTCAACATCTACATGGCCCGCCCGCCAACATCGTCCGATCGCATGACCTCAACATCGTCTCATAAGCCAACGACACCCAGCTGATCCTCTCCCTCACCAAGGACCCCGCCACCGCCAAAACCAACTTCCACGAAGGAAGGAAGGCCGTCGCCGAATGGATGAGGAGCAGTTGCCTAAAACTGAACTCGGACAAAACAGAGGTCCTCATCCTCGGCCCCACCCCCTCCGTCTTGGACGACTCCTGGTGGCCAGCCATACTGGGAGCTGCGCCGACACCCAGCGACCACGCACGTAACCTGGGGTTCATCCTGGACTCATCACTGTCAATGACCCAGCAAGTCAACGCCGTCTACTCCTCCTGCTTTAACACCCTCCGCATGCTTCGCCAGATCTACAGATGGATCCCCACAGGAACCAGAAGGACGGTTATCCAGGCCCTAGTCACCAGCAGGCTGTACTACGGCAACGCCCTCTACGCGGAAACCACAGTCAAACTCCAGAAAAGCCTCCAATGCATACAGAACGCCTCCGCATGCCTCATCCTCGACATCCCCCACCACAGCCACATCACTGTCCACCAGAGAGACTTACACTGACTCCCCGTCAACAAGAGGAGCACCTTCAATCGCCTCACCCGCGCTCACAAAGCATTCCACGACGCTGGACCCAGATACCTCAACAAGCGACTCACCTTCTAGACTCCCAACGATCACTGACATCGCCCTCGCCACCGTTCCACGCATACACCAAACGACCACTGGTGGCAAATACTTCTCCCACCTCGCCGCAAAGACATGGAACACCCTCCCCATCCACCTGTGACAGACCCAGGACCTGCTGACCTTCAGGGGACTCCTCAAGAACAGGCTGTTCCAACAGTAGCAGTTCCCCCTCACCCCCCTAAGGGCCTTGAGACCCTCACGGGTGAGTAGCGTGCCTAACAAATGCTCGATTGATTGATTGATTAATTGATTGCTTGATTGATCCTCAGCCTCCCACACAAAACTCACATTACACCACGCCTTAGGGAGCTCTCACACACATTCAAGGCACAATAGAATTTAGGCCTGAACAGTTGAATCTCCACCCACCAACCTCCCAGACACCTCTGCTACTCACACACATCCCATGCATACACAGCACCAGAACAGAATAATTACATCACTCCTAAAGTGTGGATCACCCTTCCACTCTACATCATAGCCACCTCCTCTCTTCTTGAATTCTGCAAGAAGCTATGGATCTGGTTTTTCAATTAACCAATCTACCATAGGCAGGGCTAGACACACACACTTGCACAGGCCCAGGATATCCTCACGGGGGATAGTGTGCTTTACAAATACACCTAACATTACATAGGTGCTAATTTGATGTAGTGCAGAAGAGTTGACTGTGCATAAATGGGAGTGGGTGCATGAATTGGAATTCCGAATTGTGTGGTACTTCACTCCTAATTTCAACGGGAGAAAGTTGGCAAAACTTGCCTGGAAACATGGGTAAAAAAGCAAACCAAGCAGAAATCAGTCTGCCAAAAACATTCCTGCTAGTTGGTCCTCATTCTGACCAGAGGCAATTGGATGTATTTCCTGATCAGGTGACTACTGCAACCTGATGAATCAGTATTTATTGATTATGGTAATTATTGGTGCATTTCCGCAGAACCCTAAAGGAGCACTACGATATCGGACTGTATGTTTGCATCAGTTACAGAATACATTACTGAAGAGTAGCATGCTTCAAGATTGACTTCACTTTAACACCTTTTATTGAGGTTCCTTTATGCCTTTGACTCAGCACCAGCCTTCTTCCCCCTTAGAACACTTCTTTGCTTCAGAGATGTACTCTGCTTTTTCTGCCATCACCTAGCAGTATTTGCACACAACTTCTCACCTCCCATTTGGTCTGGAAACTTTTCTTAATAAGACTGTTTTCCCGAGAGGAGGACTGTGTTATGAAATGCTAATGATCTCGAAGAGTGTTCTGTTTATTGTGTAATTTGTCATCTTTTGGGGGCCAGGAGTTAATTGGTAATATTTGCCCGAGCATTTTCCCTGAAGATGGCTGAGATTGCTGTGATTAACTTGGGTTAAGGTTATGAGGTTACCTATTTGTGTTCTAATTAAAGCACGTGTCCCTTTACTAAGCATTATTGTCTTGTCTCAAAGCATTACCTTCAAATCTAGCATGATGTGGTTTTTTTTTTTAGAGTTGTGTTCCATGAGCTGGCTGAGAGCTGTTGTTTTGTGTATGACTGTTCACAACCATTATTCTGTGAATCGTGTAAGAGGCTGTAACAACTCTCCTCAAGAGACTGTGGACGAAGAGTGCTCAAAGTCAAAAAAGGCTACTGGAGAAATCAACATGTATCATGAATTCACACATCTGAGGACTCAAATACACATGCGTTTGTTGTACATTTCCTTGACTACTTGTGATATTATTTGAGAATTCTCAAAAAGTTTAAATGCTCCCTAGGAAATGTCCTAGATGTTTCCAGACTTGTTAAACAGGCCCAGAGTAAAACCAGCTTCCTACCACTTTCACTATCAAGGAGCAGTTGGATTTAAAAGAGCAGCACATCTTGTTTCATAATTTATAGTTTTCAGTCCAGTTACTGTGATTGCAGGCAGTGGATTTTAAATCACTGCATTGATAGTAACTGAACATGTTGATATGCTGTCCTTGGCAGACTGAAGCCAATTGAACTACTTTTTAATTCATATTTATTGGTTAAGGATCCCCAGCCTTAATGATGTGTATATTTTAAAATAAAAAATTCCTCATGTTTTTCTAAAAACATAGGGGATATTATCAACGCTTTGCGTTAAACATTGCAAATCACACTTAGCGCGATTATGAATATCGCCGCCTATCGCTGGTTTACATCGCCGTGTTAGCGGCGTATTTACAATGTCTTGCTCACAGGCAATGTACAAACCAGCGATAGACGGCGATATTCATCATTATTAGCACGTGACATCAAGCAATGATTTTACACGCTTATGAAAAGCTAGATAATAGGGGAGTGTGGACGTAACCAAAAAATCCACCTCCCATTCAAAACATGCCAAAGTCAAGTTTTGACCAGGCGTAAGGATCCGGCATAAACCGCTTTCATCATTGCTTCGTGGTTCAGTGGGCCGCTTTGTAAATAACGCGGTGTCTTGTTCGGACCTTTTGTCATGGTGTTATAGGAAGGTAAACCTACTTTGCATCTTATTAGCGATGTATATCGCTAAGTTGCATGGTGTTACAAAAACGGCAGCTAAAATGCGCTAATGCATGTTGGCGCCGCCTTGTTAATAGGGCAATGAAATTATTGCCACTTTAGCTGCAAACAGTGCCGCTAAAGCGACGATAATGCCCTTGTAAATATGCCCCATAGAGCCCTATTCACAAAGATTTTACTTGAAGTAGGTATGACTAACCCTTCTAGTACTTTTCACTTATTCCTGTTTTTCAATAGTTAGCTTGCGGTATTCCAAGGTTAAGTGATATCTACTAACAGCTAAATCTTGGTCAATCAGGCGCATAGCTGCTGGTATGTTCTTCTCCTCTAATGTTATACTTTAGGTGTCCATGATGCAGATCTGATTGAATGTATCAGTCCATGTTGTCACAGTACATGCTACAGTAACACAATAAAATTAGGCACAAAAGCTCACTGATGCAAAATACATTTGTTGAGTGTGCTCAGATTTTTCCCAAATCACAGCTACAGACAGCTTGATACAAGTTGGTCGTTGTTTCCTAACCCCTGCATAAACCCCTGTTAACGAAGGATTGGATTTGCAGGTTTGGTTGAATTTAATTCATCTGATAGTTATCAGATGTGTTAAATACCTCAACCTCCCTTAAATTTTTGCTGGTCTAACCTGCTAAATATACCATACCATACCATAGCATTCAGATTTTGGTAGATTGAACACCTGGGGGCATATTATCAAGAAACAGCGTTAACATTATCACTGCTTTAGCGGCAGAAAACTGCTGCTAAAGCGGCGATAATTGGCTTGAAAATACGCCCTTGTGAATTCCCATAGAAGCCCATGTTCTGGTGTGATCCTGGGCTTCTATGGGAATTCTCTACGGCATGTTATCAAGCCCATTATTGCTGCTTTAGCGGCAGTTTTCTGCCGCTAAAGCAGTGATAATGTTAATGCCGTGATTCATAATATTCCCCCAAATCTACAGGTTATTCTACAGAAATAACGTACCCGGCAGTATCGTTAATAATCAGTTGCAATAAATAGCACCTATACTCGTAATCAGAGCCAGAGAGTGTGGTTTGGGTCAACTCCTTGCGCATGCTGGGATACCATTATTGTTTATTTCAGTTGTGCGCGCTTAATTTGATAGATTTTCTTCTTTTGATTGTGTTTGTCCTAGTAGGGAAATTCCAGTCTCATGATGTTTAAATAGATGCTTGTTTTCGTTCCAGGTAGGACATGATCTGGAAGTTCGGGCAGGACTGGCCCAATGGGGAGCAGTATCAAGACAGATTTACATGTGGCTGGGTCCAAAATGGAATTGCAGGCAAGCAAACAAATTATGGATTTAACGCCATATCTGTGACTGGGGCTGAATGTTTGATTTGTTCATCATCCGTTCTTTTGGCATTTATTGCCCTAAGTGAGAAGGAGATGCCCAGACGAGGCTTCCTTGGGCTTCCTTGCTCCATATGCCACGTGTTCTGCACTTCCAGTCGCATTTAGCAGAACACTTCTGCGTCTTGAACTGTTGGACACTACCGGACGCCTGCTGCCCTGGACGCTGACCCCGCTCTTTCTGTAGCCTTCATCAGGGCCTGACTGGGAATCAAAACCGGCCCTGGCAAAGTGCTCGGCCCCCCCTCAAACCCCTCTTGGGGGGAGGTGTGGGGGGGGTTGCGACCGCGCTCTTTGCCAGGGCCAGTTTTCAACGGCCAGTCCAGGGCTGACCTTCATCATTTTACTCAGCACTAACTCCGGGACCAGTGATACTTTGTTCTCACGATTCCCCTGCTTGCCCCACTCCAAGGATGGTGGTTGATTTATTATCAGCAACCCTTGATGACTCAGATTGAATTTGTTCACCTTGAGGACCCAGCCATTTCTGGTGGACACTCTTTTGAGTAACCTTCCCCTCCGGTTTGATACGGATGCTGATATCAGCACTTTCCTCTCGTGCCCTCCCGGTGAGCCCTATGCATCCCTTCAAATAAATGGAACCTGGTCCTGATGATGACCTGCATTTTTATCAGGTCGAAACATCAATGACTCTCTAGCGCATTTCACCTGGCTCATCTGTGTTTTAGTCTTTCAATCCTGTAAATGGTTTCCTAGTGATTGTTAACTCACTAATGTTTTGAAAATAATATATCACTGTTCCTTTGCGCCGTCCATCGCTGGTTTACACTTGTCACTTTGCGCTGTTCACTGTTTTCCTGAGCTTACACAAGTGGTACAGGTTACATGGCATTAAATATAACAGTGCTTTTTTTCTTTGTTTTATCCAATTCTGAATATAAAACCGCTCTTAGCTATTTTGCAAATACATTGATGTCTCCCTCCATTCTTTTAGCCACTTGCTCTCTTACAAATATTGTGTGCAAACCTAAACTTGCCTTGAATTGATACCTGCTGAGACATTGTTAAATGTTGCATATGCTTGTTACCCAGGTCTCAATTGGGTTTTGTTGTTCAGTTACTGGATTCAAGCTAGCCTGGCTGATGAGGTGGGAACCTCGGAACCGATCCCAGGATGTTTGTTACTGGTACAGGGAGTACATGGCCTGGCAGTTCTGGCTGTACTGTTCCCATGGAAAGTAGGTTTAAGGCTGATCTACATATGGCAGTTTCCAAACTGGAATGGCATGGTGAGCAATAAAACAATAGATTTAACCCAGATCTGTGACTGGGGATTAATGCTTCATTTAATAATAATAATAAGGGAGTTTTATAGAGCGCGCGGTTACGCTCAACTAGCGTGTCCCTGCGCTAAGACAGAAAAACTCATGCAAGCAGGCCGCTAGAGTTACCGTGTGTAGAGATGTGTTTTTAGCTTCTTCCTGAAGCCGGCTTCAGACGATTCTAGGCGACGGTCCAAGGGTAGGGCGTTCCAGCCCTTCGCCACCAAGTAGCGAAAGATCTGCCTCCCATGCGAACCTTTCTTGTCCTAAGGACCTTTAGTAGGCCACCATGGGAGGAGCGCAGCGCTCGCGTAGGTTCGTATCTGGAGACCAGACTCTGGAGTGGTGCTGGTGCCCTCCCATTAAGGATACGATGGCAGGTACAGAGGGCCTTAAACTCGACCCTGCTCTTCACTGGAAGCCAGTGAAGAGCCTGAAGGGCTACTTTGGAGGCCGATCGCTTAGGAAGCTTCAGAATGAGGCGAGCTGCCGCATTCTGCAGTACCTTGAGACGATTTAATACCTTACTGGTTGCTCCTAGGTACAGTAGGTTGCCGTAGTCCAGGCGCGATGTGACGAGGGCATGTACCAGCGTCCTACGGGCAGACATGGGAAGTAGATCTAAGACCTTCCGCAGACTTTTTAGGACGCTGAAACAGACACCCACCACACGGCCTATCTGAGGTCCAAAGAACAAATCAGCATCAAGCCAAACTCCAAGATTCTTGGCTTCCCGACAGGGGGTTGGAACCTCGCCTAGGCAAGAGGGCCACCACGCCGACGACCACACAGATGGGCACCCCCCCCACCACGAGCACCTCAGTCTTATTGTCATTTAATTTGAGGCAATTGGTGGACATCCAGGTTGCCAACTCCTACATACAGGTTCTGAATTGGTCCACCGCAAGACCGGGTGCACGCGATAGGGAGATAGCCAGCTGCGTATCGTCGGCGTAGGATACTATGTGCAGGCCATGACCCTCCACAATAGAGGCCACTGGGGAGACATATAAATTAAACAGGGTGGGGCTCAGGGACGAGCCCTGGGGCACGCCCTGTCCCAAACAGATCTCCCCTGAATAGCATTCACCCTGGCGGACCTGGAAGCCTCTCCCCGTCAGGAAGGACTGGAACCATCTAAGTGCAGTACCCGATATTCCTCCATTATTCAGACACTGTAGCAAGGTGGTATGTGCTACAGTGTCGAATGCCGCACTTAGGTCCAGTAGGATGAGGGCCATGGTCTGCCCTTCATCCACCCCCTGGCGTAGGGTCTCCACTGCCATCAGCAGCGCCGATTCAGTTGAGTGGCGGGGACGGAAACCAAACTGGGTGTCATGCAAGAGGACAGCCTCCTCCACGAAATCCATCAGTTGTACGTTAATCGCTTTTTCTGCCACTTTAGCCAGGTAGGGCAGAAGGGAGATAGGTCGGAGGTTCTCTAATTTTTCAAAACTGATGTTTGATTTTTTCCTCAGGGGTAGAACCACCGCCTGATTCCAGTCTCTAGGCACTGTCCCAGTCTCAAATGACAAGTCTAGCAGGTGCCTGATGTAAGGTGCCAACACTGGCAAGCTATCGGCTAGCCGTTTAGGCGTGGTGGGGTCCCGAGGGGATCCGGACTTGATAGATTGACATATCTTTAGGAGGTCCTCCGGGGGCGGGGTAACGAAGTTGGTCAATCTGTGTCTATTGCCCCAATCCCTCGGGATTTCCACGAACTCAGTTCTTGCCATGGGGTGACTAGGAAATGACGAGTAGATTTTAGTTACCTTCTCGGCGAAAAAGTTCGCGATCTTATCACAAGATTCCACCGAACACTCATCTGGGGCAGTAGCTGGTTTCCCACACGAGAGAGATTTATAAAGCAGAAAAAGCTCCCTCGTGGAGTTGCCAGCTTCACTGATTCTGGTGGCATAGTGTACAGCCTTCTGCCCATCATCTGTTCATTTTGCTGCACTAAGTGAGAAAGGTATGCCATGAGTCCCCTGCATGCTATATAACCAGATGGTTGTATGACAGGCATTTACCCTGCATGCCTTAAAGCAATCAGCACCCCATGTGTGACGTTACCACACATTACTTTAGCACACAAGTTGTTACAACAACGTGCCTTAGGGGCATTGGACTTTGGACTAGTATAAATTACTATTCCAACTTGAGTCTACATAACAGTAGTAGTTGTTGTTGGACTTAAAAATCTAACACCAGTCCACAATGCGCCCCCTACAGCAAGTTGTTGTAAAGGAACATGTGGTACTATTGCATACAGAGTACTGAGTTTGTTGTAAAGACTGTTCATTATAAACACTGCAGGGCTAAGGATGTTTCCACCACCAGAGTCAAGCTAACCTGGCTGATTTGCGGTGATACCCCAGAACTGGGCCCGAGACGCTTGTTTCAGGTCCATGGAGGACCTGGCGTGGCAGTTCAGACTTACTTTTCCCATGAGGAGAAGGGTCACGACTGATTTCCAAACTGGAAAGGCATGGTGAGCAAACAACCCATGTGTTTAACTCGGATCTGTAACTGGGTTGTATGTTTGATTTGTTCAATTCAGTCCATCATCTGTTCTTTTTGCATTCAGGGCAGAGCTGTAGTGTAGTTCCTATATTCTCAATAGGCTCTGTGCATTGGAATAATATATCCTATTGGTGTGACATAGGACTTAGATCGACTAGGTCTCTATTGAACATACTGGACTTAATTGGGAGTGCCAGCTAGCTCAGAAGAAACTTTCTCGAATTCACAAGAAGGGATGAGTTTCTGACAACCGCATAAACATGACAACTTTGTTTCCCAAGAATAAGAAATTTTTCTCCAGAGTCGCGGAAACAAAAGATAGATATTTCACTCAGTCACTCGTGCATGCTTTCTTTCACCTGAGTTTGTAGAGAAATAGAAAGACGGGCGTTATCAATAAAAGGTATTTATTGAACAGTCTTCTTTCTCATACAGAGGAAATGAACTGCTACAATCGTAATACTGGTTGCAAAGTACAATGCGTACAGTATGAAGAGTATAATAAAATAATACTGTAAAAGCATGAAATGGTTTCGAAGCCATAAAACAAAAAGAATACATACATTAATGAATAAAGACTAAAAGTACTCAACTGGTGCTTCTAAAATACACCTACCCCGATGTACCTAACCTAAGTCTAGTACGAGGGAAGAAGTAAGTGAGGTGTAGCTTAAGTTTAGTATTCTTTGCCAAGAATCTATCCAAGATGTCTCTTAGGGCCTAATCAGCTCCGTACCTTGGTTTAGAATGAAGGAGGTCTGGTATCTCTTTGTCTCAGGACTCGATTTCCCAACAAGCCGCAAGGGAAGCTTGGAAACACTGGAGCTGGATTTCTCGGCAGGAGAAAAGACAGCGTCTCTCTCAGTGCATCTGCTGGAAGGTCGGCTTCCTTTGGTACTTGCAGTGAGTAGCGTCGGGCAGGTAGATAGTCGAACTGCTCCAAACCACTGTGTGTTTGCTTGGGCAAGTGTGGGCATATTTATACCTTGAAGGTGCCGAGTTTGACATAAGGTTAGACATAAGAACATCATCAAAGGGTCCCAGTTCTTTGAAAACTCCATGAGTTCTTGGATAAATCAATATTGAAGCAGGGGGAAGTCCCTGACTGCTGAAGGCGGGTTTTTCCAAGAAATCGTTGTAGATTTTCAGAACTAGTGGTAGTAGCCATGCCATATTAGGACTGCATAAGCTATGTCTTAATATGGTTATGATTTCTATGCCTATATAAGGATATGGTACTTTATACCTATATAAGGGCATGAATCGGGAAAATTACACTAGGGTCCGAAAATGCTATACAACACCCACTCCACGTATTATGTCCGATATTACTAAATCTGTAAGCATCTGAAACATAACTAACGCATGTGTTCACAATCCCACCCAAAAATACATAAAAATGCATAAATGAGTATTTGTACTGTACGCATTTTAAAAGCAGTAGTTGTCATTCAAAGCATATCTAACTACATTAAAAATGCTATCTGAAAGAATCATGAAATGACATTTATGAAATGGCTCTAAGTTTACAGAAGAAAAAGTCGAGACCATTCCATAGCAGAATATATAAACTGTTATTATTTTAAAAGGCCAAGGCCAAATATTTTCTCTAGGAAGCGTTTCAAAAGGAATTTCTCATTATCTAAGAATAGTTCTACTTTAGGCAGATTACTTAGTGCCCAAAAAAAAGTTACATTTTGGAAAAAGTCAAATAAAAAATAGTAGAAAAATAGAGTTCCAAAGTTAGAATTTTTGTTTTGAAAAGCGAAGGATGAATTCAGAGTTCATGGAACACTGTGTGCTAATATTCAAAAGTTATGCCCGGTGTCAGGAGAAAACATCAAATTGTCCAAGCTGGCAAAGAAGTCGTCTACCACAGTAGGTGAAAGTTGAACCACTTCATTAAGTAGATCAATTCTACACAGATGAGAATCATCGCCGTCAGTGTCAACCGCATTAGAATGGTTCACAGTAGATGGTACCTACGTGTCTGTTGGTACATGAATCTCACTAGCAGGAACTTGCGTCTGTGAGACTTCAATGAATGCCGTCATCAGGATTGCTAGCCGTTGTGGACAACAAAATGCGTGAGCCGTTACCGGGCCTAGCAAAGCGTCAACATCCGTTGGCTGTGCTGATGGAAGTGTCAAACAAACGTCTAACATGTATTCCTCTCCACAAAGTAGGCATCGTAGAACAGGTAAGATGCAATCTTGCCAGAATGGTCTGATTGGGAAGGAACCATGTGGTATTCAGATCTCTTAAACGAGCCAAGCCAAGAATCTGTGTTATTCGGTCACGATACTGCATCACCAGAAGAGCACTTTCCATGGTAATCTGGGTATCGCTGGTGACTGGACTTGCCATATCGGAGCAGAAGAAATAAAAATAGTATCCCTGCTACGATCTGCTAGGGGTCTGGCCTGGTTACTGTAAATCCTTGTGTTTTGTTCAGGAATCTTTCTTAGTAACAACAAATTGAGAGAGAGGGTCTTGCAAAGGACACTCTTGGTCCCCCTGGTCAATCTTTTTAAACAATAGAAGAGTGCTGTGAAGGAAAAAATTGTGAGCACAGAACACAGAGAAGAAAAAATCATCCTAAATGAGTCACATTGGAGACCCGTAGGGATTTTTATAGGAAGCCCTCACTCACCACCCTGGCACACCGCCCGCAGCGCCTGGCACCCGCTCAGCACCTAGCGTCTCCTACTACCGGACCTTGTGGATCCACGAGGTCCGGTAGTAGGAGACGCTAGGTGCTGAGCGGGTGCCAGGCGCTGCGGGTGGTGTGCCATTGTCGCCTCCACCCCCTCCCGAGACCTATGGGGTGTGGATCTTTTAAATAACAAACTATACAGGTACCTCGAAAGTGAGGGAATCTCACAACTTGATGGTTTGTTTTTTGCACCTTAATAATATTTTTTCACACCAGATTTTAACTTTCACGTCCTCTGGTTAGGGTGGACCTTAGCGTGCCCATACCGCCGAGGTACACAACTGACGGTCCTGATGAAAGCCCAGTAAATCACACATAGATGGGCAGAAACATGTCGACCCCACTTTAAGTGGAAACAACCAAACCATTATTTGGTAGATTTCCCACACATATATTTTATCCATGTCATACTGACCATTGAATACAACTTTTTGCATGGTACAGTCTTTGACATTTTTAAATCACACTTCTTTTTGACACTCTTGCCACAAAAACCAGCTCCGCAGTAACCTGGAGTTGCAGCACACCAGGGAAGCATTCAGCTTCTCCTGGTGGGCCCGATGATGAAGCATGTCACCACCCAGGGTGGTGAGTGAGGGCTTCCTATAAAAATCCCTACGGGTCTTCAATGTGACTCATTTAGGTTGATTTTTTCTTCTCTGTGTTCTGTGCTCACAATATTTTTCCTTCACGGCACTCTTCTGTTGTTTAAAAAAAACGAGAAAAAAAAAACAGGAATCCATCTTGACAGTTATTCGTGTCCGTTGGCCAGATTAACCAAAATGAGAGGCAGACCACCGTAAACAGAGTGCACGAAATTTGGAAAAATGCCTAGGACTGCTTCAAAGGGTGTTAATAGTCCCAAAAAAATCGGCTTATATACATTTGCCATACCACCGGTATCAGACATGTTTAAGATACGACCTGACATTTCTGTGAAATGTATTGGGTAGTTTGTTGATAATAGGGCAAGTATCTCCGCAGAGGACCTTGCAACTTGCAGATCATACGTCTCTTTGGACGAGGTCAGTGGCACAGTTGTTTGTAAAAGAATGGCTTTCATTCTGCTTAAAGTATCAATTCGAATAGAAGAGATGTTCAGTGAAGGACAGAGCGGCGACTCCCCGCCTGTCTTCGTTTTAGGAAACAATACTTGCATACAACAAGTGACCCTGGCTGACACACTAACGAGATAGGCTATACCTGGCATCATTCCACAACAGGTGTGATCATCAACATTATGTAGCTACCATTGGATAGCTACCTAAAAACTGGATTTATCACTGCTGCCGGGGAACCGTGCATGTGGCAAGAAAGGTTGTTTGAAGAACCCTCACAGGCTCCATGTAAATCAATACCTTGACACAAAAGTGTACCGCTTAGTCAATGTTTGCAATTGTTCCCACTAAGAAATATTTCTTTTCCCTCACTCCAACATGTGTGAGTGTATGGTAATTCCCAGGTCGACTTAATGTATTCTTTACCCAACCTTTTATACAGGCCTGCTGGTATATGTTTCAAGCAATACTGAAACTGGAAAATCGTCAGTGGTATCGTGATGGTGCCATGTATTATCCATTCTATGGCTGGTTTCTCAGAAAATGTTCATGCTAATCTTTCCAGCTTTTCAATGCTCTGCACCGTATAGTCTGCTCCCCTCTGTGCCAAAGAGATTTGTTTATCTGTAAGGTTAAATGCATAAAACAATGACGTGGTATTGATTAGACGCCATGGCACTTAGCCTGAACGGAGATTTTGTAACGTCCAGCCTAGCAGCATTATAGAACGTATTTGGGACTGACCATGTTGTAACATTAGCAAGCCTTGTTCCATGATGTATATGGCAGAGGATACTATGCTGTCCAAAGAATAAATTCTGGAGGACAGAGTCGTTAACCCATTGTCCACTACAGCGAAAGCTTTCTCCAAGTTAATACGATCAATTTCTCGTAATCTTTCTGCAGTTTCTATTTGTGTGATTTTCCAAGCTTCATTATAGGCAGCGTACATACCGGCGTATATGAAACGTTTATGACGTAGTTTACGAGGTCCCAATAGGTTTTCTCTTAAATCTACGCCATCTTTAAGTGAAGATAAGTGTTGGTTCATTTCTGGAAGTGTGGAATTCTGTAGCCATTCTAGGCATAGTTTTCCTACACTGTATGTTGTTACTATCCCTGGATGTTGTCTCTGGATATACCTTGGGTCTGGCCTGGTTACTGTAAATCCTTGTGTTATGTTCAGGAATCTATCTTGACAGTTATTCGTGTCCGTTGGTGAGATTAACCATTTTTTCCAATCAGGATTAGTTCTGTTCTGTTGTATAATGTAGTTTACGTCTACTTCCTCATCTGTAGTTCTATTACTATCAGTTGTGGGTTTAGGTATGGACGGTTTGTTTAAGTCTTTTATCTTAGCTATGCCAAGACAAGATACCTGTTGAAAAGTATAATTTAAAAATATTATTTGTTCTGGGATGTTGCAGGCTCTGAATAAGTTTTCTAAACCTTGCACCTGCCAGTCTTTTGTGCCCCAGACAGTTTTTATCTCAATGTTGTCTTTCCAAAAGTCAAAGCCTAATGTAGACAGTTTAGCATAAAAGGTCGCAGAACAAATTTGCTTAGTATTGGTCAATATACTTTTCATTTCCGTCTGATTAACATTTTTAAAGTAAAACGTTTCTGGATCTGTGACATTGAAGCCTTAAAAGTATGGAAATTTTGCGGAAAATGTTTTCGAACTGCCTTTTGGAGGCATTGGACAATGTTCCCATTGATTATAGGTAAAATATTATTATCGGCCACATGATGTGGTTTGACCAGGTAGATGGATACAACTCTGTTCTCCTTTCTGCCAGCAAGGGGCGGCAGTAACACTGATCTTGTTCCTTGGATTGCTAAGACAGGTATTGGTTTTCTGTAAGAAGGCCCAAATTCCTTCTTCACCGCAATCTTTTCACTGACCAGATCCCCAAACTTTGGAATCCAGACATGTCTTGCTGGGACAGGTGGTCTTTCTTCAAAGGTCGTTGGCAGTTTATTAAGACTACTTAGGACACTTATTAGATGTTTGACCCACCCGTCACCCAAGCCTAATACCCTTGCTGTTATAGATTGCTTTATGTCACGTTTTTTTCTTTCCAATACCGCATTTCCCTCAGGATGGAATAGACTAGAGTACTGCAATGCAACGCCCAAACTAGCCATGGCCTCCTTGTAAGCTCAAGAGCTAAACGCAGGACCCTGGTCAGAATGTAGCGTGCCGATTACGTTTGTGCCGATAAAGACTCGCAAATCTTTTATAACAGTTTGGGCGGCAGCTGAGCGCTGAGGCCACATCCAAATGAATCTTGTGCATGAATCTACTGTGACCATGATATATTTATAGTTGCCATCCCTCTGTAGGTACCACAGTGGTCCAGATAGACGCACGCTAGTGGTTTATCCGATAATAGAAGGGGCGTCTGTGCAGGACGTTTTACTCTAGAGACTTTCATCTTCTGGCATATTTCACATTCCAAAACATAGTTTTGGGTCTGTTTCCTCATGCGTGACCACCACTATCTTTGCTTTAACAATGACACTGTGGCGGAAACACCTGCATGTGCAGATGCAAGCCCTTCATGTGCTGCTAAAATTAGTCCAAATCCGTGTTCCATATTTGGAATCGATCTATCCCCCACTTCAGGGATTCGAGCAAAAAGAACATTATTTGCATCAGTTATATATGAGTACTTGAGTGGAAAGCCTTTGGTAGTGTTTTACCACTATCTTTCATTGAGGCAGTGACAGCTTGCATCATTTTGCTGTCTATTTTTGTTTTTGAACGAGTGATTGCAGCTACGGAAGCCGTTTGCACAGCTGCCTTCGCGGCTTCATCAGCCAAAGAATTCCCTTCAACGTGAACGCCATCATGGTGATGACGCAGTGTATGTACCACGAGGGGTCTTTTATAGTTCTTTCTGTAATAGAACTACTTGTTCCCAAAGCATTTTATGCTTGATTGTGCCACCTTTTGTGTTTTTGAAACTGTTTTGGACCCAGCTCTGCCAGTGTTCGTTGTAAGACTGAACGCAGAAATACGAATCGCGCCATCTTGAAAGCCTGTAGTTCAGCTCCCTGAGCTGTACAGTCTCCCAGTGACTGAGTTTTTGTAACCATAGGGCGGAATTTACCATCATGCCAGCAACCTTTAACAATTGCGCATGCAGCACTATAAGCTTGCTTACCCCCAATCGCGGGTTGTGCTGATCCGTCTGTATAAATTATACAACTATAATGTTCTAGAGGCAAAATTTCAGCGGGCAGAGGACATTCTTGTTCGTATTGGAGAAATTCTTGTGTCCTCAAGTAGTGATCAAAAACGTATTCAACATCTGTTGCAGCAAGAGAATTAACCCATTGTATCCATCTCGGATGTAAAGCTTTAGCATTTGGAATGCTCGCTTTAGTCACTGCCTCCAAGGCAGGTACAGGTGTAACAACCATTATGCGTTTTTCCTGTGCAAGAGCTCTCTGTTTTGCTACTGCAGTTTAAACCGCTGTCAGAATTTTTTCTGTCGAAGTGAATTTCATTTAAGCTTGTGTGTACAAGTATCATTTGTAACCTATTGGTACCTTTTCACCTTCGTTAAAGGTTAGGTATGTGAAACCGCATCTCTCTGGGATGATTCGGATTACAAGATTGCGTACGTTGTCGCGTGTTTGTAACTGTATTTTTGCTAACATGTCTGTTGGAACTGAACACAAAATGTCTGTGTGATTTTGAGTCCAATCAGTTGGTTTGAAATCAGGTTTGATTAATTCGTAGAGACTGTTTAACCCTTTCTACGTAATTTAGAATGTAAGTTCTTCCAAAATTCAGGAAACCTAGAATTGACTGTAAGTTTTCAGCGTTTTTGGAGGTTGGAGCAGCGCACACTTTTCTAAAAGGTTTGCTGCCAGGATTTTGCCTTCACTTCACTTGAAAGTTTGTATCCCAAGAATAGGACATTGAGGTGGGCAATTCGTGATTTCTTAAATTTGAATTTGTACCCTTCAGAAGCAAACCCAAGTATTATGGTGTTTACTCTTTTCAAGTGTACGTCCAAATCATCGTCTGTAAGATAGATGTTATCGACATAAGATAATGCCTCATCCTCATACGTTTGTAGTAACTCTGTTACCCTGGCTGAAAATAACCATGGACTATTCTTGAATCCCTGGGGGGGACGGCAACATTGTCACTGTGTCCCCATTATTGAGAAAGCGGTCAAGTACCCACTTTCTGGTGCAATATTTTGACAGAAGAAACCGTTTGAGATGTCTAATGTCGTTTTGTATTTTTTGTGGACGATGTTATTCATCAGCGCTTCACTGTGTGCATTTTGTACTGCAAAAGTTTAGCAACAAGAAATTAGATGTCTGTAGTCCAAAACTAGACGATAGATATTGTCTGGTTTAGAGACAGGAAAAAAGGATTATTCATTCACTAGGTGCATGTTTCAATCACCCCTTGGTATTCAAGTTGATCTAAGTTCTCCCTGAATTGCTTTTTAGCTTCCTGCTTTACTGGATACTGCCTGTGAGCAGTAGGTTGATTTTTTAACTGGATTTTGTGGTGAGGAGAATCCTCATCCCATCCCACATGATTTTTATATAATGCTGGAGCCTGGCTAGAGCCCATTTTCTGGCATATGTGTATTTTTTATGAATAGGCATATGATTAGAGAAGGCTTGCATAATGATCTCTGCGCCATGTGGGCACTCCCTGACAAATAAAGGTGGCCAGTCTTTTTCAGCTAGAAGAATGTCATAACCCTTAGATAGCTTCTCCCAAAAGAGTGCTTTTATTTTCCTGGGCATGTCCCTCTCCATCCGGAGTGTTACTTCATATAACTTATGAGGTACACTATCCCTGGTGTCGGCAGTTTCAACTTGAATGCATTCATTCAAGTCCACTGTCTCCAGAAGATCCTTCAAGATCCTGCGAGCTATGGTAACTCCTGCTGCACTGTCCAGCATTGTCTGGGCCCACTCTCCGTTCTTGAGCTGTCTCCTCAAGATCCTTGCTACCTTCTACTTGGTGAATTGCTTTTTCTTATTTTTTGGATGTGCTGAGCTTCCCTTTGTTCTGACCGTCCTCTTCTTTCTGATTTCTGCGAGGAAGTCTGAAAGGTACGAGAGGAACGTGAATCAGTATCTTGATATCTATCAGGTTTTTTCAAATTATCCCTATTTCTGAGGATATATGTCTTTTCAGAGGGCTCCTCTGGAGGAGACCTTCTTCTGGACTGAGAACGCTTTTATTTAGAAAGTGTCTTTTTAGTGTTCTCCCACTTCTTTTTAGGAGTGGTGAGATTATTTTTAATAAAAACTTTTTCAGGATTTTCAGTTAGTTGGGGCTTTACTAGTTTCCCACCCAAACTATCTCTACCTAGTTTTACATATGAGTTTTCAATAATTCTGGCAAGCTCATATGGTTGCTCATTTACATCTATTTCTTTCAGTTTTCTGGCGGATCGCCACAGATGCTACTTCTCCTTTAATGTTAGCTAACAAGATAGCTGAGACCTGTTTGAAATCTTTCAGTAATTTCATACCCAGATTCAAGGCCGGTTATGGACCGTATTCATTTTGAATCTGTCTCAGAACGTCTGGTATTACCGCCAAAGACGGGACACAATGTGTTTTTGTGTAGATTGAAGCAAAGACTGTACCCCAAGTGTCACAGTCCTCAACGTTTGGTGCAATCCCCATTGGTAAACAGATTGTTAGAATCCTGTGTTTTTATGAGGTGTACTATCGGGAAATACTGCCTCTATTTGAGTGATTTTTTGAGCTAACCAGAACAGAATTTGTTCCTGTTTTTTGGTCAATTTACCAATGACTGACTGTATAGTCTGTGGTGTAATTTTGTTTGTGTTTCCCTGGTGAGGGATGTGCAGTGGAATTCTTACAGCAGGTTGGACTGTTAAAGTCCGCATGACATATTAAACCAACTGTCTATGTATTTTAATTAACTGTTTCAGTTGAGCTAATAGTTCTGGACCTGTCATTTTTTCAATGTCAGGATGTGGTGTATAGCTGGCTAGCACCGGCCATGTTGCTCCTGGTCTACCTAGTGTACCGAGCCTGGTAATGTGATTTTGATGTTGGAGGGTGCCTTTAAACCAGAGCTGATGCTCTTGGTATGCTAATGGAATTTCAATATCCTCGAAAGGAATGTATTCCGCTTGAGGTTCCTCGATTTTATAGTGGAACTAATGTGTTGATGGATTTGCTGTAGGAAACAGAATCAATGAACTGGTCTGTCTGCCGATATTCATGTGCCTCTATAACATAGATTACTTTACCACCTCTCGATGATACTCCATTATTTATAAGTTTGTAAGTTCTAATTTTCCTTACATTTGCCGGGATGTGTATAGCACCTCGGTCATTCTCATTAAAACCTGTAGTGTCTAGGTTTTTTTCAATTGCTGCTGCTGCTGCTGCTGCAGCAGCTCTTTCTTCGTCACTATCCGTCATTTTTTATGAAGGTCTGCAGAGCAAGTTTCAAGGAAACAAAAGATAAGGCGCACAATATTTTGGAACACAGTATCCTTCAACGTTGAATAAACCAAGAACTAATACACAGGATTTTCATCCTGCTCAGTTTATTGGCGGATATTATATGCTTTTACCCACTCCAGACGTCTTTTGGAGTTTTTACGGGAAAAATGGGTCTGTGTGAAAAGCACGACTGAGTTACTCTAGTATCTAGCGTTAAATTAGTGCCTTGCCCCACATTGGGCGCCATGTACTGTAGTTACTATATCCCCAATAGGCTCTGCGCATTGGAATAATATATCGTATAGATGTTATGTAGGGCTTAGGTCAACTAGGTCTCTATTGAACATATTAGACTTAATTGTGAGTGTCAGCTAGCTCAGAGGTCACTAGAAATTTTCTCGAATTCACAAGAAGGGATTAGTTTCTGACAACCGCATAAACATGATAACTTTTTTTCCCAAGAATAACAAATGTATCTCTAGAGTCGCGGAAACAATAGATAGGTATTTCACTCAGTCACTCATGCATGCTTCCTTTCACCAGAGTTTGTAGAGAAATAGAAAGACGGGCGTTTTCAATAAAAGGTATTTATTGAACAGTCTTCTTTCTCATACAGAAGAAATGAACTGCTACAATCATAATACTGGTTGCAAATATACTGGTTGCAAAGAACAATGCGTACAGTATGAAGAGTATTATAAAATAATACTGTAAAAGCATGATACGGTTTCTAAGCCATAAAATACATAGAATACATACATTAATAAATAAAGACTAAAAGTACTCAACTGGTGCTTCTAAAATACGCCCACACCGATGTACCTAACCTGAGTCTAGTACAAGGGAAGAAGTAAGTGAGGTGTAGTGGATGTATGACATCACAACGCATGCTTTTACTCCGCAAGCCATTACAACGCAGTTTTTACAACGCAAGTCGTTACAACGACTTGCATTGGGGGGTCCTAGATAGTGGAATAGTTTCATTTTCTATTCCAACTCCAGTCCCCGTGGATAGTAGGGAAGGTGTTGGATAGAAAATTAAACTATTCCCTATCCTACAGAGCCCTCCAGTGCAAGTCATTGTAACAACTTGCGTTGTAATAGCTATGTCGTAATGGTAGTGTGGAGTAAAAGTTGCGTTGTAAAGGATGTTCCCCGGTGTAGCTTAAGTTTAGTATTTTTTGCCAAGAATCTATCCAAGATTTCTCTTAGGGCCTAATCAGCTCCGTACCTTGGTTTAGAATGAAGGAAGTTGTAATAGCGATGATGAATCTGCTGCCATTGCAATTGTCAGGAAGAAAGGCTACATTCTTCAGAAAAAGAATATGCCACAGACACCATTTATCAAGAACAATCAAAAAACATGTTCAAGATGTGGTAGCTTTTCTCATCCTTCAGATGGGAAATTTTGTTTTGCTAACAACAAAGAGTGCCTACGGTGTGGCAAAACAGGACATTTTGCTAAAATGTGTAGGAATAAGAATAACTCTAAGGTTACGGTTGTTGATGAGTGTGATTCTCTGAGACGTGATATTAACAAAATCTTAATCTTAACTGACACAGTGTGTGCATGTGACAACCGGAGAGGTAATCCTTTTAAAGATGATTTTGTTATTGACGGAGAAATTGTCACACTCATGGTTGATACCGGTTCGAAGTGGACCATAATTCCCACTTCGTTGATGGAAAATGTATGGGGAAAAAGATCTCTGAAAGCGTGTGATATTTTCCCGTCAGGCTATCAAGGTGAGAGAATTAACATGCTGGGTTTCTTCGAAGCAGAAATTGCTTTCAAAGGCAGATCGGCTTATGGGAAGATATATATATCAACAGATGGTCCTGCTATCCTAGGCCGTCATCACCAATACGATCTGCACATAGTAGTTGATCCCAGGTCCAATAACCCTGTTTCAATTGTTGAGAACTCATCTGTGGAGGATATTTTGGTCAGATTTAAAAATGTGTTTAGGGACCAACTAGGTGAGCTTATTGGATACACTCATCGCATAATTCTTAAGGAAGGCAGCTCACCTGTACAACACAAGGTAAGAAGAGTGCCCTTTGCCCTACGCAACGAAGTTAAGGCTACTCTTGAGGAGATGCTCCAAGGAGGCATCATCGAGCCCATAGAGGCGTCTCCGTGGATTTCGCCTGTTGTGATCTCGCAGAAACCAGACAACAAGATCAGGTTCTGTGTGGATCTTCGCTCCCTTAACAAGTGCGTTGTGGCTGATGTGTTTCCCCTCCCTAACATAGGCGAACTAGTGTCAACTCTTAGAGGAGCAAGGTTTTTTAGTAAGTTGGACCTTAAACACGCCTACCATCAAATATGTCTTGATGATAGCTCAAAACACCTAACCGCTTTTATTACCAGCGAAGGCACATTCCAATTCACCAGACTACCGTTTGGATTAGTCTCAGCCGCTAGCGTGTTCCAAAGGCTTGTTTCTGAAGTTTTTAAGGGTCTTGACAAAGTATTGTTTTTTCAAGACGACATCTTGATTTATGGTAGTTCATTACAGGAACACAACAAAATTTTACACGATGTGTTATTCAGGGTAGATGAGGCTGGTTTGACCTTAAGAAAAGAGAAGTGTGCCTTCCTATTGAAAGAGATAGAATATTTAGGTTTTTGTTTGTCTGAAGAGGGCATTAAACCCAAAAAGAATCTTATTGAAGCCATTGAACTAGCGCCCTCCCCAGTTGATAAGGATCAACTTCGATCCTTTATGGGCTTGATCGAGTTCTACTCGAAATTTGTAAGGGATTTTTCTTCCAAGACGGCTTCCCTTAGATCTCTACTTAAAAAAGGTGTCAAGTTCAGCTGGACCACAGAACATGAGTCCTGTTTCCAACTGATCAAAAAAGAGCTCAAATCCGCAAATGTTCTCACCCCTTTTGACACTACTCAGTCCTCCATCTTGATGGTGGACGCAAGTGCCATTGGTCTGGGCGCAGTTCTTTTACAGAAACATGGTGGTGTTGAAAAAACAATTGCATTCGCATCTAGACCCTTGTCCTCTTCTGAGTCATACTACTCAGTGATAGAACGTGAGGCTCTCGCTGCGGTCTGGGGTACGAGCTACTTCCGGACCTATTTGTGGGGCTACAAGTTTGTTTTACGTACCGATCACAAACCCCTCGTAAACGTTCTAGCCCCTGGTGGTGCTGGTAAGGGTTCTCCGAGGTTAGCGAGACTAGCTTCTCGTTTGCAAGACTTTCAGTGCGAGATTGAATTTATTCATGGGTGGAAAAACATCCAAGCGGATTGTCTATCCAGGCTACCCATGCCTTGCACTGATCGCAGTTCTGACATCAAGTCAGATGACCTCGCAGTTGCTGTTATGGAAGATGTCTTGTCAGTTAGTGGTGGTACTTTTTCCCGTGATGAATGGTCCAAGGGCATGGAGGAGGATCTGACTCTGAAGACTGTTATCAGTCTAGTATCAAGTGGTTCTAGGAGGGAAAGTACTGTCAGTCCTTCCGTTAGACCCTTCCTGAAAATATTGGATGAACTTTCCTTAGAGGGAAAGGATGTTCTAATGCGGGGTGATCGCTTTGTTCCCCCTAGTTCGTTAAGAAAGAGAATTCTGGACTTGGCACACGAGGGTCATCTAGGTCAAAGTCTTACACAACGCCGTGTCAAACAGAACTTCTGGTGGCCCTCTATCGATAATGAGGCTGTAGATTGCGTGTTAAAGTGCAGCTTCTGCAAGGAAGGTGAGAAGCGGCTCAAGATTTTGGGCTCCCAGTCCACTCACAAGATCCTCTTTGAGAATACTCCCTGGCATAGTGTCTGCATTGATTTCATAGGCCCTATGAACGAACTTCCCAATGATCACCGCTTCGCAATTGTTCTTGTTGACTGTTTTTCAAAGTGGTTGTGTGTACAGTTTGTAAAGGAGATTACCACTGATGCTACCATTAAGTTTTTGAAGGGCATTTTTATTAATGAAGGGTACCCCTCTGTTCTCATTTCAGACAATGGTACTCAGCTCACCTCCTCAAAGATGGTTTCCTTTATTAATGATTGTGGTATCAAACATCAGAAGACGAGTCTTTATAATCCTCAAGGCAATGGACTCTGTGAGAGGGTGAATCGCCTTGTTAAGGGCGTGATTCAAATGTTTGTGGAGTCTGGCTGTTTCTCTGATGAGCGTGTCCAGGATCTGGTCTGGGCTTATCGCTCCACACCCCACAAGTCTGGTGAGAAATCTCCCTTTGAGCTTATGCGTGGTCGCACACCAGTGAGTAAATTGACCCCTTCTTGGCTGAATTCTGGTAGTGACGTTCCCTCTATTCAGGACAGTGCTTCCTTGCCCATCTCTGTGGGTGACTTAGTCAAGGTTAAACCTGGTAGATTTACCAAGGGCCTTGGCAAATTTAGAGGTCCCTACAAAGTCAAGAAAGTTTTTCCCCACTTCATCTTACTGGCCAATGGTGAGAGTTGGAATTACCGGAGGGTAGCTCTCTACCAGAAATGTAAAGACTCCTCTTCTGTTGACCCCTCTCCTGCTAAAGGGGACGGTTGTAATGGTTATTTATTGTCTTCTGGTTGTTCTTCATCTCCCATTCCTTTGTCGACCGGTCGGGAGGAGGTGGGTGGTGGTGATGCAGAAGTCTAGTATCTCTCTGTCTCAGGACTCGATTTTCCAGCAACCCGCAAGGGTAGCTTGGAAACACTGGAGCTAGATTTCTCGGCAGGAGAAAAGACTGCGTCTCTCTCAGTACGTCTGCTGGAGGGTCTGCTTCCTTCGGGACTTGCTGCAGCGAGTAACGTCAGGCAAGTAGATAGTCGAACTGCTTCAAACCACCGTGTGTTTGCTTGGGCAAGTGTGGGCATATTTATACCTTGAAGGTGCCGAGTTTGACGTAAGATTGGACATAAGAACGTCATCAAAGGGTCCTAGTTCTTTGAAAACTTCATGAGTTCTTGGATAAATCAATATTCAAGCAGGGGGAAGTCCCTGACTGCTGAAGGTGGGTCTTTCCAAGAAATCGTTGTCAATTTTCGGAACTAGTGGAAGTAGCCATGCCGTATTAGGACTGCATGAGCTATGTCTTAAAATGGTGGTGATTTCTATGCCTACATAAGGATATGGTACTTTATACCTATGTAAGGGCATGAATCGGGAAAATTACACTAGGGTCCTAAAATGCTATACAACAGAGCAACAGCAGGGATTTTTTTTATTTTTCATGTGGTTGATAAATTGCCCCTTTTCTTTTCCTTTTTTAAAGTTTACCAGATTGACTGTTCATACCATACTCTAAATGTTATGGTCAGAAATGTCATTTTTTTCAAGGATTTTAGAGGTAACTCGTAGAGTCTGTGGATTGGCTATTTAATATATGTCTGATTAAAAACTATCCCAGATCCTGAGCTATACATTATCACATTGATGTATTTAGATATTACAAAATGGTGTCTCTATGAAGTTTTTATTAGGTACAGACACATCATGGCCGCCAACATGTTTTCATGTCTTACAGCCACGTTTTCTATTTTTTCCTCCAAGTCCCCAAGTATGGAACAAATAACTTTCTTTAGTAGAAATGCCCCATCCTTTCTTGGGCACCCTCAAGCTACTGACTGAGGAGATCTGGTGCTCACTTCAGGGCTGTCTCATTAATAAGCATGTCACACCAATGGTGATGTTGCACATTTGTGGATGGTCCTGGGAAGGTTTGTCTCAACCCAACACTCAGTAAAGAATCGTACAGCTGGATGGGCTACAGGAGGGGTGAAGTGCTAGCCCCAGTAACACTACCCTGATCCAGCCAAACTTTTCTGAAGTGGAGGAAAGCACGAGGAGCGGCCAAGCTCCTTACACCCTTCCTGTCAGCCACCTCATACTGAATCACATAAAAAAATAAATACTAACAAGGAGGTGGAATGAGAGGAACTAGGATTAGTCTTAATTCCTACCCTGCCTCACCATCTTCCAGATTTAATTTCAGAAACTCCAGCATTTTATAATGAGCTATGGGTCTGCTCCCAGCAAAGAACCAAACACTGTGTCTCATTTGCAAAGACTTGGCAAAGGGCAGCACCGCAAGTCATTTTGTGTGCTGCCCTACGTCAATACAAAAGGACATGAATGCACCATATTTACAAGAAACGGTGCATTCCTGTCCTTTCAGCCAGTGCTGTTGCATAATTTGCATCCAAGCTCCAACGCAGGCACCCTTGTACCATGGTGCAAGGATGTCTGTGTTTTTGGCATGGTTGATTTTTTGCAGAAAGGGCCAACTTTCTACACAAAAAAAATCATAAGAGGCGTTTTCCTTATTCTATGTGTGCTGCAGCACATGTGTAAAAAAGATAAAACAAGGAGAAATGTACATACCTGCTCTGGGGAGGGATATATTTTTGGTGCTGCCCCAGGTTTACGTGATGTTGTAAATCTGGGGTAGTGTCAAAATCCATGGGTGTTGAGTCAGAACACCCACGGCAATGCCTATGGGTTGCATCCTAGATGCAGAGTAAGGCACCGAAGTTCTGAGCCCCAGCTAGGTGCTAGATGTTGTGTGAATTTTATCTAAAAAAATGCAAATAACATTTGATTTCTTATTAGGGCAGACACCTGGTTGTACGACAGACGAACGTATGACTAAACTGTGTGTTATTCGCAGTTGGCAGGACATGCGGGAGGGGACGGGGGTGCGTGAGGAGCGGGTCCTACGGGGGGGTAATTTAAAAACAAAAACTAAACTCTCCTTCACTGGCCCAGCCCGGTCCCGCGTCGTCTCTGCAACCGGAAGCAGCCCAGGCAGCCTTCTTCCCCTCCCCTAAGCCAATCACAATGCTGCAATTGCAGTGTTGTGATTGGCTGGGACGCCGTCCGTACAGGCAACTATGTGGAGGGCGTTTTCTCCATGTAGCCTACATAGAGAAAATGGGAGAGTGCTCATGACTGGTATGGTCGACCCTGGCAACGACCAAACAGTCAATACCTATAACACTGGGCTAGCGCCACTCCTGCCAAGCCCGCCACCCCGCCAAACCTTTCTTCTGCTTTCTCACAGTGCGAGTAGCAGAAACATAAAATGGTATTTATACCATTTTATGTTTATGCTTCTCGCACTGCGAGAAAGCAGTGTGGCGATGCTCCTCCGACCACGTGGAGAAGCCGCCCCGCTGTGCGTGCCTGAACCAGGAATGCGTCTTAGGCACACATGCCTTTTTTCACGCATTTTCATTGTAAAGGTATTTTGGGTAAGGCGATATGCACTACCCCGATACCCCCGGCCTAAGCTTCTATCCCCCCAACCTCTTCCCTCGCCCTGAGGCCTACACCTATCCCTTCCTGTCCTTTAAACTATCACTACCCCTCCCATGGGGCCTAAAACATTACCCCCTTTTTCAAAATATCTACCCGACTCCCCCTACTACCTCAGTCCTAAAACGTACCTTGCACTGCTTTCAAAACTACCCCTACCACTTCCCCCAATTTGAGGCCTAAAACCCTTCCCGCCCCAGCTCTAAAACTACCTGATGCCCTCTTTACATTGAGGCCTAAAACCTACACTCCCCCGAAATCCCCACAAACCTAGCCCCAGCCCTAAAACCGACACCCAACCCTGTACAAATTACCCAGCCACAAGCCCCACTTAACTGTTCGCGTTTCTGTTTACTTCCCGTTTCTCCTTTCTCTCTCTCTCGAAGCGTCCTCTCAGTCACACCGCCCAATTGGACAGCTATCTGGACCAACGTAGTTTAGACCGCCTCCCCATACAAGTGGGCCAGAAAGGAGCTAGATGCTCTTTGTATTTTTTTCAAAAGCTAAATAAAAATCCAGACAGCATTCAACTCCTTGATGAGGTACTGACACATGATGAGTTAGTTTGGTTTGGATTTCTTCTTGGGCAAAACAAATATATGCCACAGCTAGGTGCCAGATGTTGTTTAGGGTTTTTTCTAAGTCTAAAAGAAAATCCAAACAGTACCCGAGTTCTTGCTAGGGCAGATGTGCCCCAGAAGTAAGCCAGATGCCCTTTAAAACTTTTAAAAATCTAGTAAAAAAATAGAGTCAGCATCTAGCTGTTTGCTTGGGCACACAAATATACATGTGTCCCAGCGAGGAGCCAAGAATTGTTTGGATTTGTCCTAAAGTTAAGAAAAACTTCAAATCGTGTCTGGAAACTTTCAGGGCTACAGAGACACATCTCCTGGCCTGGGTGTTATTATATCTATGCAGAGAAAGTTCGAGTGGTATGCGCCTGTGAGATGCCTCCGCTCCTCTGCAGCAAAACTTGTGATAATGCCGAGATTTGGGAAAGTCAGGGTAGGTGGTCGAACCTTTGGGTACGCTACTGCCAAACTCTGGCACCAACTCTCTTTGGAGACTCAAAACCTGGTTGTTTCCTAAAACTTAGTCGGCTGTTTGGTCCCTGCTCATTTTCGTGTCCCTCCTTATTTCGAGTCAACAGCGCCAGGATGCCTTTTTGGTGATAGTGCGCTTTATAAGTTAAATAAATCAATAAATATCTTGAATGTGTGTAATATGTGTGTCTGTGTACATTGTATAAGCTGTTGTGTGTGTGCGCGTGTGCATTGTCTTATAGTGTGCCTGTATCTTGTATAGTTGTCTCATGTGTTGTGCTGAATATGTTCACTTTGGAATGACATGTGAGTGGTTAGTATGTATGGATGGAAGCTGGCTGGGAATATGAAATTGAGTGCGTTCAGTCTGGTTAGTTTAAAGTAAACTACTGCAAAACATACCACTGAATTACAGCTGTCATTTAGCAGTGGTGACAAGTGTTTGGACTTGTCTGACCCATGCTACTTCTTCTGTACCAGCATAAACCTCGTCCTGTGCAATGACTGTGTAAGGACTCTGCCGTCTCAGCTATCAACGCAATTCCACGGTAATCTGCTAGACCATCTACAGAAATGTTGATTTGGTTGGAGGAAGAGCTGCAGGATGGAACACAGTACTCATGGGAAGTGAACCTCTCAATGGTGATTGGCTGAGAAGTGCTCTCATAACAAAACAGCCCTGAGAGTCCACCTGCTTCACATTACAGCTGTGCAGACACTCCATCTGCGATGCCTAAGTCTCAGTTTAGAGCAGCAGAAGCCCAATCTACATGAACTTGGGGAAATAATTTCAGCACATTATTTATCCGGCCAAGATTCTTTAAATATTTGGCAGATAGTTGACGGCAATCAGAGAAATGTCTGTCCTATCACTGTAATATTGTAGTAGTTTAGTGCTAATAGCAACGTGTGTACAGCCATGGTCAGTCATTTCTTGTATGTTGCTTTGTGTTTTTTGATTGGTACAATAAAGAATACCATGTTTACACCCCTAACATTCTTTCAGGTTCCAGGTGTACTGCCAAGACCCTTGAAGGAATTGTTTTGATGAAAAGATTCATGAGCTGTGATTATCAAGTATGGAAATGTTTTACAGGATGCGGTTACTGTGACAAACGAAATCATCTCAAGGTGAAGCCAGTTAGATCAGTAGTTGTGATATTGGGCAAGTATCAGCAATTAAGCTCTTGAAATAAAATAGCACTAAAACATTTAGCAAAATTGTATTGGCCTTAAACTGTGAGCACTTTTTACAACATGTTAATCAATTTGGTGATATTGCACTAGAGTTTTGCCAGTGAACTCTTTGCTATCAATTATTCACACATTTATTCAGAAATTCCCAAAACAGTGCTTTCGGTTGTACCTACGAGTATTAAAGGGGTAGGCCCTTAGGAACTCAGGACCTGGGTCCATGAAACAGTACAAAATAGAGTTGGTCCGAGTTACAAGTTTTGTGATGGCATACAGTTCAAATGTTGTATTTAGTTGAACACACAATCATCAACTTGAAAATGATTAAATAGGAATAGGATATTTACAAAATTAAATTATTCAATTCAGTTTCATTGGCATTTATTCATGCAAAGTCAAGGTTTGATCAAATTGCAGCCAAATGGTTCATCGTATAAAACTTGAAAATTACAATGTAATTGTGAAGTCATTACATTCGATTATCAAATCAAGTGCTCTCGGTGAAGGAGGGAGGGGTAAGTGAAAAGTGAAGGGGACAGGGTAAAGGTGTAGTGACATCTTCATAACATCGTGTTACAGTTGAAAAAGACCTTTACAGTCAAATTAATGAGCAAAGGTTCCCACAATACATCACACATAGATAGCGAGAGTCAATCTCCTATTTGAATCCTATGGTGTGTGGAGAAAAGGCGTAGTTCTACGTTTCGACCCCTGATTACGCTAAAGGGTTGGTTCAAGCCTCATGTTGGGGTCTTCATCAGGAAGGTAGGGAGAGCCTAAGGGATGACGTAAAAACTAAATTTAGTAACTATAGGTGATTGTGCATAATGTGATAATGGGAAAAAAGGTGTCGTTGTACCTACATCAAAGAACGGTCGACATCTGTACCGTCTGTGAAGGGGCCTTGTCAAAGCTCCAGAAGTTTCTGAAAATAAAGTAGGACTAAACATCAGGGCGCTAGTTAAGAGTGACTGCCCGGGGTAAGGAGACTCAAAGGGAGGGACTTACTTGTGTGATGTGCTCGCAGGCATTAAACCGGATTATGCTGTGAGATCATTCCTCACGCCCGGGACCATGAATGGCTTCTTGCTGTAAATAAAAAGGAAGAAGCGCGCTATAAGACAAGATTGCGGGCGTGGGTTGGTAACGATTTATGAGAAGATCAGAAAGTACCGTTTAGTACTCTGTCAACCTAAGAAGGAGACTTCAAAAGGGGTTGGGATTGCATTTACCTTTCCAATGGGACCTCCTTAACGGGTTACCGCTCCGCCGGCGAACTGCATCCGTGTGAGCTCGCGGTGCAGTCGCTGGATGCTAGTAAACGAAAAAGGGCTCGTCTCAGGGGGTCAATCAGGAAGTCAGAATGACGTGTGCGCTCCAAGGCTAAGGGAGCGTGTGTCAAGATTCGAAATGTTGACTGTGGGCAAAACGAAGGGTGGTGCCTATAGGTTCACCTATTAAGTGTGAAAGCCGGAGAGGCTGACACTGACTGAAAATCGCTTTACTGGGACCCGTGTGGTGTGAGATAGGATGTTATTCTAACTCAAAAGTACATTTGAAAACATACTAAATCAACACATTGTTACCAATAGCCGGTAAGTCCATGATCAAGAGTTAAAAGCAGCAAACATATTACAACAGTGAATAGGACAGGTGATCATGCCCATAGGGTGGTCTGTACATGGAAAAGGGAGCATGTCCAAAAACCCCATTCCGAATGTATATTGTCTACTCTGGATTAAGACCAGCCATTTGAGAGAAATTTGCATCAAGTTCATTTAATCCCCTACTTATGGTCTGGAGTTTCTGCATCCATTTACATTCTCTAGTATTGAGGATGGAGTTCAAATTACCCCCCCGTGGGCCAAGGGAGATTTTTTCAATTACTAGCCATCGTAGAGACTCAGGTGTATGGTTTTTGTCTTTGAAATGGTCAACAAGGGGTGCCCCCGCTGTAGAGAAGCGAATCCTGCTGCAGTGTTGGAATATGCGGTTTTTGACTTTTTGTTTAGTTTGTCCAACATACATGAGGCCACACGGGCACAAAATCGCATAGATAACACCACAGGAGTTACAATTTGTCAGAGATTTGAGATTCAATTGTGAGGTTGTTATACTGTATTTGTTTAGTCTCCCAACACATGGAACATGCTTTGCAACTAGTACATTTGAAATGACCAACAATTTCCGGTAATTTCCATAGGCTCTGAATCGTTGGTGCCTGTGGGGCATCCAACAGTGATCGTACCACAAAGTCTCTGACATTTCTGGCCTTTTTGAAGGCGTGCATGGGGGGTTCAGGGACCTCAAGGATGTCTGCTACTAGTCCCCAATGTTTGTTGACAATTCTCCGTATTGTATTACTTTCAGTACAGAATGTGGTAACGCATATCATGCGTTCCTGTGATGTTGTTCGTTTCTTGGGTTCGAGTAGGGTTGATCTATCCTGGAACCATGCTCTCTTTCGGGATCTCTTAACTAAACGCTTGGGATAGCCTCTGTCTATCAGACGATTAATAAGTTCATCCGATTCCTTAAAGAAATCTTCTTTTAGAGAGCAATTTCTTCGGAGGCGCAGAAATTGCCCGAAAGGCAAGTTGTCCCTCAATCCTCTTGTGTGGTGGCTTGTGTAGCGTAGGAGGGAGTTTCTTTCTGAAGATTTCCTGAAGAGAGTGGTGTATAGGTATCCATCCTTCTCCTTAATGCTGATGTCAAGGAAATCGATCGACTCTCTGTTCAGATGCATCGTGAACTGGATGTCTTGTGACTGGTTATTTAGCCAACTTAAAAAAGCATGTAGGGTGTCCTCATCTCCTGTCCATACCATGAGGACATCGTCGATGTAGCGATGCCATGTTGTGATCATCTCCCTGTATGGATTGTGTTCCGAGAGGATACAGTCTTGTTCCAATTCCGACATATAAAGAATAGCCAGGTCTGGGGCGAAGGCCGCGCCCATGGCTACTCCTTTACTCTGTATGAAAAAATTGTTCTGGAAGATGAAAAAGTTCTTGGTCATTGCAATATCCAGCAATTCAATCAGGAACTCTGTTGGTACCGACATTGGCTGTTCCCGTTTGTTGAGTACTCTCCTCATACACTCTAAAGCCGGTCTCTGGGGGATGCTGGTATATAGTGAGACAATGTCCATGGTTACCAGGATCTGATTGTGTTTGTTGAATGCTTTCTGATCGATGAGATTGAAGACCTGCATGGTGTCTCTTAAGTACGTCGGAGTGGCTTCTGCTATTGGCTTCAAGAATATATCAATATACTTGCAGAGTGGTTCTAGCAGTGAACCACATCCGGATATAATGGGTCGACCCGGTGGCTTGCTTGGGTTCTTGTGTACTTTGGGTAAGACATATATGGTAGGAGTCCTTGGTTGTTCCACGTTGAGGTACTCGAATTCTTTTTTGGACAGAAATCCCATTTCCAAGGCTTTAGTTGTGATAGCTAAAATGTCTGTTCGTGTTTCTCTAGTAGGATCTCGCATTATTGGTCTGTAGCTGACGCCATCAGTAAGTTGGGATTGAATCTCTGTTTTATAATCATCCACATCCAGCATAACTATTGACCCGCCCTTGTCAGCTGGCTTTATCACTACTGACTTGTTGTTTTTCAAGGATTCCAGTGCACTCCTCTCGCCTCTACTGATGTTATGTCTCACATAGTGTTTTTTACTGATGGTTTTAAGGACATCTCTCATGACTACACTTTCATATGTTAGTATTTCATGGGATACTGATGACATTGTAGGCATAAAGGTGGACGGTGGTCGTAAGTTTGTGAAAGCCGTCAAGGCTGTTGTAGGTTTATTCCTGAAGAAAAATTTCAACCTTAGTTTTCTGAAAAACCTGGTGAGTTCAGTTTGTATATTGAACTTATTGGGGTAGGAGGTCGGTACAAAAGAGAGGCCTTTACACAGTATACTCCTCTCATCTTGCGTGAGTGTGTGTTTAGATAAATTTATTATGGGATCGCTCCTGTCAAGTACATTGGTTACCATCTGTAGGTCTTCCTCCTCCTCGTGCTCCTCTCCCCGTGGTCTTCTGGTTGGAAACGTACTTGTTTGGGAGTGTTGCCCTGCTGTCTCCCGCTGTCCCAATTCTGTTGATTGTGGCCTCGATTGGGGCGGTTGTTCCATGATCCTCCTCGACCTCGACCTCTCCCTCTCGGTGGCCTCCACTGGCTGTCCCCTAAAAAAGCCGGTTGTCTTGCCTATAGTAGTCTGGTTGTAGGTAAGGGTAGGTCTTTTTGCGGTCGTAATATTGGATGTCCTTGGCTAGTTTGTCTAATTTTTTGGTTTGGGTATCAACATCAAAGGCCGAGTGGTTTGCAATTTCCGCCTTGACGACCTCAAGGCGGAAATTGCAAACCACTCGGCCTTTGCGGATGCCAAAGAAACGCTAGAAAGACTGAAAAAGACCTTGAAAGACTTTGATGTTGATACCCAAACCAAAAAATTAGACAAACTAGCCAAGGACATCCAATATTACGACCGCAAAAAGACCTACCCTTACCTACAGCCAGACTACTATAGGCAAGACAACCAAGGCCGTTTCTCCAACAGAGGCAGAGGAGGATACAGAGGTACAAGAAGGTACACAAATTTTTCGGATTCATCCTACAGTGGGGACAGCGAGAACGACCAGAGCGCATCCAGTGCTAACTATCACCAACAGGACCAATGGTACCAATCACCTCAGCAACCACTGCACGAACAACAACCGGCTTTTTTAGGGGACAGCCAGTGGAGGCCACCGAGAGGGAGAGGTCGAGGAGGATCATGGAACAACCGCCCCAATCGAGGCCACAATCAACAGAATTGGGACAGCGGGAGACAGC
Organism: Lissotriton helveticus; assembly: GCF_964261635.1. Taxonomy (NCBI): domain Eukaryota; kingdom Metazoa; phylum Chordata; class Amphibia; order Caudata; family Salamandridae; genus Lissotriton; species Lissotriton helveticus. The sequence continues at coordinate 431,568,380 of NC_136062.1, forward strand.
AGGGCAACACTCCCAAACAAGTACATTTCCAACCAGAAGACCACGGGGAGAGGAGCAAGAGGAGGAAGACCTACAGATGGTAACCAATGTACTTGACAGGAGCGATCCCATAATAAATTTATCTAAACACACACTCACGCAAGATGAGAGGAGTATACTGTGTAAAGGCCTCTCTTTTGTACCGACCTCCTACCCCAATAAGTTCAATATACAAACTGAACTCACCAGGTTTTTCAGAAAACTAAGGTTGAAATTTTTCTTCAGGAATAAACCTACAACAGCCTTGACGGCTTTCACAAACTTACGACCACCGTCCACCTTTATGCCTACAATGTCATCAGTATCCCATGAAATACTAACATATGAAAGTGTAGTCATGAGAGATGTCCTTAAAACCATCAGTAAAAAACACTATGTGAGACATAACATCAGTAGAGGCGAGAGGAGTGCACTGGAATCCTTGAAAAACAACAAGTCAGTATTGATAAAGCCAGCTGACAAGGGCGGGTCAATAGTTATGCTGGATGTGGATGATTATAAAACAGAGATTCAATCCCAACTTACTGATGGCGTCAGCTACAGACCAATAATGCGAGATCCTACTAGAGAAACACGAACAGACATTTTAGCTATCACAACTAAAGCCTTGGAGATGGGATTTCTGTCCAAAAAAGAATTCCAGTACCTCAACGTGGAACAACCAAGGACTCCTACCATATATGTCTTACCCAAAGTACACAAGAACCCAAGCAAGCCACCGGGTCGACCCATTATATCCGGATGTGGTTCACTGCTAGAACCACTCTGCAAGTATATTGATATATTCTTGAAGCCAATAGCAGAAGCCACTCCGACGTACTTAAGAGACACCATGCAGGTCATCAATCTCATCGATCAGAAAGCATTCAACAAACACAATCAGATCCTGGTAACCATGGACATCGTCTCACTATATACCAGCATCCCCCAGAGACCGGCTTTAGAGTGTATGAGGAGAGTACTCAACAAACGGGAACAGCCAATGTCGGTACCAACAGAGTTCCTGATTGAATTGCTGGATATTGCAATGACCAAGAACTTTTTCATCTTCCAGAACAATTTTTTCATACAGAGTAAAGGAGTAGCCATGGGCGCGGCCTTCGCCCCAGACCTGGCTATTCTTTATATGTCGGAATTTGAACAAGACTGTATCCTCTCGGAACACAATCCATACAGGGAGATGATCACAACATGGCATCGCTACATCGACGATGTCCTCATGGTATGGACAGGAGATGAGGACATCCTACATGCTTTTTTAAGTTGGCTAAATAACCAGTCACAAGACATCCAGTTCACGATGCATCTGAACAGAGAGTCGATCGATTTCCTTGACATCAGCATTAAGGAGAAGGATGGATACCTATACACCACTCTCTTCAGGAAATCTTCAGAAAGAAACTCCCTCCTACGCTACACAAGCCACCACACAAGAGGATTGAGGGACAACTTGCCTTTCGGGCAATTTCTGCGCCTCCGAAGAAATTGCTCTCTCAAAGAAGATTTCTTTAAGGAATCGGATGAACTTATTAATCGTCTGATAGACAGAGGCTATCCCAAGCGTTTAGTTAAGAGATCCCGAAAGAGAGCATGGTTCCAGGATAGATCAACCCTACTCGAACCCAAGAAACGAACAACATCACAGGAACGCATGATATGCGTTACCACATTCTGTACTGAAAGTAATACAATACGGAGAATTGTGAACAAACATTGGGGACTAGTAGTAGACATCCTTGAGGTCCCTGAACCCCCCATGCACGCCTTCAAAAAGGCCAGAAATGTCAGAGACTTTGTGGTACGATCACTGTTAGATGCCCCACAGGCACCAACGATTCAGAGCCTATGGAAATTACCGGAAATTGTTGGTCATTTCAAATGTACTAGTTGCAAAGCATGTTCTATGTGTTGGGAGACTAAACAAATACAGTATAACAACCTCACAATTGATCTCAAATCTCTGACAAATTGTAACTCCTGTGGTGTTATCTATGCGATTTTGTGCCCGTGTGGCCTCATGTATGTTGGACAAACTAAACAAAAAGTCAAAAACCGCATATTCCAACACTGCAGCAGGATTCGCTGCTCCACAGCGGGGGCACCCCTTGTTGACCATTTCAAAGACAAAAACCATACACCTGAGTCTCTACGATGGCTAGTAATTGAAAAAATCTCCCTTGGCCCACGGGGGAGTAATTTGAACTCCATCCTCAATACTAGAGAATGTAAATGGATGCAGAAACTCCAGACCATAAGTAGGGGATTAAATGAACTCGATGCAAATTTCTCTCAAATGGCTGGTCTTAATCCAGAGTAGACAATATACATTCGGAATGGGGTTTTTGGACATGCTCCCTTTTCCATGTACAGACCACCCTATGGGCATGATCACCTGTCCTATTCACTGTTGTAATATGTTTGCTGCTTTTAACTCTTGATCATGGACTTACCGGCTATTGGTAACAATGTGTTGATTTAGTATGTTTTCAAATGTACTTTTGAGTTAGAATAACATCCTATCTCACACCACCACGGGTCCCAGTAAAGCGATTTTCAGTCAGTGTCAGCCTCTCCGGCTTTCACACTTAATAGGTGAACCTATAGGCACCACCCTTCGTTTTGCCCACAGTCAACATTTCGAATCTTGACACACGCTCCCTTAGCCTTGGAGCGCACACGTCATTCTGACTTCCTGATTGGCCCCCTGAGACGAGCCCTTTTTCGTTTACTAGCATCCAGCGACTGCACCGCGAGCTCACACGGATGCAGTTCGCCGGCGGAGCGGTAACCCGTTAAGGAGGTCCCATTGAAAAGGTAAATGCAATCCCAACCCCTTTTGAAGTCTCCTTCTTAGGTTGACAGAGTACTAAATGGTACTTTCTGATCTTCTCATAAATCGTTACCAACCCACGCCCGCAATCTTGTCTTATAGCGCGCTTCTTCCTTTTTATTTACAGCAAGAAGCCATTCATGGTCCCGGGCGTGAGGAATGATCTCACAGCATAATCCGGTTTAATGCCTGCGAGCACATCGCACAAGTAAGTCCCTCCCTTTGAGTCTCCTTACCCCGGGCAGTCACTCTTAACTAGCGCCCTGATGTTTAGTCCTACTTTATTTTCAGAAACTTCTGGAGCTTTGACAAGGCCCCTTCACAGACGGTACAGATGTCGACCGTTCTTTGATGTAGGTACAACGACACCTTTTTTCCCATTATCACATTATGCACAATCACCTATAGTTACTAAATTTAGTTTTTACGTTATCCCTCAGGCTCTCCCTACCTTCCTGATGAAGACCCAAACATGAGGCTTGAACCAACCCTTTAGCGTAATCAGGGGTCGAAACGTAGAACTACGCCTTTTCTCCACACACGATAGGATTCAAATAGGAGATTGACTCTCGCTATCTATGTGTGATGTATTGTGGGAACCTTTGCTCATTAATTTGACTGTAAAGGTCTTTTTCAACTGTAACACGATGTTATGAAGATGTCACTACACCTTTACCCTGTCCCCTTCACTTTTCACTTACCCCTCCCTCCTTCACCGAGAGCACTTGATTTGATAATCGAATGTAATGACTTCACAATTACATTGTAATTTTCAAGTTTTATACGATGAACCATTTGGCTGCAATTTGATCAAACCTTGACTTTGCATGAATAAATGCCAATGAAACTGAATTGAATAATTTAATTTTGTAAATATCCTATTCCTATTTAATCATTTTCAAGTTGATGATTGTGTGTTCAACTAAATACAACATTTGAACTGTATGCCATCACAAAACTTGTAACTCGGACCAACTCTATTTTGTACTGGTTCGGTTGTACCTAGCCATGCACTTACTTCCTTAGGCAAGTGACCTCAACTACAGAGTGGCTACTATTTACCACCTGCTATTCTGCCCCCGGGGTTTCCAGACAAAACATAAAACAGGTACGAACAATTTTGGTTAATACATAAAATCAATACAATCAATAATACAAATTTAAATGCAAAACAATATTTTTCATTAACCAGCTAACTATAACTAACTACCTATCTTATCTAAATCCTAATCTTAACTATGCTACCAAAAGAAACTGATAGAGCGCAGGTTCACCTGCCCGTTATTTACCATACTCACCTGGGCATATATATAAAAATTACTTACGTAAAAGAACAGGTAAAACCTACACTCATATCAAATACTGTTTAACTATTCAGGACCTATACCATTTGACTTACCAATCTTAGTCACCGGTACCTGAAAACCTAATGGATCAGGGTGTTAGCATAATTGGTAGAAATATAACATTTGCACTCATATAATAACCACAGACTCTGGAATGGTTTAAACTCTTTATCTATGTAACTCTTTTAAAATCAATGTCCATACTACAATAATTGAAACTTGATCAATCAACAAGAAATATGATCAATGTAAGATGAAATGAGAAACTTTCATTAAGCAGTGAAACATAGGAAGGGTAGAAAAGGGAAAACAGTACAATGACGTACCCACATTATATTTACCTAGAATGGTGTCAAGACCAACCTTGGCCACGGGCTGGGACAAATGATAGAACCCAAGATGTAGTTGCCAGCAGGTAAGCACAGATGCAGACTAGAATCAGGACAGTACGGACCAATTTGGATCAGGACAGGACCACCTCAGGCTAAAACCGGCACCCGCAGCTAAAGGACAAAAGCCTGCGTTGGACCCTGTCTGCAGTTAACAGTTGAACCCCGATTGGGTCTGCGAATTCTCAGACAAAGTGCTTCGCCAGTACCCTAATTCCTTCACCCCGATTGGGTTATCGAATCTTCTGACAGAGTATTCCGCCAGCACCTCTGCTCTCGATCACCTATTGAGTGCGTTGGGTCAGTGACAGGTCAGCTATACGGACAAGTCGGACAAATTAACTAGCTAAGTCTACTCTAGTTATACTACTTTCCAGGGCAGTGTACCACCCCCCAATGTTGCAAGTGTAAGGATACCCAATTTCTGATTGGACAAAAGGATGAGGAGAGGTCATCACACCATACCAAAATTAAACTTTTCTCCTGAAATTTAAATTAGCGTTCCCGCCTATCAATTTATTTTCCCATGCGTTTTATTCCACCCAACAATTGAATGTTCTTATAGAAATACAATGTTAACAGTTTGTCTTCCGCTTGGGGTCATCAAGTAAGGTTCCCAGGCGCATCTTCTAGTGTGATGAAAGCTTGGCTTTGGTTCAATGACGAATTACTTAAGCTCCTTCTGTAGTTTGACATGCGCAGTGTGGGTTTTCAAGATGGAGTAATAGCATCTCCCAGGCCCAAGATTACGTTACATGAAAAAATGGAAAAGAAACAGTTTTAGAACACAGAATAAATAAATGTACTGTATACCACTTATCTCTATTCTGCTCCCATTCTTTTATTTTAACTATTGCGTTTAGTGTTTAGGCAAGACAAACAGCTTAGCAAAAGCAGGAGTGCAAGCTTCATGCATGCTGTAACACAAAGCAGCCATCTTAGTTCTAGTGCCCAGAAGCAAAAGTTTTCCTCCAAGCAAGGTAGTACGTCATGTCATGTGAGTATGACAGATGCATGCGCAGTAGGAAATCCCGCATAGCAGCAGCCATTTTAGTGCAAGCGGATTATAGTTAGCAAAGGCACATTGAAAAGCTTCCCTTAGATGCTAGATATGTCATGTAATGCGATATTAATTAGACAAAACATATTAATTAGTACGTTATGAGTTATTTGAGAGGGTTGAGTACAAGCAAGTCGCTCTACGTGCGAATCCTTGCTCCACCAGGTGGAGTTATGAGATCCTGGTGCAACTGGTCCCCTCGCGGTCAAGAAGATCCTAAAAGCTTGGTTTCAGCTCCTGTGAGCCACACAAAGAGTCCACGACCTGAGAGGCACCACTTGGGGGTCATTAACTCGCTGCAATTGGGTTGAGGTTCTGGTGAAGGATGCTGGGGAGCCTTGTATGCCCCTGAGGCTCAAATCACAAGGCCAGCAGACTAGCCCTTGGAGCTCCTCTGTGGTCCTGGGTTAAAGATGAAGTTTCAGGTCCAGCACTTCTCCCTAGACAAGAGGGCATCTGGTAGCAGGTCAGAACAGCCAGGCAGCAGTTCCTCCACAGCAACAGTTCAGTAGGGTTGCAGTCTTTTCAGCAGAACTTGTGCCTTTGAAGTGAGGAGACACTTCTAGAGGTGTGCCTTTGAATTGCACTGATGTCCTGCATTCCTGGGCCTGGTTCCAAATTAACTACAGGAGGTATGCAGTCCTTAGTGTGGAGACAGGACACATCCTATTCAGGTTTAAGAGGGTCCGGGGCCCAGCTCCTCTCTCCCATCCTGCCAATGATGCCCATCCAGTCATACTTAAGCTCCCCAATGTGTGTGGCTGTCTAGGAGGACTGCACAAAGCTCTACTGTAGATCCAGTCATGTGACCAGAGGCAGGCTGCAGGCAAATAATGGCTAATGTATGAAAATGCCAACTTTCTAAAAGTGGCATTTTCAGAATCTCTATTTAAAATGTGGCTTTCCCCTAAGTTAGGATTTTAAATTGTGATTCAATAGACAGCAACCGTGAAGAGCTTTCCTGTGCCCATTTGCAAATTACACTTAACAAATGTAAATCAAATGTTATCCGATGGGCTAGGTAGGCCATGCAGTGGTGAAAAACAAATGTAAAGGTTTTTCACTACCAGAGCATGTAAAACTTAAAAGTACATCTTCTACTATTTTAATGCATTTAATGCATGCCAGCCTCTCAACTGTCTAGGGCCTACCCTAGTGGGTGCCTTATATGTATTAAGAAGGAAGAAGGAAGATTTGGGCCTGACAAATGGTGTATTTTGCTAGGTTTAAAATGGTTGTTTAAAACAGCCCACACACAAACTGCAATTGTAGGTCTAAGACATGTTTACAGTGCTACTTAACTGGGTGGTATAAACAGTGCTGAAGGCACCCTAGTAGCATTTAATTTACAGGACCTACAGGTAAATTAAATATGCCAATGGAGCGTAAGCTACTCTGCCTTGTCTTAAGGCAAGAGCACAAGTGGTTTAGCTATAGTTAGCAGTGATAAGGTGCACCGTGTCCTAAGACAAAAAAAAATGAATTCGGCACAAATGAACGAGTGAAGACAAAAAGCTCGTGAAGACCTTGCAGAGGGGGCAAGTACAATATTTCCCTACTACCCAGGGGTGATACAAGTGACCAAATGACAGGAAGCTAAACCAGTCATTTTGCTTGCAGTTGCTTTCTATACCTCCTAAAACTATTGCACCCACTTATCATCTATGATAACCCTAAACCCACAGAAGATCTAAACATGTCTTTTACCCTCATTTTCAGGAGACCCAGAGGAACAAAGATCTGGGTGGGGGAGACTGGAGAGAATAACCATATTTTTGTGAAAGGATTACTGAAAGTCTGCAAATATCAAATTCATAATATTCTACCAGCCAGCCAGAAATAGCAAAGTCTGGCCTTCACCAACAGATCTCTTACGTTAGACACCATTAGAACATATATACTGTTTATATTTTTCACTTAACTACCCAGATGCCACAGAAAACCCATTGATGACTAGTACCCCAACATTGAGAACAGCCAGAGGAACAAAGCTGGGGATCAAGCCTTGGCAAGGATATGTTTTTGAGTGAGCGGGACTGGAGCAATTTACAATGTTTTTGAAAAGATGCTAAAAAGCTGAGTGATGTCATTTTCAGCACGATCACCCTGCCAGCTAATCAGGCTGAGAGAGTGTTGGCACTTACTGTAATAAACCTTGGGATATGTAGATTTTAAAACAATATGGTTGTGATAGGTTTCAGTACATCCCCCGGGTGATACCTGCATCCTAAAGGCAGGTAGCTTAAACTATCATTCTGCTTGTGCTAAGTTCCAAATGCCCAAAACACACACAGAGCCCAGTTTATTGTGTGTGATCACTTTGACCTCATATCTGGTACCACTTCACGCAGAAGACCCAGATGAACAAAGCTGAGCGTCAAACCCTTGGCGGGGATCTGTTCTGGAGAGAGGCAACTTAGAGGGAATGCCCATTTTTGGAAATAAATGCTACAAGTCTGACAAATGTTATGTAATGCATGATCTTTTAGCCTGCCAATTAGGGGGAGAGGGGTTTAGCCTTGATATGTATTGATTTTAAACATATAAGATTGTGGCATGTTTCCAAATATCCCAAGAATGATACCTGCAACCAAAATACCAGTCGCCTAAACAAACATTGCACTTGCAGTTGCTTTTCAAAGTTACAAAAAAGGCACTGCACCTATTTTATTAGCTGTGTGCACCCTACACCCATTGAAAATTCACAAAGGACCTTAGGAAAACGTACAAATATTTGGTATTTTCGGACTACAGACCTTCAGAGCAACATTTGCTTGCTTACTGTTCCAGTTTTGATGTTAGTTAATATAAGTATTCAGCAAATTTGTTGGAAAAAGAAAACACTCATCACGTTTCTCATTATGTCTGCAGCCCTTAATGAGAAATTGATGAGGGGTTTGCACCAGCACAAAGCCCTTAACTTGTGCAAAAGAACACGTTTGGGCTTATTTACAAGAGGTTTGCACCGCAGGAGTGTCGTTTTGTTTGCTGCTCTCAACCATCTATGAGGCCATGCGAAGCCACTATGTGTAGCTTTGCATGCCCTCGTAGATATGGAGTGAGGTGAGGCAGCGCAAGTCGCTGCGTTGCCTACTCTGCCCCAAGGAGGCGTTTCATGGGCGTTGCGGTAGGTTTTCCCACGCAACAGCCATCATTTATGCCGCTGCTCCAGATTTACTTAAACCTGGGGTAGCACCAAAATCTTACACCCAGAGCAGGCGTAAATGTTTTTCTCCTCGTTTTTTTACTTCTATCCATGTGTGATGTATTCTGCAGCAGACATAGTAGGAAGAAAACGCCTCTCTGGTGTACCTTCCTGCACAAAACCAATCCTGCATGTAATGTAGACACCCTTGTAAGGATGCCCAGGTTGGTACTAGGCAGTAAATTGTGCGCCAGCTCAGGGTAAAGGACAGAAATACACCATATTCCATAAATAGGGTGCAGTCCTGCCCTTTCACATTGGCGTACACTTGCAGCGCTGCCCTACGCCAAATTCGCCTAAATGAGACCCTTAGTTTACATGGTAAAAGGGTTAAGCTGTCAATGTCTTCTGGGTCAAAGGTCCTGAATACCTTCATAACCATCCACAATTCTACACAGGTTTGTAACCTTCCCTCAGCAGTTACACACCTCATGTAAAAGTAAACGTGAACTCAAGTCAAGTCAAGTCAAAAGTGCTTTATTCGAGTTGTTACTCATAAAAGCATGGTATACACAAAAATTTTAAAAAGAGAATTACATTTTGCTGTCAAACACAATGACACAGCACTATAGGTTACACATAAAAATAAATTCGATTAAAAAGAGATTAATACATTTGATAAAAATAATTTTCAAGATGTAGAACGCCGGGATCTAAAAACAGTAATACAAATACAAAAAGTCAATCATTTCAGACAGAGAAATGAAATGAAATGAAAAATTACACTTCTATAGCGCATAACTACCCGGAGGACTCGCAGCGCTTCGCTAGTTAACTAACTAGCAGTCTCTATCTTAATACAAGGTCATTGATGATTAGAAAAGCAATAATATCAAATTCATGGGGACCAATTTGTCAGACAGAGAATAGTTATTTAACTAGCAGTCTCTGTCTGATCGCCCACGCCCAGCCCATTTATTTCGCTGTAGCTATCAAAATCCAAGAAACTGGACTCGTACATATGATTCGCATAGCTACAGAACTACATGATGTCCCAAGGTTCCTGCACATAGGTGCTAACCAGACGCGTCTTGGTGCGGCGTAAGTCCTGCAAGAAAACAAAAAATGGCCCAATGTCTCATTCCCTATCCCACAAGCTGGGCAGATGTTACTACCACCTGAACCCCATTTAGCAGTCAGTGTTCTTATAGGAAGTGCTGAAGGGGCTAGATCCAAGAAAGACTAGGGCCCCAGTGCACCTTCCTTAGCCTACACCTGATTGTTGAATCCAGTTATATGTATCTCAGGACGCACCTAGAAACTGAACATTTCAAACTAAACTTCAGTCCGGAATAAGGTGGAGCAATGGTGTAGCAAGGCACCACAGGCCCTAATGTATGCAAGAAAAATGTATCCCCTAGACCTGGTAAGAAACTAAAAAATAGCACCAATTGCATGCAGTGGTCCCACTGCAACACCCAGGAGTCTCGATGCCACTGCACCTGCTGCACTGGGATAGGAGCCTCGATAGAGGATTTTTTAATTAAGTTCCCATTTCATGTAATCAGACTGAAACTTACCCCATTTTTCCCCGCAGTAGGGGTCATATTATCAACAAGTAGCGATAATTATCGCTAAATGAGCTTAGCGATTTTTTTTTATCGCCGCGCATCGCCGGATTTTATCGCAGAGATAACGTGCTATTAGCAACGTTTATCTCCAAAGCGATAAAATATACGGCGATGGGTGCGAAATGCGTGAATATCACTGGAAATCCAACAATATTCAGGCAATATTATCGCTAATAGGGTCTTAACCTGAATATCCATCTCCCATTGGATATACCGGCTAAGAAGTTGTCTGAGCAGGCATTAGGTTTTGGCGATATTTGCGCTCAGGGCAAACTTTTTTATCGCTTCGCCTGCCTTGCTAATAGGCGATAGCTGTGTTAGCGACTGCTTTCAATCGCTAACAGGTTGGGTACGCCCACTTTGCATGTCATTAGCGATAAATATCGCTGACATGCAAAGCGGGCCCCAAAGCGCTCGCTATCGCCTACAAGCTGTCGCTAACTGCTGTTAGCGACAGCTTGTTAATGGGGCGACAAAATTATCGCCGTTTTTGCGGCCGAAAACGGGGGCTAAAGCGGCGATAATCTCATATCGCCCGCCCTAATAATATGCCCCTAGATTTTTGCCCTCACCTAAGCTCACTGAAGTGACTGGAAGACACGCGTAGCGCTTTACAAGTTATAAAACAACCTAATACGTCGAGACTCCCCGTGAGAGCCACCAATTATAACACGAGAAAAATACACATATCTTGCAATTCGCTTTTGATCTTTGACCTTCTTCGACCCCCAGCCTCCCAATGCAGCGTTCCGATCAATAACTCTGCAGGAGACTATCACTCCTGGGGCAATAATGCATAATTATGCCCCATGACGTCTTCTTAAAAGGGAGAACAAGCGGCACGCGCGTGACTAATATGCAACAATGTGGAACCCCACAGTCAGAATGCAGGTTTCCTCGAGTGTTTTGAATATTTCCGCGCTCCCCCTAGGTAACGCAGAACAGAATGTGTTTACCACAAACCTCCATTGTTTTTCAAAAATACACCGATCAAATAATGTTTTCGGTCTAGCTCAAGGCTGGAGTGCAGCTCACAATTACCTACCAGTTTGCTAATTAATTACCTTGATATACTCAATGTGTGATTCTCAATTAAAACGTAATTTGACCTAATAGACAGTTGTACAGGTACGTTTATTTGTGGCAGCGGCTGTTAAACTTCGAGCGTTTACTGTGCTCATAGGCAGAACGCTGCCAGAGTGAAAGATACACAGTTAAAGGTGAGTTCACACAGCCACATTTAGCTCGTAAGTAGACATTAATGTGTCAAGTGACTGCCGCTTGCGTCAGGAAAACGAAGGCAAGGTGCCGAGGACGGCTAGCAATCCGAATTATTTCTATTATGTTGAATGCGCCTGTCTGCGTTTTTTAAAAAAAACCAATTAAACAGTATAAAAAGGGTGGAAAAAAGGGTGGAAGCAAGAAGGAGTTTTATGTCAGAATCATTCATAAACAAATTAATTGATTTTAATCAAACTCTTCTTAATTCACTAACGAGCAAAAGACAAGGGCAGCTGAAACCAACAAGCCAGCCTCCCCTCTTTACAGCAACACTGCAGTATGAAGTAATCAGCATATCTGGATCACCAGATTTATTCACTGCTTTAATACTCTAACTTTAATGTTCATACGATTTAACAACGAGGAGGAGGGGGAATGATGTGGCCTAACAGCCGGTGCTGCCGAACTCGCAAACCAGGTTTAATTCCCGAAGTCCGCTCAACATCCTGTGAGGTAAATTGACAATTCCTGGCACATCCCTGCAAATCAGTAGGCATTGCACCAGGAAACTTGCGCCATGGCAGGCATCTGAATTGCATTACAATCCTTGCGCCACCACGGATGCGTGCCATGGCGCAAGGAAATGCAGATGCGTGTCGCATCTGCCGGCGTAAGGTTGGCTCAGTGCTGGAGTCATGTCGCGGGCGCGAAGCAACTCCAGCACTGTTCCAACCCAGCCAATCTGCAACATGGTGCGTCAAGCCTTACGCCTGCTTCAAGCATGCGTAAGGTTTTGACACAGCGCGTCGGAAAAGCAATTTTCCGAGGCATTCCTGCAACGGAATGTCCACCCTGCGCCAGAACACCCACATGAAACCTAACGCAGGTTTCATATGGCGCAGGGCTTTACAACGTGACACAGCTCCCTAGATGCGTCACGTTGTAATGCCCTTGCAGCACGGCGCTAGCTTTACACTGCCGCTGCGTCACAGAAGTGGCACAACGGCAGCGCAAAAGTGGCGCACGGGGCTTGTAAATCTGTCCGTGAATTTGAGCAAATCACCTAATCTCTCCTCGCTACAAACAGTGAAACCTGTGTCCTTGTGGAAAGAAACTGGTGCCTATGAAAACTGCAAAAATAAATAAATAATCAACCGGCTTCTGTAAAACGCTCTGTCGCCTTTTAGGTTTAGCTCGCGCCACGGAAAGCCACTATTGCACAGATACCTTCTGGTACTTGCAGTCCTGGGGGTTTCATTGTGAATTCAGGCTCCAGGATTTAAGATCTACCAGAGCTGTGAGTAGTCACGAGTGGGCATTGTTGGAAGTGGGTTAGAAATCAGCAAAGGGTGTTGTGCATCAGATTTAGTCACTGACAAAATTCTGGGGCAGTCCGAGAGTTGAACGTTTTCTGGATAGCTGTGATTTTCTGGATATAACAGGAATGATGTCAATCTAATTCATGATTTACTTTTCCTAAATCACTAAGTTTACGTTATGCATGTCACTGCCAATTTCAATCAGTGAGAAAGATATGAACTAAGGGGCTAATTACGAGTTTGGTGGTCCGTTGACCGCGCCCCGGCGATGACGGTCTGACGATGGAGGTCCGTCCACCGTATTATGAGTTGGATGCATTGGCTTTGCGAAGAAGACCGCTGCTGAGCCGCCAGCTCCACCAGCAGACCACCGACCGCCGGGGTCGCTATCAGTGGAAGGCATCCTCCACAGTGTGGTACAGAGGCTCAACACCACCGTCCGTATTATTAGTTAGCTTTCCCACAAGCTGGCTGCAGCAGTCGCACCGCCGTCCAAATGTCAGTGGAGACTAAGGATTTGGGGTGAATACTCACCACTTTTCAGCTCTGTGCAGAAGATTTAGAGGTGAATCCCTTCCTCTGCCCCCCCCCCCCCTAAACAGTAGCATCTTCACTCTGAGCAATACAACTCCATCCACAGTGAAATACAGGTAAGTACTTTGGTACCAAGACTGCAAACATATGGGTCGGACTGATGCAATGGGTAGGTGTTTTTTTCTACATATATCATGCATATCCAGACTTTCGACTCATATGCAGTCGGAATATATATAAAGGCATTGATATATATATAGAAATGCATTGCCCACTGCTGCAAGAACACCGCAGCCACAGCACCAGCCCCTGGGCAAACTTGCAATACAGCAGTTGGAAGCCAAAGGCGCAGTAGTCTACTGGCAGTCGCGATATAGTCCTTCGGAGATTGGACAGCAGAACTCATAATAAGGCCCTAAAACAATGAAATGTTGTACAGTACTACTTTCAGAGGACAGTTTTCTCATTTGAAAAGCATGCAATATAGAAAATATACAACATATAATGGACAGATGCATTTCTGCTTTTGTACAGCATTGTGTGGAATCTGAGGTCAGCGGTCTAGCTGAGCCTTGACGGTCCTGGCTCAGAGCCATTACAATGCTTGCAGAATGTTTATTGATGAGGGGCTATGGAGGTGCTATGGAAAGGTAGTTGGTGGTGAGTCCGTGGCACAAGCACTGCACAAGGACTGTCCTATCTTTTTATGAGCATAGACTCCACAGTCGTAGAAATATTTCTTGTAAAATATCTTTGTGAATAACAAACAATTGTAAACTTATACATAAGTCTAAATTTACATCTGTGAATATGGCCCCTAATGTTTAGAGTAGAAATCTGCCTTATCCCCATGATCCATGGAATTCACATGACACAGTTTTATCGGAGGGATTTAGGGTATATTGGCTGCAGACTAGAAAACTTAAGAAACATACCTAAGAGGAACTGAAGCACATTAAGTACAATGCTACATTGATGAAACCTCTTCTCATTGTCCGCTTACAATCATCTAGAATTAACTGATAACTTCGGGATTTCTGCATCCTTATCTCTTTTGAGAATGCATTATTCTTGAGGGATTTTTTCACTGCACTCTCCATTACTTGCATGTGAGAGTCAATCGCGGTTAGACTAGGTGTTATATGTTATATAAGTTATATAAGTTTGTAACGCGCACAGCTACTCATAAGTGTCCCGGCGAGGTGCCTAGCGGGGTATGGACAGTGAGCTTCAGTAAAATAGATGTGATTCAAATTTCTTCTTGAATGTGATTGGGACCTGGATGTAGAGGTAGAACATTCCAAGCAACCGCCGCTTTCACTGTAAATGAGCTACCCCCTATCCTCTGAAACTTGAAACAAGGGACCTGAGCATAACATAAAGACGAGGATCACAGGAAGCACGCGGGAACATAGAAGGGGAGACGCCTCTGCAAGTAAAGAGGACCACAACCATGGAGATTATATTTCACTAAGAATTTTAGTTTAGTTGTCCAATTTCATACTGTGTGCTTATAAATTATTCGCCATGAGATCCAGAGTCCTGCATATAATGTACAGAATGGTGAGAATTGGTTGCTCTGAATATGGCTCCAGGGAAGGATAGTCTGCATCATCAGTGCCTATAAGATTTGACGACTGACAGTCCAGGGACGCTGGTTTGATGGTACTATGAGGGTACAAACTGCTGTAGCCAGTTGCTCCATAACATCTATCTACTAGGCCTAGGACTTCAGCGCCAAACTCAACTGAGATAGTAGACTCCCCGCTGCTGACAGAATGATTGATTTGGATAAGCCAGTACAAGGGGTAGATGGGCTTTGTCTACCGCTATTGACTGCACCGTTCTCTACCGTGGGACGACTGTTACATGGTCTGGTTACTAGCAGACCATGCAGATTTACAATTTTAATAATAAACCTCACCAAAATCTGAACCATCCGCAGAAGGCAAAAGGCGTGTGATGGTTGTGGCTGTTCCACTCCAAGGCTGACCTGGTCTGTATGTTTCGCGTTAAATCTGATGCCATTTGTTGTCTGGAGGTGCATGTTGCAGCATCTCTATGTGATTGTCACCATTCTTTGTGAATTTTTCCTACCAATATGATTTGGTGCATATCCTACGCACACTTCCTTAAAGGATTAGGAGACATTTGCCTCAGCTTCTGGGTTCTTCATGTGGGCACTTGCATTTTCCAGCATGGCTTCCATAATATAACATTTGTATATGTAAAGATCACGTTCACTCGTAGACATCTTTGAAACACTGCTTCCAGACTCTTAGGTGGAGAGATCGCCCACAAACGCTGGTACTCTTGTCCTGACGGCCTTTATTTTTAGGCTCAAATGAGGACATCTCTATGTTTATCTCCATTAATGGCTGCTCATTGTTCAATGCACGTGTAAAGTAATTCGTGATTTTGTTTACTGGAAGAGCACTGGGCGCTACTAGCTGCTCTGAAGCCTTCAGTAAAGAGCTTTATTCTACCCCTAGGAAAATCAGAGTCAGCTGATGGTGGGACACGGGAAAGTGACTGGGCAGGCGCTCCCCCAACACCTAAGAATGAGGGACGTCCTTTGTTCATGGGTACGTGTGTCCTTTGTTCATGGGTTCAGATATTTCCTGCATGGCAGATGGGAGCTCGTCATCTATTACTTCCACTACTTCTTTTGTGGAATCTTCTGTGATATTTATGATATCTGTGACATCTATGTTTATTTCTAATTCTTTTTATTTCAAACTTGTCCATTGCAGAAGAACTTACATCAGGACATTCTGAATAGTGTAGTACATATATGACATATAAAACAATATTACAAAGCAGGACATAAATCAAGCCAGTAGGGGTCCTACTACGGCCACCAATGAGATCAGATCCATTCCACACCTACCGCCCCGCATTCAAACCACCATCACACAAACCATCCCTATCAGTACTGCTGTAGGCCGGCAAGGATCTCCATATTTTTCTCCGACTTCCAAACACAGCCCCATATTGAGAGGCCAACTTTTCAGCCCTCAGGCACCTATCTATGTCTGTTTTCCAGTTGTCAAATCCGGGTGGATCAACCGAGCCCCATGCTCTTGCTGTGTGTTACTTGGCTACCCCTGCTGCCAGCTTTAACCAGATACTCTGAAATTTGGGCCACTTTTCCTCCCCCAATATCACTAGTAAGAGCCACTTTGCATCACCAAGGCCAGCACCAGAGACATAACCTGTGTGACTCCTCTCCAGTATGTCTGTATTTATGGGCACTCCCAGAGATTTTGAAAAAACACACCCTCCTCACCACATTCCTGCAAACACATCGACATGGGTAACATCCTAATTTTCACTAGTCTGGTCCTTGAATAATAGGAACGATGAAGACTACGCAGCTGGACGAGGCGAAATCTGGCTCCTACTGCCACTACACAGGGCTTTGAATGGCCGCCTGCCAGCTATCACCTTCTATGTCAGTGAGATACCCCACCCAGACTAACTGCAGCACCAACAACGGATCAGGTGAGTTATATACCAATATCTTAAATATTAAAGATATTGCCTTATAGTGGATATGTTTGATTAGGAGGCTTTCTGCCAGAGGAGAAGCCCCAGGCAATTGCTACCCCTCTATACATGTCATTTTAGGGCATGCCCCAACTGAAGGTATCTGTACCTTTCTGTTTCGTGCAGCAGAAATTCTTGGCTTAGGCGTTCAAATGTTATGTAGGCCTGATCATGCCAAAATATCCCCCATTTTCTCTATGCCCAGCAGCTCCCACCGGCAAACCACCCTCATAGCCCCCCCTTGAAGTTTAGTGAGCGCTATTCGCAGTGTTCCTCCCTGCAACATTAGTGTACAGACTGCACTCTCAATCTTCTAAAAAACTCCTTTAGAACCCTATACGCCGTGTTTTGGAACGCATATATCAACCGTTGGAGCGGTATCTTCTTGTATAATGCCACTTTGCTCATGAGAGAGAGCGGAAGTGTAACCCTTGGTTGGACAGCCACCTTCTATCTTTCCAGCTTTGGAGAGTGAATTTTATTAAAAAATTCCCAGGGGTCTCTAGTGATATCGGTCCCCAGATATTGAAAACTGCCCACATTCAGAGGCACCATACAGAATCAGGGGAGTCTCATATTGTCTCCCGGAAGCGGGAAGACCAATGACTTTGACCAGGTAATGCTATACCCGAATATCGGCCAAAGTGGGCCAAAATATGTAGCACCCTGTCAATGGAGAAAATCGGGTTGGTAAAATACAGTATAAGATCATCAGCTTATATTGATATACGTTTCTCCCAACCCCAGCACACCTCATTCCCTGCAGTAGCGGGTCCTGCCAAAGCCAGGCCGCATTTGTTCGAAGGCGAAGCCAAAAATCATGGGGGAGAATCGGCGGCCCTGCCTAGTAACCTTCTGTAGACGGAAAATGCAGAAAACCGTTCCATTGGCTCCCACCCTCACCAGTGGTTTTTGATACAGGAGTCAGACCCAGCAACAAAACCTCAGCCCAAAGCTAAACCATGTCAGGGTGGCAAACAGATAACTCCAATCAATACTGTTGATAGGCAGCCTTGTGTCTAATGAGGTTCACACAGCTGTGCCTGTTTCTTGGTGCCCGGTCACATGCATCACCCCAAATAGGTGATGTAAATTTATGCAAGGACTCCTGTGGGGCATAAAGCATGATTGGTCCGTATGTTTAATAGATGATATTATGGTGGTTAACCTGGATGGCAACATTTTTGCCAGTATCTTAACTTCTACATTGAGCAGGGATATGGGCCTGTATGACCCACATTCCGTTGGCGGCTTGTCCTTTTTATGAATGACTACTACCAAGGCTGTCCTCTGTCCTGGTGGCAGACACCCCTCCTCCTGTGCCCCATGAGGCACAGGGTCAAGATTGATTTGCATATGGCCATGTTTGAACTGGGGTGGCGTGGTGAGCAAAATAACGATGGATTAAACCCAGATCTGTGACTGGGGGTGAATGTTTTGCCAATGTGCAACATACCGCCCATCACCTTGTGTGTTTTGCTGTTCACCCTATGTGGGAAGGGTATGCCTAGACGTGGGTCCCGTGCTCACTGTGCCACTGGAGTCAAGCTATCCTGGCTGAAGACGATTGATAGGCAGAAACCGGTCCTAAGATGCTTGATTCCGGTCCAGGGAAGACATGGCTTGGCAGCTCGGTCTGGACTGTTCCCATGAGGCACAGGGTCAAGACTGATTTGCATATGGCCATTTCTGAACTGGGGTGGCGTGGTGAGCAAAATAATGATGGATTATACCCAGATCTGTGATTGGGGGTGAATGTTTTGCCAATGTGCAACATTCCGTTCATCGCCTTGTGTGTTTTACCATTATACATGGCCATCATATGTGATGCCATCTTGTCTACCATCCCATTAAACAAGTCTACTAAGAGTCCGGTAGGCCCTGCTGCCTAACCAGATTGGAGGTCCCTTACTGCTGTCAAGAGCTCCTCCTCAGTGTGGTCAGCCTCCAACGCCTGTTTATCTTCCTAAGTGGGCGTAGTCAATGGCAAGTCCCAAAGGAGGTCTGCGCAATCGGCATGAGACCTGGATCCAGTGAAGCTATAGAGCTCCTCCTAATATTCGGCGAACAAGACTGTGATTTCAGAACTAGCAGTCTGGAGTTTACCTTCCTGATCCTTTTTTTCTAGAACCCAAGAGTGATCTTTTTCTCTTTTCTTGAACTAAGCTAATAGCTTATTTGCCATGTCCCCAATATCATATTGGCGAAGCTGCATTGCCAGTGTGTGATTCCGGCTGCCTGCTCTGTCTGCACTCTTAGATCATGCTGTCGTAGACGCAACAGATGCTTTAATCCTGACTCCCCTCAAGTCACCCTTGCCCCCAATCAAGTAATCTCCTCCTCGATAGCATATCAAGTTAGCCTGTGCTCCGTTTTCACTCCAGCTCAATGCCTCTGGTTGATCCCACAGAACCACTGGAAAGGCTTCTCATAGCACACTCATGGAATCCACCAACTTGGGATGGACGGTAAATTCTGCTCCACCAAGGAAATTTGCAGTTTTTCCATCTCTGCGCTCTGCTGGGAGTGCAAACTTTGGCAAAAAAATTTGATTACACCACATGGTGGATTTTGTCCCACCGCCTACCCCTAATAACCTTGAGGTGACTTGTGAACGTCATTTCTCTAGGACAGTTACAGCTGTCTCCAGTTTCAGCAGCACATTCACTTTTGTTTCACATTGCAGACAAGGTGTGGAGCCTATAATCAAGCTTCTCACCTTAACCCAATGAAGCCCCTTCTTTTCCCGGATTATGCTCACATGTCCAAATCTGGTCTCTGGAGTCTCTGTCGTGTTAGAGAGGCGGGATGATCAGGATCCTGGTCGCCCTCTTCTCACGGCGAGACATTATCTATGAATATGTAATTGCATCATCTGCAACTACCCACCTCCAGGCTCTAAAGTCCCCCTTTCTCTGGAAGGCGCTTTGTTACAATCTTGGGATACCTCATGCTATTTAAATACCCTCACTAGTATAAATAAACATACTCATTGTATGGGTGAGAGACCCAATTGTACTGCAGGCCAGGTCCTACTCTCTCTCCGCGACAGACGCTTGGACTGGTGCCATGTCTATTGCTTGTTCTGGTGGCTCAGTGGACTAATGTGTCTACTGCAGGGGTCTGTGCTCGACTTCATGGTCACAGGTTCAAATCCTGACAGGTCCACTCAGCCTTTTATCCATCTGAGGTCGATAAAATGAGTACCATTGAGTTGGGTAACAACAAACAACTGTTATTCAGCGCCAAGATACCCGTAGTGGTGAACGTGCGCTTTACAAATACTCATGGTATCTTTTGCTCTGTGTCTATTAGTAGCAGACCTGGCCTCTGGCTCCATAGCACCAGGTCTTGGCAAAAACAAGAAAAACTACATTTGCAGACAGTCAGTCATTTATTTCTGAAGTCAAAACTCAAAAACAGAAACTGCGGCGCAGCCTAACACCTTCTGAGCTCCCACAATCGTGTCCCTCCCTCCGTGTTTGCTCATTTACTGCTAACTCGGAATGTCCTTATGCAGGGGTGTGCGACATTACAGCAAAGACTTCAGAAAAAAGCTTACATCATGCTCAGAGTGATGAAAAGAATGGCGGCGGATAGGCACATGGGGGCAGATTTATGAAGGCTTTGCGCCGGTGCGTCACTTTTTCTCATGTTAAAAATGACGCACCGGCGGAGCAAGGCCTACATAAATCGATATCGAACATAAACAAGTTGTGCTTCTACTCCGGCGCGCGCGGTACCTACTCTTTGTATCTCGCTATAGTTTCTCCTCTCTAAATTTTATTTTAAATTAACCTTCTCTTGCACCAGGCTCTAGGCTCTTGGCTCCTGGGCGTGGAGGATGAGTGCTGGCGTGGGCCCTGCACTGTCTGGGAATATTCTAGGCACACGTCCAACTCCAGGCAGAACAACCACTGCCTGGTATGGTCCACTCCCTCATTGGGCACCTGTGTGCAAGCATGCCACGTCACCAAGGCACGGCACATTATCTGTCTGTCTATAACTTGCATAATGGACTCCCTCTAGAGGACTTATAGCTTTGATCGATCCCTCCTTTAGTATTGTAATCTGTGCATTTACCAAAGCGGACATCAAGGGACCCAAAGGACAGAGGCAGTGCCGGATAATATTACAGCAGGACTATGCACGCCAGGTCTCAGCGGATGTGTCTTAGACACACTTCCTCTCCGCTGCACGAGCTAGCCTGTCTGCATAACATGGCTGTAGATGTGTCCATGTGTTCTATCCAGCTTGACCCTGCAGCATTGCCCTCCAAACCCACCTGACCTGTTTTCTAATTACAGAAAACATTTTCTATACCAGCCCATGATGTGAGTGTTCATAGAGTGGCATGATGTGGGCACCCGGCATCACCACGTGCCATCCCAACAGTCTTTTCAAGTTTCAAGATGATTTTATGAGTGTCTTTGGAGGTTAGAATTAACTAAGCCCCCCCTTATCTGGTAACTGCAAAGATGCATTAGTCAAATAGTCAAATATAAGTTTATTATGACCATGGTCTTTAAACAATGCAATGAACATAATTCTGGAAGGAGTATTCACGATAAATTCATAAAACTTTTTTTAAAAGGTAATCTGTTAAAAATAATCTCAACCCATTATCAAAGATATAAAGTTCGACTAAAAGTTACATTTCTTAAAACCTATATTTACATGTTAAAAACCTTTTCGTTTTCTTACCCCTACAGCCACTTTCATTCAGCCGTGCTGTACTACAGTATTACCTATTATTCTTGACTTCTCAGTGCTCTCAGGGCCCCCTTTATAAATTTCCCCAGGGCAATTACAATATCAATGGAAGGGATTTCTGCTAAGAGGCTGACTGCCTGTGTCCTTGTTTTTATATCATGGTTTAGAAATACAGGACGCAGCCACAATTTTCTCTGCTCTAAAAGTGTCCGGCAATCTAGCAAGATATGTAACAGGTCTCCTTTGGTTCCCAACTCACACCTACAGAGGCCTTGCTGGTCTAACATTTTTGTTTTGAGGTCTCTGTTTACTAACCATGGGTTGATCCCGATCCGTAACCTAAGGATCTCTTGCCTGTACCCTCGGTTTGGTAAAATGTCAAGATAGGGGAACCAATTTTCGTTGGACCAAGCATTTAGCATATGTGCTACTGATTTTTTCTTTGCTAAATATTCTATATCTCTTAGTTTGGAAACTTCTTTCCCCCTTTGCTTCAGCTCTCCTTTGGTAGTGAGGACTTGGTATGTTAACTGGTCTACCTCAATCTTCAATACTTTGCAAATTCCCATCAATTTTTCCCTACTGGCCTTAGCCCATTTTAACTCACTTTTCTGGATTTCATTACGACACCAGTGTGCTACTTTTTGCCTTTCAGGGTCTTCCAGTCTCTTCCAAAATCTGACTACAGCCATCTGGGTTTGTATCACCCAGGACTTTGTGCCTATTTCTGTTCTTATGGCATGTATCATGGAAGATTGAGGAAGTGATAGGAGCTTTTTTAAGCATTTCCCCTCTATCACGTCCCAGGATCCCTTACCGCTCAAATAAAGGATATCGGCTCCGTACAGGACTTGGGCGGGGATCATTGCCTCAAAGGCTCTAAGCATTGGTCGATGTGACATCTCTCCATAATCCCCATTAAACCTTTTTATACCACTTATGGAAGAGATTGCCTTTGCTTTTTGTGTTTCCAGATGGGTATTCCAATTTAAAGTCCTGTCAAACCATATACCCAGGTATCGGTACTCATTTACTGTCTCCAGTTTGAGATTGCCAATATACCAACTAAACCTGCTTATCTTTTTCCCGAAGCATAGGGTTTTAGTTTTATCAAGATTGATAGTTAGGGATTTGCTAGCACAATATGTGTTAAAAGCATTCAGTTTTCTTTGGAGACCTCTCTCTGTCTGGTCGACTATTACCAGATCGTCCGCATACAATAGACAGGATACCTTGTTCCCATCCATTTTAGGGCTAGCACTACCCTCTACCTCACGGTATGCCGGAAGATCTGACAGAAAAATAGAGAAAAGCTGGGGGGCCAATACACAGCCCTGTCTTAATCCATTTGCAATGGGTATTTTTGGGGTCAAAGCCCCCATGGTATCCTTGATAACTTGCCCCCAATTTTCTCTATGTAATTCCTTTATTATTGTGAAGAGATCTTTAGGGATCTTTAACCTCTTTAGGGTGTCCCACAGGCAGGCCCGATCTACTGAATCAAATGCCGCTCTAAAGTCGTCGAAACAACAGCATAACTTGCCGTTTTGTTCCGTCGACTTCTTAGCCATAGCCCATAGCGCGAAGCCATGGTCTATAGTGGAGTGGCCCGCTCTAAAACCACCCTGTTCTGTGGGTACTATATGGAACTCTTCAACCCATTCATTCACTTGTTTAAGTACAATTTTAGAGAATACTTTCTCTCCTATATCTAGGAGGTTGATCAGCCGGTAATTTTGAGGCACCTCTTTGCTCCCTTTCTTGTGGATTGGTCTAATTATAGCACCCTTCCAGGTGGGGGGCATTACGCCTTCTTTTAGTACTACATAAAACATCTTTGCAAGCAATCTCGCCCACCAATTAACCTCCGACTTCAGTATTACTGCGGGGAGATTGTCTGGACCTGCTGCACGGGTTAGCTTTAGTTCTTTTATTGTGAGCTCTACTTGTTCTTCGTTAAACTTGGCTAATAGATCTTCTGAAATTTCTTGCCAAGTTTTAGCCTCCACATCCTCTCTGTGTGTTCTCGCTCCGTACAGTTCCCTTATGTACTCCTCCCGCGCGGCCTCACTCACCACACAGTTTAATTCCCCATCTGCAGTTCCGGCTGCTTCCTTTACTAATTTCCAAAATTGCCTTAAATTTTTATCCTCTATGGCTTCTAACAAATCTAACCAACATTTCTCTTTGTGTATCCTTTTGGCATTCATTATCATTACATTAAATTCTTTTTTCAGCTTAATTAACTGCTCCTGCCTCTCTTGTGTGTAGTTCTTTTTTTGCCTTCTATGTACTGCACGTATCTCTTTTTTCTTAGTTTGACAAGCCACAGAGAACCCTTTCCCTCTGTTTGTCTTTTTTACCCTATTAGGTTTCTCCCTATTTAAATGTATTCTTAGACAGTGTACCACTTCTTCTAATTTCCCTATAAACCATTCCAAGTTTTTGTTCTCAAAATTTTCAGGTGCTGTTTTTATTTGCATGGCCTTCAATTTTTCCATATATTCGTCTGTTAGTCGTGTCGTCACCCTTTTGGGGTACTCGACTTCCTGGTTAATCACAGTATCTCTCTGCGATTTCCTACCCCCTGCTATTGTTAGGTGGAGACGTTTGTGATCACTCACCTCTTTTTGTTCTATCTTAAAGTCCCTGATCTGTGGGAAGTTCCAGGCTTGCAAGAATATATAGTCAATAGGGCAGTTCTGTTCCCCAAGATTAAACGTCTTTCCTGCTGGGGAATCTGTCTCTATTCTCCCATTTACACAATGAAAGCCCCTACCTCCTAGTACGTGTACTAGTTCTGAGTCCTGTT
The DNA here is from genome assembly GCF_964261635.1 of Lissotriton helveticus. NCBI lineage: Eukaryota > Metazoa > Chordata > Amphibia > Caudata > Salamandridae > Lissotriton > Lissotriton helveticus. The sequence continues at coordinate 431,592,968 of NC_136062.1, forward strand.
TCAAGATCACCCCCTTTGGAAACCTAGTCGGGTTTATTCCGTACACCTCTATCTGTTCCTTGTTCCACAAGTCTGCCATTTTTGGGTTCAATTTATGGTTGAAATCCCCCGCTAATATTATTATATCTACGGGGTATTTTTCTAAGGTACTATCTACGTCCTCTTTAAAACAACTCATCTCCCTTTTGTACTCCTCCACATTATCCCACTGCATATATACATTCATTAAAATCAGCATTTTACAGTTCAAATCCCCCGTCAGGAGTTCTATTCTACTTACTTGAATCCATTTACATTTTATTTTCAACAGTTTGACTTCCCTCATTACTTTTGTTGATATCAAAGTCAACAGGCCCCCCGAGGGCCGCCCATAGTTTTTCTTCGTGGCGGGATGATGTAACTGTAAATATCCTTCAAAGGTTGGGGTTTCGTCGCATAGCCAGGTCTCTTGGAGGCAGGCAATGTCCATTTTATTTATGATTTCCTTAATATATTCCTGTTTTTTCTCATTGCCTAGCCCATTCACATTCCAAGTTAAGAGACCTAGTTCTTGCGACCCCCCCCCATCCTATTCTACATCATTCAGCCCACCATCTTCTTCCGAATCCAGCGTATTATTGTCGTTGGATTCTTCCATGGTGTTGCTCTGTAAGGACCAATTGTCCCATGAGGATTCATTCCCTGAGTTTTCTATCATAACATTCAGGCCGCCCCAGTCGCCTTCTGTTTCTCTGTAGAGGATCACTTGTCTCTTCTGTAGCCCGGCATGCTGTTTTAGGAATGACTTGTCTCTAGGGGTTATTTTTATTTCATGCTCGGGGATCACCCTTATTCCCTGTCGATTTATCTCGTTTGAGGCTTTTTGGATCGCCCTTTTTACCAGGTCCGAGTATAGGGTGACCTTTGTTATTTCCTTTCCATTCCTATTCTCTACAAAGCCTACCTGTTGCAGGTCTTTTGTACTTAGCCCCCTCAAGCTACCGCATTTTGCAAAAGCGCTCAGGATCAGTGCCCTATTCAAGGGGCTTGTTTTTCTTGCCATTTTTTGCTTCTTTCCGGCTGGTACCAGGTCCAGAAATAGCCATTTATTATTGTCTTTCTCCTGTAAGTTCAACTTTGTTTCGTGGACCTGTTGGCTAGCAGTTGTTCTCCCTGCATGCCATCCTTTCTTTCCCACGCCGGGCATTTCTTGAGCTTGGTGTCTTACTGACCTTTGCTCGATGGACTGTTCCGCCATTATCCGAACTTTCTGCTTTGTATTGCGGGAAGGGTGGGAGTTCTCGGTTACCTCCTTGCATGTCAGCTTGTTCCTTAATTCTCTCGCGGTCTTTGGTGGTTTTACCTCTCCCTGCGTATGATTACGTGATATGAGAGACGACGCTGCGGCATTTAATTCTGACTGCACCCCCTCCACCGTTATTTTCTTCCCTTTTCTCTTTCCTGCCGGTTTCGGTTTCCTGAGTTTTTCTGCCCTGTTCCTGACTCCAAGGGCAACATATCCCCCTCGCCTTTTTATCAGCATGGGTCTTCTTGAGATATAAACGTTATCAAAAGACTCTGCGGCGTCCTTTACAATTTGCTCTGAAGGGTGAGGGGAACTTACTGGGGTTGTCATGCTTTCTTCTTCAAGTACTATCGAGGCACTTTCCTCTACGGTGGGGCAATGTCAGATAATCTTAATCTATTTGGCATTTGGCTCTTTATCTCCCCTAGTTCTTCTTCTATTTTCTTTAGGTGCTGTTTCTGTGCTTTCATCACTCCGTTGTTCGAGAGTGTTACTTCCAGGATTCCTTGAAGTGCCTTCTGGAGTAGCAAGATTAGTTCTATCAGTGAAGATGTAGGGGTTTCAGATATCACCGACTCCTGTCTTTTGTTTCTGACTGTATTTATCTGGTGGCCAGTCCTTATACTCTCTTGAAGTAGTGGTGATTTTTGCATTGTAAAGTGTTGCGGGAATTGATCTGGCGCGCCTCCCCAGACATAACTCTGATTCTGTCCTTCATTTCCCCTATGCCCATCATTCTCTGGTGACACCAATGAAAACATTTTAGGCGAGGATGACAGTCGGGGCGCAGGGATCTGGTGGTTTTGGCTCTGCAGAGTCTGGTTTGTAGCCTTGGGATTGACCCCTTCTTCTTCTGTTTCGAGATTCTCTTCTTCTTGGGGACCTCCCTTATCTGGCCGTCTTTCAATTCCTACTGACATGCCTGGATTTTCGCCAGTCTCTCCATCAATTTCCACTATTTCTCCGTCGATATCCGATGTTATCGCTGGATTTACTGATTTATAGTGTTTCCCTACAAACTCCTTTATGGATTTTGACTCGGCCAGGGACTCTTTCTGTTTCGTCGTCATTTGAATACAGCCTCTTTTTGCCTTTTGGGCGTTCTTCGTTGCCCTTTTAACTTTCCTTTTCTTGCGTTTCCCCTTGCTATTATCCATAGAGGATGCATGGCTTTCCTGGCTCTCTTCCAAGGATTTTGAGCCCTCCAATGATTTACTCCTCCCCGGGTCCTCCACAGAACGTAATTTTGGCCCTCTTTTGGGTGCCATTTCTAGATTTTTAGCCAAAAAGGCTGATGTACTACTGCGGGTGGAATCTCTTATTAATTACTATGTTTTTTTACTCTTAATTCAGAGAAAAGAATGGACAATTTTTCACTTACCTCTGTTTCGCCTATTGCCTACAGCCTGCTTGCCTTGCCACGCTTTGAAGAACTCAGTCGTGTTGATTCTCCAAACTTTTCCGTTGAACTTGGTCTTCTTATGCTGGGAAATTTGGTGCCCTTCTTAGCTCTTCTAGGCCCCTTGTTTCATCAGGGGCCGCCAAATTTTGTGCTGAAGTATCTCCTCTGCTGACGCTGCTGGATTACACTTTTACTAAGTGCCCAGTCGGTGGTATCAGTGCCCCCCCCTATAGATGACATTCCTTGGGGGTGCCACTAGTATTTCGTCAGATATTTCCACTTATTTTGCCCTTATTTTGCACCTGCACGGGTCTCTGCACGGGTCCGCCCTGGTCTGCCGGACTCATACGTTGCTTGCTCCCCTGCGGGCCGGTTCCAGTTACCCGTCACTCGTCTAGTCCAGCCGGGAAACCCTCCGGCTCGCACCGCCCACCGCTCCCCCCGTCTCCCTACCTCGTCTTGCCCCACGGGCGCCGCGTAATCTCGAGGCAGAGGAGGATGTCTTGAGCGCCGCGCTGCCACGTCCGTAGCAGACCTCAACCTCGGGTCCTCGGACGTGGACTTACCCCGGACGTTCTCACGGTCCTCTTCACGCTCCTGCTCTACTCCGCTCACTCTCCGACTCCCGTTCGACTCTCGCTCGTCGATCGATGGGCTTGGTCTGGCGAGGCGTGGCTAGGCGCTGCTAGGCTAGGCTAGGCTAACAGAGTTAGAAAACAGCACAGCAAGGTAGGTAAGCCAAGATGCATTGAATGGAGAGAGATGGCAGAGGTGTGGCAGCCATGTTGTGTTTTAATTGCTTCTTTCTGTCCTGCCTCAGCCATTATTGACGAGATGCCATTACCTCCTAGCTGGAGAAAGCCGAAGGGCTCCTTAATAGTCCCCTCTGGGTATGGGCAGCCCGCGGAGAGGAGGAGGATGTCTAAGCACTATAGGTAAGCATGAGGATCACTGCTAAATTCACCTCCCAAAAGAGACACTCAATCCCTAAATCTGGGCTTTAGCCCTCATTAAATTCAGTGTGTGTAGCTGGGATCCTATACTCAGGAGTGTCCACTTCATGGAAACAATAACCCCTTGTGCAGCCAGCCACATCAGAAAATGCAACTTATAATTACTGTTTTCAGCTTGGATATACAATCTAAACATTCTCCCTTGCTTCTGCAGAAATATCTCACTGTGAAACTTCAGATAGGCAGTGAGACCCACAGAAAGGCATTCAGCTCCTGGTATTATTAAAAAGTACCTGCATAACATGTGAACAGTGGATATCGACCGTCATTATAGAGAAAGTATCATAATGAAGGCATGTTTGATTTCTTATCCATCACTAGAGCAAGATGTCAGGTTTGTTGTGCATTTGAGTACACTGGACAACAAGTAAAACCTTAAATTTGAGTCTTTAGTAAGTGCAGGAAGGGTGATAGAAAAATTACATCGTTTGATAGTAACAGACAAGCAAATGTACCTACTACAGGCTAACATTTACAGTGATATTGCAGTAGTGTTTCAATCAATCAATCAATCATTAATCTTATTAAGCGCAACTACTCCCCCGTGAGGATCTCAAGGCACTGAGTGTATGCGGTACAGTCAAAGATAGACGTCTTTAGGTCCTTCCTGAATTGCAGCAGCGATGGTGAATGCCTGAGGTGCAGAAGCAGGGAGTTTCATGTCTTTGCAGTGAAGTAGGAGAAGGATCTTCCTTAAGCTGTGGTCTTGCAGATTGGTGGGGTGGTGGCCAGGGCCAGTTGGGCGGAGCGGTGATGTCTGGTTTGGAGTGTCGTACTTTCTGTTTTCCCCTCTTTGAGTTAGCCTTATATTTAGTACACTTGTCAGATTCTCACTACATATATTAATGTTCTGCAGATTCCCCTGACGAAGGGCATTGTTGTTAGCCATAAATGCATTGGGACTATTAATCATTCATCTGATGCTGACGCTAAGCACACCATCTTGATTTTGTAATCTGCTCCATCAGTTTTTCAAGAATAAACGACTTACTGCTATCTATGATTTGAAGACTGGAGGATTACTTTTCTTATGATTCATTTGTGTATTCACTTGTGGACTATTGAATAACTTGTCAATGAGTAATCAGATTTTTCCTTTGATGTGTTTAGATTTTGTACACTTGTTTCAAGTGACACCCTTGTAGTGCATTGGGCATTCCCAGAGAGAGATCTGGGATCCCTTTTTCTTAGTTTGAAACAAAGGCTTGCAGGGCATTTAGCCTGGTGCACACACAATTGTAATAATTTTGGTACTTATAAAGGTTGAATTGTGAATTATATTGAAACTAGATCACTGAGTGCATTACAGCTGCATATTGTTCACTTTCTAAAAGTGATATTTTAAAACACACATAGGTGTTTTCTTAGATTTTGAGTGCAGAGAGCCCAAAATCCAAATATCAAGCTGTGCCCAATTGAAGGTTACACTTGCAAAATAATGTGACGCAGCTCCAATGATAACCTATAGGAGAGCTATTCCTTGCAATGGTGAAAAACGAAATTGGCAGTATTTCAGGACATGTAAAACACACCAGCACACGTCAGACCTTTCACATACACTGCACCACGCACATGGGGGTACCTTGGACCTACCTTAGGGGTGACGGTCATTTAAGAAAAGAGAAGGTTAGGGCCTGGTAAGTGCACTTGCCAGGTCGACATGACAGTAAACGCTGCGCACACAGACACTGCAGTGGCACGTCTAAGACACATTTGAAAGGCTACTTATGTGGTGGCGCAATCAGTGCTGCAGGCCCACTTGTAGCATTTGATTTACAGGTCCTGTGCACGTTACTAGGAACATACTAGTATATCAAATATGCCAATCATGGATAACCAATCATAATCACATGGACACAGGGAGCACTTGCACTTTGGCACTGATCAGCAGTGCACCAAAACCAGCATAAACGAAATCCAGCGCACAGTCCAAAATACAGGAGGTTCAAGCAAAAAGACTGGGGAAACCACGTCTAGGATGCCAGGTCTCACACACACCCAGAGCTAGCAGGGGCCGTGTTGGTGCCCCCATATTCTGGCTCTCAATCACACATTTCATGGTGGGTTCACCAGCAATTAAAATGGGCTGGGGAAAGGCAATATGGAATATGCTCAGCGGTGCGGATGCAGTGCCGCCAGCATATTCCTGACTCTAACTGATGTGCCACAGCTGCCTGATCCTGGCAGAGGCAGCAGTCCTGTGGAGGTCTGACCGCCACACTCAAAATACATCAGGCAGACCCCCAGTGTGACTGATGTCGGACAGCCACCATGAGCAAGACAGTCCTATGGATAGCCGTACTCGTAATCAGGCCCAAGTGCTATTGAAAACAACTGAGGGACAGGTGAAGAGGAGAAAAGGTGAGAGAAGGGGATGTGGTATTGAGACTGGCAGATACGAAACACACAGAAATGGAGTAGCCAGAAAATTCAAATTCTCCCCACTTTCAACCCAAGCTCTGATAGCACATTGCAAGCGTAACAAGTGAGGTGATCCTTTCTATTTACTCATCCATCCATGCAGCCAAAAATCCATCCATTCCGTTTAAAACTCAAGAGGTGCCTAACACCGCCTGTCGAGTGCACGCAGCCTAGTTACGTGCAGAGTGCAATGCATAAATGATGGATGGAGGCACAGGTGTTCATATTGCGGTGTCCGACAGGTAACTGCCCTAACAGCCCCGCCCTCAGCCTTTCATGTAGCGTTGCAAGCTGTGCACGGAGGAGACTACGCAGACTCACGCCTGCAGGAAGTTTCACATCACCTCCCTTCCGTACCTAGGGGCCGATTATGATTGTGGTTTTTCCGCATCCTCCGGGCCAGCGGAAGCCACCGCCGGCCCGGAGGATGGGTAAAAACCGCTGCGGAGCCTCCAAAGACCCACCGCCAAATTAGGATGGCTGGTGGGTCTGGAATTCCGTCCGCAACTTTTCCGCCGCGGTCGCCTTCCGACCGCGGCGGAAAAGCTCTAACATGGCTGGCGGTGTCTATCAGACATCGCCAGACATATTAGGATGGTGGTGAGTACATGTTTTTCCGCGGCGGCTTTTCCGCCGTGGAAAAGCATACGGACTTTCACTTTGAGGGCCCGTTGCGGGCCCCCTGGGTGAAAGAGGGGTGGGGGGTGCACATGGGGGGTACCATAGTGCCTGCTGCTTTGTGCATGCAAATGCGATGCATGCATTTTTAACCTTGCGGCGGGTGCAGCTTGAAGCTGCATCCGCCGCAATGTTAAAGATAGAGGATGTGACCGCCACCCTGGCGGTCACATCCTAATCTGCTCGGAGGGAACGCCGCACCCCCTGTGGACGTTCCCTCCTCCTCAGGGGTCGCGGACGGACCCAAGTCCGTCCGCGATCCTAATCAGCCCCCTAGTTTGGTCGATATTACATCCCTCCTTACCTTCAACTGAAAGACAAACTTTTCTGTTTTCAAAACAATAACTTATTGACTTGTCTTTCAGCCAGACAGACGGCTCTGGGTTGTGCCACAGATGGTACTATGTAAAGTCACTCCTGCCACTGGGGTCTCGACGGCTATGAATGCTTGTGAAGGTCTCTGGTTGCCTTGTGGGGGACACAAGTGATAGTACCTGTAACGTGTCTGTAGGGCTCGAATCAACACTAACCCCTGGTGGTCCTACGTTTGTTGCTGGTGGGGTCTCATCCATACAGTTGTTCGGCGTTTCGGCTTTGGGGTTTTCCGGGCCCACCTAACTGTGCACCCTGGTGAGTTTAAAAAATGAGATGTCGCGGATGACTTTTTCATCATCCTGTCGGACTATGTGTTATGACCCACGGTTGTTGCTCAAAGGGGGGTCGGACTTTGCTGCCCAGGGGCCTGCCTTTCAGTAACACCAGAACACTGTGGCAGAGATTCGACTGCCAGGCTCCACTTTGAATGGTTGCCTTGTAGTTGGTGTTTCTTCTCCTTTTTAGTGTAAGAGCATTGTTAATGGGGGGGTAGCTTCCACTGCAGGTGGTGTGGGGTGGTGTCAGATATTATCTGCTTTATGCTGTTGTGCTCTGGGGTCGGCGCTGTGGTGGAATGTGAGGTTTGCAATATACCCACAGTAACGCATAGACCGCCCATTCCAGTTGTTGCTGTTTGGCATGTGCAATGCTGATCACTCTGTTACGTGTGCACCTGAAGCACTCAGTCTTCTCATTAGCTTGAGGGCACTTGTTTGTGTCTGATGCCTAACGACTGAATGTATGTTGGTAGGGCTGATCCTTGCCAGTCCGCAGCTCTTGCAGGAGCCATTGCATGACGATCATCTTTTCACGCTTTGGAATCACCTCCATTGCCACATGAGATGTTACCAACTCTACCTCTGTTTTTTAGTATAGCCATCGATCAAGACTAGAGTATATCGCTGATCAGGAAGGAACTCATAGTCCAGACTTGCACACACCCATGGTTGCCTTACTCCGTGATCACTGGAGGTAGTGCATCTGGCGGGCCCGTGACAGGACCAGACTGTGGTATTGACCATCACATTTTGAGAGAGCTCCACTTCCCTGACTGAATTGCCACTAAAGCTAGTTGTAGACACTTGCACTGTTCCGTTTGACTGTGGATGGTGTCCAGAGACAAAGCCTGTGGCTTGAACTTTTCCATTATGGGTTTTAAGTACTCCTCCACGTTTTCCACGTCCTCTCTTTCTATTTGTATTGCCTCTTGGGGTGGTGTGCATCTAGTCGGCTGTCTTGTTGGCACCCCGCCAGTATTCCACTTGGCAGTCATAATCTTGCAGTTGAGCATGCTCTTCTCAATTCTGGGCAGTGGTTTGGATGCTGAACCCATAAATAATGGGATAAGTTGCTTGTGATCTGTGGTCAACATGAAGAGGTGCCCATAGATAAAAGTGTCTGAATGCCTAGTGAAAGGAAATGGCGTCCCTTTCTATCTGTGAGGTACTCTGCTCCGTAGGGGTGAGTGATGGACTGGCATAAGCTTCTGGCACCCAGTCCTCTTCAGCTTGTTCCTGGGTGAGTACGACCCCCTGCTCTTTGAGGAATGGGTCAACTGCAATGGTAGTTGGTTTGGAGAATCACTGACAGAATATCAACATCAAAAATATTGATGTCAAAAATATCGGAGGTGAAATATCGTTGTCGAGAACATCGAAGTCCTATCTACAATATGGTAAGTACAAAAATATTGGAAAAAAAATATCGCTATAAATATCGTTAAAAATATCTTTTTTTTAAGAGTTTAAAAATAATGTAAAATAAAGTAAATAATAACTCATATATTTAAAATAAACATAGTTAAAAATGTGTTTAAAATTATAAGTACTACATCAATGTAAAAAATATGTAAACATATACATACAAAATATAATATATATATACTCACTTAATAATATTTACAAATAATTATTGTAATAACTTATAAATTGTTGAAAAACATTTTATAAATTATAAATACATACATACACATACAACAATAACAAAAATACACATATAGAAATATATATAACAAATTAATTAAAAAAAATATATATATATATATATATATATATATTCTACATTAACTAGAACAGTTAACATTGTATAACATAGAGGTAAAAAGTACTATTCCCACTCCAGAGAGTGCAAAAGTCGGGAAAGTGGTGAATAGCATAGGGGTAAAAATTACTATTCCAACTCCAGAGAGTGCAACAGTAGGGAAACTGTTGTATAACGTAGGGGTGAAAATTACTATTCCAACTCCAGAGAGTGCTACTACAGTAGGGAAAGTGTTGGATAACATAGGGGTAAACATTACTATTCCAACTCCAAAGAGTGTAACTGTAGGGAAAGTGTCGGATAGCATAGGGGTAAAAATTAGTATTCCAACTCCAGAGAGAGCAACAGTAGGGAAATTGTTGGTTAGCTTAGGGGTAAGCATTCTACATTAACTAAAACAGTAAATATTGGATAGCATAGGGGTAAAAAGTACTATTCCCACTCCAGAGAGTGCAAAAGTCAGGAAAGTGTTGGATAGCGTAGGGGTCAAAATTACTATTCCAACTCCAGAGAGTGCAACAGTAGGGAATGTGTTGGAAAATGTAGAGGTGAAAATGACTATTCCAACTCCAGAGAGTGCTACTACAGTAGGGAAAGTGTTGGATAGCATAGGGGTAAAAATTACTATTCCAACTCCAGAGAGTGCAACAGCAGGGAAAGTGTTGGATAGCGTAGGGGTAATAATTACTATTCCCACTCCAGAGAGTGCAACAATCGGGAAAGTGACGGATACCGTAGGGGTAAAAATTACTATTCCAACTCCAGAGAGTGCAACAGTAGGGAAAGTGTTGGATAACGTAGGGGTGAAAATTACTATTTCAACTCCAGAGAGTGCTACTACAGTAGGGAAGTGTTGGATAGCATAAGGGTAAAAATTACTATTCCAACTCCAAAGAGAGTAACAGTAGGGAAAGTGTTGGATAGCGTAGGGGTAAAAATTACTATTCCCACTCCAGAGAGTGCAACAGTCGGGTAAGTGTTGTATAGCGTAGGGGTAAAAATTACTATTCCAACTCCAGAGAGTGCAACAGTAGGGAAAGTGTTGGTTAGCATAGGGGTACAAATTCTACATTAACTAAAACAGTAAATATTGGATAGCATAGGGGTAAAAAGTACTATTCCCACTCCAGAGAGTGCAAAAGTCGGGAAAGTGTTGGATAGCGTAGGGTCAAAATTATTATTCCAATTCCAGAGAGTGCAACGGTAGGGAAAGCGTTGGATAACGTAGGGGTAGAAATTACTATTCCAACTCCAGAGAGGGCTACTACAGTAGGGAAAGTGTTGGATAGCATAGGCGTAAAAATTACTATTCCAACTCCGGAGAGTGGAACAGTAGGGAAAGTGTTGGATAGCGTAGGGGTAAAAATTACTATTCCCACTCCAGAGAGTGCAACAGTCAGTAAAAATGTGTTGAATAGCGTAGGGGTAAAAATTACTATTCCAACTCCAGAGAGTGCAACAGTAGGGAAAGTGTTGGATAACGTAGGGGTGAAAATTACTATTCCAACTCCAGAGAGTGCAACAGTAGGGAAAGTGTTGGTTAGCGTAGGGGTAAAACTTACTCCAGAGAGTGCAACAGAAGGGAAAGTGTTGGATAGCATAGGGGTAAAAAATACTATGCCAACTCCAGAGAGTGTAACAGTAGGGAAAGTGTTGGATAGCGTAGGGGTAAAAATTACTATTCCCAGTCCAGAGAGTGCAACAGTAGGGACATTTTTGGATAACGTAGAGATAGAAATTACTATTCCCACTCCACAGAGTGCAACAGTAGGGAAAGTGTTGGATAGCATAGGGGTAAAAATAACTTACAAATTATTAAAATAATGTTTTTAAATAAATAATAATTTAATTATTAAATAGCAATAAATTAATTAACAATACCAATAAATAATGAATACAAATATTTACCAATTAAGTTATTTAACAATTAAATGTATGATAAATACTAATAAATATGAATTATTAAAAAGTAATTACCATCTTATAATTAAATAACAAATAATTCATTCTCAATACCAAAAAACAAAAATTATTAAAAAGTATTTTGCAATTAATAATTAATTACCAATACATTATTGATCAATACCAATAAATACCAATTCATAAAAATGAATTACCAATTATTAATTAATGAACAATAAATCAAGTTTCCGAGCATAACAATATTAATTATTAAAAATGTTTTACCAATTAATAATTACTTAACAATAAATTAATTATCAAAACCCAACAATAAAATAAATAATTACTTAATTAGAAGTAAATTACTTCCCACCCTATTCCCCTATAAACTCACAACACCCTTCAATAATAAATGAATACACTTAATATAATTACAATTAATCAATTAATAAAAATAAATTACCAATTAATAATTATTTAACATAAAATTAATTATCAATACCAATAAATAAAAATAAATAATTACTTAGTTACAGTTAAATTACTTCCCACCCTATTCCCCTATAAACCCACAATCTGCTACAGAACTAAAACGCAAAATGTACTAAAAAATAATGACTAATTCCTCTATTTTACTATAAGTAAATAACTAACCACCCTATTACCTATAAACCCACAACCTGCTACAGTACTAAAATGCATAATTTACTTTTTTTTAAATTGCTCACTTCAAAAAATGTATACATATATTCTAAAACTAGTACAATAATTAACAAAAAATATAAACACAAACATATAAAATACATAATAAAATACATAACACTAAAATAAATATCGATGTTAGTAACATTGATATTTTTGCTATCGATATTACTAACTTCGATATTAACAAAAACGTTGTTTCTTACCTTCAAGTCGATATTCTCGAAGTTTGGGAGCCAGGTTCGAATCAACATCCTTTGATTCTGGGCATATCACTTAACCTCCCTGTGTGTTCAACTGTTACGCAACTGGTCCACATGTAAAGCGCTCTGATACATTCTGGTCTAGTTCACACTATATAAACCCCCCTCATACCCAAAGAGGTCCATTGTGCTCTACTGAGTCTCCTGTGAGGTCATCGATGGTGGGGGGTCAGGTGACGCTCTCTCTCTATATTGCAATGTTAGGGAGCCTCATGTGCACGCAGATGCAGATCTCTCCAGGCTGCTTTTGTTTTTTTGCAACTACGTTGGGTGACACCCATGGTGGTGGGCCCATGACCTACTCAATGCCTCAAGTGTGTTCGGGCTTGTCAAGTTCCATCTGAACTTTGGGTCTCAGATGAAACATTATGCACCGGTTGAATCGGTTTGTTGATGTGCAGCTGCACGACCTAGTCCTTCAAGCAGCTAATGCCATTGTACAGATCTTAAAATTCAGCAAGGATGGGTGAGAGTTCGCCAGCTTGTACTCGGAAGGAAAACTTGATAAAACATAGGGTCTCTGCTGTGTAGCAACGGATGAGCATCTCTTGGCCCACTATTGCCACATAAATGTTGGTGTCAACACACGTATTCCCATTGTGCTTGTCCATATGCAAAAACTCTGACCTTCACTTTGAATAGCATGGGGTCTCCCCATGACCTGATATATGTCTTCCGACATCATGTTTATGGATGCTCCTGTGTCTATGCTTGCAGTGGTCGATTGGTTGCAGTAATCGTGTGTTGGCCAACACAGAGCTGACATTGGGGAAGCGGCCTGTGGGTGGCAGTGTTATTGCCAACAGTAAATACTGAGTGCACAGCATATTCGTTGATGTCGACGTCATCCATGCCTTCCACCACTCCTTCCGCTTCCGGAATGGCGTGGATGGTTTCTTTCCCAGTCCTGTGTTTCAATGACCTACACACCTTCGCAAAGTGATTAAATGTGCCACATGTGGTGCACTACTGTCCCCTGGCTGGGCAGTCTCACAGCCTGTGCAACGGTTCTGCACAATATCCACATGTTCTTTTGGCATTGGTCAGTCACTTTGTGACAATGCCACGCTGCAGTTGCATGGCATTGACTGGTTCTACATTGATTGCCCTATGTAGTACAGCTTTCATATGTGACACACAAACTTTCAGCAGCTCCTTTGACCTGCCAATTGTGAGCATTTCTCAAAGGGAATTTCCTGACTCCTGCAATATGGTTTCTTGCAGCTTGGAGGAGATGCAGCCCTTTTTTATCTTGCCTCTGATCACGAGTTGTTCATCATGAAAGCCGCAGTACTAGTGGGCTCTTTGAGTCTGCCATTGAAGCCATCACGCAACTCTTCAGACTCTTGGTGGGCTTGCCTGAATGTGAATTGCTCATTATCCCTGTTGCCCATTGGCTCAAAGTGTGCATTTAGGGCTGTGACAAGTGTGACATATGTTCTTGTTGTGGCCTCCATGAGGTTCTTGTATACTCTATTTATTTCCTTACCCCTTATGTGAAGCTGTAGGGCTGAACATTGTGCCACAAGGAGAGGCGAAAGGAAAGGAAAGGTGTTGGGGCAGGAGAGGTGGCCGGGCAGGAGAAGTGATGGGGCAGAAGAAGTGACTAGCCAGGAGCGGTGATTAGGCATGAGCAGGAGTGGTAACCGGTCAGGAGCAGTGAACGGACAGTAGCAGTGAACGGATAGGAGCAGTAAATGGGGCAGGAGAAGTGATGGGACAGGAGAGGTGATGGGGCAGGAGTGGTGATCGGGCATGAGAAGGAGTGCTGACCGGACGGGAACAGTGAACGGACAGGAGAAGTGAACAGGCAGGAGTAGTGATGGGGCAGAAAAAGTGATTGGGCAGGAGCAGTGACGAGACAGGAGAGGCAACAGGAAAGGAGAGGTGACTAGGCAGGAGAGGTGCCCCAGCGGGAGAAGTGACAGGCAGGAGTAGTGACAGGTAGGAGAGGTGACAGGCAGGAGAAGTGACATTCAGGAGATGTGATGGGCAGAAGAGGTGATGGGGCAAGAGAGGTAGGGGGCAGGAGAGGTAACGGGCAGGAGAAGTGACGAAGCAGGAAAAGTGACAGGGTAGGAGCACTGATTAGGTATGAGCGGGAGCGGTAACTGGACAGGAGAGGTGAATGAACAGGAGCAGTGAACGGAGCAGGAGAAGTGATGGGGCAGGAGAAGTGACGGGACAGGAGAAGTTACAGGGCAGGAGAAGTGAGAGCCCAGGAGAAATGACGGGGCAGGAGAAGTGATGGGGCAAGCGAAGTGATGGGACAGGAGAGGTGACAGAGAAGAAGAGGTGACACGGATGGAGAGGTGATGGGGCAGGAGAGGTGACCAGGCAGGAGAATCAGCGGGCATTATAAGTGACGGGTAGGAGAAGTGAAAGGGCAGGAGTGGTGATGGGGCAGGAGAAGTGACAGGGTAGGAGAAGTGACGGCAGGAGCAGTGATTACACATGAGCAGGAGCAGTGAACGGACAGGAGTGGTGAACGGACAGGAGCGTTGAATGGACAGGAGCAGTGAATGGGGCAGGAGAAGTGACGAACCATCAGAAGTGATGGGCAGGAGAAGTGACAGGGCAGGAGAAGTGAGGGGGCAGGAGTGAGGGGCAGGGGAAGTGACGAGGTATGAGCGGTGATCGAGCATGAGCAGGAGTGCTGACTGGACAAGAGGAGTGAACGGGCAGGAGCAGTGAACAGCCAGGAGCAGTGACGGGGCAGGAGAAGTGATGGAACAGGAGAAGTGATGGGGCAGGAGAAGTGATTAGGCATGCACAGGATTGGTGAACGGGTAGGAGCAGTGAACTGAACGAGTAGGAGCATTGAACTGAACGGGTAGGAGCAGTGAACTGGCAGGAACAGTGAATGGTCAGGAGCAGTGACGGGGCAAGGACATGACAGGGATGGAGCGGCAACATGGTAGGAGAAGTGCCCGGGCAGGTGAAAGTGACAGGGCAGGAGAAGTGACTTGTACGTATGTTCCTTGCAAATTTATTTAAACACTAGTGAATGACATCCACTGATGTGTCTGCATAGCATACCTTTTGTCCCTAATTTTTTTTCTGCACATTGACCCTTTGTCCTGAATTTTTACACTCACCATCCTGAATTTGCACCCATGCTAGTTGGACACCCTAGCTGCGCAGTCTCCACATCGTCGCCGGTGAAAACTGGGTGGCTGCCAAGTACCGGCCGTCGTGTGTACGTGACCGGGTTGCGTGCAGCTTGTTCTGTATAAATGATGGCCGGAGGCACAGGTGTTCCGTTTGCGGCATACGATGGGTGACGGCCATAACAGCCCTGCCCTTGGCCTTTTATTTAGTGCTGCATGAGTGGGAGAGACCAGGCAGACTCGCATCTGCAGGGGTTTTCACCCCGTCTCCCCTACGTACATAGTAAGGCGATATTACTTGCAGTCGGGGTTAGACTGACGTGATAAAAACATACAAGGCAATGCAGCGTGTGACGTACCATAATGGTGCGTACTGGGGGGACAGATTTACAATAACTGGCGTATCCCTGCATATCAGCAGGGATGCGCCAGTTAATGTACGCCATGGCTCTGCCACCATGGAGGCGCCGCATTTACAATACGGCGCACCATGGGGAAAAAACGGCACAGATGCGTGATGCATCTGTACCGTAAAAGCGGCACATTGCTTGAGTTGCGACGCAGCTACAGCAATGCTCTGGGGGCCCTATTGTTACAATGCTGCGTCAATCCTTACGCCTCCTACAAGCAGGCGCAGGGTTTTGACGCAGCATGGGCACAAAAATGACTAAGTGAAATCTTGAAGATTTCACTCAGCCACTTTTAGGAAGCGTTCCTGCGCCGGAACGCCCACCCCCCCTGCGCAGGAAAGCCTCCTTCTGGCGCAGGGCTTTACAACGTGACGCATCTCCCAGATGTGGCACGTTGTAAGTACCCCGCTCCATGGCGCATCTTTTGTGCCGCCGCTGCATCACAAAAGTGATGCAAAGGCAGCGTAAAAGGGGCGCAAGGGGTTTGTAAATCCGCCCCATGGTTCCTATGGTCCGAAGCCTTTCTCCTCTGTATCGAATGCAGTTATTAGGCCCGGCCCGTCCCTATTGCAAAAGGAAATTGTTTCCTTTGCATTTATTTACAGTCATAATTACAACACTTCCATTTACTTACTGCTGGCCCTGCAGAGGAAGTCAGGAAAACAAATGATGTTTAAATAAACTGTGTGGGACAATCAAATCTCATATTCAATGATTACTGATTTCTAGTGGGTCAGGTGATGTGCTTCACGGCAACTATTGCTTTTTGGCTGCGTTTCTTGCTTTCCTTTTCAGCAGCCTGTGCAATTATAGGATTTTGGGACCTGTTCTTTTTGCTTCTACTAATCTATTTCTTTAATTGATATTGATTTTTGCAAAAGTAAATTGTTTTTAAAGCATCAGGACAATGCAAATTGAAAATTGTAAATTGCCTGTTTTTGGGGTCGATGCATCCCCGTCTGATGTTAATGTAAGTCACTTTCCATTTTTTTCATATTCAATACTCGCAACTCTAGCTAGGCAATTTAGTGGAAATTATAGGGTGTGTGCACTTTTTTTCTTCAACCGGTTTGCTTTTTTAAATATGGTTTCCAACAAATGTATTTTGATTAATTTATATTTTTGTTGTTTTGCACTGTAGAAGAAGCAGTGCTTGTAAAATGACTGCTTACAATAAGGGCGTCATCTAGTGAGGGCGTAAGGTGGTAACATTCGACTTAAATATGCTGTAAAATATTCCTGTGCATTTAACACAATCTTGCCATTTAGAGTAAACTGCAATTAGCGCGTTGTAAATGTGATAAAATAATTTAATTTCATAGGGAATACCAGCCAGTTTGAACTGCAAAAACTCTGGTATTAAATTCGCACCTTTAAATGCAGGAAATATTCTCCATGCTAAACCACATTTAATGCTAAATTTGCGGTAATATTGTAGATGCCAGATGCATTAATGCAATTACTGAAGCATGGTATTAAAACAAAATGTTTGCTTACTCTAAACGGCCAGCGTAGCAGAAAAACGGATTTTATCTGACCTCTTCGAGGCATAATGTAAAGTATTTTTAAACCAAAAGAGTTAATCATACAATAGATAATTGCTATACTGGTATACAGTGACCGTCAATTATTGCTGGGTTGTTCCAGTCTCATTAAGGCAGTTTTTGACTCAGAGTGTGAGCCAGACACGAATCTCATTGGTCAGTGGGCCTAAAAGGAACAGGGATTGGAATCCGGCGTTGCACAAGATGGTTTCGGGGTGACTAGCAATTTATGATTGATGAAATGTGAATTCCTTTTGGGTGCTGTAAAGGGCAATACATCAAAAACTATTGCATTACATTTCCTAATAGGAGCCGAATCCTATTTTTATTGGTATCCATGTTGGCTTCTCTTCTGCTTTCCACATGTTGCCTAAAACACTATCGCCTGGCTGCTCAGCCATCCCTGGCAATACATTCACCTGGTCCATCTCCCATTGCTGATATTTTGAAATGATCATCAACAAGCAACTCGTGACTCAGCTGGAGCAGAACCAGCAACTAGGCACCTCCAAATTCGGCTTCTGCAGCAATCACAGACCAAAACCACTGTGATCTCAGAAACCAAAGACATCTGAACTAGTGGTTAATTTGAAAAAAAAAACAAGTACCGGAGCTTTCGCCCGGAGGCAGCTTGCACCAGCCCATTTCTCCTGTTAGAGCTGCCTAAAATAGAGCCAATTACTAACCTTGAACGAGAGGAGAGGATATGGCGTAATAGCCAAAGTTGCGGACTTCAGAGCTGGGGAATTAGGCTCGAATCTCAGCATTGGCTCAACATCCTGTGATTCTCTGTGAATCACTTAATCTCACCATGCCTACCAAAAATGTATGTGTTCTTAACTGGTGATCAGTATAAGCGCCGGTGTTGATAATTAAGTGCCAGTGCTGAGCACCGGAAATCATTGGCTCAAATTAAGCACTGATCTGAACCCTCCTCAACCAAGGAGAAACATCAGCTCTGAGCCTCCTCGACCTCTCGCCAGCCTTTGACACTGTATCCCACCACACACTGATCGAAAGATTCTACCACATCGGCATCCAAAGGGACGCACTGAGATAGATCACATGCTTCCTAAATGGGAGAACCCAGAGGATCGAATTCCCACCTTTCACCTCTGAACCCAGGAGGTAATTTGCGGTGTCACCAGGCTCATACCCCAGCCCAAAGATCTTCAACGCATATATGACACCTCTAGCTAGCAACATCAGATACCACGGTCTCAACACAATTTCATACGCAGACAACACCCAACTCATCATCTCACTCAGCGAAGACCCACCACCACCAGAACTAACTCCTACAGATACATGAGAAGTGTCACCAACTGGAAGAAGAACAACTGCCAGCAGCTGAACACAGACAAGAGAGAAGCACTGATCTTCTGCAACAGCGCAATACATAGAACAACTCCTGGGGGACATCAGCGCTAGGATTTACACCCACTTCCGCCGACAATGCCAGAAACCTCAGAATTTTCATTGAGAAGAAGCTCACCATGAAATCACAGAACAACCCCATCCCCTCCACCTGCTTTGTCACTGTGCATTCCATATAAATTCTGCAAGTGCCCCCCACAGATGAGACGCACCGTGACACAGACCCGCATCACCACCCAAATGGACTATGGTAACACCCTCTAGGTAGGAATCGATGCCCACCTCCTACAGAGAACTTACACCATAGAGAACACATCAGCCAGACACATTCTCGGCCTTTCCCGGTGAGCCCACATTTTTTAAAAACATTTTTTACTGATTTACAAAACCATCGGCACCTTTGGGCCATATCAAATTGCACACTTAAAAGGATCAGTACATACCTGCTTTGCCTCTCACAAATCCCCCCTAAATACCCTGGTCTCCCCCTCCTTTCTCAAGTCATGCACTCACATTGGCACAATAAGCCGATTCTTTGAGTGAGAAGTATCCTATGTAACAAGGTATAGGGAGGAGATGGTGGCAGATTATGCCATGGGGTTAACTGTATGGGGCATAATTTAGTAAGAAGGATCGCACACAAATTTCCTCTTATCAGGGGGTCAGAGCTTTCAAGCTGTCAGGGGATGCCACTCGGGACGTGGGATCCGGGTCCTTCAAACAATCCACCAGTTCCTCCCAGACCCTGCCCAGTACAAGTGAGCCCTGCCCTCATCTGTCTTCTAGGAGCAGGACCTTTCCCTCATAGCTTGCCCACTTCTAAAGTTCCCTACGCTAAAATGTGGCCTGGGGTGCCCTTGTAGCTTTCAAAATCCTTGTGATTTCTCTCTTTGCTAGGATGAAGGCAAAGTCTTGAAACCTTCTATTTACTTTGGTCTTAATGGTGTGCAGAAACTGAAAAGACTGGAGGTACACAAAGTGTGGAGAAGAAGTAGGTTTATTGGTATAATCAACCCCTTCTGGCATCAAGGACCAACTCCTCCAGCAACCAAGTAAGATCTGTCTGCCACCTGGATTCTACATTCCAGAATCCAGTAAGCAGGCTATGAGACATTAGCATTTAAAGGAACAGGTAACATTAATAAAATACAACATATCTCCCTTCCTAAATGACTAAAAACAAAAGGTAAACAAAAAAAAAGAAAGAATCCCAAATGACTAAAAACTCAAGCTAGTAAAAACAAAATAAGATGGAAATGAATTTAAGGTGACAATAAATTTGAATATACTTCTGATAAAATACATATCAAAAGGTTAAATACATTTATAGTTTATATGCACTCATAATCCTTCATCCAAACCGGCTTAGATTTAGGACGAACACATCTCCTCTTCACACCTGAAATTGAATCCGAAGATTTTGCAGAATCAATTGCTAAATTGATACATTCTTGACTAGCAAGGAGCTTACACTCCAATTCATTGCATTTCGTTACACTCCTTATGTTCCATTTTTTCCCATCATCAAGTTTGACTATATTTCCAATAGTATAAATAATCTGTTTAGGTTTGGACCACTTGGAAGAACCAGGTTTCCTGTTCTCCATACGTTGCGTGCGTACCCAATCACCACATTTAAAAGGTTTCAATGACGTCTTCACTCTAACATTGTGTTCACGAACATACTTTTCTTGATACCCTTGCACTTTATCTGATAACTTTGTGTCATCCTTGAGAGTTACGTTATCTTTCTTAAACATCCAATTGGGTTTGACTTTGGAACCTGCCTCACGTCCTTTTAAAAGGACAAAAGGAGATATTCCAGTAGCAGTGTGTGGAGTGTTCCTATAAGACCATAACATGTTTTTGATGGCTTCTTTGCAGTTGTCACCATTGTTGTTAGCAAGTTGAATACATTCCTTCAAAACACGATTAAACCTTTCTACTAATCCATTTTCCCTTGGGTTATAGACTGAAGTAGTGTTATGTTTAATGCCAACCATTTTGTGATAACCAGCAAATTCACCTGCCACAAATTGCGGACCATTATCAGACAGAATTATACTAGGATATCCTTCTCTACGAAAAATTTCTTCACAAAAATCAATAATGTTGGAAGTCTTAATGTCTTTTACAAAAGCTACTTCAGGCCATTTGGAATGGAAATCCACCAAAACTATGGCATATCTGTCTTCAATCCCCTTCACATGAAAAGGACCACATATGTCCATGGCAACCTTGTCCCACGGTTTGTCAGGAAAAGATGTTGCAGAAATAGTGGTTTCTTGTGATTTGTGAGACTTATCACTACACATGCATGCCACACAATTCCTAACACATCTTTCTATATCCTTGTCCATGCCTATCCACCAAAAATCATTCCTAGCCCTCCTTTTCATGCTAGTCATGCCACTATGCCCTTCATGTAATAAATGTAACATCTTCTCCTTAAGGGAAGAAGGCACTACCAATCTGTCACCTCTCCTAAGAATACCTCCAACCATTGATAACTCTCCCCATACCATCTTGTAATCAGCCAAATCCGTCTTGTTTAAAGTGGATGGATCTACACCTTCCTGTAACTTTTTGATAATATGCTGTAAAATGTCATCCCTAGCGACAGCTTCTATCCACTCCTGCTCTTTCACAGCATTGTTGCATGAATCCTCAATGTTGGCAATTAACCACTCATCCTTGTTATCATCTACACTGTCAGCATCACTATCCAATGGAAGACGCGATAGACAGTCAGCATTGATGTTCTTGTGACCTGGTACATACTTTAGCTTGAAATTATATTCTTGCAGTCTGTAAGACCATTTCGCTATTCTGGGTGTGGCTTTTGAAGCACCCTTGGTTGTAAAAATATCAATTAGGGGTTTATGATCAGTCCATAACTCAAATGCTGTACCCCATATAAACGTCTTAAAATGATCTACTCCCCACCAACACGCTAGTGCTTCTTTTTCAATCACTGAATAAGATGGTTCAGCACCTTTAAGGGTGCGAGAAGCAAAAGCGATGATTCTCTCAGTACTCTCACTATCTCTTTGCATAAGAACAGTACCTAAACCATACGCACTTGAATCGACCACAATAATTGAAGTATGACAAGGATCATATGGCTTCAAAGCAACTGCCTTGGTAATATCTTTTTTGATGTTATCAAAAGCTAGTTGACATAACGTAGACCAATTAAATGACACACCCTTTTTCATTAGCAATCTCAATTCATGTACTTTGTCAGTAAAATTAGGGACAAACTTGGAATAATATTCCGCAAGTCACAAAAAGGACCGTAGCTGATCTTTATTAACTGGGAGCGGAGCTTTTTCTATGGCATCCAACAACTTCAATTTTGGCTTGACTCCCTCATTAGATATAGTATGACCCAAATAGTCGATTTGTTTTACCCCAAACTTACATTTTTCACCACACACTGTTAACCCAGCATCCTGAAGTTTACTAAGAACACTATGCAAATTCTTATTATGAGAGCATGAATCATTACCCCAAATCAAAACGTCATCTTGAAAAATTCTCACATGTTTCTCATTTTTTAAGATGTTGCACATAACCCTTTGAAACACAGAAGATGCTGAAGCTAAACCAAACGGCATCCTCAGATACTGGAAAGCACCTTCGGGAGTAATGAAAGATGTTAGATGTTTGGATTCCTCGTATAACTTAATCTGATGATATGCGTTAGACAAATCGATAGAAGAAAAATACATAGCATCCTTTATACTAGATATCATTTCATTGATGTGCGGAAGAGGATAACGGTCAACCCAGATATTGTTGTTCAAATCTCTCAGGTCCACACACATCCTAATTTTTCCATTGGGTTTTCGAGCCAAAACTATAGGACTAAGCCAATTAGAGGCCTCGATAGGCTCAATTATCTTGGCCTCACACAATCTATTTAATTCCTCTTTTAATGGACCTCGCAAAGCAAATGGTACATTCCTCACCTTATGAACAATGGGATTGTTGTCTGACTTAAGGATGATTTTGTGTTCAAACTTTACTAAACACCCAAGATTTTTGCTGAACAGTTTTGGAAATACAGATTCCCATTTTGAGAAGTGCTTGTCCTCAGTTAACAGGACTTGAACTACATAATCTTGGGATAATAACACTTGATCAGGATGGTTGGGGTCTAATATCAAACCCATTTTCTTTGCATCCTTCCACCCCAATAAGGCACGTCCTTGCTCAACTACATATACAGGACTTAAACAAGATCTTCCCTTGAATGTTAACCGTGCATCATAATACCCCATCATAGGTAGCTTTACTCCACAATACCCTTTAAGAGACGCCTTCGAGTAAATTAAAGCTGGCTTACTACCATTTTCCAACATATATTTATCTATGATGGTATATGGTGAACATGAATCTGCCCACAGTGCCATGTCATCATTATTTATCCTCACAATACACTTGGGAGGTTGATAGTCATCTGAAATTTCACACACAGAATCATCTTGTACAACCATCACTTCAATTTCACTATTTACATTATCATCATCTTCACTTTCGTCTTGCCGTTCGATAAAATTAACTGAACGTTTCCAATTACTATCATCACCAGTGCGGCACCACTTGGCAAAATGACCAATCTTCTTGCATTTGCTGCAAGTAACTTTAACAGCAGGACATTTGTTGAAGTCAGCAGTATGTTTTTGACTGCCACATCTGAAACAAATGTGTTTGCTAAAACTACCCTTATTTTTTGAGAAACTAACTTTTGTATCTTTGTTATCAGATCTGAAATCGTTTTTTATTTTGCTGTTGCTTATAACACTAACACTACTGGATTCATTAATATCTTTCTATTGTGAGGAATTTAATTCCTTGACATAATGAGATGTGTTTTCCATTTTTCTAGCAGTATCTAAGGTTTTCTGTAATGAAGGATTTTTAAGTTCAAGTAAACGCTCTTGAATTTTTATGTTTCTAATTCTATTGATAAATTGATCTCGAATTATTTCTTCGTGTAAATCTTTGAATTTGCAGGTTATAGCTAAAGATCTTAAACAAGCTACATATTGTTGGACATTTTCTCCTTGTAATTGTGTTCTGGAGAAAAACTTGTGTCTTTCTACCACTATGCTGGGTTTTTTTTCATAGTTTTCTTCCAAAGCTTTTAAAGCTTCAGAATAAACATCTATGGATGTCTCGTTGGAACTAGTTTCACTGGTTTCGCTACTTTCATCTACAGTGTCAACAACAGTGGCTACTACACGATTAATTACAGGTAAGGTTTTTAGGACTTTTCTTCCTTCCACACCTAAATTGTGTTTAAGTAAGGCTAACTTCCTAGAGGGTAAAAACACATCTCCCCCAATAGCTTCTAAATAAGTTTCAAACGATTCAGACCAATCCTCCCAATTCATGGAAGGTGAACCAGGATTTTGAAGAAATTTGGGAGGAGCAGTGACAGAAGAGTTGACATCCATTGTTGCCAAATTTCGTTGATATCAATACATTCAGGGAAAATAAAGAACTTTCTCAGAATTGTGCAAAAGAAATTTAAAAATGTCAGGTTGCTGATTGATGAAAAACAGTTCAAATAACTCCCAAATGTTAAATAAAAATGCAAAGTTTCAATGTTTCATCCCTTTTGTTTATAATCCAACTTTGTGTAGTAAAAATGCCAAAAATAAAGTACCGCTTTTTGCAGCTTCGATATATCTGGAAACGATGTCTCCGTGGTAGACTGTTTGTGTATGGTTGCTGTGGTGATCAAAGATGGCCGCCGTGCGTCAGGAATGCGTTGTTACGCGATGTAGGATGATGCGCGATGACTTGGAAGGAGGCGACGGGTGAAACAGAATGCCAAGACGGGCGCGCAGCACACTTGAAAAATAACGTGTTATGAACTGTAAGTAAATATCGGCGTTTCTTAGTGATAATTCCGTTCTTGACTTGCTGTTTTACACGGGAACATCACAGTTCAATTACAAGCAGAGAAAAGAGCGAAGGAAAGGAAAAAAAAAACGCTCCATGCTTAAAACGCAATGCTCAATTATTCAGAGGTTGTGGACGAACGATATCCAGTTGAAGATAGTTAGTTGGATATTTAGTGAAGGTTAAAAAAATAAGGAGTTCATTTAAGTATTTAAAGGTACCTTGTAGTTGAAGATTTTAGCCTGGGGGCTGATAAATTTTCAGTATGTTGAAAAACGTTTCTTCAATGATTCTCCATAAATTCATTCATCTCCAGCTGAGTTCAATGTAGAATCTTTAGTACTCCATCCCATCCTTGTCGCCACTGAAAAGACTGGAGGTACACAAAGTGTGGAGAAGAAGTAGGTTTATTGGTATAATCAACCCCTTCAGGCATCAAGGACCAACTCCTCCAGCAACCAAGTAAGATCTGTCTGCCACCTGGATTCTACATTCCAGAATCCAGTAAGCAGGCTATGAGACATTAGCATTTAAAGGAACAGGTAACATTAATAAAATACAACATAAACCAGCTCATTAGGCACTGCCCGGGAAAGCGGGAGACCTCCTTCTGTGTAATGGCCATGACTAAGGCCATGACTTCCTCCCAGAAGGCCTCTATCAATGGGGTTTCGTAGAACATATGTAACAATTCAGGCCCAATCACCCCACATCTTGGGCATGTCATTCCAGCTGCATTCCTGTGGAAAATGTAATAATTCATCTAAATTTGAAGCATGCATTTCACAATATCTTGGGTACCTGGTGTAGCTTAGTCTTCCAGTCGCCCTCGGGTATTGGATTCCCCAAGTTTTCCTCCCAGTGAGTCCGTAATGTGTCCAGTGGCTGTAGTAATCTACCCCTATTGCCCTTTATATACAGGAAACTGCTTTAAATGTTCCAGAGTATGTGACTATGTATTGGCAATGCTTATGGTGAGATGGTTGTGACAATCCTACCTCCAAATGTTTCCTAATCACCACCAACAATGCCCTGTGTAGCAAAACATGCCCTTAGGGTAATTCAAATTCCGAGCAAAAATCCTCAGAGGGGAGAATTTCCTTGGTTCAAAATAAGCCCCTCACTCACATCGCACCTGCGGTTACTCAGTCATCCAGGTCCACCACTACCCCCATGTGGCAGTATGTGCAGCATACCCAAGGGCATGTCTGGCGAGTATGGGACTCTTGTATGGGTCTTCTGTAAGCACCTACTCCAACAGGCCCAAAACACCTGGAATTTTGGTGGTATGCCCAGCAGGGGGGCGACCAGCCTTTAGCAGCACCCAAAACAGTTGTGGGAGTTCGGGAACTAATTGTCCCATCTTGCATTGTCAGGGTAACCTACCTGCCAACCACCGGGTGAGCCATTGAAGCCGCACTGCAGGTAACAGGACTTACACTCGAGAAAAGCTAAGCCTCCCTCACCCACTGGGTATCGCCAGAGCAAGTTCGATTCGACCCGTTCCCCAAAGAGAGGCCACCATGATTGAGTCTTATGCCCAGAATATTGCCCGAGATGTCCATACAGATAAAGTCACAAATAAATAGTGTAGTCAAAGGAGCTTTATCATTTTAAGAAGTGCAATATGTCCTGATACTTATAGGGGAAGTGTCCCAAGGAGTCAGTAGACGCTAGGAGCACATGTACCACCCTCCCAACATTCTCATCAAGCAAGGGTCATGGGAGTATCTATTGTAACAGTTCTAGCCCTCAGGTAAGACTCGATTCGCTAGCGTCTGGTTCAGTCTTGACTTCTGCCAGTTGCTTCTTATCTCTGACAGTGACCCAAAGTCTTCCAGTAGTCATCTGGCTCCCGCTAGCTACACCGCGTTGTCTTTGAGGAATCTTAGAAGGTCATCTGCATATAAAGCATGTGTTGTTGTTCCCCGCCAGCAGCAATGGTTCAGTAGCAACCCCCAGGTGTTGCACAGCGGGCCAATGGCTCTATTGCCTGCACAAAGAGACAAGGCCACAGAGGGAAACTTGTCTGGTCCTCCTGCCAACCTTATAGCTTTCAGAGATGGTGTGATTGCCGAAGAAACCAACAGCAGACCCCACCGACCTCAAGAACTACTGCCCCATCTCGCTCCTCCCCTTTCCCGCCAAAGTCATCGAGAAGACCGTCAACAGACAGCTTGCCGCCTTCCTCGAGACGAACGGATGCCTCGACCCCTCGCAGTCTGGTTTCCGAGCCAAACACAGCACTGAGACCGCCCTCATCGCAGCCACAGACGACATCAGATCCCTGCTCGACAACGGGGAAACAGCGGCCCTCATCCTCCTGGACCTCTCTGCAGCGTTCGACACTGTCTGCCACCGAACCCTAGTGCAGCGCCTCAGCAACATCGGAGTCCAAGAGAAGGCACTGGAGTAGATCACCTCGCCAGAAGAACCCAGAGAGTCCGCCTCCCCCCATTCAGATCCGAGGCCACCAAAGTCATCTGCGGCGTACCACACGGATCATCACTCTGCCCAACCCTCTTCAATGTCTACATGAGCCCTCTCGCAGCCATCGCACGCAAACACAACCTCAACATCATCTCCTACGCCGACGACCCCCAGCTGATCCTCTCCCTCACCAGCGACCCCGTCACCGCCTGAACCAGCCTGCATGAAGGGATGTAAGACGTCACCGAGTGGATGAAGAACAGCCGCCTTAAACTGAACTCATACAGAAAAGGGGGTGGTGATGAACAGAGTGTCTGAATTAAGCAGACCACTCTTACCCAGTCCAAAGATCAGGGCTTGATCCATCACCGTTATTTATCTCACTGCCCCATCCCAGCTCAGAACCTGGCTATATGCAAATTAGTCTGTCCCTGGCCCAGTGCATCATGGGAACAGGGCAGACCAAACTACCAAGCCAATTCTTCACCAGAAAGGAGACAAGCTACCGGGGACCGGTTTCTGGCATTTCAGCCTCTTCGGCCCGGCTTGCTTGAATCCTGATGGAGCAGTGAGAAAGGGACTCATGTCTGAGTATACCCTGCCACACCTATAGTGGCCAAAAACGATACAGAAAAGGGGGTGGTGATGAACAGAGTGTCTGAATTAAGCAGACCACTCTTACCCAGTCCAAAGATCAGGGCTTGATCCATCACCGTTATTTATCTCACTGCCCCATCCCAGCTCAGAACCTGGCTATATGCAAATTAGTCTGTCCCTGGCCCAGTGCATCATGGGAACAGGGCAGACCAAACTACCAAGCCAATTCTTCACCAGAAAGGAGACAAGCTATCGGGGACCGGTTTCTGGCATTTCAGCCTCTTCGGCCCGGCTTGCTTGAATCCTGATGGAGCAGTGAGAAAGGGACTCATGTCTGAGTATACCCTGCCACACCTATAGTGGCCAAAAACGATACAGAAAAGGGGGTGGTGATGAACAGAGTGTCTGAATTAAGCAGACCACTCTTACCCAGTCCAAAGATCAGGGCTTGATCCATCACCGTTATTTATCTCACTGCCCCATCCCAGCTCAGAACCTGGCTATATGCAAATTAGTCTGTCCCTGGCCCAGTGCATCATGGGAACAGGGCAGACCAAACTACCAAGCCAATTCTTCACCAGAAAGGAGACAAGCTACCGGGGACCGGTTTCTGGCATTTCAGCCTCTTCGGCCCGGCTTGCTTGAATCCTGATGGAGCAGTGAGAAAGGGACTCATGTCTGAGTATACCCTGCCACACCTATAGTGGCCAAAAACGATACAGAAAAGGGGGTGGTGATGAACAGAGTGTCTGAATTAAGCAGACCACTCTTACCCAGTTCAAAGATCAGGGCTTGATCCATCACCGTTATTTATCTCACTGCCCCATCCCAGCTCAGAACCTGGCTATATGCAAATTAGTCTGTTCCTGGCCCAGTGCATCATGGGAACAGGGCAGACCAAACTACCAAGCCAATTCTTCACCAGAAAGGAGACAAGCTACCGGGGACCGGTTTCTGGCATTTCAGCCTCTTCGGCCCGGCTTGCTTGAATCCTGATGGAGCAGTGAGAAAGGGACTCATGTCTGAGTATACCCTGCCACACCTATAGTGGCCAAAAACGATACAGAAAAGGGGGTGGTGATGAACAGAGTGTCTGAATTAAGCAGACCACTCTTACCCAGTCCAAAGATCAGGGCTTGATCCATCACCGTTATTTATCTCACTGCCCCATCCCAGCTCAGAACCTGGCTATATGCAAATTAGTCTGTCCCTGGCCCAGTGCATCATGGGAACAGGGCAGACCAAACTACCAAGCCAATTCTTCACCAGAAAGGAGACAAGCTACCGGGGACCGGTTTCTGGCATTTCAGCCTCTTCGGCCCGGCTTGCTTGAATCCTGATGGAGCAGTGAGAAAGGGACTCATGTCTGAGTATACCCTGCCACACCTATAGTGTCCAAAAACGATACAGAAAAGGGGGTGGTGATGAACAGAGTGTCTGAATTAAGCAGACCACTCTTACCCAGTCCAAAGATCAGGGCTTGATCCATCACCGTTATTTATCTCACTGCCCCATCCCAGCTCAGAACCTGGCTATATGCAAATTAGTCTGTCCCTGGCCCAGTGCATCATGGGAACAGGGCAGACCAAACTACCAAGCCAATTCTTCACCAGAAAGGAGACAAGCTACCGGGGACCGGTTTCTGGCATTTCAGCCTCTTCGGCCCGGCTTGCTTGAATCCTGATGGAGCAGTGAGAAAGGGACTCATGTCTGAGTATACCCTGCCACACCTATAGTGGCCAAAAACGATACAGAAAAGGGGGTGGTGATGAACAGAGTGTCTGAATTAAGCAGACCACTCTTACCCAGTCCAAAGATCAGGGCTTGATCCATCACCGTTATTTATCTCACTGCCCCATCCCAGCTCAGAACCTGGCTATATGCAAATTAGTCTGTCCCTGGCCCAGTGCATCATGGGAACAGGGCAGACCAAACTACCAAGCCAATTCTTCACCAGAAAGGAGACAAGCTATCGGGGACCGGTTTCTGGCATTTCAGCCTCTTCGGCCCGGCTTGCTTGAATCCTGATGGAGCAGTGAGAAAGGGACTCATGTCTGAGTATACCCTGCCACACCTATAGTGGCCAAAAACGATACAGAAAAGGGGGTGGTGATGAACAGAGTGTCTGAATTAAGCAGACCACTCTTACCCAGTCCAAAGATCAGGGCTTGATCCATCACCGTTATTTATCTCACTGCCCCATCCCAGCTCAGAACCTGGCTATATGCAAATTAGTCTGTCCCTGGCCCAGTGCATCATGGGAACAGGGCAGACCAAACTACCAAGCCAATTCTTCACCAGAAAGGAGACAAGCTACCGGGGACCGGTTTCTGGCATTTCAGCCTCTTCGGCCCGGCTTGCTTGAATCCTGATGGAGCAGTGAGAAAGGGACTCATGTCTGAGTATACCCTGCCACACCTATAGTGGCCAAAAACGATACAGAAAAGGGGGTGGTGATGAACAGAGTGTCTGAATTAAGCAGACCACTCTTACCCAGTTCAAAGATCAGGGCTTGATCCATCACCGTTATTTATCTCACTGCCCCATCCCAGCTCAGAACCTGGCTATATGCAAATTAGTCTGTTCCTGGCCCAGTGCATCATGGGAACAGGGCAGACCAAACTACCAAGCCAATTCTTCACCAGAAAGGAGACAAGCTACCGGGGACCGGTTTCTGGCATTTCAGCCTCTTCGGCCCGGCTTGCTTGAATCCTGATGGAGCAGTGAGAAAGGGACTCATGTCTGAGTATACCCTGCCACACCTATAGTGGCCAAAAACGATACAGAAAAGGGGGTGGTGATGAACAGAGTGTCTGAATTAAGCAGACCACTCTTACCCAGTCCAAAGATCAGGGCTTGATCCATCACCGTTATTTATCTCACTGCCCCATCCCAGCTCAGAACCTGGCTATATGCAAATTAGTCTGTCCCTGGCCCAGTGCATCATGGGAACAGGGCAGACCAAACTACCAAGCCAATTCTTCACCAGAAAGGAGACAAGCTATCGGGGACCGGTTTCTGGCATTTCAGCCTCTTCGGCCCGGCTTGCTTGAATCCTGATGGAGCAGTGAGAAAGGGACTCATGTCTGAGTATACCCTGCCACACCTATAGTGGCCAAAAACGATACAGAAAAGGGGGTGGTGATGAACAGAGTGTCTGAATTAAGCAGACCACTCTTACCCAGTCCAAAGATCAGGGCTTGATCCATCACCGTTATTTATCTCACTGCCCCATCCCAGCTCAGAACCTGGCTATATGCAAATTAGTCTGTCCCTGGCCCAGTGCATCATGGGAACAGGGCAGACCAAACTACCAAGCCAATTCTTCACCAGAAAGGAGACAAGCTACCGGGGACCGGTTTCTGGCATTTCAGCTTCTTCGGCCCGGCTTGCTTGAATCCTGATGGAGCAGTGAGAAAGGGACTCATGTCTAAGTATACCCTGCCACACCTATAGTGGCCAAAAACGATACAGAAAAGGGGGTGGTGATGAACAGAGTGTCTGAATTAAGCAGACCACTCTTACCCAGTTCAAAGATCAGGGCTTGATCCATCACCGTTATTTATCTCACTGCCCCATCCCAGCTCAGAACCTGGCTATATGCAAATTAGTCTGTTCCTGGCCCAGTGCATCATGGGAACAGGGCAGACCAAACTACCAAGCCAATTCTTCACCAGAAAGGAGACAAGCTACCGGGGACCGGTTTCTGGCATTTCAGCCTCTTCGGCCCGGCTTGCTTGAATCCTGATGGAGCAGTGAGAAAGGGACTCATGTCTGAGTATACCCTGCCACACCTATAGTGGCCAAAAACGATACAGAAAAGGGGGTGGTGATGAACAGAGTGTCTGAATTAAGCAGACCACTCTTACCCAGTCCAAAGATCAGGGCTTGATCCATCACCGTTATTTATCTCACTGCCCCATCCCAGCTCAGAACCTGGCTATATGCAAATTAGTCTGTCCCTGGCCCAGTGCATCATGGGAACAGGGCAGACCAAACTACCAAGCCAATTCTTCACCAGAAAGGAGACAAGCTACCGGGGACCGGTTTCTGGCATTTCAGCCTCTTCGGCCCGGCTTGCTTGAATCCTGATGGAGCAGTGAGAAAGGGACTCATGTCTGAGTATACCCTGCCACACCTATAGTGGCCAAAAACGATACAGAAAAGGGGGTGGTGATGAACAGAGTGTCTGAATTAAGCAGACCACTCTTACCCAGTCCAAAGATCAGGGCTTGATCCATCACCGTTATTTATCTCACTGCCCCATCCCAGCTCAGAACCTGGCTATATGCAAATTAGTCTGTCCCTGGCCCAGTGCATCATGGGAACAGGGCAGACCAAACTACCAAGCCAATTCTTCACCAGAAAGGAGACAAGCTACCGGGGACCGGTTTCTGGCATTTCAGCCTCTTCGGCCCGGCTTGCTTGAATCCTGATGGAGCAGTGAGAAAGGGACTCATGTCTGAGTATACCCTGCCACACCTATAGTGGCCAAAAACGATACAGAAAAGGGGGTGGTGATGAACAGAGTGTCTGAATTAAGCAGACCACTCTTACCCAGTCCAAAGATCAGGGCTTGATCCATCACCGTTATTTATCTCACTGCCCCATCCCAGCTCAGAACCTGGCTATATGCAAATTAGTCTGTCCCTGGCCCAGTGCATCATGGGAACAGGGCAGACCAAACTACCAAGCCAATTCTTCACCAGAAAGGAGACAAGCTACCGGGGACCGGTTTCTGGCATTTCGGCCTCTTCGGCCCGGCTTGCTTGAATCCTGATGGAGCAGTGAGAAAGGGACTCATGTCTGAGTATACCCTGCCACACCTATAGTGGCCAAAAACGATACAGAAAAGGGGGTGGTGATGAACAGAGTGTCTGAATTAAGCAGACCACTCTTACCCAGTCCAAAGATCAGGGCTTGATCCATCACCGTTATTTATCTCACTGCCCCATCCCAGCTCAGAACCTGGCTATATGCAAATTAGTCTGTCCCTGGCCCAGTGCATCATGGGAACAGGGCAGACCAAACTACCAAGCCAATTCTTCACCAGAAAGGAGACAAGCTACCGGGGACCGGTTTCTGGCATTTCAGCCTCTTCGGCCCGGCTTGCTTGAATCCTGATGGAGCAGTGAGAAAGGGACTCATGTCTGAGTATACCCTGCCACACCTATAGTGGCCAAAAACGATACAGAAAAGGGGGTGGTGATGGACAGAGTGTCTGAATTAAGCAGACCACTCTTACCCAGTCCAAAGATCAGGGCTTGATCCATCACCGTTATTTATCTCACTGCCCCATCCCAGCTCAGAACCTGGCTATATGCAAATTAGTCTGTCCCTGGCCCAGTGCATCATGGGAACAGGGCAGACCAAACTACCAAGCCAATTCTTCACCAGAAAGGAGACAAGCTACCGGGGACCGGTTTCTGGCATTTCAGCCTCTTCGGCCCGGCTTGCTTGAATCCTGATGGAGCAGTGAGAAAGGGACTCATGTCTGAGTATACCCTGCCACACCTATAGTG
Organism: Lissotriton helveticus; assembly: GCF_964261635.1. Classification (NCBI taxonomy): domain Eukaryota; kingdom Metazoa; phylum Chordata; class Amphibia; order Caudata; family Salamandridae; genus Lissotriton; species Lissotriton helveticus. The sequence goes on from NC_136062.1 coordinate 431,625,955, forward strand.
GCCAAAAACGATACAGAAAAGGGGGTGGTGATGAACAGAGTGTCTGAATTAAGCAGACCACTCTTACCCAGTCCAAAGATCAGGGCTTGATCCATCACCGTTATTTATCTCACTGCCCCATCCCAGCTCAGAACCTGGCTATATGCAAATTAGTCTGTCCCTGGCCCAGTGCATCATGGGAACAGGGCAGACCAAACTACCAAGCCAATTCTTCACCAGAAAGGAGACAAGCTACCGGGGACCGGTTTCTGGCATTTCAGCCTCTTCGGCCCGGCTTGCTTGAATCCTGATGGAGCAGTGAGAAAGGGACTCATGTCTGAGTATACCCTGCCACACCTATAGTGGCCAAAAACGATACAGAAAAGGGGGTGGTGATGAACAGAGTGTCTGAATTAAGCAGACCACTCTTACCCAGTCCAAAGATCAGGGCTTGATCCATCACCGTTATTTATCTCACTGCCCCATCCCAGCTCAGAACCTGGCTATATGCAAATTAGTCTGTCCCTGGCCCAGTGCATCATGGGAACAGGGCAGACCAAACTACCAAGCCAATTCTTCACCAGAAAGGAGACAAGCTACCGGGGACCGGTTTCTGGCATTTCAGCCTCTTCGGCCCGGCTTGCTTGAATCCTGATGGAGCAGTGAGAAAGGGACTCATGTCTGAGTATACCCTGCCACACCTATAGTGGCCAAAAACGATACAGAAAAGGGGGTGGTGATGAACAGAGTGTCTGAATTAAGCAGACCACTCTTACCCAGTCCAAAGATCAGGGCTTGATCCATCACCGTTATTTATCTCACTGCCCCATCCCAGCTCAGAACCTGGCTATATGCAAATTAGTCTGTCCCTGGCCCAGTGCATCATGGGAACAGGGCAGACCAAACTACCAAGCCAATTCTTCACCAGAAAGGAGACAAGCTACCGGGGACCGGTTTCTGGCATTTCAGCCTCTTCGGCCCGGCTTGCTTGAATCCTGATGGAGCAGTGAGAAAGGGACTCATGTCTGAGTATACCCTGCCACACCTATAGTGGCCAAAAACGATACAGAAAAGGGGGTGGTGATGAACAGAGTGTCTGAATTAAGCAGACCACTCTTACCCAGTCCAAAGATCAGGGCTTGATCCATCACCGTTATTTATCTCACTGCCCCATCCCAGCTCAGAACCTGGCTATATGCAAATTAGTCTGTCCCTGGCCCAGTGCATCATGGGAACAGGGCAGACCAAACTACCAAGCCAATTCTTCACCAGAAAGGAGACAAGCTACCGGGGACCGGTTTCTGGCATTTCAGCCTCTTCGGCCCGGCTTGCTTGAATCCTGATGGAGCAGTGAGAAAGGGACTCATGTCTGAGTATACCCTGCCACACCTATAGTGGCCAAAAACGATACAGAAAAGGGGGTGGTGATGAACAGAGTGTCTGAATTAAGCAGACCACTCTTACCCAGTCCAAAGATCAGGGCTTGATCCATCACCGTTATTTATCTCACTGCCCCATCCCAGCTCAGAACCTGGCTATATGCAAATTAGTCTGTCCCTGGCCCAGTGCATCATGGGAACAGGGCAGACCAAACTACCAAGCCAATTCTTCACCAGAAAGGAGACAAGCTACCGGGGACCGGTTTCTGGCATTTCAGCCTCTTCGGCCCGGCTTGCTTGAATCCTGATGGAGCAGTGAGAAAGGGACTCATGTCTGAGTATACCCTGCCACACCTATAGTGGCCAAAAACGATACAGAAAAGGGGGTGGTGATGAACAGAGTGTCTGAATTATTCAGACCACTCTTACCCAGTCCAAAGATCAGGGCTTGATCCATCACCGTTATTTATCTCACTGCCCCATCCCAGCTCAGAACCTGGCTATATGCAAATTAGTCTGTCCCTGGCCCAGTGCATCATGGGAACAGGGCAGACCAAACTACCAAGCCAATTCTTCACCAGAAAGGAGACAAGCTACCGGGGACCGGTTTCTGGCATTTCAGCCTCTTCGGCCCGGCTTGCTTGAATCCTGATGGAGCAGTGAGAAAGGGACTCATGTCTGAGTATACCCTGCCACACCTATAGTGGCCAAAAACGATACAGAAAAGGGGGTGGTGATGAACAGAGTGTCTGAATTAAGCAGACCACTCTTACCCAGTCCAAAGATCAGGGCTTGATCCATCACCGTTATTTATCTCACTGCCCCATCCCAGCTCAGAACCTGGCTATATGCAAATTAGTCTGTCCCTGGCCCAGTGCATCATGGGAACAGGGCAGACCAAACTACCAAGCCAATTCTTCACCAGAAAGGAGACAAGCTACCGGGGACCGGTTTCTGGCATTTCAGCCTCTTCGGCCCGGCTTGCTTGAATCCTGATGGAGCAGTGAGAAAGGGACTCATGTCTGAGTATACCCTGCCACACCTATAGTGGCCAAAAACGATACAGAAAAGGGGGTGGTGATGAACAGAGTGTCTGAATTAAGCAGACCACTCTTACCCAGTCCAAAGATCAGGGCTTGATCCATCACCGTTATTTATCTCACTGCCCCATCCCAGCTCAGAACCTGGCTATATGCAAATTAGTCTGTCCCTGGCCCAGTGCATCATGGGAACAGGGCAGACCAAACTACCAAGCCAATTCTTCACCAGAAAGGAGACAAGCTACCGGGGACCGGTTTCTGGCATTTCAGCCTCTTCGGCCCGGCTTGCTTGAATCCTGATGGAGCAGTGAGAAAGGGACTCATGTCTGAGTATACCCTGCCACACCTATAGTGGCCAAAAACGATACAGAAAAGGGGGTGGTGATGAACAGAGTGTCTGAATTAAGCAGACCACTCTTACCCAGTCCAAAGATCAGGGCTTGATCCATCACCGTTATTTATCTCACTGCCCCATCCCAGCTCAGAACCTGGCTATATGCAAATTAGTCTGTCCCTGGCCCAGTGCATCATGGGAACAGGGCAGACCAAACTACCAAGCCAATTCTTCACCAGAAAGGAGACAAGCTACCGGGGACCGGTTTCTGGCATTTCAGCCTCTTCGGCCCGGCTTGCTTGAATCCTGATGTAGCAGTGAGAAAGGGACTCATGTCTGAGTATACCCTGCCACACCTATAGTGGCCAAAAACGATACAGAAAAGGGGGTGGTGATGAACAGAGTGTCTGAATTAAGCAGACCACTCTTACCCAGTCCAAAGATCAGGGCTTGATCCATCACCGTTATTTATCTCACTGCCCCATCCCAGCTCAGAACCTGGCTATATGCAAATTAGTCTGTCCCTGGCCCAGTGCATCATGGGAACAGGGCAGACCAAACTACCAAGCCAATTCTTCACCAGAAAGGAGACAAGCTACCGGGGACCGGTTTCTGGCATTTCAGCCTCTTCGGCCCGGCTTGCTTGAATCCTGATGGAGCAGTGAGAAAGGGACTCATGTCTGAGTATACCCTGCCACACCTATAGTGGCCAAAAACGATACAGAAAAGGGGGTGGTGATGAACAGAGTGTCTGAATTAAGCAGACCACTCTTACCCAGTCCAAAGATCAGGGCTTGATCCATCACCGTTATTTATCTCACTGCCCCATCCCAGCTCAGAACCTGGCTATATGCAAATTAGTCTGTCCCTGGCCCAGTGCATCATGGGAACAGGGCAGACCAAACTACCAAGCCAATTCTTCACCAGAAAGGAGACAAGCTACCGGGGACCGGTTTCTGGCATTTCAGCCTCTTCGGCCCGGCTTGCTTGAATCCTGATGGAGCAGTGAGAAAGGGACTCATGTCTGAGTATACCCTGCCACACCTATAGTGGCCAAAAACGATACAGAAAAGGGGGTGGTGATGAACAGAGTGTCTGAATTAAGCAGACCACTCTTACCCAGTCCAAAGATCAGGGCTTGATCCATCACCGTTATTTATCTCACTGCCCCATCCCAGCTCAGAACCTGGCTATATGCAAATTAGTCTGTCCCTGGCCCAGTGCATCATGGGAACAGGGCAGACCAAACTACCAAGCCAATTCTTCACCAGAAAGGAGACAAGCTACCGGGGACCGGTTTCTGGCATTTCAGCCTCTTCGGCCCGGCTTGCTTGAATCCTGATGGAGCAGTGAGAAAGGGACTCATGTCTGAGTATACCCTGCCACACCTATAGTGGCCAAAAACGATACAGAAAAGGGGGTGGTGATGAACAGAGTGTCTGAATTAAGCAGACCACTCTTACCCAGTCCAAAGATCAGGGCTTGATCCATCACCGTTATTTATCTCACTGCCCCATCCCAGCTCAGAACCTGGCTATATGCAAATTAGTCTGTCCCTGGCCCAGTGCATCATGGGAACAGGGCAGACCAAACTACCAAGCCAATTCTTCACCAGAAAGGAGACAAGCTACCGGGGACCGGTTTCTGGCATTTCAGCCTCTTCGGCCCGGCTTGCTTGAATCCTGATGGAGCAGTGAGAAAGGGACTCATGTCTGAGTATACCCTGCCACACCTATAGTGGCCAAAAACGATACAGAAAAGGGGGTGGTGATGAACAGAGTGTCTGAATTAAGCAGACCACTCTTACCCAGTCCAAAGATCAGGGCTTGATCCATCACCGTTATTTATCTCACTGCCCCATCCCAGCTCAGAACCTGGCTATATGCAAATTAGTCTGTCCCTGGCCCAGTGCATCATGGGAACAGGGCAGACCAAACTACCAAGCCAATTCTTCACCAGAAAGGAGACAAGCTACCGGGGACCGGTTTCTGGCATTTCAGCCTCTTCGGCCCGGCTTGCTTGAATCCTGATGGAGCAGTGAGAAAGGGACTCATGTCTGAGTATACCCTGCCACACCTATAGTGGCCAAAAACGATACAGAAAAGGGGGTGGTGATGAACAGAGTGTCTGAATTAAGCAGACCACTCTTACCCAGTCCAAAGATCAGGGCTTGATCCATCACCGTTATTTATCTCACTGCCCCATCCCAGCTCAGAACCTGGCTATATGCAAATTAGTCTGTCCCTGGCCCAGTGCATCATGGGAACAGGGCAGACCAAACTACCAAGCCAATTCTTCACCAGAAAGGAGACAAGCTACCGGGGACCGGTTTCTGGCATTTCAGCCTCTTCGGCCCGGCTTGCTTGAATCCTGATGGAGCAGTGAGAAAGGGACTCATGTCTGAGTATACCCTGCCACACCTATAGTGGCCAAAAACGATACAGAAAAGGGGGTGGTGATGAACAGAGTGTCTGAATTATTCAGACCACTCTTACCCAGTCCAAAGATCAGGGCTTGATCCATCACCGTTATTTATCTCACTGCCCCATCCCAGCTCAGAACCTGGCTATATGCAAATTAGTCTGTCCCTGGCCCAGTGCATCATGGGAACAGGGCAGACCAAACTACCAAGCCAATTCTTCACCAGAAAGGAGACAAGCTACCGGGGACCGGTTTCTGGCATTTCAGCCTCTTCGGCCCGGCTTGCTTGAATCCTGATGGAGCAGTGAGAAAGGGACTCATGTCTGAGTATACCCTGCCACACCTATAGTGGCCAAAAACGATACAGAAAAGGGGGTGGTGATGAACAGAGTGTCTGAATTAAGCAGACCACTCTTACCCAGTCCAAAGATCAGGGCTTGATCCATCACCGTTATTTATCTCACTGCCCCATCCCAGCTCAGAACCTGGCTATATGCAAATTAGTCTGTCCCTGGCCCAGTGCATCATGGGAACAGGGCAGACCAAACTACCAAGCCAATTCTTCACCAGAAAGGAGACAAGCTACCGGGGACCGGTTTCTGGCATTTCAGCCTCTTCGGCCCGGCTTGCTTGAATCCTGATGGAGCAGTGAGAAAGGGACTCATGTCTGAGTATACCCTGCCACACCTATAGTGGCCAAAAACGATACAGAAAAGGGGGTGGTGATGAACAGAGTGTCTGAATTAAGCAGACCACTCTTACCCAGTCCAAAGATCAGGGCTTGATCCATCACCGTTATTTATCTCACTGCCCCATCCCAGCTCAGAACCTGGCTATATGCAAATTAGTCTGTCCCTGGCCCAGTGCATCATGGGAACAGGGCAGACCAAACTACCAAGCCAATTCTTCACCAGAAAGGAGACAAGCTACCGGGGACCGGTTTCTGGCATTTCAGCCTCTTCGGCCCGGCTTGCTTGAATCCTGATGGAGCAGTGAGAAAGGGACTCATGTCTGAGTATACCCTGCCACACCTATAGTGGCCAAAAACGATACAGAAAAGGGGGTGGTGATGAACAGAGTGTCTGAATTAAGCAGACCACTCTTACCCAGTCCAAAGATCAGGGCTTGATCCATCACCGTTATTTATCTCACTGCCCCATCCCAGCTCAGAACCTGGCTATATGCAAATTAGTCTGTCCCTGGCCCAGTGCATCATGGGAACAGGGCAGACCAAACTACCAAGCCAATTCTTCACCAGAAAGGAGACAAGCTACCGGGGACCGGTTTCTGGCATTTCAGCCTCTTCGGCCCGGCTTGCTTGAATCCTGATGGAGCAGTGAGAAAGGGACTCATGTCTGAGTATACCCTGCCACACCTATAGTGGCCAAAAACGATACAGAAAAGGGGGTGGTGATGAACAGAGTGTCTGAATTAAGCAGACCACTCTTACCCAGTCCAAAGATCAGGGCTTGATCCATCACCGTTATTTATCTCACTGCCCCATCCCAGCTCAGAACCTGGCTATATGCAAATTAGTCTGTCCCTGGCCCAGTGCATCATGGGAACAGGGCAGACCAAACTACCAAGCCAATTCTTCACCAGAAAGGAGACAAGCTACCGGGGACCGGTTTCTGGCATTTCAGCCTCTTCGGCCCGGCTTGCTTGAATCCTGATGGAGCAGTGAGAAAGGGACTCATGTCTGAGTATACCCTGCCACACCTATAGTGGCCAAAAACGATACAGAAAAGGGGGTGGTGATGAACAGAGTGTCTGAATTAAGCAGACCACTCTTACCCAGTCCAAAGATCAGGGCTTGATCCATCACCGTTATTTATCTCACTGCCCCATCCCAGCTCAGAACCTGGCTATATGCAAATTAGTCTGTCCCTGGCCCAGTGCATCATGGGAACAGGGCAGACCAAACTACCAAGCCAATTCTTCACCAGAAAGGAGACAAGCTACCGGGGACCGGTTTCTGGCATTTCAGCCTCTTCGGCCCGGCTTGCTTAAATCCTGATGGAGCAGTGAGAAAGGGACTCATGTCTGAGTATACCCTGCCACACCTATAGTGGCCAAAAACGATACAGAAAAGGGGGTGGTGATGAACAGAGTGTCTGAATTAAGCAGACCACTCTTACCCAGTCCAAAGATCAGGGCTTGATCCATCACCGTTATTTATCTCACTGCCCCATCCCAGCTCAGAACCTGGCTATATGCAAATTAGTCTGTCCCTGGCCCAGTGCATCATGGGAACAGGGCAGACCAAACTACCAAGCCAATTCTTCACCAGAAAGGAGACAAGCTACCGGGGACCGGTTTCTGGCATTTCAGCCTCTTCGGCCCGGCTTGCTTGAATCCTGATGTAGCAGTGAGAAAGGGACTCATGTCTGAGTATACCCTGCCACACCTATAGTGGCCAAAAACGATACAGAAAAGGGGGTGGTGATGAACAGAGTGTCTGAATTAAGCAGACCACTCTTACCCAGTCCAAAGATCAGGGCTTGATCCATCACCGTTATTTATCTCACTGCCCCATCCCAGCTCAGAACCTGGCTATATGCAAATTAGTCTGTCCCTGGCCCAGTGCATCATGGGAACAGGGCAGACCAAACTACCAAGCCAATTCTTCACCAGAAAGGAGACAAGCTACCGGGGACCGGTTTCTGGCATTTCAGCCTCTTCGGCCCGGCTTGCTTGAATCCTGATGGAGCAGTGAGAAAGGGACTCATGTCTGAGTATACCCTGCCACACCTATAGTGGCCAAAAACGATACAGAAAAGGGGGTGGTGATGAACAGAGTGTCTGAATTAAGCAGACCACTCTTACCCAGTCCAAAGATCAGGGCTTGATCCATCACCGTTATTTATCTCACTGCCCCATCCCAGCTCAGAACCTGGCTATATGCAAATTAGTCTGTCCCTGGCCCAGTGCATCATGGGAACAGGGCAGACCAAACTACCAAGCCAATTCTTCACCAGAAAGGAGACAAGCTACCGGGGACCGGTTTCTGGCATTTCAGCCTCTTCGGCCCGGCTTGCTTGAATCCTGATGGAGCAGTGAGAAAGGGACTCATGTCTGAGTATACCCTGCCACACCTATAGTGGCCAAAAACGATACAGAAAAGGGGGTGGTGATGAACAGAGTGTCTGAATTAAGCAGACCACTCTTACCCAGTCCAAAGATCAGGGCTTGATCCATCACCGTTATTTATCTCACTGCCCCATCCCAGCTCAGAACCTGGCTATATGCAAATTAGTCTGTCCCTGGCCCAGTGCATCATGGGAACAGGGCAGACCAAACTACCAAGCCAATTCTTCACCAGAAAGGAGACAAGCTACCGGGGACCGGTTTCTGGCATTTCAGCCTCTTCGGCCCGGCTTGCTTGAATCCTGATGGAGCAGTGAGAAAGGGACTCATGTCTGAGTATACCCTGCCACACCTATAGTGGCCAAAAACGATACAGAAAAGGGGGTGGTGATGAACAGAGTGTCTGAATTAAGCAGGCCACTCTTACCCAGTCCAAAGATCAGGGTTTGATCCATCACCGTTATTTATCTCACTGCCCCATCCCAGCTCAGAACCTGGCTATATGCAAATTAGTCTGTCCCTGGCCCAGTGCATCATGGGAACAGGGCAGACCAAACTACCAAGCCAATTCTTCACCAGAAAGGAGACAAGCTACCGGGGACCGGTTTCTGGCATTTCAGCCTCTAAGCGTGGAAGGGTATACTCAGATGTGAGTCCCTTGCTCATTGCACCATCAGGATTCAAGCAAGCCGGGCCGAAGACGCCTGAAATGGCAGAAACCGGTCCCCGGAAGCTTGTTTCCTTCCCAGTGTAAGAATTGGCTTTTGTAGTCTGGTCTGCCCTGTTCCCATGATGCACTGGGCCAGGGACAGACTAATTTGCATACAGCCGGGTTCTGAAACTGGGATGGTGCAATGAGCTAAAAAACGGTGTTGGATCTAGCCCTGATCTCTTGACTGGGTGAGAGTACTCTGCTTAATTCAGAGACTCTGTCCATCACCACCCCTTGTTGTTGTTAAACTGAACTCAGACAAGACGGAAGTCCTCATCCTGGGATCATCGCCCTCCGCCTGTGACGACTCCTGGTGGCCGCCTGCCTGCAGTGCACCCAAACCAACGGACCACGCACGCAACCTGGGCGTCATCCTGGACTCTTCCCTCACGATGACCAAGCAAGTGAACGTAGTCTCATCTTCCTGCTTCAACACCCAGTGCACGCTCTGAAAGATCTTCCGATTGATCCCCACCGAAACCAGGAAGACGGTCACCCGGGCCCTCGTCACCAGCCGTCTGGACTATGGGAACACCCTCTACGCTGGAACCACAGCCAAACTCCAGAAAAGACTCCAGCGCATCCAGAAGGCCTCAGCACGACTCATCCTGGACATCCTGCGCTGTAGCCACATCTCCGCCCACCTGAAAGACCTGCACTGGCTCCCCGTCAACAAGAGGATCACGTTCAGACTCCTCGCCGACGCACACAAGGCTCTCCACGACTTGGCCCCGAAGTACCTCAACAGCCGCCTCACTTTCTACACACCCACCCACCAGCTCCGATCCGCCAGCCTCACCCTCGCCTCCGTCCCAAGAATTCGGAAATTCACCGTCGGAGGAAGATCCTTCTCCTACCTGGCAGCCAAGACATGGAACTCCCTCCCCACTCACCTACGGCTGACCCAGGATCACCTCTCCTTCAGGAAATTACTCAAGATCTGGCTGTTCGAGCAGTAGAGACCCCCCCCATCCCCCTCAGCGCCTTGAGACCCTTACAAATTTTATGATTGATTGATTGATTGTGATTATGGGATCCGTACACAGTATGTGTGTCCTGGCAATGAAACTCCATCCCAACGCCCGGCATTCCATCACTTCATATAGGATGTCCCATTCTAAGCTGTCAAAGGTTTTTGCTTAGTCTTCAGCAAAAGACCACCAATTTGTCACAGTCATGAGTCGATGCTTCTAATAGGGACAGAAGTCTCCTGATGTTTATTGCCATGTTGCAGCTAGGTATAAACCCTGCCTGATCTGGATGTACCAATCCCTCACGTAGGGGAGGAGTATGGTTGCTAGGACCCTGCTAAGAATTTTATAATCATAGTTAAGCATTGATAGTGGCCTGTATGATGTGCAATATTGTTCAGGTCCCTAGACATATCTTGCAGAAACACCCCTTAATCTATATTCGGACCATAAATAATAATTAGTGCTATGTCACAGCCAGCTAGTTGTTCTGTCACCACTACAATCCTGCCTGCTGGATCAATCAGTGCTCCAGTGTGTTGGAAGGGAACCCCGGGCGTACCCAGATTAGTACTCCCCTCACATATACAGAGTATGTAGTGTAGTAGTCCTGTCCCCGCCACCCTCTCTGCAATGCTGCCATTTCTTTAGCAACTTTCCTGCAATAGTGCTATGTGGGCCTCTTGTCTGTTGAGATAGGAGTACATTTTATATTGCTTGGTCATCGTATGCATACCCCTTAATTTTCCAACATTCGAGGTTGTATTTTATGGTGCTTGCCATAGGGTGTATCTAGGAATATACTGTGAACCCCCCCACCTAGCCCAGGCAGTGTCGCCTAATTCCCCCACCCAAGACAGGACAGGAACAATAAGGTCAGGACAGCATTTTGCACAAAACCCACACAATCAGACAAACAACTGTCAGCCCAACTCCTACACCCTAGGACAAGTAGGCAACAACTCTGCATCCAAACATGCATTTAAATCTTTAACACGTGCAGGCAAGCCAACGCATATTATCTCTCTAGAGGGAGTGTGGTTGTTTGGGTGCACTATGTCCGGCTCCCCACCACAGAGCAATGTATAGAAAATAGAGATCTGTGGCCAGGGAGTTCAGGGTGTGTTCTCAATGGTCTTCAAACCACCTCCCCCCGGAAAAGCCTCCCCCAAATAAAGAGCATTATAATTAGGGCTCCCGATTTTAAGATACTTATTTTTTCAACATTTGCATCTGTATTTATCCAAATTTCGCTCCAGAGGCTTTGGGTAAAGTGGATCTGTGATCTGAGTCTTAGGCATGGGTGCTATCACCACTTGTTGTATACACTACTACTCATTGGGGACACCACCTTCACTGCTTGTTGTCATTCTTGCTGGGTCCCTGCCCTGGAGAGGACCACTATGCAACCGATGTTGGCTCTTCGCTATGACCTGACTCTCATAGGCTTCCGTTTAATCAATCAGACATTTGTAGAGCACACTACTCACCTGTGAGGGTCTCAAGGTGCGGAGGCAGGGGTTGGGGGGTTAAAGCTGCTACTGCTCAAACAACCAGGTCTTGAGAAGTCTCCTGAAGGTGATCACTGATGTGAATTGGGCTGTGGATGCTAATTGGTAAACTCCCAAAGGGTAAACTCACTCCATCTGGCAGGAAACACCAAAGATCACGTAATCCCCAGTTGGCAGAGGCATTGCTTTACCTCTAAGAAGGTAGATTGTTGTTTTTGTGAACCTTGTTGGTTAGTTCCGGGAAAACCATGACTTTGCTATTGTATACTTTGAGGTACCCCTTTGACCTGACTTGAGTCAGGATGTGATCCCGATCCTAGTTGAGGCCAGTGGTCTGGCTACCACTGGCCGGGGCCAAGCCCCAGGAGGCGGTAGCCATGCTCGGACCCGATGTGCTTGTTTTAGTTCAAAAAATGGGGGGAGTGCCTCCGGCGCCACCTCCTCTTGCAGTCAGCATTCTCGGTAATTCAGTATGTGGTCCCCTACCACCAGTTCACGTAGGCCATTCACTTGAACGTTATTACGACATGACCTGCTCTCCGCATATTCCGCTCTGACCTCTAATGTCCGGACTCTGTCCTCCGTACCGAGAGTTTCTTCTTCATGGTCATCAAAGTCGGGGGGGTCTCTCTTCCAGTTATCCCTTCGCTCTCGTAGCCCGTTCCACCAGCCATCTATGATCATATTCAAAGATCCACATATCAGCCACAAAAGTGTAGATTTTCGTTTCCAGGAACTCCACAGAGGAAGTTATGGTTTGAGGATATCATGGAGGGTTGGGCTTCGTTGAAGCCAACAAAGGAGGTGAAACTACCACCGTTGCCTAACTGCACTTCCTTAGTATAAGAGGATTCCAATCATCTTTCATCCCCCTTAGCTGGGAAATGTATCAATATTCCATTACCCTACAATATGTTCCTAAGTGCCTCATCATGAAACATACACACATTTGTTTTGTCATACTTCTACACGTTGCCCATTGCTCATCCATCATTTACCCACACTCCCATAACCATACTTCTTCCAACAGAATCAAGCTGAAAAGTTCGCACGTTCCTTATGTTGGTTTTCCAATGAGGTCACCTGCACCATCCTGTCATTATTTTTGAGTCTTAGATTTAAGTACCAAGAATGCCTCGCCCCATCATTACCTTGCTCGCTCTTAACGGTCCAGGCACTTGCCCTTTGTTCTCGCTGCCACTTGAGCATCTTCCCTATTTATGTTTAAAAATGCACTAGAGCAAGGCCTACTCTTGCAGGAATTTAAAGTCTCGTTGATAATATTTTCCCCAATGTAGAAGCCCCTTATGGCATAAATGCTTTGTCACACAGGAAGTGTTTCCAAATAAACATTTAAAGCTTTGGTTGTTAGAAATGATCAATATGTGATAGGCCTATCTACTGCCATACACTATTTCAACTACTTTGTACTTTGAGGTTCTTTCCACTTCTCTCATGCTTAATATTTATTTAAAACCCAGCAGCATTTGTGGGAGAGAGACTTTACCAAAGATTCAACCTAGATTACCCAAATGCTGCTTGGAAAATAACGTCATAAAAATGAGAATAAGTAAGGTATACTTTTACTTACCCCTAGGAAAGTGGTTTACTCTCTCATTTGGGGTGGAGGGTGCATGGAAAAATGATGTGCTAATACTTGCACCAATGTGGCTGGCGACAGAACCACATTGGTGGTGGAGGGGAAGTAAAACTACTGAAAACCATAGATAAGTTGGTCTGCTCACTTTATTCTAAAAGTGTTCTTTAAAATATAATAATCTTTGTAGTCCTCTGCAAGCGCTCCAGGTGCCATTCACTGCATCATCTTGACCATGAAGATGAGGTCAAATAAGGTGTACACAAGCCTCAGAAACTCTCGTGAAGATAGCAACATCTCAATCCACAACATGACAATAGCTGCAAGAAATAGAGAACTCTCAACTGGTGAACTTGTGCAAAACATTTACCTCTGCTAGCAAGATAGATAGAAGGACGAATTAACAGATTCTAATTTGATGAGCAAAACAGTTTAGAGTAGGCCTGGTGGGGACTTGTCTACTGTGAAGCTATTAATGTAGTAGTAATGAATTCCTTACTATACAGGAAGTAGTGTACTATTGACTTATTTATCCCAGCTGCTGGTCCAACACTATTTTCTCTGGATACTCTACACCTGTTTCCTCTCTTTCTCTTATCCAACATCCCCAACCTCTCCGGTACAAACAAGGTTGAGGGTGTGAGAAAATTAGGAGCATTCACATAATATGCGGAGTCCTCTACTCTGGTGCAACAATTCTGCTTGTAGGAAATACTACTCGATAGCCTTTCCCTACACCCCCACATGATAATCCCATTAGAGAGTAGCAGGCCCTGTCTACCGAACACAGCATTCGGTGCCATTCATGACGCTTGCATGTAACGCACACACACTCTGCCTCTTCCCAACGAACTCTAATATAGCAAGAAACATGCAGAACCTTGGCAAGAAAGCTTTTTAAATGTCAAGCAGAGTGACAGTAACTTGTAACCACAGGCCCCACCAGGGCAAACATGTGGCACAATCTAGTTACCTCTGTGGATGGCACCACCAGTGTGGCAAGCCCACGAAGGTGCATTCAAGATACATGCATTGGGTATAGCTCTTACCCCTTGAAATGGGACTTATAGCTAACTTGAATTAATCAATCATATATACACCAATCGCTAGTATGTATATGAAGAGCCCAGGGCTTTGGCACTGCAAAGCAAGGTCAAAACATGAGGTCGGCAGCCAAAAAGATCTGGAGTGACCACGCCAACAGATGACAGGTCTCTCTCTCTCTCTCTCTCTCTCTCTCTTTCTCTCGCTTTCTCTTATATAGATATAAATGTATATAGATATATATATATGTAAATCTATCAAAATATTGTGCTACAAAAATATGATAGCCACAATTTTGAATACAAAAATATTGTGAAAGTAAGTATGAATAACTAAAGGATACATTTAATATTTTTAACCCCTAGTCTGTGTCTGGTCTACTTTTTAATATACATAGGTCCACACACACATTACGTATGTGTAACTGTGAGTTACAATTATACATGTATACATAAGTTATGCATACTAACGTTCACAATATTTTGTATTCAAAATTGTGGCTGTCATGTTTTTGGAGCACAATATTTTTACGTGGTATTCTGGGAACTGGCAAGTGGGAGTATTTTTAATATATTGGAAAGTAATTACCGTCACCTGTAGTTAAGTTTGCCTATGGTTTATGATTGTGGTGCTTTAATGAAGAATGTTAGGGTTTATAGATCTGTCCTGGCAAGAAGGTTTTAGGGGGACAATCCAGAGTGAACATCAGGGTGGTGATGGGGTTGAGTGATTTGTTTGTTGGGTCGTGCATATTTTTAGTGATTCTGAATGTGCCCAGGAAATCAAGGGGTGTAGTTGTTATTTCCTTGGCCGTGGGTTTTCCAGGTAGGTTAAAATCCCTGAGTTTGTTGCTACTGGTTAACAATTTTTAATGTGCTGATAATAAGGTCAGTATTTTCTTTGTTAGAGGTTTCTTTTTTCTTGAATCTCTTTTGAAGAGTTTAAAAATGATGATTTGTGAAGCAGAGGTGGCAACCTAATGTGCAATGGACCACACATTCAGGAATAAATTTGACTTCTGTACAAGATTCAAATCTAGAGAGGAATACCAAAAGCGAGGAAGGCATTCTGTTTCTATGGAAGATTTACGTCTAAATTTGCAGATGCACTGCCCTGTTTCTCAACTTTTCAAAATGGTTTATAAAGCTCTTTGTTGCTGGTTTCCATCTTAGAAAAAAATGTTCCTATGAGCCTTCCATTCAGCAAAATGCAAAGGCATTGTGCTGGTCCCCGCATAGTCCACACTAAACCCTCTTTGGGTTTATTGTCTATTCAGGACGGAGGATTGGTGTCCCCTGCTGGCACCACCACCAGCTTCTTCTGAGTTTTTCAAAGCATGCAGGTAGGACTGGCTTACTGTCCTGCTGTCTTTTTCCATTAAAAACCTGAAAGCAGCCCTGATCATGTCATTCGCTTATAAAGTTACAATAGCTTCCTGCTTACTTTTTTAATGAAGCGCACACCACGGATCTCTGGTCTGCGGATGGAAGAAAAGCTCGCGGGAATGTTTCATTCATGTTCTCTGCTTCGCTTTTCATCCTCTCACGAGAAGTATTTATCAGACCCAAGCTCCCAGCTTTGTTCTCATGGCTGAACTCCATTGCAAAGCCTCCTGTCGTCACGCCTTTGTGTTGGTAGGTCCTACAGTCCTTACTATTGTTGTCAATTGTGTACCTATTTACTGCTTACTGTGATTAGGGGTGATGCATCCATTAACTGGTAATGGTGGTAGGTGTTACACAAGTGTTGACTAGATGATGAGCCAGGTATATGAAGTGGGTAAACAATTAAGTTGTAAGTACCTCCCTTGATAGAGTTGAGAACTCATTTGTAGGGCTCAACCCACAAAGCCATTTGTGCACATAAAAAGCCTTAGGTGCGCCTCCAACAGCAATTACAGGGGCAAAATCACATTTCAGATTAACAGAGCCAGCAATTGTGGGAATCTATGCCCATATGCATCAAGGGTTTTTGCATTCGCAAACGGTGCGTATCACAAAATTCGGCCGTTTGCGAATGCAAATCCCTTTTTTGGGATGCATTAATCTTTTTGCTTTTTTCGCAATTTAAGAAATCACAATTTATTTGCGATTTCTTAAATTGCGATTGCATTTAAGAAATCACAATTTTGTGATTTCTTAAATGCAATGCATGATTTTTTTTAAATTGTTAAATCGGAAATAGGTAGTAGTAAATTACCATGAAGTTAACTTTCATGGTAATTTGCGAAAACTAACTTTGGGCATGTGTGTGTGAAAAAAGTACTTAAAGGTACATTTCAGGGGGCAGGGGGGGTCCTTTGGACCCCCCCTGCACCCTTGAAATTGCATTCTCATTTTGCGATTCCTTAATTGCGAATCGCAAAATGAGAATGCCTTCACATTCATTCCTATGGGCCTCTAGGCCCATAGGAATCAATGAAAAGGGATTCCTTAATTGTGATTCGCAAATTGTGAATCGCAATTAAGGAAAATTAAGAAATCGCTAAAGAAATTGCGATTTCTTGATGCATAGCCGTTTGCGAATTCTTAATTGCGATTCCTTAATTTTCGCAATTAAGAATTCGCAAACGGGAACATTGATGCATGTGGCCGCTACTCTCTTAAATGGGGATGTTTATGTTTAAAATTAGGCTAGTAGTGTAGAAGCGTATGTGTGACTAAACATGGTCGATTCTTTGGACAGTAGGCATTCCAGGGCATGCAAACCGTGGTAAACATCCACTAACTGCCCGCTTGCAGGACTCACGAGTCTTTCACAGGTTGTTTCTCATTCTGTAAATCTTGGGAAAGGGGAAGAGGCACCCCAAAATAGGAGAGGAGTGGAGGAATGGGTTTCTCCATTGGAAAAAAAATCTCCATTGAGAAACATTAAAAAGAGGAAATGCATGTAAGCTTTACAGGTACAGCTGCATTACTATTACAGATGCATAATGCTTTTACATATGCATTTATGGAACCCTGCGACTGTGTCAGAGTGTCCGGACTACTCTCGGATTCTTCACTCAAAAGTCTAAGGGGCAAATGTCGGAAATTTCAGAGCACGGAACTGCACTAAATATGGCAGCGCCGTGTACCGACATTTCCAAAACATAGAGTTGTGCATTTTTAACAACAATACTGCACCCCTGTGTTTTCTCTAGCGCTGGCACTAAAATTAGCTGCCCAGGGCCAACAAAGGCACCTATGCATCATAGTGCAAGTCTGCCTGCACTGCAGGGAATAAATGTTCAAGTGCAGGAAGGTGTCACAATCAATATTGGAGATTTGTTACTTTATGTGATAGAAGTAGCAAATCGTCGTCATTTAATGATTGTTTATGTGCAGGAAGGGACCTTCCTGCACACAAACAATCATTAATTGCTTTTTGCATTTGCTAATGTGCAGCAGAATGCAGCATAGAGAAAAAGCAAGAAAAAGGAGAAATACAAGTATTTCTCCTCGTTTCACCATTCTAACGCCTGCTCGTGTATGCCATTAGATTTTGTCACTGCCTCAGGTTTATGCAAAAAGAATACATCCTTGTAAATCTGGGGCAGTGTCAAAAAGCAATGGGTGTTGTGGTGGAACACCCACAGCAACATCCATTACACGCCCCTTTCACGCTAAGTGATGTGTTTAGGGCGGGCCGTATTAACAAGGCGGCGGTAGGCCACACAAATTTAATGCCACTTTATAAATATGGAGCAGGGCATTGTACCACCAGAATGTCAGAAAAACTGAAATTCCTGTGGTGCAATACCCCTGTAAATATGCCCCAAAATGTGCCTCAAGTCTAGGAGTAACTCAGTGGCAGCGCTTCTTCTCAAGAGCCCCTTTGTGCGTTGGGTGAATCAGTCCTTGCCCTATATCCTTCAGATATCATCCTCTAAATCAACCTAAGAAATGTATATATTTGTATTCTCTTCAACCAAAGGAGTATTATATCAGCCAAGTGGTCTAATGGATAAACTACTGACTTTGGAACCAGGGGACCTAGGTTGTATCTTGGCTCCAGCATATGACTGATATTTGTGTGGTTATTTTATTACACTCTGCCTGAAAATGTGTATGAAATGATATGATATGATATTGTATGATATGAAATGATATGATATGGTATGATATTGTGTGGTATGATCTGATATGATATTGTATAACATAATATGATAAGATATTGTGTGATCTGATCTGATCTGATATGATAATGTATGATATGCTATGAACTGGTATGATATTGTATGATATGATATGATATTGTATGATATGCTATGAACTGGTATGATATTGTATGATATGATATGATATTGTATGATATGATATGATGTAACATTATATGATAAGAATTGATCTTTTCTGATATGATATTGTATGATATGGTCTGATCTGATCTGATATGATAGTGTACAATATGATGTGATATGATATGATATATTGTATGACATGATAGTCTTATTAAGCGCGACAAATGCCACAGAGGCATCTAGGTGCTAACATCAGAACAGGTAGAAAGCGCCAGATAAGGTGAACTTTAATCACAAATTTGAGAAAAGTCATCCTGTTATTGAATACATGTTAGTCCCCTCTTGAAGTACATGATCTTGCATCATCTGCTAATACTAGTATTTTGTGCAGCTAACGCTACACCTAGGGAAATCCTATTATAGCAGATTTCACATTCCGTATGCACATTATTAGCCTCACAGATTAGAAAGCTGTGAATGGTTTGCCTCATCGTACCTGCCAATATATATGCAAGTTAAAGAACATCCAGGTGCAAAATTTGCACCAATTGTGTTATCCCTATCCTGAATTATATAATGAGGAGCTGTAAGGACTGGCAGGCCCATCTAGTATGGTAATATAATTTGCCGATTAACTATATTACTATACTAGATGAAGGAGTAGATTTAGAAAAGAATAGCGCTGCATTGTGCTATTGGTGGAGAGCAGCGCAGAGCCACATTCATTAAGCATGGCCTGCTTCTACTCTCTTTCATTGCACTGGTACTCTTTAAGGTAGCCTAGCACCATGCACACACCTTTGCACCATACTCCTATTGATGAATGTGCTATTTAGCATAAGTTTCGTTCTGGAAGCTGGAGCAAATTCCTATGGCTAGATATTTTTTAAAAATATTTCACTCATTGCATGTGCGTTGTATAGTGCTGGACACATGCAGTGGTTCAAATGTAAGAGAAATAAAACCAACCTCCTCATGTACAGTGTTGACATCAACTGTGTAATACCAGATGTCATCATTAATATTCTCTCACAAAACACATGAATGATGTAATATGTGAGGAAACAAGTGGTGCATAGCATGGGTGTGATTTATAGTTACTACAGTTAAATAAGAACTGGTGATTTTCAGTTTTTTTGGGGGCTAAAATGTTACATTAAACTGACATTTTCAACTAATTATAGTTATTTTAACCTTTGGTTTTTTCAGTATATATCTATGGTTATTTTTAATCTAAAGTAAGATATTATTTCACTATCTAACTATTTCGGCCTGAAACCATTGGGTGGTAGTCCTCCAAACATTTTGCCTTCACCCATCTTATTGTGCTGAATTTGCTTTTGTAGGCTGTAGGGCTCTTTGCACTTTACCGCTGATAACCAGTGCTAATGTGCTTGCTCCCTAAAACATGGTACAATTGACCTATACCTCATTGGCACATAGAAGTTATTTGTGAGTTCCTAGTAAATGGTTCTACCTGTACCACGGGCCTTTAAATTAAATGCTACTAGTAGCCCTTCAGCACTCATTGTGCCACCCACTAACGTAGCACTTTAAATTTGTCCCAGGCCTGCCACTGCAGCCTGTAGTGCAGTTTTAAAATAAAATGTTTACTAGGGCTAAATATTTCTTCTTAATACATATAAGTCTCCTTAAGGCAGGCCCTAGAAGCTCATAAGACAGGGTACATGGTACTTAAAATGGAAGACATGTGGATTCATGATTTACATGTCATGGCAGTGAAAAACTCCTTAAGTCTTTTTTTCACTGATGGAAGGCTTATCTCTCCCATGGACTGACACTGGGTGTCCTTAATGCAACAAATACGTGCTAACTTTAAATAGGGTGCAAATAGAGAAATACATCGTAGAATGTTTTGACTTGTAATTTAAGACTCTTTATAAAGGCACTGTCAGATTTTAAGTGAAAATTCTAATAATGCCACATTTAGAAAATTGCCTTACTATGCCCAAACAAACTGTACCCATCGCCAAGTAGCCAGTGTCAGATGACAGTGTTTTTCTCCTACATGATGGGTTGTGTGTTCTTTCCAGACATGGGGCCAAAGGGGCCTTGGTGTGGACAGGAGGGGGAATTCTCTGAGTATGACTATGGAGGGCTATACCCTGCCCCACCTACATTTAAATGGGCTTTGCCTAACATGCACACAAAGTAACCTAACACCAGGCCTCCCTTTGCCGTTTTGTCACGCAAGACAATTTATAGAAAAACTCAGTATGGTGAAAATAAAGACAAGCTAACACTGAAGATAGAAGGTGGCCTCTCAGACCCCACATCAGATCACTTCTGGAAGAAGACCTGACCTGCTGTAAGGAGGACTGCTTTGCTGCCTAAGGACGGAAGACTGGACCTGCTCTCTTGCTTCCAGGACCATCAGAGGGACTCCAAGGGCTAGTATGGTATCCTCTTTGAGATACAGAATAAGACAAGCCCCAGAAAGGAACCTGGAATGCAACTTTCCAGCTTACCAGCACCAACTGTACCTGCATGAGCCCCGCTCCTGGGCTCTACTGAAGCCTCTTTTACTTCAGTCTTAGGGGTGGATTGCCTCACATCAAAATATTCCTTCTATTTCCATGTGTTTTCTTCCACAACTCACTGACAACCACACTGTCTGATCTGCCACCTACTTTCTTACTGATCATCCAAGCTAGGCACATTAATAGATTGGGTCTCCGACAACTAACCAGGTCAAAAGGTACTTTACCCAAGATTGATTGCGGCATTAGACGAAATATCTTCACCTCTCAAGGACCTGACTTTTTCAATCCCTGTTTTGTGTTTTGACAATCTGTATAGACTCCTTCAATACTTGATAAAATCTCTCTACTGTCCCATTGCTTTCAGGACCCACCAGACCCTGCACCTTGACTGGAGTCAGAGTGCACTCCTCCTGGTGCAACTTATGGATTTGTTGTAACCAATGCAGCACAACACAGCCTGATGCAGGCCCTCACACCAAGCATCTCACACCTCCTGATCGATGGCTTCATCTGACCCTACACAATGCAACACAACGTGACACAAGTCCTTGCATCACACAGCCTCACAGCTACTGATTGGCGGCTTCAATGAAACCAATGCAATCTGGCACAGGATCTTACATCGCAGCACCTTACATCATGCAGCACATTGCAGACCAACACAGGTCCTTGTATCTCAACACAAAAGGCACAAAGGTACAATTCCCAGAGGGCCTGTACATGGCCCTCGCTTCATCGTGGACAGCCTGAACAAATAACTGTGGCCAGGTCTTGTGTGACCAGATAACCACAGTTTGTTCAGTCACTTTGTTCTTTTTGGTGCTATTTTTCTCCATAAACAAGTATTTATTAAAATACACTCTATTTTGCGAGATGTGTTTGGGATTTTCCTTGAGTTGTGTTATCCCTGTTTTAGTGTTTGTCTGCTGCATTATAACTTAATATATTGCCTCTAAGTTGAACCTGACTGCTTTTGAGCCAATCTACCTGGGTGTTAAGCACGGGTTAATTCTGTGACTGTTTATGTTTCACTCTGACAAGAATTGAGTTTCTCATTTGAGTGGGGCTACAACCCACCTCTATTAATAACCCAATTTCTTACACTAACTATAACATCAATTTATCCTTTCTTTTAGTTATGGAATTTTGAGGGTTCTTCGAATGTGAAGTTATATTTCATTAACATCAGTAACTGTGCCAAAGTCCTGCAACCAAACCCTGTGGGTGGCCACCCACCATTGCTGTGCATGGCCTTCAGCCTTGCAAGGCGTAGGGTTGATTCCAATGCCTGACTTGTGGCCTGCCTTTCACTCAACTACCCATACACAGTCAACCCACTAGAGAACCCATACACATTTTTTTAATGGTTTTACAATCCCGTGGGACTCTCATTGAAGCTAGTGCTGCTGTGCGTCAGCAAAACTCTCTCTGGAGTACAGGGGCCGGCACTGGGTCCAGTGAGAGTCCTGTGGGATCACAGCATTGCAAACAAAATTATTTAAAACTATTAATTTTAACCCACAGGGTCCAGGGTAACATAGTACCTCTGGCCTGCCCCTTTATACTTTATGTTTATTTAGATTTTAGGACATGTGAGTCGAGTACTAGTGTCCTATAATTGGGACTTTAACATTACTCTTCTTTATGTGGACAGTCAACAGAGTGCAAGTACCCATTGCCTATCGTATTGCTCTGTTATTTTAAGTTGCTTGCCGAGGACTCCTGAAACAGTCTTACAAACTCAACCGTTCAGATACCAGTATATTTTAGCCCTAATTTCTCTGACCAGGAGGTCAGCCAACTAACCCTTGGAGTCACTCTGGTGGTCGTGGGTTCAAGATGCAGGTCCAGTCCTTCTTATGCTTGAAGCAGGGTGGCAGGGCAGCAGAGCAGTGTGCGGTCCCTCATGTCTGCTCTGGGGAGGAGTGGAATGTGACAGAGTCACATTCCAGTGGAACTGGAGGATATGTAGAATCTGATGGAATGTGTTACCGACTTTTAACGGGCTCTTACACTGGAGAAGTTGGCTTGAATGACTTCCCTATAGCTTTTACTGAATAAATCCTTTGGAACTCCTTCCTATAGTTCTGATTCATTTTGGAAGATTTCACCTTTTAACACACACCGTCCTTGCAGCAGAGCAGCACAGCAGTCCTTCTTTTGAGTCTTCCACAGGTCCAGAAGTGTACTGAAGAGTTGGTTGGATCTGAGGGTCAAATATTTATAAAAATCATTAAAAGGTTATGGCAGGTAGCTTGCAATCTGTCTAACCACTGCCAATCACTGGAAGTAGCAGCCCTAACCATCATTCTTTTGCTCACTATGCCACCTTAGTTTGAACCCAGCCAAATGTAAATAAGTTGTGGCCTTGCTCCTTATGTTAACAGTCCAGCCTGAATGACCAGGCCAAGTCCTCCCTGAACTGGAGCACAAGCAGACCGGGACCAGTTCCCCTTACTTGTGGCCTCATCATCTGGGTACAGCTTGGTTCCAGTGACAAGGTGAGCATGGGGCCCACATTATGGATACCCATGAAGCACACAAAAGATGATGATAGGAATGCTTGCAGTTTGTCTAACCATTGGCAATGCAACCAATCATTCTTTTGCTCAACATGCCATATACGTTTGGACCCAGGTCAAATGCAAATCAGTCTTCATCCTGCTCCTCATGGGTACAGTCCAGTCTGAACTACGAGGTCAGGTCCTCCAAGAACCAGAACACAATCACCCTAGTTATGGGCTTATTAGTAGAGTACAGCTTGATTCCAGTGATATAGTGAATACGGTATCCTCGCTGGGCATACCTATACCACATAGAGAAGTAATATGAAACACATAAAATGTGATTGGAGGAATGATTGCAATGTTTTTAACCACTGGCAATTGCACGGGTAGCAGTCCAACCCATCATTCTTTTGCTCACCATGCCACCTCAGGTTGGACCCAGCCATATGCAAATCATCTTAACCATGCTCGTCATGGAAACAGTTCAGCCCAAACTGCAAGGCCAGGTCCTCCCCGAACTGGAACACATGCAACCTAGAACCTATTTCACCCTAGTTATGGGCTAATCACCCCACCTTTTCTTCAGCCATCTGAGGGCCCTAAATCCAGAAGTGAGTCCCAAACAACTATGGTCTCAACTTCTTCAATGCCCAGAAAATGTCTCCCCTTCAATAGCACTCCACCTCTGTTCCCGGGTAATAAACTTCTTCTGATAAAAGCTACTAGTTGGTCTAGGCCCTTCTCATTTTGCTGTGCTAAGACAGCCCCTATGCCATGCTCTGAAGCATCTGTCTGCACAATAAATTCCTTGGAGAAATCAGAAGCCTTCTATATACACATTGTGTCCTTGAGGGGTTCAAAGGCTTTCAGACAGACATCTGTCCAGATCAAATTTTTGGGCTGCTTCTTGTAAGACCTCTCAGTTAAGGGGGTGACAATTTTGTCAAATCGCTCAACAAACCTCCTGTAATATACAGTGAGATCCAGGAAGGCCATAACCTCAGTCGGAGTTTTGGGGTGTTGCCAGGCCAGGATAATCTCGATCGTGGCCTGAAGGAGCTGCACCTTGCCCCAACTCACTATGTGGTACAGATATATCACAGTACCATGCACTGTCTGTCACTTACTGGCCTTTATAGACGGGTCTGCCTGCTGCAGTGCCTGTACTACCTCTGGATGTGGTACAAGTGCCACCTGCTTAAATTGAAGACAGCTATGCCATCTACGTAGGCGGCAAGGAAAGCTTCCTTCCCAGCCAGGACCCTGTTATCAACCTCTGGAAGGTGGCAGATGCATTCTTTAACCTAAAGGGCATCACCTGAATTTGGAAGTGGCACTCTTGGGTTGAGAATGCAGACTTCTATTTTGCCTCCTCAATCAGAGAAATCTGCCAGTATCAACAGTCCTGAGGAAATTAGGAGTGCTCAGACTGTCTATGAAATAATCAGCTTGTAGGATGGGGTGAACATCAGTTTTAGTGATGGAATTAAGCCTTTTGTAGTCCACACAGAAGGTCTGTGCTAGACCAGTGACTGTTGGAGAGTGCAGGCACCCTCAGCGCTAGAAATTTTGAGACTTCCTCCTTGATACTAGCTCTCACCTTGTCTGACAACCTTTAGAGTGTGTGAGAAAGAGAGAGAGAAAAAATATGTCTTTTAAGACACTTGTTCATAAAACAAATACATAGAATTAAGGTTAAAAACAGATTCTATTTTTAACAGACATATTGTCGCTAATATCTGTGCCGTTGGTACACATGTATGTAAGCCCAGGTGTGAGGGAGAACAGAGAGGCAAACTGATCCAATTATTGGTGACATTCCCTCTGCTGGTCTAGAGTTAGAGTAGGGTAGAGGTTGACACCCTCTACTGACCCATTGTGCTCCTTGGAGGATATGAGGTCAGGAGGAGGTTCACTCTCTTCTTGTACCCTTCATCTTTTCACCAACAGCATGGTGACCTCAGACATCTCAAAGTGTGGCTTGATGTGATTGATATGGACCTTACTGAGGGGGTTCTAAGAAGTTTTGTGGACCACCAGGTCTCCCCCTTCTGATCCTTCACCGCATATGGATCTGTCCAGTAATCTTGGAGAACTCCAGGCTTCACAGGCTCCATGACCCACACCTTCTGGCCATGCTGAAACTCTTCCGAAGTGGCCTTCTGGTTGTACCAGAGTTTATTACCTCTTGGCTGGCCTCAAGATTCTCCTTAGCCTTCTTCCAGAAGTGCTAAACCTGGTTGCACATACCCAGCAGATGCTGGCTATGTGCAACTAGCTGACTATATCCTTAAGAGGATTGCGGGGAGCTTGCTCCCACCCCTCTCTCAATAGCCTGAGAGGTCCCCTTACAGGGTGACCATATAGGAGCTAAAATGTGTGAACCCAACAACCTTCTGAGGTACCACCCTGTAGGCAAATATCAGGCCTAATCAGTGGACGTCCCACATCTGCCTCATGGGCTCAGACAGGTCAATTATCATGCCCTCGAAGGTCTTGTTGAATCCCACATGGACTTCATGTATGCAGACATGTAGTTGGTGCCTCTGTCCAGCACCACATATTTAGGGAAACATACTCAGGTAAAAATCTCCATCAGGGGTCTGGCAACTGCTGGTACAATACTGACCTCAGAGGGATGGCCTCTTGGTATCTATTGCTGTGGTTAACCAAAACAAGGATGAGCTTGTTGCCTGGCAGTTTTCTGATCCAAAGATCCAACAATGTCAATGCCTACCCTCTCAATAGGTGTGCCAGTAACAAACTAGGAATCCAGGGGAGCTTTCAGCTTTTCCCCTGTTTTCCCACATGTCAGGCAGGTGGATACGACCTACAAAATGTATCTGAGGTTGTCCTTATCCTGGGCCAATAGGGGTGGGGGACAAATACCAAAGGTCTTGTCCTGCCCCAGATGTCCTGCCACAGGTATGCCATGAAACAGCCCCAGTAGGAAGGCATAGTAACACTGGAGGACAACCAAAACACGGGTTGCCCCAAGGTCATAGGCTTAATGTATCAGAAGTGATTCTCTCAATAGATAAGGTGATCTCTTGAGGTATCACCTGTTGCTTGAACCTTAGGTTGCCACACCCAGCCCTCAAGAGTGGGTCACACCTTCTGTGCCTTACAGAATTCCTCCCTGGTGGGCCCATCCTCATCTTGCAAGCACAGACATGTCAGGGAAGCAATGTCAACCCAGAAGGCT
Source organism: Lissotriton helveticus (assembly GCF_964261635.1). NCBI lineage: Eukaryota > Metazoa > Chordata > Amphibia > Caudata > Salamandridae > Lissotriton > Lissotriton helveticus. The sequence continues at coordinate 431,652,468 of NC_136062.1, forward strand.
CTAGGGTAGGTGCCTCAGGCATCCCATCAACCATTATCACAGGAGTTTCAGGGGTGGGTTTCCCACGCCCCCTGCCCTTGCCTTCTTGGCAGCTGTCTGGGACATTCTTCTAAGCAACAGGGTTCCTTTACACTCCTCTTGGGCAGCCAAGGACTTAGTTGTCGTACAGCCCCACTCAGGCATTCATAATATCTCCAGGTGTGACCTGAGCTTTACTTCCTTCTAGACATAGTGTTCTAGGTCAATGCTAAAAGACAATCTACTGGCGTGGCAGGGCTCAAAGCTACTTTTAGAGAACCTGAGACTCCCCCACTGAAGGGCATCCAGAGCCACTGGGCAGTGACTCACCGTTGTCTGGATACACTGCCTATACTTGCGAGTATTCGAAGGCATGTGAGCTTTTGGCACCATCTTTCTATTCCCCAGGGAACACCCTTCTCCACAAGCGCTGCAAGTGCTGCAGTTCACATTATTCCAGGTCCCCAAAGCTAAAGAAATGGCGCGGAAGGCAGGTATTATTGATATATACTATATACTGTATTCATAAACAACCGTTGTTCTGCTCATCTTTAAATTAAATGATCAGCGGCACCATGTGGCAGACTGTCCTAAGTGCCCTAATTAAGTGCTGTTGCTGAGCACCGGAAACCACTGGCTCAAATTAAGCACTGGGGTTTGCTGAGGGCAGTACCAGTGAGTTGGGCGGGATGTTGATGTAGTTAGAGATGGATTAAACATGGAGATGTTCCTACTCATTTTAAACCTCCTAAGGCCTAAATGTATTGCCTACAAGATGTATCCTGTTTAAGTACTAAGGGCTTTGAAAAATATTTTGTGGTGTTTAAATGTAATCCCTGGAGCGTGTTTACCATTCCTCTTCTTCATTTTCCATATCAGATAAAGTGCAACCCCTACCTTCAAGTGATGCTGCTCAAATGTCAGCATCCTTTTTAAAATAATTAGATTCGGAAAAGCTGTGTGTTTTTCTCTAACACTGACATTTTGGAAAAGATAAAATATTATGGTTCGGATAACACATCTGCTCAGCCAGTACTTTGACATAAGGGCTGTTAGCAAGTTTATCATATGGAGCCATTTCACTGAACTAAAAATATAAAAAAAAGTTATTCTGAATTAAACACACCTTTAATGCAGATGCAGATACCTGATCATTCTCAAAATGTCATTATGAAATTTAAATATGAAAACGGAGTAATTTTAGTATCTAAAATTAAAAAGTGCATATATTAATTAACGAGAATCTTCATCACGCAGAGTCCTCCTTTTCTGGGTCACTGGTCCTGCAGCAGGAGGCTGAGGGCATGTCTGGGAAGCCCTTTATAATGTAATAATGTTTGGTCCCTCTCTTGCTCAACAGTCATTCATGAGGCAACAAAGCCCTTTTGGTGCATGACAGGGTATGTTTGAAGGCTGTATGCAGGAAGAAATAAATTAATCTTACAAGGTTGACTGATTGGTAAAAAGAGTACAAGTATTAAAAGTAAGAGTATTAAAAGAGTAAGAATTAAAGTATTATATCATCCCACTGGCTCATGACAGCCATTACATATCAACATATCAAGCAGTGCTAAGTCATTGCCCAACACCTTTTATCAGCCTGCCCAATAACAACCATTAGATTAATGAGCAACATAAGAACTTTGCTGGAAAACAGGAGCAAGGATTGAAAAAAATGGCAGGAAATCTAAGCTTAGTTTAAAGTCCAAAAAGTTATTTAATCAGATCTTGGAAGGTTGTTCCTCACCACGCCCAAAATAAAATTCAAGTGTTAGTCAATTTTGGTTGAATCTATTGACAACAGAAAATGAATTGAATATTACAATGAATATTTTGTACTGTAATATGAGAAATATAATAACTATTATAGCAATTTTACCACTCATACTTGGTAAACAAATATGGAAGATGTGGATGAAGATATAAAGGTCTAAATATAAAACCTCAATCTTGGAATGGTGTGGCTTGGAATCTAGGGGATATCATAGCTACACTAAGAAATGAATACCATATATCCTATCGTACAGATGATCCAATTTTAGTAACCCCAGAGACCTGACTGTGAGAAACTCGGTTGCTGGTTGAGGGTAGTGACACCCTACCTGAGCAACAGCTACAGTCCTTGTCAGAGTAACCCTAAAACAATCACTAAATTAACCTGTGCTAAACCCTCTGGTAGCTTGTAGAAAAGCAATCAGTCTTAACTAAGAGGCAATGGGGAAAGTATTTGTGTAGCACACAGAGAGTAATTAAGGAAAAATACCACACAAGAATACTTTCACACAAATTTAGAATGTTTGACTACAAAAATCCAGTTCGTAACACTGAGGATATGCATTTTTTAAGATTTAAGGTTAGTACAGCGCCTTAAAGCACAAAGCGCCACTTGTGGCTATCTGTTCAGGTGAGACAGGGTTAAAGTCACAAGGGCAGACTGACAGTGATTGATTGTGGGCCGGATACCGGGGCCAGGTTAGTCCCGCTGAAAGAATTACCTGCTATACTCCAGCACGCATAGCATAGTTTGTGGTGGAGGAGGCAGTAAGGAGATGGCAGAGTTTTGTGGATGTCTTGGGTGTTGAAGATGGCTGTTACTGTAGCGCGAAGATCCTTTTCACAGATGGTTGTTGCTGGAGATCGCGCTTTGTCGGTCATCTCTGGTGTTCATCGTAGTGCGTAGAGTGCAGTTCACCGGAAGTTTGTGTTGGTGGTGGATGCAGGTGGCAAGGTCTTGGTGCACAAACATTCATTTGCGGTTGTGAAGAGCCCAAAACCTAAGGATTTCTTTAGTTCTTTGAGGAGTCCAACTGATGCCACACCAAGGGTCCAAGACCTGATGTGCACCTCTTGGGAATCAGGAATTCACTCCAGCAGAGGACAGCAGGACTTAGGCAGGTCCAGTTTTTTGTCCTTTTGCAGGTCCTGTTGCAGGTCCAGTTGCAAGTCAGCTGGGTAGATTCAGGGCACCTCTGGCGGTTGTTATGGCCCTGTAGCTCTAACGGAGGTCAGTGAGCGGATCCTTGAAGTCATTTACCTGAGCTTCCTCCTTCTTCTTTGTCCATCTAGCTTTCCAACTGTCTAAATCACCCCATTTTTGTAACAATGACAATAATTCCTTTATTTGCAGTTTTTGTCCTGACACATTCATGTTTTCTAAATCTTTGTCAGAAAACTCAGCTCGCTAAGGTTTCTGTAACACTGTTGATATACCTATGTCAATTCCCATGTCAGAAGCCAAACTCATTAATTTCTCATGAAACGTTTTTGTATTTTGAGTAATACTTTTGCATTTGAATAACAATTCATCTTCACTGAATGTATTCAACCTTTCCAATCCCACATTCCTAGCAATCATTTCTTCTAATTCAAATCTTAATTTAAATATGTCTAATACTTTTAGCTGTGATTTGGCATTTCTATTTCTCTGGACCATCTCTCTATTTCTTCTGGAGATACTACTGTGGCACTTATCATTTGTGAGGATGTTTCTATCCTCACTTCTCTAGAGCTACCAGGAGTGTTTTTCCTGATCTAACCACTCTCAGGTTCCCTTATAGGCAAATCCATTAGGGAAATTACTGACTCACACTCACTTGCCTGGTCATCAACTAATAATGTTTCTTTTCTCGGCTGCACTACAGATGTGGTCAGAACAGGGGTTTTAGGACTGGGCTGTTTATCTCCTTATAAGGGAACAACAGGACCTATAGTTAACGGAATTGTTAGGGCTTCAGGATTCGTATTCTGGGAAATTTTCTGAACTAACTCACTTCTCTGTTTAATAATGCTTTTCTTTCTTTTTCCTGTAATACCTTTTTTAATGTGGTCGCATGCATAACTTGCGGAACCAAAGGTGGTTTTAAGAATGGGGCACTACGGTTAACTCTACTTGTTTCCTCATGATAAGGTGGCAGATTTTTCATTAATAAACCCTCCAGATAATCATCGTCTGAATCACCACTAGTCATCAAATTTTAAATTTCTCTGTACTCTTACTTCCTGATGGTTCTTCTAAAGTTATAACAGGATACGATCCTTCCACTAACATGGATTGTCTCCATTGTTTCATTTGCTTATCTCTTGTCTCTCGGGGAAATCTAGGCTATAACTAACTCTAATTTCTGTTACTTCTGGGTCTAGCTCGCTCAAAAGCCTCAGTTTCCCATTCCTCTAATGCCTCGTACTGTGTTAATCTAGGTCTGGGATCTAACTCATTCATGCGAGTTCTCAAGTTATACAAAATCCTGCCACTAAAGGTACAATTTTCTGTAAATGGCAAAACTCCATCACCTTTAGTGTATTCCATCTAGTTCTCTAACCACACACAGGTGTGGTAGCCCCTTTCTACCATCATATATGATGCAGGAGTATTCGGTGGTGGAATAATAATCCCTTCTCCTATCTTAATCATTTTATCCTTTTTGAAAAAATTCTTTACTCTCTTGAAAAACAACATCTTTCTCTTTTCTCCGTACATGATATAAGGTCTTCCTCTTATGTACTGTTCTTGAGCGAAACCAAAATACCTCCTATCTGGTCTATTTCCTATAACCGTTGGATCTAAATGCCACATGTAATTTGTACTAACAATTTAATTTGCAGTTATACTCAATTGTTTACTTAAATGCTTTTCAAATACCAGCATGTTTCTTATTTTCTATAGCCAATCAACAATTAGGTTTCAAATAAAATTCAACCAATGGTTGCACAACTTTTTCCGTCCTGCCCTCACCCCTCCTTTACAATATTACCTCAGCTACACACCCGCTGTTTCAACTAATACCACCGCGGCCCTAGGTGACGTCAGTGCAGCACCGCGACTGACTCCCTCCTTTGCAAGGTATTACAAAAACGTATTTCTTTTCACTTTTAAATGCAAAATTCATTAATTAGCAACATAGAAACATTTGCCACTGTGCCTGAGTGACTAATTTCAAAGGAAAGATAATGTTCACTTACTACGAGTAAATCCCTTACATTTACCCTTCACTCACTGCGAGTAAATCCCTTCCGCTTACTCTTCACACAAGTATTAAAGAACCTGTCACTCCTTCAGGCTTAACCTTTCTAGGTGATATAAAGCCAAAGTTTCACCAGCGAACTCCTCTGCTATCACTTATTCACACATTGATACAGAAATCCCTAATTAGTGCCTCAAGTTCTACCTAACTTTACGCACTTACTTTCTCAGGCAAGTGACCTCACTGCAGTGTGGCTTCAATTTACCACCTGCTATTCTACAAACAGGTTTTGGTTAATACATAAAAATCAATACAAAATCAATAATCAATATACAACTAACTACCTATCATAAATAAACCCTAACCATCCTCTTACACCACAGTAATACTGTTTAATTTGTAAATAGAATGTATAAAAATTCAATTTGGCTTCTTTTTGAGAGGTCAGGAGGTAAGATTCCCATGAACATCGCTGGTAAGTCAAGGTTTGGCTGGGGTTCAATGACAGTGCTACAGAGATTCTGAGTTCTTCTACGCAGACACAGCTTTTCAAAATGGAGTACAGCAAGGTTACATCAGGCCCAAATACGAGCTAGCAGCAAAGTCAAAGAGAAACAGTTTTAGAACAAAGAATTAATGAATGGACTGTATAATAATAATCTCTACACTATTCCTATTACTTTATTTTAACTATAGCATTAACAGTTTAGCAGAACAAACACAATTTAGTGAAAGCAGCAGCAGATGCATTAGTATGTAACACATGAAGCAGCCATCTTTAATACTATTGCACAGCCCAAAGATTTCCCACCATAGCAGAGAGTACGTCACCCACGTGAGTGTGGCAAACGCATGCGCAGTGAAATTCCCACGTTGCGTAGCCATTTTAATGTGTTCGAGTTACTGTTAGTAATAGCACATAGAAAAGCTTCCCCTAGATACTATAAATGTTGTGTGGTGCAATTATTAGTAGGACAAACATGCTGATTAATACATTATAGGGTATTTCAAGAGGATTGAATCCGGGCAAGTCTCTTTACGTATAAAACCTAGCTCCTTCACAGATCAAGTTTCTTATCAGCAAGCAGTGCAGGTCTCAAGAAGCAGAGCAGAAGTGCATCCTCCTTCTGTAGTATTCACAGGTACAGAAGTAAACTGAAGAGTGGGCCCCAGTATTTATTCCTGGTAGCTACTTTGAAATGGGAGAAGCTACTGGAGTTACACCCTACAGAGGTGTCAAAAATTCATATTCTTCCCGTCCTGGTCCCAGTCTGCCTGTTTGGCCTAAAAGGCTAGTATGTAGTCCTTTGTGTGTGTGCCGAGGCATTACTATTGAATTGCTAGTATGGCAGGTGACAACTCCACCCCTCTGTCTGCCAGATGTAGTCCATCCTGCCAACACCCACACTCTCTATTTTTGGCAGTGTAGGAGGAATACACAAAGGCCAATTGGCAAGTACACCTAATCATATGACCAATGAATGGACTGCAGATACCAATTGGTTAGGGCAAGAAAATTCTAACTTTCTAAAAGTAGCACTTTCAGAATTTCAACTTAAAATCCGACTTTACCATTAAATAGGGTTTTAAATTAGAATTATTCAGACACCGAACATGACTTTCCTACCTGCTCCCAATCAAATGTTATCACTTATTAAATGTACTAAGGTAACTTAATGTTATCCCATGGGAGAGGAAGGCCCTGCATTAGTGAAACATGAATTTAGGAGTTATTCACTACCAGGACCGGTAAATCCTCAAAGTATATGTCTAAAATTTTAAGCACAGTGCACCCTACCCTGTGGCCTGTTTATTCTCATGAAGAACAGCCGAACCGGGACAGAGGTCGATAGACTAGCAGAAGCAGCCATGGGAGAGATTATAGACTAACACCAAGGAATGGCCCTTGCAGTGAGCTACCCAGCACCCGGCCTGCAGATGAATAATTATTTAAGAAGTATATCACCATCAGATGCCGATTGAGTCCCACCCCATGGTACTCCCACCTGGGGGTGACCTTCATGTAGGAGGACATAGACCACCAGATCAGATTTAGAGGATCTAAATCTCCTAAACCTATAGATATTTAAAACATGTCATCCCCCGATCCCATAGGGCCAGATGGTACCGCAGGACTATACATTGGAGGGTAATAAGAAATACCCCATATAAAATTAATCCAATAAACTCCACTACATATGGGACACTTTATATTAGCTGTTTTTTCCTTAACCATTAACAAAAGAGCACTGTAAATGTTGGAGACTTATGTATGTTATTTTTGTGAAATAATCCAAAAAAAAGTATCAGTATGTATACAGATAAGTTATGTCATCAATGCGAGGATTTATGTTTACTTTTGTGGTCTCAAGATAATATTTATATTTTTGTCATCTATGTGATTTTTTTATCTTGTGTTTGTTCAATAGTACACAACTGGGGAAATTGCATGCTCCTCCACTGTACGCCAATACACTCTACTTCCCTCCACTCTATGCCAATCAAGTATATGCTATTCCAGTGTATGCCAGTCTACACCACTCCTGTGTATGTCACTTAACTATATACCACTCCAGTCTACACATTTCCACGCTACGCCAGTCCACTGTACATCAATTCACTGTTCACTATTCCACTGTGTGTTACTCCACTTTACTCAACTCCACTCTACACCACTTCACACTGCACCATTGCACTGTATGCTATGCCACTGTGAGACACTTCATAACCCACCACTCCAGTCAGGGCTACACCATAGTATGCCACTCTATTCTACACCAGTCAACTCTAATGTTTTCCACTGTACGTAACTCCACTGAGATCCACTTCACTCCATTCCACTCTATGCCACTTCACTCTATTCCACTTTACTCTACCCAATACCCAATACACTCTTCCACTCTGACCCACTCCACTCTATGCTATTCCACTCAATGCCACTCCACTCTAGTCCACTGAACTTCACTCCTCTCCACTAGATTCTATTTGTCAGGTCTGACAGCCTTACGCTGGTCTTTAACCCAACATTATGCCTGCCTCCCGCCATTTTTCTGATCAAATTTTTTCTCTTATTAGGACCATTGCTAAAGTGCTTGTGCTCTCTCCCCTAAATATGGCAATATTGGTTAACCCACATCCGCATATTTAATTTACTTATATGTCCCTAGTGAAGGAGTACCCCTAGTAGCTATAGACTGTAAATTAAATGCTACTAGTGGTCATGCAGCACTGATTGTGCCACCCACTTAACTAAACCTTTAACCATGTCTCAGGCCTGCCATTAAAGAGCCTGTTTGTGCAGTTTACACTTTACTTTGTATAGAAATTAGTCACCCATAAGGTAGGTACTGGATAACCCAGAGGGCAGGGTGCAATGTATTTAGAGGGCAGAGCATGTACTTTTAGGTGTAACATGTCTTGGTAGTGAAAAGCTTCCAAAGTTGTTCTTCAATATTGCAATGCTTATCTCTTTCATAGGATGACATTGCGAATAACTAATTACATTTTTTAAGCGCAATTTCCAATTGAGAAGAGGTCGCACCTCGAAGTCTGGTGTCTCTGGAATCACAATTTAAAATACCAACTCATGGTGAAGTCGGATTTTAAACTGTAATAATGCCACTTTTGGAAAGTTTAAGACTGGCCAGTTCCTGTGAGGAGTAAGGTCAAGACTGATTTGGATAAGGATAGGTCCAAACTATGTTGAGCAAAAAAAGAATTGATTAAACCAAGATCCGTGACGGGAGTGAATGCTTGCATTGTTCAGCTTTCCATCCATCTTCTGTTCTTTTTTGCTTTTGTCACCCTAAGTGGGAAGGGTATGCCCAGACTAGGGTCCCTTTCTCACTGTGCCACTGGGTTCAGGCTAGCCTGGCTTATATGGGGTGATATTCTGTAACTGGTCCCACGATGCTTGTTTCCAGTCCAGGCAAGACCTTGCCTGGCAGTTTAGGCTGAAAATTTCCCTTAAGGAGCAGGGTCAAGGCTAATTTGAATATGGCTGGGTCCAAACTGTGGTAGCGTGGTGAGCAAACAAACCTGTGGCCAGGGAGAACAACTGCTTTGCTACTGAAAGGACTGCTACTATGCTGACCTGCTGTTTCCTGGACTCCTGCCTTACCGTGTTGCGCTACTGCATGCTGCTCTTTCTTACCTGTGTGAGAAGGACTGTACCTGCACTACAAGAGCCCATAGTAACTCCAAGGGCTAGCTGGCTGGCCTCCTGAGTGGAAGTCTCAAGGACGGGCTTCCAACCATCCTACTCCTGCACCTGGACTCTGCAATCTGTGAGTCTTTTCCCCCAAGTGGTGCCACCCCAGTCCTGTATCCTTGGCAGTAGGCCTCCAACAGAACCAATGCATCCTCTGCTGTAGGAGCAGAATTGACACATCGCAGATGTTGCAGGAACAGAACCGGTGAATCACCTTCGGTACTGATGTATCACCTTCGGACCTGTCGCATCTCTGAACCGCCGCATCATCTTCAAAACCGGCACAACACCACTGCTGCATGGAGAAGACCGATGCATAATCTTGACTGCGTGGAGAAAATAGATGCATCCCCTCTACCACGGGACCGACACCGACGCATCGCTTCAGCTGCCCTCTGCATCTTCTATGAAGCAACCAGAAATAAGGTACTTTTGTTCAGCGGGCCTCACTGGGTCCTTGTATCGGGTCCGCATTCCATTGCAATCTGCCTGAAATATTTACTTTGTGCCGGTCCGGTGCAAACAGAAATGCTTATTGTTACTAAGTTCTATTTCACATTTCATTCTTTAAAAACTCATATCTCAAGTTGTGCTTATTGGAAGTTTGTCCTTTTGGTCTTGTCTTATTTATGAAATTAAGTTCTATTTTTCTAACCTAGCATGGTATCATTTTTGTGTGGTGTTTTCGCGGTTTTACTGTTTGAAGTATTGCATAAATAGTTTACACGCTGCCTGTAAGTTAAGCGTGACTACTCTGTGCTTAGCTACCAGTGGGTGAGCAAAGATTAATTTAGGGTTTGCTTGACCATTGCCTTGCCTAGGATTGTGCTTGTTGTTTGACTAAGGTTCAAACCCCAGTCAAGCTAATTCTAATAATCACTATACACCAGCCTATTCTACTTTATTCCACTGTATGCCACTACACTCTACCTCACTCCAATGTATGCCACTCTGGTCTATGCCACTCCATTCTATCCTACTATACTGTACACCACTCCACTGTATGCTTTTACACTGTATGCTACTCCACTGTATGCCACTCTACTCTACACCACTCCTCTATACACTGCTTACCCCATAGCACTCCAGTATACTCTATCAGTGTACAACACTCTAGTCTATGCCACTCGACTGCATGCCACGCCACTGCATGCCACTTAACTCAATGCCACTCCACTGCACACCACTCCGCTCTCTGCTATTTCAGTTTACGCTACACTACTGTGCACTATACTACTGTATGCCACTGCACTCTACACCACTCCCCTGTATGTCATTTCACTGTGCGCTATTCTACTTTGCACCGCTGCATGCTCCTAAACTCCTCTCAACACCACTCCACTCTGCTCCACTATGCTATACTGCTGTACTGCTGTACACCACTCAACCTCCTGCTACTCCAGTCAACACCACTACACTGTATGCTACTCCGCTCTGCTTCACTCCACTGTACATTAGTCCACTATCAGGCACATGCATCAAGCGTTTAGGAAGTCGGTAAAATTGCGAATCGCAAAAAAAAAAAAAGTGTTAATATGTATGAACCTTAATTTAGCGAAAATCTGTAAATTTTCGCTAAATTAGGGAATCGCTAAAATAATCTGCGAAAATCATTGCGATTTCTCGTTTGTGATTCACAAGTAAAGAATCGCAAATATGGAATCGCAATACAAATGCATGAAAAATCGCAATTAGCGATTTACTGAAAAATCGCAAAATTGCAAACGCAATTTAAGAAGGGACACAACCAGGTGGTAAAAATGAGTCCAAATCAGAAACAGCTGAAGACCAACAGAAACATATATAAACACACCCACAATGAGGCCCCAGTTTCCAAAATGGCTGCTCTGTACCTGATGGCGAGGAGGATGAGGCTGCAAGCTGCTCAGCAGAGAGGGAGGCAAATAAATGAGCGCATCTTCAGAATCCGCGTAACTTTGCTTGGTCAGGAGGATGTTGAAATATATGATAAGTATAGGCTCAATGGCCAAATGATACATGATTTAATCCATGAATTGGACCCTATCCTGCAACGACAGACTCATAGGACCAATGCAATCCCAACGCATGTGCAGGTATTATGTTGCCTACAACTACTGGCGTCAGGCACTTTTCAGGGAGTCATAGCAGTAGCAGGAGGTGCCATGCTGCACAACATAGCGACAAAGGGAGGTTTGGAACTGGAGCTGTCCGACAATGACTCTGAGGATGGAAACCAACAAGTGCCACGCCACCCTGCCCAGCAAGGCACAGGCGCAGCAGAAGGCCGCAGGCGCAGATTGGAGATTACACAGAATTACTACTGAGGTGAGTAATGATGACACTAACACATTAAATGTAATGCAAAGTATACTTTATGTAAATTTTTTGTGACTAGGGAAATGAATAACAGGCAAAGTGACTAATGTCACAATACTCATTGGAATGTAAAAAAAATAATCAAAATGAAATCAAATGTACTTGAGAGTCAGTGATTAGGTCACAGCGTGTCAATGGTGAAATCACCATTTCAATCAAAATGCCTGATTGGGAGACTAGCGTTTTCTCCCTCGCACACCCAGATGTCTGTCTGCCGCAGCATCTTCTTGCCTTTCGTTGGTAGTGGATGGGGTAGCGCTGCTAGTAGTGCGTCTCACTGCACTTGCAACAGGCACTGTGGTGCTGCTCATGCTTGAGGCACACTCACTGCTGTCATCCTGTGCAGTCATGTGCACTTGACCACCGGATGCATTCATCATGTCTACTGCATTGGTCACTTGATGTAGTGCTTTGGCAACATCTCCACTACAATGACACATTTCCGTCTGCAAAGTCACTGATCTACACGCCAGCAGTGTCGTGGATGTGGCCAGCCTATTGTTCGTGTTTCCTTGGTGTTTCAGTTGCTGCATCAGTTGGCGGTGCTGTCTGTTGCGCGTTGCTTGCCCCTCCTGCATGACCCTTGTGAGTTCCTGTACACTACTGGCAAGTAATGCAATGTTGCCTGACATCTTGGAAATTTCATCCTTTACTAACCAAGTGTTCTTGCTCTGCAGGCGATGTGAACGGAGCATCTGTCCCTCCAAGCCACCCCATACTGGATTTCTTGCCTCCACCTGCTGTGGTCTGCGTGCTCTGTAATGTAATGTAATGGTGTCTTGTAAAGCGCCTGAATCACCCCACATGGGGTATCTCCGCGCTGTAGACCGCTGGGGAACCCGTCCTGGATTTCCCTGTGAGATGGTCCCTACTGGGTATCTCCAAGGTGAAACCAGGCATCTCTGGCGTATGTGGGGGTCGTTGTGGAGATGAGGCAAGCTAATGCCCAGAGTTGCCGAGTGTGATCCCTGGTTAGAGTAGGCACCGAGGCGAGAATTATCAAGTCCGCTGACCCTGGTCCACGACCCTGCCGTGTCGTGAATTGAACCCTGGTCCCGGGCCGTCCTCTGCTTCCGGGTCTGCCACCTCTAACCAGTGAGCCACACCACTCCCGCGTCTTTTCCTTTGCAATTTACTATGCCCTCTCCGGGTCTGTGTTGGTGTGGGTGTTGCGATGACTGTTTGCCTTACACTGACTGAAGGTGCAGCATTGCCATCATCATCGGATGCCATGGGACGCAGTGTTGGGACAGGTGACCTACGTGAATGAGGCACACGTGACTGGGGAGTTGGCAGAGCTGGAGTGTCCTCATGTTTGGATGCGCTGCTGTGTTGCATTTCCGGAACTTCAATGTCCAGGGCCTCATTGAGTTCTGCATCTGTGAGGTTAAACAGTGCAAAACTACATCAATGTATGCTTGTGAGGTCATGTGACAGTTCACGATTAATAAATTACTTTATTTTAAGACATCTGCTACACTATTTCTGACATTTCTTCCTGAATCTGTGTGTGTCAATGTCAGTACTTAGCCTCACTACAACTCCCATGATGCACTTTCCTCAGTAATGTAACAGTATACAGGCTTTACAGTGTGTGCTTATGCTGTGCTCTGCTGACATCCTTACTTATGTACTTGGGGCAATTTAAGCATGCATTTCTCTTACCTTCAGAGGTGTGTGCAGCTCCAGAGGTGTCCAGCTGCGTGACTCCAACAACTGCTTCAGGCTGGATGGTTGAATCCACCAAGTCCTCCATGGGGGTGTTTCCTGTGTCTGGTGGTGTGCCCCCTCCTGTCTTCTGTGCCTCCTTCATACGGTCTGCAATGCGCGACTTGGCACGACTGCGTAAATCGTACCATCTCTTTTTAAGTTCCTCTGTTGAACGGTGTGTGACCCCAATGGCATTTACTTGGTTTTGAATCCGGATCCATATTTTGTGTTTTTCCTGCTCTGGAACCTTCAGTGAGGCTTAATTTAAGTTTTCTCTTCCTTGAACTTTGGCTGTCCTGTGCTTGATTGTCAGCTTTCATTTTGCAGTTCTCTCCAGGTGAACACGGTGTCTCTCCCTCTCACTCTCCTCTGCTCCCAGAACAAGCTCCCTCCTCCCCCTGAGCCTCAGCAATGAAAATGAGGCTTGGACAGCACATTTCCTGGTTGTGATGTCATCAACATGCATCAACATGCGACCTCGCAATTTGCAAATTCGGTAATAGCGAATTCGCTATTTGCGAGTTCGCTAATAAGGAAATCGCTATTTATTCTGCGAGTTTTACCGATTCCTTAAAAATTCGCTATTTTTTTAATGCATTCTGTTTAGCGATTCCTTATTAGCGATTCCTTAAAAATCGCTATTAAGGAATCGCTAAAGATTTCAATGATGCATGTACCTGTATATGCCACTCCACTCTATTCCACTATATTCTATGCCACTCCAATCTGCAATATTCCACTGTGCGCCACTCCACTTTACACCACTCTACAGTATGCTGTTCTACTTTATGTCACTCCATAGTATGCTACTCCACTTTATGCCACTCCGCTCTATGCTATTCTAGGGTATGCCACTCCACTGTACCCAACTCAACTTCACTCCACCAAACTCAGCTCAACAACACTGTACTCCACTCAACACCATTTTACTGCCCTCCACTCTACCACACAGTGCTCCACTTCATAGCACTCTATTATATAACAATTTACTTCTGTCAATTTAACTCTACGGCACTCTACTTTACTAAATACCACTGTACTCCACTTGATTCCATTCTACAACACTTTACCCCAATGTACCACACTCTATGACACTTTACTCTATCACCACTCCAGTCTATGACACCCACTCCACTTTACCCAACTCCACTCTACAATACTCTACTACACTCATTGCCACTATACAAGACACCATCTCACTCAACTCAATCCTGATGAACACTCAAAACTGGCTCACGGACAACTACTTCATGCTCAACACATCCAAAACGGAATTCCTTCTCATCGCTCCACCTAGTCACATTACTAAGACTGAGTTTGGATGAAACACCTCTCAACCTTCAACTGTTCCCCCCACATCATTGAGTCAGCTAAATCGCTTGGAATCACACTAGACGTGCAGCTGAATATGAAGAACCATATCAGCAATGCATCAGATGAGTATACTAAGGAATCTCAAACCATTCCTTCCACAGAAATATTTCAAATTGGCGGTACAAGCTTTAGTTTTGCCAAGAATAAACTATAGCAGTTCCACAATGTGTGGTCTCCCTAAACTGAGCTTGGCCCCGTTAAGGGCTTCCCTTAATGCCGCAGCGAGACTGATTACTGGGACAAAAATAAAAGAACACATTTCCCCAGCCCTAAAGTCTCTAAACTGGTTACCATACGAGGCAAGAATTCACCTAAAAATTGTCTGCATGACGCACAAAGCCCTCCACTTCAAGACACCCATCTATCTGGCTCAAAATACAGAACTATCAGGGGGCTGCCGAGCATCATGAAGTGCAAGTACAATGCTCCTGAAACCACCGCTTTTCCACCAAAAGGGATTGAGTAACAGAGCCTTCTCTGGCATTGCCCCAAAGATTTGGAACTCTCTTCCTCCAGAAATCTGTACAATCTCCTTGACCACTTCCTTCAAAAAAGAAGTAAAAACAATCTGAATGCTCAAGTTCCTGTCCGAATAGGCCTTGACTAGAAGACTACATTGCTGTCCTCTATTTGCTCATCTTGATTGACTTTGGACATGATTAATACCATTATTTAGAATGAATTGTACTTATACATGTTTGAATGTTTCTCACCCATTGCTGTATACGCCCTAACTTTCTGTGAAGGTTTCGGACACCTACTAAATTATTGCACGTGTCTTGTATAATCATGTAATGTACACATGTTTTTGCTTCCTAATACTGTATCCCTCTCACCTAAAATTGTGAAGCGCTCTGATACCCGTAATGGTCATGTACACGCTATACAAAACTTTATAAATAAAATAAAATAAATACAACACGTTATTGCACTCTGTGACCCCTACACTCTAATGCACAAAACACTACTTCACTTTATCACAGTCTACTCCACTGTATGCTACTCTACTACCCTATACTACACTCTGGAACACACTATGCAGCTCCCTCTACGCGACTACACCCCATTTTACTCCACTCTACTCTATGACACACAATATTGCACTTTACTACACAATACTCCTGTACTCCACTGTACGTCGCTGCGCTCTATGCCACTCTACTGTACAGCTCTAGGACACGCTTCCCCACTCAATGACACTCTACGCCACTCTACTCTACCACATATTGCCCTTCACTGATCTACTGTGTACTCTAGTCTATGGAAGAATATGGCACTTTAGTATAATGTATGGCACTGTATGACACTTTATTGAACTGTACAACACTTTACACAACTCCCTCTATGCTACTCCAACCCAGTTTATGGCACTCAACTCTATGGCACACTACTACACTCTGTTATACTGTTCTAATCCATTCTACACCACTCTACTCGGTGCTACTCTATGCCACTCAACTTTACTCCACTATATGCCATTCTGTTCTACCACACAATACCGTACTTTAATCCACACCACTCCACTGTATAACACTGTAATCCATTCTGTGGCAGTACACTCTGCTCTACAAAGACTCTATGGCACATCATACCACTCTTCGCCACTGTTCCACACTGCACTCTACACTGCTCCACCCAGCAACACACTCCTCCACTCTATGCAACTCCACTCTACAACACTATACTACACTCAAGCCATTCTTTGCCATTCAGTGATTTTGTTTGCTTAAAGTGGTTTGTTTAACTAACATTTTCACCTTACTATAACATCCCTTTAACCTTTGGGTTTTTTTGGGGTGAATTTCTACATTTTTCAATGTAAAGTAAGATATTATTACAATTCCTAGTTATAACATCACTTTAACTTTTGTTGTTTTCAGTGAAGTTGATTTTATTTAACGTAAAGTAAGACGTACACTGGCGTGCATTGCAGTGGGTAGTTTACAGAGCCTGCCAAAGCAGAAAAAACATTTCCAAAGCAAACATGATCCTAAGTATAAGCACAGAGGGATGACCGCCACTTCTCAAGTAACAAACACTATCCCTGTCAGAGTGATCCACAAAAGTTAACCTATGCTTAATCCTCTGGTAGCTTAGTACAAATGTAGTCAACATTAACTTAAAATCATTGTGTAAAATGTGTATGCAGCTCACAAACAGTAATAAAGGGAAAACGCTACACATAAAAAAACACACCAATTTAGAAAAATAGAGTACATTTTGATACATAAAATTATACCATAATGACCCGTACAAATGCAATTTCATAGTTTTTGGTAAGTATAGAGCCTAAAAACACAAAGCGTCATACAGGCGGTCATCTGGTCATGCTAAACCGGGGAAAAACACAAGGTCCGGGCAACTGTGATGCAGAGTTGAACAAGTACAGGGACCAGGTTAGTTCCGCTGAGAAAGTTACCTTCTTAAAGTTTCCAGTTCACAGTGGAGGAGGTGGTGAGGTGCAGGGAAAGCATCACGGGTAGTCGTCACTGTAGTGCAAAGAAAACGCCGGACGTTGTGGATTATCATCACTGTAGTGCAAAGATCTGATCAGGTGTCACAGACTTTCACTGGTGGTGCTTCACATCGGCTGACACCATGGGCTGTTGTTGCTGAAGCGCACAGGGCATATCTCATGTTGCCGGTTGCTAGGTTTGTCAATAGTGGATAATGGCTTTTACACTGTTTGGACATGTAAAATGTAAACCCACATCTCCTACTTTTTAAAAATAATGCACCCAGACCTCTGAGCCTTTTGGCCACGGATGGGGGTGACTTGCATATATTAAAAAAGGATGGTTTAGACCTGGACAGCGATTTAATTTGCCACGTCGAAATGACAATTTAAAACTGCACTACAAGCTGCAGGTCATGCCTCAGACATGATTTAAAAGGCTGCATTAGGGGGTGGCACAATGAGTGCTGCAGGCGAACTAGTAGCATTTAATGTACAAACCCACGGACCATGGGGTATCACTTTTCTTGAGACCCATAAAAAAATGAAATATGCCACTTCGCTGTAAAGCCATTTCACCATGTTTAAAGGAGAGAGCACAAACACTTTAGCATTGTTCAGCAGTGGTAAAGTGCAGAGTCCAAATACCGAAAATTAATTCAGGAAAAAAGAAGGAGTGAAGGGAAAATGTTTAAATATATATTTGTATTTACTAAACTAAGTGAAGATACACAATCGAATTTGTGTGGCTTAGTAGATGCTAAAATTTACTTTGTCTCTGGGCTGTGCCACAAATATGACACAACCATGATGCAAAATCTTTGTAATTCTGGGTCCTAAAGTGTTATGAAATCCTGATGCATATCACCTTTACAGCATCATTCAGACCCTGATCTACACCCTCAAGTCCTCCAGGTCAGTGAAGGCCATAGCTATGGCTGCTATGCAGGAGAATCAACCACCATATGATGTGATCCGCATCTGCCAATCAGAGATCTCATTGCTTTGTCTGCAACCATCAGAGCAGTGGATCTGCAAAAGGCAAAGGTGATTGCTGTGTGGATAGCATGCTTTGTCTCAAAAAGACATCGGTTGTAGGGAACCTGGGGGCCTATTAGCAACAAATAGCGACAATTATCGCTAAATGCGCCAAACGCTTTTTTTTTATCGCCGGACATTATCGCAGAGATAACGTGCTATTAGCAACGTTTATCTCTAAAGCGATAAAATATCCGGCGATAGTGGCTCAATTCCTGAATATCGCTGGAAATCCTGGGATATTCAGGCATTATCGCTAATAGGGACTTAAACTGAATATCCACCTCCCATTGGATAAACAGGTTAAGTCATGGTTCGAGCAGGCATTAGGTTCTGGCGATATTCACGCTTAGCGCGAATCTTTTAATCGCTTCGCCTGCCTTGCTAATAGGCGATAGCTGTGTTAGTGACTGCGTTCAGTCGCTAACAGGTTGGGTACGTCCACTTTGCATGTCATTAGCGATAAATATCGCTGACATGCAAAGCGGGCCCAAAACCTGTAGCTATCGCCTATAAGCTGTTGCTAACTGCTGTTAGCGACAGCTTGCTAATAGGGTGATAAAAATATCGCCGCTTCAGCGGGTAAAAGTCTCGCTAAAGCGGAGATTTCACCCTTGCTAATATGCCCCTTGGTGCTCTCCCCGCCTGTAAATGGGGTGGTCAGGGCGGTAGACTCGCCAACGTATGGTTGGTCTCCCATCGTGCCAGTCTCCAAATCGGGCCATTAATCTTGTTACAATTTTCCCAGTTTTTAAAATGTAATGCGCAGAGGACTGAAGATGCATATGTGTAAGAAACAATGCCGGTATTATGGTTCAAATGTATAAACCCTTGTTTAGATTATGTTTTCTTGCAGTGGCACATGTAGCAAATATATGAAAACATGTGTTCCATGATTTTGCAAATATATGCGCTTGTAAGAAAAAATTGTAATCGTTTATTCAAACCTTGAACAAACATACTGTATTAATACTAATAATCTTCTTTGTTGCTGAAAAACGTAGTGCCCTATATTAGGGGTCTCCAACCTTTTCTATATTAAGATCTACTTATCTTCCAGGAAAATCATTCCATCCTGCCAACAAGTAGTATACATGTTGTAATAGTGACCACATTAGTCCAGATTAGATTAGTGACCGCCATATGGAGGATTACCAGCAGTGATCCCCTCAGTGCATCAGGCACAGTTGCTAGAAGTAATGACAAAAACGCGTTATCAATTTAGAATGCTTTTGCATAGGTAATACATAACAGCCATAGCAGCAATGCCCCTGGCACCCAGGTAATAACATCAGCAATAATTCTTCCCAGAGCAGCATGATTTATCACTCAGATATCAGCTTCAAATGTAGTTTGGAATTTCAACCATTTTTCTCCAAATATTAGCTTACGAGTACTGAAAATACGTGCATTTTTGTCTTCAATGCACTCATTGTCACTTCTGGTATAGATATATGAATTAACAAAGGAAAAGCTTATAGTTTAATAGGCAGGGCTATACAATGAAGAGTTCCTCACAGATAGCAAAAGCTCCTTGGAGAATCCTGCGTCAGCTACAAATAAATGTATGCATTCTTTATGACGTTTTTGGAAAACATGAGGCTGGTAGCAAGCTAAAGCAGTTTCAGGCCAGACCTAAAAACAGTGTATAAACCCTCCCTGGGCTTTTATATTTTATCACTAGAATTATAAAACAAAAAATGGGCATTACATAAAGAAACAAAGGGAGATACTTACATTAAAATGTCAGAGTGAAGTGATATGCCAGTGCTCTGACATTTTTTAAACGCAGGAATGTGCCGTATGGCAAATCCCCGTGCTTTCCCTAGCGCTGATGCCAATAAAGCTGCCTAACGCCAGCATAGGCACCCTTGCTCCATGTTGCATATAAACAATCTTTAAAGGCGATTTGCTGTTCTTTGTGTGCTGCAGAATACGGCACACATGGAGAGAACAAAATGTGGGGAGAAAATAAATAATTTCTCCTAGTATCGCTATCCAAAGAATAGGATTTACCTGCAATGGGTGTTGCGGTAGAGCACCCACTGCAACACCTATTACCCGCCCTTTTGCCGTAGCAGAATCCAGGGGCATATTTACAAGATGGAGTTAAGCCACGTTAAGTGGCTTGACGCCACCTTGTAAATATGGAGTATGGAGCAACGCCACCAGAGCATCACAAAAAGTGACACTCCGATGGTGTTAGGGCCTTTTAACCCCTTCACTGCGGCGGCTATTCCGCCGCAGTGCTAAAGGGGCGGGGCGGCCGCGCGGCGGGCGCATTCTGGTGACGGAACCGCTCCGTCACCAGTCGCGGTTGAGCTGTGCTCATGACGGAGCGGTTCCGTCACGGCCCCGCCCGCTTAATGGAACGTCCAGCACAGGCGCGGAATTCGCGCCGAGCGGGCCGTGACGGAACCGCTCCGTCATCAGCACAGCGCGACCGCAGCTGATGATGGAGTGGTTCCGTCACCAGCAGGGGAGGGGTTAAATTTGCCCCAAATACATTTTATCACAAACTTGAGTTGCGTTGTTTTGTTTTGTGTAGAAGGTCTGTAGAATGCTACATTTTACCTTCCTGCACAAAAAATCCTTATTATTTAATTATTTTTCGCCAAAAACCCTTTATAAAAGTTTGTTCCCACTCCACTATTTTTTGTTGCCGTAAAAATGTCAGATGTTCTCAAGGGCTTTCATGCCACCAGTATCAGGAATAGACTGCCCTGTGGTCTACCTTTTAGTGTTTGAATACGAGGCTAAAATGTACACATGCAATTCTGAAGCAGATGCATTAAAACGCTGAGCGATTAGATCACTCGTGTGCCTAAAAGAGTCCTGCTGTGCGCCCTCTCAGACCAGGAAAACACAGTTAGTAAAGTCTCATGAGCTGCTGTTAGTGGCGAACTGTTTTGAATGGCGGGGAGCATTAAAAAAACATTTCCAGTAAGAAAGATGACACACAAGTGAAGTAGTACCTTAAAATATATTCTATTAGGAAAGGGCTTCAGACCTTTCAAACTGCGCTCTGCTACTGGCGTAAAAGCATATTTCATATCAGATGAATTGAAAAGACTTGAACCCAGTAGTTTAAAAGCCACTTTTGTGTTTGAGATCAGAAAAAACGAGGACATGTTTCGGCTGCAAATTAGCCCTTACCAGCAGTTTTTCTTTACACCTGACGAATCCCACCATCACGCCTGAGGCTGTGTGTGCTTTTATAGCATGTATTTGTAATGTGTGATGCTGTTTGAAATATATTATATTTTGTTTGTTTATACTGACTTTTATTGCTGTGTGGGCTTTTATTTCTTAGCTTCTTTTTTAATGTGGGATTGTGCATTTGAAATTATCCCTGGGCCTCATTTATGAAAAGTGATGCATCGCTGCGTGAAAACAGCGATGCGTCACTTTTCACTGCGCCCTCCTAGCTACACCAATGATGCGTCATATTTACTCATGGCGCAAGGAGTTACAGATACGTCATTATTTCTGACGTATCTGTATGGTGTAAAAGTGACGCATTGCTGGAGTGTGTCACAAAAGTGACGCAACACCAGCAATGTGTCCCCATGTGAAAGGGGCTGCATCAGTCTTACGCCTGCTGTGAGGCGGGCGTAAGAAATTGACGCATTTGAATCGTAAGATTTCACTGCATCACTTCCATGACCCTTTCTTGCGTCAAAACGCCCCTCTTGCATACATTATACCTGGAGCAGGTATAATGTAGCGCAGGGGTTTACAAAGTGACGCATCTACCTAGATGCGTCACTTTGTAAATTTGGTGCAACAAGGCACATTTTTTACGCTGCTGGTGCATCACAAAAAGTGACGCACTAGCGGCGTAAAAGTGACGCACGGCCTTATAAATGAGTCCCCCTGTTTTTCAATGTAATACTAGGTTTCCCTACTAGCCATTGCCATTACTCCTGCGCTTGTACTGCCTGCAAGATTTTACTTCCATTAGCTACAATCACCTCTCCAGACATACACACCACTCCTCCTACCTCTCCAATCAACATGGGTTTGTCCACATGGTGCCTCCAGGTCACAAATGATCCCAATGACATGTGGAGTCTGCCAGGGTTCCATGCTGTCTTCTGTCATCCTCAACCTTTACATGCAGGCGATCGGCAGACTACTCACAGATGCCAGTATTAGGATTCACCAATATGCCAATGATACACAACTCTACTTAAAAGTCTCCTCTGATGCAGACATCCAGGGGCATATTTACAAGCCCATAGCTGCACCAGAGCGTCCCTTTTTTTGACGCTCCTGTGGAGCTGTGTGCTGGCCAATATTTACATGGCTGCACTAAGCCACTTTGTATGGCTTACCACAGCCTTGTAAATATGGCACTAACCTAGTTTTCTGAAATAAAGGGGTGTGCAATGAGTGTTGCTATGGGCATTCCCAGCCACCCCCATACGTTTCACACTGCGCTAGATATACAAGGATCTGTAAATCTGAGACAGCGCCAAAAACTAACGGGTTTCAAAAAGGTGTTTATGTGGTGAAACAAGGAGAAATACATTTTTATGTATCCTTATTTTTTTCTCTATGTGTGCATCCTGCAGCACACATGGAAAGAGAAAAACACACCATGGGGTTGTTTCTGTTCGGGAAGGTGCACCTTCCTGCACACAAAATCCTGCTGACAACACAGGCAGCCTTGCACGATGGTGCATGGGTGCCAGCTTTGGCGCTAGGCTGCTGAAATGGCACCATCGCAGGGGGCAAAAGGACAGCAATGAACTATATTGCATAAATATGGTGCATTACAGCCGTTTCACTTTGGAATATGGCAGTGCAGCATGCTGACTTACTGCACTGTTCTACGCTAAATCCCCATAGATGAGGGCCCACGGGTGGATGTGTGGGAAACCTCTTGCTCCACTCATGAGACACCTTCAGAGGGCACAGTAAGGGAAGGCATTGAATTGTGCTGCCTGCATCACTCTGTTTTTACTATGTCATGCAGAACCAAACAATGTGGCATGGTCTGGCTCAGTAAATCTCACCTAAGGGATTGTGTTGTCCTGGTGTCACCATGCTTGATCCGAGGGCAATGAAAGTCTTTGATAAATGTGGCACTGAGTATATAGTACCACATAAAAATCAATGACACAGGGCCAGAGTCCATATACGAGTTACTTGTTGAGCATTGTATGCTGCCTAGTGACACAACTTACTTACCACAAACAAATTGCATAGGATCAGCATTGCAGAATTATATCTTTGTGCAGGATAGTGTAATACCATCTAAACTGCCAAATGTCTATAACAGACACAGAGGTCATGATGCCAAGATCCAGGAGTTGGCTGTACTTAGGACCAGATGTACGACCCTTCCATTTTGCAAGTCGAATATTGTGTCCCTTTGTGATTCACAATTTACGACTCGCAAAACAAAAATTACAACAGTGTCTCAGACACTGTTTGCAATTCCCAATGGGGTCGCAAATGAACTGCCTCATTAATATTCATAAGGCAGTTTATAATTTGAGACGTCATTGGAATGGCTGGCCAGCACTCACAGGGATGGTGGCGTGCTGGGGTCAGCACACCACTATGTCTGTGAATGTTTGTAAATAAAGCAGTTCTTTTTTTTAAAATGCAGCCCGTTTTCCTTAGAGGAAAATGGGATGCATTTGAAAAAGAAAAATGCTACTTTTCTGTTTCATTTCTTAAGAGTAGGCAGTGGTCTGTGAGGCCATTACCTGCTCTTAAAAAGCATTTTTGCTGCCAATCACAAATGGGACCCTTTCCCATTTGGGATTGGCTAACTACCCTTTTGAAATAGGTTTTGCTACTGCAATTGCAGTCGCAAAACAATCGTACAGAGAAGTGCGACTCGCTATTAGCAAGGGACGGACGCCTTTGGAACAACCCTTCCCTAAAAGTGAGCCGCAACCTCTATTTTGCGAGTCGGTAATAGGTTACCAACTCCCAAAATAGGGTATGAACATTGCACACACCTATTTTGTGGTCTCAAATGGGCCAATTTCCCATTTGCAACTGCAAAAAACGGTTGTACATCTGGCCCTTAGGCATTAACAGAATACTTCAGTACCTACATATGCATCGCATGTCCAAAATGCCACGAGTATGGATGTATTTTTAAAAATAAACATAATGGTTGACATGTTTATGATTAAAATGTTATGCTATTTACAGAGATGGTCGGCGGGGGAACATGGCCTCTCTTTTTACCTCAACTATATAAACTTTTCGTAGAATCCCTATCTATCTTAAGTTAATTTGATCTCAATGGTGTGTAAAACGTTGCATCTGCTCAGATTTTACAACTCTTTTCAGAAATCCATGAGAAACTTAGTGGTCCAGTGCAGGTAAGTGTGTGAAACTTCAGTTAGCACTATTCACCTGAGAACTGTTAAAGGCTATCATCCATCGTGATAAATCTCTATGGGGTGAAGACTGGTAAATGTACGATATCTTGGTGGATATGTGCTATTGTGTGTGTTAAGTTTAGAACTGTGTGTGGATGGCAACAATTTACTCCTATTTTTCAATAATAATGTTGTAATTAAATATTGGCTATTGATATGTGAGTGTTACTCAATGTAATGTTTAAGTGAAGTCCCAATATAAGTAGGATACACATAGATTGTGTGGGTTTCTTTTGCTGCAAAAAGTGTAAGGATTGCAGGAATAGCCAGAATATATCAATATTTAATATTCATAATAACATCAGAGAATTTACCACTAACAAGCTACTCATTTACAACTCTGATTATTGGGTGTATGGCCTTATTTGTCTTTGTAAGAATCTCTATGTATCCATCCAGTCAAAATGGTGTATTAGAACATATTTGACACACACTTTCAAAATAGTGGTCTACTACAGTTTGTTTATATTGGCAGGGTGTGTTGTTGTAACATTAGAGGTGGTACTAGAGTCTGAGAATTGTGGAGACTGAAACTTAAATATATTATCAATTTTGATGCCTTTGTTCTGAATGGTCTGAATTTGTTTGTACATTTGGGTTAATATACCTGCCTATATACAGCTGATGTCTTGTCCTCTCTTTTTGCTCTTAAGGCACTGCTTCTCAACTTTTTAGAACCGCAACCCACTTTATATCACAACAAATGTTCGGGTCCCACCTGTATTTAATGGACATGAGGTGGGTGAATTTTTAATGTAACTAAAGCATCATGTGGCAGCGCACTGTTATTTGCAGACAGCACATTTCCCATTGGAACCTGCCTATAAACAGCTGTCCTCTCTTTTGACCCATAGAACTGTCTGTTTTGTAATTTGACTTTTTAACGTGTTTTTATTCATTGTTTTTATGGGGAAACATCCTTTACAACGAAACTTTTACCACGCAGTACCTTTACAACGCAGGTATTACAACGCAAGTTGCGCTGGAGGGTGCTGTAGGATAGGGAATAGTTTAATTTGCTATCCAAAACGTTCCCTACTATCCATGGGGACTAGAGTTGGAATAGTAAATTAAACTATCCACTATCCAGCGCCCCCCAACGCAAGTTGTTGGAACGACTTGCGTTGTAAAAACCTGCGTTGTAAAGGCATGCGTGGAAAAAGCATGCGTTGTAACGACATACATCCGTTTTTATGTAGTAGCACCGTGATGGACATCACATTCTCCAAAATGGGGAGCTGCTTTTCTATAGTTCAGCACTTTCTATTTTCCTGGCTGATTTTGGTTATATAAATCACATTGGGTGTGGACCATATTTTATCATTCTTGGTTTCGATTGGATCCTTTCTAGATGGAGTTGTTTCATTTGCAGTACCAGGCCTTCTTGGTTGTCTTCGCAAAGTTCACTGTAAGTTTGAGTCAGGTGTCCAGGGTGAATCCTAATGAGCTGGCATTGCATAAAGTTGGGGATGGATTCAGTTCAAATTCTTGTTGCTGAGCTAGGTTTGGATTAGTTGTTGCTTGTCATTCTTGGCTAACAGGGAAAATTCTGCCTTGGGGGGTTGAGCTACAGATAGGTACTTGACACCCGTGTCTCTATGAGTGCAGTCAGCGTTAGAGATGTTTCATATCTTGAGTGGAGGAGAAGGGGGTTGACAGATGCACAATGCGTCCTAAGTTCTCCCATCTCCCTTGTATCTGTAGGAACCAGGGAATTGTGGAAGAAGGTGGGTGAGATAGCCAACCTCTTTTCTACTACTTAACTCACTTAGTCCTGATTTGTTAATTTTACGCTGAGCCAAGGAAAGTTTGGATTATTCCTTTTTATTAAAAACAGGGACTTAGGCAGTGTCGCCCCGCTATGTATTTACTCCCGCTATTGGAAAATAAGCATGAAGCGTGGAGAATAGCTATGTTTTTAACTCCTTCCGTGCTCTTGACGGAGCCGCTCCGTCATGAGCCTCGGTTGAGCTGTGCTCATGATGGAGCGGTTCCGTCATGGCCCGCTTGGCGCGCCTGTGCGGCGCGAATTCCGCGCCTGCGCTGGACGTTCCATTGAGCCGGCGGGGCCATGACAGAGCCGCTCCATCATGAGCAGAGCGCAACCGCGGCTCGTGACGGAGCGGCTCCGTCACGAGCATGCGAGCGCCGCTCGGCCCCCCCTCCCCCTAGCACTGCGGCGGAATTGCCGCCGCAGCGAAGGAGTTAAAGAAGGTGCTTCAATACAGGAAATGTTTTACAATACTGAGCTGTAGTTGGAGTATCTTGTATTATATCATTTGAGCTTTCCTTTATTGTTATAATTTTGTGTATATATTATGAACGAAAACTTATTTTTATATTTATGTGCTTTTATGCCTGTTTTAAAAAAGCAGCTGAATAAAGCTTTCCTTGACTACGACTTGACTACTGCGCTCAGGTTTCTGAAGACCTCGCCCAAGGAGAGGAATGAAGTGGTATTGTGCGTCACAAAAGTGGTAACCACTGTGGCTAATCCCTGTTGTGATGACACGCCAGTAAACAATCGGATATAGATCTGGTTGTTCAGTCTAAAGGCTTCCTCTGGAAGCCATTTAAAATAGTATTTCTCTCAATATGAGGATTTCAGGGAATGAGGCAGTGAAAGGAGTTTTGGCACTGTTCCTGCTTGTGCAATAAACATTTGATAGGATACATGATCAGAAATTGTAAAAATACCCAGGGTTACGTTTGAGACAAACTAACTTTGTCCCAGTTTTAATGCATAAATAGCAAAAACTCGTCAGTACTATTACCTTGTTTTAAAAAATGTTATTTGATAGATGTGCTGCATATGCTATGTGATTTTTTTTTGTTCAATTTTTGCTCTGATCAAAAAAATATTTTCTGTAATATGAACTTTAGGAATTAGGAATGCACACAGCAAATAGTGCATAATGGCATTGCTCTCTGTGTGCGCCAGGGTGTGCAGTGCCACAGCGCATCATTAAGCCTTACTGGAGAGGCCCTGTGTAGCGATGGTTCTGATCCTTATTGGCCCTAATTGGTGTCACCCTCACTGATTGTTCTGCGCTTGCAGCATCTTTGAAACCCCCTCTCCCATCAGCATCTTCTCACCCCAAGATGTAAAGAGCCACATCACCATACCCGCTGGCGGCCTCCTGTCGGATTGCTGGAGTGTGTGGGCAGAAGAGAAGCTTTCTTCCTTCCCTGATGCAGTAGGAAGTGATATACACATTGTCAGGGAAATGCCACCGCCTCGCCAAGCGTCTCCCTCCGCAGTCCAGGGTTAATAGTGCAGTTAATGGGATTTGCTATTAGCCGGCCCATTCTTCGCCAATAAAAGTCAGAGATGGATTTGGTTTTAAGCATATTTGGTCATTTTCTTTCAAACAATCCTTTAAATGTAATGAGACAGGCAAAAGAAGTTCTGTTTCTTGCTCTGCCCTGACAATACAGAGGCGCTTTTGCTTTTTTTTTCTTCTTTTTCTGAAAAGTGCAAACAACATTCCTGATCGCATAATTTGGTGTTTCTGTAAGGAGTGTGCATTGGAAGTGGCCTCTGGAAAAGGCACGTCAAGGAAAGAGCTTGAAGATCTTGCTTCAAAGAATATGACTTCAAATAAAGCTCCTTTGTGATATATTAACCACACATGTAGATTCTGCCGCTCAACGCATTCATAATAACAGGGATTCACTGGGTATTGCTAGACACAAGCCTTATTTTTATTTATTTGGGGACAGATTTACAAGCCACTTGCAACATTTTTCGCCGCTGTTGTGTCACTTTTGTGAAGCAGCAGCAGTGTGAACAATGCGGCCAATTTATAGCGTGACGCATCTAGGGAGATGCGTTACGTTGTATAGCCCTGGGTCACATTATATCTGTGTCAAGTATAATGTATGCAGGGTGGGCGTTCCCTCCCCCCGGCCCCGCCTCCCCTTGGCCTGACGGTGTCCGCTCAGAGGTTAAGGGGGCGGTGCTCCTCCCTGATTTGGGCGTCGTTTTGGGTGGTGGGGGAACGGAGTCTCCGCATTGCCCTGACTAGTCCCTCAGGCCTGGGGACTGTTGCCCAGATGGATGTGGTGCCGGGCCTGAGCATTGACGGCTTGGGTATTGCATTCCTCCCACTGTGGATCATCGGCCTGGGCCTGCCCCCCCCACAGCAGAGATGGGGCGAGATCGCGCACCGAGGACACCCGCCCAACAGACCCAAACCAAATGGACCGATACACCACCGCTGATCGGCATCTGGTGGAGTGGGCTACTGGTGGCCTCACCCTGGCCAGGGAGACCTTTCAACCATCCTACAGGTTATTAGCACCTCTCAGCCGTCGGTGAAGGGTAAGATTGGCGAGGTTCAGGTGGACATGGACTTATCCGCCAGGACCCGCGCAACGCGACAGCGAGAATCACGGCTCAGTCGTGCCTCTCCACGGCTGAGGACGACCTGGGTCAGCTGAAAACCCAGGTGGCCCACCTACAGACTCAAACCAAGGAACTACATCAGCCGGCTGACGACGCAGAAA
Organism: Lissotriton helveticus; assembly: GCF_964261635.1. Lineage (NCBI taxonomy): Eukaryota > Metazoa > Chordata > Amphibia > Caudata > Salamandridae > Lissotriton > Lissotriton helveticus. Next base: position 431,681,511 of record NC_136062.1, read on the forward strand.
ACCGCTCCCGATGCAATAATTTACGCCTCGTAGGTTTCCCTAAGGGAGTTGAGCAGGGAGGGGCGGACACCTTTGTGGAGACTTGGGTGAAGTCATGGATACCCAAAGACACTTCTCTGCGTGGTTTACAATTGAATGCACCCAACGCTCCTTGGCGTACAGGCCTCCTCACGGGGTGCCATCTCGCCCCTCATCATTCGGATCCTTAATTTCCGAGACAGGGATGTGATCCTTTGGGAGGCACGGGCCCATGGCCCCCTGAAACACAAAAATAATACTATAATGGTTTTTCCAGACTACAAGAAAGAAGTACAGGCCCAACACAGCACTTACATGGATGCCAAACAAAAGCTATGCAACTTGGGACTGCGCTATGTTATCCTCTTTACGGCCCGTCTCCGAGTAGTCTTCCAAGGCAAAACAACTTTCTTTGAGACCCAACAGGCGGCCTGGACCTGGCTCATGGAAGAAGGTCAACTATGGACCCGTCCTCCTTCCTCCACCGCCTTATCGACATCTCCACAGTCACGCCCGCCTCCTCCCAAACCGCAGCGGAAGCACAATTGGTCCCATGGTGGTGTAAGGGTATCACAGGCTGGCGCTGGGAAACTGACACATGTCTACATATGCGTCAGTTTCATTTTAATCTGCCCCATGCTGTTTTGTAAAGTGTGGCTTCAGCGTCAGAGGATGGCGGTAGTTTTGCAGTGTACAAACCATTTATTCAGCCGGAGGTGAGGAGAGACACACGAGAGTAAAAGTTATTTTTGTTAGAAAAGACACAATTGATATGCAAAACGAAACACATAATTCATAGAACAATATATAAAACAGAAAATATTTTTTAAAAAGATGACGGCACTTCAGCAACAAGGGCAGATAGTCTACATCTCTGGAAATCTCTCGTGGAGTGAACTCATGAGCTAAAGAGAAAGCAGGTAAAGAGGCTGTAAATTTAAGGGATATTCACATTAAGGTGTTTAACTAGGAGGTCATTTTTCTGAAAGTGCAGACAGGTGTCAACTTTTCCCTATGCCCCTGAAGACTCAGGCCCTCAGAATTGAAAAGTGACGCATCGTTGCGAGAAAACAGCAATACGTCACTTTTCATTGCGCCCTCCCTGCGACACCAATGATGCGTCATATTTACAGTATGATGCATCATGTCGCAAGGAGTTACAAATAAGTCAGAATTTCTGACGTACCTGTAGGCGCAAAAATGACGCATTGCCGGAGTGTGTCACAAAAGTTACACAACTTCAGCAATGGGTCATTACACATAGGCAAGTTCCATGTTAAATGGGTCTACGTCAGTCTTACGCCTGCCATGAAGCAGACATAAGATAATGATGCATTTGTGTCCTAGAAGTGGCGCAGTGAAATCTCATGGATTTCACGTCGTCACTTCTACGGCCCTTTCCTGCGTCGGAGCACTCCCCCGGCGCAGATATAATATGGTGCAGGGATTTACAAAGGGACGCATCAACCAAGATGCGTCACTTTGTAACTTTGACGCAACATGGCGCATTTTTTACACCGCTGGTGCGTCACAAAAAGTGAAGCACCGGCTGTGAAAAAGTGACACAAGGGCCCATAAATAAGCCCCTCAAAGTGAATCAACGGCAGCTATTACTGAAAGCAGAAGATGATATTTCAGCTCAACACAAAGAATATTTTGATTTTTGGTCCCTCTATGAGGGATGTCTTCCATGGTTTGACCTTAAAACTGCTGCCAAATTCTTTAACAGTTTTATTTTGCATTTTCAGAAAAGGAACAAGACACACAGTGTGAATTACATGAAATGAAAAGCACAGCAATGCTGCCAAATTCTGAAGGGCATGATTCACAAACTGCACCTTGTAGAACATTTTGTCCTACAAAACGGATTACAGATTGCAGTTCACAAACTACTTGTCTAGTTTTATGCCACTGAATTACCCATACTGAGTTTTCCTCCCCAACTGCAGAGTCTCCACACACTCAACTATACGTTTTAGTTTTGGTAAGTGTTGGTGGAACTGGAAGAAGAGGGTGGAAAAAGGAGCACTCTCACTACAAAAGGGGGTGGGATTAGGGAGAAGTGAAAGGGGTGACAGAGGGGTTTAGGGAGGGATGTCACCCACCCAAACAGGAACACGCCAACTCCATACTTTGTGGTGGAGATATGGCAGTTACACTTTGTAGCAAGTTTACAATCTGAGGGCCTAATTCTAAAAAGTAAACTTACACTTTTGTGTGAGTTTGTTATTTTCTTTCAGATTTACAAACTATGAGTTAATGATATGTTTATGACTCTAGAGACTCAGCAGATATATGCACATGAAAAGATAGTCCTGTTTCCACAGTTGTAAACTTACTATTAACTCATAGTTTGTGAATAGCAAAAAATAGCAAATTTTAAAAAAAAGTTAAGCTTTATCTTTGTGAAACAGGATCAGCATTTGTGAATACCGAAAGTGTCCCTACTCTGATGTGTAAACTTAATCAAATATGTAAGTTATATTTGTGATCAGGCCCTGAGTATTTCAGTGTTCTTGTAAACACCAGTCTATTCTGTAGAACATTAGTACAAGGTGGCATTTTGTGCGGACAGCCTTCAGCCTGATAGGTGGTGCTGGAAGGTGGATTATAAGTAATGATAAGTAGTGACTTACCACCAGTATTATGGCTACAAACACAATAAAGGGTTCAGTTAGGGTCTCAATAAATTGATCCCTTGCTCATCCGTTGGCAGCTGACAACAAGCTTAACTTAGGAGACAGGTGTGTAAGGCATTTAAAAACACCATAACATTCAACAAGTAAGACCAAACACATAATAAAAATCCAACTTACATTTATAACACTAGATTATATTTTTATGAACAAAAAGACACCTAAACAACAATAATCCAATGTAGGGAAACAGAGATATAAATTGTGAAAGAATACAAGTAAAACTAGCCCTTAGAAGTAAATGGCGATCAAAGCGTTAAAGATCTTATGTTAGAACCGGACAAAGTCAAGAGTTCTTTCCATTACCTTCCACAAGTATTTTTTGAGGCAGAAAAGTAGTCCACAGCACCAGCCAATGGTTCAGATACTTTTGTTGCTACTTTAGATCTGGGACAACAACTCCAACCATGTGCCTGATCAGCTTATGGAGCTTTGTATAAACCTTTGGTACTTCTTTGTGAAGCCCCTTTTGAGGGTTCAAAGTGCCCAAAACACACATCCAACAGTCTGGAGTCCCCTAGATGGTCCTTGGGATGTCTGTACCACAATTCCCATAATACACCTGGTCTAATCCATAAAAGTCCACTGGATGCCCTCCAGTATGGAGACTCTTGTTGGAGATGATGTAGGCGGGCTCTGTCCTGTAGCTTAGCAAGGCAAAGTCCTTAGGGCTGTAGATTGTGCAGCAGAAGCAATCCTTCAGAGTGCAGTCTTTTAAGTGCAGAACCATATTCCAGCAGGGTAATCCATCTTCTCCTTGTAGTTTCTGGCAGCAGATCTTAGGAGCTGTGCAGCCTTCCCATATTTATTAACTGTTACTAGGTGTCAAGCAAGTGGGGCCCCCTGACCAATGGGATGCAACATGCCACCCAGATGTATGACCACTTCCTCTAAAGTGTGGCATATTCTTGTCCCAGAAAGCAGTATCCTTAACAAGATCCAAAATTGGGAAAGTCTCTCCATAAGAGTGATTTGAGGCTGGCCAACCCACTAGTGTGGCTAAGTTTTACTAAAACTCCCCTTTTATCTCCCGGACTAATCTAAGTACTGTGGCTTGGGGTGCAGGGTATGGGGTTTAGCCTGTGCTGGTCCTAAGATGTCAATCATCTTTTGAAGACCAGTTTGGCTCCCCCACCCTCTACCCACTTTTTGGCTTCTGCAGCTAAAGTACTCCACCCACAGGAAAACCATTATTTACTCCGAGAGGGCATTTCACACCTCAATAAGCAGTTCTGGCTCAGCCTGGGAGAACACTGGCCGGTCAAGAGACTTTTGCGTTCACGCCCTAAGTGTAGACGTGAGGCACAGGATTGAGACTGATTTGTATATGGCCAGGTCTAAACTGCGGTGGCATAGTGAGAAAAATAATTATGGATTTCACTTAGATATTTTGACTGTGGGGTGAATGTTATGATTTATTCTGCATCTGTCTATCAATTGTGTATCTTTTGCTTTCTCACCCTAAATGCGCCGGTTATGCCCAGACGTGGGTCCCGGGCTCACTGTGCTGCTGTATTCAAGCTATCCTGGCTGATGAGGGGTGAAACAACTAAACTACTAAACAACTAAACCAGTCCTAGGGTGCTAGGGAGGACCTGGCTTGGCAGTACCGGCTGACTGTTCCCATGAGGCACAGGGTCAAGACTGATTTGCATATGGCCATGTCTAAACCGGGGTGGCATGATAGCAAAAGAAATTATGGATTTACCGAGGTCTCTTGACTGGTGGTGAATGTTTTGATGTGTTCTGCATTCCGTCTATCAATTGTGTGTCTTTTGCTTTCTCACTCTAAGTGTGCCAGGTATGCCAATACAAGGGTCCCGGGTCCTGGCTGATGAGTGGTAAAACCCCGAAACCAGTCCTAGGATGCCTGTTTCCGATCCAGGGAGGACCTGGCTTGGCAGTGTTGGCTGTACTGTTCCCATAAGGCGCAGGGTCAAGATTGATTTGCACATGGCCAGGTATAAACTGGATTGGCATGATGAGCAAAACAATAATGGATTTAATAAAGATCTCTTGACTGGGGGGGAATGTTTTGATTTGTTCTGCATTCCGTCCATCAATTGTGTGTCTTTGGCTAGTCAGGAGGAGCAGCTGGAAAGCTGGATTTTGGCTCACAGAAAAGGAAGGCTAATAGCTTATTTTCTGTAATAGTTATTATAAATATAACAGTGGCAGGTTGTTGGATTTAGCTTCACCATTACCTTGATACATTGAAGTATATTTTCAAGCCGCTCATATCAATATACTCAAATAAAATATCTCAGTGTTAGCGAATGGAGCGATTCACTACTATGGCGAAAAACTGAATTGTAATTCTAATTGTAACTGCATTTATATAGCGCTTACAGTCCCTGCAGAGGTGTCACTCTACTCCGGAACCCAAAACATGTTAATGGTGAATTAGTATAGGGAAATATGAAATGTATTTAAGTGGTGGATATGTGAGTCTGTTAGTTGAATTGAAAAGGATAGTTGAGGGAAGGGTGTAGAAAGGGTTTATTTGGAGATCTTAGCAGTAGGAGGAGAATTGGGATGAGTAAAGGAGAGATGGAAGAGGGAAGAGTCTCTAGAAGTAGATTAGGAAGAGAGCTGAGGTATCGGATGAGCCTAAGAGGGATACATGAGGGAAAGGTTTAGAAAGGCCTGTTTAGGAGATCTGGATAGTAAAAGAGGTTTGAGATGAAGCAATGAGGGGAAGAGAAAGGGTTATTTTGGAGATCATAGTAGTAGAATGGGTTTGGGATGAGTCAGAGAGTGGAGGTAGAGGATATTTTGAGAGGGATATAGGTCGAGAAATAGGGTACTGATATTTTTAGTAGTAAATAGCACAAACTAGACTCATATGTATCAGAGCACTTTACATGCAAAGCAGTTGCATTACAGATGGACACATTCATTTTGATAAGCATGGGAAAGATATTTGCCCAAAATCAAAAATTTTGAATGTCCCTGCCGGAGCTCAAACCTTTTTCCCACAGCTTCGTGGCTGACCGCTTTAGTCAGTTAGGCCACAACCTAGAGGTATAGGGTGAGATATAGGATAGTGCATTTAAGATACTGAATTAGGCGTAAAGTAATAAATATAAAGATATATAGGTACATGGAAGGTATAGGTATAGGCATATGCAAATATATCTAGATTTAAGTCATACTTCAAAGTTCAAAAGATACTTTATTCGGTTTAAGTCACAAAAACCATAAAAGTGTACAGGCATTAAAACAATCCACAACCCGCCCAAGATAAAATATAACATATAACATAGATAAAAAGCAGAAATATACAAAACATGATGGCAGGGTGTTTTTTCATTTTAAAAACAACAGTGTACACGTTAGTGACCTTATTTGGGATTTCAAACAGTAGTTTATATTTATAAAAAGTCCTCTAAGGCCAAGCGATCTTTTTGCCAAGTCTCATTGCAATGGTTAAAAATTTAGCCACATTGAAAATAACCCAAATCTCTGCCAACAGTTGGAGGTACAGCAAGGCTGGCTTCACTTGCCTAAAACCCTTTCCTTTTAATAACGGTATAATGAATTTAAGTCTAATACCTTTGAAGTGGTCACAAAAAAACAGAAAGTGAGCCGTGTCCATGATTGAGCAGCCATCACAATTGCATAATACTAGGTCCTTACTCCTAGTCCAAACAGGGCGGCCAGAAATTAAAAGATGTATTTTGTTCAAACGGAACCTTGTTAACAGGTACCTGTGATTGGCATTATTCACGACTTTAAGGTACAGTTCCGGTTCAGGGTCAGGTGAAACAATCAGCTGATGGGACCTGACAGAGGATTTAAGCGGCTCCCTGCCCTCTCTGTCCATTCCTCTATTCAACAAGAAGGTATTTTTGACCCATTTCATGTCCCCTTTCACCAAACTTGAGGGTTGACCAAACAATTCTGGTCGTCCCAGTTTTGCGCACATTTGTTGCACATACTTCAACCAGGTGATCTTGTCCCAGTGGTCCAGACTTAAACAATCTTTTAAGATTTCATGATTTACATCAAGCTCTGGGTTTAGCCAAACTGCCAACCATTTTAATAAGGGGGCCAGGGCGATTTTGTCTTCCAAATAACCTACGCCGCACTCCTGGTGAACTATGTAGTTTGCAGTGGAATTTGGCAGGGAAAGAAGAGTTTTTAAAAAATTATCCTCTGAGACCTGGAGCGATGAAACCTGTTTAAAGCCCCATAAATCGGCCCCATACGTGGCGATTGCAGTACATTTAGAAGCATATACTTTTAGTACTGCCTCAATGGGTTTCACTCCTAGTTTACGGGAGAATCTTAGTACTGCCGAAATTGAACGTGCCAGGGAGGTTTTTTTCTCCACCAGTTGGGGGTTCCACGTGGAGCCCTCATCGAAGACCACCCCCAAATAAGGAAATCTAGAAACTCGTGACAGCTTGTGTTTATTACAGAATAGTGACATCACATTATTCCTAGACTTGGCTTTGTGACCTACGACCATGACATGAGACTTCCCAAAGTTAACGCTCAGGTCAAGGTTATCCATAAAAACATAGAAAGAGTTCAGTAGGCGTTGGAGTCCTACTGCGGTTCTAGCTAGGAGGGCAGCGTCATCTGCATACAATAAGGCAGGCAGTAAATATTTCCCAGCCTTCGGGATATCCTTACAGACTCCACTCAAAGCTTTGCCAAGGTCGTTGATATATAGTGTAAAGAGCAGGGGAGCAAGAATGCACCCCTGTCTTACACCATTAATAATGCTAATTTTTTCCGTGCAGTTCCCCTTTCTATCATAGCGGACCGTTGCAGTAAGATCCCTATGGAGGTCTGCTAGGAAATATACTATGTTGGGGTCTGTCCCGATATTAAGGAGCTGGGCCCACAGTTTGGATCTGTTTACCCGGTCGAAAGCCGAGGACAGATCCATAAAAGCAATAAACAATGATCCTGGCTTAGCTAAGGTGTACTTCCCAATGAGCAACTGTAGATTTAGGCTTTGGTCAATTGTACTGCGTCCCTTTCGGAAACCATACTGTAGAGGTGAAAGTGTGTTGGTTTCCTCTAACCAGGTGGTCAATTTGCCTAAAACCACCCTCCCCAAGACCTTGACTGCAGAGTCAATGAGGGATATAGGTCGGTAATTACCAGGGTCCCCCCTATCCCCTTTTTTATAAATTGGTACAATTACCGACTGTGTCCATGACTCAGGAATGCCTGTCTTAGGAACTCTATTAAAAACATTAGTTAAAACTTTGGACCAGAATAGAGTCTCGGCTTTAAAAAGGTCAGAGGGGACGCCATCCGGCCCAGGAGCTTTGTTACTGGTCATCAGGCCAATAGCCACTGCCACCTCCTCCTCATTCATAGATAAGGTGTATGGTGATTGAGGAAATGCGGTCGGGCGTTCTACCGCATGGGTCTCGTCTTCATAAACTGAACTAAAGTGCGTGTGCCATCGTTCTTCCTGAATACCACAATCCAGTTCATTGTTGTTGGAATCCGAGAAGTAAGGTTGGTTTACCACCGCCCAGAACTTGGCGCTGCTTATTAGTACATCTGTAGAGGTTAAATCGGCCCAGGCGTCCTCCCTAATCTCACGCCGCCTTTTTTCGATTGTGGTCTTATAATCTCTCCTAAGGGTAGCTACTAGCCGTCTATCAACTGGTTCTGACTTAAGGGCGGCCTTGAGTTTACGGTTTGCCGCTGAACATTTTTTGTCGAACCAGCCGTCATTCCCTTGTGTTCTGCCTTTACCATGAGCAGTCAATTTGGAGAGAATATCAGTGCAGACCATTTTATATGCCTCCATAACTTCACCATCCCCAGCCCGGTGATCCATGCACAACATCAAGTCATCCCTGCTACTCTCGCACAGGTTACAAAAAAACTCTTCTGGGATTACTCTACACCATTTGATTCTGCGTGCTTGATCCGTTAACCGCAGATCATGCTTGTTTGTCAGGTTTTTACAGCTATCCTTGATGACAAATATGTTCTTTACTTTTAAAACCACAAGATTGTGATCACTAAAATGGGACCTTAAGACTGAGTAGCTACTAATTTGGGCTCCATTGGTACTGTTGAGGAAGATGTAATCAATCACAGAGCCACTGCCATGGCCCGTGAAGGTAGGGATATCCCCATCATCCACCTTTGGTAAGATGAGCCCATGTTCAGCCAACATTATTTCCAAGAAAGTGCCCTGCTCTGAATGTTCAAAGTGGGTATTTTCTTCGTCCGGGGTGCCAAATAACACATTGGGGGGGCAATTATCCTTACATCCATGAATATTGAAATCTCCCATCAACAAAATGGTACAGTCATGCTCTGCCGACTCTTTAAAGTCGGCCAGAAAGGTACTTAACATCATCAAATTACTTACTGGACTGTCCCTGTCAAATGAGTTATAAAAATTTATGACCAAGACATTATGATGATTCCTATAGGAAATTAAAACAGCAACACAATAAGGGCAGCCAGTGGCTACTTGCGTGTATGTCCCAGGAATTTTGGCAGAAATCAGAGTGACCAAACCCCCTCTGGCACGCCCCCTCGAGGATCCAACTGCGGGAGTTGAAAAGGTGGTAAACCCGTCCAGGGTCAGTAGATTTTCAGTGTCCCAGGTCTCCTGCAAGGCTATTAGGTCCATAGAGCCTATTAAGTCCCGCCAGATTGGGTTATCCACTTTGTTTTTAAGTCCCGCAATGTTCCAGGTTGCCATTGAGAAATCCTCGCCCCCCCGGGGCCCAACCATTTTTAAATTAAAGGGCTCCCCTCCTTCCCCACCCTCACAATTAGTGGTAGTTGAACAGGACATCTGCCCGTCCAGGGTGCTCTTATCCGTTTGCAGAAAGAGTGTAGGGTTGTTTTCAGGCCTTTGTGTACATGGAGAGACCTGTATTTGTCAGTCGTTCCCATCTAAGGTTGACAAGTAATCATATCGGTTGGAAGTGGGAAAGTTAGAAAGGTTGTCATATCCCTGAGCAAACTGTTGATAATTAAATGGGTGGCTGTTATAGGGCCCTGCCGCAAAGCCCCCATAAGGCGGTCTTCCTCTTCTTGATCTGGCCTGGTTCCAACCCGCATTAACACCTTCGTCCCAGCCTGTAGGGTATGCCTCCCAAGGGGGGTTTTGCCTCTGAATTGTTTTTGACTCCTGTGGGCCCCTTAACCAACTCCATCTATTATCTGTTTGGTTACCCGGTAGGTAGAAGTAAGAGAGGGGCCTGGCAGTAACAGTACTGGCTTGGTATCTAGGGGACCCTCTACATATTAAATCTACCACCTGTGTGTTCTAGAAGGTAACCACCACGCAGTCCCCTTGCAGACTTTTCCTATTTCCTCCCACCCATGGGGTTAAGTCATACTTAATATACCCAGACTTTCATGTGTTACTGTACTTTAAGCTATTTTTTTTCCTTTCAATAATTCAATAGTTAAGCAATTGTACATAAATAGTTATGATAAAAATGTACTTATTTATTTAGTTAAATATAGAATAAGATAAACATGAGTAATATTTTTGTTAAGCAGAGTGAATTAATATCCTTATATTTATAAACATAATTGTTATACACATTCATAAAAAAGGAATAGACTTATCTGAATACATACATATAATCCATATAAATGTATATATTTAAAGGGATTTGCTGTTCATTTATGTTTGAGTATGGTTTTTATATAAGGAAGAGTCAACTCTTGTGTAGTCTTCTGAAGGTAAGATAGTTATCTGTGGATCTTATTTTTGGGGGTGCCAGATATGGGTTTTTCTTGTCATACCTGATGTGGCTCAGACCACCTCGGAGCCAAGCTGGTGTCTCGATTGTAGCACCCACTGGCCGGGTTCGAGGCGATGTCCGGGGCCCTCTGGCAGGGGTTGCAGTACTGACGCTACCTGCTGATGGATAGAACGAAGGTCTTTAGTCAAAGTATACAGGTAATCAATCAACAGAGGCTATTCAACATCAGTAAATGATCTTGGTCTAGGCACACCCCATACATTAGCGGGTCGCCCATACACTATCTCATAGGGAGACAAGCCAGAGCGTGAATGAGGGGTCACCCGTAGAGACATAAGAGCTAATGGGAGGGTGTCAGGCCATTTTAAACCAGTGCTCTCTTGGATTTTTGCCATTTTTAGTTTCAGTATTCCATTATATTTCTCGACTAGTCCTGCTGACTGGGGGTGTCTAGCTGCATGAAACTTTTGTTTTATCTGGAGCCCATTGCATATACATTGCACAAGGGCCCCATGGAAATGCCCGCCGTTATCAGACCAAATCAAGCGAGGCAATCCGAAGCGCGGGATAAACTCTTTTATAAGGGCTTTTGCGGTGGCTAGGGCAGTATTTTCTTTCATGGGGTACGCCTCAACCCACTTGCTGAAGGCACATACCACCACCAATACATATTTCAAGTTATTGACGCGCTCCATATGGATGTAGTCCATCTGGAGCACCACAAACGGCAATGTGAGGGGTGCAAAATTCCCACTTAAAACAGGTTCTCCTTTCCCCGGGTTATGTTGCAGGCAAACCATGCAATATTGAACAAGACGTACAGCGGTTCTCTGTATATTGGGGTTATTCCAAACTGGATCCAGCAAGGCACAAATGCCTTTAGCTCCAACGTGGGCTGGTCCATGGGCCATAGTAACAACAGCCTGCACCATAGCATTGGGCAGCAGCCATCGCTGTTTGTCTGTCAGATCCACCCAACAGTTATTCTCATCCTATCTTCCTACTTCCTGTTCCCATCTGTCCAACTCCACTGGAGTTGCTTCTTTCTGAATTTCTCGCACACTTTCAATAGTATTATCGAACAAGTCGGACTCTTCCACCCACCTGGCAGAGGAGTTCACATACATAGTAGACACCATGGACTGGGCTGTTTGTTTAGCTACCTGGTCTGCAAAAGCATTACCCTCACCTACTTTATCCACCACTGTCTTATGTGCACTACATTTTATTATTGCTACTTTCTTGGGGAGAGTCAAAGCTGCAAGTAATCGTAACACCAAGGGGCCATTCTGTATCTTCTGACCATGTGAGGTGAGAAACCCTCGTTCCCTCCACAGCCTCCCAAAACTATGGACCACGCCAAAGGCGTACTGGCTGTCTGTGAAAATGTTGATCTCTAATCCCTCACTTAACTCATAGGCTCGTAGTAAAGCCATCAACTCAGCAGCTTGGGCTGATCGATGGGGTATTCGGAATGTTTCAACTACTGTTTTTAGAGTGGTAATTGCATATGCAGCTGTCGTTGTGCCATCTGCTAATTTGAAACAAGAACCATCCACATACAATTCCCCTTGGGGGTCAGATAAGGGAATGTCTGTGAGATCGATTCTTCCCTTCGTTTCCTCCTCCGTCCTAAAAATACAATCATGGACATCATTCGCCTGTTCCCCCGAAGGGAGGGGCAACAGTGTAGCCGGATTCAACGTGGCACAACGCTTAATGGTCACATGTGGAGCAAACAAAGTCAATTCATAACCCGTGAGGCGCGCGCTCGTCAGATGCTGTGTCTTAGTTTTATTTAACAATGCATCCACAGCATGCGGTACCATCACGGTCAAATTAGAATTTAAAACAAGCCCTTCTGATTGTCTGATGGCCGCCGCCACAGCCGCAGTGGCCCACAGGCAACTGGGAAGTGCTCTGGCCACATTATCCAATGTGGCCGAAAAATAAGCACACGGTCTTTGCTTACCACCAAAACCCTGTGTCAACACTGAAAGCGAACAACCGTCGACCTCGTGCACATATAGTACAAAAGGTTTACGGTAGTCAGGAGTACCTAAGACAGGGGCAGAACACAGAGCAGATTTCAGAGAAGCAAAGGCAGACTGACATTCATCAGTCCAAGGGAGGGGTTAATGCACATCTTTAGTGGTTAAGTGTAGCAAAGGTTTAGCAAGAAGAGAAAAATTAGGAATCCATTGACGACAATAAGAGGTGATGCTAAGAAAAGCACAGACTTCACATTGAGTACAAGGCACAGGCATATTAGTGATGGTAGTAATTCGTTCAGGCGACAGACGCCTACCCTCCTTCGACAGTAAGTGGCCTAGGTAGGTCACTTCCTGTGGACAATATTGGAACTTGGACAAGGAAACTTTATTACCCCGATCCACCAGATGGTGCAATAGTTTAACTGTGGCCTCTTTACAACCCTCTTCAGTGTCAGATGCTATCAATAAATCATCAACGTATTGCAAGAGCACGCTACCATCTGGCAAGGACAGGTCATCCAGGACCGCCTTAAGGGCTTGGCTATAGATGCTAGGGCTTTCGGTATAGCCTTGAGGAGCGCGACAGAATCTGAAGCTTCGGCCAGATAATGAGTAGCCGAAGATCTGCCTGCTATCAGGATGAATAGGGATACTAAAGAAAGCATTCTTCAGATCGATAACAGAGAAATACTTAGCAGTGGGAGGTATTATAGTGAGGATGGTAGTGATGTCAGACACCACTGGGAATTGGGGCACCGCTATCTTTTTAACCTCTCGTAAATCAGTTACAAAACGATAGACATCAACATTTTCAGATGTCCCTGTCTCAGGAGCTTTTTTCAAAATAGGCAGGATAGGGCTATTACAAATATTCAATGCCGTTTCTTCCACCACCCCTTTATCAATTAGATCCTGTATAGTAGAAAGCGAAGCTCGCTCTCCCGCTGGGGAGATCTTGTATTGGGGTATGCGAGGTAGTCTAGCACCGGGCTTTAGTGTAATACAGACAGGAGGGATATCCAATTTACCGACATCCGCATCTCCTGTTGCCCACAAACTGGGTGGCATGCCCGCAAATTCAGGTGGCAATGGGTCATTTTTAGCAAAACACTGCTTTGTGCCTAATCGGGATTCTGAATTGTCAAATAAACACCATCTGGAGAGTAATGTATTTTAGTGTTTAGTCTTTTTAGCATATCCAAACCCAAAAGGTTCTCCCCACAACTGGAAGTTAAAAGGAAGGGAGAGTCCATGGTAAATGTACCAATCGTAAAGGGGAGGGGCTGAGAGATGGGGCTTATTACGGGAACTCCTGAAAATCCCACCGTAACGTTATTCTGCCCAGACAGAGCGGCCCCTGGGACCAACGAGCGAGCAACCAAACTATTCATTGCTCCTGTGTCAATTAAGAACTTATCGGTGGTCCCCATCAACTCCCCTGTCACATAGGGTCTTTGCTGATTGACCGGTATCGACACTTGGCCCCCACTCTGTCCTTGGCTGTCCTATACATCTCCAAATCTACCCTGATCTTCGTAACCATAATATTCATTGTAGTATTGCCTACCTTGGGGTTTATCGAAATGATTTCGCCCGTGGTCTCCCTGCACTGCTTCTTTTCTGCGCATATCACTACGGTCCGGGCCGCCTCGTCCTCGACCCCTTCCTCGGACAGCTCCGTTCTGTGCTAACAGCAACGGATACTGATCTCTCCAATGGCCCTCCTGTCTACAATACGCACACTGATTGGGTCCCCATCGGGAGGTCTGACCCCCCTCCTCCTCCTCCTCTGGAGACCGGCCCGCTGGCCACGGGCCCTCTGGCGCCTCTCCCTGCCCCTCGACCCCTCATGACTTGCTGTAACAGCACTCGAGTGTTAAGGTCCTTAGCTTTCTTTTCAACTTTATCCTTACCCTCGTTTTCCCTGTGTTCATAGTACTGAGCCATGCTTAATATGATGGAAGGGGAGGACGTAGTCCACGTACTTTCGGCAGCTTGCAGTCGGGCTGAAATCTCAGGAGTCAGATTAGTTACAAATCTATTTAAAAACAATCGTATTCCTCCCTCGCTAGCGAGGTCCTGACCACTGAAATCAATGAAAGTTCCCTTGAATCTAGTAAAGAAATCGGAGACACTTTCATCTTTCTTTTGCCGACAAGCAGTCAGTTTATCCCAATCAACCTTTCGCGTAGGAATCAAGGTATGCATATAAGCTATAATCTTTGCTGGTAGGGCAATTATTTCAGCCTTCAGCTTATCCCCCGGCTTACGGTCTTGATCCCAGGCCTTAAGCTCATCCCAGGTACCCCCAATTCATCCCAGTGGGGAGTATCGTGGACTTGCCGCCAGATATCTACGGGAACCAACAGTCCGAAAAACAGCTCAATATCTGCTAAAGTCATGACAGCGGAAGACGCTGCCTCTGTTAATTCCTTATAGTAGGCAGTGGGATTCTTGCGGGGGTCAGGGAGTTGTGCTTTCAAAGCCAACACTTCACTTCGTTTCCATGGTGTGTACACCCATTGTTCTTGAAACCTGGCTTCTACTCTGTCCCGGGTTATTATATTTTGATCATTGCGCAGCTCAGGTATCTCGGGATGATAAATGGGGTGCACCTCCCTCATGGGGTGCTGAGAACCCAACTCAGGGAACCTTGAGAATAGTCACCAGAGTGTCAACATTCTTGTACACTTCTTCTGGGCTTAGTTCGAATCTATGGACACGGTCCTTAATGTCATACAGGATCTACGGGACCAATCCTGTTTCCCCAAAACACTGTTCCCAGATTTTAATAAGAAATCGGGACATGTGTCGCAGGGCAGTCTGTTGCATTACTGGCTCAAAATCTTTCATAGTACTCCATATATCGGGTAATGTATATATATCCCTGTACATCCATCTAACTGCTTGGTCTGCTATTGCTTCTTTCTCTCCATAGCCCACAGACCCTCTCGTAAATAACCGTCTGATGTGTGAGCCCTCTGGATCCCCGATCGGAGCTCGACTCCTGCTTTCGGGGGTCGTGCTGGCTGACTGGGAAGTCCCTATGGGGCTAGGCATTGTTAATACCATCGGGGAGACACCCGCTGCCCCAAGGAGCTGCCGTGTGTCCGGGATCAGAGTGGCTAAGTTCCTAACAGAGGAAGCAACGGTGCCTGGCACATCTGCGGGAGCCAGGGGCAGGGCTCCCCCCTGGCCGGCGCTACAGGGGCTGTGGGTGCCAAGAGCGGCACCGCCGGATATATACGCTTTGGGGCATATGGCGGAGGGGGGCGAACATCCAACAGGTCTTCTATCTCGTCGTCGGCTTCCTTACGGGCAACATTACTCTTGTCTACCTGTAACCGAAATTGTCTATCTAGATACTCAATGTTCTTCTCAGTCTCGTTTTTGTCATGCTCAATTGCTTTCTGAGTAATGGTCTGCCCTTGCTTCATTTTTACTAATTTTTCGGCCCTCATTCTCCTGCAAGTGGCCTCTTTTTGCCATGTCCTCAGGGTATCGAACTTGGACTGCCTGCTGAGTTTCGCAAACAGACGTTCCTGCAAATAACTGATCTTTTTCCCATCGAAAGACCCTGTTAATGGCCACTGCAATTCTACATTATCCTTGGTGTACTTGTGCCATATACCATTAAACACCAAGGGTCCAATCCCGTGCTTACAGTACATGTCATGACTGGGATTACCTTCCGGAGGGGCTGGCTGACTTTCAACTAATCTAGTGCTATTTCGGCTGGTACAGCCAAAACATAGTTTACTGAAGCGCGGCATTGCTTTGCTGTGTTCTAATTGTAGCTGTGGAAGGAAAAAGGCAAGTTATTATTTACAATACTCTCACACACATGGCCATGTCCAATATTCACTCAAACACTCATTCATACACTAAGAGACAAATGATAGTCCTGAACACAGGCAAACACAGACAGAACACAGACAAAATACAGACAGAGCGAACCAATACGAACCAATGCTAGCCCAAATCCGAACAAACGGAGTCCGTCGACTCTCGTCTATGGAGAACCGGTATATTCCAAAGTTTCAAAGCAAAGAACCAAAGATCAACACAGCCTCACCATAAGGGCTGCCTAGAGATAGCCATACAGGTTTCTCAAAACCACAGACTGACCTACCGACCATCCAATGGCCTTCTTGGTTCACCTCCCGGACTATGCTGGCTTAGCCCGCTTTTTCAAGCACCGCTCCAGATTTGTCCGAGTGCTACCCAAGCCTGACCATCAGCATTTCGGAGGGCAGTCCGGCCAAGTGTGAACTCTTCACAAGTCACACTTAGGCATCTTAGTCATATCTCTATCAAATACCAAAATAGGGGTTTCCTGCCCGTGCAGTCTCACTATTTATTTATTTATTTATTTAATTTGTATAGCGCATTATAACCACAGGGGTCTCTAAGCGCTGATTGTCCAGATTACGTAGTAGGGTTTGGCATGTTACATGATCTTAGCAATGCACCTAGAGACCCCCTTCCAAAATACCGAGATCTCCGTGGTCTATGACCATCAAATTCCAAACCCAAATGCAAAGGGATATCCGACACGAAACAAGACAAAACACTCACCTGGTGCACTCAGGTCCGATTGCAAATTTCTCCACTGCCAATCGATCTGCTCTTCCGGGTTTCACCCGTAGGACTCCGGCGTGGGGCCACTAGCGGCCAAGGCTTCTCCCGGTCGGAAAAGCGGAGCAACCCTTTTCCTTTGGTCAGTCCACCCCCTGACAGAGAATACCCCTCTTAATGTCCCGTTATTTTACAGATACGGAGGGACGACTCCAACGCGGAGTCCCGGCGGAGTCGCCAACTGAAGTACCTAAATTTCGCTAACCCCCAAAGGATTATACTTACAATAACCAAATACCACTCATCAATAATCAGTCGATTGGCAGTGTAGAAAGTTCAATAGTTTATTAGCAATAATTACTCTGCCAGAGGAGCTCCCAGCGACCTCACACCCCGAGGACTGCCGAGAAGACTGCTGGCACATTGTCAGGACAACACATATATACTATCACATTTTGCAACCGTTACTTAAGATGGAAAAGTACAGGTTGGTACAGGAGGTGGCAAGGGATATGACCATATATGGAACACAAGGCTTCTATCTGAGCTCAGTATAGCAAGGTCACGCTGGTCGACTCCCTTCTGGTAGTTTCGGTGAGAGTCCGCACAGTGCTTGCAAGAATGTGCTTATCTGGCCGGCCCCCTCCTATAACCTTGACAGGCCCAAAAGCAGAAGCAGCTGCTTGCTACATATGTTAAGCTATTTCTCATGAGAACAAAGAGACGTGAAAACGCAGAGCCATGGTGGATTTCAAACAGCATTACAGGCTGACTAACTAAAATGGCGCCGGCCCTGCTAAGCGGTGCTAACCTATTTACAAGGCGGGGTTAGAATATGATTTTCATAAAGGATGACAGAGTGTAACGTAAAAGGGTGTCTTTCGCCATAGAGGCGTACGTAGCATGTTAATTAGTTGCATCACGCTGTACACTAGCTAAGAGACTTCGATCTATGTCCCCGTGAATGGCCTAATTAAATTCCTATTCCTCATCCACAACAGAAATGTGAGGAAAATGCGTATTTTTTCCCCAATGTTTTAGGTTTGCAAGGGATTCTGGTTATCAGAACCTGGTGGGAGGCGGTCGAGTCACCCCATCTTGAATTCCCCTGGGTGTCTAGTTTTCAAAAATGTATAGGTTTGCTAGGTTTCCCTGGGTGCCGGCAGAGCTAGGGTTAAAAAACTACAGGTAGGCACTTTGCCAAAAAAGGGCCAGGATTGACTGCGAAATTGAGGTGCGACCACGTTGGGTTTTGCGCCGTTTTCTGTCACAGGCACTAGGCAGACCCAGGCAAGTGAAGTACCATTTTTCTCATAAGACGTTGGGGAATGCGGGGTGGGTGGAAATCTGTTGATCCACGCAGATTCCAGAACTTTCCACCACAGAAATGTGAGGAAAATGTGTTTTTTCCCTAATTGTTTTGGTTTGCAAGGGATTCTGGTTAACATAACCTGGTAGGAGGCAGTCGAGTCACCCCATCCTGAAATTCCCTGGGTGTCTAGTTTTTAAAAATGTATAGGTTTGCTAGGTTTCCCTAGGTGCTGGCAGAGCTAGGGTTCAAAAACGAAAGGTAGGCACTTTGCCAAAAAAGGGCCCGTTTTCACTGCGAAATTTCGGTGCTACCACGTTGCGTTTTGCGCTGTTTCCTGTCGCAGGCACCAAGCAGACCCAGGCAAGTGAGGTACCATTTTTCTCATAAGACTTTGGAGAACGCGGGGTGGGTGGAAATCTGTTCATCCACGCAGATTCCAGAACTTTCCACCACAGAAATGTGAGGAAAATACGTTTTTCCCTAATTGTTTAGGTTTGCAAGGGATTCTGAGTAACATAACCTGGTGGGAGGCAGTCGAGCCACCCCATCCTGAATTCCCCTGGGTGTCTAGTTTTCAAAAATGTATAGGTTGCTAGGTTTCCCTAGGTGCCCGCAGAGCTAGGGTGCAAAACCTACAGCTAGGCACTTTGCCATAAAAGGGTCAATTTTTAACTGACCACGTTGCATTTTGCGCCGTTTCCTGTCGCAGGCACAAGGCCGACCCCCATAAGTGAGGTACCGTTTTTATCGGGAGACTTAGGGTAATTCAGATTTGTAAATCAACTGTTATTACCTATTGAGTTTTCATGCATTTCTCCCTTCCCAATGAAAGACATTGTGTAAAAAAAAAATCTTTTTGAAAAATGACCAATAATTCTCATGCTAGTATGAGTATTCCCAATTTTGAAAATGTGCAAATATATACTGTTTCTAAACTCTATAATTTGTACCCAATTCAGAAAAACATAGGTGACTTTCATACCAATTTTACCATGTATACATTGTCCAAGAATAAGTGCTCTGTACCCAGTAAATAATAAAATACCGTTGCAAGTTGCTGCTCAGTTTTTGGCTCTGGGTTCGTCGGGTTCTTGGTGAAACTACAAGTCCTATATATCCCCACAACCAGGAAAGTCTAACGGATGTAACGGTATATTGCTTTCAAACAGCTGTCAAAATTACAAAATTACAAGAAGTTACAGGTGAAAACGTTGAGACAAAATGCAGTTTTTTTCAACTAATTTTCAATTATTCCAATATCTAACTGTTAGTTTCTATGAAGAAACCTTCATGGATTTAGACAAATGACCCCTTTCTGAATTCAGAATTTTGTCTACTTTACGAAAATGTATAGCTTTCCAGGATCCATTATTTCTTTCAATCTCATTTCTACCATTAACTGGAAGGAGGTTGAAAGCTCTAAAAATAGCAAAAATAGGCTATGTCCAAGAAAAATGCCAAAACTGTGTGAAAAATGTTGGTTCTCTGACAAAAGACTGTCATTCCCAAAAAGCTGAGAAAATGGAGATTTCAGCCCCACAAACCCTTTTTTGATAACATTTGAGAGCAAAACCCAGCGGCTTTCATTTGCAGCCCGATTTTCCTAATTTTTTGGCATGGATACCTTATGTGGTCAAAAAGTTACAGGGGCCTAAGCGCGGACTACCCCAAATCGCCAAAAAAAGGGTTAGCACAGGAGGGGAAAAGGCCTAGCAGTGAAGGGGTTAAGGTGTTGAACCAGGAAACCTGGGTTAGTCAGCATTTCTACCTGCTAGTATAAAGACATAAGGTAATCACGTTTGCTTGAAGAGGTGGGCATTTGAGAAAAACATACCCCATCATCTTTCATCCTTCAGTTGTATAGTCTTCCCTAGCCTGGAAGTAAGACAAAAACGACGTACCCAGGCACCAAGAAAAGCAACAAACAACACATATTTTATTGTATTTAAATTTGTTACGAAGAAGCATTCGGTGGCACTTGCTTTAGTTATCGAGCAGACTGGAGCCACCGGCACGGCAACCAGTAGTCACTCTGCGCGGCTTGCCCGCAACGACTTGGGCTACCGGGCCGGCACAGCAACCAGCGCAACCACCGCATGCATGATTTATCTGGTGACAGTGCTCACTCAGTGGGAGCTCAGCTGCCTGCGGAGGAATGGTGGCCACTGGGCCCGGACTCCGTGGTTTGAGCAGATAATGGTCAAGGCACTGCACTCTGGTGGAATGGGGTAACACGGTCTGTAGTAAAGGTTGCTAGAAACTGGTAACTGCCTTTATTCAAATGAAACTCTAGTAAATACTTGTAACTGTTTTGCATTATTGAATCAGCCACCCGTGAAAATATCCATGCAATACAAGAGTAAAACAAACTGGATCTGGTGCCCAGCATCTCGTACGCTTCTGAGCAAAAGAACAGCAACAAAACGTACAAGCACTAAACTGACATGAAAGCAGGCACCCTGCTGAAATATGAAGCACGGCGACTGTGTAGATAGAAAAGTTATAGATAGAAAGTTATGAATAGAAGAGAAAGTTATGAGTATGATGGCCAGTGTAGAGGGCATTGTGGTGATCAAATAAACAAGGCATAGTATTTGGAACAGAACCTCACATTGTTACACAAGCAGGAAATGAAAGCAGTAGTTTCCAAAAGAACACATAAATACCTACAGTGTAAGGAAACTGTAATTGGCCGGTACTCAAGACCTAAAAACGGAAGTGATGTATTGTAAGCACCAACCAATTAAGAGCCAGTAAAGGAGAGGTTTGCAGGGGTCAACCTATGGTAAGCAGCAGGCGGGGTTACAGTCCTATAGTGAACACAACAAGTCTTGCAATAGCACATGCACGCTGACGCTTGACCTAAAAAAAGTCTTACAGGGGGGTAACTGCAGTTGCTCACAGAGTTCCACGCAAAATGAGATTTTTTTATTTAGCCACTCTCTTCCTCAAGCAATGAGGCTGTGTTCAAGGCCAATGGTTCTAACCTAGCGCCCTCTATTGGTGGCACCCTTATTTAGAATGTCCACCTCCCTCCAGGTCATTACAGACTCTGCCTCCAGTCATTGTTTTCAAGTGTTTCCTTCAAATTAGTTTGATGAAAGTTAATTAAGACTATATCACTCAGAATGTGATCAGACTAATGTTCACCTATGGAAAGCGTGTGACCTGGAAGAAGTAGTCACAATACTACAAGGAGTGGTCTGCAGTGCGCTGTCGACTACATGTTTTGCTAGCACTGAGGAGAATAGATGTGCTATATAAAACACAACATTTAAATATATGAAGGAGAATTGATGTTCTTTATAAAACACAATCAAGCCTGTAAAACTAAAAGCATTGTGATGGGAAAATTCATCAACATGTGTGTGCCTGGCATTGTATAAGCACTAGGGAATTTTAGGTCAAAGTATTTACAAAATAACCCAAAAAGCACTGAAAACATTCTCTAATATTTAATAGCACCATCATTAGAATAACAGGTGAGTGTTCATTTCACTGGCAGTAAATGCCTTTTTTCATGAATTATCAAATATTCCCATTATAAGTCTGTCTGTGCCAGTTGCTTGGAAACGCATGAAAGCAAATTCGATGTACCTAGCAGCAAGATGCAATTATTAGACAAAGATCGCTCTTCGAAAAAATGAAAAGCAAAAATGGGGACAAGAAGCTATTCAATCTTTTTTTTTCATTTGTTATGAATCTGAATTAAAGAGTACAGTCGACAAGAAGAGAAGACGTTGGGTGATAGCAACGAGATGATACTAGGCCATGAAATATTATCTCCTTCGATAGAGATATTGATGGCATTTAGCTACACAGCTTGATGCAGAACTCCTATTAAAAAGAGTGGCATTATTTCATTTTAATATTGCCTCCACAACACACTGTATGAACAGTGTGTACATTAATTGGATAGTTAGAACAGCATGACCTCTCACTACAGCCCCCCCACTTATAGCAAACATGCCCCTGGCTGAAACGTAGCAGTTAGGAATGAATTTACACAAATTGAGAGCAGGTGCATAACTGGTCCCTGTTAGATCTTCCAGCCTGAGGGTGGACTTCCCCCAACCTTTTGCCTGTCTCCCTCCATTTTTTGACTTCCTTTTTGCTAGTATAAGCACTCTCCACATTACTAATGATAATCGGTGCTATAGTGCTAAACATGGTAACACTGGCTTAACCTCAAATGGCATATTTAATGTACTTATTAGTCCCTAGTTAAGTGTGCTACTTGTGCCCAGGGCCTGTAAATGTAATGCTACTATTGGACCTGCAGCACTCATTGTGCCGCCCACCTAAGTAGCCCTCTAACCATGGCGTAGGCCTTGCATTGCAGGGCCTGTATGTATAATTTTATTCAGCCACTTCAAGCTGGTACGATAAACCTCTTGCCAGGCCTAGGCCTTCTCTTTTTATACATATAACTACATCTAAGATAGGTCCTGTCTAACCAACAGGGCAGGGTGAAATGTATTAAAAAGGCAGGATATGTTCTGTTAAGTTTTACATGTTCTGGTAGTGAAAACCTCCGAATTTAGTTTTTCACTGCTACAGGGACTATCTCTCCCATGGAATACCGTTGGGATGGCCTTATTGCATCTTTTAAGTGTAATTCCCAATTGTGGAGAGCTAGACTTTTCAAGTTTGGTATCACTGGGCTCACAATTTAAAATCTCAAATGATAGTGAAGTTGGTTTTTAAATTAGAATTTAGCAAGGGCCACTTTTAGAAAGTTGTATAAACTCACTGGATTCGGTTTTTAATCAGTAAGGCTAGGTTCTAATTAAATTCACAAAACAGCATGCTTGCCAATACTGATATCACTTGACACATTCAACAAATTCGTGATCATATATCTCAATAAAAATGATCACCATTTATTTACTCATTTTAATCAAAAATACTTTTGTGGTATGACATTCTCATATTTAGAAAACACAGACTTTTAAATATGTTTTATTACACAAAGCAAACTTGATTCACAAACATTAAAAACAGTTATTTAAGAGGGGGGTTAAATCAATAAACACCAATATGAAAGGGAGCGTCCTGTCACCACGATCCCTGAGAGGGTGGGGAGTGTTGTGTACTGGGGAGTCAAATCATTGGTCTCTCAGGGTATGAGTAGGAATGCAAGTGAGACAACACAGCTGGTCTGCCTCAGGCTCAGGGTACTGAGGTGGTATGGCAACTCAGTCCCTATCTACTAATGTTCTATGGTCACAAGCATAGTTCTGTACCTGAGCAGAACTCGTGCTACAAGACAATGTGTAGAGTATGTGTACATACACACACAGTAGCACAGTGAAAAACACCACAAAATGACTCCACACCAGGTTAGAAATATAGCCAATATCTATCTGAATAAAATGACCAAAACTACAAAAAAGGTTAAATCATTTCAGTCTATAGAAATCTATGGATGCATCACTTTTACAACAAAGTACCATGGATTTGTCATAATTCAAAGACAGAACTGGCGCAGGGAGGAGAGGCACTGGAAAAGCAAAGCGATGTATCAGTTCCTTACTCTCAGGAGAGCTGATGCGTTGGTTCCTTACTGCCAGGGCAGGTGATGCGTCAGTTCCTTACTTCTACCCAAGGGCGGAGATGCGTTGGTTACACACTGTCAGGGGAGGTGATGCATCTATCTCCGGACAAGCAGTCTTCATTCCTTACTGGTGGGAAACGTTGATGAAGAAGTTGGTGCCCAGAGACGATGCGTCAAATTTCCTGCAGCGCTGGGTAGATCCCACAATGATAAAGCGGACGCTGCATCAGAGTTGGAGTGATGCATCACAGACTATGGTGATGAGGGGCTCGAAACTCCATGCTGCGTGTTTCTGCTGAAGTGCTGTGATGAAAAGTTGTGGCCTGGGGTGAAAGCTATGGTCAATGCGCCAAACAGGAACCACGCTCAAATGCTGGCAGTGGTGATGCATCAAAGTTTGTAGTGAGGTGTCGAAAAAACAGATGCTGGGAGACGATGCATAGATTCTCTCCTTCAGTTTGCCAGATTCCACTACCAAGGGCCCAGGGCTGGATTTGCTACCATTCTGCAAGTCACGACTCTCAGAAGAAGATCCCAGTCACTGGTAAGTGAAGTCGTTAATTGTCCAAGACTTTTTAGCATGAGGCTAGCACACACGAGGCCTTGGAGAACCTTGTTAGCAGAGTACAAAAAGCAAAGTCTAGTCTATTCACTCCCCGGACAGAGGCAGCAAGCAGCAGGCCAGCACTACAAAGCAACATGCAGAGTGGCAGACCCTCCTACAGCACCCAGCTCTTCCTCCTGGCAGAATGTCCTCAGTCCAGAACTGTTCTGAGTTGAGAGTGCCAGAGGTCCAATACTTATACCCCTTTCTGTATTTGAAGTAGGCAAACTTCATAGGAAAGTCTGTGCAGGACACAAGACCCTGCCTTTCCCTGATCTGGCTCCAGACATACTACAGGGGTGTGGAGACAGATTTGTGTGAAGACAGGCACAGCCCTATTCAGGTGTCAGTGACAACTCCTCCCACCATACTAGCTAAGGAAGGCCCATCAGCCTGGTGATGGTTGATCAGGATATGCAATGCACACTTCAGCTCCCTTTATGTGACTGTCTAGAGTGTAGCACAAGAGTCCAACTGTCTTACATCCCAGACGTGGAATTCACAGACAGGCAGGGGCACAGAATGGTTAAGTAAGAAAAATATTCACTTTCTAAAAGGGACATTTTCAAAAACGCAATTTAAAAACCAGCGTAACCAAACCATGTATTTTCAAATTGTGAGTTCAGAGACACAAAGTCCAAATCTCTATCTGCTCCCAATGAAAAATTGCACTTTAACGATATTTCAAGGCAATCCTCATGTAACCCTATAGGAGAGATTGTCCTTGCAGTAGTGACAAATGAAATTAGCAGTATTTCAATATTAAGACATGTAAAATACACCAGTACATGTCCTATCTTTTAAATACACAGCACCGCTGACTTGGGCCTACCTTAGCGGTGACTTACATGTAGTAAAAGGAAAGGTTTAGGCCTGGCACGGGGATCAACTTACCAAGTGGAAATGGCAGTTTAAAACTGCACTCTCAGACACTGCAGTAGGAGGTCTGAGACCTGTCTTCAAGGCTACTCGTGAGTGGCACAACCAGTGCTGCAGGCCCAGTAGTAGCATTTGAATAACAGGGCCAGGGTACACCAGGTGCACTTTACTAGTAAATCAAATATGCCAATCATGGATAAACCAATCAACAATATATGATAGACAGAGAGCATATGCACTTTAGCACTTGTTAGTAGTAGCAAAGTGCCCAGGGTCAAAAAGCCTACAAAAAGAGGTCATAAAAAATAGGAGGAAGAAGGCAAAACGTTTGGGGATAACCTTGCAAAAAGGGCCAGGTCCAACAAGAGGGAGGAGATGGGCACAGTCTCGCACTTACACCTGAAAAGGCTATGTCCTGTCCACAGACTAATGGCTGCATACCCCCCTGTAGTGAGTCTGGAGCCAGGTCAGGTGGACCACTTTGTCAGAATTCTTCGGGCTCTCTGATGGTGACGCACAAACCCCAATCTCCCCGGACCCTTCCCAAGCCACAGAAGCTTATATAATCTCTGTTACTCAGAAAGACTCCAGGGGGAAAGGGGGAAAGGGAATGAGAGAGAACGACATGTTGTTCCTTCAGTGCGAATGTAATATTGCTGCTTTCTTCACTAGCTAATTTCTTCAAATATATCTTGCGACTGAAGTTCGCCTTGTGTAACCTTGGAAGGATTTAACTGGCTTTTTAAATGAAATATACAGCAATATCAGAGAACTAACAGGATCTTTTACATTAAATAATTCTCAAATAAATGGCACAAGATTGTCTTACTTAATACCTAATTAAACATCTGAATGGCTGGTAGACTTTCTCTCAGTGACTTTTGATTTCTTATTCACATGTGTTCTTTTCTGCCGTTTACCTTTGTAAAATAAACACAAATGACGTGACATCCACATTGTTCAGATAATAATGTACTGACTACTGACTAAGATTGTGAGCAAGATTCCAATAGGAATTGTGACTGCTGTAGGTAAGAAATGTTATACCTAAAATAATATTGCATACAGGAAGTAATGTTCCAGTAAAATGTCTTTCTTTGTTAAACAGACTCTTTCGATTATTCAAAGTCCTCTTGGTAAAATAAATTGGCTTCGTAATCTTATTCCCTGTTCTTGTGACTTAGGAACTGTTCTTCCTGAAAGAATCATCATTCTTTAGCTAACTCCACCACCCCAGTTCAGACATGGCCATATGCAAATCAGTCTGACCCTGTGCCTCATGGGAACAGTCCAGTCCAAACTGCCAAGCCATGTCTTCCCTGTACCAGAAACAAGCATCCTTGGACCGGTTTCGGGTTCATAACCCTCATCAGCCAGGCTATCTTGAATCCAGTGGCAGAGTGAGCAAGGGACCCATGTCTCGATGTACCCTGCCATCTTAGGGCAAACAAAACAATACAAAAGGGGATGATGGACGGAGCGTTTGAGCAAATCAAACACTCACCCCCATTCAACTGATCTGGGTTTAATCCATCATCATTCTTTAGCTCACCCCACCACCCCAGTGCAGACATGGCCATATGCAAATCAGTCTGACCCTGTGCCTCATGGGAACAGTCCAGTGCGAGCTGCCAAGCCATGTCTTCCCTGGACTGGAAACAAGCATCCTTGGACCGGTTTCGGGTTCATAACCCTCATAAGCCAGGCTATCTTTAATCCAATGGCAGAGTGAGCAAGCAACCCACGTCTAGGCATACCCTACCAACTTAGGGCGAACAAAGGGATACCAAGTGCGCCATGTATGCCCAGACGTGGGTCCTGGGCTCACTGTGCCACTGGAATCAAGCATCCTGGCTGAAGAGGGGTGACACCCCAAAACCGGTCCTAGGATGCTTGTTTCTGGTCAAGGGAGGACCTGGCTAGGCAGTTGGGGCTGGAATGTTCCCATGAGGCAGAGGGTCAAGACTATATTGCCAGATCTAAACTGGGGAGGCATGGTGAGCAAAAGAATGATGGATTTAACCCAGATCTCTTGACTGAGGGTGAATGTTTTGATTCGTTCTGCATTCCGTCCATCAGTTGTGTGTCTTTTGCTTTCTCGCCCTAAATGCACCAGGTATACCCAGACGTGGGTCCTGGACTCACTGTGCCACTAGAGTAAAGCTATCCTGGCTGAAGAGGGGTGAAACCCAGAAACCGGTCCTAGGATGCTTGTTTCCGGTCCAGGGAGGACCTGGCTTGGCAGTTCGGGCTGGACTGTTACCATGAGGCACAGGGTCAAGACTAATTTGCATATGGCCAGGTCTAAACAGGGGTGGCATGGTGAGCAAAAGAATGATGGATTTAACCCAGATCTCTTGACTGGGGGTGAATATTTTGAGTCATTCTGCATTCCATCCATCAATTGTGTGTCTTTTGCTTTCTCACCCTAAGTGCGCCAATCATGAAGGTATAAACAGCAAAGTATTCACCGATTGATGCCTTCTATCGTACCAGGATGAGTACTTAACCTTTATCCTTTTTCTTTGTTTTGCAGATCTCCAGGACCGGAAGAAGGGCTGCGGAGATCCGGTGTCACCGACGAAAGATGATACTGCCGTCACGATCATGGCGGCCTGGAAGTGAGGATTCAAGGAAGAAGTGGTGCAGGAGGTGAAGGGCAGCCATCAAGGAATCAGGAACCGAACCGGAGGAAGAAACAGGTAGGCGCTGAATCCAAATAATGAGACTAAGCGTGTTTCAGAATGCGCAGGGGGTATAAATACCTTCCTGGCGCTCGCGCAGGTCTCCAAGAACTCGCACTCTTTAACTGAAGCGCTTTAGCATGTTCCACCGTTAACACGTGGAATCAGTAATATACACCTGTTCTGAAGCAATCATGTGCATGTTCAGTCTTAGGTGTCATACAGTAAAAACATGTTTACAAACTACACGTGGCAAGCATTACACAACAGTGCTTTCATTGGGCCACATTTAAAATAATGATCATCATCACAATGGTACGAGGGAAATAATAATTTACCAGTTTGGTGCCAAAAGTGTTTTGTCACAGGTGCAGTAGTGCAGTAATGCTTACGAAGTTTTAGCATGAGAGAAATGTTTGGGGTGAGAGAGGTTTGGGTTTCGTGACACACTTTGCCCTTCAAAGCTTCATTTGAAGTCTCCTCCACTTCAGAGAAAACAATTTGGTAAAAGTACTGGACCTATGACACCATGACTTCAGTACACTTTTGGAACTCTGACCACTTTCCTAGGAAAAAGAGAAACTGCTCTGCTGCTCAAGGATTGCCAATCTGCTGGACTGCCAATTGCTGGACTACGACCTTATTGTGTTAACCTGATACCCTCTGCTGCTCTCTCTTGCCTAGGTGAGAAGGACTGGAACTGCATCACTTGTACCCAGAGTGACTCCAAGTGCTTGCTGGCTTGCCTCCTGTTTTTAAATTTCAGGGACACAAAAGACTTACAACCCTTCTGATTCAACATTTGGACATTCTACTGCTTGTGAGTCTGCCCTGCCAAGTGGTGTCACCCCAGTCCTGGATCCCTGAAAGTAAACCTAAGTGTGTGCTCTAGTAGAACTAATACATACTCTACTGTGAAAGCAGAATCGCCGCATCGCTGCTGCTGCGGGCATAGTATCAGAGCATCACACTCAGAACTGCTGCTACCCCTCCGGATCTACCTCTTTGGAACCAACGCATCACCACCACATTGTGGAAAAGATTGACACATCGCTTCTGCAGCTTGGACAGCCCGACGCATCGCATTCAGAACCTCCACATCTCAGAACGGGTGAATTTCTCATGTAACCATTGCATCGCCTCCACTGTGTGGAGAAATCCAAGGCATCACCCCAACTGCATGGAAATCTCTGACGCATCACTCAGCTGCACTCCGCAGCTTTATAGATGCAAACCAAGGATCAAGATACTTTTGTTCAGGGGGCCTAAGTAGGTCCCTGTACCCGGCCCACTCTCCATCACAATTGGCCTGAACTCTTGACTTTGTCCTAGTTCGGGGCAATGTAATAACTCTTTAGGCACTTACTGCTTCTAAGCATTTAATCTTTAAAAACATATATTTAGACTTCTACTGATTAGATTGTGGTAGTTTTGTTCTTGTTATATTTATTAAATTAATTTCTACTTTATTAAACTGGTGTAGAGTGTGGATACTTTTTGCGTGCTGTTGTCACTGTTTTACTGTTTGAATTGTTACACAAATACTATACACATTGCCTCTTAAGTGTGACCGCTCAGCCCT
Organism: Lissotriton helveticus; assembly: GCF_964261635.1. Taxonomy (NCBI): domain Eukaryota; kingdom Metazoa; phylum Chordata; class Amphibia; order Caudata; family Salamandridae; genus Lissotriton; species Lissotriton helveticus. Next base: position 431,711,130 of record NC_136062.1, read on the forward strand.
CCACAGGGCTTGGTCGCCCCACTCACTGCTGCCACTCCTGCCTGCCTTTGCCGCCTCCTGCCTGTAGATTCCTTCGCTCGCTGCCCGCTGCTCCTGGGAATTTCCCGCTGCTCCTGGGAATTTCCCGCTGCTCCTGGGAATTTCCCGCTGCTCCTGGGAATTTCCCGCTGCCCGCTGCTTCTTGGAATTTCCCGCCGCTGCCTCCCTGCGGTCCCGCTCCCCTGTGATTCCATTCGCCGCCCCACTCCCGCCACCCAGCTGCTCCTCCCTCCCGGCTCCTTACTTATGACGCCCCCAGAGCGACCGCGCAGCAGACGCGCGCAGCGGGAGCACCGATTGAGCGCCGAAGGTGCGCCAAAGGTAAGCCCGTCTGCGCTGGTACGCGCCTGGCCCGCGCCCAGCGCCAGGACCCCTGGCCCTCCCCGCCGAGGCAAGACGACCCGACTGACCTACGACGCTGCCACTCTCAACGCACTCAATGCCGGCCGGACCCACGCCTGCTGCCGAGCCACCCCAAGACGCACCCACGGACCCTTCACCTGCTGCACCTGCAAGTTCACCTGCCTCCGAACCTGCCCCGCACCCGCCAAGACAAACACCAGCAGCAACCATCTCAAGTGCATCCTGATCAACACCCGCTCCGTCCACAGACACGCCGTGGAACTCTGGAACCTCCTCGACGCTACATCACCGGACGTCGCCTTCCTCACGGAAACCTGGATGAACGCCTCCTCTGCACCCGACATCGCCATCGCCATCCCGGACGGGTACAAGATCATCAGGAGGGACCGCATCAACCAGAACGGAGGTGGCATCGCCATCGTCCACAGGAACACCATCCGCATCACGACCGACGCCAACGACTCCTTCGCCGCAGCCGAACATCTCCACTTCCAGATTCACACCGACCCTAAGACGACCCTCAGAGGCACCCTCGTCTACAGACCCCCGGGACCATGCACACAATTCAGCGAAGACATCACAGACTTCATCAGCCCGCACGCCCTCCCCTCCACCGACTACATCCTCCTCGGGGACCTCAACTTCCACCTGGAGAACAACAAGGACCGCAACACCACCGCCCTGCTGGAAAACCTCGCCAACCTCGGACTCAAGCAACTGGTCAACACCCCCACCCACTACGCCGGCCACATGCTTGATCCCGTCTTCTCTTCCAGCAAGTACATCACCTTCAGCCACGCCACCGGACTCCACTGGACCGACCACAGCTGCGTCCACTTCAGCTTCAAAAGATCCACGACCCACCACCACCCGCAACAGGTACCTCACAGGAATTGGAGCAAGATCACCGCAGACCAGCTCACCACCTCCCTCAGCCAGAGCCCACCCGACAACACAACGGACCCCAACGAAGCAGCCCGCAACTTCACACAGTGGCTGACCGCCTGCGCCGATGACCTCGCGCCACTAAAGAACCCTCCCAGCAGACTCAGAAGCAAGAAGGTATCCTGGTTCACCGACAACCTCAAGGACTCCAAGAAGACCTGCCGCACCCTCGAGAAAGCCTGGCTCCTCAACCGGACCACCGACAACATGACCGCCCTCAAACACGCTACCCGCAAGCACCACCAGCTCATCCGCACCACCAAGAAGAAATCCCTGAAGGAACGACTGGACAACAACGCCCACGACAGCAAAGAGCTCTTCACTATCGTCAAGGAGTTCTCCAACCCCAGCACCGGCACCAACGACATCACTCTGTCACAAGACCTCTGCGACTCCCTCGCCTCGTTCTTCCACCGCAAGATCGCCGACATCCACAACAGCTTCGGCGCCCCACCCACGCACCCAACCGTCGAACCAACGCCCCCCACCGCCACCCTTCGCACCTGGACCACGGTGACCACCGAAGACACAGCCCGCACGATGAACACCATCCACTCCGGATCACCGACCGACCCCTGCCCACACCACGTCTTCAACAAGGCCGACTCCACCATTGCACCCCAACTCCGGAACATCATCAACGCCTCCTTCAACACCGCCACCTTCCCGGAGAGCTGGAAGCACGCCGAGATCAGCGCCCTCCTGAAGAAACCTACAGCGGACCCCACCGATCTCAAAAACGTCCGCCCCATCTCGCTCCTCCCTTTTCCTGCTAAAGTCATCGAGAAGATCGTCAACAGACAGCTGACCGCCTTCCTTGAGACGAACGGATCCCTCGACCCCTCGCAGTCCGGCTTCAGAGCCAACCACAGCACCGAGACCGCCCTCATCGCAGCCACCGACGACATCCGGACCCTGCTCGACAAGGGGGAAACAGTGGCCCTCATCCTCCTGGACCTCTCCGCTGCGTTCGACACGGTCTGCCACCGCACCCTAGTCCAGCGCCTCAGCAACATCGGTATCCAAGAGAAGGCACTGGAGTGGATCATCTCGTTCCTCGCCGGAAGAACACAAAGAGTCCGCCTCCCCCCGTTTCGCTCCGAGGCCACCGAAGTCATCTGCAGCGTCCCGCAAGGATCTTCACTCAGCCCCACCCTCTTCAACATCTACATGAAACCTCTCGCAGCCATCGCACGCCAGCACAACCTCAACATCATCTCTTACGCCGACGACACCCAGCTGATCCTCTCCCTCACCAGAGACCCCGATACCGCCAGAACCAGCCTACACGAAGGGATGAAAGACGTCGCCGAGTGGATGGCTACCTGAAACTGAACTCGGACAAGACGGAAGTCTTCATCCTGGGATCTTCACCCTCCGCCTGGGACGACTCCTGGTGGCCCCCAGCCCTGGGCACCGCACCCAAGCCAACCGACCACGCACGCAACCTGGGCTTCATCCTTGACCCCTCCCTCTCGATGACCAGACAAGTCAACGCCGTCTCCTCATCGTGCTTCAACACCCTGCGTATGCTTCGCAAGATCTTCCGCTGGATCCCGACCGAGACCAGGAAGACTGTCACCCAGGCACTCGTCACCAGCCGACTGGACTACGGAAACGCCCTCTACGCCGGAACCACAGCCAAGCTACAGAAAAGACTCCAGCGCATCCAGAACGCCTCCGCCTGACTCATCCTGGATGTCCCCCGATGCAGCCACATCTCCAGCCACCTGAGGAACCTGCACTGGCTCCCCGTCGACAAGAGGATCATGTTCCGGCTCCTCACCCATGCACACAAGTCTCTCCACGACCTGGGCCCCAAGTACCTCAATGACTGCCTGACCTTCTACACGCCCACCCGCCAGCTACGGTCCACCAGCCTCGCCCTCGCAGCCGTACCACGCATCCGAAGAGCCACCGCCGGAGGAAGATCCTTCTGTTACCTGGCTGCCAAGACTTGGTACTCCCTCCCCATCCACCTTCGGCTGACCCAGGACCATCTCGCCTTCAGGAAACAACTCAAGACCTGGCTGTTCGAGCAGTAGCATACCCCTCCCCCCAAGCGCCTTGAGACCCTCCCGGGTGAGTAGTGCGCTATACAAATGGCATGATTGATTGATTGATTGATTAAGTTAAGACTGGCTGCTCTTTGCCAAGCTACCAGAGGGTGAGGACAGGATAATTTAGGGTGTGTTTTGACTTACCCTGACTGGGATTGTAGGTCCTGCTAGGACAGAATGCATAGCTCTGCCAATCAGAAATCTAATTTCTTACAGTGCTCTATTTTTGAAAGTCGAAATTTCCCTTTGTTTCTCTATGGCATGATGTTGGTTTATGTAGGAGCGTTGCTGAAGTGTTGTGATATTTTACACATTAGAAATGTCCAAAGGAAGTGTGGCTACACACAAATAAAGATAACCACAAGTTAACCGAGCATGCCCCATCATCCTTATAAATACCCTGATATCCACCTTGCAATGGGAATTCTGTATACAAGCAGGTATGGGGCTGCAAATTTCAATTTCACCTCCAAGGGAATAGGTGAGCAATCGCTGGCATCTCCCGCTGACCTAACTCTGTGTTGCTGGCTAATTCAAAGGAAGACATAAAGCGGCATAAGTGGCTGCAACAATAGATAATGGGTAAATCAAGGCTCCTCCCAAAAGAATACTGGACCCACCCACCTTAGGCTACAACAGATACAGGCAGAATAAAGAATAAGGTCTGCACCGAGCAGCTCAACCAAGTGCACACTTGGGACAGTATGTGGGGTTGTAACAAACAGGACGTAATAATACTAGCATATCGTGGAGCCGGGGTGATCTTGAGACTGACTGATGTGGTGATTGGAACAAAATCCAGTGAAACTCGATGATATATTGTGGTGTATTTACTATGGGTACTGTATCGATCCCCCTATTTCTGACCCTTGTCTGGTTAATAATTAACTAGCAGCCATTCAACTGCACAGAAACCCGTTATCTGATTAGCCATACAACGGCACAGAAGCCCGTTATCTGATTAGGTCATAGCGCATGCCATCTCATTAGGCAAGCACTATTTCTCCAGCCCCCTAATAGGCATACGGTGTTCTCAAAACAAATCAAACCTACCACGACCTGGGAAATCCCCACAGCCATTGTTTTGATTTAGCCGAGAACTTCAGTAAAGAATGTGCGAACGACCAGTCGTATGACATCCTTATTGACGTATTTATGTCCATCCTTACGTCAATCCCGGCACCTTTCAGGTATAAATAATACCGACATTGCCTTAAGCAAACACACGAGGTAGTGACAAGATTGGAGCAGCGAGACTTGCCGAGGAGCCCAGCTGACAGCGAAGCCCACAGACGCTGCCCCTCCTTTCTGACGCGCTGAGAGAGAGACGCTGCCTTTTCTCCTGCCGAGAAATCCAGCTCCGGTGCTTCCAAGCAGCCCTCGCAGGCAGCTGGAATATCAAGACCTGAGATAGAGATACCAGCCCTCCAGCCTTCTAAATCCCAGGTACTGAACTGAATAACCCTTTGTAGAGAATTCTTGAAGCAGACTCTTGGCAAAGCAAACTTAACTTAAACTGCTACTTATCTACTCCCGCCCACGTATTAGGCTTAGGTCAGGTACATTGGGGTAGGCGTAGTTAGAAGCACCAGTTGAGTACGATTAGTCAATGTATATATGTATGTATCTATTTTATCCATTTTAAGTATCATATGGCTAAGAAACCATATCAATGCTTTTACAGTATTATTTTATAATTCTGTTATTACTGTATGCACTTTACTTAACAAGAAGTATTGCAATAATAGAAATTCATTTCTCTTGTATGAGAAAAGAGACTGATCAATTTATAACATCTTTTTATTGAACACGCCCGTCTCTTCCTTTTCTCTACAATCTGGTGAAACTAAGAATGCACTGAACTGACTGAGTAAAATAAGTTGTCTTTTGTTTTCACACGACTCTAGAGATACACTTTTGATTAGGGGAGAGCAAAGTTGTCATGTTCTATGGTTGTCAGAAACTAAATCCCTTCTTGTCTATCCAGGGAGGTTAAACTCCTCCTTGTCTATTCGAGAAAGTTTCTAGTGAACTCTGAGCTAGCTGGCACACACATAACTTTAAGTCTAATATCGACAGTAGAAGACCTAGTTAACCTCTGTCCTATGCGCAGAGCCTATTGGTATAATAGGAACTACACTACATGGCGCCCAACGGTTTGGATAGGCGATAAATCTAACGTAAGACATTAGAGTAACTCAGTGGTGCTTTTTCACACAGACCCCTTTTCCCCATAATGCTCCAAAGACGTCTGGAGTGGGTGGAAGGTTAAATCCGCCAAACTTAGTAGGAGGAGACATTATGTATGGTTCTTGGTTTATTCAACGTTGAAGGATACACTGTTCCAAAATATTGTGCATCTAATCTTTGTTTCCATAGAAACCTGATCTGCAAATAAATAAAATAACTTTCTTGACATTAGAATGTCACAAGCTGAAGAAGAAGAAAGGGAGACAGTTAGAATAGCAGCTCAACTCATAGCTGCTGACAATAGTCTCCTACAGCAAGACTCGGAGGCAATACTCATCCCGGTCAACATAAGAAAATCTATAACTTTAAAACTTATAGAAAATGGGCTGACACCGAGAGGTGGTACAGTCATATTCGTAATTGAGGCACACGAATATCGGCAGACAGACGTATTCTATTCATGGATAAACTTTCCAGCAGCAAACGCTGTAACAAAGGACTTCCACTATTACAAAATAGAGGAACCTCCTAATGAGTACACTCCTTTCGAGGAGGTGGAAATACCACTCAAATACCAAGAGCACCTGCTCTGGTTTAATGGCGCCCTAAAACATAATAATCACATCACCAGGCTCGGTCCACTAGGAAGACCAGGAGCAACGTGGCCGGTCCTATCCGGATACACGCCACATCCAGACATTGAAGAAATGTCTGCACCCGATCTTTTAGTACAGCTAAAACAACTAATTAAAATACACAGACAATTAGTCCAATATGTAATGTGGACTTCAACAGTCCAACCAGCTATTAAAATTCCACAGCTGATCCCTCACCAGGGGAACACAAATAAAATGACACCACAGAACATACAGTCATGTCTAGGTAAAGTACCCGCAAAACGGGAACAAATTCCATTCTGGTTAGCACAAAAAATCACTCAAATAGAGGCGGTATTTCCAGATACCACCCCGGTTGAGAAACACAGGATTCTGACTATCTGTCTTCCAATGGGAATCGCACCACATGTGGAGGACTGTGACACTTGGGGTACAGTCTTTGCTTCCATTTACACAAAAACACATGGTGTTCCATCCATGTCAGTAATACCAGATGTGCTAAAACAAATTCAAGATGAATACGGTCCAGAACCTGCGTTAACTCTTGCTATGAAATTACTAAAAGACTTCAAGCAGGTCTCGGCAATATTATTAGCAAATATAAAGGGAGAAGCAGCAAATGTGGCTATCCGCCAGAGGTTGAAAGAGACAGATATAGCAGACCAACCATTTTAAATTGCCAGAATCATAGAAAAATCCTATGAAGAACTAGGAAGAGATAGTTTGGGTGGAAAACCGGTGAAACCCCAACTCATTGAAAAACCTGAAAAAATATTTATTAAAAATAATCTAAACACTCAAAAAAAGAGCTGGGATGGAAATAAACAATCCACTCCTAAAGAAAAAAGATTCCAGTCCAGAGGAAGGTCTCCTTGGCGGAGAGAAAGATCTCCGGACCAAGGACACAAGTCTCCCCAAAGGGAGCCCTCTGAGAAAAAATACAACCTTAGAAATAGGGATAATCTGAAGAAACCTGATAGATATCAAGATATTGATACACGTCCCTCTCAATCTTTTCAGACTTCCTCGCAGAAATCGGAAAGAAGAGGACGATCAGAGCACAGGGAAGAGCACGTCAAGTCGAAAGACAAGGAACCTGCTCATCAAAATAAAAAATTACAGTTTCCAAAAAAGAAGGTAGCCAGTATTAAAGTAATCAACCATGCCGAGAATACTGAGGACACAGCTGAAAAACGGAGAATGGGCTCAGACAATGCTAGACAGCGCAGCAGAAGTGAGCATAGTTCGCAAGATCCTTATGAATCATCTGGAGACAGTGGACACGAATGAATACATTCAGGTGGAAACTGCAGATACCAGAGTTAGCAAACCTCATAAAATATATGAAATAACATTGCGTATAGAGGGGGATAAGACTAGGAAAATAAGGGGTCTCTTTTGGGATAATCTCTCCAAGGGCTATGATATCCTTCTAGCTGAAAGAGACTGGCCACCAGAGTTTGTCAGGGAGTGCCCTCATGGCGAAGAAATAATTATGCCTGCCTTCTCAAATCATATTCCAATTCATAAAAAATATACACTTGCAAGAAAGTGGGCAGTAGCCCAAGCTCCTGCATTATATAAAAACCATGTGGGATGGGATGAGGACTCTCCTCCTCACAAAATCCAGTTAAAATCACAACCTACTGCTCAGGAGCCAGTACCCAATTAAGCAAGAAGCTAAAAAACGGGTAAAATAGATCCTAGATCAACTTGAATACCAGGGGGTGATTGAAACCTGCACCTCACAAATGAATAATCCTTTGTTTCCTGTCTCCAAACCAGACAATTCATATCGTCTTGTTTTGGACTACAGACACCTTAACTCATGTTGCAAAACCTTTGCAGTACAAAACTCGCGTAGTGCTGCACTAATAAATAACATAGTGCACAAAAAATACAAAACAACATTAGACATCTCTAATGGATTCTTCTGTCAAAACATAGCACCAGAGAGCAGATATTTGACCGCGTTCTCAATAAATGGCATGCAGAAAATGTCTGTCGTTTGCCCCAGGGGTTTAAAAACAGCCCAGGATATTCTCAGCAAGAGTAACAGAGTTACTACAAATATATGATGATGAGGCATTATCTTATGTCGATGACACCTATCTAACAGATGATGACTTGGATACTCACTTGAAGAGAGTGAACACCATAATACTTGGGTTCGCAGCAGAGGGTTACAAATTCAACTTTAAAAAGTCAAGAATTGCCCATCTAACTGTCCTGTTTTTAGGATATGAACTATCAAGTGAAGGCAAAAGCCTGGCTGACAATTTCCTAGAGAAATGTGCTGTAATCCAAGCACCCAGAACACTAAAAAACTTACAATCAATTCTTGGTTTCATAAATTTCGGAAGAACTTACATTATAAAATATGCAGAGAGAGTTAAACCTCTCTATGATCTTATAAACCCAGATTTTAAAAGAATCAATTGGACTCAAAAACACACAGAAATGTTGAGATCTTTACAAACAGATATGTTAGTTAAAACAAAATTACAAACACGTGACAACACACGCAACCTTGTGATTCGAGTCATTCCAGGAAGATGCGGATTCACATACCTGACCTCTAATGAGGGAGAGAAGGTACCAATAGCATACAAATCACATTTGTACACAGAAGCTGAAAAAAGGTTCAGCATTAAGGAAAACATTGTTCATGCGGTTCAAACAGCTGTAGCAAAAGAAAAATACCAAGCCGACGGTAGACAGGTTACAGTCAGAACAGCAGAATCAGCTTTTGAGTTATTAACAACACCATGTAATCTACCGACAACGGCACTGAATCCAGAATGGATACAATAGGTAAATTCTGTTGCTACAGACAAAGTAAAATACTATTTTGACCCGGAAATGAATTAAAATATCTAGAATATGAGAGAGAATACCCTCTGCCAATCGACATTCTGCCTTTACGACAGTACGCCCGTGTAATATATACAGACGGTCATGCTCAACCCTCAGTTTGGGGAGAGCTGGCTTACAACGCCACATGCGAAATTGTAAAAGAAGTGTGGCGCGGAGGTAAATTAAGACCTCTACTTACAAAAACACACTCAGTGGAAAATAATTCAGAACAACAAACTGAAATAATAGCGTTAAAAATGGCGCTAGATAATGCCGATCGCGAATTCCCGACACTTATTGTGTGCGATTCGTATTACTGCGTCAGATCATACAATAACGACTTACAGAAATGGACTCAAAACGGTTACAAAGATGACACAGGTGCAACAATAAAGCAAAAACTGCTTTGGGAACAAGTAGTTCTTTTACAGAAAGAACTACCAAAAACTCACGTGATACATTCACTGAGTCATCAGCGTGATGGCGTTCACGTTGCAGGGAATTCATTGGCTGAGACAGCCACAGCGGTAGCAACTAAATCGGCTTCCGTAGCTACAAAAAAGCGTGCAGTAAAATACATTGACGGTGAAACTGTGATGGCAGTAAAAACGTCATCAAAAGGCGACTGCTCAGCATTACCGATCAACTATCCACTCAATTATACATACATATTCGATGCAAACTCAGTCCCTTTTGCTCAAATCCCTGGAGTGGGGGATAGAGTAATTCCAAACACGGACAGGAGAGGCTTGTTAATAGCAGACGCACATATGGGTGAGGGTCTCAGACACCTTAAGGTAAAAGATTCTCTGGAAGAATTACAATCAGTGTACTGGTGGCCTGAGCCTGCATCATCACATTTTTGTAAAAAACTGCCCAGACTGCAATAGAGATCGCAGTGGCGAGAGAAACGGTTTAATATCATGGCGTTTCACTCCAGAAAGTATCAAATTGACAAAAAGAATAAAAACCCAGTATGAATAATGCGTCACATTAACATGTAAAGACTACTTTCACTTATATAGTAGACCCCAACTTTCGGCTGACGTGGAACTGTTATAAAAGATTTGCGAGTCTAGAATGGCATTTACGCTAGAAGCATGTTACGTTCTGATCAAAATCTTTCCTTTAGCTCTAAACAGCTTATGGGGGGTGCCTGGCCAGAATGAACATAGCATTGCGGGACTCTTCTCACTTCCTTCCTGAGGGAAACAGGATGGTGTAAAGAAAAAAACCAAGGCATAAAGCAATCTATAACAGCAAAGATATTAGGTTCAGGAGCTAGGTGGGTCAAACATTTAATAAGTGTCCAACGTAGTCTAAATAACCTGCCAAGAAATTCTCTGAAAGGACTCAGTCCGTACGAACTATTGTTTGGGACTAGAATGTTAATCCAGGACTTAGATAGTCAGACTTCAGTGGTTAAAGAAAAATGCTTTGATATCAAAGATCGCTTGGCTATTTTACAGGACTTTAATGAAACAAGAAAAGGCCTGAGCAACATAAAGTTGAAACAGCAGCCAACAACCACTGAAGAAAAACCACCTGTCCCAGCAAGGCCTGTCTGGATTCCAAAAGTCGGGGATCTGGTCAGAGAGAAGATCGCGGTAAAGAAGGAATTTGGGCCTTCTTACAGAAAAGCAGTTCCTGTCTTGTCTGTCAACGGGACAAGATCAGTAGTGCTACCGCCCCTTGCTGGTAAAAAGGAGAACCGAGTCATATCCATCGACCTGGTTAAACCACAATCATGTGGCCGATAACAAATAGTAGGCCAAGTGGACTCCCAAGAAGTAGCAGAACACCAAAGTTTGCTACATCCACAGAGGTTCAAACTGAAAGACTGATCACATTTGGAAAATCTACAGTGAAACAACAAGGACTATGCAACAGAGCAATGGAACTTAAACCTCTTAAAACCCAAATCAAAGCTTTTCATCAAGAAACAACAACCTACGATGATGTAACTACAGAGTTTTCTAATGAAACAAAGCAAAAGCCAAAAGCAAAAAGTAATCCAGAAGCAATTGGAACAATTGACAGAACAGCATCCGGCTACTTCATCAACTTCGATGATTCTTCAGAAGGACAAAGCGAACCAGAAGTACAGCCATCAACAAAAACTTTTAAAGACAAAGCAAGGGAACTTTTTCATCAACTAAAGAGAACCTATCTGACTTCTCCATGGATTCAAATTTGGGTGACATTAGGTGCTTTTATCCTCATACTTTGGCTCATCATGGTACTATGCTTGGGACATTTCATTGAGGGAAAATATGCTACAATGGGCACAGCAAGCCAGAAAATCAACTTGGTCCTTAAACCACACACATCTTCACACGTCAAGAAAAGAGAACTTTCTTCAGTGAACTTCACAGCCAATCCTATACCAGGCGGTGTAGCATGGGACAATACTGATTATGAAATCTATGGCCCGGTTGAAATCCTGAAGTATCCACACCAATTTAAGATCTCGTTAAGTGACTTTGTAAAATCTAGCACATTTGCTGATGATTGGGACTTTGAAAGTATTAATGATATGAAGTCTGACCTAGTAATGTCTGCTAAATTTACAGAACATGATTATTTGCAGGGTTCGTCTAATTATGATCAAATGTTCTGCTATAACCACTATGGTAACCATTATCTCCATAAATCTGCACAACCTAGAAATGTTTTAAATTATAACCAATGGGAACATTGTGCTACTCCTCCAAAGGGTAGTTCTAAAACATTTTATGATAAATATTCATACTTTTCAGGGTTTAACACAAGTAATGCAGAAACATTTTTTTTCAAATTGTCGAATAAGACAGGTATGAAGACCATGCTTACAAACACAAAATTGATATATTCAGATTCATTTTTTGAGCAAATGAATACATTTGGTTTTGATTTCTGGAACAATAACATTGAAACAAAAACAGTTTGGGGTACAAAAGATTGGCAAGTACAAGGTATAGAATCATTCTTCAGAGCCTGCATGATCCCAGAACAAATTATATTTTTGAATGACACTATTCAACAAACTACCTGTCTTGGCTTAGCCAAAATCAAAGACTTAAACAAACCGTCTATTCCAAAGCCAACAACGAACAGTAATAGCTCTATAGATGTTGAGATAGACGTGAACCATATTTTAAACCAAAACAGAACACATCCTGATTGGAAACAATGGTTGATCTGGCCCACAGACACTAATAACTGTCAAGACAGATTCCTGAACAAAATACAGGGGTTCAAATCGACCAGGATAGATATTCCCAAAGACAACATCCAGGGATAGTAACTACTTACAGTGTGGGCAAGCTCTGCCTTCAATGGCTACAAACATCCACACTGGCAGAAATGAAGCAACACCTAACTTTACTTCAAGAGGGTGCTGACTTGCGTGATTTCATTATGGGACCACGCAAACAGCGTCAAAAACGTTTCATAGCGGCCTCTATATATGCAGCTTACAATGAAGTTTGGAAAGTAACTCAAATTGAGACAGCAGAAAAAATACGGGAAATTGACCGTATTAATTTGGAAAAATCACTTTCTGTTGTGGACAATGGGTTAATGACTCTGTCCTCCAGAATATATTCACTGGACAGTATTGTGTCTTCAGCAATCGATATAATATCGCAAGACTTACTGATGTTACAACACGGTCAGTCCCAATTGCGTTCTATTGTAAAACTTGGCTGGACGTTACAGAATCTGCGTTCAGGCTATGTGCCTTGGCGTTTAATCAACACAACGTCACTATTTAATATCTTTAACCTTACTGATAAACAAATCAGTTTGGCACAGAAGGGTGCTGACTATACAATTCTGAGCATTGAAAAACTAGAGAGATTACCATGGACAATGTCAGAACGACCTGTCATTGAATGGATAATACATGGGATAATAAATATTCCGATAACAACTTTCCAGTTTCAATACTGTCAAAAATATATACAGGCAGGCCAGTATGAAAGGTTGGGTAAAGGATACATTAAGTCAACATGGAACTTGCCCTATACACACGCATGTGTTAGTAATAAAGGACAAAGTGTATTCCTTAGTGGCAATAATTGTGAAAGGTCACTAAGCGGTACACTTCTGTGTCAGGGTATTAGTTTGCATGGAGCATGTGAAGGGACTTCAAATAACCTTTCATGTCACCAGCTAGGCACACCTGCAACACAAATAGAACCATTCTTTAGGAGACTCTCGAACGGGAGTTACATTCTAATTGTAGATCGCAGATGTTGCAGTCTGCTGCCCGGAAAACCTTATCTCATAACCGTGACTACGAAGGTCATGTGCTGTGAACGAGTATTGTTCCCAAACGATGCCCGAGACAGGGAGGCAAGGTTATGGCCCAGTTTGAAAATTTCTTCTATTCGAATTGATACTTTAAGCAGAATGAAGACAGTGCTCCTACAGACGCCAACCGTGTTAACGTCATCAAAAGAAACGTATGATCTCCAAGCTGCAAGGACAACTGCTGAGATTCATTCACTGTTATCAACCAATTCCCCCATACATTTCGCAGAAATACTGAGCGAAATCTTAAACATTTCTGATACAAGTGGAATCGCGAGTGTATTTTAGACAGTGTTTTCGGGAGCTTTAACCCCATTCAAAGCCATCATGGGTATTTTTCCTGATTTTGTCCATTCCATCTTTGGCGGACTTCCTCTCCTTTTGGGACTAGTGGCAGGAATCCTATTTTTGATCCTGTTACTTCACTATGGCAAACCACGTCACAGACAAGACACCAGCGACAATGGAAGAAACAATCCGAGCTATTGGCTACCGGGACCGCATAACTAAAGTCCTTGGACTAGCACGGCTACGAGATTTAAACATGACTTGGTTTCTTTCATTCAGACCGATGTGGCAGAGTTGTGTTATGCCTGTATTAAGGTGCTTGCTATGCGGCGAAGAATGCGTGTTGGACACCTGTCTGACACTACAATCGGATATGCCAGTGGACGCAGAGACTCTGTTGGGTCCGGTAACGGCTCATGCATTGTACTGTCCCCAGCGGCTACCAATCCTGATGACGGCATTCGTGGAGACTTCACCACTACGATTGAGGAGTAGTGAAGTACGAGATGAAAGCAGCATCGATCAGGTACAACCTTCTGTCAGCTATGCTGATCGAAACATCAATGAAGGCAATCATGCTCATGAATGCATGGTAACAACTTTTTCCGAGTTAGTGGAACTTTCGCAAGAAGCTGTTGATAGTTTTTTCGACAGTCTCAATATTATGATGTTTTCACCAGAGCAGAAAGAATGACTTTAAGCAAACTAGCACACGGCGTTCCCTACACCCTGAATTTGGCCTTCAACTTTGAAAATAAAGCAATAAGAAATGTTCTCACCAGTTTTTACAGAGAGCGAGACATTTTTTTTCCCTTCCATTCCAAAAACATTTATGATTTTTTTGGGACACTTATCTTCTGCTTAAAGTAAGACTATTCTTAGAGAACAAAATTTCTATATTTAGCTACTCTAGAGACATTAGCTACCCTCTAGCATGTTCACAAGTATTCATGATTTTGTGATGAGATGGTCTCGACTTTTTTTCTGTATTAAGAGCCATTTCATGTGTAATTTCCGCATTTCGTTCATACTGATTTAAAAATGTGCGTATTGGATTTAGCATTATTATACTGCTTGACGTGCATATAGTAACTATATTTGCATTTCCAATTTTCTGAATGCATTTGATTGTATTTTGGGGTGGTTCGGTATACACATGCACTGCTAGTATGTTTACTATGCCTAGACTTGTAAATATGGACATAGATTACGTGGAGTGGGTGTGGTGTATTTACTATGGGTACTGTATCGATCCCCCTATTTCTGACCCTTGTCTGGTTAATAATTAACTAGCAGCCATTCAACTGCACAGAAACCCGTTATCTGATTAGCCACACAACGGCACAGAAGCCCGTTATCTGATTAGGTCATAGCGCATGCCATCTCATTAGGCAAGCACTATTTCTCCAGCCCCCTAATAGGCATACGGTGTTCTCAAAACAAATCAAACCTACCACGACCTGGGAAATCCCCACAGCCATTGTTTTGATTTAGCCGAGAACTTCAGTAAAGAATGTGCGAACGACCAGTTCGTATGACATCCTTATTGACGTATTTATGTCCATCCTTACGTCAATCCCGGCACCTTTCAGGTATAAATAATACCGACATTGCCTTAAGAAAACACACGAGGTGGTGACAAGATTGGAGTAGCGAGACTTGCCGAGGAGCCCAGATGACAGCGAAGCCCACAGACGCTGCCCCTCCTTTCTGACGCGCTGAGAGAGAGACGCTGCCTTTTCTCCTGCCGAGAAATCCAGCTCCGGTGCTTCCAAGCAGCCCTCGCAGGCAGCTGGAATATCAAGACCTGAGATAGAGATACCAGCCCTCCAGCCTTCTAAATCCCAGGTACTGAACTGAATAACCCTTTGTAGAGAATTCTTGAAGCAGACTCTTGGCAAAGCAAACTTAACTTAAACTGCTACTTATCTACTCCCGCCCACGTATTAGGCTTAGGTCAGGTACATTGGGGTAGGCGTAGTTAGAAGCACCAGTTGAGTACGATTAGTCAATGTATATATGTATGTATCTATTTTATCCATTTTAAGTATCATATGGCTAAGAAACCATATCAATGCTTTTACAGTATTATTTTATAATTCTGTTATTACTGTATGCACTCTACTTAACAATAAGTATTGCAATAATAGCGATTCATTTCTCTTGTATGAGAAAAGAGACTGATCAACAAATAACATCTTTTTATTGAACACGCCCGTCTCTTCCTTTTCTCTACAATCTGGTGAAACTAAGAATGCACTGAACTGACTGAGTAAAATAAGTTGTCTTTTGTTTTCACACGACTCTAGAGATACACTCTTGATTAGGGGAGAGCAAAGTTGTCATGTTCTATGATTGTCAGAAACTAAATCCCTTCTTGTCTATCCAGGGAGGTTAAACTCCTCCTTGTCTATTCGAGAAAGTTTCTAGTGAACTCTGAGCTAGCTGGCACACACATAACTTTAAGTCTAATATCGACAGTAGAAGACCTAGTTAACCTCTGTCCTACGTCTATACTATTGAAGATATTATTCCAATGCGCAGAGCCTATTGGGATAATAGGAACTACACTACAATATGGCAATTGGCCAGTGCCGTCTGAAGTGACCGACCAACAAAAGCAAAGTAATGGGCCGGAGGTCTTCTTCTGCTACCCTTAAGAAGGAGGAATAGACTAGAATCCTTTAACCAAGAGACAAAGAGAGATTGTCAGTGGTGACCATAGTGCTAAGAAGTGCCAGTTGGGTGCTATATAAGCAATACAAATAGGGTGTGACAGACTGATTAAGCAGTCCTAGCAAAGTAGGGTGAAGAAATATGCATTTCTAGGGAACAACACGACCCAACCACCTAAAAAAAAAATATGAGGGTACGATTGGGGGGGGGCCTTAACAGTCAACACTGGCAGAAGTGTTAGATATCGTTAAAGACTCCAGATTCATACTAAGGTCCAAAAGATAGAATCAATATCCAATTGAAGTAAATTTATTGAGAGAAGACCTGAAGAAAATATGTATTAGAGTGGTCTTGGTTGAATAAACATCCACGGAAAATTGTAGAAAATTGCAAAACAGTTTCAGAAGGACACTGACCTGCTAGCTTGATCAGAAGATGCCTAAGGCAGGTACTGGAGGAATAACACACTAATCCTTGGAATACCTGATAGGAGTGAAGGTGAAAGTACAAAGCTCTATATAGAACATTGGATTCTAAATTTGTGAAACCTCAAACAATTGTCTACTTTATTCACAGTAAAAGGGACATACATAGTTCTGGGCTCCTACCACCACTGTGTTCCCCCTGTCCCTGAGTTCTAATGGCCCGCCTTCTGAACTATCATAATGAGGATGCCACTGTACTTTGTTTTCCCAGGAAGTGAGCAAACAAAGCACAATAGGGCATGAGGGGTCAAGACGATCCCTTTTTTACAGAATTCACTCTTGTGTGAGAGAAGCAAAGCCCTCAGAGACAATTAACTCAAATATATGCTGTTCTTTCCTCCGTGCAGGAAAGTTATAGCAGTGTATTTCTTTTCCTTCAGATAAAGCCTAGAAGTGGGTGGAAGAGTGGTGACATGAGGTGCCACGATAGGAATCCATGCATCGCGGAATCACAAGAGGGACTCAGAGAAAACAGTAGGTCCTAGGCAAACAACTCAATAAGTCAATCAAAAGAAACTGACCATGATGCGACGGATTACTTTGAAAGAGCAGGGCATAAACAAGATATGACAGATAAGGTGAATATGTTGAACCAATGTGTAACACCTTTTAAAAAAACTAAAATTGTGTTTATTGAGATTAAAGCAATAAACAAGGCATTGCAATAAGATACAATTAAAGTCTGCGTAGTAGCGGAACATATGACTTCCAATACACATAAAAGCAGCATCAGTTTATCACTGTATCTTGACAGGAAATAATATTGCAACTCATCTCAACGAAACAGTGTTACACTAAAGAAAAAACAAGCAGCAGCTGCGAGTGGGAGCAACAATAGACTACCAATCCTAATAGCACCTCTCCAGTCATTCCCCTGGAGCCCAAGTGACTAGGATGGGTAGAGCTTTGTACTTGCACATTCACTCCTTTCAGGTATGGAATAGACTTGACACTGGATAAAATAAGTGGGATCCACCCCTAGAGGACATATTTATAGACCTTTGAGGGGCAAGGTAATGTATATGACCTTTAAGGGGCAAGGTAATGTATATGATTGGTCTGTGATACTTTGCGACACAACATGCGGTAGCACCGGGAAGTATGCTACCACAGTTGTACTTTAGATACACTCACTTCAATGGCATATCATTGATGCTGTGATCGTTGCAGGGATGGATGATGGGGGAACATCAGAAGCAACCCTTACTTGTGATAAATAACAACTCAGCCTTAGGCATTTTGAGAGTTCTGTAAATGTTTATGAAGGAGGGGCATCCGACACATCCAGTAATGGGGAGATGGGTAAATCAGAACCCATTGCGAGATGGGGTAGGAAGGGAGGAGTTATGGTGGGGTAGTGGTGATGGCTAAATGGGTGTGTCATGGGATGTAAATGGTATGAACATTAAGATAAAAAAGGGGTGCAATTGACCTAATTCTCAGTTGAACAGGGCCTGACCTGATACTCTTGCAAGAGACACATCTATATAGTAATATTTATTATTCAATATCTAGAGTTAAATATAAATTACTAGCTAATGAAGGTTTTTGCTCCAGTGTGAGAAGGGTGGACATATTGGCAAATAGGTCAACACTCTTCATTTTGTGGGAATCGCGGACAAATCCACATGGGGTGTGTTGTGGCAATTAAGGGTGACTGGAAAGTAGAGATGATAGTGGTTAGTTTGGTCTACTTGTCCCCTAACACCATAACATTAAACAGGTCAAGAATGCAGCTCCACAAAGTGTCACCAGAGGGGGACTTCAACATAACAGGTTACTTAACATTATACTTGATGAACATTTAGAGAGACACTGGCCCACCATAAATAGAAAGAGTCCTAACAAACAGATTATGTGAACACACTGGGTCTGAGGAATATTTAGAGAGAAATTAACACAACAACATGGTATAGTAGCATGGCTGCATTAAATGTTCACATTAGGTAGGGGCATGGATAGATTCACAGATGCGTAAATACTTCCTATGAGAATATCAGATACCCTGCTGATAGTCACAATAAAGCAATACAAAAGGGGATGATGGACAGAGCGTTTGAGTAAATCAAACACTCACCCCCAGTCAACTGTTCTGGGTTTAATCCATCATCATTCTTTAGCTCACTCCACCACCCCAGTTCAGACATGGCCATATGCAAATCAGTCTGACCCTGTGCCTCATGGGAACAGTCCAGCCCGAACTGCCAAGCCATGACTTCCCTGGACCGGAAACAAGCATCACGCGACTGGTTTTGGGTTCATAGCCCTCATCAGTCAGGCTATCTTGAATCCAGTGGCAAAGTGAGCGAGGGACCCACTTCTGGGTATACCCTGCCAACTTAGGGCGAACAAAGCGATACCAAAGGGGATGATGGACGGAGCATTTGAGCAAATCAAACACTCACCCCCAGTCAACTGATCTGGGTTTAATCCATCATCCCTATCCTCGCTGATGAGGGCAGAAAGACTGAAACCTGTCCTGGGATGCTTGTTTCTAGTCCAGGGAGGTCCTAGCTTGGCAGTTCGGGCTGGACTGTACCCATGGGGCACAGGGTCAAGACTGATTTGCATATGGCTAGGTTCAAACTGGAATGGCATGGTGAGCAAAAAAACAATGGATTTAGGCCCGATCTCTGTACTGGGGCGAATGTATGACATTGTTCTGCATTCTGTCCATTAAAGGCTGTTTTTCCATTTGTCACCCCGAGTGGGACGTGTATGCTCAGACCTCAGTCCCATGCTCTCCATGCCACTGGAATCAAGCTATCCTGGCTGATGATGGCTAAAAGCCCGAAACTGGTCGTAAGATGCTTGTTTGTAGTCCAGGGAGGACCTGGCTTGGCAGTTCGGGCTGGACTGTTCCCATGGGGCACAGGGTCAAGACTGATTTGCATATGGCTAGGTTCAAACTGGAATGGTTTGGTGAGCAAAAAAACACGATGGATTAGGCCCATATCTCTGTGCTGGGGTGAATGTATGACATTGTCCTGCATTCGGTCCATCAACTGTTATTTTTGCATTTGTCAACTTGAGTGGGACAGGTATGCTCAGACTTGAGTCCTGTGCTCTCCATGCCACTGGAATGAAGCTATCCTGGATGATGAGGGCTGCAAGCCCGAAACCGGTCATAGAATGCTTGTTTCCATTCTAGGGAGGACCTGGCTTGGCAGTGCGGGCTGGACTGTTCCCATGGGGCACAGGGTCAAGATTGATTTGCATATGGCTAGGTACAAACTGGAATGGCATGGTGAGCAAAGAAACAATGGATTTAGGCCCAGCTCTCTATACTGGGTTGAATGTATGACATTGTTCTGCATTCTGTCCATCAACTGTTGTTTTTGCGATAGTCACTATAAAGCAGAGACAATGGTACAACCCAAGGGGATAACTTATAGAAATGTAAAACCTAAAAGAACAGTGAAACAACATATGTTGGAGATGACAGATGCTTTTTGTAAAGAAAATAGGGAGTCAGTAGACTCCAAGATTGTTCTTTGGGAGGAATTTAAAACAGTAATAAGAGGGCAAGTAATTTTCAGCACTTCAGAACCAGAAGCCAACAAATAGATAAAGTGCAAGAGGAAATTCTGAAACTAGAGGGAGAATATACGTTACACTCATCACCAGGAGTGTTACGACATTTGACAGCCAAGCAGGCAGACTTAAATATATTGTAGGAGGACAAAGATATGAAGATATACGTATGTAGCAAAGGACATCTACACACAGCTGCTAATAGTGCATCTAAAGTATTGGGATGTTAGACAAAAGAGATGAGTGTGCAAGAAGGGTGCAATAAATGATAGATAATGATGGTAATGAAGTTACAGGTTGTACAGAGACAGCAAATATGTTTACAACACATTGTAAATAAATACTTACTTGGGTATAGCTTTATAGATAAGGAATTTGTGATTTTGTTTCAAAGGTTGAGATATAGAGTCAGTGATAACCCCCGCAACCCTCTCCTTCATATGCAAGTACGGATGCATAGTGCCCAACTGCAACCGCGCAAATATTATGATATTGTTCGAAAACTGTGCAAAACTTAACTTCAGCCTCATGATCATGGAAGACCAAGGGAAATGGTGGTAACTGAGCATATGCTTTCTGACCAATCTGTGTCTAATTTAGCACCAGTGGAAGCTGGTAAGTACAACTTAGAGGGTGCTGGGGTCCCCACATACATACACATGCACACTCACATATACCCATGCATTCATATGTGGACATGCGCACACACACCCAGTCACAACACTTAATCATAAAAACATTTACATTCATGCATACACGTCGCACCAAATAATCTATAAAAACACAACACTTACCTGCTGCAGCTCTTGGGGAGGGAAGCCTCAGAAGTGCCATTAGGACCTCAGATAAACCAATAAGGGGAGGCAGCAGTCCCTATTTTGTCACAGACTAGGATAGGTCAGAAAGACTGCTAACCACACTTACTTTGAGACAAGGTGTACTGACACAAGGTGTATTAGACACTAGTCCCTGGGCACTTCAGGGCTTAAAACTGGAGTTGCGAGGCTATCACTGACGTGCCCCCTATCACTGGCACTCCCCCACGTCCAGAGGGGCATGGCCTCGTGTACCTCTGCCGAAGTGAGCAGGTCACGCCCGGTGGAGCTGTGGCATTCTCAGCCTAGCAATGTTCGGCTCAGGCAGCAAGGATCCTGCGCATTTAGTGCATGTCTAGCTCCTGACTACCTCACCTGAAAATAAAGAGTGCCAGTCACTGACCTTTGCTCAGCCTGAAGGACACACTTTAAGCCCATCTGCCCTTAGGAACGGGCCGCTGCTGCTTAGCGTCAATCATTGTCAGCCAGTGCAGGTCATGCATGCATGCCTGAAAACTACATTTTAACCAATTGTGTTATCATCAGTAACTGTGCACACCTGTATCCTCTTCTTGACACCCACATGTCTAAGCCCTGCTTTAATTTACATATTCATAGCACCTCTCAGAGGCTCTCAAGAGGCCCTAATCCAGTCTCACACTCTTCCGGCCATGACCGCAGCCTCCTGCCAACCAATCAACTACTGGATACAGCCAGTCAGATAAACCTGCTTGCTCCCGATTTCAACTAATCCGAAACCGCCCTGCTAGACCACATTAATGGTAGTAACAAACATAATATTAAGAAGAAGCATGGCCACAGAATCCATATTCTGCTACACAAAATGTGCTATTCCGTGACTGCAAAACATTGAGGTTTATATTTTAGGCGCCTTTGTGTGCAGCCTGGAGTGTTACAGGGATGGATAAATCTGCCCACGCTGGTGGAGTAAGAGGCTAAAATACAAGAACAATCACATAGTTAGAGGCTGAAATAGGCACATGGCATGTTACGCCTCCACAAACAGCCACTTACTGGCAATTATTAGTAATAATGGTGTCAGGCAGGGGTGCTTCTTTACCCTTGCTCTGTTTGACTTGCATGTTAATTGGCAAATTTGCGGGAGTAACAGCCACTAATCCTGAAATAGCTGGTCAACACTCCTGACTCCCCCTCTTCTCAGCAGTTTAGCTGTGCGAATATTGCAGAGAGACCGCTCTAATGCTGTATTTTTATCTGCGGAACTGCAGTACAATCCCCTTTCTTGAACTCCCGGCACTGGCTTCCAAGTCATACTTGTACTTTTAAAATGAAGGCTTTTTTGTGTTATATCTAATTCAGGATAAATTTGAGGTTGACTCATATCATTCTTTCCAGTAAAGGCCTTGCCACAATTGTCTCCAACAAACGGATCTGATCACATAAAAGCTGTGATGTAAAACATAAAAAGGTTCCCAGATTTGACACTTTGCACAATCAGGTAATAAGGTATACTCAGCGCATAGCCCAAGCAGCAAATATTTAGGACGAATTATTCATAGGTTGCATCAAGGGGAACCAAAGACAGCGACCACCTAACGCTGTCAAACAAATAACAATAGTGCAATAATTGTTATTATTACAGTGAACCAGAGGAGGAACCCCGAGCACTTAAAAAGTATTTACAAATATTAATAGAGAGTTTTTTGTGCAAATCCATTGTGATTATATTTCACACTTGGACGTTATTTGTGCCAAGACCGGTATCTGCTCCTTCCAAGAACTGAAGACTGAGTTTCTTATGCACAAATCCAAATTATTTTACTCTTTTCAGCTCAAGAAGGCCCTTGATACTTATCAGGAGACCCTTGGGAAAGTCCTTGAGTATAGTCCTCTTGAAGCATGGGCGATGATGGGTCACTTGGATAAAGGAGGGATCTCTCATATGTATTGGACGCTAATCACGGACCACCAGTTTGTTACTTTGAGGGACTGATGGGAGGAGTTGGTTTGCCCCTTAGAGGAAGATTGATGAGACGCATCCATGGCTCCTCATACTCTGACAATTCCAACGTGGCTCCTCCTCATCCAATTAAAATATTTACATCAGACATATCTCACAACTTATCACCTTTTGTAAGCCTAGGTGTGCCCATTTCTTGCATGCCTCAGTTTCCCAGACCCAAGGGGATTTCTACCATGTGGTATTGTACTGCCAAATCATCCAACACGTCTTGTCGCGCATCTACTCCACAATGTCTAGGGTGGCGGGGCAGTCTACTACTAGGATTGCCTTTCTGGGTATCCTTGACAATATGTGTGGCCCATGAGGACACAGGACATTTGTGGGCTGGAGACAATATTGCCCAAGTGAGGCATGGCTAAACATTGGAGATACCCCACTGCACCCCCTCTGGCAGCTCAGAGGAAAGGCATGGACAGGTGCGCAAAGCTGGGAGGGATGATTCATGTGGCACGTCTCAGTCCCTGCAAGTATGAAAGAGTTTGGGGTACTTGGTGGGTCTACTATGGGTTTGGAGAGCATGGAGGAATAGAGTGCTAGGGGACAGGCTGGACACTGTAACTGTGTGTTGGGCCATGTTGGAGGGCCATCAAAGAGGATTATGTAATCACAGTGTTGATTTGTTTAGAGCAAAGCTTGTTGTGAAAAATGTGATAAAAATGATACTTTTAATAAAAAATATTCGAGTATATTTTACCTTATAGAATAAGAGTAAAAGAGTGGTTTATGTTCATCTTTGCTGAATCCAGCATATGATGTATAGACCGAACAGAATGTGTGCTGGACTGGTTAATAATAGTCCATAGTCCTGTTTCTTCAAGTATCAATGAAGACAGCTCAGTGAATCGGAGGTTAACTTTGGTGCAACCACAATCTCACGCACAAGGACTTGGTGGAATCTAAAACCACTAAAGAACAGCAGGCGCTTGGCATAAAGGACATGAAAAAGCCACCGGTTGATGCAATTCTGGAGGTTCATGTCTCCATTGACATTGAAGGAGGTCACCCACACAGTTTCCGGGGCCAGTCACTCAACAGCTAGTAAAAATTCAGGCTGCTCATAACAATCAAGGACCCTTTATCCTGCAAAGAATGGAACACAAAGCACCAGCATCTCCGCTTCCTGGCACTTTGCCTTGCTATAGTGCTTCAGAGCTTCATCAAATATAAATCAGTAGCAAATGCTGGTTCCACAGGCACCTTCTACAAAATCAAACTCATCAACCTATCAGAGTGAGAAGCATCCTTGTGCTCATTTTACCCACGATTCCTTAATTGCAAGTATATTGGCCCGAATCACAGAACTAACTTAAGACAAAATCCTAAACTTACTACCATTTTTGTATTCACAGAAGGCACCTACTCATTTTGATATTCACAGAAGTTAGGAGTCCTAACTTTAGGACTCCTAAATGCCTTCTGTGAAACCGAAAGTCTTAAAGTTAGGATTTTTTTCAGTTTAGGAGTAGTAAAGTTAGGACTCCTAACTTTAATACTCCTAAACTGAAAAAAATCCTAACTATAAGACTTTCGGTATTCACAGAAGTTATTTAGGAGTCCTAAAGTTAGGACTCCTAACTTTACTACTCCTAAACTGAGAGAAATCCTAACTTTAAGGGGCACATGCATCATTGTATCGTTTTGTGATTCGTAATTTGCAAAATTTAAGGAATCGCAACTTGCGAATCGCAAAACTGTATGCATCAATTTTTGTAAGTGTTTTTACAGAATCGGTAAAAATCGCTATTTTTTGCGAATCGCAAAATAATTGCGAATTTATTGCGATTTCGCATTTTGCGAATTCGCAAAAAAAATCGCAAAATCGCGAATTCGCAATTTCATGCATTGGATTGAGGACACACCCAGGAAGCCTACACACTCATTGAACACACCTGAGACCTAGTTTGAACTAGAGAGTGGCAGTTGGTCAGTTCAGCCTTGTTTGCTGCACCAGGAGGAGTGTTTTTGGAGAGCTGCAGAGGGACAAATGGAGCCAGAAAGTGCTAGTCAAGAGCTTCATGCCAGAAAAAGGAAAATAAAGTTCAGTGAGCAGGAGTTGCAGATTTTAATTGAGGAGGTCACTCAGAGGATGGAACAGCTGTTTGGAAAGCAGTCATTGAAGCTCCCAGAAGCAGTCAAAAGAAAACTTTGGCTGGACATTCAAGCAAAAGTAAATGCTGTCAGGGTTGGCCACGAGATATCACCAACCTGCAAAAACAGTGGTATGACTTACGCTCTCGTGCAAAAGAAAGAATTGCGACAAGGGTCAAAAGTGCCAAGAAAACTGGTGGAGGCACTCCCAGGGACACACCAACTACCCCCCTTGAGGATTTGATTGAGGGGACCCTTGTGACAGAAGCAGTCATTAGAGTGATTGAAATAGACACCTCTGAGCATGCTGGCACTTCACAAGGTAAGTGTATTGTCTGTAAAATAATTAACATTGTAAATACCTCTGGTTGCAGGATGCATTTACACATTGTATTAATGCTCATGTTCAAAACCCTTAAGAATAGGACACTTTGCTTTGGCGGAGGGGCGGAGCTAGCCGGCGTCCATGTAAGACGTGCGAGCGCGGAGCTCCTTCCCGATAACCCGCCAAACTCCTACAAACCCATCCTACAACAGCCCTGCCAACGTCCAAAACTGTAGCGGTACACCGCACGACACCCCGGTAGGACAGTGGCCCCTTTACCCGGCGGAAA
Organism: Lissotriton helveticus; assembly: GCF_964261635.1. Classification (NCBI taxonomy): domain Eukaryota; kingdom Metazoa; phylum Chordata; class Amphibia; order Caudata; family Salamandridae; genus Lissotriton; species Lissotriton helveticus. Next base: position 431,737,001 of record NC_136062.1, read on the forward strand.
ACAGGCGCGGTGCGACTTGGCGCCGAAGCGATCGGAGCAACGACATCCCAGGCCGCGATCCCCGACCTGAACTGGAGAACTGCCCGGGTTACGTCGCAGTGCGTGCGGCGTGGGAAATCGGGCGGTCCCGGCTGCCAGCAGGGACACCTGGTCGGTTGGCACGCTCGCGGCCGGAGCTGGCGGCGGCAGTGAGGACCGGCCCCCGTCCGGCGTTGACAACTTGTGGGGGTTCCCACAGTGAGTACAGCGCCCACATAGACTGGGTGGGGAGCCCAAAAAAGACTTGCAGCCCTGAAGGCGAGGCGTGCTGTTCCCCGCAACCGCGCAGCGAAGTGACACCGGAGGGGCGGTGTGAGGCTTACCCCCAAGCACAGGTCCAAGTCGGCCGCCCTCTGGACGGATAAACTGCAAGGGGCACTGACCAAGGGTGTGACCTGCGACCCGGCCGAACATCCGCAATCCAGTGCGGGCGGCCACCATCTTGGGCAACGATCCGGCTGCATACCACCGGGGGGGACCTCCGCCGCTTCGCTCACTACTGTGCCTGACCACGGCTCACTACTTGTGGACCCCACACCCCTGCACCGGCCGGCTGTGTGTCCACCAGGACTACCATGGGGAAAGGGGACAGGACGCAGCCCAAGCTATCTTTTGACCAGAGGAAGGCGAAGGGGCCGAGGGGGCAGCGCCAATTACCCCTCCACGCCCAACGACGTCCGAGAACTCCCTGTGCTCAGAGATACGGGGCATGCTGGGGAACATGGAAAGGGGCCTGCAGGACAGCATGTCGGAGATCAGCACCAAAATTGACGCGCTGACGTACAGGATGGACCGCATGTCCGAGAGGGTGGACAAACATGCGGAGAGGCTGGACATGGCGGAGAGACGGCTTGCAGAGGCGGAAGAGGCTCAAACAGAGTGGGACAAGGACCGCAGACAGTTTGGCCGGCTGCTCCAGGTAATACAAGATAAGACGGAGGATTTGGAGGCGCGCTCCAGGCGCTCCAATCTACGCATTACGGGAGTAGCAGAATCCACAAGCACCGGTAAGATGGAGCTGTTTGTGGAGAAACTCCTTCGGACCCTGTTGGGGAAAGATGTCTTCTCCCCTATGTTTATTATCGAGAGGGCCCATCGCACTCTGGGGCCGAAACCACAACCGGGCCTCCCGCCACGTCCGATTATTGCGAAGCTACTAAATTACCGGGACAGGGACTTGGCATTGCGTCTGGCCAGAGAAAAGGGAAAGCTACAGTACGAGGGCATGGACATCTCCCTCTTCCCGGACTTCACGGCGAAAGTGCAGGAGGAAAGGAAGCGATTTGCCCCCTACAAGAAGCAGCTGAGAGACCTGGGGCTCGACTACGCCATGCTGTACCCTGCGAGGCTTCGCATCAACAGGCAGGGTCACTCCCACTTCTTCACCGACCCTGCAGAGCTTAAGAAATCCTTAAAGGACTGGGAGAAGGACAACCGCAATGGTCGGAGGAGCGGGCAGGAGGACCTGGAGGCCTCATCCCACTTGGATGATCAGGAGTAACCGGACACTAGAGCGACGCTGCTGATCTGATGGCGCTGGGCGGCGCTCGGACTGCCACACAGTCGGTGTGGTCTGTCGAGATATGACTTTGGGGTGAGATCTAACTGATTCTATCGGAATGGTTTGTCTGCGCTGTGGTTTGGGTGGGGGGCCGCTTAACTGGTTGGGGGCGATAACGGGCTGGACCCCTCCACATGAGGGTCTGTCCTAAACAGACTACGAAGACTGGAGCTGGCAGGGCTCAATGCTACGGGGCGGGGGGCGGGTCGGGAGCGCGCGAGTGGTTACTAGCTCTGGTCTCCCTGCTGAGCCGTTAGCTGGCTGGACTTCTCTGCCCCTGCGCTTTTGGCTTTTGGCCCCTTCGGGGGCTACTTGAGGTTCTGTAGTGTTTCTTGTTGCATAAAGGGGGGGATGGTGGGTGGTGATGGGTCCTGTCTGACCGGGTTGGGATTGGTCGGCTGTGGGTGGGTGGGAGGCTGTTCTCTGATTTACTTGTTGGGACTGTTGTGCGGGATGTTTATGGGTGGTGCCAGGGGGGGTTTTGTGTGTTCGGGGTAGTGGAGATGCTCATGCAAGAAGGTATATATGGCTTGAGGGGACTCCATGTGTAATGCTGTGTTTCGCTGCTTACCAGTTGCTCTTGGTGTGTGGCCCTGTGATGGGGAAGACTACTCGTGCTACCTGTAGACTGATGATGGGACAGTTGAAATTGAAATGTCGAATGCCGCCGTGACTGATCGCACGCACACTCCGCACACTCTCAAACTGATGACGTGGAATGTACGGGGGCTAAATGATCACCGCAAACTGAGGAAGGTCCTTAGTTACCTACACCGTCATAAGGTGGACATAGCCCTTCTGCAGGAAACGCATTTGCCCACTCACAGCAGGATGCTACAGACGCGAGGGTTGGCGGGACACATAGTGGTGTCTGGCTTTACGACACACTCTAGAGGGGTACTGACCTGGGTTAGCCCGTCCTCGCAACTGAGGTTGATCCCGGTGGAGATAGATACTGAGGGGCGGTATGTCCTGGCCAGATGTGTGGGTAAGGGGCTAGACCTCCTGATTGTTAATGTTTACGGCCCTAATTATGACAACTCAGACTTCTATGTAGCTCTGTCCGCACTATGCAGGAAGCACACTCAACCTGGGGTGTTATGGGCGGGCGATTTTAACTTTGTCTTTGACCCCGAGATGGACCGTTCCTCAGGACCAGCCCGGAGGCCGGTGGCTTCTGCAGCTTATATGAGAGCTGAATTACTCAAACTTGACTTGGTCGATGTCTGGAGGGAGAGGCACCCTACGCTCGGTGGCTTCACCCACTACTCGGCCTTCCATAATGTCCACACTCGTATAGATTATTGGTTGGCGTCGACTTCGGTCCAACGAAGCATTGACAGGTGCGAGGTGCTGCCGCGCACCCTATCCGACCACTCTCCCGTGGTGTTACATCTCACCACGGCCAGGAGAGGTATCCCAGCTTTTACCTGGAGGTTCCCCCCCTTTGCCCTACTAGACGAGGTGTTTCGGGGCGAACTGGCGGAGGATATTGAGGGATTCTTTGCTACAAATCTGGGCTCAGTAGATCACTTTTCTACGATCTGGGACTCGTTTAAGGTCTTCACTAGAGGCATGGCCATGTCCAAACACTCCAGTACGCTACGCACTATTAGAAGAGAGTTGACCGCGCTGGAGGCCTCGCTAGCGGACCTGGAGAATACACAGCTCAGAGACCCGGGTCCCGACATCGACTCGAGGTTCGCTCCTCTGTTATCAGAATACCAGGAGCTGGCGGATAGGGAGGTCCTCTTCATGGGGAAATATGCTACGGCCCGCGCTTATGGAGAAGGGGACAGGCCTGGCGCCCTTCTGGCCCGCATGGTGCGGAGTTCACGCAAACCCCTAGTCGTAGAAGAACTGACCACCCCGGAAGGTGACGTGGTCACTGATGAGGAGCAAATCCTAACAACTTTCCGTCAATATTACGCGGACCTCTACCAATCCAGATCCCTGGGCGTGGATGAAGCCATGGACGACTATTTGGGACATATCAATATGCCATTTTTACGGAACTCTGACAGGGAATTCCTGATGGCCCCCTTTCATGGGGACGAAATACTGGAAGCCTTGGCGGGCATGAGAGCGGGTAGTGCACCGGGTTCTGATGGGCTCACGGTGGGCTTCTATAAAACCTATGCTGGGATCCTCCTTCCTCATTTGATCACTCTCTTTGAAGAGATTTGTGAGGATGGGGAAATGCCCCCCACCATGCGGGAGGCACTGCTAGTCACGATCCCGAAGCCAGGGAAGCCGCTGAACAGGTGCAGCTCCTACAGACCCCTTAGCCTGCTCAATGTGGATGCTAAAATCTACGCGAAAGTACTGGCCAATCGGCTAGCCCTCCTGGTCCCGGAACTGGTTGCTCCTGAACAGTCTGGGTTCGTCCCTTGTAGAAACCTGACGTACAATATATGCGCGGTCCTGGGTACGATGCAACATGTGCGGCAGGAGAATGGCGCTCTGGCGATTTTCCTGGATATGGAAAAGGCTTTCGACTCAGTCGAATGGCCGTTTCTGGTCAGGGTGCTTCGGAAGCTGGGTCTAGGTGAACCATTTCTGCAAATGGTTGGCGCTTTGTATCACCGACCGTCGGCTAGATTGAAATTGGGGGATAGAGTGTCGGCACCGATACATATCAGCAGAGGGACGCGGCAAGGTTGCCCACTATCGCCGCTGCTTTATGCGCTGGTGGCGGAACCACTTGCTTGTGCCATCAGGGAGTACCACAGTTTGGAGGGGATCAGCTTCCCCTGTTATAAGATAGGCATATCCACGTACGCTGATGACACCTTGCTGTACGTCCGCGACCCAGAGACTAACCTGGCCTCCGTCCTCAGAGAGGTGGTCCGCTTCGGCTCCCTCTCAGGCTTGCGTGTGAATTGGGACAAGTCTATCGCGTTCCCTCTCACTCCTGTGACGCAGCCCTTCACTATGGAGTACCCGCTACGGTGGACGACGGACTCGGTACGATACCTGGGCATTCACTTACACACTGACCCGGACATTCTTGTCCGTGATAACTACGGTGTGGCCTTCGCCAAACTGGTGGAGGATGTGGACGCTTGGTGCACGCTCCCACTGTCCCTACTGGGCAGAATAGCCATTATGAAGATGATTGTTCTGCCCCGGTTTCTGTTCTTGTTCACGAATCTACCAGTGGTACTCTCGAGGGCCTTCTTTAACCAGCTCACGCAGGTACTCATTCGGCTGGCATGGGCTGGCAAACAACCCAGGATACGATGGGCGACACTGATTCTCCCTTGCGAACTGGGGGGCCTGGGTGCCCCTGACATGGAACGTTACTATCGTGTGGCGCAGGCTAGCCACTTGCACTCATGGATTCACGGAGACGCGCGTACACCGCACTTGCTCCTGGAGCGACTGTTCGCAGACCCGCTCCCTCTTCCAGCTACGATAAGCCTTCCATTGGATCGTTCGGTCGGGCGCCTTGACTCCCTTAGGGCGACTAACCACGCATGGCATGCTCTGGTGCGCGCCCGCGCTTGTGATCGATTATATTCACCCCTGATGCCGATAGAATGGGCGCTATGGTTGGGCCCCCTGAGAGAGAAAGGCGTTGTGGAATCCCTTCGCGCTTTGGGTCTGGAGAGAATGGAGGATCTATTCGAAGAGGGCACGCTTAAAACTTGGGGTCAGCTACCTATGCAAATTGCGAGCCCCACGCTGCTCCAACGATTTCAGTTTCACAGACTGCGATCGGCTTACCGAGACGAGATGGGCCCGGCTATGGAATAGCCTGAGGAGATCCCGGAGCTGACCTATATTATTAAAACTAAGTCCCCGGCCAAGCTCCTCTCGTCGGTCAACTGGTTAGGTGTTGCACACCAGACTCTACCGCCATCTAAAGCCAGAGAGGCATGGCAGGAGGATCTGCAGTCGCCCATAGATGATGCCATGTGGAGATACTGCTGCTCCAGCACCCGTAAGATCTCACTCAATGGTAGGCACAGGCTGGTGCACTTTAAGTTTCTCCAAAGGGTGTACTATACTCCAGAGCGATTACACCGCTATGGCCTACGTCCTTCGGCGGAATGTGAGCGCTGCCGCACCCAAGTTGCTGACTTTTTCCACATGGCGTGGCTCTGCCCTGGTGTGCAAGCGTTCTGGCATGAGGTGTTTGCGGAGCTTGACCAGATGCTAGAAGAAACGCTACCCAAGACACCAGCGCTGGCATTGCTGGGCTTTTCTAAGCCACTCACGCCATCACTTCGCCGACTGGCTGATATGGCGATGTTGATAGCCAGGAGAGTGGTGGCATCCTGCTGGATGCGCGGTCCGCTGCCTACTGTGGCCAGATGGAAGAGGGATCTGCGGTTTTGCTGTACCCAAACTGAGCTGTACAGTGAACTGCTGCCTCCTAGGAGTAGGCCGAAAAACTTCTGGGACCTCTATAAGGAGTACTTACGGAAGGGGGAGGAAGGTACTTCAGACACGTCTGAGGAGGTGGATCTTCAGGACCAAGTTTCAGAATAATGGGCGGGTCAGGCGGGGGTTCCTCTACGAGTGGGAGAGTGAAAAGGCTCTCGGGGGGGGTGCTGGGACGCACATGTGGATCCCTACATGGGAGGGCTCAGAGGGTGGGGCCCCACGGGGTTAGACAATTGGGATAAGGGATGGGGTGTAGCGCGGGACATGGTGTTCACACGACACGATACATTCACATCAGTCTGACTGGGCATTCCACGGAACACACAGGGGTGGGTGGGTAGAGTTGGGGGTTGGAGTTAGGGTAGGGTTTCTGGGAGTTCCTGTTCTACTATTGACCTCATACGCACGAGACCTTCCCTTCGAGTTGACATTAATGTGTGATCAGTTGTCGCGCTGCGCTGTGTGCTGCCTTTGTGGGGAAGCTATTCTCAATGCAGCTGGGTTGAGTCCTCTACATATCGCCGCCGGGCCCCCGGGATGCCGGCAAACAGGGCTGTGTAACATCTTTGCTTGAGGACTTGTTGTGCCCTGGTGGCCACGAAATGTATGCTTACTAGTGCATTTGTACTGATGCTGATTTTGATGCTAATAAAGGTCTTTAAAAAAAAAAAAAAAAAAAAAAGGACACTTTGCTTTGGCATATGGTGGTTTAAAAGGCATCTTCTTGAAGGAAGCAGTGCATCATGGGAATTGTAGATTTTTTAACATGATTAGTAAAATGTATACCATATTTCATTTTTTGATTAGAAAAATTAAACATCCCTAATGAGATAGTTCTAATGCTTGCAGTTAGCATGTTTATTAATAAACAAATGTGCATTTCAGTGCTTTTTCAAACATGTCATTGCAAATCATTGATAAACTGAATGCACTTTATCATTTATAGATGTTGATAAGGAAACACAAATAAATGTTTCTGAAGAAACCAACATGGATTTACAGAACACATTAAATCAAAACTCAGATACATCTTCACCAACTGTGCCCACATTGCAAGGTAGAAAGAGAGTGCGTCAGCTTCTGAATTCAGACACTGAAGAAGTACATAATGTCCCAGAACTTGAAAAGCAAAATGCTGGAATCACTGGCACTGCTAATAAACAGTCAAGTCGTCGCAGAAAGCTTCAAAAGTTCTTCAGAACAAGGCCAAGGTCTTCAAAACAAAGTAACTCCATGGAAGATAACACCCATGCAAGTGATGTTGAATTAAAGTTATTGAAAGTGCAGCGTCTGCAAGGGAAGGATATGAGGATTATGAAGGGCAAACTGAGTCATATCAGTGATGACATTAGTGCAATGAGTAAAAGTTTGACTACATTAACAAAAGTGATTGAAGGTGCACATAAGGCGCCATGTGACAATTTTGACCGCATACCAAATGCATTGGAGACTATCTGTCATGGCATGGAAGGTCAGAAGATTGCAAATTGCAATAGACATATGAGAACAATGATGAGCATGCACACATATGCCAGGGCATTAAATAGAGTGACTACCAGCAATGCACGACTTATGAAACATACAATTTCTATTCAGAAGGATATTAGACGATGTTGTGGGGAACTTTGTGAAGGTATGCTGTCTATGAAAAGTGCTGCTACTGAGATGGAACCTAAAGAAAACCTTAATAAATCTGATGAAGGGGGTTTAAATATTGGATATGATGGAAGCAGTGTCAAAATTAAATCTAAAGAATTGTCTGAACGCCGTAGTGCAAGAGGCCAAGACATAAGCACAAGAAAACCTAAAATTTCAGAGAATGTGAAAACAAAAGCTTTAGGTTTGCGCGGAAGGAAGAAATGATTTCCAGTAATAATTTGTTAGTATTGTCATGATTTCTTACAATGCTTAAAAGTAGACCTTGACTGATTAAAGTTTGTTAAAAGTTTATATTTTTCTTCAAATTACAAGCAGTATTGTTTTTGAAGTACCAAGCTCTTCCTTCATTTGCACAATAATTTACAAAAAGAAAATTATAATAACAATTATATTAAACTCACCTTTTCTTAAAAATAGTGTTGAATAGTTTCTGCCCTTCTTCTCCTCCCTTCTGCTGCGTCAGGACCATGTAATCTTGCATTGGGTTGTTGAGGCTGGTTGTCATTATTTGGAAGCATATCCTCCATATCAAGTTCAAGGCCTCTCCTAGTAGCTATGTTGTGCAGGATAGCACATACTGCAACTATTTTACAGCAAACATCCGGACGATATTGCAATGCTCCACCAGTCTTATGCAGTATGCGGAACCTCGACTTCATAACACCAAAAGTCCTCTCTATGATACTGCGGTTTGAGATATGGGAATGGTTGTACTGCTGTTCTTTGTGGGTTGTTGGAGTCAGGAAAGGTGTGAGTATGTATGACCTCACACCATATGCACTATCATCTAAGATTTAAGGTAAAAGTTGGAAATGAGTACCAATTCAATGCAAGAGCATAACATTAAACTAAATTTAACAATGATTAATTACATTTACCTAGTAAATATCCATCTCCAAATTCTCCAGAAAGCAGGCGAGCATGGATGGCACTATGTTTAAAAATGTACGAGTCATGGGTACTCCCTGGATAACTGGCAACTAAGTCAGTGATGATTCCTTTTGCATTGCAGATTGCTTGAATATTTAAAGAATGGTAATTTTTCCTATTTCAAAAAATATACTCATTTGCAGAAGGGGGACAAATGGGAACATGTGTTCCATCAACACATCCAATTACATGTGGGAAATGTGCCATGTTGTAAAAGTCTAATTTTGTCTGCAGCAACTCCTGCTGAGTGGTAGGGAACTTTATGTGCTTGTTTATCCTATGGAGCATTGCATTGAGAAAGTATTTAAAAAATCTAGACAATACACTCTGTGAAACCCCCCGCAACAGCAATGACACCTTGAAAGGAGCCAGAGGCTAGAAGATGAAGACAACATAACACCTGTACATGTGTGGGTATGGCTTGAGTCCTACTTGTTTGCCTATGCAATATGGGGTCTAATTCTTCTAGCAGCTCTAAAATTGAGTCTGCATTAAGCCTATACTTATCATATATGTCTGCCTGTGTCTGCCCAAACAAAGTGATGCGCAATCTAAATATTCTCTCATTGAGTATTCTTCTCCTCCTCCCTGCTGCTCTCAAACGGCACCTACGTGCCAGCACAATGACTGCTGCCTTCCTGGAAGAGTTCCTGAGGGACTGTAGAACCCCTTTTATAGTTGGCCAATCATTTGCACATGTTTTGTGAGAAAAAAAAAATTACCACCTGCTCACACTTCTTCTAATTTTAGGAATTCTTAATTGCGATTTCTATGAAAATCGCTAATAGCGATTTTTCATGCATTCCAGTTTTTGCAATTTTTTTAAGGATTCCTTAAATCTGCGATTTTTAAAGAACTCGCAATCCCGTTTGCGAAAAAATAAGGAATCGCTAAGCCAATTGCGATTCCTACTTTGGAAAAAAAATGATGCATTCCAAAAACAGAAATTGCATTCACAAACGGCCAATTTTAGCGATTCGCACTGTTTGCGAATGCAATTTCTGATGATGCATGTGACCCTAAGACTTTCAATATTCACAGAAGGCATTTAGGAGTCCTAAGTTAGGACTCCTAACTTTACTACTCCTAAACTGAGAAAAATCCACAGCCCCTAGGCCTTTCTTAAAATACCCTACTCCTGCCATGAGCCCTAAAACGCAAAACACCCAGGAATTCTTTTTTAAAAACCCACCCGAGTCTACAGGCCTGAATCCTTACCTCTCCTGCCCCAGTTCCAATCCCCCTTATCTCTACAGGATGACAGGGGCAGCTCTTCTGAGGTGTGGTGAGGCAAAAGGTCATCAAGAGAAAGTGGAAGGGTCCCTCCGTTTCCTCTAACGACGCTGATAGCCTTGACCACACCAGAGCCTTTTACCAACGTTACCAGCAAATGTCCCTTTCACCAGTACAACGTATATGCCTATACGATTCATAACATGACAACATTAATTCGTTGTAAAGGCATGCATGGTAAAAGGACATGTGTTGTTAGAAAATGTGTGGCAAAGGTAACATGCGCATGCGTGGTAACAGTGCATGCGTTGTAATGCATGCATGGTAAAGGTACTGCGTGGTTATTGCTGCGTTGTAATAGCTGTTTTTTATTCAGTTGGCATTGCAGATGTTGAGGCCACTTTGAAGAATTCAGACAGAATAAACAAAAAGTCCAAAAAAGTCATTCAGCTTGTTTACGTGTCCTATGTTGTTTTCTATAAACAAGTTATTCTTTAAGTGGCATCCTCAGAAATCAATTGACATTCTCTTTTACTAACAAAACACATGCCATGATTGTAGATTGGAAAATATTATTGGTAGTAAACTCTTTTTCAGATGCTTCTCGGTGAATGCTTGTATTGTTGGGGTATGTAAACCAGATCCCAAGGTAGCGTGATTTAGGTGTTGAATTACTTGAGAGATATTGTCACTCCTGAGAGAGATGTTGCTCTTTCTTGTTCTTGGACACAATTTGAAGTTAATGTTTCGCTAATAATGCGATTCATTCAGAGACAACAATGTTGAGGCCAGCCATATACTCTTAAGAGGAATGACCTTAAGTAGAGTATCAAATTGTGTACAAGGCAAACTGGAGACACACTGCAGCACTCCATGAACCTTCCTTTTAACAAAACCCATCTGGGAGGCAGAACATCAACAACACTATTCAATTTTGCATGCCTACATGAAGGACACTAATAAGTATGTTTAGAAACTTTGCATTGACATTTTTCAAATTCATATTCCTTAGCACAAAAATTAGGTTTTTGGAGTAGGCTCACATTTTAATGTGCTTCTTTTTCAAGCAGCACATCACACTTGTGTAATTGTTTTTTTTTTATAGAGTTTTATATAGCGCAAACTTGACCCAAATCGGGTATCCCAGCGCTTTTCATAGCACCATTTGCATTACATGAGGACACAATCATTTTTTGTTAGGCACAGGGAAATTAAGTGATTTGCCAGAATAACAGGATGTTCAGCGTTACTGCCGAGACTCGGACCCAGTTCCCCAGATTCGAGGTCGACCACCCTAGCATTTAGGCCAACTCCTCTCTCCTGGTTGGATCCTTCGTATGGTTTTCCCCCAACTCTACACCTTCCATCCTCTCATTTTTTCTAACATCGTTTTTGCTGGCCTCAGGACTCTGCATACTTTACCACTGCTAACCACTGCTAAAGTTCTTCTGCTCTCTACCTAGAACATGGTAACATTGGCTTCCACCCAGTTGGCACTTTTAATTTACTTAGAAGTCCATACTATAGTGGCACTACATGTAGCCGGGGCCTCAAATTAAAAGCCACAAGTGGGCCTGCAGTACCCATTGGGCTACCCACTTAAGTAGCTCTTAAACATGACTCAGACCTGTCATTGCAACATGTGTGTGCAGTTTAAAATGCCATAGCCAGGCCTAACCCTAGCCGCGGCCAACACAGGTAGGAGCGTTGGGGCGATAGGGCCATGTAGGGGGGGATTTCGACATACAACTACGAGGGAAAATTAATTATTTATTTATTTTTCCCTCATTGTTGTCTGTCAAATCTTCCTTTTTAAAATACAGATGTCACCCCTAGGGTAGGGTTACGTGTATTTATACGGTTGGACATGTACTTTTAACTTTTACATGTCCTGGTTGTGAAAATCTCTTAAATTCGGTTTTCACTACTTCAGGGTGATGACTTTTACTTGGGAGCTGGTAGGAATGTTGAGATTTTAAGTCACAATTCTGAAAATGCCGCTTTTAGAAAAATTGCATTTTTGGGTCCCAACCATTTGTTTCCTGCAGCCATTATTCTGGGTCGGGGAACATCCTTTACAACGCAACTTTTACAACGAAGTGCCTTTACGACGCAACCATTACACGCAACTTTTACAACGACTTGCGCTGGGGGGCGCTCTAGGATAGGGAATAGTTTCCAACACCTTCCCTACCATCCACGGGGACTGGAGTTGGAATAGTAAATTAAACTATTCACTATCCAGCGCCCCCCAACGCAAGTCGTTGTAACGACTTGCATTGTAAAACTTGCGTCGTAAAGGCATGCGTTGTAATAGCATGCGTTGTAACGTCATACATCCTTCTGGGTCACATTACTAGGTGTAGCTGGCAGTTAGTTTTTGTTTATGTTCCCTGACAGTGAGACAAAGAGGGGCTAGGTGTTGGCAGGGTGGGCCGTCTCTGACTTGATAGGGTGCGGTGTTGTCACCTAAGGAGCTTCAACATAACAAAAGCTCTGCCTGAGCACACTCACAAAGGGTTTGATACTACTCTTTTGTATCCCCAAGAAAGCTGGGTCTAGGACAGGGAGGCAGGAAATTCCAGACTACTCTAGGTGTGGACACCTTCCCAACCTTCTCCTACTTCAAAGCTGGCATCAAGTATAGATATTGTACCCTCAGATCCAACTCTCCAGTACACCTCTAGACCTGTGGAAGACTCAAAAGGTCTGCTGTGCTGCTCTTCTGCAAGAAGGACTGCTACTCTGTTGCCCTTGCTGCCTGGGTGTAAAGACTGGACCTGCATCTTGATTCCAGGACCACCAGAGTGACTCAGAAGGCTATTTGACTGGTCTTGTGATCAGTGTCTCAGCCACAGAAAAGGCTACAACCACCTTGAAACCTGCACCTGGACTCTGCCTGCTGCGAGTTCTGCACACCAACTGGTGCCTCCTCTGTTCTGGGCGTTTGGAAGTGGACCTGAAGGTAACTCTTCCAGCCCAGATGTGGTCCTAGCAGAACAGACAGAGAGCAACGCATCGGCTTGCTGCTCTGCATCAGAACTTCTTCTGCGCGAGGATCCTCGATGCAACACCACGCATCACAGGCCTTCAGCTCCGCGAAACTGCCACTGCCTGATGCATCCTTAATGGAGGACATCTCATTGTAGGCCTGCAGCTCCTCTGAACCACTGCTGCTCAACACATCCTTGACACAGGACCACACAGCCCAGCCCAGCAGCTCCTCAGAACCGGCGCTTCTTGACGCATCCTCAATGCAGGATCTCACAACTCTCCGCAACTAGGATTTAAGGTACTTTGTTCAGTAGGCCTAACTTGGTCCCTGTATTCAGCCAGGCTACATCGCGGTTGGCCTGAACTTGTGACCTTGCCCCGGTCCGGCATGACCAGATAACCACAGGTGGCGCTTTATGCTTTTAAGCACTATTTTTACCTAAATCTTTAAAATTGCATATCTCCGGTTCTACTGATTGTTTTTTTTTCTTTTCATGTTGAATACTTGTACTCAATTTTTCTAAATGGGTGTGGAAATGTTCTTGTGTTGTGTTTTTACCTTTATTACTGTGTGTAGTGCAGCAAAAATACTTTGCAAACTACCTTGAAGTTAAGTCTGATTACTTTTTTGCCAAGGTACAAGTGGGTTAAGCACAGGTCAATAGGGTTCTTGCTTTTGCTAGACCTTGACAAGAATTGTGGTTGCTGCTTGAGTAGGGTTTCACCCCCCCAATCAGTAAACCATTTTCCTGTACTATCAATGCAGCAGAACCCAATTTGTGATTCTCTCTTCCCAGTACAACTATTGTGGGAAAGAAAAGAGAATGAAAATAAAATTGTGTGAACAATATTGTGTACAGACAATATAGAATAAAAAGGGTTACTACAAAAAAAAGAACCATTTTTGTGCTATATTGGACAAAGATAAGTGTACCCGGAGTATGGTCAAAGAGGGCATCCTTTGACTAATGTAGAGAGGAGTACTTACAGTGATATGGGGAAGAGGCGGGTACTAAGGAGTTTGTTAGCAATGAGAGAAAGGTTGCGTTAAGAGGTCATAAGTGTCTGGTTGTGTTCACAGATTTGTAGTGTTAATGGGTAGCTAGTGGCTATTAGGGTTCAGGAATCGATAGCATTAATGTGTGGTTCATAGTTTTAGGGTTCAGGGATGTGTTGCGCAAAAGGTTAATAGGTTTTATAAATGAAGTAAGGTCTTTGTAGGTAATCAGTCCAGTAGCCAGTAGTATAGATACCAAGAACATGTGTGCTCAGTCTCAGCTGCATCAGTTCCAGGTAACTAGTAAGATGATTAGTATGCCCCATCAGGAGAAGCGTCCTGCTGCTCAGTCCCACTGGTTGCAACTGACCACTCAAATAAACCAGGCTCTCATGAACATTCTGTTACATCACATACACAAGGTTTGAGCAGCAAGGAACTGGGAAACCACAGGATATAGTATATCTCCTCCATTTAGAGAAACAATGGAAGAGGACAGGATGCTGGTTGGCAAAAACACACACTCAATAATACATTCTATAAAAATATGTATGCACTCTTTATTTTGTAAAGAAAGATCACACTATATAAATTATTCATACAGATCACACTCTATATATCTTCTGCTCCCACTAGAGAACACAGGATATATATATATATATATATATATATATATATATATATATATATATATATATATATATATATATATATATATATATATATATATATATATATATATATATATTCACTGAAAAAACCATAGGTTATAGACCATATATAGTTAGGAATTAGCATTTACAAAACCTTGAAAATTCACTGAAAAAACCATAGGTTTTAGACCATATATAGTTAGTGATGTCATTTGAGATGTCATCAGTGATGTCACTGACCATGTCATGAATGATGTAATATGTGACATCATCAGCAGTGGATTGCGGGTGCGCGATATATAGTTAGTGCAACTAACTATATATGGAATTTCAATGGTTTTGTGTGAGTAAAATAAGGTTTTTTAAATGCTAATTCCTAACGATATATGGTCTATAACCTATGGCTTTTTCAGTGAATTTTCAAGGTTTTGTAAATGCTAATTCCTAACTATATATGGTCTATAACCTATGGTTTTTTCAGTGAATTTTCAAGGTTTTGTAAATGCTAATTCCTAACTATATATGGTCTATAACCTATGGTTTTTTCAGTGAATTTCAATGGTTTTTTAATAGCAAATATCATAAGCTGTCGAATGTCAAGTACGTGGTAAGTAAAAACATTTTCGTGTTTATGCACACTGATCTGCTTTGAATGCTGCCCCCCCCCTCATTTCTATTAGGAGTACTCTCTCTTTGCAGATAGTGAAAGGTAGTTAACGCAGGCCTTTGCCCCCGTTGTAATACGTCGTGCCTGCTTCTCTCTCCATTTGATTGATTGTTATCCAAGCATTTACTGTTTTAGAATTGGTTCTCTTTGGTTCATTCTCTATTTACAAACAAACACAGAGTCGCAATACTCTGTTTAGTCTTTGCAGATAACGAAAAATCGTGTAAAAAAACAAAAGGAATCGAGCAAAATCAGTAGGCCACTAATGGGATCTCTTTTTGACCTCGCTAAAATAGAAACATTAGGAACAACCCCTCATGACAAATACGAAACTAGTGAGATGAACTGAACTCCACACCATGATGGCTGCAATACAGCTCGGCTCCGCCACCCACCCCGCCCAAAATAACGATAAAGAGCGGCTGCCATGATTGCTCGCGGAATGGCCACGACGGAGCTACGAAATGGTGGTGCTCTCATGCTAACCCCAGCTTCAGTCTGAAACATCCAGAAATACTGTAGACTACCAATTCGATCAGTTCCGGTAGCGCCCCAACGTAACCCGGTAGAGAAGAACTAGCCCTCCCCTCTTTGACTGATGGTTCTTGTTGCCTGTCCCTTCTGTTGTCATTTAACAGAACTATTTAGCCTGCTGAAAGGGGTTGTGTTCCGACCGCTGGTTGGTGGAGACATTTTGACTATATTCTGGACCTGCGTTGTCGCGTAATGCGTCATATGACGCGCCGCGTTAGCGCATCCGGAAGTCATCCGGGGCGCGACGCGCAGCGCGTAACGTAAGCATAACAGGTCATGTGACTTGTTAATAAAACTTTTCATTGGTTAATTTTACTTTTCTTATTCTAATGATGAAAGGCTTGGTCATATGACCTAAAAATTACGCTTTTTATTACTTCCAAACATTATTTTTTCTTAAATATATGTTATAATGTTCCAGGCTAATGTACTTTCCCGGAAAATTTACAACTGTCCTGCAAGTAAAATATATTCTTTTTTCGAGAAAAAGGGCGTTTCTTCGTCCCATGACGGAGCCGTTGAGCAAAAGAGGGTCGACCTGCTGTCTTAGTCGCCGATACGCCTGAATATGAGATTCTTATCGATCACTTTATGTTGCAGGAGTAGAAAACACAACAGCCCTTGACCATTTATCTTTACTGCGTTCCTGCGTATTATACCTTTTACCCTTCATGTAATTGGTCTGCTTTATTTCACTTGCCTTTTAATGATTCTAAAACAGTGACTATTATTAAAAACTTTACCAATGTATATACTACTACCATGTTTTCTTTTAAAAACCTTTATTGTGAAAATTTCATTATACAAATACGAGCCTATAACCACGTGGGCCGGCCACGGAGCAAACTGTAATCGTATATGATGAGTAGACATTTACACTGTAGAGGAACGTAACGGGCGGGCCATTAGGTTGCAAGAACTAAGGTGTCTAACAGTTGCGGAATCGGTGGACGTACATTTTATAATTAAAATACGACAGGGACAGTTACAATAAAATTATCTAGATATACATTTGCGGGCAAGTACCATGGGTGACGTTAATTCGAACTTTCAATAGTACAGTAATCAATAACACATCAGAACTTAATATCAATAGAGATGTCGAAATATTCAATCTATTCTCCTCCCCGCCCGCCATGTGCTTCAAAACTGCATACGTATCTCGTGATATCAAGGTTGTGCAACCAGTACACAACAAGGAGTTACGAGTCCCATTTATTCCGGCGCTATTTTGGGCGAGGACGGGCAGGTCCAGGATATAGTCAAAATGTCTCTACCAACCATCGACTATGATGATGTTCATATGCTGTATTTATTAGAGTAACACTCATCTGTCCACCTGAAATTAATTTGCCACAATCTAAACATGTCATTTTAATCTTTCCAAAGTTCTTCTAAATATTTGGGACCGTTTCCCTTGCCTCTGATGCTGTCAGTGCCACTTCTTTGATGAATGTACTGGCAGGTCGGGGGTTCTCCTCCAAATCTCTCTTTTATGCAGCACTATAATTAATTGGTGCCACCTCTCCATATGACGATGCATGGTATAGTTACCATAACTATATTTTTTTTCGGTTCCTCTGGAGAGTACATCGTGGCAGATGAAGCGTGTAACGTACCGGGCATTTACCTTTTTTTGCATGTAGAGGAAAGGAAAAAAAATTCGAGCGTCCGAGTTCTAAGGTGTCCCAGGGCCATTTTAGTGGACCAGGCCCAAATCCAAAGAACAGGCCGCCATTTTGAGAGTCCTGTTGCAGCCGCCTGTCGCTGTAGCATCAAGAGCGGCCGAAACTCAGCTAAATGGCAACTGAAACGGTAAAGGGGCGCCCCACTACAGCAGACGAGCCTCCACCTAGGAAGGCCCGTTCACGCCGCCTCCCCCCCCCTTCGGGCACCCCACGCCGTTATTCGGAGCAGTATTGTAGGATGGCCACACCAGTGCGGCAACTTGCTAGACATCACCTCGGTGGTAACCGAATCTCAGCGCCTTGTGGTGTCTTCTATTCAGAAAATATTGTTGCGCTGCCTTTGGCCCCATTCGCACATCGGTCCGCTACTGACGCCATCTCACAGGCTAATGGGGCGCCCCACGCCGACTTTCAGCATTGTAGGATGGCCACACCAGTACAGCAACTTGCTAGACACCACCTCGGTGCCATCCGGATCTTGGCATCTCAGCGCCTAGTGGTGTCTTCTATTCAGAAAATATTGTTGCGCTGCCTTTGGCCCCATTCGCACATCGGTCCGCTACTGACACCATCTCACAGGCCAACAGGGCGCCCCATGCCGACTTTTACCATTGTAGGATGGCCACACCAGTGCGGCAACTTGCTAGACACCACCTCGGTGCCATCCGGATCTTGGCATCTCAGCGCCTTGTGGTGTCTTCTATTCAGAAAATATTGTTGCGCTGCCTTTGGCCCCATTCGCACATCGGTCCGCTACTGACGCCATCTCACAGGCCAACGGGGCGCCCCACGCCGACTTTCAACATTGTAGGATGGCCACACCAGTGCGACAACTTGCTAGACACCACCTCGGTGCCATCCGGATCTTGGCATCTCAGCGCCCAGTGGTGTCTTCTATTCGGAAAATATTGTTGCGCTGCCTTTGGCCCCATTCGCACATCGGTCCGCTACTGATGCCATCTCACAGGCCAACGGGGCGCCCCACGCCGACTTTCAACATTGTAGGATGGCCACACCAGTGCGGCAACTTACTAGACACCACCTCGGTGCCATCCGGATCTTGGCGCGTTGTGCTGCCTTCGGCCTATTCGCACATCGGTCCGCTACTGACGCGAACTCACAGGCCAACGGGGCGCCCCACGCCGACTTTCAGCATTGTAGGATGGCCACACCAGTGCTGCAACTTGCTGGACACCACCTCGGTGCCATCCGGATCTTGGCATCTCAGCGCCTTGTGGTGTCTTCTATTCAGAAAATATTGTTGCGCTGCCTTTGGCCCCATTCGCACATCGGTCCGCTACTGACGCCATCTCACAGGCCAACGGGGCGCTCCACGCCAACTTTCAACATTGTAGGATGGCCACACCAGTGCGACAACTTGCTAGACACCACCTCGGTGCCATCCGGATCTTGGCATCTCAGCGCCCAGTGGTGTCTTCTATTCGGAAAATATTGTTGCGCTGCCTTTGGCCCCATTCGCACATCGGTCCGCTACTGACGCCATCTCACAGGCCAACGGGGCGCCCCACGCCGACTTTCAACATTGTAGGATGGCCACACCAGTGCGGCAACTTACTAGACACCACCTCGGTGCCATCCGGATCTTGGCGCGTTGTGCTGCCTTCGGCCTATTCGCACATCGGTCCGCTACTGACGCGAACTCACAGGCCAACGGGGCGCCCCACGCCGACTTTCAGCATTGTAGGATGGCCACACCAGTGCTGCAACTTGCTGGACACCACCTCGGTGCCATCCGGATCTTGGCGCGTTGTGTTGCCTTCAGCCTATTCGCACATCGGGCCGCTACTGACGCCGCCTCACGTGCCAACGTATTTTCTCCGCATTTTATACCCTATGCCGCATAACAGGTCATGTGACTTGTTTATAAAACTTTTCATTGGTTCATTTTACTTTTGGTTTCCTAATGATGGAAGGCTTGATCATATGACCTAAAAATAACACTTTTCATTGGATGAAAACTTTTTTTTTTCCCAAACGATGAAAGCCCCACCTTGTTTCTGGATGTTTCAGACTGAAGCTGGCGTCAGCATGAAAGCACCACCATCTCATGGCTCCGTCGTGGTCATTCCGCGAGCAATCATGGCAGCCGCTCCCCACCAGAAGCCTGCAGGAGTCGGGGGCCCCCAAAACTTTTGTTGAATCCTCAAGGCGGAGGGGACGCTTTCGAGAATGGGGTCCAAGACCTAGCAGACAAGCGTCCGATTTCCAAGGTGTCCCAGGGCCATTTCAGTGGACCAGGCCCAAAAAGGAAAGAGCCTGCCGCCATTTTGAGAGTCCTGTGACAGCCGCCTATCGCTGCACCGCAAGAGTGGGCGCAACTCAGCTGAATTGCGGCTTTTGACACAGTGGACCAAAAGCGGACGGAATGGCAACTGAAACGGTAAAGGGGCGCCCCACTACAACAGACGAGACTCCACCTGGAGAGGCCCGTTCATGCCGCCTCCCCCCCCCCCCCCGGGGCGCCCCACGCCGTTATTCGGAGGGCGGCAACTTACTGGACATCACCTTGGTGCCATCGTTCTGCTGCCTTGGAACTATTCGCACAACAGACCGCTACTGATGACCCACCCCCCGCGACGCCCCACGCCGGATACCGAAATCAATGCGCCACCCAGGCAACATCACCTGGGTGCCGTCCAGAAATCTGGACGTTGTGCTGCGTTGGGACTATTCGCACAACCGACGGCTACTTCCTTCTTTTTCCCTAAAAATGTTTAAATGTTTTTATTGTTTTTGTTTCGTTGTATATATTTATAAGTTATTAAAGTTTTATAATCCTACTACTTTGTTGGAGTGCTATATATTTTTAATGTGACACATAATTGTAAAAACTTTGATGTACAAAGAGTCATCCCTGGAATCTTCCGCTTCAGGCTCAGTCCCCTCCCCAATCACAATACAGGATGGTTTTCAGATAGTAGGAACGCGTGTGCTGTGACGGATCTCATCGAGTGTGGGTCTTGATCTACTATAACTCCTTTGAAGAGGGGTGATTCTTTACAGCTGGGGCCATAAACTACATCTGCAGGGCTAGCTGATAGCCTAGGACCGGCCTGGACAATCGGACACAGAGGAAAAGGAGTGTCAGAGGGTGCGGTAGTGAATAGGGCGAAAGGGAGGTGTCGGGCGGGCACAGGGTGTGATTCTCAGGGAAGAGCAGCGCAGATGGGGGGAGGTTTATTACCCATGCATAAGACAGAGAGCGGGGGTGACCAGTGCCTGGGGGAGATGCTTGCAAGGGTGGGGAGCCATGCTAAGGATCGACAGCGTGCAGAGAGTGGGTCTGGTCAAGGCATCTAAAATGACTGCCGTGCACGACAAAAGTGTTGCATTTGAAAAAAGGCAAGATGGCGCAGACAATGTTTTTCAACACTTCCTGATTTCCTTCGAATCGAACGTTAACAGACGTTGGGGCATATTACCAAAGTTAAGCGATATTTATCCCTAACGATGCTTAGCAACGAATTTTTTACCGCTAAGCATCGTCAGAAATTATCGCAGATAAACCTTGCTATTATCAAGGTTTATCGCAAATGCGATAAAAAACGACCGCAATGCATTAATATCGCTGAAAAGTCAGCGATATTCATGCATTACCGAGCTAATGCTCTTAGCCATGTTATCCACCTCCCATTGGATAACATGGCTAAGAACTGCTCAGGGCAGGTGGTAGCTTTTGGAGATATTCGCGCTTAGCGCGAATATCTCCAAAAGTTGGTAATAGGAGATAGCGATGTTAGCGACTGTTTCCAGTCGCTAACATCTTGGCATGCCCACTTTGCATGTCATTAGTGATAAATATCACTGACATGCAAAGTGGGGCCTAAGATGGTCGCTATCTCCTACTAGCGGTCGCTAACTGGTGTTAGCAACAGCTAGGTAATACAGAGATAATTTTATCTCCGCGAAGCGGAGCGCTGTTACAGATATATATCTTTTTTTGAACGTTAATTTCTCAAAATGCACTGAAGCACATATATTGAGACCTAGCAAAGGCACATCGGGCTACCAGTCCTTACAATTTTGCCAAGTTTCGTGCAAATCCATTCAGCCGTTCGATTATTATATATTTTTTTTTTTTGCCCCGCGGGGCCCTTTTAAAACCTCCACATCAAACCTAAGAGGTCAAGGAGGATCTACTATGCCCCCTTATGGTCATTTGCCCCTTCGCTTTGGCCTCCTGTTGTCTCTCGATTCTACCGAGAGACAAGATGGCGGCCGCTACGGACTGTTTGCAATGTTTACAGACGCCGGAGAACCAATCAGCTTCGCAAAGCTCCGTTACGCGAAAAGTACGCGAAGCGGAGCGCTGTTACAGATATATATCTTTTTTTGAACGTTAATTTCTCAAAATCCACTGGAGCACATATATTGAGACCTAGCAAAGGCACATCGGGCTACCAGTCCCTAATATTTTGCCAAGTTTCGTGCAAATCCATTCAGCCGTTCGATTATTATTATTTTTATTTTTTTTTGCCCCGCGGGGCCCTTTTAAAACCTCCACATCAAACCTAGGGGGTCAGGGAGGATCTACTATGCCCCCTTATGGTCATTTGCCCCTTCGCTTTGGCCTCCTCTTGTCTCTCGATCCTACCGAGAGACAAGATGGCGGCCGCTACGGACTGTTTGGAATGTTTACAGACGCCGGAGAACCAATCAGCTTCGCTTCACAAAGCTCCGTAACGCGAAAAGTACGCGAACTGGAGCGCTGCCCGGTCCGCTGTTACAGATATATATCTTTTTTTGAACGTTAATTTCTCAAAATCCACTGGAGCACATATATTGAGACCTAGCAAAGGCACATCGGGCTACCAGTCCCTACAATTTTGCCAAGTTTCGTGCAAATCCATTCAGCCGTTCGGGCTAAAAGTGAGGCCAACCGCCCTATGGAAAACTCAATGTTAAAAACACGTTTTGGGACCCCCCTTTTTTCTCGGCCCCCCCTTGACGAACCCCCCCCAAATTTTCAGTGGCTGCTCAGAAACAAAATGTTCCATGTTCCTGAAAATTTCAGCCAATTCCGTCCACAAGCGCCAAAGTTATTAGACATAGAATTTTCAAAAATCAAAAATCCCATAGAGAAAAAATCCTAACTATATATACCTACTGGCGACCGCCAGTAGGTAACATATATATATATATATATATATAAATATATATATATATATATATATATATATATATATATATATATATATATATAAATATATATATATATATGAACATTTCAGCCAATTCCGTCCACAAACGCCAAAGTTATTAGACATAGAATTTTCAAAAATCCCATAGAGAAACAAGCATTTACAATGCAATGGTTTTGCCTTTGTTAAAGTTAGAGTTCTATCTTAAATAGGGCATATCTGATGCTTTTCAAGTGCATCTATATTAAATATGGCATATCTGATGCTTTTCAGTGCACTCAGTTTACGGCTGATGTTATGGATAATTATTCTTAACATTGTTACGGACTTGCTAGATAGGAGATCTTACAGTAATTAACTTATTCACACATCCTCTAGATCTACTCTCTTTTTGACCTGATAGTTTAATATACTCTCTTTGCACTCTATACATTACCACAATGTTTAACGTGACTTCCATCTGTAATCACAGTCTGTATATTATGTATTTATTTATTCTGGTTCAAGTGTAACACATCAACTCTTTGTTAAACCATATATATATATATAACACGATGTTTAATCATAGCTGGTCCTACTTCAATGAACTACCAATGTTTGCACTCCTTGTACTTATCCACATACCCCACTGTTTGATGTAAATTTGAACTTATCTACCAATGTTAACTAATTCCTTTATGTTCCAATCTTTCGGATTTGCTGTACATATTATGAAAATGTATGCATAAGATAATCACCTCTCTCTGTACATTAGTTATATCCTTTTTTTTTATTATTAGTCAACACATCGCTCACTATAGTACCGCAATACATTGTACAATGCATTGAACCCCAAGCGGTTTGAGTATGAGCTATAGAAAACAGTACATAAATACGCAAGGGTGCAAATGGGTGGGTTTAGGATTAGGTGACATAAAAAAAAAAAAGAAAGATCGACCGATATAAATACACATACATACACAGTGTTTATCCTGAAAAGCCAGTAAAGACTTTGTGGCTGGGGTCCCCCTATGTCATGACTAAGTGGGGATTGTTTGACTTTAGAGAAGTAGGGTAATGGTTACAGTAAAAGCTTGTTTAAGGTTAATGTTCTATATGGTTAACCTAGCATAGGCATACCGCATATGGGCTTGGTTGGAAATGTTGCTGTATTCACAATTCTAAACCTGTTGAGTATCCGAGAAGGATTGAGCAAGTTGATTACAATTATCCCATAGATGTCAATGTTTGGAGTTCTGCTATTACGGTGATTCCTTTATGTATGGAGGTTTTTAAGTTGGAGGGTAAGAAAAACAATTCTAAGTGAACGGGGTACACAAATTATGAGGTCGAGTCGATAGTTATAGCAAAGAAGTTGGGTGGCAGTTTTGTTTGGGGTAGGTCGTTAATGACGATGAGACACATTTGGGATGGGGTCTCCTAGAAATTCTGGCTCTTGGTTAGAGTGGGGCTGCTAAAGGCTTGGCCTCTTTTATTGGCAGGAAGTTTTTTGGGCATGTGATATGTTTTTCAAAGTTTATTTTGGTTCAGATATTTTGTAGGACAATGTCGGGATTAAGCCCGTTTTCATAGGATTTTTTTTGTTTTTTATTATGGATTATTCCATTCCTCTGGGTGTGCGGGAATTGGTAAAGATGCAAGACTCCGCTGCCGGTCGGGTTTGCAAAGACCGGTTACCGGTGGGTGCAGGGTCCAGTGGGGTGCAGTCCCAGACACAGCCACAGTTGGCGCTGGCCCGCCGCCCTCTGACTGCACGGGGCAGTGTGTACACACACAGACAGATGACAACCTAGAACTTGTGCGTGCTGCTGTTGCAGAGTCCAGGCGCCTCCCTTCCCACTACTCCTAGCCCAACAGAACCCCTGTCCCCGGCTGACCTGCTCTGCAGCGGCCTCACTGCGGGACCCCATGCCGGAGCGAGTCCTAGAGGAGATAAAGTGAGCGGGCACTGCGGCCGGGGTTGCGGTGTTGCTGCGAAGGGAGCGCCGGGTGTTCACCATACTGCCGGCACGGGTTGCGCTAAATGCCGGGGCCTCTCACTGCCCGGGCTCTCTCAGCGCCATTCCTCTTTCTCTCGGGCTGCTGTCAAGCGGCGCTGCCACTGGGGGTCGCTACAGCCAGTACCGCGGGCCGGCCGTTACACTCTCTCTATTGGCAGAAGCAGAGGTTTCCGCAAACACAAAGGCTCAGCCACTAGACCAGAGACATAGAAGAGCGGACAACGCTGGCGATTGCATATGGAAGCAGCGGCCATCTTAACAATTCCGCTTTGAAGCTGCTCGAAAATTTGCAACTACTGAATTTGACAAAAAGAAACTGGGCCGGGATAGTTCGCTTTAAAATACTTTTTTTTGGAACTGAGGCTGCTGCACGGGGAGAGGGACGGTCGATGCAGGCTGCTTCCTCCTTCCGGCTCTCTCCTCCTCCTCCTGCGATGACGCGGAAGGGGGCTCGGCCGGCTGGGCCAATCCCAGCGCGGCCCGGGCTTGAAGGCGGGCGCTGCTTCCTCCTCTCACTCGGGGCCGCGGCGGTGAATACACGGAGCAATGCCGGGTGGGATGGAGGCAAACAGCAGTGACAGGCGGAGAAGACATTCCCGAGTGCAAGGGGAAACAAGCAGGAAGGCGGGTGCCGGCTCAATGCCGGACCAGATTCGGGGGCGTTCCCGGCTTTTGGCTGACGTCGCGTGACGTAGCCAAAAGGGAAAAATTCTCGGGAACGCCCCCGAATCTGGTCTGGGATTGACAGACAGAGCCCTCTACCAATGGCTAGCCTCCATTTATGGAGCTAGCCAATGGGAGGAGGGGGCAGATACCCGACCCCACATAGAGGATTAGAGGATATCATTAGATTTTGCTAGCGCATGCTTACTTCGTACGCATGCATCGCTAGTCAAAACCTAAAAATCCTAACTATATATACCTACTGGCGACCGCCAGTAGATAATATATATATATTATTATTATTATTATTATAGGGGCTTATAGAGCGCCTGGTGACGTCTCTCGACGTGTCCCCGCGCTATGGAGAAGAGTGTTGCTTAGATGGAGCGAAACATCAGACAGTTTAGATGGTGAAAAGATATGTTTTTAGATGTTTCCTAAAGGATGTTTCACTTTTTTCCTGTCTGATATTCATAGGAAGGGTATTCCACTCCTTAGCTGCGAGAATGCGGAAAGATCTGCCTCCAAGTCTGGCTTTTTTTGGGCGCATTATCTTGAGCAAACCTGTTCCCTTCGAGCGAAGGGATCTGGAAGGTTCATAGGGTAAGGCTAAGTCTGACAAATAGGAGGGGGCTCTAAGGTGAATGATTCTGTGGCACCAGAGAAGGGCCTTGAATATTATTCGTTTTTTTATGGGTAGCCAATGCAGAGCATCCAAGGAAGGTTTAGAAGGAGCTCTTCGCGGGAGTCGTAGCACAAGGCGTGCTGCTGAATTTTGTAGGACCTGTAACTTCCTAATGTTTTTTTCTGAGGTGCCCAATAGAAGCACATTCCCATAATCAATACGGGATGTGATGAGAGCCTGCGTCATCGTGCGCCTGGAACTCAGAGGAAGAAGATCCAGGGTGCGACGGAGCGTCTTCATCACTCCGAAGCATTTCCCAACTGTTTTTTGGACATGACTGTCAAATGAAAGTTTGGTGTCAATCCAGACACCCAAGTTCTTGGCCTCCTGACTGGGGATGGGTAATGATCCCAGACATGGGGGCCACCAATCCTTGGTCCAGTTGGTGTTGTTCCCACCTATGACGAGTACCTCTGTTTTTGTTCCGTTTAATTTGAGGCAATGCTCGTTCATCCATGTAGCCAACTTGCACATACATGAGTTGAAGTTATCTGCCTCAGAGGAGGGGGATTGAGACAAGGAGATCAAGAGTTGAGTGTCGTCGGCGTAAGAGACAAGCTCTACGCCGAACGATTGGACCACCTCTGCCAAAGGAGACATATATAAGTTGAACAGGGTGGGACTCAGGGCCGAGCCCTGAGGGACCCCCTGTTCTAAGATCAGACTGTCAGAGAGATAGATCCCTCTTTGGACCTGAAAGCTTCTGTTGGTTAAAAAAGCCTTCAGCCAGCCTAGAGCCTCTTTAGTGACTCCCGCTCTGTTTAGACACTGTAGCAGTATAGAATGAGCTACAGTGTCAAACGCGGCACTGAGGTCCAGCATGATCAAGGCCATAGTTTTGCCTTTGTCGGCTCCCTCCCGCAGAGTTTCAGTGGCTCTTAGAAGTGCAGTCTCTGTGGAGAAGCCTGTTCTGAAACCCGATTGAGATGGGTGAAAGGTTTTTTGGGTTTCGAGATGGGTCATTAGTTGGGCGTTGACCACTTTCTCGGCCAGTTTGGCAAGGTAGGGGAGTAAGGAAATTGGGCGGAGATTCTCCAGTATGTCTTGGCTTAGGTTCGGTTTTTTCTTAATGGGAAACACTATAGCTTGTTTCCAGTCAGCAGGAAGGGTGGCTGTGGAGAAAGATGTTTCCAACATAAATCTAAAGTGCGGCTCCAGGACCGGGAGACTAGCATTTAGTATTTTCGGGGGTGCGGGGTCGCGGGGTGATCCAGATTTAATCCCCTTACAGATTTTATTCAAGATTTCAGTTGGAGGTACAGAGAAGGCACACAAGTGGATAGAAGTGCTGATGTAATCTTCGTTCTCAGAGAAATCATTGCCAGATTTTATATTGCCAGAAAAATTAGCGTATATGTTAGTGATTTTGTCAGAAAAGTATTTTGCAATTTTATTACAGGTATCCACTGAGTCTTTCTGAGAGGTGGGGTTGGACTCGACTGTGGAGATCTCTTTATAGATTCGAAAGAGCTCTTTAGATGAATTCTCAGCTTCCGAAATGCGTGTGTTATAGTAGGAGGCTTTAGACGTGCGCACCAATTTGTAATAGTTTTTTTGAGCTGTTTTATATCTGATTTTTGTTTCGGGACAAAAATTTACACGCCAATCTCTTTCGAGTTTTTTGCATGCTGTTTTAGCGATCTGGAGCTCTTGACTATACCAAGGAGCAGTTTTTTTGGTTCTAGTGGCATTGGTAATAGTGCGATTAGGGGCGGTCGTATCCAGTGCTTTAGCGATATTGTTTTGTAACTGAGCATATACCGTCTCACTATCATATCCTTTAGGGGGGCCGGCAGTCTGGATTAAGCGAGAGAAGGAATCTATGGAAAATTTTTTCCAACTTCTACGCTTGAAGCGTTGAGAGCTTTGGTTATAAAGCTCCGCCTTTTCTTGTTGGATGACTATCGGCACTATGTGGTGATCAGACCAGGGGATTGGCAGAGGATCTAGGGTCTCAATTCCCTTCCAATTTCCAAAAACAGGATCTAATAAATGTCCATGTTGATGTGTAGGGGCAGTGTTTTTTAACTCTAGTTCTAAGGTACGTAGCTCAGATATGATGTCCGCCGCCTCTTTATTAAGCGAATCGTCAAAATGGACGTTAAGGTCACCGAGTACTAGGATACGTGTTTTTTTAATCGCCAGATGAGTTATGGCTTCAACCAGAGTAGGGGTGAAGTTATACAATTGTCCAGGGGGCCGATACACCAGGATGCCAGAAAAGGAATGATTCGGACCAGTGGTGATTGTAAAAGTGGCCGCCTCACTGTGATCAACCAAGATGGAAGAGAGGGTGCATTCTAAAGGAGTCTTGGTGGCTATCGCGATGCCTCCCCCTCTACCATCTTTCCTGTCCAATCTGGTGAGAGTAAAGCCAGGAGGAAGAGCTTG
This sequence comes from Lissotriton helveticus, assembly GCF_964261635.1. Lineage (NCBI taxonomy): Eukaryota > Metazoa > Chordata > Amphibia > Caudata > Salamandridae > Lissotriton > Lissotriton helveticus. The sequence goes on from NC_136062.1 coordinate 431,765,249, forward strand.
TACGATATCGGGCTCAGAATGTTCATCCAACCATGTTTCAGTCAAAAACAGGATTTGAATATTGTCTTCCTCGAGCAGATGGAAAATTTCTAAGCTGTGTTTGCGAAGAGATCTGCAATTAAGCAGAGCTGCCTTAAGTTTATTAGTGTTACTGGGCAAGGTCTGATTGGTGACAGGGGCAAAAGTGCAGGTGGGGCAGTTTACTAGTGATAGGGCGTGCATCGAGTGTTTATTACATGTCGGAGAGGTTGGACAGATATCCAGCAAGTCTTGTCTGCCATACCTTATAATTGTCGGTATGGTTGAGCCGGGGGTTGTGGCCCCGCGCCCCGTCCTGTCGCGGACGGGCGCAGACGGGCTTGACTTTGGCTCGACTTCGGCGCGCTTCCGGCGCGCCCGCTGCACGCGTCCGCTGCGCGGTCGCTGGCCCATACACATTTATAAGCCGTAGGGGCCACTAGAGCGCTGACCTGTCCGCCAGAGCCCGGAAATGCTAGGCTCCTCCTCACCCTCCGCAAACAAACGCCCACAATGGACGCGGCGGACCGGGGCGGGAGTCGGTAATCAGGTAAGCAAACAAAAGATTTTGTACACACCGATGTATTTTAAAAATTAGCTATCAGTTGCCAGAATAAAATTAGCACTATGGATCAGCACTAACAGTAAGACAACGTTAAAAACACTCAGCGCAAGCGGATGGAGCCTGCCACTGCCACCGGCAAGACTCCTCTCCACAGCGCGAGTGAAAGAAACAGCGGGTTAAATACACAGCCGCCTACAGCGCCACTAGAGCGCTGACCTGTCCGCCAGAGCCCGGAAGTGCTAGGCTCCTCCTCACCCTCCGCAAACAAACGCCCACAATGGACGCGGCGGACCGGGGCGGGAGTCGGTAATCAGGTAAGCAAACAAAAGATTTTGTACACACCGATGTATTTTAAAAATTAGCTATCAGTTGCCAGAATAAAATTAGCACTATGGATCAGCACTAACAGTAAGACAACGTTAAAAACACTCAGCGCAAGCGGATGGAGCCTGCCACTGCCACCGGCAAGACTCCTCTCCACAGCGCGAGTGAAAGAAACAGCGGGTTAAATACACAGCCGCCTACAGCGCCACTAGAGCGCTGACCTGTCCGCCAGAGCCCGGAAGTGCTAGGCTCCTCCTCACCCTCCGCAAACAAACGCCCACAATGGACGCGGCGGACCGGGGCGGGAGTCGGTAATCAGGTAAGCAAACAAAAGATTTTGTACACACCGATGTATTTTAAAAATTAGCTATCAGTTGCCAGAATAAAATTAGCACTATGGATCAGCACTAACAGTAAGACAACGTTAAAAACACTCAGCGCAAGCGGATGGAGCCTGCCACTGCCACCGGCAAGACTCCTCTCCACAGCGCGAGTGAAAGAAACAGCGGGTTAAATACACAGCCGCCTACAGCGCCACTAGAGCGCTGACCTGTCCGCCAGAGCCCGGAAGTGCTAGGCTCCTCCTCACCCTCCGCAAACAAACGCCCACAATGGACGCGGCGGACCGGGGCGGGAGTCGGTAATCAGGTAAGCAAACAAAAGATTTTGTACACACCGATGTATTTTAAAAATTAGCTATCAGTTGCCAGAATAAAATTAGCACTATGGATCAGCACTAACAGTAAGACAACGTTAAAAACACTCAGCGCAAGCGGATGGAGCCTGCCACTGCCACCGGCAAGACTCCTCTCCACAGCGCGAGTGAAAGAAACAGCGGGTTAAATACACAGCCGCCTACAGCGCCACTAGAGCGCTGACCTGTCCGCCAGAGCCCGGAAGTGCTAGGCTCCTCCTCACCCTCCGCAAACAAACGCCCACAATGGACGCGGCGGACCGGGGCGGGAGTCGGTAATCAGGTAAGCAAACAAAAGATTTTGTACACACCGATGTATTTTAAAAATTAGCTATCAGTTGCCATATATATAATATATAATATATATATATATATAATATATATATATATATATATATATATATATATATATATTTATATATATATATATATATATATATATATATATATATATATATATATATATATATATTTATATATATATATATATATATATTACCTACTGGCGGTCGCCAGTAGGTATATATAGTTAGGATTTTTTCTCTATGGTATTTTTGAAAATTCTATGTCTAATAACTTTGGCGTTTGTGAGCGGGATTGGCTGGAATTTTCAGGAAAATTGAATATTTTGTTTCTGAGCAGCCACTGAAAATTTGGGGGGGGTTCGTCAAGGGGGGGCCGAGAAAAAATGGGGGTCCCAAAACGCGTTTTTCCCATGTTAATTTCCATAGGGCGGTTGGCCTCACTTTTAGCCCGAACGGCTGAATGGATTTGCACGAAACTTGGCAAAATTGTAGGGACTGTTAGCCCGATGTGCCTTTGCTAGGTCTCAATATATATGCTCCAGTGGATTTTGAGAAATTAACGTTCAAAAAAAGATATATATCTGTAACAGCGCTCCGGGTAGCGCTCCGGTTCGCGTACTTGACGCGTAACGGAACTTCGCGAAGCGAAGCTGATTGGCTCTCCGGTGTCTGTCAACATTCTAAACAGTCCGGAGCGGCCGCCATCTTGTCTCTCGGTAGGATCGAGAGACAAGAGGAGGCCGAAACAAAGGGGGAAATGACCATAAGGGGGCATAGTAGATATTCCCTGACCCCCTAGGTTTGATGTGGAGGCTTTAAAAGGGCCCCGCGGGGCAAAACATTTTTTTTTTTTTAAATCGTTTTTTTTCGTGGGGTGCGCCCGGTACGCGTAACGGAAAGCGGACTGGGGAGCGTACTACAAGGAAACAAGAATGATTGACTTTTAACTTATTGTATGTTTATAAACTTTTTTTTTTTTTCTGCTGAGTGACGTCTCGGCCTATCTCCACGGGATGCAGTCCCTACCATCTCGGCGTTTAAGCCCAGGGGGACCGGTAGTGTGGGAGAGATAACGTCTGTTAACGTTCGATTCGAAGGAAATCAGGAAGTGTTGATAAACATTGTCTGCGCCATCTTGCCTTTTTTCAAATGCCACACTTTTGTCGTGCACGGCAGCCATTTTAGATGCCTTGACCAGACCCACTCTCTGCACGCTGTCGATCCTTAGCATGGCTCCCCACCCTCGCAAGCATCTCCCCCAGGCACTGGTCACCCCCGCTCTCTGTCTTATGCATGGGCAATAAACCTCCCCCCATCTGCGCTGCTCTTCCTTGAGAATCACACCCTGTGCCCGCCCGACACCTCCCTTTCGCCCTATTCACTACCGCACCCTCTGACACTCCTCTTCCTCTGTGTCCGATTGTCCAGGCCGGTCCCAGGCTATCACCTAGCCCTGCAGATGTAGTTCATGGCCCCAGCTGTAAAGAATCACCCCTCTTCAAAGGAGTTACAGTAGATCAAGGCCCCCACCCGATGAGATCCGTCACACCAGACGCGTTCCTACTATCTGAAAACCATCCTGTATTGTGATTGGGGAGGGGACCGAGCCTGAAGCGGAAGATTCCAGGGATGCCTCTTTGTACATCAAAGTTTTTACAATTATGTGTCACATTAAAAATATATAGCACTCCAACAAAGTAGTAGGATTATAAAACTTTAATAACTTATAAATATATACAACGCAACAAAAATAGTAAATACATTTAAAAAAATTTTTGAAAAAAGAAGCAACAATGGTCAGTAGCTGTGTTTTGTGCGAATAGTCCCAAGGCAGCACAACGTGCTGAGTTCTGGACGGCACCCAGGTGATGTTACCTGGGTGCCGCACTGGTTTTTGGTATCCTACAATACAGCTCCGAAAAACGGCGTGGGGCGTCCCGGGGGGTGCGGGGGGAGGCCTCGTCAGTAGCGGTCTGTTGTGCGAATAGTCCCAAGGCAGCAGAACGCGCTGAGATGTGGATGGCACCCAGGTGATGTCCAGTAAGTTGCCGCACTGGTTTTGGTATCCTACAATGCTGCTCCGAATAACGGCGTGGGGCGCCCCAGGGGGGGGGGTGAGGCGGCGTGAACGGGCCTCCCCAGGTGGAGGCTCGTCTGCTGTAGTGGGGCGCCCCTTTACCGTTTCAGTTGCCATTCCGCCCGCTTTTGGTACACTGTGCCAAAATCCGCCATTCAGCTGAGTTGCGCCCACTCTTGCGGTGCAGCGATAGGCGGCTGCCACAGGACTCTCAAAATGGCGGCAGGCTCTTTCCTTTTTGGGCTTGGTCCACTGAAATGGCCCTGGGACACCTTGGAACTCGGACGCTTGTCTGCTAGGTCTTGGACCCCATTCTCGAAAGCGTCCCCTCAGCCTTGAAGATTCTACAAAAGTCTTGGGGGCCCCGACTCCTGCAGGCTTCCGGTGGGGAGCGGCTGCCATGATTGCTCGCGGAATGACCACGACGGAGCCACGAAATGGTGGTGCTTTCATGCTGACGCCAGCTTCAGTCTGAAACATCCAGAAACAAGGTGGGGCTTTCATCGTTTGGGAAAAAAAAATGTTTTAATCCAATGAAAAGTGTTATTTTTAGGTCATATGATCAAGCCTTCCATCATTAGGAAACCAAAAGTAAAATGAACCAATGAAAAGTTTTATAAACAAGTCACATGACCTGTTATGCAGCATAGGGCTATAAAAAGCGTAGAAAATCCGTTGGCACGTGAGGCGGCGTCAGTAGCGGACCGCTGTGCGAATAGGCCGAAGGCAGCACAACGCGCCAAGATCCGGATGGCACCGAGGTGGTGTCCAGCAAGTTGCCGCACTGGTGTGGCCATCCTACAATGCTGCGCCGAAAGTCGGCGTGGGGCGCCCCGTTGGCCTGTGAGTTCGCGTCAGTCAGTGGGGGCTGTTTGAGGATCTGACTGCATTGGAAAGCAATGTGATGCTGTGCGTCGCCCCCAAGATGGAGGTTCCTCGGCTGCAGTGGGGCGCCCCTTGTTGTTTCACTCGCTATGCAGCTGAGTTGCGTGCGCACTTGCGGCGAATAGGCCGAAGGCAGCACAACGCGCCGAGATCTGGATGGCAGCGAGGTGGTGTCCAGCAAGTTGCCGCACTGGTGTGGCCATCCTACAATGCTGCGCCGAAAGTCGGTGTGGGGTGCCCCGTTGGCCTGTGAGGTGGCGTCAGTAGCGGACCGATGTGTGAATAGGCCGGAACCAGCCCAAGGCGCCAAGATCCGGATGGCACCGAGGTGGTGTCATAGTTGAGAGTTCTGAGCAGCGCTTGTAACACTGTCTGAAGCTTATTTGCACCTGCTGCAGCTTCACTATTGCCCTGGTGTGGCCTAAGATCGCCCATGACATAGGCGGCCGCTTCCCGGGGTCTCGGCGGAACTTTTTTCCTTTTCCTTTGTGCATCTTGTCCCACAATCCGTTTGACCTGAAGACACGACCAGGTCCCTGAATGTGTGCAGGGGGACGCTATTGATTGAATCAAAATGGCGGCTTCACACAGAGCTGACTCAAGCGTTGCTGCTGATGCTATACAGACAAAAACTGGTTTTCAGTTTGTACATTCTTCAGGATTTTTCCATCCAAGGCTGGTTGAGAGTTTGTAGAACAATGGCTTCAGATTTTCAACATACTACTCTTCAACATTCTTCCTAAATGTAACAATGTGAGACTCACTAGGAGAACGGTGTAGTGAGGGCCACAAACGGCTGTTTATCTTTCCTTTTAAAATGCTGCCAACAATATTTTCGGAATGGAAGACACCACAAGGCGCTGAGATTCGGTTGGCACCGAGGTGGTGTCCAGCAAGTTGCCGCACTGGTGTGGCCATCCTACAATGCTGCGCCGAAAGTCGGCGTGGGGTGCCCGAAGGGGGGGGGAGGCGGCGCAAACGAGCCTCTCCCGCTTCTCCATGTGGAGGCACTTCATCTGCAGTGGGGCGCCGAGATCCGGATGGCACCGAGGTGGTGTCTAGCAAGTTGCCGCACTGGTGTGGCCATCCTACAATGCTGCGCCGAAAGACGGCGTGGGGTGCCCGAAGGGGGGGGGAGGCGGCGCAAACGAGCCTCTCCCGCCTCTCCAGGTTGAGGCACTTCATCTGCAGTGGAGCGCCGTCTAGCTGAGTTTCGCCCGCTCTTGCTGCTACAGCGACAGGCGGCTGCAACAGGACTCTCAAAATGGCGGCCTGTTCTTTGGATTTGGGCCTGGTCCACTAAAATGGCCCTGGGACACCTTAGAACTCGGACGCTCGAATTTTTTTTCCTTTCCTCTACATGCAAAAAAGGTAAATGCCCGGTACGTTACCTGCCTCATCTGCCACGATGTACTCTCCAGAGGAACCGAAAAAATATATAGTTATGGTAATTATACCATGCATCGTCATATGGAGAGGTGGCACCGATTAATTATAGTGCTGCACAAAAGAGAGATTTGGAGGACAACCCCCGAACTGCCAGTACATTCACCAAAGAAGTGGCACTGACAGCATCAGAGGCAAGGGAAACGGTCCCAAATATTCAGAAGAACTTTGGAAAGATTAAAATGACATGTTTAGATTGTGGCAAATTAATTTCATGTGGACAGATGAGTGTTACTCTAATAAATACAGCATATGAACATCATCATAGTCGATGGTTGGTGGAGACATTTTGACTATATCCTGGACCTGCCCGTCCTCGCCCAAAATGGCGCCGGAATAAATGGGACTCGTAACTCCTTGTTGTGTACTGGTTGCACAACCTTGATATCACGAGATACGTATGCAGTTTTGAAGCACATGGCGGGCGGGGACGAGAATTGATTGAATATTTCGACATCCCTATTGATATTAAGTTCTGATGTGTTATTGATTACTGTACTATTGAAAGTTCGAATTAACGTCACCCATGGTACTTGCCCGCAAATGTATATCTAGATAGTTTTATTGTAACTGGCCCTGTCGTATTTTAATTATAAAATGTACGTCCACCGATTCCGCAACTGTTAGACACCTTAGTTCTTGCAACCTAATGGCCCGCCCGTTACGTTCCTCTACAGTGTAAATGTCTCCTCATCATATACGATTACAGTTTGCTCCGTGGCCGGCCCACGTGGTTATAGGCCCGTATTTGTATACTGACATTTTCACAATAAAGGTTTTTAAAAGAAAACATGGTAGTAGTATTTACATTGGTAAAGTTTTTAATAACAGTCACTGTTTTCGAATCAGTAAAAGGCAAGTGAAATAAAGCAGTCCAATTACATAAAGGGTAAAAGGTATAATACGCAGGAACGCAGTAAAGATAAATGGTCAAGGGCTGTTGTGTTTTCTACTCCTGCAACATAAAGTGATCGATAAGAATCTGATATTCAGGCGTATAGGCGACTAAGACAGCAGGCCGAGCCTCTTTTGCTCAACGGCTCCGTCATGGGACGAAGAAACGCCCTTTTTCTCGAAAAAGGAATATATTTTACTTGCAGGACAGTTGTAAATTTTCCGGGAAAGTACATTAGCCTGGAACATTATAACATTCATGTTTAAGAAAAAATAATGTTCGAAAGTAATAAAAAGTGTAATTTTTTAGGTCATATGACCAAGCCTTTCATCATTAGAATAAAAAAAGTAAAATGAACCAATGAAAAGTTTTATTAACAAGTCACATGACCTGTTATGCTTACGTTACGCGCTGCGCGCCGTGCCCCGGATCGCTTCCGGGAAGCTGCGCTTCGCGCACCGGAGCACTTCCGGATGCGCTAACACGGCGTGTCATATGACGCATTACGCGACAACGCAGGTCCAGAATATAGTCAAAATGTCTCCACCAACCAGCGGTCGGAACACAACCCCTTTCAGCAGGCTAAATAGTTCTGTTAAATGACAACAGAAGGGACAGGCAACAAGAACCATCAGTCAAAGAGGGGAGGGCAAGTTCTTCTCTACCGGGTCACGTTGGGGCGCTACCGGAACTGATCGAATTGGAAGTCTACAGTGTTTCTGGATGTTTCAGACTGAAGCTGGCGTCAGCATGAGAGCACCACCATCTCGTAGCTCCGTCGTGGCCATTCCACGAGCAATCATGGCAGCCGCTCCCCACCAGAAGCCTGCGGGAGTCGGGGGCCCCCAAGACTTTTGTAGAATCTTCAAGGCTGAGGGGACGCTTTCGAGAATGGAGCCCAACTCCTAGCAGACAACCGTCCGAGTTCCAAGGTGTCGCAGGGCCATTTTAGTGGACCACGCCCAAATCTGAAGAGCCGGCCGCCATTTTGAGAGTCCTGTGGCAGCCGCCTATCGCTGCACCGCAAGAGCGGGAGCAACTCAACTACATGGTGAGCGAGACGCTGTAGTCGCAAGAGCGGGCGGTAAACAGCTGAATAGCGGAAGAGGCACAGTGTAGCAAAAGCGGGCGGAATGGCAACTGAAACGGTAAAGGGGCGCCCCACTACAGCATGTCTTTAGGTCAAACGGATTGTGGGACAAGGTCAAGAATGGAAGAGTCACCAAAATGCAAAAAGTTCCGCTTGACCCCGGGAGCCGGCCACCTATGTCGGGGGCGATCTCAGGCCACACCAGGGCAACACGACTTGGGGAGGGGGCCGGAGCCAAGCGCCCCCTCCGAGTCCGCGCCATCACACCGTCCCTCGGGGGCCTCCGTCAAGCGGTTCAGGGAGGCACCGCATCACATTGTTTTCAAATGCAGTCACGTCCTCAAACAGCCCCCACTTACATTGAGAATAGTGAAGCTGTAGCAGGTGCAAATAAGCTTCAGACAGTCTAACAAGCACTCCTCAAAACTTTGAACTATCAGAGTGCATGAGTTTCATGCTCGATCGATTGAGCTAGCCGGATCGGGCAACAAAAAGTATAAAATAGTTATGTAAATAGTTATTTAATAAAATGTTTTACCCTGTTACTTTGCTGGTGTGTTGTATATATTTGTAATATTTGCATAGAGTTTATCGTTATTTTGGGCGGGGTGGGTGGCGGAGCCGAGCTGTCTTGCAGCCTTCATGGTGTGGAGCTCAGTTCATCTCACTAGTTTCGTATTTCTCATGAGGGGTTGTTCCTAATGTTTCTATTTTAGCGAGGTCAAAAAGAGATCCCATTAGTGGCCTACTGATTTTGCTCGATTCCTTTTGTTTTTTACACGATTTTTCGCTATCTGCAAAGACTAAACAGAGTATTGCGACTCTGTGCTTGTTTGTAAATAGAGAATGAACCAAAGAGAACCAATTCTAAAACAGTAAATGCTTGGATAACAATCAATCAAATGGAGAGAGAAGCAGGCACGACGGATTACAACGGGGGCAAAGGCCTGCGTTAACTACCCTTCACTATCTGCAAAGAGAGAGTACTCCTAATAGAAATGAGGGGGGGGGCAGCATTCAAAGCAGATCAGTGTGCATAAACACGAAAATGTTTTTACTTACCACGTACTTGACATTCGACAGCTTATGATATTTGCTATTAAAAAACCATTGAAATTCACTGAAAAAACCATAGGTTAGAGACCATATATAGTTAGGAATTAGCATTTACAAAACCTTGAAAATTCACTGAAAAAACCATGGGTTATTGACCATATATAGTTAGGAATTAGCATTTAGAAAACCTTATTTTACTCACACAAAACCATTGAAATTCCATATATAGTTAGTTGCACTAACTATATATCGCGCACCCGCAATCCACTGCTGATGATGTCACATATTACATCATTCATGACATGGACAGTGACATCACTGATGACATCACTGATGACATCTCAAATGACATCACTGATGACATCACTGATGACATCATCAAGTGACTGTGTGTTTCTGTAAAGTTTAAATATGTTTTACATATTGAAGAATGAGTAGATGTATAAGTGTCTGGATGAAGGATTTAGTAGGTGCGTGACTGACTGTATGAGTGAGTGATTAAATGTGTCTCACTGAGTGCATGGGTTAGTGACTAAACTGTCTTAATTTGTGCATCATTACGTCTGTTGTTCTGTAAACTGCTGCATGTGTTGATCAGTAGCTATATGAGTAACTATATGGGTTATTGATTGATTGTCCAAGTATTTGTATGGGAGACTGAGTGTGTGTGTGGCTGGCTGGGAGATGTGTGACTCTGTACAGATCAATGTGTACTTGTATCAATGATTGTATAAGAGAGTAAGTATGTGTTAGTATATGTTTGAAAATGTAAGGTACTCTATGTTTAACTGTATAGATTAGAAAATGGAAGTGTGATTGATTCTTTACAGGACTGACTAGGTGTGTGAGTAACTCCATGGATGAGTGGCAGAGTGTGAGTGTCTGTATAGGTGTATGAGTGCATATGATAGTGTTGTAAAGATGAGTGATTGTATGTATGAATGATTGTATGGGTGAATGAGTGAATGTGTGTGTAGACATAGGAATCAGTAAGTGCGTATGTAGTAACTAGTATTGGCGTGTCAATGGTTTAAAAAATTATATTCTGTATTTAACACTGGGTGTAACAGAGGTTATATTAAAGTGTGAGGAGATGCATTGTATTGTCACATGAATGATATCATCAGTGATGTGACCATTGATGTCAAATGAGATGTCATCAGTGATGTCATTTGAGATGTCATGAGTGATGTCATCAGTGATGTCATTTGAGATGTTATCAGTGATGTCATTTGAGATGTCAACAGTGATGTCATCAGTGATGTCATTTGAGATGTCATCAGTGATGTCATCAGTGATGTCATTTGAGATGTCATCAGTGATGTCATCAGTGATGTCACTGACCATGTCATGAATGATGTAATATGTGACATCATCAGCAGTGGATTGCGGGTGCGCGATATATAGTTAGTGCAACTAACTATATATGGAATTTCAATGGTTTTGTGTGAGTAAAATAAGGTTTTCTAAATGCTAATTCCTAACTATATATGGTCTATAACCCATGGTTTTTTCAGTGAATATATATATATATATGTATATATATATATATATATATAACCATAGGTTATAGACCATATATAGTTAGGAATTAGCATTTACAAAACCTTGAAAATTCACTGAAATAACCATAGGTTATAGACCATATATAGTTAGGAATTAGCATTTACAAAACCTTGAAAATTCACTGCAAAAACCATAGGTTAGAGACCATATATAGTTAGCTGGACATTTTATTGACATAAAACCAATGAAATTCCATATATAGTCAGTTGCACTAACTATATATCGCGCACCCGCAATCCACTGCTGATGATGTCACATATTACATCATTCATGACATGGTCAGTGACATCACTGATGACATCACTGATGACATCTCAAATGACATCACTGATGACATCACTGATGACATCACTGATGACAACATCCAGTGACTGTATGTTTCTGTAAAGTTTAAATATGTTTTACATATTGAAGAATGAGTAGATGTATAAGTGTCTGGACGAAGGATTTAGTAGGTGCATGAGTGAATGTATGAGTGAGTGATTAAATGTGTCTCACTGAGTGCATGGGTTAGTGACTAAACTGTCTTAATTTGTGCATCATTATGTCTGTTGTTCTGTAAACTGCTGCATGTGTTGATCAGTAGCTATATGATTAACTATATGGGTTATTGATTGATTGCCCAAGTATTTGTATGGGAGACTGAGTGTGTGTGTGGCTAGCTGGGAGGTGTGTGACTCTGTGCAGATCAATCTGTACTTGTATCAATGATTGTATAAGAAGGTAAGTATGTGTTAGTATATGTTTGAAAATGTAAGGTGCTCTATGTTTAACTGTATAGACAAGAAAATGGAAGTCTCATTGATTCTTTACAGGACTGACTAGGTGTGTGAGTAACTCCATGGATGAGTGGCAGACTGTGAGTGTCTGTATAGGTGTATGAGTGCATATGATAGTGTTGTAAAGATGAGTGATTGTATGTATGAATGATTGTATGGGTGAATGAGTGAAGGTGTGTGTAGACGTAGCAATCAGTGAGTGCGTATGTAGTAACTAGTATTGGTGTGTCAATGGTTTCAAAAATTATACTCTTTTTAACACTGGGTGAAACAGAGGTTATATTAAAATGTGAGGAGATGCATTGTATTGTCACATGAATGATATCATCAGTGATGTGGTCATTGATGTCAAATGAGATGTCATCAGTGATGTCATCAGTGATGTCATTTGAGATGTCATCAGTGATGTCATCAGTGATGTCACTGACCATGTCATGAATGATGTAATATGTGACATCATCAGCAGTGGATTGCGGGTGCGCGATATATAGTTAGTGCAACTAACTATATATGGAATTTCATTGGTTTTATGTCAATAAAATGTCCAGCTAACTATATATGGTCTCTAACCTATGGTTTTTGCAGTGAATTTTCAAGGTTTTGTAAATGCTAATTCCTAACTATATATGGTCTATAACCTATGGTTTTTTCAGTGAATTTTCAAGGTTTTGTAAATGCTAATTCCTAACTATATATGGTCTATAACCTATGGTTTTTTCAGTGAATTTCAATGGTTTTTTAATAGAAAATATCATAAGCTGTCGAATGTCAAGTACGTGGAAAGTAAAAACATTTTCGTGTTTATGCACACTGATCTGCTTTGAATGCTGCCCCCCACCCCTCATTTCTATTAGGAGTACTCTCTCTTTGCAGATAGTGAAGGGTAGTTAACGCAGCCCTTTGCCCCCTTTGTAATCCGTCGTGCCTGCTTCTCTCTCCATTTGATTGATTGTTCTCTTTGGTTCATTCTCTATTTACAAACAAGCACAGAGTCGCAATACTCTGTTTAGTCTTTGCAGATAGCGAAAAATCGTGTAAAAAAACAAAAGGAATCGAACAAAATCAGTAGGCCACTAATGGGATCTCTTTTTGACCTCGCTAAAATAGAAACATTAGGAACAACCTGTTGAAAATAGCAATGCGTATGTACATAAGCGGCGTTCATTTATGTTCACAGTACCCTTTGTTGATTGTTTCAATCGAGCATTGAATTGTTCGAAGTTGGTTCTCTTAAGGATCTTCTCTGCCTGCAAACGAGGAAGAATAGGAATATTCTCTCTCCCTTTGCAGATAGTGAAGGGTAGGTAACGCAAGCCTTTAACACGTCGTACCTATTTCATTCCTCATGTATTGATTGATTGTCCGAACATTGACTGTTTGGGAATTAGTTCTTTTTGGAGGTATTCCCTGTTTGCAAATAAACGTAGGAAAATCTTTGCAAGTAGTGAAAGGGTACGTAATGCGGACCTTTCTCCCCCGTTGTAATCTGTCATGCCTATCTACTCCCCACTGATTGATGCACCTGTTTCACCCGGACCATTTACTAGAGATACGTCATCTGGCCCGACCAGAGAGCACCCCTAGTGAAAAGGACATATGCAATAATAACGAAGTGATCACTGTATCCTGTTAACAGAAACTTTAGCATGAAACAACCTGGAAAGAAAAGAATAGGAAAACGAAAATCAGTAGGCCACTGATGAACATGAACTTTTATTAAACAACGAACAAAGAAACGATAACATAACGTAATGATAAAACCTATTAATGTCCTAGAAACAAGAAAACGTTAAAATATGCCAGTGGTGAGAGACCAGAAAAACAGTAAGAGAAACCAAATCACCCCTCACTGTCCCACCGCCTGCCACGCCAAAAAAATCGATAGACTAGGGAAAATGCAAGTCAGTAGAACATCCGCCCCCACTCTGGAAACTTCCAAGGTGGGGCAGGGTTGCGGCTACGCCCAGCCGAGAGCAGCCCATATAAGGCAGGTCCTGCGGCCACGCCTCGGCCAGGAGATCCTAACGTAGGGTGTAGCCGGAGGAGAGGCCGAGGCCAGCGGGACCCGGCCAGGGGATTGCCTTTACAACGCTGAACAGTTGCAGGGGGGGGAATGTCTCCTCGACCCTCCCCTCTCTCTCCCAGTCCGGCCGCGGTAGCCCTTGAGAGTTGCAGGTACTCCCGCCACATGCTCTTCCGGTCCGGCCACCAACGGTCGGGGGGCCGAGGACGACGGGATCCGGCTGCAGCCGATAAACCAAGAAACCCGTTCATGGGGCCAGAGCCAGGGGCGTCCGGCCGACATCTACCGGAAGCCCGGCCCGAAGACGGACGGGACACTTCTTCTTTCATGAATAATGGCTGCGACAACACTGGGGGGGATGTCTTGCACATGCCTCCGACCCCCCCCCCCTCGTCCTCATCGCCTGGTCCGGCCATAACAAATCTCAAGCGAGACGCCGTGGGGTGCACTGGGAGGGAGAGACGGTGCGAACAGGCCTCTCCGGCCTCCCCAGGTGGAGGCTTCCCAGCTGCACCCTCAGCGCTCCAGGCGCCCGGAAAAGGGTTCTTCCACTGTGGCCATGCTGCAACGTCTCGCCCGGCAGGGTGGAGCCCGTCCGCTCATTTGACCCCGCGATCGCCAGTAGCTACCGAACTCTCAAAATGGCGGTCGACCTGGCAAGAGCGGGCCCAGCATAAAGAAATGGCCCGGTCACTGCTTGACTCCACCACCGTAGTCCTCCACGACCTTGAAGATTCTAGAGGAGCCGCGGGAGTCTCCGACCCCCGATGGGGAATGACTGCCATGATCGCCCGTGGAGTGACGAAACTGTATCCGCGGGACGTCGGCGCTCCCATGCTGGCGCCAGCCTCACTTTGAATTACTAGAATCCTGCAGACCTCAGTTCCGGTGAAAGCACAGTGTGACCCGGTAGGAAAAATTGTTGCACCCCCTCCCCTTTTTCACTGATAGTTCAAACCACCGATCCTTTCCTTTGCCCTTTTAACGGAACTTTGGACTGCCTCCCCCTCTTTTACATTTTCTAGAGAAAACAAAACATTAACCACTACATTAGCATAGCAGTTGACACCAGAACTGTTTTCAAATTTAAAACCAACAACATCTTCAACAAAATCCTTTTTGTTTCTGCTGTGACCCTGCTACAGCACAGGCATTGTCCCCAGCAGTAATTCTGCGATGCCGGTAAGAATAGCTGTGGTGCCTACTGGACTCACTCACCCCCGCGGCGCCCCACGCCGTTATTTGCTGGGCGGCAACTTACTAGACATCACTTTCGTGCCATCTAGATTTCAGCGCGTTCTGCTGCCTTGGAACTATTCGCACAACAGACCGCTACTGACAAGAATATTTCATTATTGGTGCTGTCAATTTCAATAAATCTATTGGATAATTCAAAAGAAATTGCCACGGTCTCTTCGTTGTTTAAATGTTTTTACTGTTTTTGTTTTGTTGTATATATTTATATGTTATTAAAGTTTTATATTCCTACTACTTTGTTGGAGTGCTACATATTTTTAATGTGACACATAATTGTAAAAACTTTGATGTACCAAGAGTCATTCCTGGAATCTTCCGCTTCAGGCTCGGTCCCCTCCCCAATTACAATACAGGATGGTTTTCAGATAGTAGGAACACGTGTGGTGTGACGGATCTCATCGGGTGTGGGCCTTGATCTACTATAACTCCTTTGAAGAGGGGTGATTCTTTACAGCTGGGCCATAAACTACATCTGCAGGGCTAGCTGATAGCCTGGACAATCAGACACAGAGGAAGAGGAGTGTCAGAGGGTGCGGTAGTGAATAGGGCGAAAGGGAGGTGTCGGGCGGGCACAGAGTGTGATTCTCAGGGAAGAGCAGCGCAGATGGGGGGAGGTTTATTGCCCATGCATAAGACAGAGAGCGTGGGTGACCAGTGCCTGGGGAAGATGCTTGCGAGGGTGAGGAGCCATGCTACGAATCGACAGCGTGCAGAGAGTGGGTCTGGTCAAGACATCTAAAATGGCTGCCGTGCACCACAAAAGTGTGGCATTTCAAAAAAGGCAAGATGGCGCAAACAATGTTTTTCAACACTTCCTCATTTCCTTCGAATCGAACGTTAACAGACGTTGGGGCATATTACCAAAGTTAAGCGATATTTATCGCTAACGATGCTTACCAACGAATTTTTTACCGCTAAGCATCGTCAGAAATTATCGAAGATAAACCTTGCTATTATCAAGGTTTATCGCAAATGCGATAATAAACGGCCGCAATGCATCAATATCGCTAAAAACTCAGCGATATTCATGCATTACCGAGCTAATGCTCTTAGCCATGTTATCCACCTCCCATTGGATAACATGGCTAAGAACTGCTCAGGGCAGGTGTTACTTTTTGGAGATATTCGCGCTTAGCGCGAATATCTCCAAAAGGAGATAGATATCTTGCATGTTGTAATGCAAGTTATTGTGGTATATGGAACTCATACCATAATCTCTCAGGAAAGCAGAAACTGATCCTTTTGTGACCGCCTAAAAAGGCCTAGGGGGTGAGGAGTACTCTACTTTGCTCCCTTTTCACGTTCCGAACTATTTTATTTTACTCTCTTCTGTAATTACACAAAATAGCAGCGATAAGATGCATCGGAGACACACAGTGAGAGAAAGGAGGCCGGAGATGAAGAAGAGATGTCAAATACACATTGGAGATAATATAGTGGCAGAAGGTAAGTAAATATGAGTAAACTTACCATGTAACATAAAAATGTTGCACTCTATATTATAAGTCTCATTTTATACTACAATCACTTCGCTACAACCTCATAAATTAAAAATAAAAATGAATAATGTCTCAAACAATTTTTGATTTCTAAATATAAATTTATTCTTCAGAATTTTCTAAATTTGAAAGAACTAGTAACATGTCCTCATCAGAAATGTCCTCATGAAAAGTCTGCAATGATGATTCTTGTAACTCTATGGTCTCCAAACATTCGATAAATTCGCCATCAAGAGATTGATCAAAAAAATCATTCAAGTCATCTCCTCCTTGTGACAATATTTCATTATTGGTGCTGTCAATTTCAATCAATGTAGTGGAATCATTCAAGTCATCTCCTCGTGACAATATTTCATTATTGGTGCTCTCAATTTCAATCAATGTAGTGGAATCATTCAAGTCATCTCCTCCTTGTGACAATATTTCATTATTGGTGCTGTCCATTTCAATCAATCTAATGGAATCATACAAGTCATCTACTACTTGTGACAATATTTCATTATTGGTGCTCTCAATTTCAATCAATGTAGTGGAATCATTCAAGTCATCTCCTTGTGCCAATATTTCATTATTGGTGCTGTCCATTTCAATCAATGTAGTGGACAATTCAAAAGAAATTGCCACGGTCTCTTCATTGTGAGCCATTTTATTTTGAAATTGCTTGCTGTAAATTGCAGAAAAAAATAATCACTTTCATTTATCGTTTTTAGTAATACATAATATAAAACTAACTTTATCAAGTATTTAGTATAACAGAAGGACTGCAAATAAATAACAGAAAACATTTTTCAAATTATCTTCAAGTGTACAACATAGTTCCCCTTACAAATTAACAACTCACCTTTTTAAAAGTAGGAGAAGTGTTAGTACTGTGTAAATCAAACACCAGAAATTCACCACCAAAAATTCCTCACAAATGTACCTCAGACAGTAGTATCACAAAATGGCTGTGGTTTCCTCTCATTTGAAATATATACATAACCAATTAACTTTCATCACACACAAATACAAAACCAAACTAACATTTTAATTGGTTCTAAATTTCAACACTTTCAAATGTGTTTTCCCCATGCAATTTTCCATAGGACATTTACATACGTCTACAGCCTGAATGGCTGAACGGAATTACACCAAACTTGGCAAAATGGTACATCAAACCTAAGAGGTCAGGAAGGATCTACTATGCCCCCTTATGGTCATTTCCCCCTTCGCTTTGGCCTCCTCTTGTCTCTCAATCCTACCGAGAGACAAGATGGCGGCCGCTACGGACTGTTTGGAATGTTGACAGACGCCGGAGAACCAATCAGCTTCGCAAAGCTCCGTAACGCGAAAAGTACGCGAAGCGGAGCGCTGTTACAGATATATATCTTTTTTTGAACGTTAATTTCTCAAAATCCACTGGAGCACATATATTGAGACCTAGCAAAGGCACATCGGGCTACCAGTCCCTAATATTTTGCCAAGTTTCGTGCAAATCCATTCAGCCGTTCGATTATTATTATTTTTTCTTTTTTTTGCCCCGCGGGGCCCTTTTAAAACCTCCACATCAAACGTAGGGGGTCAGCGAGGATCTACTATTCCCCCTTATGGTCATTTGCCCCTTCGCTTTGGCCTCCTCTTGTCTCTCGATCCTACCGAGAGACAAGATGGCGGCCGCTACGGACTGTTTGGAATGTTGACAGACGCCGGAGAACCAATCAGCTTCGCTTCACAAAGCTCCGTTGCGCGAAAAGTACGCGTCCTGGAGCGCTGCCCGGTCCGCTGTTACAGATATATATCTTTTTTTAAACGTTAATTTCTCAAAATCCACTGTAGCACATATATTGAGACCTACAAAAGGCACATCGGGCTACCAGTCCCTACAATTTTGCCAAGTTTCGTGCAAATCCATTCAGCCGTTCGGGCTAAAAGTGAGGCCAACCGCCCTATGGAAAACTCAATGTTAAAAACACGTTTTGGGACCCCCCTTTTTTCTCAGCCCCCTCTTGACGAACCCCCCCCAAATTTTCAAGGGCTGCTCAGAAACAAAATGTGCCATTTCCCTGAAAATTGCAGCCAATTCCGTCCACAAACGCCAAAGTTATTAGACATAGAATTTTCAAAAATCCCATAGAGAAAAAATCCTAACTATATATACCTACTGGCGACCGCCAGTAGGTAATATCTATATATATATATATATATATATGCAAAACAAACTGCCCGAAAGCTTGAAAAGGCACACTCGTCGCTCCGACCATCCGGTCCTTCCTGCTGACTCCCTTTTAGCACTTCAATATATTTCTCTGATGTCTGACGCGTTTCGAGGCTTGGACGCCTCTTACTCATAGACTGGCTCAACAAATGTGGCAGATGACGCTCTCTGTGTTTCCGCATTCTTTATTCATTAATGGCCCCCAGTGGGCTCCGCCCAGTGCGTACAGTTCAGTAGCATGTTGGGACATGTAGTCCATTTTTTTAACACGAGCAAAGTATTACCAACAGTTGGTTACTGCTACACTTGTATTATTAAAAGCAAAATTAAAGTCCTTTCGTAGGAGATGATGTGCCGCATTGAGTCCATTCAAAGCTAGGAACGTCGTGCTGTCCGGTGTGGATTCAGTTCCTACCGCAGCCCCTCCTTCGTTACGGTGGTGGTGCTCTTTTCCACAGCAGGGCCGCCGTGTCATTAGATGCAAAACAAACTGCCCGAAAGCTTGAAAAGGCACACTCGTCGCTCCGACCATCCGGTCCTTCCTGCTGACTCCCTGTAGACTACATGTCCCAACATGCTACTGAACTGTACGCACTGGGCGGAGCCCACTGGGGGCCATTAATGAATAAAGCATGCGGAAACACAGAGAGCGTCATCTGCCACATTTGTTGAGCCAGTCTATGAGTAAGAGGCGTCCAAGCCTCGAAACGCGTCAGACATCAGAGAAATATATTGATGTGCTAAAAGGGAGTCAGCAGGAAGGACCGGATGGTCGGAGCGACGAGTGTGCCTTTTCAAGCTATCGGGCAGTTTGTTTTATATATATATATATATAGCAGATATATATAAGGCATTTAGTCGTAGTAAAGTTAGGATTTTGTCTGAAGTTTGACTTAAGACAAACTTAAGACAAACTTAAGACAAACTTAAGACAGACGTAAGACAGATTTAAGACAGAGTTAAGACAGATTTAAGACAGACTTAAGAAAAATTTAAGACAAAATCCTGTCTTAAGTCTGTCTTAATTCTCTATTATGTTTGTCTTAAGTCTGTCTTGAGTCAAACTTAAGACAAAATTCTAACTTTACTATTACTAAATGCCTTCTGTGAATACCAAAAGTAGTAAGTTTAGGATTTTGCCTTAAGTTAATTCTGTGAATCGGGCCCTCAATCTGTAGCAAGTGTGTTTTACAGCTCTTACCTCTTTTTTAATGTAAAAATAATTGTATTGGATAATATCAAGAATAAAACAATACAAACCAATACCAGTCCAGCCTTCATCCCACCAACTTCTTGGTGGCATCCAAAACAACAATAAAAAGAAGATGGACAATACTTGTTCATCACCTTTGGGATATATATTAACACGACCAGCTAACAAAAAAAACCAACTTTGTCAACTTTGTCAAATTAGCTGCTCCATTTAGATGGAGATATTCTCACCATACTTGGGCTGTCATTTTGAAGTCTTTTGCTGTCTCCTCTCTATGCTCTATGAAAGAGAAGGGGGATATGATAATTTTAGCACAAACATCTACAACAACGCCGAGAGTCTTTAAGCTTATTGTTGAAAAAAACATTTTTAAAATCATGAATGCCTTCTCTCCAGTCCAAGCTGAACACTACTACAGTAGGTTTTTGATTTGAGGTTTTCAGCACTGGCGTAACATTCACCCCCGTGACACCCACAGTTTGGGGGGACCCTGAGGTCACTGTGAACGAGCGGTAGGCCCCTGGCCTGAGAACTCCTGAGTAGGCATAGGCGGCATCCTCCGTGTACTTTACAGGGGGGGCCCTTAAAGTTCTGTTATGCCACTGATTTCCAGATAACTGAATCAAATACCTTCCTCCTGTTGCATCTGAATTACCTAGCTGCTCCTATGTTTTGCGTAGGGTTTAATCTTTAAAATCTGTCACAATCTGATATCCAAAATTTTAAATTCTCGTTGTCGGTGTCAGATCAAAACCTTTGCAATCTATCAGTACCAAAACGTCATGCTAATCTGCTATATTATACACTATGACGATTCATTTTATGGAAAGCAAAATCATAACTCATTTGCAATGAGTTCTTTCAGGAAGAATGAATATTTTTACAAACAATGGTAACTGAATTCCTAAGTCTTCAACCTCTGCATGTAACAGATATTTGTCAGATGTAGTGGCAGAAATTAGGTTATTTAATCAGAATATGGCTTCTACTAGAGCAGCCTGATAGTGACGCAGCGGATGCGTAAACAATGCGCCACATTATGGTCCATTTACAACGTGATACTACTAGGGAGATGCGTCACTATAAAGCCCTGCGCCACATTATTCCTGTGTCAGGTATAATGTATGAAGGGTGGGCTCTCCCACGTGGGAATGCCTCGTAGAACTGATGCTGTGAAATCTACAAGAGTTCACAGCGCCACTTCTAGGACACAACTGCGTCAAAACCTTCCGCCTGCGTGGAGCAGGCGTAAAGAGTGACGTCGTGTATTGAGAAAAGGCCTCCCCATGCATAGCTAGAGTTGCGTTGTGCTTGCGACATGACTCCAGCAATGTGTTTTAGCTCTGACAGAAGTGTCAGAATTTCTGATGCATCTTTCAATCCTTGTGCCAATGTGGTGCAAGGGTTTTGCACGCAGGCGTAAGGAAACGTATGCATCTATGCCGATCCATCAGTTTTTTGTAAATAAGCCCCTTAATTTGAAATAGGGAGGTTGATTGTTCCAAATGAAATGGCGAATGAAAGATTGAAATTTAGTAAAATATTTTTGGTGAACTTTGATAGGAACATTAGCGAAAAAGAATATAAAAAAGATATGGACATATCACCAATAGTCGAACGAGGCAAACACTTCCATTTGCTAAACAGTACTTGCACCTTTAGTAGTGTGGCCATATAATTCAGTATATTCAATTATATAAAGCCGCATAATCAGAAGTGATAAAAAATCCCCAAATACCTGATGAGAAGAAAGGGATTATACCTGCAACATGCCCTAAAAGGGAGAACATTGAATAAAGCATTACATAAAATAATTTCTGATTTTCCTTAATTTACTTTAAACCCCCCCAATTTGACTGAAATTGTAGATTTTATTAAAAAGATTTTGCATGGTGTATTTCTCCACTTGTGAATGTAGATTCAAATCATCAGCATAGAGTTTCAGTTTTGACATACAGGGAGGTGGTGGGTGGATGTTATGGTGTGGCGAATTCCAAGTGCTAATGGTTTAATGAATAGGTCAAATACAATCGGGGACATTGTCCCACGGAAAAAGTTTATCTTTCCGGCCACAAGAGATTTTATTGTAACTGAAGTTGAAACCCCTGTATGAAGTTTTTTTTTCAAAGTTAATAGAAATTTTTCCTGGAATGAAAAAGCTTCAAGAATGCGGAATAAATATTCATAGTTTACAAATTCAAAAGCTTTTCCAGCATCTATCATATCCATCATTAATGAAATTCTTCTTTTGTGAAAAATAGCTGATAGCTAGGATCAGATAATGTTTAGAGAAAAGGGTAGATTAGGGAGAAACCCATTCTCATCCTGATATATCAGAGGTGATGTGACCATCATGATATGAGTGGTAAGAATTTTAGTAACTTCTCACAATCAGCATTTAAAAACTGATTGGAGAAGTATTAGCATCAATATCGGTTTCCCACTTTTCAGAATCCTATGTTATTTTACTTGCATTTGTAAAGCTCACTATCACCCACAAAGGTATCTTGGTGCTGAGTAGGTGTGTGTTCCGAGCCCTACCTAAGGTAGGTTGGTAAATTCGAAAAAGTCAGGTTTTCACCTTCTAGTGGAATTAAAGAAAAGAGGTGGAAACTCTGTTGTGGAGAGGGACTACTACCACCTCAAATAGGAAGCTGGAGATGTCTCCCCTTGCAAAATTAGATTCATTTTTTTTTATAATAAATATATTATTTATATATATATTTTTTATAATAATATAATAAATAATGTTACTATATTTTATAAAATATTTTACATACCTCTATAGATACCCAGTCGCTACCTGTAGCCTTACTATTAGCACGGTCATCTACAATAGATTTTTTATTAGAGGAGAGCCTTGGAAAATGTACTTTCTCCAAAAATTCAGTGGTTGAGTCTGCACCAATCGCTTTGTCATGTTGGTAAATTGCTTTATAATGTTTGATGAAAACCTGCTGAAAAGAACTTTGATCTGAAGGTAATAGCTTCATTTGTGGGTCAAAAATGTATTTTATGTAATTTTATTTGATTTATTTTTTCCTAGCTAATTTATAAACATGCTCATTCTATTTATAGCATTTTTGATTTATATTTTTCTCAGTGAAATTTTCTACTACAGTGTAGTGGTCTTTTCAGTTGCCCTTTTCTCGTGCCAAATTCGAGGTTATCTTCAATAGGAATTAGGGGGGAGGGGGGTTCCCCTGCCCTAGTTGCCCTTTGAACCACCTAATGAAGTGGAAATATCACAGCTTTCATTTCAATTAGTTTTGTTGACTAGGCAAGAGCATGCCTACTAAAAGCAACCTTATAGGTAGCCTAAACAATAGTGAGTGAAGCAATGAATTAATCAATCAGCCTTTTTA
This sequence comes from Lissotriton helveticus, assembly GCF_964261635.1. Taxonomy (NCBI): domain Eukaryota; kingdom Metazoa; phylum Chordata; class Amphibia; order Caudata; family Salamandridae; genus Lissotriton; species Lissotriton helveticus. Next base: position 431,788,500 of record NC_136062.1, read on the forward strand.
GAGTGCAGCACTGTGATTCCTGGGGGTATCTGAGCACCTGGGTGTCAGCTCTACCTACAACAGGTTTTGAGGAAATAGCAGGAAAGGGGATTAAACAAGCAGAAATAGACAAAACAGAGGGCAGAAAAACAAGCGAGAATGAAAAGGCAAAACAGAGGACTGAAAACCAGCAGAAGAGGCAAAACAGATGGCAGAAAAGTTCGCAGAAAAGGCAGAACAGAGCAGAAGAGGGTAAAACAGAGGGCAGAAAAAGCCAAACAAAGGGCAGAAAAATTAGCAGAAAAGGCAACATAGAGGGCAGAAAAAGCAAAAACAGAGAAGAAGGGAGCAAAAGAGAGAGCAGGAAAATGAGCAGAAAGAAGGCAAAACAGAGGGCAGAGAAATGAGCAAAAAAGGCAAAACAGAAGGCAGAAAAATGAGTAGAAAAGGCAAAACAGAGCAAGAAACGAGCAGGCGAGGCACAACAGAGGACAGCGGTTAGACAGGCAGCAGAGGGAATTGAACTACGGGTAAGATGAACAAAGGAACTGTCTCAAGAGCAGCTGGCATGAGCACTTTCACAAAGGGGTCATACTGTGGCCATCATTAAGTGGGTCCTGGGGGGAGGGTGGGGTACTGGGTGGCAGAAGGAGTGAAAAGGTGGGAAGAGGGAAGAAAGGAACAGAAAAAGGCAAAACAGAGTGAGGAAAAAGGAATGGAAAGGACAAAACATGGGGCAGAAAGACAAGCAGTAAAAGGCAAAACAGGGCAGCAAACGAGCATGAAAGGGAAAACAGAGCAGAAGAGATTAAAACAGAGGGCAGAAAAGCTAGCAGAAAAGGCAAAGAGAAGGGCAGAAAAACGAGCAGAAAAAGCAAATCAGAGGACAAAAAAACAAGCAGGAAATGCAAAACAGAGCAGTAGAGGGCAAAACAGAGGGCAGAAATTAAACAGAACATGGCAAAACACAGGGCATAAAAACGAGCAGAAAGACAAAACAGAGCAGGAAAGGGTTAAACAGAGGGCAGAAAAACCAGCAGAACAGGGAAAAACAGAGGGCAGACAAACAAGCAGAAAAGGCAAAACAGAGCCGAAGAGGGCAAAACAACGGCAGAAAAATGAGCGGTAAAGGCAAAACAGAGGGCAGAAAATGTCAGGGCTTAGTCACCTACCACATCAGAAGTACAGGACAAAGACTACATCTCCCATGATGTCTGGAGAGGCCCATGGGTATTTATTGCTGTGGACGCACGTAGTCGGCGTGCATAATTCATGTTCCGGTTCTGGATTCGAGACCCGCATTCGCTGATAAGGGTTCACTATGCTTTGCCCTGTGTGTTCATGGAGAGAGACTGGCGTCTTTTCATCGTATTCCGGCAGAGTGTTTTCTAAATGTGTCAGCATGGCACTGCTTACTCGTGCGCGGCGTAGACACAGAATTTTCACTGCCTTCACTGCCCTTTCACCTTGAGGATTCCACTCACGAGAAATTTGTTGGGCTGGTGCATATTCCTCAGCAGGTATGCTGTCCTGCGGAGTTCTGGGGTTTCTTCTCTGGGAAAATAACTTTGGCTTGTGAGTGGAAGGAATACAATATACTTTGTTCCAAAAAGATGACGTAACCTCGTTTTCGTGTGGCCATTGTACTTTCTACCCTCTGTGTCTACCTCTGATACAATCGGATTGGCATACATTGTGAACACGAATAGTTTTTGGACTTCGTGTGTACTTTACTGTGCTAAGGCCCTATATCTCTTGACTTTGCAGTGAGTACAGGAAGAGGTTTATTTTTTCTTTCTTTGGTCAAAGACTTGGATTATTTTTACATCATTTCATATCCTGTATGTGGTATGTAAGAAGTATGATTCCTTTTATTTTGCATTACATTTGGTATCTTGGTATGTATGTATGATTCAAGATTAACAGCGCTAATCCCTTGTGTTCTTACCTTAGTGGAAACATACAGGAAGAAACAAATTGATGGTTATAGTCCAGAAGGACAGTCACATAGGAGATTATACATTTTAAGGTATATAGATTTTAAGGTATATATCTCTCCCTGTTCTTAGCGAAACTTAAAGAGAATAGACTGTGGTTGTTTGCTCTTACTCACTTTTGTGTTCTTTCCTCCACAGCTTCCAATCCCCTGCAGTTTGCTTCCCTATTCCCTATCCCTTGCTTTACCACTTCATTAGTCTATGTATTTGTTTATAACCATAGAGTTGGAGATGTCAAGAGGTGGACCAATTTGAGCAGCATTCTGGTTCTGAGGTGTTCCCATGCTGAATTAATTTTCTAAGCCTTGTAGAAGGGAACCTTACTCTTCATTGATCAATTAGACCATAAAGTGATTTCAAAGTAGATATTAAATACGCAGTTTTCAGTTTTAATTGTGTTTTACCCCTTTGTAAAGTGTCTATCTCAGGATCCTGAATACAATTTAAATAACTTCTGCTGGAAAATGGTCCTCCCCAAACTTTTTACCCTCTCATGCTATAGTTTCTGACCTCGTTTTTATTGATTAAGGATTCTAGGTCCTTTACTACTTCTGACCAGTGCTAAAGTGCTCTCTCCTCTAAACAAGGCATAATTGGGTTACACCTGTTTGCCAAATTTGACTTACTGGTAAGTGCCAAATAAACAGAGCCTGTACTTCAAATGCTACTAGTGAGCCTGCAGCACTAATTGTACCAACCACATTAGAAGCTTTTCTAACCTGTCACAGACCTGCCACTGCAGTGCCTATGTGTGCAGTGTACTATCACATCGACTTGGCATTTAAAACTACTTGCCAAGCCTTAAACTCCCCTTTTATAACATATGTCACCCCTAAAGTAGTCCCTAAGTAACCCTAAGGGCAGGTTGCTATGTAAGTAAAAGGTATGACATGTATCTTTGTGTTTTCCATGTTCTGGTAGTGCCAAACAGCCTATTTTGATTTTCACTCCTGTAAGGCCTACCCCAGCATTGGGACTTCCTTAATACACTATTAAGCTGTAATTCCTCATTGAAGACAAGTAGCTTTTTCATGTTTAATATGTTTGCTGCCTGTCTCCAATACACGTCTGGGCTGGGTGACAGCTATACTTTGTGCATTCTGTTAAGGCAGCCAGAAACATTGGAAGGTGAAGCACATCTACATTCAGAACACTCATCTGCATCCATTTGCATTCTGATGGGTCTTCCTGGGCAGGGAGGAATGTGAGGAACTGGCACACACAAATCACTGATTTTCACTCCATGATTAGTTAAGCAGACAGAAGAGGGTTGAAAGGGAACCTTGTGCACCTTAGTGTTCCTTTGAAGCCACCTCGTACATTAAAGTCACTTTTGCATATAGGTACCTGGTCTCTGACGCACACAAATCAGGCACGTTCTGGACCTGTAACCAGACACTGGTAGATCTACATCTGCACATTGCCAGAAACACTGCTGTGCTGCCAAGAGGGAATCCACTCTGTTATTTGCTCTGCTGTGTTGTCCTGCTGCTAGTTGATTGGTGTGCTGCAGGAGAGACGGACACTTTGCTACCTGCCTTTGTTGTGCTGGCCTGCTGCCTCTTGCTGTGCTGAACTCAAAGTGCTCTCCAAGGGTTAGTTGGCGTGTCCCCTATTCTCAAAGTCTCAGGGCACTCAAAGATTACAGTAACTTCTACACAGCTACTGGACTCTACCATCTGTGAGTTCATCAGCTGCACCCTGCCACTATCAGTGTGCTATCTTTCACCGGCAGTGATTCCCACATGCAGGGGTTGGCACACCCCGTTCACCACCTAAAAGACCCACGCTTTATCGCTGTACAACACAGCAGTGCTTGCCCCATCATCAGCTGAGCTCAGCGGCCCATGCTATATTCTTCAAAGGACCTTCACTTGACAGCAGAGCATCGACCTAGATCATTGCCTTTCTGTGTCAAGGCATTGTAAGAGCAACGTCATGCCCCACCTACCATTCTGAGGTGAGACCCCCCCAATGCCTCCTTAAACCAGATCAGCGGAACATTCGGAGATCATCTCCGAGGCCACCAGCAGCGCGTCTGTACCCCACAGCCTCGCTCAAGATACTGTGTGTGATTGGACCAATGTGGTCCCTGTACTCACACTGTGCTCTCTTGCAGATGCCTAACTCGATCTCAGTACAGTCAGAATGTTCTTGAGGGACTTGTGAAGGCTCTTCCATTCCAGTGACAATTATTCATTGACCTACAGACACTACTACAGTTGCATAATTTGACGTACCATGTCTTGGATCTTGCCCATTGTAACTCACATAATCTTAAGCACTGCATCTTACCTATATTTAAAAAGCTCATACCTTTAGAAACATATATTGTAGTTTTGTTGTTTTGGCCTTAATGAAGTTAAAATATAATATCCTTTTTTTTTTTAAACATTTGGGTAGACTTTTACTGCTGTATGTATTGTGTTAATGTGTATGTGTGTGTGCACAAATACTTGACACATTGCCTCTATTGATTGCCTTCCTGTCAGGGCCGGACTGGGAACCAAAACCGGCCCTGGCAAAGTGCTCGGCCGCCACCCCCTCCCCCGGGGGAGATTGGGGGTGCGACCGAGCTGTTTGCCAGGGACGGTTTTCGTCTGATTTTGTTACAGAGACGATTTTCGCAGCTATGCTGCAAAAATGGCCCTGTCACAAAAACGAATCCCAGGGGCCCAAAACCAGCCCCCACCCTTGCGGCCCACTGGGGGGATTGCCCGGTGCCCGCAACTTCCAGTTCGGCTCTGCTTCCTGCTCTGCTCAAAGCTACCAGAGGGTGAGCACGTTATATTAGTTGTGTTTTGAGCTTACCATGACTAGAGTGGTGGGTTCTGCTTGGTCTGGGTGCATACCTTGGCCAACCAGAAACCCTGTTTCTAACAACCTCCAAATATGATGGGACCTTTTTTAATATATTGCTAATAGATAATATTCATGCAAGGCTTGCGTCTAGTCCTCAATGGAGCCACAATTACTCACAAAGTTGAAGACTCTTTTGCCTTTAGAAGTAGGTACCCACAGCCACCTACACAAGATGTTAGAAGTGAAATTATAAATCACATATCCGAGAAATCGCACACATCACAATATCCCTAAAGATATATGCCAGAATTTAAAATGTTACATCAAAGTCGTACTAATGGGTGTGTACAAAGTTTTTAAGCATTAACCCCTGTTGTAGTCCTTGTTCTCTATCCATGTGATCACTGTTATAGTTCTTTCAAGAAATCTTCAGCTGGTGCAACAGAGATAAAAAATGAGAAATTTGCCCTTGTGCAGTACTCTTATCTAGAATTGGTGAATAAGAGTTGTGTGGGCCCCTTCTGCTCTATAAGGATCTCACATGTTCTTAAAGCTTCCCTAGGCTGGGATGAGAGAGTCGTTATGTAGAAAACAACGTAATACCTTCAGCTGACCCAAAACATGTTTATTGTATTACCTTGGATAATAATTGTTCTTTTATGTAGTAATCACAAAAATTGACAAGATTGGTAAGTCGAAACTTAGCTTTTGGATTGCAATGTAGCCCTTTACCTGATGGGCCCAGTGGAAGCTGTATTTGGCAAAATATGTTTTTAGATGAGTCTCTATTAACAGGATCATTACACTGTCTACTATTTTCAGGAACACTTATGAACCGTAGATTGCAGCAACTGGATACGTTTTTCAGCTCTTCTTGTTTGTTTTTTTAACTTTAATTATCTCCTTCTCCTACTCCGAGAAAGTTTGTGATAAAAGTGTATCTGGTCTTTTAAATCAGAGACCCTTTGTGCTAGTCCACCTGGGTTTTCTGTGAAAAGAGAGAGTTCGAAAACGCTATTACTCAAATTACTCTATATTTGTAGCAATGCCTAGTTCTGATATGTCTTAAATCCCCTAATTTCCTCTAATATTATATCAAATACTTGATGTGAGGGAACCTGGGATGTAAGGTCTTTATTAGTAGACACTAACAGGGATTCACATGTGGTGCCATCCTTAGAGGCATCAAAATTATTTCTACTATTCTTGGACATTCGGACCCAAAATATGGACTAGGATACAACAGCCATATTTAGCAGTGTAAATTGGAGGAGTGGAATAAAAGAATGAATACATGAATTTGGTTGATTGGAAGGCGTTATTGGAGAAATATTGACTCTAGTACCTGGATGGTCACTGCCAGCAATTTAGAGAAGAGTAGTTAAAAGCAGAATGCAAAGAGGGTTCTTGTATATTTCGGAAAAGAAAAGGAGTATGAGAACCTTGCCAGTTCCAGAGATGCATATGTTTTAGAACTTAGAGAATTATCATCAGGAGATGGGTGCCCATAGTGACCAGCGTATTTGGAAATGTGAGAGTCAATGTATGTGGATGTAAATGCGACCATGATCTGATGTATGTGCTGTTTTGCCCAGTGTATAGAGTGCCTACAAGGGTGTTTGGTTGCTACTATGAAGAAAACGCTTGATTAGGGAAAGTGCCAAAGAGGATGAACATTGGGTGTCAATATTAGTACAGTCAGATTTTTTTTCTTTTTTTTCCATGGGACCTACACTCCCCTTTTGATTTATATGATGCACGGGGCCATCCTTTTGTTCTGATGTAGGGGATTGGATGTGTATTGTATTGTAGTAAAAGCCCTCCTAAGTTTGCTGAGTAAGGTATTGTTATGTGGTTGATTGATTAAAGGCAATGTTAGATTTTGTCTTCACAAAATAGGAATTTAGACCCACTGTGATATGTCTGCCTTTTTCTTAATTGGAGAACTTTCAGTTCATACCTTCCTTATGCAAGTTTGAAACAACAGCATGTGTTTTCTTTTACCCTATGTCAGTGTTTCATGAGATTGCAGTGTTTTATAAGCTTTGTATTTTGTTTTTTAGAAATCGAAATATTACTCAACCGAATCAGAAAGAGCATGCCTAACCTTTTTCATTCTCTTTTATATTTCTGTTCCTAAGACATGTAAAACACCTACACTCTCCAGTTCCGTCTTAACTGTAGCTAGCCGAGTTTGTCAAGCGCTATTCCAGGTGTCATGTTCTCTCATCCCTTTATCTTGCCCCCCCTTAAAAAAAGGTATTTGTAAGAGGATAATTGCCTTCCTCAGGTTTTAGTAAGACGTGAAGCGTGCTGACACCTCCTGGTAAAAAGTGCTCTTTAAGAATATAAAATAATACCTCAAAACTGAAAGCAGAAACACCCAAGGTAAAATCAAATGTTAATGCAAGGGCAGCCGTTCTAAAAAAAAAAAAACAGCTGATAGAAGAGTATGGACATTACGCAGCGTGTAAAATAACAAAAAGGCTTTACGAAGTGATGGAGTCAAATCTTCACGTTCTAGATTTAATCTAGAACCACGAGTCGGTGGTACTTTTTCTCAGCATGAAAGCATGCAAGGGAGAGAAATCGTTTGCGAGTCGATCATCTCAATTGCGATTCGCTACGACCCTTAAAAATCACAGACTACTAAATGGTGTTAGGTGGTTTATTACACAGCCAAAATCCCTCAACATACAGAAACCGCAGATTGAGGGTGTATAAATACATTGGGACTAATACAAAGCCAAAGCTAAATCTAGAAATGAAATTAAGGCAGTGCAACATGCACAACAAAACTATTTCAAGAATCAGAATACAAAAGAATAAGGAACAAATATCTGAGTTCCCCTGCATTGAATATTCATGGAAATAAAGCAGAAATCTGTATCTACACTAGCCTGTAGAGTCTTCTTCCGATTTTTTCCCACATTAGTTGGGTCAGGAAGCATGAAACAGCATGAAGCTACTGAGACAAAGCTTGTTCTAAGATGCTCGTTCTCTCATGGCAGAGAAGTAGTGTGGGGCTCTTTCCCCAGTTACTGCACATCAATCTTACAGGTGAATTTCCAGGATACTTTACGGATAACGCCATCTGGTCAGGCCACATCCTCATAGGTACTTTTCCACTGAACAGCGATACTCTTGAGAGGTGGTGAGATGACCTTGAATACCAGGCTCTCTCCTTTGACAAAGTACAACAGTTCTCCATATCAGTATCAACGTTTAATGTATCCCCTTCTTTCCTTGGCTAACTCCTAAAACAAAGAATGTTTTTTCCACCTGCAATATAAACTTGAGAATTTAACATGCGCATGGACTCTAGTTATTAATTCAATTTTCTAGAGCTGCCAGGGAAAATGCATTTCAGGCCTATAAAATTCAGCTAATATCATAGAAATGGTATATGAACCTTACAAAGTTATATAGGATCTTAGGGGCCAATTAAGATGACAGTGAGACTGCCACCAAAAGCCTGTCGGCGGAGGTCTCACAGCCATCGTTTGCATGTTTTCTGTCCGGACTGCCACGCAACCAATGAGCTCATTGAGCCCACCGGTGCGGTGGAGGGCACCCGCCTCAATGCAAAATATCGGCACTGCTTGCGCTGTGGTGATGGTCTCATCCTAATACCTACTGGGGGACTGCCAACAGCCTGTCGGGCAGTCCCGTCTGTGACAGGATCCACCCGCGATCCTAATCTTCCCTTAGTCATACACAGTTAATAATATCACCTACATATAAAATAACACGATTAATAAGCACATTCAATACTCAAATGATTGTCAGTTGTACAACACAAGTGTTATAGTTAATATTTTCTGCGTTACATTCATTTTTCCAAGTTATTTCTTCATGTGTTCTATATTTTTGCCTAAACATATCGTGTTCATGTTATCACGTTACAGGATCCTAACACTTAGGTCCACACGACAAAAGATTATATGCTGATGCAGTCTACACATGTGATTATGCACCCCTCCAATGAAAAATGGATTTTGCTGTACATCAGAGGCAAAGAGTTAACTATTATTTCTGCCATTGAGTTTAATGTACTGTGTTCTTCCATGTTAATTGCCAAGCACTACATTAGCTGTTTCTACAGAAGATATCTCTTCACCCTGTTTTGCATTGTGTTGCAAACATTAATGTCCAGAAATGTCAGCAGCAACATGCACCCTTTTTCTCCCTTCCCCCTTTCCCCCCGCCAAAACAATCATGGGATTGATTGCCCTTCTCATTCAGAATGACTCCACACACACACACTCCTCTGCTTCTGCATCTACTAAACACCAAGGCTCATAATGGCTCCAGGCTTTTAATTCACGGCTCCCGAGATACTCACAAAAGCTTTCCCGCTCTGATGCTACAAATTCATTACGTTAAGTGGTCATTGAAAGAGAAGCAGCAAGCCAAGGAAAATGAAGAGAATCCAGAGTCATAAAGGTATCCACTGATATTTATACTAATTTTCAGGCACATTTTTGCATGCGGCTTGCCTTGTGATGCCAACCAAGTACCGTGTGAAAACAGAAATACATGGTAGTGTAGGCACAGAGTACCCCTAAAATCTTACACCCCAAAAGGCACCTCAATAGTCTGCCCATAGGTGGGTGGATCGAGGACTGTGTTAAACCATATTTTTAGTAGGTGAGTTGGAGGGTATAGTGAAAAGTGTGAAGGATGTATTGCAAAAATTCAATGGGTTCACTACAGAAGTGTTAAAATGCAGGTGCTTGGAATCATTGCCATGAAGGCCAATAATGCAGGAAAATGACAAAATCAGAGGTAAATGCTAAGTCCCAAACGTGCAGCCAATTCACTAGGGTAACAGACAGGAGCCCTTGTAGCATGGGGAAGTCATCTGGCTCACCCTCAAATTTGAGAGCTTATTTAGGAAATCTTATCATAAGATTACATAGAAAGTACAGATTCATCATGGTGTGGGCGACAGAATACAATTTCAGCAAATTGAATTATGGAAATATTGGGCATCATGCAATGTTACATAGCCTTACCACCTAAGCACTATCTCACTATTGAATATTATAGTTCAGACCCTTTCTGACCTAATGTCATCTGGAGATGTCAGAACAAACTAGTTACAAAAACAATAGTATATTATTATGAATGAACTCAAATAATGTACAAACAGAAGGACCTTGAGAACATACAACACTGAGCCCATGTTACAGATTTTCCTTCGAGAACAGTCTCACCAGGAAGTAAACAAACTTGACTTTGCTTTTACTATGTGCAAAAGAAATAAAAAACAGAGAATGTGATGTCCAGGATATAGTATAGTTAGTAGCAGATGTAGAAGGGATGTCAATGACTGAAATATCTGTTATAACTACTTAGCTTTAGTCATATTTTTTACTGATTTCTATCTGTGAATATATTTTACAACAGTTGGGTGGAAAAATCCTTGCTTGACAACGCTGTCCACTCAGGCACTTTCCTTTCATCCAGTGTGTTCAGGGCACTGGTGTGATTAGGCTTTGAGTTATCTCCCTGTTGTAGTCTACTCTTACCTGCTGTCTTTCTGAAGTGTTGACTCCTACTGGAATTCTAATAGGCTCCGGTCTCAGCCTTGGTGGGGTTTTCTCTGTGCTTTGTCAGTGAATAAAGGCCTGAGTACCTGTGGTGGAGGTGCGGTAGTGGTTGGAGACCGCCGCACAAGTGGCTGGACCACTGTATTACAACTACAGTGGTCGGACCTTCATGGCACAGCCACAACTGCCAGGGTTCCTTGATCCCTGACGATGGCGTGGCAGGGTGAGGCCGCAATATGCTTGGCTGGGCCACTGCGGCCCACCAAGCAGTGTTCACACCATGAACCTGGTGGTGGTGGGGAAACTATGGGGGCCCTACAGGGCCCCCCCTGTAGCTCAGGCCATGGGGATGCATGCAGGGGGGCACACAGTGGGCACCTCTGTATGCATGCATGCCCGGTTCCATAACAGTCCATGCCGTGCAGGCAAATGCTTTGCCGTTCCCCTTGCAGTGCCTTTTCCAAAGGCATTGCCGTGGGAATGCCAAAGAACTGCCAGCTAGCCAATGAGGAAACTAGTGATCTGGCAGGAGGCCGGCATTCGAATTTGGTGGTGTCGGGAGGTGGCATGTCGCTCCACTCCCGCACTGCCAAACTCTTAATCAGACCCTCACGGGTCTATTAGTCCGCCCGCCACCCTAGCGGTGCTGGGACCAGCCGCCAGTGGTGCGGCGGTCCCGCTCCGCCAACTAGGATGCCACCGCCAAGGTGGTGGTGGCATCCTGCATATAGTACATTGTGGCAGGCGGTGTTGTTAGCAGCACCCGCCACAATGCAATATATGCATGTTGTGCATTGGCATGCACAATGTGACAGGTACCCCCCAAGTGCAGCCCCACACCCCCTCGCCGTCCTGGGTGCCCGCAACAGGCCCCAAAAGAAAACTTTGTGTGCCTTTCCATGGCGGTGTCTCCGTCATGGAAAGGCATTGAAAATGCCACAACAAATACCTGCAAGGCACCACCACCATATTATGGGCATTTTCCGCCCGGTAGGCAATCGGGACGATTGCCTACCGGTGGAAAAGCGGCGGACAGTTTTCCGTCCGCCGAGGTACCCCCGCCATGCTAATATGGTAGGGGTGTTTTGGCGATCTGCCCACCATTCTAATAGACCCCTTAGTCTTCATTCTTGTGATCCAATGCTTCAAGTGTGAGTTCACTAATGCTTTTATTTTCTGCATTTCACCCTGCATTTCAAACTGGTGAGCTACTTGTACCAGCCTTCATTAGATATAGTGCCCAGATGGGGTATCTGGGGGCACAGTGTGGTACTTTACAAATGCTGTTGATTGATTGTTTGATATGCTCCATCGGAGAGGAGCAATAACAAGCTGCTTTGCAAGGCTCCCTTAAAAAAGTCTTCTCAGCATTACATATTTTTACATTTTTGTCTCTTTAGGATTACATTGAAACTGATGACACATATATTTTCCAGTCATGGGTTGTCAATGATTCATAATTTTAAGATGAAGCATGAGTAACAATGTATACTTGCACATTTCCTTATATGAAATTAAAATGCACAAAGTTAAGCTGACTAAAGCTAGTTTCCAATAATTTATCTTTGGCCTGCATTCCCAAGGCAGACCGTCCTGTGTGAATATTATGTTCTTGCCCAACTCTATCAACTGATACTTATTTGACCTGCAATGTTGGCAATATTTAGTACACAAGAGCAAAAAAGGTGATACATATCTTCTGATGCTTCTGACACACTTGGCAATAAAATATACTTGTAACATGAATACTACATTTAAGCAATACAAGCTGTGTCAATAGCCTGGACAAGATTTAACCTTGCTTCATCACATGCTTAGACTACATATTCCTAATTAGGTCTGTAATGACAACATAGCTAATGTTTCGAAAGCAAAGTAGCAGAACTCGTAAAACGGGCGGAACTGAGGTTCGCATATACACTAAGGGGCAGATTTACAAGCCCCCTGCGCCACCAGTAGGTCACTTTATGTGACATATTGGTGGCGCATTTCACTGCTCCATATTTACAAGGACAGGAAAAGCCACCCAGCATGGCTTTTTCTGTCCTAGTAAATATCGCCCCTTTACCCGTAGCACTTTGCGCGAAAGGGGCATTCCATGGGTGTTGCTGTGGTGTTTCCCACACCCATGGAACAAGACACATTTCCAGATTTACAAGGAATCGTGAATCTGGAAATGTGTCTGAATGCTAAGCCTCCCAGGGAAGGCATAGGGAGGCACCACGAGGAGAATTGTTTTCATTTCTCCTCGTTTCTTCCTCCTTTAATGTGTGCTGCTTTCTACAGCACGCATTATAAGAGGAAAATGCCTGCAGTGGTTGTTTCTGTGCACGTAGGTACCCCTTCCTTCACAAATACAATCTCCCCATGATGCAGGCCTCCTTGCACCATGGTGCAAGGGTGCATGATCCGGGCAATGGCAGTTGTTTGTGCACCAGAGCAAGGGAGAGCAAAGGAGTGCAACAAATTATTGTAAATATGTCGCATTCCTGTGCTTTGGAAGTGCCGCAGCCAAAGGGCTTGCGTTGCCATGCTGCGGCACTTCCTTGTAAATATGCCCCTTATTGTTAACAGATGCACTGGAACACCCCCACTCCACCCATGTAACACCTCCTTGACCCAGAGTAACGCAAAGCAGCACAAGGCGCTGCGTTACTTTGTAGGTGAATAGTGATACAAGGTCAGGCACATATCGATTGGTGGCTTTATAAATGTCATATAAGCACTTACCCTGCATTGTGTTGATGTGCATAATGCAAGGACAAAGCAAGTGCTTAGAAAACCTGGGCTGAGGCCTTTTTAGATTATGGCACATGTGTAGGCCCCACTCTGTGAGTGCACTTAACGTTCAACTCCGCAACAGTAAAGCTTAGCAAGATAGACACATCCACCTCCATGTTCACAAAGCACAAAAATGTGCTAAAACCTAATTTTTATCAATTAAAAATCAAAAACAAATTTTTGCCTCTAAATATGGAAAATGATTTTTAATTCTCATCTGTTAAATCTGAATGGTATCTTCCAATGGAAGCTTGGCTATGTGTAAAGCTGATGTAGATTTGGAGATGGAAGAAATTAGTTGTATCCTAAAATATTAAATTCTAGGCGTGTGCTTTTCAAAGAGGCTTTTGGATGGTCGGTTTTGGTACAAGTTGTGGAGTCTTAATCCTGGTGGATGAGAACAACCATATGCTAGACAGATAACTGAAAGCAACACATTTTTTAGTGCAATATGCACAAATCATATTGTTATACTTTTGCAGCTATGTGTAATTACCATAAGTTAATTCAAACTTTCCACCCACCACCATTTTATTTTAAATAGTGGGACATGTTATATCTGATGGGTAAACCCAGATATAGGGGCCGTGCTCACTGTCCCAGTGAGTTCAGGGTGCACCTTACTTTCCAAATCACAAATAGGACTGAAAGGAGTGGAAATGTGATCACATTTGCAGCCACAAACTACTGAATTGTTATCGACCCCCAAATTGAGGTTGTAACTGATTAGCCTTACAGCGTAAGTTTCCACCTTAGGACAGATGCCCTTTGGGAATCATGTTGGAACGCTCGTCAGGAGCAAGCAATGGTCTAGAGGGTAACTGCCTGCTCCCACAGATGTATGCCCAAATGAAAAACAGTAGAAAAAAAGCAGCATACATCCCTTTAATGGAGATAGACTGCTTTTGAAAAATGTATTCCCATTTTGGAATGCAAATACAGGGATGGCGGTCTAATGTCTCTTGTAGGCCTTCATTACAAATTGTGCCTTGCCTAATTATTATTCACTAGACACCTCCTTTTGAGACCCCTGTGAATGTACAATAAGCGTTGTGACATAGATCACATCACAAATTGCATCCCCATTTACTAACCATTGGTGTGTAAGTTTGACTTATTTTCAAAAAGTTTTGCAGCTTTCACAAAGTGTTTCAAAATCGGTAAAAACAGTGATGTATCATCAGCCACATGCAGTAGCTGGCAACCCCCCTGTCTGAGGGGTCACAAGTGGCAGTGGGGAACTGCCTCTGCACGATAATGGGCACACATTACAGCCTTATAGTATACTCCTGTACCTGTGGATACTCTGCCAGGAAGAAGGACTGCTGTGCTGCTCAAAGGACTGCCACTCTGCTGGATCGCTACTTTGCTGGACTATTCCTTTGCTGGGCTGACATGCTGCCTGCTGCCCTTTTTCCTGGGTGAGGAGGTCTGGACCTGCATCACTTCAACTTAGAACCCAGAATGACTCCAAGGACTAGTTGGCTAGACTCCTGATCCGAAGCGTCAGGGACATGACATTCTACTAACAACCTTGGATCTGCACCTGGTCCCTGCGGTGTTGTGAATCTACCCTGCCAAGTGGTGCCACCCAGTGGGCCTAAGGTGCTTACCAGCCAAACCGACACATCTTCTCTGATGAGCGGCGCATACTCCAGCTGTACCAATGTATCTCCTTGGCTGAGGGGTACATCTTCGGGCAGTACTGACGCATCACTTCTGTTGTGTGAATTGAGCTTGACGCAAAAGGCCTGCATCACATTCACAGTCTTTGGAAATGATGCAACACAGAAGTGTGTGATGCATCTCTGTCCCATACCTTGTCGATAACAGCTCGTTGATGACACCAGCATCAGCAATGCAGCCTCGCAGGTTTACGCAACCCACGCACTGCGTTAGCTGCACATCACATCCTCGAGACCCAGGCTTTACATGGAAAAACCCCATCGATGGGATCCTCAATGACAATGTGCAGGAATTTGCATCACAGCCATGCCACATCTCGGAACCTACGCATCGCTACGACTATGCGACGCTTCTTGCCTCAGTTCCACACAACACGCCGCAACCAGGATTTAAGGTACTTTGGTTCAGTGGGTCTAACTGGGCCCCTGTAGCTGGTCCGTGCTACATCATGGTCAGCCTGACCTTTTGACTTTGACTTTTGACTTTGTCTCAGTCTGGCGCGACCAGACTGAGAGAAGTTTACTAGGCACTATTTGTTTCTGGAAATTTTGAAATTTGATGTCTCAAGTTCTACTTGTTGGATTTTTGTTGTTTTGATCTTGTTTTATTTGTTATAATATATACTATTTCTCTATACCTAGTGTGGGCTTTTTTGTGCTATGGTTTCACTGTTTTATTGTTTGTAGTGTTGCACAAATACTTCACACATTGCCTTCAAGTCACACCTGACTGCTGTGTGCCACGAAACCAGAGGATGAGCACAGGTTAATTTGGGGTTGCTGGTGCTAGGACTTTGGTTGCTGCTTGATCAGGGCTCACACACCAGTGAACAACCAACCCAATTTATAACATTTGCCTGTGAAGCTAATTACTTCTATTTCTCACTTTCAAGCTATCAATTGCGGTTTAATCACCTTTTTAGAGCGTTAAATGCTTTAATGAGGTAAAACTGGGAGTTAGAGATGGGTAGGCCCTAACAAGGTTGGACACCTAATTTCTGCTGTCCAGCTGAAATGTTTAACTTTGCTGGTAGAACTTTGGCTGGGGCAAATCAGGAAATCTTTCCCACCAGAGTAGCTCCTCTGCCAGTTAACATAAGCATCTTGTTCGAGCCTCCTAGGAATTAGGAAATATTGATTGAACTATATTCCCCTGCCCCAACCTTGCCAACACACAATATCCACCACTACATTGTATGACATACATCCATTTGTTGAAGAGACCCACCTGTTCACCCTTTTTAATGCAAATTACTGTTACAACCTTAACTCCCAGAATGTCCCTGGTCCCAGTGAATGTGCCTTACATCATCTCTGGAAGCTTTGCCTCCACCCTCACCAATGTCCTGTATGCCAACCATCCCATGTGGATTCCCAGTTCCTCGCATGCACTCACTACATCTCCTCCCAGTCCCTGAAATATCTACTATAAACCCATTTGTTTGTCATTCACATTATATTCCACTCTACACAAAAGATCCGTAGCTGAAAAAAAGCCTGGTTGAAGGTCCGTGTACTGGAAACCTTTTGCCCCCCCGGAAAGCCAGATGCAGAGAGAAAACTTTGCCGGGATTCTCTGCTGTATAGTTTTCAATTTTACCTATCTTCACGGGTGAACGTGTGTCTTTGCGCATCACTGATTCTAGACCTTGTATATCAACTCAGAAGGTAGCATTACCAGAAAACATACACTGTAAGATTGACAACTGATGTGCTATCATTCCCTTGTAGCGGATGTATGACGTTACAACGCATACTTTTACAACGCATACCATTACAACGAAACTTTTACAACGCAAAAACTTTTACAATGCATACCTTTACAACGCAAGATTTTACAACGCTTATACCTTTACAACGCATACCATTACAACGTAAGTATTGGTAAGTATATAATAATTTTTTTAATTTAAATTAATTAAAAATATTGTAATATAATTACATTTTATTTAATTTTATTTAATTAATTTAATTTAAATGTAATTTTATTTTATTTATAAAAAATATCCCTGTACCCCAAAAACCCAAAACTGACCCTGAACCCTAAAAATACCCCTTTACCCAAAAACTAAAAACTGACCCTGAACCCTAAAAATACCCCTTTACCCCAAAAACCCAAAACTGACCCTGAACCCTAAAAATACCCCTTTACCCAAAAACTAAAAACTGACCCTGAACCCTAAAAATACCCCTTTACCCAAAAATGAAAACTGACCCCGAACCCTAAAAATACCCCTTTACCAAAAAACTAAAAACTGACCCTGAACCCTAAAAATACCCCTTTACCCAAAAACTGAAAACTGACCCTGAACCCTAAAAATACCCCTTTACCCAAAAACTGAAAACTGACCCTGAACCCTAAAAATACCCCTTTACCCAAAAACTGAAAACTGACCCTGAACCCTAAAAATACCCCTTTACCCAAAAACTGAAAACTGACCCTGAACCCTAAAAATACCCCTTTACCCAAAAACTGAAAACTGACCTTGAACCCTAAAAATACCCCTTTACCCAAATACCAAAACATATAACATTTTAAAAATAATTATATACTTACCAATACGTACGTTGTAATGGTATGCGTTGTAACGGTATCTGCGTTGTAAAAACATGCGTTGTAAAGGTATGCGTTGTAAAAGTTTTTGCGTTGTAAAAGTTTCGTTGTAATGGTAGTGCGTTGTAAAAATTGCGTGGTAAACGTTGCATACCCCTTGTAGCTTGCTAATTGTGCTGCACAAAGAACTGTGGGGCATATTTACAAGACAATGGTGCAGCGAGGTGCCGCAAACAACTTTGCTGAATTGAGCTGCATTATTGTCTTAGTGTTGAAATAACAAGGGAACTTGTATTGATGGTATTAGTAAACAGAATGAGTTGCACTTTCTATTTTTCTGTAAATTTTATTTAAAATATATTAACTGATTTTTAACTCCGTATTTTAGGAAACATAGACCCCTTTCGTTAGGGGAGTCCTACTCAATGTTACTTTCCCTGGATACAGTTGAATTAATTTACTGCACTAGCACTTTCTTGAGACTTATAATACGTGTACGTAAAACGATGGAAAACCCCTGAAAATAGTCTTATGAGAAATGTATTCGATTTTAACAATTCATGAATTTTGTAAACTTAATTTTTGTTGTGTAAATGTATGTTTTTATTGTGGTACTTTTATGAATTTCATGAAATTTGAATAAAGGTCTTTCGAACTTGAACAAGGGAACCCAATTGTAATGGTCAGGGACCTTGGGTAGTAGTATGTTACAATTACAAAGGAGTCCCTGACAGGGGAAATTCACACAGAAATCAATGAATATAGACCAGTGCTAGATTAAAGCTGTCCAGCCGGACAGGGAATTTAATAATGTATCGAGTCATAGAAAACATTAGAATAAAGTGGGACACAATCCTGCGTCCAACGAAACACATATAACAAGGACAAAAAAATAAAGAGAAATTCACAAATTTACAGACGAGGCCCAGGCAGCACAAGAAATGCATGCAACTTGTTTAAAAAAATGCAACGAGCAAACAATAAGTAGAGACACTGTTACACATTAGTAATAATTTCATTTGCGTTTACGGTGCATATAAGGTCGACAACATTTTGATCCCGTTGAGACAATATTGGGATTATTATCAGGACGTGAAAATTACATGCCTGAGGGAGTTTAAGCCAAGCGTAATAGCCTAGGGCACGTAGTGAAGCAAACACGATATTTCCAGGGAGGGAATATTATGGGTGCACGGAGGCACGTTAAGTTACACGAGTGTCTGGGCGCATAGCCATGGTGATATGATAAAATTGAAGCAAATCCCAATTGAGGGTTGGCGATATGGAGAGGCACGGTGACCTAAATGCAAGAAATACTGCAAGCAATCCAATTTCTGAAATTATTTGAATAGGTGCTGTGAGTAACGCAACAGTAAAGCGAATACTCCTGAGCCGGTACAATGACCTGTGGATCCTTCTGTATTCCGGTATGCTCGGCTGCGTTGAGCTGCATCATTGTCTAAGTGCAGCACACATAGAAGAAGTAAAAAGCACCATTAATTAATGCTAATGTGCAGGGAGGTACCCCTTCCTGCAAAACAACAATCATTCCTCAATCGCAGGCACCATGTTGTCTGCATTGACACATGGCTGCTGTTTGTGCACCGGCATGAGTACTGGAATGCGCTACATACTTGTAAATACAGGGCATTCCTGCACTTAAACAATGATGCAGCTTGGCGTAGCAAAACTGCTTGCAGCATTGCGTCAAGCCTTTGTCTTGTAAATATACCCCATAGAAAGAGCAAATAACGAGGAGATAAATAAGTATTTCTCCTGGTTGTGCCACCCTTATACCTCTGTAAGGGAGGCAAACGTTGTTGGTGCTGCCTAAGATGTGCGATTCCTTGTAAATCTGGGGCAGTGTCAAAAAGCCATGGGTGTGGCTGGGAACGCCTATAGCAACACCCATTACAACACCTTTTATTGCGGAATACTGCCTCAAAGGGAGTAATATTTATAAGGCTGTATTAAATCATGCAAAGTGGCTTAGCGCTTTCTTGTAAATATGGAGCAGGGCACAGAGCTAGCGGAGCATCGCAAAAAGTGATGCTCCGTTGGCACAAGGGCCTCGTAAATTGGTCCACATGCTAAGACCATCAAGTTTTGAGTTGGCAACTTCCTCCTCTCTGCTTTCACCTCCTTTTCTCTGTCTTGCTCTTTCCTTATCCTCTCCTGGGCCTAGATGTATCATCGTTCCTATTTGTGATTTGTTAATAGTGATTTTTACCGAATCGCTATTTAGAAATCGCAAAATGAGATGTATGTTTAAAATCGCTATTATTTTGCAATTCCTTATTATTCTTTATTTGTGAATTCGCAAGTTGCGAATTCGCAAATAAGGAATAATTTCCAATTCATTCCTATGGGCCAGGAGGCCCATAGGCATGATTGCAAAATAATACTCAAATTGCGAATTCGCAATTTGCTAATCGCAATTTGAGAATTATTTCAAGGGTGCATGGGTGTCTCATGGACACCCTGCTGCACCCCTGAAACTTACATGGGTGTGCATATGGCGCACATACATGCCCTATGGGCATGTATGTGTGTCACATGCCACCTTCAAAATTGCTAAATTGTGAATTTTGAAGCGTATTCGCAAATTAACACCAACCTCAAATTGGTATTAATTTGCGATTTCTTAACCAGAATTCGCAATTTGAAAAAGCTACATACATGGCATTTAAGGAATCGCTAAATTGCGATTCCTTAAATGCTTAAGCAAAATAAGGAATCGCAATTTTTTGCGATTCCTTATTTTGCTAATTTCTCATACATCCCAAAAGATGCAAAATGTCTGTTTGCGATTCGTTAAGGCTGAAATTCTGCGAATTTCGGCCTTAACGAATCGCAAAAGGCTTGATACATCTAGGCCCTGGTTCCTTCTTTTTTATCTATTCTGCCCTCCTCGCACCCCCCACCACCCAGTTCACTTGCAGGAGAACCAAGCGTTGCATAAAATGATATAAAAATAAAAAACATAAACACAATATAACATTGTGCTGACTTTCTGATGTATGTTATAGATTGCGGTGCAATATCCTTTATTCAGTCTGAGACGCACAACCCCGCGGCGATGCGCGCGTCCCAGCATATGAAGCCATCCACTCATAAGCTCATAACAGACATGGACGACAGCAGATCCTAATCTCAGGCGCCATTCTGAAGAGACCTGACATCATTTTAAAGCCAGGGAGCACCTAGCTTCATTTTCTTGGAAGCTGAAAGAACCTGCCACCCATCAGGCAGCTTTAGCAGGCTGGGTTAATCAATGAACTATCAAATTAGGCGATCCGCTGCTGCCAGCGAGTCGAACAGCGAGTTAATCATCTAAAGAAAAGCATCAAGATGCGATCATATCTTCCTGATCTCCGAGGAGTCAATATTTTGCTGAGGACTCTCCTGTCCTTTTCACAAAGGAGGTCACCGAGATGATAGGCTCTTCCTAAGCGGGAGATGAGACAGTGACCCTGATTGGTTCCTGTATCCAGGACAACAAAGGCAGTCTAGGCAACATTTCTGTGTCACCTCCCTTGACCACCAGCATTCACAGACAGGCAAATCCTTGCTCGTGGAAAACGAGCTAATTAAAAAATGGAAAACAAAACAGTTGTTTTGCCAAAAACAAAAAAGGACCTTAGTGAAAGCAAACATTTCTCCAAGTCTGCAATGAGCAATCCGCTACTAGGCAACCCTTGTGCCCTTTTCACAAACCACAGTATGTAAGCCGCCTCATTGGAAGTTCTCTTGTGCATCTTTTGCCAAAAGGGAAAAAAATCGGAGTTTTTCATGAAGTTCAATGTACATCTTTTTGACACATTTTTAGATAAAATTCAGCAGCCTGCAAAAAACTGCCTTGAGTATGAGAACCCTGTGGTGCCCTATATCATTCACGGAATCGTCACCTGAAACCATGGACCACACGTTTTTTAGGTCTGGCAGAGGCGACTATAGCTGTCACACAAAGCTCCAGGTAGATTTACAAGTCCCGTGCGCCACTTTTACGCCGCCGTTGCGTCAGCTGCGGCGTAAAGCTAGCACCATGCTGCGATGGATTTACAACGTGACACATCTAGGGAGACACCACATGAAACCTTGTTGAAACCTGAGTCGGGTCGGGGACAATCGATATTTGCCCGGCGGTATTGCCTCTGTGACCCTCTAGTTATTTAATCAATGAAGAGGCAGGCGCTGGAGACTGGAAAGCAGGAAACAAGGTTTTTATTCTCTCCGGAGGAGAACACAGCAAAACGGACAGGTGCTCTAACTTACGTTTTGGGGCATGGCCCCTTATATACAGTGTTTGTGGTTTTTATTACAGTTTACATACATATGATAAAGCTTTGATGTACGAAAAGACATTCCAGGAATCCCCCTTCGGGCCCGTTCCCACACATATCTACAGTAGAAATCCCCACCCTGGTCACAGCAGGTGATGACTATCGCGCAGCTGGATATTCCGCCAATTCATGGAATGCGGGGTTCGATCGGATCTCATGGGGTGGGGGGGCTTTGATCAACTCGGGGGTCCTTTGAGGAGGGAAGCTTTCTATTGTACGGGGAGGGGCAAGGGATAGTATCGGCAGAGCTGGGTGTCGGCCTGGGAACGGGGAAGACAAACGGGCACACGGGGAAAAGGGGGTTTGCATCTAAGGGCCGGGGATCATGAAAGGGAAGAAGGGAGGTGTCGCGCTGGGAACAGGATGAGGGCCTGGGGCAGAGCAGCGCCGAAGAGGGGTTTATGATTCAAGGCAGGTGCAAGCAGGGGGGGTGGTCAGCGTGCAGGCTTAGTGAAGGCGAAGGGCTATGTCAGGGGCCAGCGGCATGCAAAAGGGTTCGTTCTGATCGGGGCGTCTTAAAATGGCGGGTGCGCACGACAAAAGTGTGGCATCAGGGGAAGAGGCAAGATGGCGCGGATAATGTTCACCAAAACGTACTAACTTTCAACAGTCCTCCCTTTAACATATTCAAGACATCTTGCTGGTTCATTTTCTACTTGGTTCTATTGCGGTGGGCATGAGAAAGAAAACGGTAGGAACCCTAGATGAAAGAGTTGTAAACAATACATTTTGAGATTTCTAGTTTTTAGGAGCTGGACCTATTGGATAAACTTTGATAAACTTGTTCAGCAGGAAAGTCATAGGAATGTAATACAAAAAACGGTTCTGTAGCGAGAGCAGCAAGTACATATCATAACGTGAACTGGCAGGTTATTACATATCTCAGATTCGGATTGGAGCAGGATCAATACAATGGCGGCTGGGAGAGAAATGAGGCATAGCAGAAACGGTGATTGAGGATGTCAAATGTTCGAAGTTAACGAGTTCTCATTATTCTTTGTGGTCTTTCGTTGGCGCTGTGGAGCACCGGCGATGGAGCTACGGGTCCAGCTCTATTCTAAGTTCTGCGTTGCAGGGCACGACCCTTTCCTCGCGTTTCTGGTCGGAAAGGTCCCTTTCGCCCTGTGTCCTTTGAGGTGATTGTCAGAAAGTTCAGATGGAAGAAGAGCGTACAAAACAGTCCATAGGGTAGGTCGGAGAAAAAGGGGGATGGAGCAAGGCCAAATTAGGAACAGACTAGAGGAACGAGAGACTTCAGATAGGCGGGCGTGTGACCGAATTCAGAGAGCGGGGACTTGTCGGCAAACACTGGACATCGAGCAGGGGCATCAGGTCGGCCCTTTCTTCTCATGTTGTCGAAAACAGTGCCTCGTCCTGCAGCTCTTTTCTGTCGTGGTCTCGCCTTGGCTAATGTCGCAGGTGTTCCTTAGTCTGCAGTCAGGCCTCGTGCTCCCACATCCGGTCCTTCTCTCCTTCAACAGCAGTACCCTTAAACAAGTTTGAAAAGACAGTCTTTAGAGAATTTGCAGATGAAGATAATCAAAAAGTCTATTTCTCTCCCAGCTCCAGGCAAAGAATGAAAATGCCCGTTATATTAGTGTTCACAACTGGCATATGAATGACCGGTGACGGGCCTGTTGGATCTACTATGACTTTCCTTCACAATTATTTATTACAGTCACGACAGTTCATCTGATGGTGACCCACCTTCGTGAGACGAACCTGGCAAAGATATGCCGTTCTCTAGAGTTTTACATTTACAAAGGGTACTGTGAGTTGTCAACATGGTACTACACAGGCATTTTGCTGAGAGACGAACATGGCTAAACATTTCTTTTCTATCGATGCATCCTACTTTTCAACTACTACGGGGTTCATTTCGATGATTCACCTTGGACTAGTCAGTTAACCTTGTAAAACATCATTCTGGGTCCTACGTAACTTCCTACGGCCTGAGTACTTAATCAGAAAAGACAGGGGTTTTGTGGGAGACGACTAGGGACATAGAAACTTGTGGTAAGGGCGTAAATCGACCCATCTCTCACAACCGGAAATGAGGGGTAGTTTCATAACTCCCGTTTTTGGGCGGCTGATACAGGGGATGTAACAGGGGTGATCATTTTTCCTGTTTGGGTATTGCGACAAGTCGGGGTGGGGAGGGTCGCGTATTCTGAGGTCCTTTCTTATACCATAGGAGCCGTTGACATGTAGTTCCCTTATTACGGGCCAGATTAGGGAACCTCTGTCGTCTTTCCTGTCCTTTCCCTTACGGCCCAACCTCGGTTCATTGACTTCTAGCGGAAAAGGAGAGGTAATGACGCGGTCTCGGGGTGATTGTATTAAAGACAAGTTTTTATTTTTTATTTTTTTTTATTTTTTGTGCAAATACTGACGGTATTTGAAGCCAATTAGGTGGTGTGCTAGGGGGGGGCAGTCTGCCAATTTCGGGGCTAATCACTCGGAAGAGTGGGAGTGCAAAAATAGAGGAGAGAGAGAGAGAGAGAGAGAGAGAGAGAGAGAGAGAGAGAGAGAGAGAGAGAGAGAGAGAGAGAGAGAGAGAGAGAGAGAGAGAGAGAGAGAGAGAGAGAGCGAGCGCAACGGCAGGCTAAATAGTACACGTGCAACAGAGAGGGTGGCAGTGTATTCAAGAAAGGCTATTTAGTGCATTACACAGTAAAGGGCATTCATGGGTCTGCGTTAGAATCTTGTAATCATGCAGTTGGAGCATTAAACAGGGTAGAGGGGACGCGCCTTGAGAAAAAGGAAAGAAGAAAGGAGGTACCATTTTGTCGCACTTTCTCGCATTCTCGGTCCTTCGACCAGTTGGGTCAACGCCTCAGTCACAGACACACATTCTCTCATAGTTTCGCATCATATGTGACATGGGTTCATTCGTCCGGTCTGGTTTAAGGGTGATCACTTTTTATCAGGTTGTGCTAATTTTTCGGGTTTGTTCGATACGTGAGTAGTTTGCAGGCGTGCTTAGGCACCACCTTGCGGTGCTAGTCTGCTCCGTGTATTAGACATGGCAAGGCTTCGGATCTTCGCCACACCTCGGCTGTAATCTCTGATGTAACCTGCAGAGGGAAGGAAAAAGGGGGTGGGGGAGACAGCATTCGCGCATATTTAAATACATGTATTCAAGAGTCCTTTTTACTCACCTCTTACTCGTCTTCCCTCCTCGGGGCAGAGTCCCCGGGGATATGGTTTCTGGAGTCAGGGGGGGGGGGGGCAGTGTGCCCTTATAGGTCGTGTGCGGGGAAAACGTAAAAAGGAAACCAGAGGTGCCTAGTACGAGGTATCTAGTCAAAAGGATGTATCTCACTATCGGGATCCTTAAACCTCTTTCAACGCTGTGGCGTTCTAAGGTTCTTCGGTTCTTGGGTCAGCTCCGTTCCCTGATACCTTGGAACGTTGTACTTTATAACATTTACACCATTTCATTTTACCCTCCTTTAACATTCCCTCATTTACACCGTTCGTTTTACCCATCCTTGGAAGTCAAGGCCTTCCTCTACGCGAGAGTTCATGGGTCAGTCGCGTACTTTTGAAGGCGGGGTGTCGTGTTGTCGATCCGACCCGTCCTCCAGGGCTGGGCAACCATCTTCTTTTAACCTTAAAGAGAGAGCAGAGTAGGGTGCACAGAAAAGAACTTTCCCACCGATCCCACATTTTTAAAATAAAGCATGCAATACCCGTCCATAGTTTCAAAAAAACTTTATTTTGCAAAATCATTTCAGCACGTGGATTATGAGGGTGCGGTTGTATTTGGCCGGTCGTGGCAATGGCTAAAGTGCGTACAGTGGGGGGTGTCGTTTGCAGCAATAAAAACATCGGAAAGTTTTATTCATTCATTTGTAAGAAACTAAAACGTCTATTAATTGGCTGGGGGTTCGGGGGGGGGGCATTTATTTTCATAATTTAGAAGCATAATCATAATAGTTGCAATCAGATTTCCTATATGTATACCGTATGTGTGCGTCGTAGATGAGGTTATACATCAGCTATAAAAAAATATAATACATTGTACATTTGTAATCAGCATTTGTAACGCGATCCTTTCATACTGTTCGTCGAGTGAGCTCTCCTTGTCTTTTCTAGCCAAGTGTACAAAGGATCATATAAAGTCTCAGAACATCAAGTTTATATTAGTGCGAAGGAACACCACGAGGTGTTCGTAAGTTCCGATGGATACCAGCGCCATCTTGGGCGGGGCCGGCTCAGTCCGGAGGCAGCATCAGGGGGAAATGTTCCCATTACTGGCAGTTGGACCAGAGTCCTTTTCGGCAGTTCTAGAATTCATGCTAACAGAGGGAGTGGCAATGTCACGTTTATTTCGTTGGCGATCAAGGCAGCCGTCCCTTACCGGAAACCTGCAGAGGCCAAAGGTTCCGCCGGGGACCTTTGTAGGATCTTCAAGGCTGCGGAGATGCTGTCGGAGATGGGGGGCTCGTGCCCCAGCGGGCAAATGTTTGAGTTATATTGCTGGTCAAAGTTACTCTAGTGGCCGGGGCCCGCCTTCCAGCGGACCCAGACGCCATTTTGAGGCCCTACAGGGGCCACTCTCGTCGAGTTTTGCAAGAGTGGGAGAGATCCTTCGGAGTGAAAGGAAGAGGTCCCTGTTGTGTGAAAGCGGGACGTTCAGCTGGGGTGCAGCTGTGATGCCCCCACCTGGGGGGGGCGAGGGAGACTCGTTCGCGCCGTCTCCTTCTCCCGGTGCACTCCATGCTGTTCTTTTTCATCGCCCCGCATGAAGGTCTCTCCACATCCGGTGTTCCCCAAGTCTTGTGCTCAGTGCTGTGGGAGTATGGCCACCTGTGGCGCGCATTCGGCGCGGCACGAGTATCAGTGCAGTCATTGCTGGTTCGGTGTTCCGAAAATATGGCCACCATTGCACGTTCGGTGCTGCGCAAGTACTGGGGTGCCACCATGGTGTGTTCGGTGCTGTGGAAGTATTGGCACCATCGCCTGACTGGGGGTGTTCGGCGTCGGGCCGGGGGCTGGGAGACCTCCTATCGGTGGAGGTGGGAGAGGCTCGTCCGCGTCGCCTCTCCCTCCCAGCCCAACTTGGACAAATTGTTGTGGAGGTACGTGCAGGACATCCCGCCGTCCAGAGCTGCTGCGGCTGTTACGGAAGGGAAAAGAAAGAGGTGCCTCGTTCTTCTCTGGACATGTGGCGGGACTACTTAAGTCTATCCAGGCCCGTTGCGGTTGGCTGAGGAGACATGTGGCGGGACTACCTACAACTGCCCAGGCTGCTGGCTCCTGCCTCTCCTCCGGCTCCCCCATACGTTAAGATTTCCTGACCAAGAGTTGGCAGCGGGGTCCGCCTTATATGGGTTGTCGCTGGTTGGGCGTAGCCGTAACCCTGCCCTACCTTGGAAGGTTCCAGAATGGGGGGGGTGAATGTTTTGTTTGACTTTCATTTTCTACAGTTTTACCGTTATTATTCCTTGTTTGTTGTGCTAAATTAAAAGTTCAAGTTCATCAATGGTCTACGGATTTTGTTTTGCCATTTCTTTCTTTCCAGGTTGCTTTTATGCTAAGTTTCTGCTAACAGAGGTCGAGTAACACGGAAACACGTGTAGAGGGATGACGCAGATTCGTACATTACATACACACAAACTCAGACGGGGGACAGTACAAGTACGACATACAAAGACCCAAGACGAATATAAAACAGTTATTGGTCATGATTATCTCTTTCCGTCTGTGAATTTTAAAGCGAGGCTGGGTTCCCGTCTTGACGTTGCCCGACCTAGGAGAACTTGAGCATGCCGCTGAAATTGTCCTGGCGAAATCTGTGCCATCGGGCATAATCAAACGTGGTGGTTCTATCTGGTCTGCCTATGTAAGTCGGGTTCTTCTTTGTCTCGCGCTTTTTCTCGTACTGCCGGTCTGTCGTTCCTGTCGGCCCTTTGCCTTTACTCACGCTCAGTAGAGTCGGGCATTGGGCTTTCCAGTGTCCGACATATCTACAAAAAGCGCATTGGTCTGGCCCTAAGTCTGGTCGTCTTTTGCATAGTGTCGGGGGATAAGTTGTGGGTAGCGGTGTCCTGGGGTTGTCCTGTCGGTATATTTCTCTACTTGGTTTGTCCTCGTCTTTTCTCTGTCGTTGCATAGCCTCTCTGCGCCACATACCGAGACTGTCGAGCATAATAGGCGTTGTCTTATTATTTCGAAGGGCTATTTCTAACGTTTCTATTTTATCAAGGTCAAAGGATCCTGCCAGTGGCCACTGTTTGTCTTGACTTTCTTTGGTATACCTGTGCCACAATTTATTATAGGCTATGGTAACTAATCCATAGTTTATGAACATGTCCTTATTAGGGGTGCCTTCTAGTGGAGCTATATGGTCCACCTCTAATACACGGTCCGGGCTGAACCAATTATCAATCAATGGGGAGAAGACAGACATGACGGCTCGTAACGAGGGACTAATAAGTCAGCAGTGCCTATCTTATCACTAGGTGCAAAGACTAGACAGAATATTCCTATTCTACGTTGTTTGCAGGCAGTGAATACCTCATGAACAAAAATAAAAAAGAGTAACCAAGAACGCGGAACAATCAAGCAATTAATAAATAAATAAATAGGATAGAAAAAGGACAATGGGGAGAGTAAGTAGGGAGCAAAAGTCTGCGTCCTCTACCCTTTCACTAACCGCAAAGAGGAAGCTGTTGTTTCCGGTTTGCAGACAGAGAATCTCCAGAAGACAATCTGTGAACAGTAGTTCGGGGTTAAAGAACCCAGTTAATCAGTGAGGGAGTGGGGAGTCTCCCAAAAACCGTTGAGAAATAATAGAGTCAGTGGGGGAGAAAGATAGGCGCGACGGTTACGTTACCTATCCTTCACCGTTTGCAAAAGAGAAGGAGCCTACTGTTTCTCCGTGTGCAGACAGTGAATCTCCAATTAGGTCAAACAAAGAGTAATACTAGTATTTTATAAATAATCAAGCAATCAAACAATCAAGCAATCATTTCGCACCTTGTCGTGATTACACGACCTTACCCGGACCATGTGGACAGTTTCTTGTCTTCCGAATCCAGCGCCCGATCGTCCTCTTTTTCTCGTAATTCTCACGGCACTCCTAATGGTCCCCAGTCAGGACCGTAGATCACTCGAGAGAGGTCTGTTCGGAACTAGTCAAGTTCGGATGATCGGCTGCCAGACGAGGGTCTATTGGGCAAGAGCTCTCCCGATCGTTGCAGTCGTTCACTCTGTCGTCGGGACCTCTCCCACTGGATCCACGAGTCGCTGATGGGCCCCACGCTTGGGACGCCAATTGTTGAAACCTGAGTCGGGTCGGGGACAATCGATATTTGCCCGGCGGTATTGCCTCTGTGACCCTCTAGTTATTTAATCAATGAAGAGGCAGGCGCTGGAGACTGGAAAGCAGGAAACAAGGTTTTTATTCTCTCCGGAGGAGAACACAGCAAAACGGACAGAAGGTATCGTTCTGAGGTGCTCTAACTTACGTTTTGGGGCATGGCCCCTTATATACAGTGTTTGTGGTTTTTATTACAGTTTACATACATATGATAAAGCTTTGATGTACGAAAAGACATTCCAGGAATCCCCCTTCGGGCCCGTTCCCACACATATCTACAGTAGAAATCCCCACCCTGGTCACAGCAGGTGATGACTATCGCGCAGCTGGATATTCCGCCAATTCATGGAATGCGGGGTTCGATCGGATCTCATGGGGTGGGGGGGCTTTGATCAACTCGGGGGTCCTTTGAGGAGGGAAGCTTTCTATTGTACGGGGAGGGGCAAGGGATAGTATCGGCAGAGCTGGGTGTCGGCCTGGGAACGGGGAAGACAAACGGGCACACGGGGAAAAGGGGGTTTGCATCTAAGGGCCGGGGATCATGAAAGGGAAGAAGGGAGGTGTCGCGCTGGGAACAGGATGAGGGCCTGGGGCAGAGCAGCGCCGAAGAGGGGTTTATGATTCAAGGCAGGTGCAAGCAGGGGGGGTGGTCAGCGTGCAGGCTTAGTGAAGGCGAAGGGCTATGTCAGGGGCCAGCGGCATGCAAAAGGGTTCGTTCTGATCGGGGCGTCTTAAAATGGCGGGTGCGCACGACAAAAGTGTGGCATCAGGGGAAGAGGCAAGATGGCGCGGATAATGTTCACCAAAACGTACTAACTTTCAACAACCTGCGTCAGGTTTCATGTGGGCGTTCCGGGGCAGGAACGCCTTGGAAAAGTACCAGAGTGAAATGTACAAGATTTCACTGAGTCACTTTTCCGACGCTGCTGCGTCACAACCTTGCACCTGCTTGAAGCAGGCGTAAGGCTAGAAACACCATGTTGTGTTCGGGAAGGCCACGGGCTTTGCTGGATTGGCGTTGCGCTTGCGACACGACTCTGGCAATGCGCCACCCGTCCGACAGGAGATGCGTCACATATTTGTTTATCCTTGCGCCATGATGCGCCACATTGTAAATGCGACGCATCCGTGGTGGCACAAGGGTAAACTTGCAAAACAAATCTTATCTGGCGCATCTCTGCTGATTTGCAGGGATGCGCCAGTCATCAAAAATAAGCCCTCTAATACTTGTGCAGGGAATGGCGCTGAGCTCACTGACTGGCTGTAGCGCACGTCATCACATTTGCCAGACATTGTGCATGCTCATGCATGGCGCATGGAGTTTTGCCATTGCATCATTACATTCCCTGGTGGATCAACGCAATGAGTCCCTTGACCATCATGTGCTCCATTATTATTATTTTTCTGGGGGATGTAGTGAGCAACTTGTTTTTTGCTGAGCTGAGAGAACATTTTCAGGAGTCTGTTGTTTATTTTTCCTTCGGCTCGTGCTGTTGAAAAAATCAGTTATCTCATTCTATTTAAAACGAATCCAAAGGTTCCTTCGGTGTTCTTTCTATGCTCAATGCGTCATTCACCAGCACACTCTAGGATTTAAAGATCACTGGAGGTAAATATTAAGGGATGGAGGGGCATATTACCAAGGGTGGCGATATTAAATTATCGCTGCTTTAGCGGCCGTTTTTGGCCGCTAAGCGACGATAATGCCATCGCCCTATTACCAAGCTGTCGCTAACACCCGTTAGCGACAGCTTTTAGGCGATAGCAAGTGGTTTGGGGCCCGCTTTGCATGTCAGCGATATTTATCGCTAATGACATGCAAAGTGGGCGTACCCAACCTGTTAGTGACTGAAAGCAGTCTCTAACATCACTATCGTCTATTAACAAGAAAGGCGATGCGATGGAAATATTCGCGCTAAGCGCAAATATCGCCAAACGCTAACGCCTGCAAATACCAGTTCTTAGCCATGTTATCCAATGGGAGGTGGATAACGTGGCTAACAGCATTTGCACGCTAGTGCGTGAACACCGCTGGTTTCCAGCGATATTCACGCTAACGCTTGCAATATTATCGCTTTTGAGATAAACTTTGGTAATAGGACGTTATCTCAGCGTTAATATTGGGCGAAGCGCGGCATTAAAAAAACTAACGCTAAGCTCAGTTAGCGATAAATATCGCTAACTGTTGGTAATATGCCCCGGAAGTCTTTCTACGGGGTTGTTGGAGAACTCCAGACAGAAAGAGCGAGTGACGGTTCTGGGCAACCCATAAGCATGTACTAGAGCCGCTCACATGGCAGGCTGTCTTCTATATGAGCTAGTAGTTGCAGGGCAGATCACTGGTATTTGAGAGGCACCTCTGTTTGGGCAGTATGGCATGGGCAGAGTTAGTTTCATGCCTGGAACATATTTGACATTCCAGTAGAGCTGGGCTATCAGCTTCATGTATGGGGTGCCCCTGAAAGGCCAGTATGTCTGTCCCACAGTCAGTCAAATGATGGGCTTGCCTCTGAAAGATCCGCAGGGCTGAGATAGTCCAGGACCTATGGTGTACTTCCAACATAATGTCAGTCACATTTCAGGGCTGCATTAAAGGCCAGCAGAGCTCTCAAGAAATTGCTTGATGCCCTTAACCGCAAGCGCGCTAGCGGTTTTCCCGCTGCGCGCTGCGTTTTAAAAAAAGCCGCGTTACATGACGAGCTGAGCTCGTCATGAGCGTGCGAGCGGTGCAACTCATGACGAGCTCAGCTCGTCTTGAGCGCGGAAGGGGTTAGAGGCTTGTCCTTTTCTGCTGAGCTATTTAAACACACCTCGTTGACAAGGACTGCACGTTTGAATACTTTATAGATGTTGCACACGTGCATGTACAGAAATAGACATGGTAAGACAGTTACAGACTTCCATGTGCATAAATGCAAGGCACAAACAGAATACCATGAGTGCAAAAGACATATGTACCGACAACCATGTCAGAGCGTTGAGTATGCAAGTTAAGTAAAGAAGGCTACTAGTGTTGGTGCTAAACAACTTTCATGATTGGGAAAGATGAATGCAGTGCAGCTGAATGTGCTACACCTGTTTTGTGTGATCAAAGGAATCAATGTCAGTACTTAGGGGCTCATTAGGATGGCGGACGGAAGGACGACCTCCGTCCTGGAGTAGGCGGAAAAAGCCGTTTTCTTTCCCCCTGCCGCGGACAGTCCGACCGCCATATTAGGATGGGAAACACTGTCAAAACTCCGTACGCGGCGGAAGAGAACGCACCGCCGCGGAATTACACCCGACCCCGCGGCGGACGTAACCAATCCAGAGACACCGCCGTACGGAATGACGTCTCCGACCGTGTCCCAAATCACGATAGCCGAAAACACACATAAAACCGCTGCGGAAAAACAACCTGCCTGAACACGGCAGATTCCCCACAGATAACAAACCATACATTGCGAAGATACCCACCACAAGCCGCTCGCCCACATGGGCCCAGCGCTACACGCTTTTCCGATACTCTTCGCGATCCTCCACCAGGAAGTCATGGACCATCATCGACGACGACGCAGGTACGCTACACACCATTTACTGTCGGAAGGGGAGTACCTGGCAGGGCTGTGACGTTGGGAGGGGGAGTGTCATGTCGCAGGAAATACATTGACGAACGCACAAAAATATACACAATTGAAGTACACAACCAGGAATGACAGCGACAAACCACAAAACATGATTTATTAGCTTTATTCAACATAATAGGTGCATAATATCAGAATATCCAAGAGAATGGGCATTGGGTACAACAGATCATGTACATCACTGGCATCACATGAGAGGGGGTAAGTGCATCAACAGTCCATTGCACTCAACAGGTCCATCAGAGGCAGCACATGAGAGGGGCTAAGTGCAGCAACAGTCCACTGCACTGAACAGGTCCATCGGAGGCAGCACATGAGAGGGGCTAAGTGCATCATGCAGTCCATTGCACTGAACAGCTACATCAGAGGCAGCACATGAGAGGGGCTAAGTGCATCAACAGTCCATTGCACTGAACAGCTACATCAGAGGCAGCACATGAGAGGGGCTAAGTGCATCAACAGTCCATTGCACTGAACAGGTCCATCAGAGGCAGCACATGAGAGGGGCTAAGTGCATCAACAGTCCATTGCACTGAACAGCTACATCAGAGGCAGCACATGAGAGGGGCTAAGTGCATCAACAGTCCATTGCACTGAGCAGGTACATCAGAGGCAGCACGTGAGAGGGCAGAATGCAGTATCAGAACAGCAACAGGGCATTGTGGACAACAGAGCAGGTACATCAGAGGCAGCACGTGAGAGGGCACAATGCAGTATCAGAACAGCAACAGGGCATTGTGGACAACAGAGCAGGTACATCAGAGGCAGCACGTGAGAGGGCACAATGCAGTATCAGAACAGCAACAGGGCATTGTGGACAACAGAGCAGGTACATCAGAGGCAGCACGTGAGAGGGGCTAAGTGCATCAACAGTCCATTGCACTGAACAGCTACATCAGAGGCAGCATATAAGGGGGCAGAATGCAGTATCAGAACAGCAACAGGACATTGTGGACAACTGAGCAGGTACATCAGAGGCAGCACGTGAGAGGGCAGAATGCAGTATCAGAACAGCAACAGGGCATTGTGGACAACAGAGCAGGTACATCAGAGGCAGCACATGAGAGGGGCTAAGTGCATCAACAGTCCATTGCACTGAACAGCTACATCAGAGGCAGCATATGAGAGGGCAGAATGCAGTATCAGAACAGCAACAGGGCATTGTGGACAACAGAGCAGGTACATCAGAGGCAGCACATGAGAGGGCACAATGCAGTATCAGAACAGCAACAGGGCATTGTGGACAACAGAGCAGGTACATCAGAGGCAGCACGTGAGAGGGCACAATGCAGTATCAGAACAGCAACAGGGCATTGTGGACAACAGAGTAGGTACAGAAACCGGAGTGTGAGACACAGCCACAGCTCGAGTGACTGACACATGGGCCACAGACCCAGACACACTGCCAGCACCAGAAATAGGAGTGTGAGACACAGCCACAGCTCGAGTGACTGACACATGAGCCACAGACCCAGACACACTGCCAGCACCGGAAACCGGAGTGTGAGACACAGCCACAGCTCGAGTGACTGACACATGAGCCACAGACCCAGACACACTGCCAGCACCAGAAACCGGAGTGTGAGACACAGCTACAGCTCGAGTGACTAACACATGGGCCACAGACCCAGACACACTGCCAGCACCAGAAACCTGAGTGTGAGACATAGCCACAGATGTAGTGACTGACACATGAGCCACAGACCCAGACACACTGTCAGCACCAGCAACAGGAGTGTGAGACACAGCCACAGCCCGAGTGACACACACATGGGCCACGGACCCAGACACACTGTCAGCACCAGCAACAGGAGTGTGAGACACAGCCACAGCCCGAGTGACACACACATGGGCCACGGACCCAGACACACTGCCAGCACCAGAAACAGGAATGTGAGACACAGCCACAGCTCGAGTGACTGACACATGAGCCACAGACCCAGAAACACTGCCAGCACCAGAAACAGGAGAGGGCACAACTGAGACAGTGCTACTACATGATGCATGACAGCAAACAAGAGACACAGTGCCACTATCTGACACATTAGAGTCAACTGCATCTGCGCCACTGGTACCACTGAAATGATGAGCCACAGGGCTGAATGGGCCAGGAGGCAGGGTGGCTCTGGGAGCTGGGGATAGCTGTACTGGAGCGACATCGGGGTGTTCAGGTGTCAATGGTGTGTGTCCACGTTTCTTAGGGATATGTGAGGGCACCCTGGACATGACAGGACTGGCAAGTGGTGCGGACTCAAATGAATTATCACCCACCAAAGGTGGAGCATCTGCTGCTGGGGGTCTGCTCTCTGGGGACGTGCTGGAGCCTGCTTGTCGTTTGCTGTGTGCCTGCCTTCTGGCCTCTGCATCATGTTTAATGGGGAATACAACAACAGGGTACTCCTTCCTCTGCTTCTGACGGGCCTGGATGGGAGTGGAGGTATAGGGGGACTCCACAGCGGACACATCTTTACTATGTTCCTTCAACAACATCAGCCTCAGTGCAGCCAGGGGTGATGTATTCCTGTCCTTGATGGAGCTAGTGTCTATGGGAGAAGCCCTGTCCCTTGGATGTGCCTTGGCCGTAGGAGGTGTCCTGCCCCTGGAAGTTCCCTGATCCCTGGGCAGTGCCCTGTCCCTGGGTGCAGACTTTTCCCTTGTAGTGTACCTGTCTTTAGAAGCAACCTTGTCCCTGGGAGTGTCCCTGCTCTTGGGAGTTGCCCCTTCCTTTGTAGTGTCCTTGTCCTTGGGAGTGTCTCTTCTCTTGGGAGTTGCCCCTTCCTTTGTGGTGTCCTTGTCCTTGGGAGTGTCCCTGCTCTTGGGAGTTGCCCCTTCCTTTGTAATGTCCTTATCCTTGGGAGTGTCTCTTCTCTTGGGAGTTGCCCTTCCTTTGTGGTGTCCTTGACCTTGGGAGTGTCCCTGCTCTTGGGAGTTGCCCCTTCCTTTGTAGTGTCCTTGTCCTTGGGAGTGTCTCTTCTCTTGGGAGTTGCCCCTTTCTTTGTAGTGTCCTTGTCCTTGGGAGTGTCACTGCTCTTTTGAGGTGGCCTTGCCTTTGTAGTGTTCTTGTCCCTGGGAGTGTCCCTGCTCTTAGGAGTTGAACCTTCCTTCGTGGTGTCTTTGGTAGTGTCCCTGGACTTGGGAGTTGCCCTTCCCTTGGGACTACCTTTTGTGGGGGATGCCTGTGTAGCATGTGAAGCCATTTCCACCCACACCCCTTGAGGTGCCTGTGTGTCAACTCCAGTGTAGCTCACGTCGTCTTTGGTGCCAGATTTACCAGTCATAGGGGATGGGGTCTGTGCTCTCCGTGCCCTGCCCTGCTGCCTGTGGTTGCCCCTAGTGCAATAACCTGTAAAAGAGTCCTGCTCTGAGAAGTCACTCCCCCCTGAGACATCAAGTGGTGTGGATGGGGGAACAGAAGTAGCACCCTGTCTTTGCGACTGTACAATGGCAGAAGACACAGTGTATGCCAATGACTGAACTGTTCTGTGTAGACTAGCAACATCGCCATGCATACCCTCCATGAATGCTACCACCTGCCCCAACTTCCTAACGTGGTCTTGGAATGCATTGATCATGTTGGTCTGCCCTACACACAGCTGTCGCAGCAGATCAACAGCCTCTGCACAAAGTGCACTTTGTGTCACTGGGGCAGGGGCGGCGGTTCCTGCACCGAAGGCAACTCTGCTCCCCCTCCTCTGGCGAGCACGAGCAGTACATGTTGCAGTGGGTGGCAGTGTGGGCCCTGTGTGCTGTGTCCCGACTGAAGGTGTCGATTGCCCACTCCCTGTCTGTGCCAACAGTGCGGACTCACCAACACTTTCTGAGGATGAGGGCGATGGTGTTTCCACATGTGAGTCCTCAGGGACGGTCCTGTCCCCCTCTCCCGGGCTGCCCTCTTCAGTGTCAGTCTGCGTGTGTGTGACCTCTGATCCGGAAGCATTGCCACCACTCATCTCCGTCGTCTGTGGGTCAGTGCCCTCTGCCAAAGCTGAAATAGAGAGAAAAGAGGTGTGAGTAAGTGCCACACTCACGTTCTGAAGGACAACAGATCTAGAATTCCATTACATACATAGTACATGTAGCACACATCCTGCACACGTCCCACCCCTACCAGTCATCCTCACATCAAAGAACCGGTGTTGGCTGTCAAACATGTACATCACACGAACATGGCAAGTGCCTGTAGATCTGTACACATGTCATGCCATGGGACCACAGACCTCAACGGCATGTCCTGGAACCCTCAACTACTAAGCAAGTGGGCTGTCCACCTGGCGGACATGGATGCCGACGCTTACTCCGCTAATGGCACCAGCATGGTATTTCAGCTAAACATACGCACCACGGAAGCCACTACTGTGTCTGAGCACCAATACATGCATTGCAGGCCCAAGTAGCATACACATACATTCTGCTTACCGCTAGTTTGCTCTGGATCCCCACTCAGCCGGGCAGACAGGTCAGGATGCGTCACAGCAATGATACGGTGCATAAGAGGGGTCATGGTGCGGCGGGCCAGACGTGTAGATCTTGGACTCATCCCCAGTGTCATCTCCGCCACATTCTTGCTAAGCCTGGAAATGTCGTCCCAGTGCTTGTGGCAGTGTGTATGTCGTCTATTGCACCCCCCCACTGCCCGTACATCACGTGCTATGGTCCTCCACACGGCCTTGCGAAGGTGCAGCTTTGATGGGAGACAAAAGGGTAACGTAAGTGGACAGTATGACATGCACAAACATCGTAGTAACACGTTTCTACATGCAGCCATGCTCAGCACTAAACATGTGAAGGTCCCACAGCACACCGCCAGGCTTGCAGAAGACAGGAGCCACTGAACACCTCATGGCCAACAACATGTACACCACTGAACTTACCACCTGTTCGGGTGCACCGTAGAGCCTTTGGTAGTGGCTGAGCACACCGTCCACAAGGACATCCAGCTCCGCTGCGGTGAAGGGACGAGACCGGGTATCTCGCACTCCCTGCATGGCAAGGTCCTGGACTGTGGCACAGCAGCAGCAGCCGTTGGTCAGCTCAGCAGCAGCAGGTCGAGGTGATGGTCACAGGCAGCAGCCGTTGGTCAGCTCAGCAGCAGCAGATCGAGGTGATGGTCACAGCAGCCGTTGGTCAGCTCAGCAGCAGCAGGTCGAGGTTATGGTCACAGGCAGCAGGCGTTGGTCAGCTCAGCAGCAGCAGGTCGAGGTGATGGTCACAGGCAGCAGACGTTGGTCATTTTGATTTCCATAATCACAAGTATGTGTTGGCCTGCACCACCCCCACGGAAGGCGTGCACCGGCATGGTGGCGCCACTGATTGAACATAGTTTCAAGAGATGCAACCGTCGCGGAAGTGCGCACTTGCGGTTGCCGATGTGTGTCCGTGACGGCACGTGCACAGGCAGCCAATGGGAAGAGGTACAGAGGGGCGCGTATGCGCCATCAACAATGGCGGAAGTCGTGCACCGCCATGTCGACGCCACTGATTGTATATTTACAAATGCAGCACCGTCGTGGTAGTCCGCACATGCGTTATGAGGGGTGTGAACGTGATGGCTAGACAGCATATGTCATGCACTATGTCATGTGTGTTCACAATATGGCCATTGATGTGCACCCAATTTGCTACACATGTGCATGTCTACGTGTCGACCTCTTGTTTTTCCGTACACACGTTTCAACTCATACACATCTACACACTACATCAAGGCTGTCTGGCCACATTCAGGATCTGTTATGAGTGTGTGGTTTGTGCGTGCAAGTAACAATGGTGGGGGTACACATGGATTCAGTGTATGCGTATGTGTGTTGCCTCTTGTGTGACCCTGCATGTAATGTGAGGATGCTCACCATTGTAGGAGTGGTAATTGGTGCATGAAGATATGGAGTGTGTGTAGCATTATTGTATTGTGTGTGCACTTGCATGTGTGTCTGTGATGACGCTTGTCCACATTAGGGTCATTAGGCATGTCTTGTTGGCAGTTCTTTTGACGTGTGAGTATGTTACATTGTACATGTTGGCACACTTCATGTTGTTAGTGGCTGCACATTGTTTGCATGCTACTCTGTATTGTAGGTAATTGCAGACATGTCACACATATGATAATTGTCGATGACACTTCTCATTTTGATTGTGTTGGCCTACATGTGATAGAGTTGCACAGCTATGCGTTGTTGGTAAATTGACATCTACTACATCTACTCCCACACAGGAGGGCTTCAAATGTGCATCGCCCATACACTGTGCTGGAGTACTTGGTTGACGAGGAGGTGATCAGGAAATTCCGGCTTGATCGACGTAGATTGCTGGAGCTTGTAGACCAATTGTCTCCTCATCTGCAGCCACGAAGAACA
This sequence comes from Lissotriton helveticus, assembly GCF_964261635.1. Classification (NCBI taxonomy): domain Eukaryota; kingdom Metazoa; phylum Chordata; class Amphibia; order Caudata; family Salamandridae; genus Lissotriton; species Lissotriton helveticus. Next base: position 431,827,496 of record NC_136062.1, read on the forward strand.
TATCCTGGTTCCATTACACCCACAGCAAAGGTGATGGCGGCACTTCACTTCTTTGCAACTGGCACCTTCCAGTACACAGTTGGACATGCCGGGGGGATGTCACAGTTCATGTTCAGCATGGTACTGTGGGATGTTCTCAGGGCCATGATGATTTACAAGGATGATTTCATCCATTTTCCACGGGCGGCAGAGTTGGCAGCAGTCAAAGCAGACTTCTATGCACTGGACCAGATACCACACCTAGTGGGTTCCATTGATGGCACCCATATCGGTCTCATTCCAACCCGGGCACGTGAGCCTGTATATCGCAATCGGAAACACTTTCATTCGCTGAACATGCAGGTGGTGTGCCTGGCCGACAACCTCATATCCCATGTGTGTGCCAGATTTCCAGGGTCCGCACATGACTCCCACATCATGCGGAGCAGCATTGTCCCCCAACTGATGGCAAATCTGCGACCAGAACGTGCGTGGCTTGTTGGTGAGTATGCTGTGGGGACAGTTGTGTATTCTGTGTGGCATGGGGTACCCACCAATCCTGGTAGTGATATCTGTGTCTGTCATCCCCCACATAGGTGATTCAGCGTACCCAAACAGGCCGTGGCTGCTGAGTCCCATACGTAATCCAACTACAGCTGGTGAAATGCGGTACAATGATGCCCATGGAAGGACACGTAGAGTGGTGGAACGTACTTTTGGACTGCGAAAGTTTAGGTTTCGCTGCCTGGATAAAACCGGAGGAGCCCTGCCTTACTCACCAGGCAAAGTATGCAGGATCGTGATTGCCTGCTGCATGCTCCACAACCTGGGCGTGCGCAATGACATTGAACTGATCTTGGACCCTGAAGACCAACAAGTCCCTCGGCCTCCCATCCCACCCATGTCGACTGATGAGGATAGTGATGAGGAAGAAGGTGTGGACCAGAGGCGTCAGCTCATTGATCGCTATTTTCCTTGAATGTGAGTGACTACCTCTTGTGCAGGTTGACAATGTGTGATGTATGATTGCTGGTGGTGTGTGGATGTGGTGTTTGAAAGCTGGCTGTTCTGGTATGTTATGTTTGCATGTGTGTGTTGTATTGATTGTGGACATGCAAGGCTCTATGATGTGTGTCCTCTCATCCACAGATTTGGTGGTGAGTGTGGTTTGTGGTATGTTGCAGTACAGTGTGTTGTGATGGGTGTGAATCAGTTTCCTGACGTGTGTTTGTTGTCTCTCATTTTCCCTAGGTCACTCCCACTGAGGCATAATTCTCACCGACATAGTTCCCTGCGCCTGGTGATGTCTGATTCTGATACAATCATGTGATTAAAACATGGAGGCAACACATATTTGAGTGTGTAAGTGAAATTTATTTACAGGTTGTGAATTGATGCTGGTGGATATTTACAAGTAAGTGTTGGGTGGGGGAGTGTGAGTTGAAGGTCATGGTAGATGAAAAGACCGTGGTGACACCACATTGGGTGATGTCAAGCTAGTCCAGCCGACCGGTGCCAATATTACTTGGCGTTGTGGGACAGGATAGTTGGCGGGTGAATGGCAGGGTCAGGCAAGGTTAATGTCATTTGCGGCCCCTCTTTGGGCGGGTGGATGGTGCATCCCCGCAGCTCTCACCTACTTCCAACCTCGGATGGCCCCTCCGTCTTGTAGCCGGAGCGGAGACAGCTGGGGGGGCAGGTTGGTAAGGGGCCACATCCGTGTCCATGGGCTCAGGTGGTGGTGGTGTTGGCGACCGTGGCGGCTGGGCACTTGGATGAGGGGGGTGGGGGGGTGTTGCGGGATAACCAGTCCCTCCACAGTGCTGTTACCTGGCCCATGATGTCCACTAGTTGCCCTATGCGCCTGTCAATTGACCGCAACTGATTGGTGTTCTCCACTGAGTCCTGGTGGGCACGGTCAGCCTGTGCCTGCCCCCGGTCATAGGAGGCCTGGACTCTGGCTAGGGCTTCCAGTGTTTCTGCAGCAGGATGGGGTGGGTGTCCTTCCACACCTTGCCGGTGAGAAGCACTTCTGTTGGTGAGATGTGCCCTCTGGTCTGTCCTTTGCCGTCCACACTCCCTGCTTGGCTGGGATGTAGATGGGCCTGCGTCGTGCGATGGGTCATGCAGGGTGGCACAGGCAGGAGTGGTGGTACAGGTGGTGGTGGAGGTGGTGGTGGTGGTGGCTGCACAGGTCACTATGGCAGGTGTTGGTGGGGTGACACAGGCCAAGGTTGTGGAGGCAGGGATGTCCTGTGAGCCAGATGGCCCTGGGAGTCGGCTTGGGCCCCCTTCGTCCTCCGCACCGGAGCTGACAGTGGGATCGTCCCCAGAGAGTCCGTGCTGTGAGTGTGGCGACTGTTGCAGGTGGTTGCTGGTTTCGCCAGTCAGGTTGCCATCACCTGAGAGACAAGATTTTAATGATCAATGCAGTGGACATGACATGTTTTAATCTTTCCAACATTACATATCACTGACCTCTCTACACACCCCACCCACCTCTCAACACACACCAACACCCTCCCTGTGGACATGAGGGCATGTTGGGAGTCGTAGTGTTGGTCTCTCACACACCCCACCCGCCCGACTGACTATCCTGTCCCACATGTGGTTTTTGGTTGCCACGGTGGTCTACTGGACTAGTGTGCCGAATAGGTGGGGTTCGACATGGATGATTTCATCCACCAGGACCTTCTACTATGTGTCAGTGAATTTAGGATTTTTCTTTGGTGCCATGGTGTGTGATGTGCAAGGTGTGGGTGGAGTGGGTTGGGATGTGCAGGTGTGTGGTGTGTAGGAATGGTGTGGTGGGTGTTTGTGTGGTGGGTGTGTTTGTGTGCAGGTTGTATGTGTGGACTTTAGTGTCTGATGTTAGTTGTATTGAGCCTCTTGCTTGCAGCTATGCTGTGGTGCAAAGGATTGTGGTAGTGGGTGGAAATCTTTTTATACTCGGTGTCGTGGTAGTGTCCCAATGGTTGTTGCCAGTCAGGTGCTAGTGGCTTGTGATTGGTGTGGGTCTTTCAGGTGGGTGGGTGTCCTGTGTAGTGTGTTTTGTATTTACTTCCATCAGCCATTTGGAAATTGGTTTGACGGTAGGGATGGTGTTCGTGTTGTCCTTCCGCTGGGATGCTGGGTTTATCGTTGCATTGTTTCCGCAGCGGTCGTGGATGGAGGTGAGTTCCGTGGGACTGGCGGCGTTATCCTAATCGCGGGCACGGAGCCTCGGCAGGCATTGCGGTGGCTGTGCCTGTTCCCGTGGTCATGTTCGTCCGCGGCGGACGGTGTTTCTTAGGTTCCGTCCGCTTGCGGCGGTCTCAGGTGTACTCCGTCCGCCGCGAACGGGGTTTGATGTACTCCGTCCGCCGCGGACGGAGTTTCATGACATTATTATCCTAATCGCAACGGCGGTTTATCCGCGGAGCAGTCGGGAGTATCTTGGCCGCGTCCTTTGCGGACGGAACCCGTTTCCGTCCGCCATCCTAATCGACCCCTTAATTTGAGCCAGTGGTTTCCGGGTGCTTGGAACTGGTACTTAATTCTTAGCACCTGCGATTTTGTCAGTGTGTCAGATGGTGGCGCTTCCTGCTAAATTTTGGTTAATTGTTGGTATGATCACAACCACAGCAGTTTATTAACTTAATAAGCATTGCACTGACAGGGACAATGGATGGTACGTGCTGCCATGTCCACCTGACGAGGGCCCTGTTACTTATTGTATTATAAATTAACCACTGTGAAGTTTGTACCTTCCTGGACTCTGCACTACTCCTGGCACCCTCTGACCACAATTGTAACTGTTCACCTCCCATCCTTTCTCACCCTGTGCTCCACTCTTTATGGTGTTAATCGGTATGGCTTTTGTATATTTCAATACAGCTGAACAGTAGCAGTGCAAACTTTCCTAACTCACAGAAAAGTACAAGGCAAGTGGTGGTAGCATTTGCTTCCTCTAACACACAGAAAGGTAACGCATGCGCAGTAACTGTCCAACTGTCAGTGGGCAGGGAAAAGAACCTGCAACCAATGTGCTATTTCTGGAAATTTGAAACCCAGGAAATGGAGACGTTTATGCACACAAGTCAGACGTACCCATTTCTGCAGCGGTAGAGGGTGTGTTTATACTATTTATACCAGCAGTAGATGTGTGTGTAGTTAGCCCGTGTAACCAGGACACATGACTTTTGGGGGAAGAAGGAATTGAGTTTATTTCTGTGGCTGCTCATTTTTGGGGCACCCCTTTCTTTTTCCATCTTGATACTGGTTTCCACATGTAATTACCCATTCCATATGTATCTATAGGGATAACATTTGTGGCCAGATGTATACACATCACAAATTGCGACACTTTTGTCAGTCGCAATTTGCGAGGCAAAATGTCCAATGTACAACAGTGTATTTCACACTGTTTGCGATTCTCAAAGGGGTCGCAAATTGCGAGGTTCATTAATATTAATGAGCCTCTCGCAATATGCGAGCCCTTTGGGAATGGCAGCCCTCCCCGAGATGGAAGCCTGCTGAGCCCAGCAGACCACCATGTCTGGGACTGCTCTTTAATAAAGCAGCTTATTTTTTAAATGCAGCCCGTTTTTCTTAAAGAAAAAAGTGGTGCATTTAAAAAAGAAAAATGAAACTTTTCAGTTTCATTTTTTTAAGGGCAGGCAGTGGTCTCTGGGACCACTACCTGCTCTTAACAAATATTTTACAACATACTCCAAAGGGGAAGTCGTCCACTGGGGACCCCTTCCCCTTTGCGAGTGGATTACCATCTACTTGAAGTAGGTGGTAAACTGCAAGTGTTTTGGGGCCGCAAATGCGGTTGCAAAACACTAGTACATAGCATGTAGTCTCGCTATTACAAAGGGATGCCCTTTCCTAATAGCGAGAGTTACAAATGCTGTTTTGCGAGTTAGGGACTCGCAAATAGCATTTGTACATGCTATTACCCTTTTTGCAGCCGCAAACTGGAGGATCTCCCGTTTGCGGCAGCACAAAAGGGTCGTACATCTGGCCCTTGATCTATGGCCATGGTATAGCCTATCTACTCAATGCTGGTAACTTTGGTTGCAATATTACCACTTGGAATTAAGGACCAACTTGCTATAAGGGCATATGTCTTATGCACAATGAAATATCCATTTGCATATGTATAACCTGAATGTTGAGGGTTACCTAGGCTACCTAGCTTTCAGATAACATTGATTAAGAGGCTTTAATAGCTGAAAAGGAGGGACATCTGTATTTTGATAAACTGTTAGGAGTCATTTTGTGGCTGGTTTTGATGCATTGTCCATTACGGTGCATGATAGTAGTAACTCAAAAATGACTTTTGAGGTGTGAATTATGAAGTCAGTTAATAGCAGGGAGATAGCCGAAAGACATGGTAGAGAAAAATTTGTGAAAATGATAATCGTTCACCTGCAACTTTGCATGTATCAACATTGTCAATAGATTCGAAAGACTACCAACTCGATTAACTCCAACTTTCTTTTAAATTCATTAATATAATCGGTTTTTAACTGGGTGGGGAAAAGAATATTGGACAATAGCCAAACTTTCTAGTAAGAAATGAAACCAGCTCACTCCTGAGCCAAAATAGCTCTCTGCAAACAATAGCCGTGTTGTTTCTTATGATTGTTTGTGCTGGGTAGATGTTAGTGAACACAAATTTGGGTATTATAAAAAAAAATTTTGATTACACTATTTTATAAATACATATGGGTCCCTGAATTAGCAGGGAATTGTAATAGTTCACGTTTCTTAAAGAAAGGATGTTAATTGAGCACATTGGTTATTTTACTTTGGGGACTGATTGATAAAGTCATTAAAAAGGTGTTTATTTGCATATAATTTAGGTAATATTATGATAATTAAATAATTTGGGATTCTTATGAATTCAACTTGTATATTTGTAGTGAATAGAGGCTAGGTTGAAACATAAACATAAAATATTATATAGATTGTTGAAGGTATGATGCATTATACAGTATACTTTATTCTATGAAATAATTAGATGGGGTTCCCCGCTTCATATACATGATATTATTACATTTTGCTGAATCTTTTATACATTATAAACATGATTTTTATATTGATATCTCTTTGTGATTGTAGTTGTTAAAATAATTATGAAGTGCTGATTGAATGTATACATTTTGTGTATACATCTTGGGAGATCTGGATTTCTTTTATAAAACATAATAGTTGTGTTTCTTTCAGCTTTGATGAAGTCCCATGGGTGGATGAAACATGTGGACTGTGCTGTTGCTGTTTGTTTTTAATGAAGATGAAGGAAGAATAAATATGTAAACCTTCTTTTTAAGCAACAGCATATAAGTCTTTTGTTTTTTTTGTAGATGAAACTTGAATAAGGACATTATTTGGAAGATATAAGTTAGGGACTACCTGTTCAGTGGAAGAATTTGAACAGCATTGAGAGCTTCCCTATTTGTGGTATTTTGTCTTACTATTTGTCCATCTAGTTACTGAAATCCTGACAGCGACCTCAGGGGTTGGAAATAGTCTATTCCATAGAGGAGCTATAATTAGTTTAAAAATCCGTTTTTAGAGATTTGTACCTCCATCCCCTTAGACTCAAAGTGCACTGCATTCCATGAAATTAATATGTAAAGTTGAGGATATGAACTGCGAAAGTACATAATGAGATTTTGTGCAGATTAAGAACTTCACCAAAGTGACTTTTTGTTTAGCAAATCACAACATAATGCATATGTGTGATAAGGGATTCATCTTCGTGCTAGATGGATGGAGTGAAAGCCCATTATTCATTTTCCAGAAGGTAGATGATCAAAGACACAGCTGCAGAGAGGTACACAGTATTCTGGTATATCTAAAACCTTTCCAATGAACAGAAGATTGTAATAGTCATATGCAAGCATTTTGAAATTTAGGCAGCCTTCCTATTTTCACTTTCTGTTTGTTGTAAATTTCAATGGTTATCTGTAATTACATTTCTTTGCTCTGTGAAACAATCACAACGGTTCTTTGTTTTCCTAGGGTTTATAAATATTTTATTTATTATTTCCTTTCAATGCTCGTCCCTGTTCTCAATTCTATCTGCTTCCTATCCTTTGCCTAACTCCTTTCATAACCTTTCCATTAAATAGCTTATTAATGTAATGTTTCATTACCCCTCACCTCTATTCTTGTCTCATGTCCATTATTGTGCATGGAGGACCAAACCCAATGTGTCCCTCTTATTTACAAACCTAGAAGGTTTTCTTAAAATTCTTCCAGGTCCTCCAGGCATTTTCAGCTGTTTGTTTCTTTATGGCCTGTACATTTCTGTTGAGTTAAAATGACATCAAATATCATTGAAAACAATTGTTATGACCAGCAGACACGCTACCTCAAGGCCAATATCAGTGAACCTTAATTAGCTTCATGCCTTATTGTCCTCGTCCTTACATTGACCCATTAATTTATTTGGAGCGATTGAAACAGCATTATCAGTCCAAACATTAGATCCAATTACAATTGTTTAATACATCTATGTAATTATGTTTAACATTTTAGTGAAAACTACTTTTTGACTTTGAATAACTAAAACATGATAATTATTATATAAAACATTTCTCATATAGTTATACAATTTTTATTTGTATTGCATTCATATTTTGTTTACAATTTCTATGGGTCTTTCGAAACATTTTGCTTTTATTTGTTTTATATACTAATACATATTGTACATGAAGATAGATTTATTTATCAGAACTTAATGTAGGTTTACACACATATTTAATGTCAGATTTTACATATTACTTTAAATGTTTTACATTTTATGAACATTTGATAAATTTTTATTATATAATACAATGTTATTATTTCTTTTTCTAATAGTTCCAGTACAACAAAAGTTTTGTTTCTGCATGTCACAATTTTTTTTATTTTGACAATGATTTCAATTGTAGAGTACCTCATTCTCTACAGTTGGCAGCAGTTCTTATGCATTTAGGGGCATATTTTCAAGAATGGAGTTTTAAAATTATCGCCGCTTTAGCGGCAGAAAACTGCCGCCCAAGCCGCGATAATGGGCTTGATAATATGCCCTTGAGAATTCCCATAGAAGCCCATGTTCACACCAGAACATGGGCGTCTATGGGAATTTTCAAGGGAATATTATCAAGCCCATTATCGCCGCTTTAGCGGCAGTTTCCTGGCGATAATTTTAACGCCGTTTCTTGATAGTATGCCCCGTACTTCTTCACTGCGGTACTCCGGTGCAGGTAAGAACATTTCTATCTAACTTCTGAAGTACTTTGGGGGGATGGTGGAATTGTCAGTTTGGTTAACTTATTTAGTTTACTATTGTTTAACATTTTAAGTTAGTTACTATAAAACATGTTCATTATTTCATAGTGTGTGTGCATAAAGTGTATTTGTATAGTGTGTGTTATGTATTTGTTTTCTTACATGTGCATGTAGTATTTTTACATTGACCTAAGAGTTCATATCCATGTTTATTGTTTTTGTTTATTTTAAGGATGGATTTGTGTTCTTTGATTTTCTTCAGGACACTTCACTTAATACAAACTAAACCTCACTTACAATGTCTGTACTGGGGTGGCAGAGTGGGCTAAAGAACGGTGATGGATTAAACCCAGATCTGGGTGTGAGTGTTTGATTGGTTCGGATGCTCCGTCCTTCACCCCCCCTTTTGTACCGCGGTCTTCCTGCTGGACATTCGATTTCAAGGAATTGATTTCTCCATTGTCACTCCGTATTTCTAGCAGTAGCAATTACTTCTGTCCAGTGAGCCACGCCTTTCTCCTGCCCTGATGATGGAAATCCTACCGTGTGGCATTCTGTTTGTGGGAAGGGCAAAGACCTGACTCGTGACAAATCAACCCTGAGGTTCGAAATTGATTCACTTGCGGTCCTGTGCAGCAAAAAAAAAAGTTTCAAATGCACTCCATGCCCCCTACCTTTTACAACATTAAAAAAATATATTTTATTTTTTTGTTACATTTCGCCAGCTAAACACTTAGCAAACCTTTAAAAAAATGCTGTGCACTGTGGAACTTCCCACATTCATGCATGCCAAATTTGTGAGCAGATCTATTGAATTTACTATATTCTGTAACAGATTTATGGCATATTAGGCTATTGTGTTATGTTAGATTCTTATGTTAATGTATTTTATGTTGACTAGTTTTTATATAGCATAACCTTTACTATGTTCATGGCCTTTGTCTGTTTTTTAGTGTCATGGTATGCAAACATGAATTTTGGGTATTATCTGTGTATCAGAATACCATTTCTTTGGGAGACGCGTTAGCGCGCAAAACAAAATGCCCACCTCCCGTTGAGCTTCATTTTCTGAGCCGATTTTGCGACTAATTATACCGCATTTTTGGTCAGAATTCTTTCTAGAATGATGTAGCTGTCCTCCGAAGTCCTTACCTGTTGCTGTGAGGCTTTTCCAGGAATTTGTGTCAATGGAAGTGGTGTTTCCATCCCTCCTGCTCCTTCACCCAGCTTTGTCTTGAGGTATTGCCCTGGTTGTCTATTAGGGTGGTGGGGTAAATGTTTAAGAGAGGGCCTGGCTTTGGCCTAACCACTCCCACAGTCTGTTTTAGCTGCTGCATCTTTTTTCAAGCATTTTTGTCGGCAATAATCTCCTTTACTTTAATTCTGCATTTCTCTGTATCCTTTATTTTTTTATTAAAGGAAAATGGAAAATAAAAATATGCAATTACCTCATAATAATAGGACACAACAGGTTTTTCCACCTCCGGGTAAATCGAAAGTGGTGGAGTCCAGTGAACCTTTTTTGATATTAATTCTGGATGAAATTCAAGCACTTCATGCTAACACAGATACAATTGCGTCAGAGATTAAAAATTTGCATAAAGACATGGCTAGTATGTCAATGAAAATTTCAGATAATTCAATTAAAAAACAAGATGATAAAGTTAAAATTGATGTATTTGATCCACTTGTGGCCAACATTTCTCCTATGTCGGCCCTCCTTCTAGATATGGAAAATCACAACAGGCAATATAACTTACGCAATTTTAATTTACCGGAGGATGTCAAAGGTTCCAATTGCACATTATGGGGCCGATTATGATGGCGGACGGACCTGAGTCCGTCCGCCACCATAGAGTAGGAGGGAACCTCCGCATGGCCTGCAGAGTTCCCTCCTGTGCAATTAGGATGTGACCGCCACCCTGGCGGTCACATCCTCTATTTTTACCATTGCGGCGGGTGCGGCTTCAAGCTGCATCCGCCGCAATGGTAAAAATGCATACATTGCATTTGTATGCAGAAAGCGGCAGGCACCGTGCGGTGCCTGCTGATTTCTGCATACAAATGTAGGGGGGCACCATAGGTACCCCCTATGTGCACCCCCACCCCCCTTCACCCAGGGGGCCCGCAACGGGCCCCGCAGTGAAGTTACACATTTTTTTCCACGGCGAAAAACCCGCCGCAGAAAAGCATTTTTCACAGGCCATCCTAATATGGCTGACGGGTAGAGCTTTTTCCGCCGCGGTTGTAAGCCAACCGCGGCCGAAAAGTGGCGGACGGAAACCAGGACTCACCAGCCATCCTAATGTGGTGGTGGGTCTTTGGTGGGTCCGCAGAGGATTTTCCGCATTCTCCGGGCCGGCGGTGGCTTCCGCCGGCCCGGAGGATGCGGAAAATCCTCCATCGTAATAGGCCCCTATATTTGGAGAATCTGATTCCTGGCCTTCTAAAAATCAAATTTCTGGAGAAACTTGAAATAGATAAAGCACATAGTATTCCATCTCATCGTAATCCTCATCATACAAAACCATGACAAATGATTTTTAAAGTGTTACGTTATAACTATTTGGTTTTGATAAGGAAAGCAGCACAAAACATTCCCTCTGTAATGGTCAATGGTAATACAATCTTTATTCACCAAGACTTTGCTAAAGATACTGTTAAGACTCACAAGGAATTCCATGACCTTTGGCCTCAGTTAAGAAGTCTTAGATTTAAATATGGTCTTTTTGATCCTTCAACAATGCACATTCGGTAAGATCATTTTTGAAAGTCCATCCAGGAACCTGAAGATTTAAGACTGTTCCTGGATCAACATACTTAGCATTCAATGGATACACATGATTCTCCTACTTTAATATTATTGTTATATATATTTCTGACAAATTTACTATTTATTTTCACAAGGGGCTCCAATGGTTTAAGTCATGCTTGTAGAGCGTGTGTGCTTTTCACTATTGTTATGAATGTTTAATTGTTGTCCTCTTTTAACTGTTTGTTTGTCGTTTCTTTGTCCTAATCTCTCCTTCTCCCCCTTTTCTGAAGCTACTATTACTATCTTTCATATTCTTTGTCTACTTTTCTCTCTTATTAAATTTTTCCTTCTATCGTTTTTATTATGGCTAGCGTTTATAATGTTAAATTAGTCTCTTTAAATGTGAAGTGGTTACGTCATCCTATTAAACGTACAAACATTTTAGGTTATATAGGAAGTTGTAAAGCAGATATTTGTTTTATACAGGAAACTCATATTGATGACAAAGTCTTATATTATACGAAAAAAGTAGGTTGATAGCAATATAATTTTTCCTGCAACAGGCAAAAAAAATTGTATTGCTATTCTTTTTGCGAAAAGAATACATTGCCAGAATCTGACTAAATCTTCAGATACAGAAGGTAGATATGTTATACCTAAAATAAAATTTTATGATTCACTTACGTTTTTACTAAATGTATATGGTTCGACTGTTAATGATCCCATAATTTGGTCTGATGTCACTACTGAAGTACTTAGGTTGGGTAATGTTCCACTTATAGTTGGATTTCAATATTATATCTGACTCTTTGTTGGCTAGAACTTATCTCACTAAATTTCGACCTCCTAAAGCATTTTTTGCTTTTAAATCTTTTCTTCAAACTGGAAAGTTGGTAGATATTTGGTGATTACACCTTCCTACAGAAAAATGTTTACATTCTTTTCCAAACCTCATAACTCTCACTGAAGGCTTGATCATTTATTAATTTCTGGACAACTGAATAATTCTGTGGTTACTCCTACTATAGGTAATATTGATATTTCAGATCATGCCTTAATTTCCATTGTTTTGAAATTAAATTCAATTTTAAAAAGCAATCTGGGTGGCGAATAAATACTAGTATTGTTCTTAATGAGAAAAATAAGCCACAACTATTACATGCTCTTCAAGAATACTTTCTTCTCAACCCAGAAGGCTCTACTTCCAAGATGAATAAATGCTATGCTTTTAAAGCTTGTATTAGAGGAGCCTCTATTTCTCTTATGGCACATGAAAATATTAAAGATTTAGATAAACAAGTTGCAAAATATGAGAGACTTTTTATTACATCTAATTATCCTCAATGTAGATTGAAATTACAAAAACGTAAAAATGAGTTTAATTAAATTCTTAGCAGAAGAGCTAGTAATCAACTTTCGAACTCTAAAGCCAAATTTTGTTTAAATGCTAATAGATCAGGAAGACTTTTAGACAATTATTTAATAAGACACAAATAAACTCATTTCATAACTCTAATGGTAAAATTGATTTATCTCAAAATGATATCATTAATGAATTTGTGGATTATAACCTTACTTTGATGATTCTTCTTTAATTGTTTCTTTTTTATCTAAATGTGGTTTACCCAATCAAATAAAACTGAAATATATTTGCCCATTAAGCAAGATAAGATTTTATAAGCCATAAAGTCTCTTAAAAAAACAATCCCCTGGGCCAGATAGTATTCCCGTAGAATTTTATAAAGAATTTCCGTTACAATTTATCCCTCATTCATTTCAAATTCTCTTCTTTTTGAGTTCTGCGGGGATTACTATGGGTTCTTTTACTGAGGCTTTGATGGTGGTACTGCCCAAACCTAACAAAGACCCTACGCTTGTGTCAAATTACCATCCTATCTCCATAATAAACCATAGTTGTAAACTTTATGCAAAAATTGTTACTAATAGATTAACTTCTATTTTAGATTCTATGATTCATCCAGATCAATCTGGTTTTATGAAGAATAGACATTCTGCCAATAATACAAGAACATTACTACATTACTACATGTTATAGTACAAGGTCCCATTCTATCTTTCCCATCAGAAGTTCTTGCTTTACATGCTGAAAAAGGTTTTCATAAAGTTCATTGGCAAATTGTATTTTGTACTTTAATAGAGTTTAATTTTGGAGATGTTTTATTCATATGATATCTGCTCTATATTCAACTCCTACTGCTCGTTTATTTATTAATGGCCACATTTTGCATCAATATTCTCTTTTCAGAGGTACAAGACGAGGATGCCCTCTTTACCACTTTTGTTTGTTCTGCGTATTGAAGCTTTGCTTATTTCCAAATGTGATAGAATTACTGGAATCAATATTAAGGAGATTATTATTAAAACACTCGCATATGCAGATGAAGTACTTTTATTTATCAGCAATCCTCTATCCACATTCCCCCCCTTATTTGAAATTATTTTGTCTTATTCCAAAGTTTCTAGTTACAAGTTAAATACTAATAAAACTGAAGTTTTCTTTTAAATATTTCCTGTACTCCAGATATGTTACCCATGAAAGAAATAATTTGGCAAAGAGATACATTTAAATACCTTGGCATTAAGTTTTCTTCATCTATGAAAACAACAATATCATTGAATTGTGACTATATCTTAAATTATATTAAGGATAAAATATCCAAATGTCTTCACTTCATTTTTTTTAAAAATATTTCTTTTTATTGAAATTTTTAACAACATAAACAAGAAAAAACCACAAGGCAGTACAAACAATCGAATGGCGAAGCGACCTGCGGGGGGGAAAGCATGAGAAAATAATACAAACAGTGACCCTGCGGGATGGGAGGAAAGAGGAACATAGCAAGTCCAGAGACAATCCAAGCAACACAGTAGGAGGAATGTCGGGTCAAGGGGAAGGAGGGTCCGCCACTAAGTGCGTGAAGGGAGGGGTGCAGATGTCTCCCCAATAGGAATTCCATCGACCCCAAATCTTGCCCCATTTACGGGGCCTTCCACGCGCAACATAAACCGTCTTCTCTCTGAACATGCACCAGTCCATATTTTCCTTCCAGGCCAAGACTGTGGGCGGCCTCTGGGAACCCCACAACTGGGCGATGTCCCTCTTTGCGATCATATTACCTAGGGTCACCCACTGAGTCTGGGCCAAATCATAATCATTGGGTTCCCAAACATTCAGCAAACATCGTCTAGCCTTAGGCAACAACGCAACACCTGTGACCTCTTACATCACTGCATGCACTCGATTCCAGAAACGAACAACCACCGGGCATTCCCAGAGTAAATGGAGAAAAGTGCCCAATAAGCCACAACCACGCCTGCACAGCCCATCCGACGCATAACCCACACTGACCAGTCGTGGACCGGTAACATAGATCCTCTGGAGAATCTTAAGCTGTACAAACCGGAGGCGGGCCGGAATTGCAACCTCCTTCGGAGAGGATATGGCTGACTGCCAATCCTCGTCATCCAACTCCAAGCCATCACCGGTCCAAGCCTCCCTGAGTCGCTGTAAGAGGTCGATCCTATTGTTTATTAGCTTCTTGTAAATAAGTGAAATCGAGCTGTCGGGAACTTGTCCGTCCAGCACCCGATCCTCAAGCGGCGAAGCCTCCGGAACAATAGTGCCCAGGGGAAAACCGCCAGCAACGCATGACGGATCTGAGCATACCTAAAAAACTCCTTGTCACTCAAGTCATACTCCAGTCTCAATTCCTCAAAGGTTTTGACCCGATCCTTAGTCCATACATCATTCACCCTGCCTATACCAATAACATCCCACCTATCAAAACCTTTCGTCTTCCACAGGGAGCCTAGTCTCTCGGAGGCATAGAGAGGGGTTGCACATGTGAGTCTGTCCTTCCATCCCATTGCATCGTTGGCGCGATGCCATACCTGCACACCTATCTTGGTGGGGCCAGTGAGCGTCCTCCCAGCGGATTTCGTATAAAGCGCCCTATTGAAGTCCCCACCAGGCAGCAACCATCTGTCCATTTCAAACGCGGGGTTAGACGCAGGGTCATACATGCCGTGGTTAATCGCCCCCAGCTGGGAGGCCCAGTAATAGCGCTTAATATCCGAGAGAGCTATGCCACCGTCGTACCAAGGAAGTGTTAACTTGGCAAGGGCTATGCGGGACCGCCCACCCCATATCAGCCGTCTCTGTAAGCTATCGAACTCTCGGAAGTAACTAGCCGGGATGGTATCAAAAGTATTCTGGAGGGCATAGAGAAATCGGGGCAAGGACATAATCTTAAATAATGCCGCCCGTCCTAACGGGGACAGTGGGAGTCTACGCCATGCCTCAACAGCGGACTGCAGGCGCCAAAGCGGCGGCAACAGGTCACGTTCAAAACGGACAGCGGGATCCAAGGTAATAAATACCCCCAAATATTTTAAATCCGCCTGTACCACCTGTATCGGGCACCCACGCAGCAAGAGAGGAGAATCGCCCGAAAGAACGTACACGCAGGACTTGGACCAGTTGATCACAAGGCCAGAGTTTTTACCGAAGGAGGTCAATACATCGAATAGCACTATTAGCGACTTTCGGAGAGAGGTGAGGTATAGCAGGATGTCATCAGCATATAGCGACACTCTATCCTCGAAATCGGGGGACCAACGTATACACCTCATTGATGGCTCCCACCTCAACCAAGCCGCCAAGGGTTCCAAAGCAAGGGCAAAAAGAAGCGGGGACAGCAGCACCACTGGCGAGTACCCCTCCCGAGCGAAAATGAACCGGAGACGCGACCATTAACTACCACCTGGGCCAATGGATCCTGGTATAGTAGCTTCACCCAACTGATAAAAACTGGGCCAAAACCGAACTTGGCGAGGACGGCCCAAAGATACGGCCATTCCAACGTATAAAACGGCTTGGTGGCGTCCAAAGAGGCCAAAATGGCCGATTCACGCAGTGAGGATGTCTCGCAAGGGCGCCATGTAGACGCCGAAGATTAAGTGCCGTGTTTTGGTGCGGAATGAACCCGGACTGATCCGGATGGATCAGGTCGCAGACAACAGTTACCAGGCGATTCGCAAGCACTTTTGCGAGGATCTTAGGCTCGGCGTTCAGGCGCAACGATCCCGAGGCTTCTCCTCCTTACGGATCACAACAATAGATGCAAGTCGTTGGTCATAAGGGAGGGTACTAGCTTCTAGCGACTCCAAAAACATAGAGCGAAGATGTGGTGCTATTGCATCTGGACGTAGCTTATAAAGTTCGATGGGAAGTCCGTTCGGACCCGTGGCCTTCCCGGACCTCACAGAGCGAACCGCGGCTGCGACTTCCTCAACGGAGAGCGTCGCGTCCATCAGCTCCCTATCCAAATCCGACAAGCGGGGCAAAGCGATATCCCTGAGGAGCACGTGCGAGTCCTGCTCCGGCCTATCCGACACTGGGGAGTAGACAGTTTGATAATACTCGGAAAAACACTCCACAATCTCAACTGGGTCAGCCACTCTCACACCGTCTGCCTTCTCAATCAAGGGAACCACACGGCAAGCCCTCTCCCTCTTATCCAACCAGGCAATCAACTTTCCGGCCTGTCACCCACATCATACAAACGGCCTTGCTGCTCCCTGCTCAGCACCTTCGCAGCATCAGTGACCAATGCCCTGTAGTCAGTTTGCTTGAGGCTGAGAAGGTGCAACCTGTCCTGAGTAACATCAGATTCCAATTCTCTTTCTATATCTGCTATCTCAGTTTCAAGCCGGACCACTGCCTCGCACCTACGCCTCTTAGCGCTATTGATGAACGATAAAGCATGACCACAGATGACGGTCTTATAAGCTTCCCATAGCGAGACAGATGATGACACAGACCCCACATTATTCACAAAATAATGGTCCAGTGATTTGACCAGTTCCGTTCGGATCTTAGGGTCACGGAGATACCAAGTGTTGATCGGGGCTACCCGGCCCTCAGTCCCCGTCCCAGCTTTCATTACAAGCCATAAAGGGGAATGATCTGAAATGCCCCTAGCCAAGTGTCTGATTTCTTTAATCAACGGGGCCTGTGTCGCGGGCATCAGGATATAGTCTAGTCTCGAGAGGCTACCGTGTGCACCGGAGTGAAAGGTATATTGCAATTGTTCAGGGTGTAGCAGCCTCCAGCAGTCTATCAATCCCAGAGTGTCGAGAAAGCCACCCAACCAAGACTGGGACCTCCCAAGATCCCTGGGTGGGTAGCGATCGGTACAACCGGAGACCACCGAGTTAAAGTGTCCTCCTACAACAAGAATGCCTTCTGGGAGCCCCAAGACCACCCTCCCCAAATCAGCAAAAGTTGTAGCCTGAAGACCAGGCGGGACATAAACGGAAAGCAAAGAGATGACTTCCCCCTGCCATCTTCCAATAATGGCGGCGTAACGCCCCCTGTCGTCAAGCATGATGGCATGGATCTCAAGGGGGAGGGAGGCTCTGACCAGGATTCCTGCCCCCCTAGAGCCAGTGGTGAAGCCAGAGTGTGCAATGAGACGGTAGCCCCTACGATTCATAGCGTGACATGTATTCCCAATCAAGTGTGTCTCTTGCAACAGTACAATATCAGGGGAGAGATGTCTCAGGAGCTGTAATACCACACCACGTTTTATCCTGTCCCCCAGCCCGTTAACATTCCAACACAGCAGTTTCAGCCCCCTATCCCCCATCCCAAACATGATAGCAGCATCCACCCCACATTAGTCGCGACAGCCAATTCCAAAAGTCCATAAATACAGTGCCTTGAAATGAACCAAACAAAAAACAACTTCTCCCTCCACCCACCAGCCAACCCCAGAAACAAAACCCCACACCCTGCACCCCTGCGTTAGACTCAAGGGCCCCCCAACTTGCAGTGTGCCTGTCGCCCTAGCAAATAACTAATCTACGAAAAGAACCCCCGAGGAGGAAGAGACCCACGTCCCCCGCCACCCCCGGAGACCCAGTCAATTTAAGCGGAGGAAAGGATCCGCAAACCACAGCTGAAAGGTCTATATGAAGTCCATCGGATCAGAGCCCATCACTATTCCTGCTACACCGGACCACCTTCGGCTCCACCAAAGTGTCCAGAATGTTCCTGCCGCCCGGGCAGCGAGTCGAGCCAGTCACTTGCAGCCTCAGGGTGATCGAAGAAGAAAGTTCGATCTGCATGTACCACACGTAGCCGGGCTGGAAATAGCATTGCATATTTCATGTCCCTGTCTCTCAATCGCCTCTTCACTCCCAGAAACCCCAACCTCTGTTTCTGCACCAACTGAGTGAAGTCTGGGTAGAAACTCACCGTCGTGTTCTCAAAGTTCGTGGGGCCACCCAAACGCGACACCTGCAGGATAGCGTCCCGTTCACGGAAATTGAATATCCTTGCGATTATGGGCCGCGGGGTAGCACCCAACTTGGGTTTACCACCCGGCACTCTGTGGGCCCGCTCCACCGCAAAGAATTTACTGAGGCCTTTGGGTGCCAGATAGTTGACGATGAGGTCCTCCACAAGAAGGTCGACGTTTGAGGTGTCAGAATTTTCAGCGACACCCACAATACGAACGTTGTTTCGCCGAGAACGACTTTCAAAATCCTCCAGACGACGGGAAAAGAAATCATTGGAGGTCCGTAAATTACAGACCTCCGTCTGTAGGTCGGAGACATCCATCGTGAGGCTAGAAGTCTTAAAGTCCAGGGAATTAACTTTTTCATTTGTTTTAGCTAAATCCGCCCTGATCAAGTTGACCTAAATCGCCACTGTATCCAGTTTTTGTGCCAGGGTTTCATACTGCTAACCAATGGAGGTCTTCATATTCGCAATGGCGCCCATGACATCGCGGAGCGTCAAGTCATCTTCCGCTATAGAATCATCTCCCTTGTCAGCCGGATGCTTGCCCGCTCCACCGGGGGATCCCTTAGGATGGGTGTATCGATCCATAACGTTAGTTTGTACGGAGCCCTCACGGTGAACAGACTTGGTCTTTCGCTTTTCAACCTCGGGCTTGCCGGCCATCTTGGAAGCGAGGTCCCCAAGGGGACACTGAGATTTGGTGAAAATGGCTACGTCATAGTCACTCACAGAGGCTCATCCAAAGGACAGTGTGTCGCACGTCCCACACCAATCGATGATGCACGGTCCCGGCCCTGACATCACAACTCACCGAGCAAAGAGGAACTGGAGAAACCGATCCAGGTACAAACCTATATCCTACGGCCAATGACGATACGTCCAGGGGAGTGGCAAATTACTTATATTGTCTTGATACCTTCGATGGTTGTAGCCATGTCTCTCATGTGTTACCCCAGGGCACAATTATTTGCAAACTGTGAATATGTTTATTGAAACTGAGCTTTGCTAAACGTGTATTACCATTTTCGGATGAAAAATTTAACAATTGGTAATGCATTACTTATTAGAACTGGTTTTAAAGCAAACCTGTCTGTTCAACCCCACAACAGGATCTCACAGAAATATCTTTGATTCATGAGGAGACAATGGCCTTTCAGCCAGGTATAGGTATTTTGAGTTTTACAGTTCTGAACCCCTTGCTAACAGTAGTTTCTCACGACCTCAGTTTATCTTATTATATTCTGATATACGTGTGGTTGTACAGGTTATGATGTCGAGGTTCAATTGGCTGTCGACACACTACAGAAAATCCTAGAGGCTACAGATGCTGTGATCAGCATACAACATAATCCAGCTCTTAAAGGTAAAAGATAAAGGACCCTGGTGTATAAGCTGTGTAATCATTGTTCCCTGATAGCCCAAACACCCCATAAAGGTCCTGTTGGAGGGGTCCTCAGAGAGCGGGCCAAGTTCTCGTATTATCTGTAAATAGGACATTTTTTTTCTTTACTGTTCCAGTGAAGGTGTACAAGGACATCATACAATCTGAAAATTTAGACAGCTTTCTAAAAAGGTGGTCCAAAAAAAGGAAATCTTCAGCGTGTAAGGAAGGTCCTGCTACGAAGAAAGGGAGGCTGCGAAGCAACATATTAGGTGTATTCCTTTACAAAAGGCAGAGTCAAAAGAACCCTAATGTCTTTTTCTCTCAAGCAGCATGTTCCTCCAACATATATTATGGGTCATAAAATGTGATGAAGAAGTTAGGCATGAGGGGGGAGTGTAAACAGTTGTACAAGCTCTTTTTTTGTCTAATATATTTTTTATGTTTAAGTCATGGAGTTGGTACAAAAGACCACTGGAAAAGTCCACCATAAGGCTAAACGGATGTCGAAGGCATTGAAGGATATAACGAAGACCCCCAAGACGGTCAAATATCAACAACTGGTGAGAACTGCACTGTTCGTCAGGACAAACAATGCAATGGATCTGCAAATAACTGTCATACAACAGGTACTGACTTTAACGCATACACCACTTACAAGTGAAGTTTACAACCAGTACCCTGAACACTCCTACAGGAACTCCATTTCTGGCTGGGGTGTTTTTGACCCCTCCCCCCACCCTGAGTCCTGATCTTCAGAAAGGTTATAGCGGGGATGGTTTACTGACAGAATATTGACACCTACAACATCCCCTACCACAATTTTGAGTTTTAAATATCGATGGCAAAAATATCGACATCCTATATTTATAATGGTAAGTACAAAAATATAAAGAAAAAATATTGATGTCAAAAATATCGTTGTACAAAATATCGATTTTTATATATACATATAAAAACAAAAATATTAAATATGTTAAATAGTATAATTAATATGAAAAAAGTAGATTAATGTCAATTTTAACAAATATAAAAAATACATGTAATTAAAAAAAGTTAAACACATACATAATAATTAATATATATATATATATATATATATATATATGTACATTAAAACAATTAATATTATTTTAAATCTATTTTATCATTTTAAAATTATTTAAAAATGTAAAAATATATATATTTATATATACCAAAAACATAAAATCTAATAAAAAACATTTTATTATAAATTAAAACATTAAACTATTCAAAAATCTTTAAACTTAAATTTCCCTCTCTATTTAGGGCAACAGTGGGTCAAGTGTAGGTTAGTGGTGGGATAAAATTGACTATTCCTACTACAATCAGTGCAACAGTAGGGAAAGTGTTGGATAGTGGAAGGGTAAAAATTAATATTCTCACTCCAGTCAGTGCAACAGTAGGGAAATTGTTGAATTGCAGAGGGGTAAAAATTACTAATCCCGCCCCAATAATTGTAATAGATGGGAAAGTGTTGGATATCAGACGCGAAAAAATTACTATTCACACTCCAATGAGTGTAACAGTAGGGAAAGTGTTGGATAGCAGAGGGGTAAACATTACTATTCCCACTCCAGTGAAAGCAACAGTTGGGAAAGTGTTGGATAGTGATGGGATAAAATGTACTATTACCATGCCAATGAGTGCAACAGTAGGGAAAGTGTTATTTTATATGCTCACTACAGTCAGTTCAAAATTAAAAACAAACAAAATATTAACAACAAAAATATTTAAAAACAAAATAAATAATGTCACTGACCATGTCATGAATGATGTAATATGTGACGTGATCAGCAGTGCATTGCGGGGGCGCAAGTTATAGTTAGCTCTAACTAACTATAACAGCAGAATTTTAATGGTTTTATATGAGTGAAATGTCCAACGAACTATAACGTCCCTGAAACCCATGTTTTTTTCAGTGTGTCTGATTCAATGATTACTGTCGTACTTGTTGCCTCCACCAACCATTCACAGAGGGTTGGCTTACCATCACCCCACACGCACCCACCACAGACGTAACTGGGCATGTGACCCTGTTAATAAAAAGGAGTAGAGCTCACATGCCTGTACCCAGTTCCACTATCTATCTGTGTCTGTGTGTTCATTATGTATGCAACATTCTGCCCCTAGGCCCTACCACATTACATAGTGCTCTGGACAGCGAATGCAACCATCTTACCTTTGACACTGGGGGAAAACTATATTTATGTTACTTAGTCTCGGTCATTGTACAAGTACGTACGTAGAGACTGCATCATTAGTGCACTTCAAGGAGAGTGTATACTGAATCTATAATTGTGTGAGGATTGTCACAGTGATTGTATAAGTACATATGTTGGCGCAGCCTAACTCCGACAACGACCTTCTCTTTAATTGGTTGCCCTACATGTGCCAAAAACTGAAACTTCAACTTTCCATGGCCCTGTATTGCTACAGCTGCAACACTCCACTGAATGTGCAATAAACATTCATACCCACACAGATGTCTCATGTCCACCATCTTTCTTTTTTGGAACTGTGGATGAATGTAGGGTCCGCGATTCCCCATACCTTCCATGTTGGCCATGTTGTGGGACTTGGCTCACAGAGTGACACTTTGGCTTTTGCAACCCAGGTGACGGTAGCACTCCAAAACGGACACCCTCATCCAGTGTTGTCAGAATATTTTCACTTTTCTATAGCCCAAAGCCAACTAAAAAGTAGCCTAAAGTAGCCCAATATTGCAACTTTAGGAAAGGAGGTTCAGGGACAGCAACAAGCAGGCGCTGAATGCATTGGAATTGATGTTGCAGCAGTATGCCAAGTAAATATTTGTCTAACAAAGCACTTTAACATACTACTTTGCTGGAGCGTTCTATATATATTTATAATCTGGCAACTAGCACAAACCAAAATTTTACAACACAACTGGAAAAATATAGCCCAATTGTGCGTGATCTAGCCCAATCTGGCAACACTGATGCCACAGCCACTCACTCACGGCTGGTGTACAACCACATCACACCCATTCACCACAGGCTACACAGGACACGTGAGCCTGCCAATATAAAAGACCGTGTGCATGTGCTCTGCACCATTGTAGAGTTTAGAGTACGTGGATTCACTACTTACTGGTTAGTAGCACCGCTAGCACTGAGCGGTGTACAGCGATGATGAAAGGTGCACTAGTGTGTCCTCTGCCATGGCCATATCAAGACTTATAGCAAATGTGAGACCTGTTAGCTTGCAGAACGGAGCTGCATGATATGGAAGGTGCTCTGACCGCAAAAAGGGGAGCAGTGAGGCCTTGGTGCACAGCGTCGGGCAGACACCTTTGGGCAGCAGGAGTGGATGGGGTGCAGCACCCTGAATGCAGAAAGACGGCAGAGTGATTTAGGCATACACACTCGTATATACTCTGCTACAACGTCGTATTAGTAACGCAAGCACTGCTGCAAAGCCCGAGGAGCCGGTCCTGATTTCCAACTATGGGCTCTCACAGCTTCTGGCTCGTGCCCCGCGTCGCTTTAGAAATGTTATGTTTTGAATGTGAAAAGGTTGGAAGGTAGAAGTTTACAGGGGTTGTCATTCTTCCTTTATACTTGCTGATTATAAAACATGTTCTGAGGATTAAACCACATCAAGAGAATTACCGTCTCTGTCTTATCATTCTTGCATATTGGTCTTTCCTACGATCACTAATTCTGTACTATCTTTCACATGGGGGAACTAGAGGGTGCACTATGTCCCGGCACGTGTTTGGAGACACACCGGTGACACAAAGGTGAGCTGCGAAGATTTTCTCCAGTGTCACTCTCTCACTCTTTCTCTCTCTCTCTCTCTCTCTCTCTCTCTCTCTCTCTCTCACTCTTTCTCTCTCTCTCTCTCTCTCTCTCTCTCTCTCTCTCTCTCTCTCTCTCTCTCTCTCTCTCCTCTCTCCTTGGATGCACAATCTTATCTTGCTTTTTATCTAACAGGCTCTGATTCACAAATTGTTGCCCCCCAACCCCCACCGGAGCTGAACATGTGTAGAACCTGCGATGATGCGTGGCCATCCTGGCAATCAACACCTACACTGGGATTGTGAGCTC
Organism: Lissotriton helveticus; assembly: GCF_964261635.1. NCBI lineage: Eukaryota > Metazoa > Chordata > Amphibia > Caudata > Salamandridae > Lissotriton > Lissotriton helveticus. The sequence continues at coordinate 431,851,303 of NC_136062.1, forward strand.
TGTTCACCACGTGTACTGAGGCTCAGGAGGCTCCTTCTGCACGTGGTTGACTCTCTTCGACACACGCCGGTGGCGGAAGGTGAGCAGAGAGGCATGTTTGTGCATCAGCAGGAACTCACCTCTGACCAGTGGGAGTGGATGGGGTGCAACAGCCTGAATGCGCAGCGGCAGGCAGTCAGCTCAGGATAGTGAGAGTGCATGGGGTGCAGCAGACTGGGTGCGCAGCGAATGTTATACACCTCTCGGCAGTGTAAGTGTATGGGCTACATCGGACTGGGGACCATATTATCAAGAAGGGCAATAACACTATCGCTGCTTTAAAACGTGGTGATAAGGGGCTTGATAATATGCCCATAAGAATTCTCATAGAAGCCCAGGTTCTGGTGTGCAGGATATCAAACCTGGGCTTCTATGGGAATTCATAAGGGTATATTATCAAGCCCCTTATTGCCACTTTTGCGGCAGTTTCCTGCTGCTAAACCAGCAATAGTGTTATCAGCCTTCTTGATAATATGGCCCTGGGAGCTCAGAGACTGTTAGACACCTCAGTGCAGTGGAAATAGATGGGATACAACAGCCTGGGTGTCTAAAGCAGAAACAGTGAACTACGCGTGTGCAGTTGTATATAGTCTGCAATTACTAATTCTATACTATCTTTCAGATAACTAACCTTGAGGGTGCAGTATGTCCCGGTACGTGGTTGGAGACACACCGGTGACACAAAGGTGAGCTGCGAAGATTTTCTACAGTGTCAACACTCTCCATCTCTACCTTTCTCTCTCTCACACTTTCTTTCTTTTCTGTCTCTTCCTCACTCCCTCATTTTTTCTTTCACTCACTTCCTCTCTCTCTCTTTTTTCCTCTCTCTTACACTATTTTTTCTCTCTTACTTGTATCTCTTTCTTTCTTTCTTTTTTCTTTTTTTCTTTCTCTTTCCTAATCTTACTCTTTTCCTCTCTCTCTCTCTCTTTGTCTCTCTCTCTTCCTCTCTCTCTCTTTCTCCCTCTCTCTCTCTCTCTCTTCCTCTCTCGCACACTGTTTCACTCTTTCTCTCTAGCTACCTCTCTTTCCCTGTCTTGCTCACTTTCTCTCTCACCTTGGTTCTCTCTTTCTCTCTGCCTTTTATCTCTCTCTTTCTCTCTCTTTTTCTGTCTTCCTCTCAGTCTTACTCTTTCTTTATGTCTTCCTCTCTCTCCTTCTCTTTCGCTCTCTCTCTTCCTCTCTCTGTCACTCTTTCTCTCTCTTCCTCTCTCTCACACTGTTTCTCTTATTCTCTTCCTTGTATCTAACTCTTCCTCTTTTTTTCTCTCCTTTGCTGGACGCATAACACACCATCTTATTTTTCTTTTTCTCTTGCTGGCTTTGATTCACAAATTGTTGAGGGATGACACTGCAGGGCTATACATAGTTTTATTTGTTGTAGTTTTGTTTTAATAAAATGTTTTACACTCATAGTTTTATTTCTTGTTGTTTTGTTTTAATAAAATGTTTTATATGTAAACCCAAACATGACTAAGATTCTTATTTGTCGAACCTCACAAGAATATCCACTTTAAAAACGTTCCTGTCACATGTGTTTTTGTGGGGTGAGTGGGAATGGCAGACAAGGAGTTGCTGCTGGAGGATGTCGGAGTAGTGTTGGGTGTCCGACCTACATCACCGTTGCCTCCATTGTATCTCTTCTCAGAGACCTGCAAGCCGGTGAGCTGCTCATACAAATGCAGGCCCGAGAAGTCGCACCGGAAGAGCTGCGAGCCCACCAGTGGTTCGCAGAGGGAGACTTGAGAGCCCAAGAAGGTTGTTAACAATATGCTGGTGATGTGAGAAGAGGGTGTACTACCTGCTGATGTGGGGAGAGGCAGCATGAAAGGGGTATCTCTCACAGACAGAGATCAGGTATGTTTCAGAAATACCCCAAACAGATGACAGACTGAGTCATAAAATGGCTTTTCAATACTCATATAGTGAGACATTTGAACAGTTTGTACCCAGGCTCGCAGAGGTACAACTGCGGCCCGTCCCCTCATCTCACATAGTCAGAAATATGAGATGTCCGCTCCCAAAGGAACAGCAGCGTAGTAGCTCGTAGAGATACAGGCACAGCACCGTACTAGCTCGCAAATGTAGAGAGCTCCGTGTCAACGGACTGGCTTCTAAAGACATACCTCCGAATAAAGGATATTGAGCAGAGGGTACATAAAATCGTTATCTTCCTGGTAGTGTCCGGGAGTGGAAGTCGTGCTGCCTGGCGTTCGCCTGTTTTTCCTTTATTGTTAATAAATCTTAAACCTTCACTGCAACCAAATCATCATTACGCAGAGCTTCACTATATTAAATTGCCCCCAAGATCTTTCTTTTATATTTTCACTGAATGCGAGAGACAAGATGGCTGCTAACACTTCCTTGTTTTCAGTGTTATCTGCCAATCAGAGAACACTTCCTGCTTTGAAAAGTTAACAGCCAAGCAGAGGCACGCTCGTGCTTGCGAATAAGGCACCGACCAGATATTTTCCCCTTTAATATCTCCAAAACTACTGTAGGGATTTACACCGTTTCAACGAAACCGCGCTTTCTAGACCAAGAACTTTCTCTCTGCCAAATTTGGCTTAATTTCTTTCAGCAGTTTGACCTGTAGGCTTGTCTAAAGTTTCCTATGAAAAATTCATTGAGAAAACAAGTTTTCACACCCCTTTTTCTCAGCCCCCCTTGACCAATCACCCCTAAACTTTCAAGATAGAAGCTGATAAAAAAAATAAACTTTTTGGAATATTTTGTAAAGAATCGTCAAACTACGCCAAAGTTATAAGCAGATGGAGAGCTCCAGGAAGTGGGCCATGCAACCCCCTTCCCAAAATGAGTAAATCCCAGGGACTGCGGAGATCACAGCGGGCCCCTGCAACTCCTACAAGCCCACACTATTTTTTTTTTAAGAAATGCCCCCGTTACCTAGCACACCCAGGAACCTCAATAAAATAAAACGCAGGAACCTGCGACCCCAGGGTGAATGGTGCCTTTTTCTTTTAAAGAAATACTTTTTTTGGCCCTGGGGGTTCCTTTGGGACCCCCTCAGCAGGACTATGAGGTCAGAGGGTTTCTAACCTGCCCCCTTCTCTTGTTTAATACCTTTGTTTCTCTATTTTCAGGAGACTCGCTTCTACTGAGCCACAAGATGGCTGCCAACACTTCCTGGTTTGGAGTGCTTGCAGCCAATCTCAGTGAAGCTCGTGCACGCGATCAAAAGTTTTATTTTTCTAATTTCTCAGCAACTACTGAACGAATTTACACCATTTTAAAAAAGGTCGCTTTCTGACCCACGCACTACCTGCGTCCCATATTTGGGGTGATTCCGTTCAGTAGTTTCGGCTGTAGCCTTGCTCAAAGTTTCATATGGGAAAATAATTTTTTGACTCTTACTTTTTGAATTTCTCAGAAACTACTGAACGGATTATTTTCACTTTTCTATAGCCTAAAGCCACCATTTAAAAAAACTGTCGCTTTCTGAACTAAGCTCTACCTTTCTGCCAAATTTGGGTAATTCCATTCAGCATTTCGGGCTCTAGCTCATTGCAAAATTTCCTATGGAAATTAACATTGAGAAAAAGACTTTTGGGACCCCATTTTTTCTCAGCCCCCATTTGACGAATCACCCCCAAACATTGAGCATAGGACCTTACCTGGATAGACTTTTATTTTGGAGAATTTCAGGAAGATTCGTCAAACGACGACAAAGTTATTCGCATATCCAAAAATGTTTTTCCTATGGATACTAGGTTCTAACTGTTACTATCTACTGGTGACCGCTATTAGGTAATAGATAAATATATATATATATTTATATATATATATATATTTAGTGGAAAAAAACATAGGTTTTAGGTGTGTTATAGTTAGCTGGACATTACACTCGTACAAAACCATTGAAATACCTCCGTTATAGTTATTTGTACTCACTATAACTCGCTCGCCCGCAATCCACTGCTGATGATGTCACATATTACATCATTCATGACATGGTCAGTGATCACTGATGACATCATCCAGTGAATGTGGTTTGGTTTGATATTTTAATAAGTATTATATATATATATAGCAAGCTGTATTGTAGACTGAGTGGATGTATAAGTGTCTGGATGGAGTATTTAGTAGCACTGTGATTGACAGTCTAAGTGACTAATTTAAAGTGTTTCTCTAAATATATGGTATAGTGATTAAACAGTGTGAATATCTATATCACTCTATCTTTTGTTGCGTAAACTACTACATAAGTTGGTTACCAGCTGTGTGAAAGTTTATATTACTTAATAATTAGTTAAGTGAGTATTTGTATGGGATAGTGAATGTGTGTGTGGTAGGGCGGGAGGTATGTGACTATCCAAAGATAGTTAATTTAGTAGGTATATGAGGTTAAGACTGTATCTGGAAACAGTTGTTGGGTGAGTAAATGTCTTTATGGGTGTGGTGATGAGTAAATATATTTCTCAATGATACGTGTCCAACAAACTAGAAATATAAAAGGCAGTGTATGTGAAAGTTGTTGTATTTAAATAAGTATACATAAGACTCATGTTTGTATGAGTCACTTATTTACAAACCCCTTGCGACACTTTTGAGTCACTTTTAACATGGGAAAAGTAACGCAAAAGTGGCGCAAGGAGCTTATAAATAAGCCTCAAAGAATATTGTCCTGCATAAGGACGTGATCTCTCACCTAAGTCTATCTCATCTCTGAATCGTTTTAAAGACCTCTTGGTCCATACTGTGCATCTGGCGCAGCAGACAGTTCCGTACAGACACCTCTTGAACGCGGGCCTATAAGAGAGGTAGAATGTATCAGGCACACTACAGATGTGCAAATTAACAAATATTGTCAAGTATTACCTTAACTTGTAATCTTTGACCTCCTTCAGTCACATCGATCTAATTTTATACACTTATTTTCATTGTTGTTTTGCAGATTACCTACCCTACTTCTATTGGAGTCTATATCACATTTTGTTTATTATATTGTTTGGTTAAAGTTATGTTTCTAGTTATTTATTATATTAACTTAAAGATACGTTTCTAGTTATGTATTGTTGTTTTAATAAAAGTTAATGTAAAAAAGTATATACGTCTTCTTTTTCTGACAACATTTCACTATTATTATTTTTTTTTTATATAATTTTTATTTGGAAACCTCAGACATATCGCTTCAGACAATACAGGTGTGGGCCTACAACCCTTCCGGCCGGCCGAGATAGATCAAAACCATTACATAGCAAAATATCACAATTCCGCACCTCCCGGTCTAGAGCCACAATAAAGCAATAAATTCGAAATAGCCCAGAAGCGCGTTCATTCAATATCTGGATAGAAGAGGTTCCATTTTATGATAGGGAAGAAGGATCTGAGCATACGATTAGACAGAATACAGTTAATGCCATTCGCGGATTGGGACAGTCGCTGTCAATACTAACAGGAAACCAAAACGTGTTACTCAGAAGATGTCAGCTTACAATCACTACACGACAGCTCGATAACCATTCACGTGGTAAAGAAACATCGTAAAAGGAATGTAACATAGCTAGGAAAATCCCAGTCCCAGAGAAGAACAAGGCCAGATCCCCCCATGCAAGTAGAAGTGAGAAAAAGAAGAAGAAAAAGCGAAAATCGAGAAAGAATAAGGGCCATAGAACAAAGGAGAAAGAAAACAGACCCCATCCCCCAACCCCCACCCCGCATACCAGCAGAAGGCTACGGCCAACCCCCCCCTATAGGCATGCCTGTCGTCCCACCCAAGAAACCCCAGTTACGAAAAGAAGGAAGGAGGAGGACCCCCGCACCCGGCCCCAGTCGCCCCTCCCCCCACCCCTCTGCATCCCAGGAGAAAATGGAGACTCCTCGAAAAAGGAGATAACTATCATCATATGTCCATCACATACCCCCACCACCATAATAATAAGCAAAGTCTTGCGTCATCACCAGAGTAAACAGGCCAAGAGAACAATCATACGGTATTCATCCCTGGCCAGTCCGAGTAAAAAGAGGCAAACAATCTAGTCCATCGAGTCCACAGGCAGGCGATTTCAGCGACCAAAACCTCTTCTCAGGATCAACCCAGGAGTCCAGCGATGGCAGACGATCTACGACAAAGTCCAATAGTGAAAGGGTGCGGCCATGTCCCTCGGTTACGAGCACATCTATAAGAGACCCAAAGTGAGTGTCAGTAACGCAAATCCGGTTGCCGGGCACATCTTCCTCGAATAGCAACCCTGTAGGCCCAGGGGAGTCCGTGGTAATAAACACCCGAGCCGCGACAAGCGTCCGATCTGCCACAGTCTCGCCCGTGCCCCCAAGCCCAATATCGGGAGCAATTGAAACTGACGAGTCGCGGAGGGGCAACAGCATACGACCCAGGGAGGAATGAAAATCCTGGAGAGCCAAGAGGACATCTCCCAGTGTGTACGCCTCGTCTGCAACTTCGTCGGCCACTATGTGTCTCACCCCCGGGGACTCCCCAGGCGAGTCAACAAACATTGTATCAGGCATCCGGAGTATAGTATCACCAGGTAGTCTGTGTAGGGGTCGGGGTGAAGTTATCGAGACTCGACCAAAAATGCAGCAGCACCAACCTCAACCCCGCAATACCAGGGTGACCCACAACTCGACATCAGTCTCTGCCGGTGGACTTTCTCACCGAATGTCAGGTTACTCCGGGGATCCCACTGCAAAGATTAATGCGGGCAGTATGATTAACGCCCGGACTCGTAGGCGAGGAGAAAAGCGGCCAGATGTGTGCAGCGAGGTGTCGAGCACTTGCACCGCACTCCGTTATCGTCAGCCAGCGAAATTACTCGAGTTGCGATCCCCGGAGGGGGGAGGGGCCACCGGTCCTCACCACTCGACCGCTGCCGCTGTTGTTCAGCTCGACCCCGGCCACGTCACAGCCCGAGGTCCCGGCTCACATCCCTCACAGGCCCGGATCTGAGCGACGGTATTTCTCGGCCATCCGAGGAGATAGCAAGCACGATCAGGCTCCGCGCCACCTTAGACGCGTGAGGGTATGGAATGGACACAGGATCAGCTGCAGGATGCTAGGGAGGGAGAGGGCGAACGGCGGAGCCGGGATTCTACGCCGCCATTTTGGATGTCGTCTTGGCTCCTCCTCATTTCACTATTATTTAGTGTGATAATCATATAGTTATAAACATTTAAAAATAGAAATGATATTTATGACTAGAAGTATAATACTAACGCTAACTCTTTACCAGCTCTTTACCACAGTCTATAGCTACGACTAACGGTTTCTATGGAAAACCTTTAAAACTCCAGCACAGTAACTGTTTCAATTAGCAACATTGTGTGGTGAACTTCTAACCTCCGTGCTCACTTAAGTGTTCCATGAACTGACACTATGGTAACAGGCAGTAAGCAGTTTGGGGGTAGGTTTGAAAGGTACTGGCTGTACAGAAACCGTTATATTTACCCAGGATCCTCTACATGACAGAAAAGAAAGCAAAGTAAGACAGATGACACTGTGTAGCAGATTTACAAGCCCCGTCACTTTCCCGTCACTATTCCCATATTAAAAGTGATGCAATTGTAAGGCAATGAACTTGTAAATCTGCCCCTTTGCACATTACGAGCAACAGTAGTACACAACTCTTTCAATTCTTTATCGATCACAATTAGACAGTGTTGCTTCACGATTCGCAATGCACTTCAATAAATACTTCATGCCTATTTAAATCAGAGACGGAATTGTCGACATTACAAAACTTATGTACATATTTACAAAGACGGCGTTAAAATTGACGTCGCTTTAATGCAAGTAAACTACAACAAACACAGCGAAAATGGTCTTCAAAATCCTTTGTTATCTTATCCGAAGATTTTTTCAACATTGCTGTTTGCTATGCAAGAGTGACAGCCACCCCCCCGGGGCTATGAAATAAATGGTTGGGAGGGCTCCAAGCCCCTTCAAAATTAGAGATGGGGCCCTAAATGACCCCCCGAAGCCCTGGGGACCTCCACCCCCGGCACTTTCTGTATTGTGGGATGGGGGCTGCGTGGCCCCCCTGCCTAGAGCCCTCGAGGGCCCTGTGCCAGCTCCCCCCAGGGCCAGCTCCTGCACTGTCCCGGAGTGCCTACATCCGGGACACTGCTGTTTTCTATGAGAGGGCGGGTGTCTTGCGGCTCCCACCCTCCCATAGCACTGTTGGTTTGGATTTTGAAAGAGAGAGCATAATTCCGTTCAGCAGTACGGGCTGTAGCTGTGGCTAAAGGTCCTATGGGAAATTGCATTGGGAAAACACGTTTTGGGACCCCCCTTTTTTCTCTGTACCCGCTTCACGAATCACCCGAGACTTTGAGGAAATGAGCAGAACGGAGTTGCCCATTAGTTTTGAAAATTTCGTGAAGATTCATCAACCAGCGCCAAAGTTATCCCAAATAGAATGTTGCAGATTTCCTATGGGAAACAGGTCCTAACTATAACTACCTACTGGCGACCGCCATATATATATATATATATATATATATATATATATATATATATGAGGTACGTGAAGCTCCTGCTACGCAATAGACAAACAGCAAAACTGTCAGGCAGCAAACAGGAACAGCGAGACCCGAAGAAGGTGCAAATCTTTTTATTGAGTTTTAGCCCAGCACCAGTCCGCCATATATATATATACACACCTCCCGAAAATACACAAAGATGCCACACAACCACCAGGGAGACCGATTGTGTCATCCATTGGAGGACTGACCGAGAACATGTCGAAATGTATTGACTTTTTCTTGGCCCCATGGGTAGCTCAGTTGAGCTCATATACCAAAGACACTAAGGATTTCCTCAGACAGATACAGGATGTGGAGTGGGAGGATGATTTTGTGATGATAACAATGGACATCTCCAGTCTCTATACGAGCATCAGTCATCATGACGGGATTGCAGCTACTAGGACTTTCCTGAACTTACGTCCGGCACGCCACCTGGAACATAGCAGAATGATTTTGGAATTTATGTCCTTTTGCTTAATGAATAACATCTTTGTCTTTCAGAATCAACGATATAGACAAGTCAGGGGGACTGCTATGGGTACCTGCTTTGCCCCCAGCTACGCGAATCTATTCGTGGGCTGGTGGGAGAAGCAGGTAGCCTGGGCAGATGATAAAACTGATTGGGTTGACAAGATAATATGCTGGAGAAGGTATATTGACGACCTTTTCCTTATTTGGAGAGGGTCAGAGTCTTCAGCTATAGAGTATATACAGATCCTCAATCAGAATGATCTAAATCTGCAATTCACATACTATATGAGTAAAACTGAAGTGAGTTTTCTAGACCTAAGGGTCTTTGTTGATTCTGGCACAATCCAGACTGCCCTCTTTAGAAAAGAGACGGCAGGAAATTCTGTCCTCCATGGGCGAAGTAGCCATCCAGCCTCCCTGGTTAAGAGTATCCCCTACGGGGAACTGTTGAGGATAAAGCGCAACAGTTCTCTGGATAAAGACTTTACGGAGGCTGCATGCAGAAGCGTAACACGCTTTAAAGCACGCAGTTACTCCGGAACAACACTCCAACAAGCTGAACAAAAGGTGAAAGCTATTGATAGGAAAACTCTGCTGACTGACAAGAGAACAGTAACAACTAAAGGTGGGAGTGGCATTTTCAGATTGATAACGAACTATTCGGTGGCAGCGAATAGAGTCCGAGCCATTATGTCCAAAAATTGGGGAATTCTGAAATCTGATCCCGTAATAGGAAAGGATTTACAAAAACACCCCATGATCACCTTCAGAAGAATAAGATCGCTGAAAGACAGGCTGGTTACAAGTCACCTTGCAAGAGAAAAACCTAAAGGGGATCTCCAGACCATGCATGGGTCGTACCCATGTGGGAAATGCAAGGCATGTAAAAACAGTCAGAGAGTATTATCCTACCATGTGCCACACAAAGACTCTAAGATTATGATTGGCAAGTTCATCACTTGCTCAACCACATTCGTGGTTTACTGTCTAACGTGCCCCTGCGGACTTCGGTACGTGGGGAGCACCACTAAGGCGGTAAAACTACGGGTCCTAGAGCACCAAAGGGCCATCGCGAACAAAGATGAGAGCTATCCGATGGCCCGACATTTCGCCTCACATCATAACAGTGATAGGACCCTTCTTAGCTTCTTTAGCTTAGACTGTGTCCCACAAAACATAAGGGGTGGGGATCTGAAAATGAAGCTTAGGCGCTTGGAGTCAAGATACATTGTAGATCTCCAAACCAAGTCACCTGGAGGTCTCAATGCAGGGGAGGAACTTCTATCACACCTTTGAGAAACAGTAACTGATAACACGTGGGCTGAAAGAAAATGAGAATATTTTGCTTTTAAGAATTATTATTAATTTTGTTGGTGGGTGGGCATTCGAATCTAGAATTAATCTAAGATATAAGGTCTATTTATGTTAGAGTGTATGGATTATGGAGGCATGTCATTTACAGTACACCGAATGGGCCATCCAGGCCGCAATTATAAATATCATTGGCCATAGGTTTATATGAATGGAATTAGCCTATGCACGCCCTTTCCCAACGAGTATATAGAGATTTAGTGCAATGCGGGACTGGTTGACTTCCAGAGAATGGGTTGTTTATACCAGCAAGCACGATGAATTAGCCCATCCAGGGCTTAATAATGTGAATATTGTGTATATAGCATGTAAATAATTGACCAACTATTTTAGTCGGTCTGCTCATTATTTGTCTTTTGTTGACCAGTCTAAACATTGCTTGATTGTTATACTTTGATTAATTTGAGTAATTCACCATTCAAAGATGGCGCTCACACATTGATAAAAATGGTCCATTGTTTGTTTCAATGGTTTTGCTTTATTACACTTCCGCCTTGCCGTCGCCAGCTGACACTGACGAAGGCAAGTGCTGAAACGCGTCTGTTTGGAGAATATCTGCGCAATAAACTTGGAATTAAGTCTTACCTGCTGCGAGTGCTGTTTCCTTTGGTTTCCTTGGAACTACGGAGCTCGAAATATATATATATATATATATATATATATATATATATACTCTTTCTTGGAGGAGGTTTTTGGATATATATATATATAAATTTATACATAGAGAGAGAGATAGATATCTATATATTTATACGTGTCCGGGATACAGCAGGAGCCAGCCTTGGGGGATGTCGATCCTCAGTGCCATTATTGACTCTAGGAGGGGGGCCGTGTGGCCCCCCTCCTTTGATTTAAAAGGGCCTGCCCCGGGAGGTGGCAGTACCTAGGGCTGAGAATGGCCCAGAATGGGGAGTCGCGCAGTCGCCCTCCTTAAGAGGCCTCTCCTTAACAACAATAGAAAGCCAAGGGAGGGTGTTCCTCAAGGCTGGGCATCCTGAGTGACACCCTATTGAATTTATATTTACGCCCTCAGGAGGTGGTGGTCCCTTGGGCTAGGGGGGTCTGCGTGGCTCCCCAATTTATTTTTATGTTTTGGTCCTGGTAATTTGGTGGTCCCTGTGATGGTGTTCTGGTGGTGGAGTTCTGAAGGAGTGAAGCCATTGTGGTGTGGAGGCCAATAAGTTCTAGTTATCATGATCTCCCTACACATATATGTTGTGAACCTGTCAATATGAACATGTAGGTAGTGCACAATGGCATTTATTTTGCATATAGAATTGCAAACCAACTTCATACACACACTGTTGTCTGTAGATCCACAGTCACCACAAGCACAACACCCATAACCACCAACTATTTTTTCATGTATCAATACATATGTGGTATTCTTGGTGGTGTTTCCTCCTACAGCCGCATCTGTCAATGACGCCGTCGATGTGGGAGGTGGATTCTGGTGGAGACTGCGGGACCCCGACATTCTTCACTCCAAGGACCTACCAACAATTAAATGCAGCGGGCCGACAGCCAAGGGAGCGGGTTGGAAAACCATTGGAAAAGGGACGGTGGGACTCGATCTGCCAACATCTAAATCGTGCCCCACATTCTAGCCTTAGTTGCACTGATGATTATGTCGTCGCAGCCAGAACACCTGCCGGTAAATGCCAACGATTGAGTTTTTGATGGTTCCAACTGCCTGCTCCTGAAGGGCTACGGTTATATATGCTAGGGTTGAAGCCAGTTTTGTGGCAATGACTTGCGCCAAAGGCATTTAGGGTGATTCTGAAAGCACAAACGTGGCTAACAAGGTGTTGCACTTTTATATTATGGACCATTTGTGAGCTAAAAATATGCCTCAAATATCACACTTAGGTATTTATAATCTAGTTCTAAATCCAGCGTGTTTTTATTCAAGTTGAATACTGGTGCGGTTGACCTCCATCTGCTGATAGATATTGTTTTAATTTTTTTAAGATTGACTTCCAGGGCGTATGTTTCTTAATACTTTGCTGTGATATTTAGTAACTTCTTCAGGCCTATTTTTGTGTGACTTATCAAGATCACATCAGCAGCATACATCATATTTGTAGCATCAAAACCTGCTATCTTTAGAGAGTGGGAGTTAACCTTATTAAGTGCTGTTGTCCACATTCACTCTGTCAAATATAAATTAAAAAGGAACAGAGCGAGGAAACAGCCTTGTTTCAGTCCATTGCTGCTAAATACTCTCCACGAAAGTGATGTTCCAGTCCAGAGTCTGATCATTAGCCATGTATTGTAATATAAAACTGTATTGCGTTTATGAGGACTGGTGCATTGCTGCATTGTTGGAGTTGGCGCCAAAGTAAAGTTCACTGGATTGTAGCAAAAGCAGACCGAACGTTCACAAAACATATGTTTCTGTTGGTTCCTTATTTTATCAATTATTAGGGAGAACATTAGGATGGTGTTTGATGTCGCTGAGCCACTGATAAAGCCGGTTTGATTAGCAGGGGCTAGTGAGTTTTTCTCTGCCAAGTTGGTAAGTTCAGATAATAACAACACTGCTAAATATTTTGCCTCACCATTCAACTAGATGATCCGCCTGCAGTTAGATGGTGAAGATTTCCTCCCAGCCGTGTAAATTGGGATTATGATCAAACCCCAAAAGCTGTTGGCGATCACTCAACGATGAAGTGCATGGTTGAAAAGCAGTCACAGATGTTTTGACCAATACTACAGATTATCTTTGTAGATGGCCTGGTGAAGGCCATCTCTGCAACTTGCCATAATTACGTTTGGGACTGATTCAGGGAAGATTTTGTTCCAGTCAGAAGAATGTTGTGATTGGGAGGGGATTTAGGGCCATATGTATTATCATTTAGTTAAGCAAGTCTCAAATTGTGCTGAATTGCGACTTGCAATTTGCGACTTGCTAAACTGAATGTACAACAGTGTCTCAGAAAACTGTTTATGATTCCCAATGGGGTCGCAAATTGCATGCCTCATCAATATTCATGAGGCCAGCGCAATTTGCGACCCCACTGTGAATGGCTAGCACTCACAGGGATGGTGGTATGCTGGGGTCAGCAGACCACCATGTCTGTGACTGCTTTTTCAATAAAGTTTTTTTTTAAATGCATCCTCCGCTCCGAAGGTGCGCCAAAAGGTAAGCCCGTCTGCGACCAGATGAGCCCTAAGGGCATGACCCCTGCCCGAACACAGTCAGAGGCCAACCACTCGATTAGAGTGGTGTACTCGGCCACGGCGCTACGCAACATAATGGAGTCAGCATCTACTTTACAGGGTAACATGCTAGTTTGTCCACACAAATTCCCCGTTTCCCTGGAGGGGCCGGTAGCCTGTTGGAGATGCTCCTTCCATGGAAACAAGCTCATTAGTCATGTCCCTCTTACTTGTTCTTTTCGAACCCTGCCGTCGAAGGGCCTATCATACATTCTCTGTAATATTTGATCTTTAGCCGCACATCCCATGGAAATCTGGGACCTGATTCACTCGTTGCCCCGGAATTCTGTTTCTTGACGGAAATCTGGCTGAATCCCGCCAATTTGCCGTTGATAAATTTGGCCATCCCTGACAATTATAGTTTTATTCAGCTGGACCGGGTGGGGAAAATGGGGGCGGGGGGATATTGCTATTGCGTTTAAAAAGTATCTTAAAGTTGTGTGGATCAAAACCGTCTCTGATAAAAATCTGGAACTAGGCCTCTTTAAAATCACTTTTTCACCATCGGAAAGTTGGACAGGTGCCCTAGTTTATCGACCCCCTGGCCCAAAAGCGGACTTTACAGACAGGCTTACAGATTGGATAGCTACTTATGCCCTGGCTTCCAACAAATTTTTATTACTGGGTGATTTTAATTTTCATGGCGAGTTATTCTCGTCCCCTGAAGTGAACAAACTCTTCACAGACATGGAGCACCTAGGACTCTCCCCAAAAATTCAGGGACCTACCCATAATGGGGGGCATTCTCTCGACTGTTTACGAACATTTCCTCACTTGAGTATGACGCACCACGGCCTCTTATGTGGTCAGACCACTTCATGATGATTTATGAGTCCACCCAGGGTGCCGGCAACTTATGAGACAGTCTGGGGAGAGCCCTGGACAAATTGTTCCAGCATAACTGAAGTCCAGGCCCCTCTCGAATCGCCGCTCTGCACAATGGTACACCTCCGAATTAAAGCAGGAAAAATCCGCCTGTAAAAGATTGGAGAGACTTTGGCGGCGAAGAAATTCTCCCAGTCAAAGAAACTTTAATTTAAGGACAGCGTGATATGTGTTCATAGCGAACCAAATTGAAAACGCTACCAACTCCTCTAAGGCTTTGTTTGACATTGTGAATGATTTTGTATCTCCAGTGGCAGGTAAGCAACCGTCCATAGAATCCCAGGACCTGTGTGATGCATTGGCCAGGTTCTTTCAGGAGAAAATTGAAACTATCTATTCTAAGTTGACTTATTCTGCTCCTATTTTCCCTAGCTCAGATAGCCCACCCATTCGGATAGACTGTTCACTTGAATGTTTTAGGCCAATTAATCTAGTAGAAATTCACAAAGCCCTTGAGACTGCGAAATCGGGCTCCCCGGAGGATAATTGTTCTCCAAAAGGGGGAACAGCGTTTACAACGCAACTTTTACAACGAAGTACCTTTATGACGCAACCATTACAACGCAACTTTTACAACAACTTGCGCTGGGGGGCGCTCTAGGATAGGGAATAGTTTTAATTTACTATCCAACACCTTCCCTACTATCCACGGGGACTGGAGTGGAATAGTAAATTAAACTATTCACTATCCAGCGCCCCCCAACGCAAGTCGTTGTAACGACTTGCGTTGTAAAACTTGCGTCGTAAAGACATGCGTTGTAAAAGTATGCGTTGTAACGACGTACATCCCTCCAAAAGTCATGGCACTCTTGTCTCATTCACTGGCGCCCATGATTCAAAAATTCTTTAATTTATCAATCTCAGAGGGCGAAATTCCGGTCCCTTGGAAGGAAGCCTTTGTTCACCCTATATTGAAGAAACCAGCGGCAAACCCTATCTCACTGATACCCCTACTGGGTAAAACACTTGAAGGCATGATTACCAGTTGAACATCTACCTTGAATCTAATTGTATTTTGGATGCCTCGTAGTCTGGCTTCCGCAAGGGTTTCAGTACGGAAACAGTGCTTTTAGCAGTCACTGACTCCCTGCGGAGGACAGTGGATGCTGGAGGATCAGCAATTCTGATTCTTCTTGACCTCTCCGCGGCCTTTGATACCATCTCTCATGTTAGACTGGCGGAGAGGTAAATGGATATCGGTATCCAGGGGCTGGCCCTCAAATGGCTACAGAATTTCCTGACTGACAGATCCCAAACGGTCATCATGGGTCCCTATCAGGCAGAGAAAATTTCATTGGACAAGGGTGTCCCCCAGGGCTCCTGCCTTAGCCCCACCCTCTTTAATATCTATATGGCACCATTGGCTAAGGTTGTGGAAGCTCTGGGGTTCGAAACTATCTCATACGCCGATGACACCCAGCTGTTGTTTAACATCGGCCCAAATCAGGAGGCGGATAGACTACGTTTTTCCGCAGGTATTTTGGAGATCTCCAATTGGATGAATAACAACTTTCTCCAGTTGAACCCTGGGAAGACGGAAGTCATGCTGCTGGGAAAGGCGGCGGCGATCTGGTCCAATGATTGATGGCCTGTACAGCTGGGTAAATTTCCTACACCCAAAGAGTGTGTCAATAACCTGGGTATCAAGATCAACCATTCTCTTTCTATGCAGGATCAAGTAACGGCTGTTGCTGGATCCTGTTATTATAGGTTAAGATTGCTGAGGAAGATCTTTCCTTTCATTCCGTTAGAGCATCGTAGAACCCTGGCTCAAGCTATGGTGGTCAGCCGTCTGGATTACGGCAACACTCTTTTAGCAGAAGCAGGGACAACTTCTCTAAATAAGCTACAGGTGATCCAAAATACAGCGGCCAGGTTGGTTTTGAATATGCCCGCAAGATCATCTTCGCTGCCTCTGCTGAGAACATGTAACTGGCTGCCTATAAAACAAAGATCCGTTTTCAAAGTTTGCTTTCTGACTTTTAATGCCCTTTCAGGGTCGGGGCCCAAAATATCTACAAAATGAACTGGTAAAACACGCCCCGAGTCGACCTCTGAGATCGAGCTCACAGCTTCTATTGCATGTACCCCGAATCCGACGCCACAGGGTAGGAGGTATGGCTTTTTCTTACCTGGCCCCCAAATACTGGAACAACCTTCCTTTCTCCTTGCGAGAAATTTTATCCTATCAAATTTTTAGGAAGCAGCTATAGGCCTTCCTGTTCTAAAGGTATCCTCCTCTCTGTTTTTTTCTTTCCTTGAGTATGTTTCTGAGTAAGTGCCGAGATGCCTCATGGTGATTCAAGCGCTATACAAAAGAGTATTACATAACATAACATCCTGTTTTCCGTAAAGGATAAAGGGATGTATTTAAAAAAGAAAAATGAAACTTTTCAGTTTCATTTTTTAAGGGCAGGCAGTGTTTACTGGGACCACTGCCTGCTCTTAAAAAATATTTTCTCACCCATCTACCAAGGGGAAGAGGTCTCCTTCCTCTTTGCAAGTGGTTTACCGTCGACTTGATGTAAGTGGTTAACTGTGAGTGTTTTGCAACCGCACATGTGGTCGCAAAACAATAGTACATTGGTGTTAGAGTCGCTATTAGGAAGGGATGCCCTTGGCACGCCCCTTCCTAACAGAGAGTCGCAAATGCTATTTTGCGAAGTAATGACTTGCAAAATAGCAATTGTACATACCACTACAATTTTTTGCGGGCACAAACGGGTTGATTTCCCTTTAGCGATCGCAAAAAACAGTCATACATCTAGCCCACATCGTGGGACCAACGCCAAAACGGATTTACCTGAGGACTACTGAGGATCTCTTTTGAAAAACTTGGAAGCTCATTTTTGAAATGCATTGAAATTTATCGTCGCGACTTGAGCGTAAGATTAATGAATCTGTTTAACCTTGAGAAAGCACTGGTTCCATCTGCCACATAGGGCGAAACACATGTCAGCTGTCTTCTCTCTTCTCAATAAAATCTTACTATCAAATCAAGAGTGAAATGGATTAATTAAGCGGTGAATGAACACGAAATGGAATAACGGTCTTTGTCAGAAAAACATTCGGACAATAAGGATCCATCCCTGCTCATTAACTATCTGTCTGAAAAGAAGGAACATAGCTCTCACATATATAACCCTACTTGATTCTGCGAAGCAATCACAGTTTAGTGCTTCGAGCACAGTTTCTTCAATTTTCTAGGAACCAATATCTAGACCCAGGACCCCAGGACCTGTTGCTCTCTGTTGGAATTCATACATCTGGCCCACAATGCGTAAAACAAAACAAATATTATACAAAAAAAGTTATGATACAAAAACAAGGTTAAATTACTTAACAATTTTCAATCAATCAATCAATCAGGACATTTGTTAAGCACGCTCCATACCCTTGGGCATCTCAAGGCGGTGGGAGGGGTGCTGCTACTGATCGAAAAGTCTTGAGAAGCCTCCTGAAGGCCAGGAGGTCTTGGGTCTGTTGTAGGTTGGTTGGGAGGGTGTTCCAGGTCTTGGCGGCGAGGTGGGAGATGGATCTGCCGCTGGCAGTTATTCTTCAGCTGCGTGGCACTGTGGTGAGGGCGAAGCTGGCGGAGCAGAGCTTGTGGGTAGGGGAGTAGAAGCTGAGTTGTTTGTTGAGGTACGCTGGGCCGTGGTTGTGGAGGGCCTTGTGTGCATGGATGAGGAGCTTGAAGGTTATCCTCTTGTTAACAGGGAGACAGTGTAGGTCTCTCTGGTGAGGTGTGATGTGGCTGGGGTGGGGGACGTCCAGGATCAGTCATGCCGAGGCGTCCTGGATGCGTTGCAGCCGTCTCAGGAGCTTGTTTGATGTTCCTGCGTAGAGGACATTTCCGTAGTCCAGCCTACTGGAGACGAGGGCCTGGGTGGGGATCCACTTGAAGATCCTGCGGAGCATTCGTAGAAGTTTAAGCAGGATGAGGAGACGGCGTTGACCTGTTTAGTCATGGAGAGGGTGGAGTCGAGGATGATCCCCAGGTTGCGTGCGTGGTCAGTGGGTGTCAGGGCTGTTCCAAGTGATGTCGGCCACCAGGAGTTGTACCAGGCTGAAGGGGTGGAGCCATGGATGAGGACCTCCGACCTGTCCGAGTTTAGCATCAGTCGGCTGTTCCTCATCCATTCGGCAATGGCCCCCATTCCCCCATGGAGGTTGGTTTTGGCGGTGTGAGGGTCTTTGGTGAGGGAGATGATCAGCTTGCTGTTGTTGGCGTAGGAGATGATGTTCAGGTCATGCTGACGGGCGACATAGGTGAGGGGTGCCATGTATATGTTGAACAGCGTTGGGCTGAGGGAGGAGTCCTGGGGTACACCACAGATGATTTCGGTGGTGGTGGAGCTGAAAGGGTTAGTTGGATGCTCTGTGTTCTGCCAGAGAGGAAGGATGTGGTACAGTCCAGGGCCTTCTCTTGGATCCCGGCGTCATGTAGGCATGTTTGTAGTGTGTGGTGGGAGAATGTGTCGAAGGCGGCTGACAGGTCCAGAATGAAGGTTCCTCTGAGGGCTACTGTTTGTGCATTGTCGAGCAGGGTCCTCATGTCGTCGGTGGCAGTGATGAGGGCAGTTTCAGTGCTGTGGTTGCTGCGGAAACCGGACTGGAATGGGTCCAGGATGTTGTTGTCCTCGAGGTAGCGGGTCAGTTGTTTGTTGACGGTTTTCTCGGTAACCTTCACCGGGAATGAGAGTAGGGAGATGGGACGGAAGTTCTTGAGGCCCTTAGGGTCTGCCTTGGGTTTCTTGAGTAGTGCGTTGATCTCGGCGTGCTTCCAGCTCTCAGGGAAGGATGCTGTCTCGAAGGAGGTATTGATGACTTTCTGGAGATGGGGTGCAATGATTGTGCTGGCTTTGTTGAAGACGTGGTGTGGGCATGGGTCAGACGGGGATCCAGAGTGGACGGAGTCTGATGGTGTCATTGTCGTTGACATTGGACCATGTGATCAGGCGGCTGGTGGTCGTGGCGGTGGGGATCTCGGTGGTTGGTGGGGCGGTTGTGGCGTTGAAGCTGTTGTGGATGTCTGCGTTCTTGCGGTGGAAGTAGGTGGCCAGTGAGTCGCACAGGTCCTGCGAAGGGGGGATGTCGTTGGTGTTAGAGCTGGGGTGGAGAGCTCCTTCACAATGCTGAAGGGCTCTTAGCTGTTGTGAGCGTTGTTATCCAGGCGGTCCTTGAATGCGGTCCTCTTGGCGGTTCTGGTGAGTTGATGGTGTCTGCGGTCGCATTCTTGAGGGCCGTGTAGTTGTCTGCTGATCGTTCGCGGAGCCAGTTCTTCTCCAGTTTCCGGCAAGTATGATTGGAGGCCTGGTGGTTTTCAGTAAACCAGGTAGCTGTCTTGCTGGTGTAGCTGTTGGAGGGAGTGTTGAGCGGGGGGAGGGTGTTGGCGCAGTCATTGATCCACTGTCGGAGGTTGAGGGCGGCGTTGTCGGGTTAGGTGGGGTTGGCTGGTGGGCTCTGGGCGAGGGCGGTAGCTAGCTGCTCTTCAGTGACTTTTCCCCAGCAGTGACGTGGGCATCTGTTGGGTGCGGCGATGGGCAGTGGGCTTCCTGAAGGTGAAGTGGACGCAGCGGTGCTCGGTCCAGTGGGGTTCAGTGGTGTGGTTGAAGAAGACGTGGGGGCTTGCGGAGAAGATGGGGTCTAGTATGTGATCGGCGGCGTGGGTGGGTGTTGTCACAAGCTGTCTGAGTCCGAGGTTGGCGAGGTTGTTGATCAGGGTGGTGGAGTTGGCGTCGTTGTTGTTCTCGAGGTGGAATTTCAGGTCCCCGAGGAGGATGTAGTCTGTGGAGACGAGGGTGTGGATGCTGAAGTGATTGGTGATGGAGTCACTGAACTGTGGTCCAGGGGTCTGTAGATGAGGGTTCCTCTGAGGGTGGTGTTGGGTTCGGTGTGAACCTGGAAGTGTAGGTGTTCGGCGGTGCTGAGGGTGTCGTCGGTGCTGGCCAAGACACTGAGGGTGTTCTTGTGGACGATGGCAATTCCACCTCCTGTTCCATTGGTGCGGTTTCTGCGGGAGATCTTGTAGCCTTCCGGGATGGCTATGGCGATGTCAGGTGCTGAGGTGGGGGTCAACCAGGTCTCCGTAAGGAAGGCGACGTCTGGGGCGGTGGAGTCAAGGAGGTCCCAGAATTCGACAGCGTGCTTGCGGGCGGAGCAAGTATTGAGGCGGATGCACCTCAGGTGGTTAGGTTCGTTGGTTGGTGGTTTTGCAGGTCGGATACTGATGAAGATGCAGTTCCAGGACGTAAAGGGCCCTTGGATGCCCTGCGGGGTGGCCCGGTAGCAGGTGTGTTCTCGTCCGGAGTTGAGTGCATGGATGGTGCTGGCGTCGTAGTGTAGTCGGGTGTCGTGGTGTCTTCGGGGTCCAGGGGTTCTGGCGCAGGGTCCGGTCCGTGCGCAGGCGGGCTTGCCTTGGGCTCGCCACTGTGCGCGTCTGCTGCGCGCGGCCGCGCAGCGGCCGCCATATAAGGGGATGTGGGAGGGAGGAGCAGCTGGGTGGTGGGAGCGGGGCGGGGAATGGGAGAGCGGGGCCGCAGGGAGGCAGCGGCGGGGAGGGACGGAGAGATACAGAAGGCGAAAGGGGGTGGAGGCAGGGGCGCTATACAGTCAACAAACGCAGGGCAACAGAACCAGTTAATAGTGATACAAATAAAATGGTACAGTACAGTTTAGAGCAAAACAATAGAAACAAGAAAAAACAGCACAGTACATTTTTACCAGCGGGTGGGGGGAACAGCGAATTCACGAGGCGGCAGCAGCTGGCTCAAAGGCGGGCACAAACAGGCGGAGCTGTGCGGTGTGGGGGCGGCCTGACCTGCAGCAGGGTCAAGGGTCGCTCCCTCTACCATGCAGCGGCCACCATATAAGGGGATGTGGGAGGGAGGAGCAGCTGTGAGGTGGGAGTGGGGCGGCGCATGGGAGAGCGGGGGTGGGTCGCAGGGAGGCAGCGGCGGGAAGGGACAGAGAGATACAAAAGGCGAAAGGGGGCGGGGCAGGGGCGCTATACAATCAACAATTGCAGGGCAACAGATCCAGTTAACAGTGATAAAAATAAAATGGCACAGTACAATAGAAACAAGAAAAAACGGTACAGTAGAGTTTTTTTTGTGCATATTTTATATAGCGCGAACTCGACCCAAAGGTATTGTTGCGCTTTACAGGAGCACCGTATTTACATTACCAATTCAGGCACGGGGAGATTAAGTGATTTGCTCAGAATCACAGGATGTGGACTCGACCTTGGGGCTCGAACCGTGGTTTCCAGCACCAGCGTCGGCGGCCAGGCAAAAGCAGCTGGCTCAGAGGAGGGCACACACAGTCGGAGCTGTGCGGTATGGGGCAGCTTGACCTGCAAGCAGGGTCAAATAGTAAAGTGCCTACAATAATATACTTACCTTTGATAATTTGGTCCATGATAGTTCTAATCACAATATTTTGTCTACACTATTATTATTAGACACCGTGCTTAATTTGTAAATGAACGAGAGCTGGGGCTCGAAGCTCTTGCATAATGTCTGATGGGGAAATATAAGTGCAAGACCCTAAACATTTTTTTAGCAGAAGAATCAGTTTAAATCAAATATTTTATGAACCCAATAAATCATTTCTAAATTCAGCCTGTAATTCAAGAAAGAGAAGACCGTTCCTCATACTATCATACATTAGCTAGCGAATACTTACATAAACAAAGTTTTACAGTATGGTAATTATCTGTATGTAGAACCTTTACCAGTTCCGAAAACATCTTCTTGGTACTCTCCTCACACATATGGGGCAGGTACCTTCATTTTTAATTCGTCCTAAAGTGGTTTGATTCACCTCTATAGTCAACAAACTAAAACAAAGTTTGAGTCCAAATTTATTAAGGCTTTGCACCATCGCCCTGTGGCACAAAGTGAGACAAAGTTATTCACACTAGAATTTAGTTTCTAGTAAAAGGGGTATTTTGCATGGGAAAGATGGCCTTTTCTGAACACAAGAACACTTTGTCTTGTCACAGTGTATCACTTTACAACAAGAGGGCACTACTGGGTATTACTTCCTTACTTAGGTGGCTAAGTGTTAACACCTAAATGCATAATGCCCGAAATACGAAGGGCCTCATTTATGAGGCCATACCGACACTTTTGCGGCCCTGAAAAGTCACATTTTTAACCGTCCAGTGGCGTAATGTGCCACCGCATATTTATAAGGCCACGAAAAGCCTCTGTATGTGGCTTTTCATGGCCTTGTATATATGCGCCCATTTTACGCAGGAAACTGTGTTGAAGGGGCGTTCCATGGGTGCTGCTGTGGGTGCTCCCACACAACTCTCATGTAACCTGATACATTCCCATATTAACAAGTCATCGTAAACCTAGGAATGTGTCAGAACCTAATGCCAGCTCAAGGGTGGCGGTTAGGCGGTGCAAAGAAGAGAAATGACAACATTTCTCCTCATGCTTTCATTTTTCTATGTGTGCTGAAAATGGAAAGTTCCTGAAAGGATGATTTTGTGCAGGAAGGGTCCCTTCCTGCACAAAATCAATCAACCCAGCAATGCAGGCACCCTTGCACCATGGTGCAAAGGTGCCTGCATTGGCGCATGGCAGACCATTGTGCGCTGGAGCCACAGAATGGGACCGGACTGTGCCGTATGATATAGATACAGCTCATTCCTGCCCTTTACTTTTGCTGTAGGGCAGCATAGCAGGGACGCGTGCAGAGCTGCCCTACGGCAAAAGCCCATTAAAAAGGCCCTAGAGATTCTAGACTGTGCTTTACTTCAAAAGCTAAAGCTTCGTTGTAGCAGATGTTGACAAGAAACAACAGGGCATATTTACAAGGGGATTGCCCCACAGGAACGTCACTTTCACCTATGTTTGTGTGGTGCAATGCCCTGCTCCATATTTACAAAGCGGCATTAAGCTACTTTTTGTGGCTTGATGCCACTTTGTATATATGGTACCCTTTCACGCAGTTTTCTGCGTCAAAGGGGCGTGCAATGGGTGTTGCTGTGGTCATTCCATCACAACACCCATTGCTTTTTGATGCTGCCCCAATTTATAAGTACCTGTAAATCTAAGGCAGTGCCAAAAACTAACGCCATTTAATAGCAGGCTTTAGAATGGTGCAATGAGGAGAAATACTTTAATTTTTCCTTGTGATTTCTTTTTCTATGTGTGGTGCATTCTGCAGCACACAGAGAAAGAGCAAACACCTTCAATGATTTTTTAAGTGCAGGAAGATGTCCCTTACTGCACATAAACAATGATTAAATCTGACAATTTGCTAAATCTATGTGTGCTGCAGAAAGGGGCACCTTCCTACACATAAACAATCATTCCCTGCAAAGCTGGCAACCTAGCGCAAGGCAGCTATATTTAGCGCCAGCGCTAATGAAACCAGAGGAGTGCGCCGTATTGCTGAAAATATTGCCACAGCTCCATGGGCCACCATGTTATTGTAAATATGTCCCACTGTTTTTTATTGTTCAAACAAAACCAATACATTGCATGTGTGCTGTAGTGCACAGAAAAAACATATAATGTGTGGTAGCCTTTTGGGTTGTCTAGGCATAGAAATGTGTGCTGGAAAGATATACATCCTGTACATATCCCGTGGTGAAAAGAGCACAGTCGCCTCTACAACATGGTTCTAGTCTGTGCAATGTGCAAGGTAGCTAATTAGAAGGTCACCCCAGGGGATGATAGTGCCAGCAAGCCTGTCGTACGTGCCATGGATCTATTTTGTGTTTTCCCTTTGTGCCATGCAGCACATAAAATTTGGTTGCAGCACTATGCGAAATAAAAAATAATAAACATCCTGTTTTATTTTTTAGCATGTCAGGCCTCAATCTTTGTATTCATAAACTCTAAAGATACAAGGTCATACTAACTAGTGCAATCTTTCAACTATAACTTATATAAAGTCTTGGCAGGTAATGCAGAGATGTATGATGGAACAATGCTGGGAAAAACTGTGCATGCCTTTACAATGCAATTTTTACCCAGGCCATTTTTGCAGGTTTATCCCCAAACTTTGTGAGTTTTGCCTCCTATTTTACCGACCCTGTTCTTGTTGGCTATAGGATTCTGGGCACTTTACCATTGCTGAAGGGCACATGCTCTATGTATGAATTGTGATCTGATTGGCTATCTATGATTGGCATATTTGATTTACTAGTAAGCCCCTAGTATAGTGCACAAGTGTGCCACAGCCTGTAAATCTGTAAATCAAATGCTACTAGTGGGCTTGCAGCACTTGTTGTGCCACCCACAGGAGTATACCTGAAAATGTATCTTATGCCTGCCACAGCAGTGTCTGCATGCTCAGTTGTAAACTGCCATATTGTAATGGCAAGTGCACCCAATTATCAGGCCAAAGCCTTCCTTTTCCTTACATGTAAGCCAACCCTTAGGTAGGCCCAAGGTATCTCCTTGGGCAGAGAGCAGTGTATGTGAAAGGTAGGACATATACTGCTGTGTATGGCTTGTCCTGATAGTAAAATACTGTGTATCTCGTTTTTCACTATTGAAAGGCTATCTGTTGCATAGGCTAACATGGGAGTTGCTTTGCAATATCTAATAAGTATAATTTTCCATAGTGGCAAGATAAAGAATTGGAGTTTAGGTTCTCTGAACTTAGAATGTATTATTGCCCAAACCAGTCATGCACAGTTCCCCGTACTCCATGAAGGTTGCATTAGAGTCTGTGTGGAGAACCAGCCCAGGCCCCTATTCCCTGGTTGAGCATCGCACCAGGATGAGCAAAATAAATAACAATGCTTCATTGCAGCGTTGTGATTGGTCAGGGCAGCCTGGCTATTCTTCCTTGATCCTGTCCCATGAAGAGTGCAAAAGTAAGGAGCAGAGACGCGGGAACTGGCGGCAAGTTAAGTGCATAATTTTTTTCCCAGTTGTGCAACCCTGTATCCCCTGCATCCCCACACCCTCCCCGCACCTGCCCCCACCTCACCACCCACATGTCATGCCAGCCGCCACTGCTTTCCACAATGCTGTCTCTCCCCCTGTGGGGAGAGACAGCATTGTGGAAACTGGGTTGGCATGGGTTCAGAGACCCTTACAGCAAAGAGAACAATGACAAAATGGAGTATTAGTACGAGACCTAAAACCCCAGGGGCCTCATTTATGATCTCTTGCGTCACTTTTACGCCACCGGTGCGTCACTTTTTGTGACGCACCAGCAGCGTAAAAAATGCGTCTTGTTGCGCCATGAGATTTCTTGCCCCTCTCTGAACTCATTAGTGCTGCTAGGGGATTTGTGCACTGATCTGTAGAACGACTGGGCTATTTTGTTTGCTCCAAAAAGACTCACTGGCCTGGGCTTGTTGGGAAACTTCCCTGGCTTCCAGGATCACCACGCCCCACACTGCCACATAGTGGTAGCAAGAAGATCCACCCTGGCTCTGGGCTCACCCCCACATGATGTTCAGAATAACCAGAGAAATTACCGGATAGCCGCTCATCAGCTGAGCAAGTGCCACAAGTGAACAACTGCTGCCAAGACCCTGCAACCTGTGAAGAGGAGCCTGGGTGGGGAGTGGAGCGAGGTAGCTTTCTGAGTGAAGCCAGAGCTTCGTACCTGCCCCAGGCCAATATCCAGTAGAGAGAAAGGATCCTCGCACCCCCTTGCCTGCTGCAGCTGTGGAGGTGTACCGTGAGGTAGCAGATGGTCCCAACCGGGGAAGAGGGAGACCACGTGAAGGTTCCAAGCACTGCCGCAGTTCTCCATCTGGGCCATTGGACTTTGGCCACAACTTGATGTTAGAAAAGTACGACGATACACGCACAGCCAGCGCAGACCTCGATGCTTGAGGAATAGGGCTGAGCTTTACAACATACTTTGCAGCTGCACTGTGCAGTCACGGGCTGCTGGTGGGTGCATTACGTGTGCAGGGGACCTAGGGTGGTCCTCCCGTTGAAGGTAGTGGGGCATGTCCGCCCCCTCTTCCTGGCCCATACCTTGGGGCATTTCTTTGGGATCATCGAATATCCCCGGCTGACAGCAAATGCAAAGCACCTTCACGGCAGCTGTACTTCTCTCAATTCACATATGCGAGAGACCAAGTGAGGTCTCTCCATCAATGGGGGCATCATTGTTTTAGTATAATACCCCATTCCTTTTACCTTGGGGCCATTAATTGAAATTACCCCACCGCTGGTAGCGGGCGCACCGGTAATCCTGCGGCCTACGTTACGGGCCTGATTCCCATTGAGTCTTTTTTGGTCAATTGTGATGATTTGTGTGAGTGATCTCTATACCTGTTGCAGTGTTTTGGTGCCCTGATGTGTTTATGCATGTCGCTTTGGCCCTGTAGGGTTGCACTAACAAGTACTGTTATCAGAAAATGCACCAAATGTACAGTGAGGGTGCACTAAATGTGGTGTTAAATGTTTTCACGATGTTTTTAGGATATATGCAACTTATAGTTATTTACTTCAGTGCACAACATATATCATGACAGTTGCCTAGTTGGCAGAGTAATGGTGATGCATGTGAATGTGGTCTTATATATTTATATACAATATGTGAGATGTTTTATATAAACTTGTGTGGAGTCTCTTTTTGTGGTGTGCCTAGTGCATCACTGTTGTGTGTGTGTGTGTTGTGCAAACATTTAACACATTGCCTCTGGGATAAGCTTGACGGCTCTGGCAAGCTACCAAGGGGATGAGCAGATGTGTGTACCTCCCTTGTCCTGACTAGAGTGGTGGGTTCTGCTTGGCTTAGGTGCATACCTTAGCACACCAGAAACCCAATTACTAATTTTTTTTATAGAAAATGATGTATTTGTGGAATGAGATTCCACACTATCCCCAACTTACTCTAAAAGCGTGGTAAAGGCATGCGTTGTAAAGGCATATATGTGTGGTAAAAACATATGTGGTAAAAAATGGATGGTAAAGGACCACGTGGTAAAAACCTCATTGTGAAGAATTTTTCCTATAATTCAGCAATGTGCATAAACTGTGGGTAACGTTCTGTTTTTCCCTTAATGCCTCCCTACATTCGGAAAATAGATACACAGCACCATGTCACTTTATCCCTAGAAACAAATATGCTTGGGTTCAACATTTTAGCTTTTCAAGAGCATGCCTAAGTTACTGCGATTACAAGATCCTCTTGACAGTACTGGCATCTAGATGGCTTCCAGACACCAACATTCGCATGTACGAGGCACTCAGCAAGGAAGTTCCTGCCATGTCATTCCAGTTTACATCTTATCTAATGTCTAGGAGAATAGAAAAAACACTATTCATCAAAACCAGATCTCTCATGTATGTAACAAAATCTTCCAATGGATAAACCCTGCCTAAATGTTATACTCTTAGGGGCAGATTTACAATAACTGGCACATCGGTGCATATTAGCAGGGATGCGCCAGTTATTTTGCGCGACTCAAAAAACCCCTTTGCACCACCATGAAAGCGCTGCATTTACACTGTGTAGCACCATGGTGCAAGAATAGACTGATGCGTGACACATCTGTTGGCGTAAGGGTGACGCAGTGCTGGAGTTGTGCCGCAAGCGCGACACAACTCCAGCACTGCCCAGGGGTGCCCTATACCTAATATGCTGCATCACTCCTAACGTCTGCTTCAAGCATATGTGAGCATCTAAACCCTGTATTAAACCGTGAGTTGCTTTCATTCAGATCTCCTGCACGTCTGTAAAAAAAATTGCGAGTATGTGGAGACTGCTGAAATTGATGAATGCACTTTTATGAGCAAAGCCATATGCCCAGTGCTGGAAAAGATGGTGATACACACAGATACCATATCCAGCATCTATTAGTGAGCCAGTTGCAGAATATCGGCTGGCCCCAGTTAAACGCACGATATTCTTGGTGAAGTTTGCCAACAGCCTGGTACAATCAGCAGCACCTATTCTTTGTCTGCTCCACATTCAGAACCGCAACCTGCAGGCTGTGAGGGAGGTCTCTTACTATCATTTCTGGATGGGCCCACCACAAATGCCTCACTTAAATGTCCACTAGCACTCAAATTGTTCACCTCCAATTCTTTCTGGGAGCTAACCAGAGTTCAACTCTCTCATGCCTACACCATCTAGGGAAACAAAGAAACTCAGCAAAGAAACTCAGCTTGTGACTTTGCAAGTGCTTAATAGACAAATAATTATTTTGGTGCAAGTACTTAGCATTCCCACACACTATATGCACGAGATGTGCATACACTATAAGAATGGCAGATGTATCTGTCTATAATAGTAATTACACTAATACCCATTTATATTATCCTCACTAATACTCAAGTGAACTATTTTTAAAAACATTAGAATAATCAATGCTTAAAAAACAGTATAGTTCTAAACTTCAATGCAGTTTGCATGGAGCTCCTTGATGGCAGTTCATAACCCACAGTTTTGACTCTAAAAATGTTACTTGTGATCTGCTGGTAACAAAGGGACATATTATCAAGGGGGTTTAGCTCCGCTATTTTGGCTTTAAAAGCCAAGAAAGCGGAGATAAAATGATCTCCCTATTACCTAGCTGTTGCTAACACCAGTTAGCGACAGCTAGTAGGAGATAGCGACCATCTTGGGCCCCACTTTGCATGTCAGTGATATTTATCACTAATGATATGCAAAGTGGACGTGCCAAGATGTTAGCGACTGGAAACAGTCGCTAACATCGCTATCTCCTATTACCAACTTTTGGAGATATTCGCGCTAAGCGCGAATATCTCCAAAAGCTAACACCTGCCCTGAGCAGTTCTTAGCCATGTTATCCATTGGGAGGTGGATAACATGGCTAAGAGCATTAGCTCGGTAATGCATGAATATCGCTGACTTTTCAGCGATATTCATGCATTGCGGCCGTTTTTAATCGAATTTACGATAAACCTTGGTAATACCAAGGTTTATCTGCGGTAAAAATCGCCGCAGCTCAGCGGTAAAATGTTGTCTCTAACCAAGCAATAGCGATAATTATCGCTATTGCTTGGTAATATGCCCCAAAGTTATCTGTAACAAAAGCAGTACCAACTGATCTATTACATGAAATAAGAATCTGTGCCTTGCTTGTTAGACATTGTACCTTGCAGCAGGCACATAAACCTTTCTGCTATTTTATAATGAGTCAAACATATAACTAGACTGCTTACAGATGTTTCTAGGAAGTCAAATAATCACCAGAGTTATCCATTACACCCTGAGACTTGATGAGTACACTAACACAACAACTGCAGATGCCTTAACCCAATAAAATAGTTTCAAATGCTTCCATTGTTTGTGACTTATTAAGTCACTGGGAACCGATTACAAACATATTTGTCCCTGTTGCCACGTCATTTGGGGCAGAGCTTTTAAAAAATAAATGTACAGATTGGCTTTCAGCTGATTATCAGACTCTGGGGCATATTTTCAAGCCCCTAACACCACCAGAGCATCCCTTTTTCTGACGCTCCAGTGGCGTTGTGAAATTCTACATATTTACAAGGTGGCGCTAAGCCCCTTTCTGCTGCAGTCTGCAGTGGGAAAGGGGCAGGTAATAGGTGTTGCTGTGGGCATTCCACTGCAATACCAATTGCTTTTTGCGGCTGCCCCAGATTTACAAAGCTGGGGCAAGCCCAAAAGTGAAGGCCAGATAATACCTGGTCTTAGAATGGCGATACAGGGAGAAACTATTATTTCTCCTCGTTTTTTCTTCAACACACATAGAAAGAGCAAATCACCATTATTTATTGTTTATGTGTAGAAAGGTGTCCCGTCCTGCACTTAGACAATTGCCCTTGCGGCGCAGGCACCCTTGCAACATGGCGGCAGGGTGCCTGCGCTGGTGGTAGGTAGACTTTTTTGCTCCTCTGCTAGGGAAAACATAGGGGTGCAACGTATTTATTAAAATCCGGCGCATCCCTGCATTTTGAAATGTCGAAACGGGCTGCGGTCAAATTTGGCGTAACGCCACGCTCCAGCATTTTCTTGTAAATATCCCCCTCTCTTCTTCTATCTGTGGCTACCCTTTGGCTGT
This sequence comes from Lissotriton helveticus, assembly GCF_964261635.1. Classification (NCBI taxonomy): domain Eukaryota; kingdom Metazoa; phylum Chordata; class Amphibia; order Caudata; family Salamandridae; genus Lissotriton; species Lissotriton helveticus. The sequence continues at coordinate 431,881,793 of NC_136062.1, forward strand.
TAATTTATGGATTCTCAAAGCACATTTTTCTATTTCCAGCATTGCCTTTGCCACAGAGTGCCACAACAAAAGCATCACTGGAAGCAACTCTCAGTGCTCAAAAGGCAGAGAGAGAATCACAGGGTCGTCCTCTTAATTGACAGCGCCCTTTTGGCATAAACAAGTGACTGTTCAAGGGACGTGGTGAATCCATTTAAGCAACTGTGCGGGTCTGAAGAGAGTCGGTTTCCAGGAATCAATCAAGAAGGCTCAAAAGTTCATTAAAACAGAAGAGCTGGGCTGCCACCACTTTTGCTGCCTGCTGCCTCTCTGAATTAGAGCAGCGCGTTGTAGTGTGCTCTGAAATTGAATCAGTTGATTGTGCCTTCAATGCTTGTCACTCTTGCAACTTTTAAAAGATGCCTGAGAGCAAGGTCTTAGGTCTGAGCGATTGAGTTCAATGGCAGCGGAGGAGCTCGCGGACAGGGCTGGAGACCCTGGTCATTGCACCCTGTAATATTATGTTCATGGGCTGAAAATGCCAGCCATGTTGTTTGCACATTCTCTGGAGTTCTACAACAGCTGGAGGGCTCGAGGACAGGGTAGGAGACCCTGGTCACAGTACCCTGTAATATTATGTTCCTGGGCTGACTGTGCCAGCCGTGCTGCTAACTCATTGCGTGGAGTTCAACGGCAGCTGGGCAGGTCGAGGAAAGGGCTGGAGACCTGTTGGGTTGTCCCGTACTTTCTTCTGGTGAGAGCTGCTACATGTGTACCAGGAAAGTTTATAGAATGTGGTGGTGGAGAGATTCTGGAAGGTGAATTGGACAGTTATAACTGTAAATGTAAATGTCATGGTATTTATAGAGCGCACTGTCACCAGACGGTCACCTTGCGGTGTCGCCTATTCGGCTTCCTGGCGCTGATACTCATACCGCTGTGGAACCCCTCCTGGCTTCCCTGTGACGTGTCCACTCCTGGGCACCCCCAGGGTGAAGCCAGGCATCCTTAGCTCTGTTGGGGCCGGTGTGGAGGCTAAGCTAGCTATTGCCCAGAGTTGCAGCGTGGGGCCCGTGATTAGAATACGCACCGAGGCGAGAATTAACAGGTCCGAGGAAATTGAGCCCGAGACCCCACCGAGGCCGGAATCGAACCCTGGTCCCTGGCCAGAACTCTGCATCAGGGTCTGCCACTCTAACCATTGAGCCACACTCCTCCACAGTTGCTTTGCTGTCATGTTTCTGTCGTGGAGAAAGAGGTTCTTTCCTGTCATGCTCACTTGCCTCTGAAACTGACTACTGCTTGCTTACACTGGCGATAAGTTGCGAGTCGGCAGGACTCCCACGATTAGATCGAGCGGGGAAAGCCTGTCCTCCATGAGGGAGGATTACTACTTTTTTGCCATGATAAGAGGTCTGCTTGTTGTTCTTCCTACTGCCATGTCCACTGTGCAGTACTATTGTGCAAAGGTAATGTGTTTTTCAGTGTGTTGAAGATGTATGAGGCTTGCCTAATGTTTTTGACAGTTCTGTGCCTGCATCCTCCTATGCCTCTTAAGCCTCATACTGGTAGACTCTACAGCTTCACCCAAGTGTTTCCAGCGTGGTGGCCATTTTGAGGTCAGGCAAAGTGCTGGGTCCGGTGATCGGCACACTGATGTCAATGGGTGCTACAGTTTCAGTGACACGCACACCAAACTTTACCATAAGCCAAGCTCCACTAATTTAGACACACCTTTCCTCCCTCTTTTTGCCTAAGCGTGCACCTATTTCGGTGATACGCACACCAAAGTTAGTTCAACGCCAGCACTTTCATTTCAAATGTTTGTCACATCTTTTCGGCAATACGCACACCACACTTTCAAAAGTAAATTGCATTGACGCTACAAGCCAATTGTGTCAAACTTTGTTTTACCAGGAACAACTCCAATTTTTGGTGATTGGCACACCACAGTATTTTTATCCGTACCTAAGTGTGAACTTGTTTCGGTGACACGCATACCAAACTCTAAAGCTATCCCTACAGTTTTGGTATTGACAGTAATTACAACACCTCTTAGTGTTATGGTGATTTGCACACTACTCTTGCAAGTAAATAAGTGCAATTTATATTAAGCTGTATTTCAAACTTGTATTAAGTACTATACTTTTATTTTTGCTACATTTCTTATCACAATTCATCATACAGCAAACCATGGAGCTACCTTCCGCCCTTTGTTCTTAAACCAGCGTCTCCAGAACTGGATTGGAAAAGATAGAAAGAAGTGTTTGAGGCTTACTTGGATGCTCTTGTAGGGGACTCCTTTACACACAAGAATTATGCTATTCTCAGGCATTGTTTGGAATCAGAGGGCCAAAATATTATAAAAAACACATTCCAAAAGAAGTTGTTCTGACAGCAGAATGTGAAGGTGTGAAGGATGAGTATGCTATTTCCTATCAAAAAGCATTAAACACATGTTTCAAAGTTTGCAAAAATGTGATGTTAGAGAGACACAAATTCTATAAATGGACTCAATTACCGGGAAAGTCTGCCACAAGCTATGTAGGTGCGTTACCAGTTTTAGCAGCCTCCTGTGCACATAGAGGATTTGTAGAAGAAATGATAAGAACCAACTAGATGAAAAGACGAGTAGTAGGAAGGTACAAGAAGCCCTGTTATTCAAACCAGATTTAACATTGCAAAAAGCTGTAGACATTGCCACGAGAATTGAAAGCACGAGTTCATACATGGAACAAACGACATTGTTCGACGAGAACACTCAAGCACAGAACACTTTGGCAGTCGATAGCAAATGCAAGAAAGCAAAAGAGATTCAAGAAAAGACTGAAAGAGACAATAGTAATAATAATACAACTAAGCAGAGACTTGAATGGGTGCACAGACATAATATCGACTCCAAAATATCGTCTGGACAGAATATCGAGTTTTAAATATCGTTTGGAGAAAATATCGACTAGACAGAATATCGACAGCCAAAATATCGTTTTTAAGGTAAGTGAAGTAATATCGACTGTAAATAATATAGACAGTGAAAATATCCAAGTATATAATCTAGATAGTAAAAAATATAGTTTTTTAAATAATATTTAATTATTTATAGTGTGTTTATGTTATAATATGTGTGAAAAGTGTCAATTTATTTTATTATTTTTTTTAATTAATTATTTTTTTAATTATTGTGTAATTTAATTCTGTAGCGGGTTGTGGGTTTATAGGGGAATAGGGTGGGAAGTAATTTAATTATAATTAATTAAATATGTAAATTTATTAATTGGTAGTAATAATTAATTAATTGGTAATTAAATAATATATGTTAATTATTTAAAATGTAATTGGTAATTAATTTTATTTAATTGATTAATTGCTAATTATGTCAATTAAAATAATTTATTTTCTCTAGCGGGTTGTGGGTTTATAGGGGAATAGGGTGGGAAGTAATTTAATTATAATTAATTAAATATGTAAATTTATTAATTGGTAGTAATAATTAATTAATTGGTAATTAAATAATATATGTAAATTATTTAAAATTTAATTGGTAATTAATTTTATTTAATTGATTAATTGCTAATTATGTTAAATGAAAGGGGTATTTTTAGGGTTCAGGGTCAGTTTTTAGTTTTTGGGTAAAGGGGTATTTTTAGGGTTCAGGGTCAGTTTTCAGTTTTTGGGTAAAGGGGTATTTTTAGGGTTCAGGGTCAGTTTTCAGTTTTTGGGTAAAGGGGTATTTTTAGGGTTCAGGGTCAGTTTTCAGTTTTTGGGTCAAGGGGTATTTTTAGGGTTCAGGGTCAGTTTTCAGTTTTTGGGTAAAGGGGTATTTTTAGGGTTCAGGGTCAGTTTTTAGTTTTTGGGTAAAGGGGTATTTTTAGGGTTCAGGGTCAGTTTTCAGTTTTTGGGTAAAGGGGTATTTTTAGGGTTCAGGGTCAGTTTTCAGTTTTTGGGTAAAGGGGTATTTTTAGGGTTCAGGGTCAGTTTTTAGTTTTTGGGTAAAGGGGTATTTTTAGGGTTCAGGGTCAGTTTTCAGTTTTTGGGTAAAGGGGTATTTTTAGGGTTCAGGGTCAGTTTTCAGTTTTTGGGTAAAGGGGTATTTTTAGGGTTCAGGGTCAGTTTTCAGTTTTTGGGTCAAGGGGTATTTTTAGGGTTCAGGGTCAGTTTTCAGTTTTTGGGTAAAGGGGTATTTTTAGGGTTCAGGGTCAGTTTTCAGTTTTTGGGTAAAGGGTTATTTTTAGGGTTCAGGGTCAGTTTTTAGTTTTTGGGTAAAGGGGTATTTTTAGGGTTCAGGGTCAGTTTTGGGTTTTTGGGGTACATATACAATATTGCCTATTATTTAATTAAATGTTGTTACTATATATATATGTTTTAAGAAATATGATTAAAAATATATATTTTTTTTTACTTTCATTAAATATTTAATTATTAAAAGTTATTTTAAGTATTGTTAATTATATTTTAGTAATTAATTTTTTATATTAATGTAATTAAACATTGTTTTTAGTAAAGTCGATATTTTTTACAACGATATTTTTGTAAACGATATTTTGTAGTCGATATTTTTGTACTTACCTGTTTGTACATACAAACTCGATATTTTTGTAGTAGATATTTTCACCTCGATATTTTGGGTACTCGATATTGTGGTAGTCGATATTCTTTCAGTGATCCACTTGAATGATATAGGTGTGGTATTACTAATCATTTTGGGAATGCCGGGGTATGCCCAACTGCGGACAAAATATGTGCTAAGTGTTCAAAGAAAGGTCATTTTGCAAGGGTGAGCAGGTCGGGTAGGGAGAATTTATCTAGGAGGGTGTACAATGTAGAATTAACCACTTAAGGGGAATCGTCCTCTAGTGGGGAAGACCACATTTTTACTATAGAGGACATGGAACATACAGAAGACGCATGTGGTGTAAGTTCACAAGGGATGAGAAGACCATTATGTTCTATTACCAGTGTCAGGGTTTTGGCTGATTCAGGGTCTCCATTCACTTTAATTAGTGAGAAAGTTTGGAAGGAATCATTCCGAAGTCGTAATTTAAGGGAGTCTACTGTTCACCCGGCGGGTTACGGAGGAAAAAGTCATTGACGTTATGGATGATTTTGAAGCTGATTTCGAGTTCAGAGGCTGTAAGTCTAAGGGAGTCATGTTTGTAGCAAAGGATGACTCTTGCCTGTTAGGCTGGAAAGTCCAAGGTAATCTGGGTATCATATTAGATACCAATATTGCCTAACAGATAATATCCAAAAAGGAATTTTTCCAAGGGAGAGTAGTTAGGGAAAAAAATGGAAATGCATGTACCTGGAAGTTTTCAAGAAGAAATTTGACCTGTTTAAGGGTTTTGAACATAGGATAAAGCTGGTGTAGGGCACCCAAGCCATTGTGCACAAATTCAGAAGGGTCAAAGCTAAAGCAAGAACTGGACAAGTTGTGTGCATGTGAAGTCGTTGAACCAATCGATTCTTCTGACTGGGTGTCTCCTGTGGTCCTTGCTCAAAAGGCCAATGGGGTCTTATGCATATGTGTGCATCTATGAGATTTCATGTGCACATATGGATAGACCAACATCCATTACCTGACATTACACAAATAACCTACACGCTTAAAGGTGCTAAATGGTTTAGTTTGCTGGACATGTCACCTGCATATCATCAAGTTTAACTTCATGCTGAGTCCAAGCATTTCACTGCGTGCATTACTTTGAAGGGACTTTTTAAATTCAAGCGCATGGCCTTTGGACTAGCTTCAGCGTCAGCAGTTTTCCAAAGAATCATGGACATGATGTTCAAAGGGATGCCTAGAGTAATGGCTATTCAGGATGGCGTGTTATTGTAATGGGCTAACCAGGAACAACACAATGAAAGATTACATTAGGTTTTAAATATGCTGAAACAAAAAAGTTTGACTCTAGGTACAGATAAATGCAGATTGAATGTGCCCATTGTAGATTATTTAGGATATAAATCAAATTTGTAGGTGTACAATCCAAAACTAGCCTTGTTAATGCAATTGAAGATGTTTGCACCCCGGGAGACAAGGCTCAATTGAGGTCCTTAATGGAACTTATGGAAATCTATGTCAGATTTCTTTCTAATTGCGCAGCCAAGAACTATAACATTAGATGTTTACTTAAAAAGAATGTCAAATTCTACTTAGGCAGTGAATCTGCCAAGGAATTTGAGCAAATTAAACATGAGGTAGCAAATGCCATGTCACTTAAGGCGTTTGACACCAAGAATCAAACTATAATCATGACAGATGCTAGTCAAAGGGGTTTAGGAGCTGTGCCCATGCAGCACAGAGAGGGCAAGGATGAAGTGATAGCCTTTGTTTCCAGGAGCATGCGCAGAGCTGAATCTACCTACTCCAAGATTGAACGGGAAGCTCTTGCATGTTGGTGGGGCATCACTCATTTCAAGCCTTATCTAAGAGGATCAAAGTTTGTTGAGCATGTTGATCATAAACCACTTGTTATATTATTCACCACTAAAGAGGAGGAGAAGGCTATGCACAGGATTGCCAAATGGCAATATAGACTTATGGACTATGGTCACGGCGTTGACTATGTACCTGGCAAAAATAATCTTTTGGCAGATTGTTTGTCTAGATTAACCAGTGGTGGTTATTTCAGTACTGAGGAGGAAGACAGAAATAGAGAGCCGAAAATGGTATGTAGTGTAGAAAGTCATTCTGATGGTGCCATAACAGAGCAGGAGTGGAGAGAGGCTCAAGATAAAGGACCAAGAAATCAAGGAAATCCTTAAAATCATAAGCAAGGGGTGGGCATGAATGAACAGTGACCAAACTCCTGTCAGCAAGTACAAACATGTATTTGATTTGTTGTCTGTTATGGATGGGTTGTTGCATCGATCGTCGTTATTGTTGGTCACTGATGCCATGAGAAGCATAGTACTAGCATTAGCACATGAAGGTCACTTAGGTATGTGGGCTATGAAAAGTAGATTGAGAGAAAATGTTAGGTGCCCTGCTTTAGTCAAGCACGTAGAACACGTTGTAAGGGATTGCATGAGCTGTGCTGTTAGCGACAATTAGCAGGTGACAGTCCTCAAACTAGTAGAGGCAATTGAAGTGCCAAGCAAGCCTTAGGTTAAATTGTCCATAAACATTGTGGGTCCCATGAATTTATCAGACAGAATACTAGAGTATGGCAAAGTTCTCATGGCCTAATTTAGTCACTGGGATGAAGCTAAATTCATGAAGACATCTAATTCTGAGTCTGTGATTAGGTTTCTAGAATCTATTTTTGTAAGACAGGGCGTCCCTAATGAGCTACTTAGCGACAAAGGTTTACAGTTGACATCCACACAATTTGAGGAATTTTTACTATTCATGGACATAAAACACATCAAAATATCCTTGTATCACCCAAGAAGTAATGTTCTTGTTGAGCATTTTAAGAGAGTGATAAAAGAGAATGTGAAAATGGAAAATGCCAATGGTCTTGACTATAAAATGGAACTCAAGAAGAAATTGTGGGTAGTGTGCACTATGGCAACTCTGATACAAATGTGTAGCCTTTTGTGTTCCTTCGGGGCATGTACCGTCTTCCAAGTGGTTGAGATGGATGGGTGAGGGTGTATTCATGTTACCAGAGAAGAAAATAAAAAATGTTGGTATGTTGCGAGTTGAGGCACAGAAAAAATCTGATGAAACGCGTTCTACCCTGGGTACTATGGAGTTAAGAGTGAATGTGGGTGATATTGTGAGAGTGACGTGCCCAGGATTTTACATTAGATAGTGTAGGGGTAAAAATTACTATTCTAACTCCAGGGGGATGCAACAGTAGTGTAAGTGTTGGATAGTGTAGGGGTAAAAATTACTATTCTAACTCCAGAGGGGTGCAACAGTAGGGTAAGTGTAGGATAGTGTAGGGGTAAAAATTACTATTCTAACTCCAGGGGGTGCAACAGTAGGGTAAGTGTTGGATAGTGTAAGGGTACTATGCGTTGTAATGTTATGCGTTGTAATGACATGCGTTGTAGTGGTATGCGTTGTAGTATCATGCGTTGTAATGGTTGCGTTGTAATGGCATGCGATGTAATGGATGTTGCGTTGTAAAAGTTTCGTTGTAATGGTAGTGCATTGTAAAAGTTGCGTTGTATAGGTTGTTTCCCGTTCCTGAGCTTACATTGCTAACCATGCTGCTTATACAGGGCCTGGAGTTCTATGGGATCGAAGAGCTTGAGGGCAGAGTTGGAGACCCTGGTCACAGCACCCTGTAACATTATGTTCTTGGGCTTACAGTGATAGCTGTGCTGCTTAGACAGAGTCTGGAGGTCTGTGGCATCTGAAGAGCTCGAGGACAGGGCTGGAGAGCCTGGTCACAGCACCCTGTAATATTATGTTCCTGGGCTTACAGTGCTAGCCATGCTGCTTACACAGGGCCTGGTGTGGATGACCTGACTTCTAATTGTCATAATGCTGAACAATCAGACCTTCACACATTCATATAATTATAGAAAGGGAGGAAAGACGAAAACAGCATCTACACCTCCTATTCCCTATAATTTGCTGACCTACTCAGGACCCTCATTTAAAGATTGCCAGAAAATTATAACCAACAGTAGCCGAAATGCCACACGAAAATATACACCTATGAGACTTAGGTGTTATCACTATACAATTAACACCAAAACACACAATTGGTATGCAAATGAATGACACATTTAGCCGTAAACATGCTTGTTTAGACCACGCATGCAAAAACGCTGTAATTATCAAAAATGGCGTTCACAGCACAACACTGATTTCTACAATGAAAATAAGCACCATCTGAAAGCAGCTGGCACATCAACTAGCACAGCTGTTAATAGTCTCCCAGGATGAGGAAACTGAATGAGCAGACCACACACTGGACCCTACTGCAGCAAACATCACTGACCTGCAACAAATATCCCTACTGCTGGGACATACAACGCAGCAGGAATAAGCATCACACAGCTGCTGCATGCCAGCAGGTGCAGCAGAAGGAGTGCTGTGAGGCTGTACCACACAAGACATGAATGACACCATGTCCATCCTGCCCCTCTTCTTCAAGGACACTACAATGTAACCTGTGCCCTCAGACAGGCATAACTCCACCTGCTAGAAGTGATGTATTTCAGAATTACTGGAGGCTATCAGTCTCTGGCAGAAGGCACAATGAGACCTTTTCAAAATACTGCCAAAAAGTGGGACTTCAGATCACTTTTTAACACACAGATAGCGAAAATGCCTCAGACCTGTTTTATACAATTGGATGTTTCCCAAGTGTTTTAGGGTCCTTTGACTGTAGACAAATCTTGCTGGTGCGGAAATTGGAAAATCTGGGGGTATATTTACAAGGGAAGTGGCAGAGTGAGGCATTAGCCTTCCTGGCTTAACGCCTTATTCGGCCACTACAGAAACGCAACCCTGCACCATATTTACAAGAATATGTTGCAGCCCTGCGGTTTTCCCTTTGCTGGTGCTAAACTTAGCAGTCAAGTGTTAACCCAGGCACCCTTGTACCATAGTCCAAGGGTGTCTGCATTTAGGGGAAGATTGTTCATGTGCAGGATGGTTTCCTTCTGTGCAAGGACCTTCCTGCACATAAACAATCTTTAAATGCCGCTTTGTAACTATGTGTGCTGCATTAATAGAAGCTGCAAAACTGCATAAAGGATTGTTCATGTGCAGGAAGGGGGACCTTCCTGCACATAAACACTAATTGGCGTTTTGCTGTTTCCATGTGTGCTGCACAACGCAGCACACATGAAAACAGCAAAAACAAAGAGAAATTTAACATTTCTGCTTGTTACACCAGGGTAAGACCAGGTTTTCCCTGGTCTTAATTCTGGCGCTGCCTCCTATTTATTCCTATTTATATCACGCTTGTAAATAGGGGGCGGCATCGAAAGTAATGGGTGTTGCAGTGGAAAGCCACAGCAGCAGCCATTGCCTTCCCCTTTTAAGCTAAGTATAGCATGAAAGGGGGCCTATTTACAAGTCAGCATCAAGCCATGTTAAGTGGCATAACACTGCATTGTAAATAAGGTGAAGCCCCTATTGCCACAGGAACGTCAATAAAAGTGTTGTTCACATGGCGATAGGGGCTTGTAAATATGCTCTATAGTTCCATAAATGTCTATGCGATTTATGACGTAGACCTAAAATTCAGATTCAATTAATCTGCACATAACTCAATGATTCTCTACAACAGTAAAACCCCATACAATCTACAATTCCACCATGCCCAGAGGATCTGGCTCCTGGTGACACTCAGAAACAAATATTTAATAACCTACACAGACACATTAGGAAATAGATGGCATAATGCATTTGGTAATCCTAAACGTTTTTTGGCCAAACGACAAATTGTAAAAAGGCACTTCCCTGATCATTTACACTAGCAACTGCCTTTCTAAATAGCCATTGTTGTCTTTGCACACACTGCAAAGACAGAAGAACATGTCAATAATGCACCCTCATAGGTAACTCTGAATATCCTTTACATCGATCACTGTTGACACCCATAGGTGCTCCAACACCATAAGAGGAATGTTAAAAAAGATAAGTTTAAATAACTGAGAAAACACCACTAAGGGCCTGATTACTATTTTGGCGCTGGGGGAGCAGGACCACCGCCCCAGCACCGCACTCCCGCACTGCCAAACCTGTGTGCCAAATCTGTGTGCACAACCCCGGCCAGATTATTACTTTTTTTATTATTGTTAGGCGGTTCTTTGGCAGTCCCACGGTGGAACCTATGAAATAGGCACCGCAATGGGAATGTCAAAGGCAGTGCCTGCCAGGCATGGACTGGTGCAGTCTGTGCTGTGCTAGTACTAGAGCGCATGCACAAAGGAGGGCACAACATATGACCCCTGCATAGACCCCATAGCCCTGAGGCAGCAGGGGGAACCTGTAGGGCTTTCATCGAGTAGAACAGCCATGAAAACCGTGGCGGAGAGGAAACTCGTTATATGCTTGGCAGGAACATGGCGATCCCACCAAGCATATTGTGGTCTCAAGAAAACCACGCCACCTCCAGGGATCTCTGATCACTGGTGGTGGCAGCGGCACAATGGCGGTCTGACCGCTCTAGTTGCAATAGGGCAATCGCCATCTGCGGCGGTAGCTGGAACGGTCCACCAGACTTGTAAACGGGTCCTAAGTATGCACTTAGCCTGCTATATTTGTCCCAAATCAGTGGTGGAGAACTGATGTATACTACAAAGACAGTCTACATCATTGTGTTTCAATATTGTTCTCTAGGGTCTTCTGGTGGTAAAGGACTAAGCCATGACAGCGATGATGATGAACACATGCCCACAAATCCCTCATGAAAACTTTATGGGTATGAAGGAAAATAGATCTTTTTGCAATATCACCCCCAATTTTTGGGGCAGATGCTGCTGTTTTATTTGTTTCTATGCACTGACAGTTTGCTGAGCAGGCCCCAGTGCATGTACTCTGCCCCTAAAACATGTCAAAATTGGGTGTAATCCTAACAGCCATATTTAGCTTACCCCGTACGGCCCTAGTATGTGGTACAAATGGTGCCTAGATCCTGTAAGTTTAACGTAAGTTAAATGTTACTAGTTGACTGCAGCACACATGTGACACCACTAGAGTGACGTGACAAATAGGACTGCAGGCGTACTACTTTGGCCTGACTGAAGTATTAACCCTGTACATTCAACATGCCAAAGTAACCCCTTTTGACAGGCCTAAGCCGTCCTTTAAATATTAATAGGTCACCCCTAATTAATTCCTAAAGGTCAATATGACAGGGTACATGGCAATTAAATGTAGGGCATGTAAAAGTTTCATCTAAAACTTGCCCTTAAAGTGACAGTGACCCAAAGGCTATTTTTAATTAGCAGGGTTAGGTGTTTTATAGGGAAGCACTGGATTGCAATATTAAAATTAAATGATGTCATCTCCACTTATGAGATAGCTACAAAAATGATTGTTTGACTTTTTTAAATATTTATTACAAGCCCAATAAATTGGAAGAGTAGCATTTTTACTAAATATTTTACAAAAGGTGCTCTTGAAACTTCAACAAGTTCTTGCTTGAATCCTTTCAAAGCCCATTTTCATGAGCCTCCATCTGTCTCCCAAGAGCTGGATAGCTTCTATGATCAGGTGCGAACTTGCTCCTAGGACTGAGACAAAGGCCTTGGGAGTGTGGAGGTGTTCTGTTCCTCTGACAGGATGACCATCTGGGCAGTGCCCAGGAACAAAGCTAACTTCAAAGAGCCCTACCCTATCATATGCAGAAATAGTTAGCCACTGGGCCCTCTAGTCAGTCAGGCATCATTCCCAGTGGGAGAGGTGCTGCCCCAGAACTGGCTTTGAATGATCATAGAAGATGGGATGATTATTTCCCTGGCCACACGTTTAGGGTGGATAAGGAGCTCTGCATAGGGGAAAAATGTTCTACCATGTTGGATGTAGGTAGAGAAGGACACTGTTCGATTGTTTGCCATAGGTCACACAATAAGTGCTGCATAATTGGGTAGAGTTATCCTTGGAACTTTTCTCTTTTGTTAGGGAGGGGACAGAAGTTACTCCCACCAACAGACCAGTGCCAGATTTAAATGTGGCTCAGCTGGGCATTCTCTTCTGAACTCTACTGGACCTGTGAAAGACAGAAGAAGGACTGCACCTGCTGTTGAGACCTCTAGGGAGACTTGAAGGCTGGACCTGCTCCACATTGTACACAAGGGAAAGTAGTGGACTCCAAGAGTCAATCAGTTAGCTTACCATAAATCGACAGTGCCTGGCTTAGACAATTTCCCTGTAATTCCACAAAAACTAAGCTTGCAGTGTTTTGAACTGGAGAGCCCCAGACACTTCACCAAAACAACTAAGAATTGACGGGCTGGGAGCATTGTGTCATTTGCTCGGCACTTGCGGAGTGGAGTGGTGTGGCTCACTGGTTAGAGGCAGCAGACCCGGGAGCAGAAGTCGGCCCGGGACCAGGGTTCAGTTCCCAATAATCAATATTACTTACCTGGAAATTCAATATTCTTGGCAACAATAGTTCTGCTTCACAATATTTTTGTATTACAATTATTTTTCATTACATTTGTGCAACTCAATATTTCTGATCTGATACTTTGTCAAAACAAACCTGGCCACAAACTCAGTAACCCTGCATGACACCACTCGACCTGAGCTCTCCACGCTCAGCTAGAAGAGTTTGAGCAGAAGCGAAACAGCACCTGTTTGTTAGGAATAATCAATTAAGCGCACATGTATTTATTTAAAAGAGATATCATGTCATGTTTTAAATGTAAGCTTTGTTGCAATCTTCAATGTTACAGTTAACTAGTTTTTTTTAGGTACAAAAATGTTGACACTTTAACTTTGCTAACATGCATATTTAGTTTGTGTACAGTTTAGATTAACTGACCAACTGATCTTGTCATAAATGAAATGCATTTCAGTACAATTTTCCTTGTTTCCAAATTATATTCATGTGATGCTGGCATTGTGTACTGTTACCTCAGTCCTTAACCAACATATAAATTTTACTTTTTAACTTCAGATTTCATACTTTAAATTACTATTGGGTGAAATATGTGTTTCAAAACACACTGACAAGGACAAGGACAAGGACAAGGTCAACACCCTTTGCAATGCTTTGATGCCATGTGTTCAATATATTGAAAACTAATACTTTCAAAATTATAAAGTGGATGTTTTACAGAAATCAGATCTTAATACGTAGTTCTTCTATATTGGGAAATACAATTCCCTTTCCACAAAAGGTAGGTACATAAACATTATTGGCGCTATGAATTTAAAATGGCCTTCTCTGTTCATATTACTTTTCAGTAGACTTTGCTTGCCACAGACTGTCTCAGTAGTACCTGGGGTATGCCTGGTGAGTATAAGAACCGACGGCAAGAGATGCTGGGTGGAGGCTAAGGAGCTGATTGGTGTGAGTGATATGGACACCACCAGCCTGGGGGAAGATATTGAGGGCCTCATTTATGAGAAGTGGCGCATCGCTACGTGAAAGCAGCGATGCGACACTACTCATTGCACCCTCCTTACGACACCAATCATGCGTCATATTTACAGTATGACGCATCATCTCTCGAGGAATGACAAATGCATCAGTATTACTGACGTATCTGTTGGCGCAGAAGTGGCGTATTGCTGGAGTTGTGTCGGCAGCATGACGCAACTCCAGCATTGTTCCCTTCACATGGGGTAAGCCCCATGTAAAAGGGCCTGCTTAACCCTTATGCCTGCCATGAGGCAAGCATAAGGTTTTGACGCATTGGCGCCCTAGAAGTGGCGCAGCAAAATCTCATAGATTTCACTGCGCCACTCCACGACCCTTTCTTGCGTCGTATGTATAATGTAGCTCAGGGGTTTACGAAGTGATGCATCTGCCTTGATGTGTCACTTTGTAAATATGACGCAACGGCGGTGCAAAAGTGACGCAGGGGCTCATAAATAATCCTCTGAGGGCCTTAATACGACAACAACCGTACCTGTGGTAGTAGTCTGACCACCACTGCCCCGGTGGCCCGACTGCCATATTACAATGGTGGCAGTGGGACAGCCACAAGACCGCTGCCACAGCTAGGTTCCAGGATCCCGTGGCGGTGTCAAGAGTGGCTGTAAATGGTGGTGTGCCAATGTTGGCACAGCCAAGCAGATTAGGACCCGTATTTCCACTGCCCATTTCATGCTAGGGATCCGTCCATGTAAAGTGCGGCTGAAAGGCAGGGAAGGAGGCCGAAACTGTGCCTCTGAGCAAAACTGCCCATGGGTGTGCATGCAGAGTGGACGCATCTTATGCCCCCCTGGAATAGCACTGTTGTCCATGCACTGTGTGTCATACAGCATATGCTGCATGTTATGCTGTACACAAATGTGCTGTAGGCGTTGTCATGGTGGTGATATGGTGCTTAGGCTCTCCTATGAGCTTAACATACCCGCCACCATGACACTGCCATACTACCCCCTGCCTTTCCTGGATTTTACTCGGAATCCAGCAGGCAGGTACACCACAGGCTTGGTGGTCATCCTGGGGTTGCCTCGGTGGCAGTCCTACAGGATGTCTCCCAAATTCATAATAAGGCCCTGAATCTCTTCCTGGCCTTGAGTAAGAGCAATATGTTGTGTCCCAAGAGCAGCCCCCACACCAACTGTGCTTGCACCCTACCCCTCTGTAGCTCCCATGACCCTATTCAATTGGAGGCCCCAGACTTCACCATCTGCCCAGTGCCCACCCAAACAACTAGAGTTGGAGGACTCCCCTGCTCCCAAACTGTGCAGCCCATTCCTTTGCCCTTAAATATGTGTACTTGGCTACTCTCAAGGAGGCTCTAAGGTCAATAGCAGAAAGTATTGGATCAATGTCTGTAGATATTTTGGACTTAGTTGCTGATGGCTGAATACACCTAGAGACAGTTACTGAGCAGCTCCAAACATTATGCGGCCTCATGCCCTACTTGATAGCAGGTCTAATGTTGTGTCTGCCTCTCTCTACCCCACCTCCCCGTCTGTGATCCCTCTATGCCCTGCTACTCTTGTGGTTCCTTCTTCCTGTAGAGTGTCAGATCCTGCCACATGCAGTTTATTTGACACCAGTGTCTAGGGATGACTTTAATGTTGTTGTAGTGAACAATGAAAAGGAGGATGGCCAAGAACATTCCACCCCAAGTCCTTTCCAGAACAGATGTTCATTACCTCTTAATACATGTGTTTTTAAAAATGTTTCAGAAAGATGTATAAACATTGTACAACATAAACATTGTATTTACAAAATAACTGTATAATATATTAAATAGCCAAAAGAAATGTAGAGTTAGTGAGAAGATGCCTAGTATAACAGAAGAGAGCTTTTAAAACAGAACACACATAGCAATTTCATTTGTAGTTAATGCAACAACAAACATTTAACACATATTAAAGTGTGACACAAATTTGTGATCCAACAAAGTCTCTATGACAAAATGCTGACAGGCGTTGAGAGAGAACCTACCAGTAGGGTAGTTCTTCTGCCCAGGTAGGAATTGTTCTGATACAGGGGACTTCAAGAGAGAGTCGGAAACACTACCAGGGAAACTCAATAGGAGAAAGTACCCTATCAGAGTTATCAAGAAGGCACAGAAGAGAGCACTAAACTGCCATAGAGAAGACATCCTGGAAAAGGTAGAAAAAACGCAAAACAAGAACGCCATCTGTGTCACTTCCTTTAACACCGCCTCTAATCACAACAAAAGTTTCTGACTTAGAAAATGGCGGGTTCTAATTTCAAATGGCTTAAACCTGGAGAAATCTCTTTTCTTTTTCAAGAGAAGTCCAAACATAAGGGAACATTTTGTCCACAAGAGACCCCGTCCAGATACACAGAGGGTTTAACAGAGACTGTGGAATCTTCCCCCAGTCACGGGACACATGAGATGTGGATCGTGTGACGTGTGCAAGCTAACTGTGAATACAAAAAGTATTGATGTAGGTCTCAGCTACCCATGGTAACAACGGTGACACAAAAATTATTACTCAACCAATGTTATTTACATAATCAGATGTCGTTGTAATTTAGTATATGTGGGGATGACAACACATAAGTTGAAAGTCAGGATCATGGAGCACAGAAGTAACATCAGGTGTGAGAGGACCATGACACGTTTTACCACGCACTGTCGTGTATTTCTATAGGTTCTGAATCAGTCCCCCTATTCATGACCCTATTCTGGTTAAACTAACTATCAAGTTAACTAACAGTCAGCCCATGAGGCAAGAACAGCCCCCATGATGCAGATACCGTTATCTGACGCAGTCACACTACGGCACAGGAACGTGTTATCTGATTAGGTCATAACGCTTGAGATCTAATTAGACAAGCGACATTCCTCCAGCCCCTGATAAGGCATACGAAGTTCTCATAACAAATCAAACCTATGACAACCTGGATAATCCGTGCGGCCATTGTTTTGATTTCACAGAGAACTTTAGTAAAGAATGTGCTAACGAGCAAGTCGTATGACATCTTTATTGACGTATCTATGTCCATCCTTACGTCAATCTCGGCACCTTTAAGGTATAAATATTGCCGACCTTGCCCTATGCAAACACACGCGTGGTGACAAGACGGAGCAGCCACACTTGCCGAAGCCGAGAGCAGAAGCAGACCCCGCTGGCAGCAGCCCCGCCTTCCTGACGCGCTGAGAGACGCGCTGCTATCTCAAGCCGAGAGACCCAGCACCGGCGCTTCCGGGTAGCCCTCGCAGGCAGCCTGGAATATCGAGAGCAGAGAAAGAGATACCATTCCTCATTCATCCTAACTTCCAGGTACAGAACTGAATAACCCCTCACAGAGAATTCTTTAGTTATTCACTTGGCAAAAACAAACTTAACTTAAACTGTAACTTTCTATTCCCGCCCACGCATTAGACTTAGGTCAGGTACACGGGGTAGGCGTATTTAGAAACACCAGTTGAGTACGTTTAGTCAAATGTATATGTGTATGTAAATATATTTTAATCATTTTAAACATCATATGGCTCAGAAACCATATCAATGTTTTTACAGTATTATTTTATACTATTGCTTTTAATGTATGCACTTTACTTAACTATAAGTATTGCAATAATATCGATCCATTTCTCTTGTACGAGAAAAGAGACTGATCAAATAAATAACACCTTTTTATTGAACACGCCCGTCTCTTCCTTTTCTCTACATTCTGATGAGACTAAGAATGCACGTACTGACTGAGTAAAATAATTGCCTTGTGCTCACACGACTCTTGAGATTGACTCTTGATTAGGGGAGAGCAAAGTTGTCATGTTCTATGGTTGTCAGAAACTAAATCCCTTCTTGTCTAATCAGGGAAGTTAATCCTTCCTTGAACATTCGAGAAAGTTTCTAGCGAACTCTGAGCTTAGCTGGCAAACCCAAAAATTAAGTCTAGTATCGACAGTAGTAGACCTAGTTAACGTCTGGCCTAGGCCTTTACTGCTGTAGGTACTATTCCAATGCGCAGAGCCTATTAGGAAAATAGGAGCTACACTACATGGCGCCCAACGCGTTTGGAAAGGGCGATAAAACTAACGTAAGACATTTAGAGTAACTCAGTCGTGCTTTCTCACTCAGACCCCTTTTTCCATTATACTCCAAAGACGTCTGGAGTGGGTGAAAGGTTATATCCTCCAAAACCTCGCAGGAGGGAACTCCTATGTATGGTTCTTGGTATAATCAACGTTGAAGGATACACTGTTCCAAAATATTGTGCATCTAATCTCTGTTTCCATAAAGAAACCTGATCTGCAAATAAACATAATACCATCCTGTCTGTAAAATGGCAGAGAGTGATGACGAAAGAGAGGCAGTTAGATTAGCTACTGAACTCGCAGATGCTGATGCTACCATGCAAGCAGCAGACCCGAATATAACACTCATTCCGGTCATTAAAAGGAGATCTATAACCTTAAAACTTATAGAAAATGGACTGACACCTAGAGGTGGCACAGTCATATTCGTAATTGAGGCACACGAATATCGGCAGACAGAGGTATACAATTCATGGATACATTTTCCAGCAGCAAATGCTGTAACAAAGTACTTCCACTATTACAAAGTAGAGGAACCTCCTGAAACATACACTCCTTTCGAGGAGGTGGAAGTACCACTCAAATTCCAAGAGCATTTGCTCTTATTTGATGGCGCCCTAAAACATAACAATCACATTACAAGGCTCGGTCCTTTAGGAAGACCAGGAGCAACGTGGCCGGTCTTAGCCGGATACACACCACATCCAGACATCAATAGAATGCCTGCAGCAGAGCTGTTAATACAGCTAAAACAACTACTAAAAATTCATAGACAATTAGTTCAGTATGTAATGCGGACTTCAACAATTCAGCCAGCGATTAAACTTCCACAGCTGACCCCTCACCAGGGGAACACAAATAAAATTACACCACAGAACATCCAATCCTGCCTAGGTAAAGTTCCAGCTAAACGGGAACAGATACCATTCTGGTTGGCACAGAAAATCACCCAAATAGAGGCGGTGTTTCCTGACACCACCCCATTAGAAAAACACAGGATTCTGACTATATGTCTCCCAATGGGAATCGCACCACACATTGAGGACTGTGACACTTGGGGTACAGTCTTTGCTTCCATCTACACAAAAACGCACGGTGTCCCATCCATTTCGGTGATACCAGATGTGCTAAAACAAATTCAAGATGAATACGGTCCAGAACCTGCGTTAACTCTTGGTATGAAATTATTGAAAGACTTCAAGCAGGTCTCGGCTATATTACTAGCCAACATAAAAGGTGAAGCAGCAAACGTGGCGATCCGCCAGAGGTTAAAAGAGACAGATATAGCAGACCAACCAGCTGAAATCGCCAGAATCATAGAAAAATCATATGAAGAACTAGGCAGAGATAGTCTAGGTGGAATACCAGTAAAACCGCAACTAACTACAAGTCCAGAAAAAATATTTTTTAATAATAATAATTCACCAAAAAAGAACTGGGATGGAAACAAACAATCCAATCCTAAAGAAAAGAAATTCCAGTCCCGAGGAAGGTCTCCTAGGCGAAGAGAGAAATCTCCAAACCTAAGACAGAGGTCACCGCAGAGTGACCCCTCTGGGAATAGATATAACCTTAGAAATAGGGATAATATTAAAAAACCTGATAGATATCAAGACATTGATACACGTCCCTCTCAATCTTTTCAGAATTCCTCGCAGAAATCGGAAAGAAGAGGACGATCAGAAGAGCACGCCAAGTCCAAAGACACGGAACCTGCTCAACAAAAAAAGAAATTACAATTTCCAAAAAAGAAGGTAGCCAGTATAAAGGTAGTTAACAATGCCGAGAATACTGAGGACACAACTGAAAAACGGAGAGTGGGCTCAGACAATGCTAGACAGCGCAGCAGAGGTGAGCATAGCTCGCAAAGTCCTTATGAATCATCTGGAGACAGTGGACACGAATGAATACCTTCAAGTGGAAACTGCAGACACCAGAGTTAGCAAGCCCCACAAGATATACGAGATAACATTACGTATAGAGGGAGATAAGACTAGGAAAATTAGGGGACTATTTTGGGATAACCTGTCCAAAGGCTATGACATCCTTCTAGCTAAAAAAGACTGGCCACCAGAGTTTGTCAGGGAGTGCCCTCATGGCGAAGAAGTAATTATGCCTGCCTTCTCGAATCAAATCCCGATTCATAAAAAATACACACTTGCTAGAAAGTGGGCAGTGGCCTTAGCACCTGCTTTATATAAAAATCATGTAGGATGGGATGAGGATTCTCCTCCTCACAAAATCCAGTTAAAATCACAACCAACTGCACAAAGGCAGTACCCAATTAAGCAAGAAGCTAAAAAACAAGTAAATGAAATACTAGATCAGCTAGAGTACGAGGGGGTGATTGAAACTTGCACCTCACAAATGAACAAAAACATTTGTTTCCGGTCTCCAAACCAGACAATTCATATCGTCTAGTTTTGGATTACCGACACCTTAACACATGTTGCAAAACTTTTGCAGTGCAAAACTCACACAGTGCTGCACTAATGAATAACATAGTGCGCAAAAAATACAAAACAACCTTGGACATCTCCAATGGATTCTTTTGTCAAAATATAGCACCAGAGAGCAGATATTTAACTGCATTCTCAGTAAATGGCACTCAAAAACAATTCTGTCGGTTAGCCGAGGGGTACAAGAACAGCCCGGGGGTATTCTCAGTGAGAGTAACAGAATTACTACAACTATATGATGATGAAGCATTATCTTATGTCGATGACATTTACTTAACAGATGATGACTTGGAAAGGGTGAACACCATAATACTTGGGTTCGCTGCAGAGGGTTACAAATTCAACTTAAAAAAGTCCAGAATTGCCCATCTGACAGTCCTATTCTTAGGATATGAGTTATCAAGTGAAGGTAAAAGCCTGGCAGACAATTTCCTAGAGAAATGTGCCGTAATCCAAGCTCCTAAAACACTAAAAAACCTACAGTCAATTCTAGGCTTCCTAAATTTCGGAAGAACATACATTGCAAATTACGCAGAAAGGGTCAAACCCCTTTATGATCTAATTAAACCAGACTTTAAAAGATCCAATTGGACTCAAACACACACAGAAATTTTGAGATCCTTACAAACAGACATGCTAATTAAAACAAAATTAGAAACACGTGATAACACACGCAACCTTGTGATCCGAGTCATCCCAGGAAGATGCAGATTCACATACCTGACCTCTAATGAGGGAGAAAAGGTACCAATTGCATTCAAATCACACATGTACACAGAAGCTGAACAGAAATTCAGTAATACAGAAAAAATCATTCGTGCAGTTCAAACCGCAATAGCTAGAGAAAAAGACATAGCTGACGGTAGACATATCACAGTCAGAACAGCAGAATCAGCCTTTGAGGCACTAACAACACCGTGTAATTTACCAACAACAACATTGAATCCGGAATGGATACAATGGGTGAATTCAATCACAACGGACAAAGTATACTACTACTTTGATCCAGAACTAGAAGAATTTAAAAATCTAAAATATGAAAAGACGTATCCTCTGCCAATCGACATTCTGCCTCTACGACATTACGCCTGTGTAATCTATACAGACGGACCTGCTCAACCCTCCATTTGGGGAGAACAAGCATACAACCCCACATGTGAGATTACAAAAGAAGTGTGGCGCGGAGGTATATTAAAACCTCTATTAACAAAATCACACTCAGTAGAAACTAATTCAGAACAACAAACTGAAATAATCGCATTGAAAATGGCGCTAGATAATGCGGATCGCGAATTCCCGACACTTATAGTGTCAGATTCATATTACTGCGTCAAAGCATATAACAGGGATTTGCAGACATGGATTCAGAACGGTTACAAAGATGACACAGATGCACCAATAAAGCAGAAACTGCTCTGGGAACAAGTAGCTCTTTTGAAAAAAGAACTACCAAAGACTCACGTGACTCACTTACTGAGTCATCAGCGTGATGGCGTTCACGTTGTGGGGAATTCATTGGCTGAAGCAGCCGCAGCGGCAGCCACTAAACCGGCTCCCGTAGATCGAAAAAAGCGTACATTAAAATACATTGACGGTGAAACAATGCTGGCAGTGAAAACGTCATCAAAAGGCGACTGCTCAGCGTTACCGATCAACTATCCACTCAATTATACATACATAATCGATGCAAACTCCGTCCCTTTTGCTCGAATCCCTGGAGTGGGGGATAGAGTGATTCCAAACATGGACAGGAGAAGCTTGTTAATCGCAGACGCACATATGGGTGAGGGTCTTGGACACCTCAAACTAAAAGATTCTCTGGAAGATTTACAATCACGGTACTGGTGGCCAGGCATGAGCCTACATCATACCATGTTTGTAAAAAACTGCCCAAACTGCAACAGAAATCGCAGTGGGGAGAGAAAAAATAAAATACGGTGGAATCTGACTGCAGATAATATCACCAGTACAAAGAATGGCTTGCGATTAACATATACAGGCTAGTTTCCACTTATAATGTAGATCCACAGCACTCGGCTGACGTCCGGACTGTTATACAAAGATTCGCGAGTCTAAATGGCATATACGCTAAGAGCATGCTACGTTCGACCATTGTTTTCACTCAGGCAATCCAGCCTGGGGGGGAAACATGGCCAAATGAGCACAGCCCAGCGGGAATCTTATCACTTCCTTCCTGAGGGTACGGGATGGTGTAAAGAAAAAACCAAGGCAGAAAGCAATCTATAATAGAAAGGATATTAGGTTCGGGAGCTGGGTGGGTCAAACATCTAATAAGTGTCCAACGTAGTCTAAATAACTTGCCAAGAAATTCTCTGAAGGGATTCAGTCCGTACGAATTATTATTCGGAACTAGGATGTTGATCTCTGACCTTGATAGTCAGACTTCAGTGGTAATAGAAAAAACCTTTGATGTCAAAGACCGTTTGGCTATTTTGCAGGACTTAAACAAAACAAGAAAAGACCTGAGCAACATACAGTTGAAACAACAGCCAACAACCACTGAAGAATCACCATCTGTCCCAGCAAGACCTGTCTGGATTCCAAAAGTCGGGGATCTAGTCAGGGAGAAGATCGCGGTAAAGAAGGAATTTGGGCCTTCTTACAGAAAAGCAGTTCCTGTCTTGTCTGTCAACGGGACAAGATCAGTTGTACTACCGCCACTTGCTGGAAAAAAGGAGAACAGAGTTGTATCCATCGACCTGGTAAAACCACAACATGTGGCCGATAACAAACAGTCGACCAAGTGGACTCCCAATAAGTAGCAGAACACCAAGGTTTGCTACCAGTACAGAGGTCTTAACAAAGAGGCTCATCACTTTCGAATCGCCTACAGAAGAACAACAAAGACTATGCAACAATGCAATAGAACTAAGACCTCTGAAAACCCAAATAAAAACATTTAGCAGAGACACACCAATCTACAATGAAGTACCAAGTGACAATGCAAGAAACAAAAATCCTGAAGCAATTGGAACAATTGACAGAACTGCATCCGGGTACTTCATCAACTTCGATGATTCCTCTGACGGCTTCAGTGAATCAAAGACACAGCCATCATCAAAATCCTTTAAAGACAAAGCTAAGGAACTTTTGAAACAACTGAAAGAAACATATCTGGTTTCTCCATGGATTGAATTTTGGGTGGGTTTTGGTGCATTTATCCTCATACTTTGGCTCATCATGGTATTTACTTTGGGACGCTTCATTGAGGGAAAATATGCTAAAATGGACACAGCAAGTCAGAACATCAACTTGGTCCTCAAACCACACACATCTTCACACGTCGAGAAAAGAGAACTTTCTTCAGCCAACTTCACAGCCAATCCTATACCTGGTGGGGTAGCCTGGGACAACACTGACTATGAAATTTATGGTCCGGTCGAGATCCTGAAATATCCACACCAAATCAAGATCTCCTTGAGTGACTTTGCAAAACCAAACTCATTTGCTGATGATTGGGACTTCGAAAGTATTAACAACATGATGTCTGACTTAGTAATGTCTGCTAAATTTACAAAACATGATTATTTGCAAGGTTCTACAAATTATGATAGTATGTATTGCTATAACCATTATGGTAACCATTTCTTGCATAAATCTGCACAACCTAGAAATGTTTTAAATTATAATCAATGGGAACATTGTGCTACACCTCCAAAAGGGAGCTCTAGAACGGTTTATGACAAATATTCATATTTCTCAGGTTTTAACATAAGTAATGCTGAAACGTTTTATTTTAAATTGTCAAACAAGACAGGGATGAAAACCATGATAACCAACACAAAATTGATATATTCAGATTCATTCTTTGAAAAAATGAATACTTTTGGATTTGATTATTGGGACAAAAATGTTGATTTGAAAAGTGTTTGGGGTACAAAAGAATGGCAAGTACAGGGTTTAGAAGCTTTGTTTAGAGCCTGCATGATCCCAGAACAAATGATATTTTTAAATGACACTGTTCAACAAACCACCTGTCTTGGATTAGCCAAAATCAAAGATTTAAATAACCAGTCTATTCCAAAGCCAACAATGTTTAGCAATAACTCTGAAACAGATGAAGAAATAGACGTAAACCATATTTTAAACCAAAACAGAACACATCCTGATTGGAAACAATGGTTGATCTGGCCCACAGATACAAATCACTGTCAAGATAGATTCCTGAATAAAACACAGGGTTTTAAAATGACCAGGCCAGACTCTAGATATCCCCAAAGACATCACCCAGGGATAATAACAACCTACAGTGTGGGCAAATTATGCCTTCAATGGCTACAGACTTCCACACTGCCTGAAATTAAGCAACACCTTACTTTACTTACTGATGGTGCTGACTTGCGTGATTTCATAATGGGACCACGCAAACAGCGTCAAAAGCGTTTCATAGCAGCCTCTGTATATGCAGCATACAATGAGGCCTGGAAGGTTACTCAAATTGAAACAGCAGAAAGAATACGGGAAATTGACCGTATTAATTTGGAAAAATCACTGTCTGTAGTGGACAATGGGTTAATGACTCTGTCCTCCAGAATTTTTTCATTGGACAGCATTGTGTCTTCAGCAATCGATATATTATCGCAAGACTTACTGTTATTACAACATGGTCAGTCACAATTGCGTTCTATTGTACAGCTTGGCTGGACGTTACAAAATCTGCGTTCAGGCTATGTGCCTTGGCGTTTAATCAACACAACGTCACTATTCCAAATCTTTAACCTTACTGATAGACAAATCGGTATGGCGCAAAAGGGTGCTGATTATACAATCTTGAGCATTGAAAAACTAGAAAGATTACCAATGACAATGTCAGAACGACCTGTCAGTGAATGGATAATCCACGGAATAATAAATATTCCAATCTCAACCTTCAGGTTTCAATACTGCCAAAAATATATACAGGCTGGCATGTACGAGAAATCGGGAAAGGGGTACCTTAAAACAACTTGGAACCTGCCCTATTCACATGCATGTGTCAGTAATAAAGGACAGAAAGTGTTTCTTAGTGGCAACAATTGTGCTATGTCACTAAGCGGCACGCTTCTGTGTAACGGTATTAGTTTGCATGGAGCCTGTGAAGGGAATTCATACAACCTTTCATGTCACCAGCAAGGCGCACCTGCAACTGAAATAGAACCATTCTTTCAAAGACTCTATAATGGGAGTTACATTCTTATTGTAGACCGCAGATGTTGTAGTCTTATGCCCGGGACTCCTTATCTAGTAACTACAACGGCGAAGGTCAAGTGCTGTGGACGTTCTTTGTTCCCCAGCTCCTTTCCGGACAGGGAGGCAAGGGCATGGCCCAGTTTGAAAATTACTTCTATTCGAATAGACACTTTAAGCAGAATGAAAACAGTGCTTCTTCAGACGCCTACAAGGCTCACGTCATCAAAAGAAACGTGTGATCTACAAGTCGCAAGGACGACTGCAGAGATACATACATTATTATCAACTAATTCCCCCGTACATTTCGCGGAAATCCTGAGCGAAATCTTAAATATTTCTGATACCAATGGGATCTCAGGGTTATTTAAGACAGTATTTTCGATGGCAGTAACACCATTCAAAGCCATACTGGGTATTTTTCCAGATTTCGTCCATTCGATTTTTGGCAGACTTCCCCTGATCCTGGGACTAATTGCAGGAATCCTATTCCTAGTCCTTATTTTTCGTTATGGCAACCCATGTCACAGAACAAACTCTCGCGACAATAGAAGATACGATCCTAGCCATTGGATACCGGGACCGGATATCAAAAATCCTGGGACTCTCCCGGCTTAGAGACCTAAACATGACTTGGTTTCTATCATTTCGACCAATGTGGCAAAGGTGTGTTTTACCTGTACTAAGGTGTCTGCTATGCGGAGAAGAATGCGTGTTAGACACCTGTCTGACGCTACAATCGGATGCGCCAGTGGATGCAGATACACTGTTGGTTCCTACCAAGGTTCACGCTTTGTGCTGCCCTCAAAGGCTGCCAATCCTGATGACGGCATTCCTGGAATCTTCACCACTACGATTGAAGAGTAGTGAAGTTCAAGATGAAAGCAGCATCGAACAGGTACGACCTTCTGTCAGCAATGCGAATCAGAATGTCAATGGAGACAATCATGCGCACGAATGCATGGTTACCCCTATTTCCGACTTAGTGGAACTTTCCCATGAAGCTGTTGACAGTTTTTTCGAAAGCCTGAATGATATGATGTTCTCGCCAGAACAGAAATAGAGACTTTTGAGTAAACTCGCACACGGCGTTCCCTGAATTCGGCCTTCAACTTTAAAAATAAAGTCACATGAACAATTTCACTCCAGTTCACGGACAGCAATTTTTTTCAGCAAGCCCCTTAAAAATATTTTTCTACATATTTTTTCCCGGGACACTGATCTTCTGCTTAAAGTAAGAAACTATTCCTAGAGAACTAAAATTTCTATTTTTAGATACTTTATAGACTTTAGCTGCCCGCTGGTATGTTCACAAATATTTTATTATGTGATGAAATGGTCTCGAACTTCCTTTCTGTATAGCCATATTAAGAGCCATTTCATGTGTATTTCTCATATACCAATAAGCAATAATGCATAAAAATGCGTGTTTACTTTTGCATTTAATTCATAGCTTAAGTGCATACAATATATATGACTGCAATTTTTCAGTATATTTGAAAATTTCGAAATGCATTTATGTATTTTGGGGTGGTAAGGTATACACTATACTCTATAGTATGTTGTACTATGTTATACTATGCATAGATTAGTAGATATGACCATAGTTAGCGTGGAGTGGGTGTCGTGTATTTCTATAGGTTCTGAATCAGTCCCCCTATTCCTGACCCTATTCTGGTTAAACTAACTATCAAGTTAACTAACAGTCAGCCCATGAGGCAAGAACAGCCCCCATGATGCAGATACCGTTATCTGACGCAGTCACACTACGGCACAGGAACGTGTTATCTGATTAGGTCATAACGCTTGAGATCTAATTAGACAAGCGACATTCCTCCAGCCCCTGATAAGGCATACGACGTTCTCATAACAAATCAAACCTATGACAACCTGGATAATCCGTGCGGCCATTGTTTTGATTTCACAGAGAACTTTAGTAAAGAATGTGCTAACGAGCAAGTCATATGACATCTTTATTGACGTATCTATGTCCATCCTTACGTCAATCTCGGCACCTTTAAGGTATAAATATTGCCGACCTTGCCCTATGCAAACACACGCGTGGTGACAAGACGGAGCAGCCACACTTGCCGAAGCCGAGAGCAGAAGCAGACCCCGCTGGCAGCAGCCCCACC
This sequence comes from Lissotriton helveticus, assembly GCF_964261635.1. Classification (NCBI taxonomy): domain Eukaryota; kingdom Metazoa; phylum Chordata; class Amphibia; order Caudata; family Salamandridae; genus Lissotriton; species Lissotriton helveticus. Next base: position 431,909,625 of record NC_136062.1, read on the forward strand.
TTCCTGACACGCTGAGAGACGCGCTGCTATCTCAAGCCGAGAGAACCAGCACCGGCGCTTCCGGGTAGCCCTCGCAGGCAGCCTGGAATATCGAGAGCAGAGAAAGAGATACCATTCCTCATTCATCCTAACTTCCAGGTACAGAACTGAATAACCCCTCACAGAGAATTCTTTAGTTATTCACTTGGCAAAAACAAACTTAACTTAAACTGTAACTTTCTATTCCCGCCCACGCATTAGACTTAGGTCAGGTACACGGGGTAGGCGTATTTAGAAACACCAGTTGAGTACGTTTAGTCAAATGTATATGTGTATGTAAATATATTTAATCATTTTAAACATCATATGGCTCAGAAACCATATCAATGTTTTTACAGTATTATTTTATACTATTGCTTTTAATGTATGCACTTTACTTAACTATAAGTATTGCAATAATATCGATCCATTTCTCTTGTACGAGAAAAGAGACTGATCAATAAATAACACCTTTTTATTGAACACGCCCGTCTCTTCCTTTTCTCTACATTCTGATGAGACTAAGAATGCACGTACTGACTGAGTAAAATAATTGCCTTGTGCTCACACGACTCTTGAGATTGACTCTTGATTAGGGGAGAGCAAAGTTGTCATGTTCTATGGTTGTCAGAAACTAAATCCCTTCTTGTCTAATCAGGGAAGTTAATCCTTCCTTGAACATTCGAGAAAGTTTCTAGCGAACTCTGAGCTTAGCTGGCAAACCCAAAAATTAAGTCTAGTATCGACAGTAGTAGACCTAGTTAACGTCTGGCCTAGGCCTTTACTGCTGTAGGTACTATTCCAATGCGCAGAGCCTATTGGGAAAATAGGAGCTACACTACAGCACTACGCTGAGAAAAAGCACTCAGCAGACAACCTTCACTGGAAAGTACTGGACAAACCATATATCTCAACTAAGAGCAGAGACCCCAACAGAATCTTATTCCTGATGGAACAAAAATGGAGATATTGTTGCTAAGTCATTAAATTGGCCTGAACAATGACATCCCTCGGAACACTCTGAATGGATTATGATCAGTTTCTAGAAAACTACACCCACTGGTATGACCTATTCATCTGAATGGATAGATACAGAGTAATATATCCCTCTGCTCCCAGTGATATGTGTACCACTGATCATTAGAGTATGTGTGGTTACACAATATAGACTCATCCTATTAATAAAACGTATCTTCAATACAGTAGTAAGCACTGGTCACATCTTTGCCCATGATCAGTCCCTAATACATGGGAAGGAGAACACGTACTGAAGTTTCAATAAAATATAAATATTTATTTTTAGGAAATCCACCCCATGCCGCCACAAACACTCCCAGGAATTTATATACCTGTGTGTGGGTATAGACTCTGATCCGATGGCTGCCACAGAGAGCTGGTGTTTTTATTAACACTCGGGAAAAACTATGATGGGGTTGTTCGGTGATGTGCTAACACGCATCAACCAATGATGGAGGAAAGAAGATGATGGAGGCAGTTGGGTGATCCGCTAACATGCACCAGCTATAGATAAAATAGGGGTTAAAGGTCTAGTCGTTCAGGCAACGACCGCTACACACGTGACACACATCCATGATCACGTGGCAGGATGTGCTGTTTCTTTGAATAGGCCTCCAGCACAACCACTAGGGACCTACACAATGCTGGGAGAGACACTGAGCCAGAGGCAGACCTACCTTGATGAAGCAAGGGGGGCACACAATAGGGGGCAGAGAATAAATACATTTAAAGGAAGGGTTTTGCTCTTTAGTTTATGTCAGGGAGTTGGCACCAGGGACTTGAGCATGCATGAAAAACTAAGGGCACGCCCATTAACAGGGGTGCCTGAGATGAATTGACATGCATGAGATGTCAACAACTAACAGGTGAAAACCTTGTTTAAGGGGTGTTTTTTCTCTATAATTATCTATACCCACGTTTTTAAACCACTGTGTAACTACAGGGGGTCGCCTACGATCCTGTGCCAGCTCCAGATCCACTGCAGACAGCGGTCCCGCCCACTCTGACATAAAAGAGAGTGTGCCGAGCGGACGCGCGCAGCGGCGCGCCAAAGGCGCACCTAAGGCAAGCCTGTCTGCGCCCGTCCGCGCCAAACCATCGCCATTCGCCACCTCCCCTGCCTGTCTGCCACCAGCCCCGTTAGAATGTGAGCCCTCAGATACACCAGAGCGAAGCTCCTCTCGCTTAACTCTATCCCTCTGAATATTTCTAGTCAAATCCGGCCCAAAGCCCCATTATCCCTTCCAAAACAGCTCAATTGCCTCTATGGCAATGTCCGCTCTCTTCCAAAGCATTCCCTTGAAATATGGGCACTCCTAGATCTAGAAAAACCTGATCTCCTTTTCATCACGTAAACTTGGCTCCAAGAAACATCCACTCTGGACATAGCTGCTGCCCTCTCCATCGGGTATAACAACTGCAGGCTAGATAGGACGAGCAAGAAGGGCGGAGGCACTGCAGTAGTTCATAATTCATCCATGAAAGTCCATATGATCGACTCACATGCAGCGAGCTGGGGCGAAATTCTCATCTTTTCCTTAGATCTAAATAATAAAGACTCTTGGAAAGGAGCTTTAGTCTATAGACCCCCTGTAAACAAAAATAACTTTGCCGCTCAGCTGTTAGAAACCGTGGCCCTGCACGTCCTAGCCTGTAAAAACTTCCTCCTACTGGGAGATTTTAACCATCATGCAGAATTGAGTCAAGACCCACACACCATCGAACTAATCACTAGTATAGATTCATTAGGCCTGAATCTTTTAGAGACCGGTCCAACACACAATGCGAGACATACTCTGGACCTCATTTTTACAAACAACCATGAAATTAAGATTACTGAGCTCTACCCAATCATATGGTCAGACCATAATATAATTAAATTTCATATCGCCGTTAACCCCACGCAATTATCTCAACAAAAGGAAATTAAAATGAGCCGCTCTTAGAATAAAATCACCCATGACGCATTTTTTAGTCACTTCATTCCTCCCAAAGTGACCCCACTCACGGACCCAAACCATGCGGCCAATGATCTAGATCAGGCTATCTTAGATACCCTAAATTCCATAGCCCCAAAGAAGGCAACCAAAAGCCCCAATAAACTATCCCCTTGGTTTACGCCGAACTTAAAAATAGTCAAAAAGGCATCAAGAACAGCCGAGCGCCAGTGGCGAAAAACTAAAAACTTATCGGACAAACAAACATACAAGGCTCTATATAAAGACTACATGGACCAAATAGCATCTGCAAAAAAAGCCTATCTTGGAACCAGAATAAGCCAGGCTAGGAACTCACACAAGAACTTTACTCAATTGTAAAGGAATTCACCAAACCTTCCTCATGCCAACCCCCAAGCTTAGACTCCCAAGAGTGGGCAAATATCCTTTCCTCCTATTTTAAGGACAAAATAGATGATATTCACAAACTCTTCCCCACACAGATCACTCCTGACTTAAGTGATGCTCCAACCACCCTATCACACAAACAACACACAGTCCCGCAAAATGTGTTACAAGAATTCCGGACTTTCTCTGAGGAAGAGGTAATTAAAATCATCAAGAAAACAAAGTCAGGTTTGCCTGCCGACCCAGCATCTGCCCAGATTCTTCCCAAAATAGCCCCGACCATTATCACAGGAATAACGGCTACACTAAATCTTTCATTAACCCAAGCCATTTTTCCAACAATCTGGAAAGAAGCAATGATCAGGCCAATAATAAAAAAAAGCAACTCTGACTATAGACACCCCCTAAATTACCACCCCATCTCTCTCCTATCCTTCTTTGGGAAAATCATGGAATCACATATAAACAAGCAGTTAATCAAGTATCTGGAAGATAACGGGCTGCTGGACACATCTCAGTCGGGCTTTAGAGCATCCCACAGCACCGAGACAGCCTTACTCGAGGTAACAGATAACATCTGCATGACTTCAGATACTAGCCAATCTGTCATCCTGGTATTATTCGATCTGTCGGCAGCCTTCGACACCATCTCACACAGCATTCTTTTCGAACGCCTAGCTGATATTGGTATCGAGGGCCCCGCCTTGCTATGGATTCAAAGCTACCTAACTGGCAGGAAATCTAAGGTCAAAACAGGAACTTTTATCTCAACCTGCGTAAATAATGACAAGGGTGTCCCCCAGGGGTCAATATTAAGCCTCACTCTGTTTAATGTGTATTTAACCCCTCTGGCCAAGGTGATTAGAGCTCATGGGTTCGATACAGTGTCGTACGCTGACGACACCCAGCTCTTAATCACCTTAGGACCAAACCCTAGCGAAACAAAGCTCAGATTCCAACAATGCATGATTTCCATTAAAAACTGGATGTCAAACAACTACTTAATGCTAAACGCAGGGAAGACAGAAATAATGTTATTCAGCAATGCGAATAAACATTGGACAGATGAATGGTGGCCAACTTAACTAGGCCCCTGCCCGGCACCAAAGAAATCAGTAAGGAACCTGGGAGTTACCATGGATGATAAACTATCCATGGCCCCACAGATAAATAAGATAGTCCACACCAGTGTTGGAATGATGCGTAGCCTTAGAAAAGTTTTTAAATGGATACCCCAGTCATCCCGCAAACCTCTAGTGCAGTGCCTAATTGTGAGCCGACTGGATTACGGAAACGCACTATTAGCTGACATCAATGAGAGCTCCCTGACCAAACTCCAGACTCTTCAAAACACTGCAGCCAGACTAGTTCTGGAACTTCGGCCCTGCACTCCCTCGGCCCCCTGTCTGAAGCAGCTACACTGGCTACCCATAAGGAAACGTATTAAATTCAAAATCTGCTGCTTGGTCCATAAATCTATAAATGGCCAGGGACCAAATGTTTTGAAAAAAAACCTCAAGAAATATTGCCCAAACAGAATCCTCTGATCCTCGGACAAACATCTGCTAACAGTTCCAAAAGTTCGAACGGTCCAAAACGGCGACAGATGTTTTTCAAAAATCGTCCCAGCAACATGGAACACCTTACCTCTATCTATCAGGGCCGATATTAACCACAAATCATTCCGTAAGAACCTGAAAACATGGTTCTTCTAGACCTTCTAACTACATCCCCTCTATATCTCGGAATTTCTGCAAGCGCTATGGGACCTATCGGTGATATATGCGCTATACAAAATCAAATACAAATACAAATACAAATACAAAGTTCAAGCAGCTACTTCGGTGAAACTCAGTAAGATCAACTAAGTTCAAGAATAAATGTCCATAACTTTCTAGAAGGGTACAAGTATGTGGAGTCTCTCCTAGTTATGATTAGCTGGACATATATTAGTATATAATTTTTTTTTTATTCCTAAAAGGGAATCGTAGACTTTACATTCAGTGAAGGGCACTGCGCTAAAAGCGGCAATTAAAACAGAATCACCAACCAGTCGCATCGCACCAAACGAGTTGAGAGGGGCAAAGTAATACATTTTCTTCACCTTAAGGCACATAATGTGTGTATTTATGATGGCTTACAATTTTCTTTTCACTTGTAAATATATTTTTTCTCACTTACAAATCCTATTTGGAGTGTGATTACAGGACCTACCTTAAGTTACAGGTTTAGTAATAAAACTACGTATTAAGTTAGACAAGAAGGGTATTATTACAGGGATATAATAGTCCTGAAGAAAGCTGGGGAAGACACAGGATCCAGCTGAGACATGTATACTTGTCTGCAGAGTGGAGGGGTAAATGGTACATAATCTACCCGCTTCACCGCCATCCACTGGTATTGAGATACCGTTTAGCCCTGTCCAGGGAATCCATTAATGAAATAGACATTGGGATATTACTCGGAGTCAGTTTTAACTAGTTTGTCTGCACTTACTCCTTTTATGATCCCAACCTTTCTATATGTTTGTATTGTCTCCCCCACCCTATTGCTCCACCCAGTGCGTTGGTCTGTGCAGAGGTGTGTGTAGCATCCCAATGATAAAGCATGCCACAAATCTTTGTGGGTGAGGGCAGTTTTTCAAAGATTTGTATTTTGCCAGTTCTATCTCTCTTAAAAAAGTGATTTACACTCTCCTACTTATCAGTGTGTGACTAGTTATATTCAGAGGAGGTCGAAGTAGGAGGTCTCCTCCTCCCCCTTCTTTGTGTGTGGTTCAGGGTAAGTTAGTGGCAAAATAGAAATCTGTTACATGTCACAGTTATTTTGGGTGGCTTCTCTTACTATTTTACCTACGTAATGCTAGTAGTGAGCATGGTCGAGACTATGCTTGTAATGGTGGTTGGTGAGTTGGCTGGAATTTAGTTCACCGTGTTGGAGGTTGAGGTTGTGGAGGTGTTTTAGATAGGCGTGGTGCAGGTGGTGTAGGTGGTGCAGGTGGAGGTGGCAGAAGTGTGAGCTTGACAGGTGTGGTATCACTCGTTTGTCGAGGTGCCCCTATAGAATCTCCTCCATCAGTTGGCCGTGAAATTTGACTTTAGAAATTCCTGCCTATTGGCTCTATCTTCTACATGGCCAGGGCGTAGTGCCTTACACTCTCTTCCATAAAGGTTTGAAGATGTTCGTCTCATTAACATTTTGGAACATTATTCATGCCATGGGCATGCAATTAAATCATCAGAGGGAGTCCCTTAAGGGAGTCAGCTAACTCATGGAGAGTGGTACCCATAACATGAATATCCTGCTGTACAATGGTCTGTTGTTTGAAACACTGATCCTCCCAAATAGCATTATTAGGCCATGCAAACTCCCCCCTCCATTTGTGGCCATCTAACATGGTCAACAGATTGATAGCACACAGAGAGGTGGCACTTGGAGGTTGTTAGTGAAAGATTCATGAATGGGGCAAAACTGCTTTTCACCAGGGCGTGTACTCCCTCAGCTGATTGAGAGTTCAAGTTCAAGTTTAGCATTTGTAAAGCGCACTACTCACCCAGAGGGTCTCAAATCGCTTGAGGGGGGGGTACTTTACTTATCGAAGATCCAAGTTTTTAGTTGTTTTCTGAAGGAGAGGTGGTTCTGTGTAAGGCGGAGGTGGGTGGGGAGAGAGTTCCAGGTTTTGGCCGCTAAGTAGGAGAAGGATCTTCCTCCCATGGTGGATCTATGGATGCGTGGAATTGCGGCGAGGGCTTGTTTGGACGATCGTAGTTAGCGGGTGGGGTTTAGAAGTACAGGCGCGTGTTGTGGCATTCGGGTCCTAGGTCGTAGAGGGCTTTGTGTGCGTGGGTGAGGAGACGGAATGTTAGTCTCTTGTTGACGGGGAGCCAGTGGAGGTCTTTCAGGTGACCGGAAATGTGAGCTTGGCGGGGGATGTCTAGTATGAGTCTGGCTGAGGCGTTTTGGATGCGTTGGAGTTTTTTCTGTAGTTTGGCTGTGGTTCCGGCGTAAAGGGTGTTTCCGTAATTCAGTCGGCTTGTGACCAGTGCTTGGGTGACCGTCTTTCTTGTTTCGGTGGGGATCCAACGGAAGATTTTTTTGGAGCATACGTAGGATGTTGAAGCATGATGATGAGACGGCGTTGACTTGTCTGGTCATCGAGAGGGAGGAGTCCAGGATGAAGCCTAGGTTACGTGCATGGTCTGTGGGTGCGTTTCCCTTGGCCGGTGGCCACCAAGATTCGTCCCTGGCGGAGGAGGATGATCCTAAGATGAGGACTTCCGTTTTGTCCGAGATCAGTTTTAGACGGCTGTTCTTCATCCATTCGGCTACTTCTTTCATCCCTTCGTGTAGAGAAAACCAGAGATGCAGTAACATGGTAGGAATAGTAGCCAATGACTAGAGATGGATAACCCTTCACAGAGATTCAGGAGGCTTCATGCTACCCAGCATGAAGTGGCCTTTTTGATGTTCTGTGTAGATGTGACGTTGTCCTCTTCCTTTACCACCTCCTGCTCCTCCTTCTCCTTTTGTGGTGCGCGGTCTTGCCTGCTGATGTTGTATGTTATGTTATGTTATGTTATTTATTCTTTTGTATAGCGCAACGGTTACTCAAAAAGAGTGTCCCGGCGCTTTAGGTAAGGGGAACTAATTCGGAATAACATAACACAGTTAAAAAAGAGAACACAACACACACAAAGACGAAGAGGGACTGCTAGGGAGGCCTACTGGGTAAACAACCAAGTTTTAAGACCTCTCCTAAAATCCAGAAGAGTAGTAGCCCCCCGAAGTGGAAGTGGAAGCAAATTCCACATCTGTGGGGCCAGCAGACTGAAAGAGCGGCCGCCCAGGCGAGCTCTCTTAACACGAGGGACAGCCGCCAGAAGCAAAGATTCAGACCGCAGAGAGCGGCCCGGCTGGTAAAAGACCAATCTCTTTTGGAGATGCTTTGCTCCCACAGCGTGGAGTGCCTTGTAGGCCAATATCATGGCCTTAAAAGCGATCCGTTTACGGATCGGTAACCAGTGCAAAGTCAGCATTAGCCCGGAGGCGCTGGCGCGTCTGTTAAGACCAAAAATGGCCCTGGCCGCCGCATTCTGCGCAACTGTATCTTGGCGGCAGAACGGATTCTCTTTATTGAATGCCCACCACCATCCGCTTGTGAATGGGTCAGCAACATCATCCATTCTCAATGTTCCACGTACCTGGAAGGAGATTTCAACTCATGAAGCACATCAAATTCGGCTTTTTGTAGCAATGTGAACATTGTACTTTAATAACCATTGTTCTGCAAATATGAATAAGGTTAGTACTGTGTGAGCATAAGTCAACATGTGCTATTAAGGCTTGATAAATAGATGAAATTATTATATCTCAACAATGTGAACTGAGCAGCTCCAGCCACATAGATTACTTTTTAAAAATCCTGTTGTGCCTGCGTCCTTGTATATGGTGTTTCCAAAGTGTGTCCAGATCCAGCTGCTACAGATAAGATGTATGTTCAATTGATAGTCAATATAATATAATAATATAATATAATTAGCGGCGAAGTACTGGAATGCTCACCTCCCTCACATCCGGGCCCTTGGAGATCTCTTTCTGTTTAGACGGGCTATCAAGACTATTTTATTTGTCTAAGTTCTTTTCTACCAGATTCTTTCGTTGATCCATTTTCTTTAGCTTTTTTAACAGTGTTGTGTTTTTGGTGCCTTGCATTGCGCCGGGACGCCCCTTTGCTGGGGCAGCTGAGCGCGGTATAAGTTAAGATAACATAACATAACATAACATATATCATCATGCACACAAATACAGATACTTTAGAGAGACATTTAGGAGAACATATACCACCAGAAAGTAAATCATTTAATATTTGATATACTTACAAAATAGAGAAAAATAACTAAATTACTAATGAGTTTAGGAGTTAATATAATAGGTCTCCAGACTGACCTGATAGAAGGAAGGTAGAGAGCCTAATTACTACTGCCTGTGCAGCATCTTTCCCAGCCTAGGTGCCCACCAATTACTACGCCACACATGGAGCTTAGTATTACACGACTTTATTCATGTGCATGTAACTGTGAACTCAACATTCTAAAACAAGCCTTCCTCCCGTTCCACTCTGATACTTACATCACAGTTCTATAGAGTCTGTTAAGAGCCAAAAGTGTTCCATCATAAAACCTGCAAGGCACTACTTCCCCCCCCTCTGTTATATAAAACTTTAATTTATTGACAAATCAGTATATGTCAATTAGGATTTAAAAAGTGCGGCAAATTACCTGTGAAGATCGTAAGGTACTGAGGTTGCTAGCTGCTGTGCATCGAAAGCAGTGAAAAACTAGGCAAAAGCACAAGAAAGTACTCAGAAAAATAGAGGGAAAGGAATGAGAAAGTGGCAAAAAAATTAAGGCAAAAGTAGGAGGAAGGACTCCGAAAAAAGGGGGAAAGGAAGGAGAAAGCTGTAATAAATTAGGAAAAAGCAGGCGAAAGCACTAAGCGGCACAGCAGCCAGGCGATATATATATTTACAAATACATCTCTTCAACCAACCTTCTTGATACTTTTATCATTTTACCTGATCTGTTTAAGGAAGCTGTCACGTTCAGTGTCAGAGATTTTTGATGGGTAAGAGGTAACACAGTTACTGAGTTTTTAGGTTCAGTCTTTCTTTCACTATTTCGATAGAGAATCAATAAATTAAATGCCGAAAGTGAGGAGAGTTACAACAGACAGACTTTCTAGGACGTTAGGCAGTAAATATGTGTCCCTTGGTGGACGCTAGGTGGAAAGGTACAGCATCATATGGAGCATCAGGTTTCCTTCTGCACGTTTATCGTGTGATCACTAGATCTCTTCTATTAAACACGATGTTCTTTGCGTGTCACCCCTTGTTTCCATAGGCTTTCATTTTATGATTGTTAACCTAATCCTTTGTTTGAGTTGTATCCTCATTTCCTTCTCTTTTGTTGGTCCTTTGAGGTTACTTGGTTGCCGTTGCTCCCCCGAACATCAAAGATGTAGGAACTTTACCTATGGTAGAGTGAGGTGTTGAGCGATAGGCCTGTAGGGTAGAATTCAATACAGTTTTTAAACTGAGCCTATGAAGACTGGAATTCTGTACTGCTTTCTTTATGTACACATAACATGCTCAACTAGTCTGTTAGCCTGCGGCCATAAAGGTTTCTTCTGATACTTTATGTTCAAAAGCTCTAGGAAGTCCTTAAATTCTCAACTGTTAAAAAGTGGGCCATTATTAGAATTTAAAATGGCTGGAATGCCCCATTTCACAAAGATGTCATCTAGTATCTTGACTCGCTCATGAGTAGTGGTTGATAGTTAGATAAATACAAATTAAACCAATATGAAGGAGGAGACAGAATAGGAAAAATACTCGCATACAAAGTTGCGGATAAAAAAGCGAGAACTAATATCATTAAAATTAGAGGGTCTGATCTACAAGAATATGATCAACCAGAACAAATTCTAGGTCAGTTTGTCAATTATTACCAGAGCCTATACACTCCTGATAATACCCCTTCTAGAACCAGAATTACGCAGTATCTGGTTAAATATATGCCAATACCTAAAGACACAGTCAAGGAAAAATTGCAACTCCTTAATTCAAAAATAACACAATCTGAAATAAAAATAGCGATTTTAGCCTTACCATCGGGAAAAGCAGCTGGGGAGGATAGTTTGCCCATGGAGCTATATAAGGTATGCACAGAAGAACTATTACCTTTGCTAGAAAATGTCATTGATTCTATAGATAACTTTGGAAAAGTACCTCTATCATGGAAAATAGCTAAAATTGTATTCTTTCTTAAAAAAAATAAGCCACCGGAAGACTGTGGCTCTTATCGGCCGATTTCACTGCTTAACGCAGATGCTAAGATCTTTTGTAAGATATTAGCAAATCGCTTAGCACCCAATATGCCGAATTTGGTCAACCCACAACAGCATGGTTTTGTGATAGGGCGAGACACAACTGCCCATGTTAACACAGCGATCACAGCCTTTGATGTCGCCTCGACTACTCTCACCCCACTCGGAATGGTAATGTTAGATGCCGAAAAAGCATTTGACCGAGTGGGGTGGGAGTATCTGTGGGAGGCATTAAAGAGGATAGGCATACAGGGTCAATACCTACAGTGGGTCTGTTCATTATATGACTGCCCGCAGGCTGTAATTAGCTATGAGGGGGGAATCAAAGAGGTTTGTAATAGGGAGGGGAACCAGACAAGGGTGTCCCCTGTCCCCCTTGCTTTTTGCTCTTTCCTTGGAGCCATTCTTAAATGCACTAACTAAGCAAGGAAATATTCAACCATTTGCACATGGTGGAGAGAGTTTGAAAATCACCGCGTTTGCAGACGATATAGCTGTGTTTACCACAGACCTAGTAAAAGCTACACCCGAAATAATAAAAGAAGATATTAATTATGGCCATGTCTCAGGCTACAATTTAAATGTAGGTAAAACACAGGTAATAGCCAACTATAAACCTCTGGCATGTATCCCAGGCTTATGTCCAAGCGCTAAGTATCTAGGCATCAAATTAACAACTAATATCAATAAAATTATAACACTAAATTATGATTCTCTTCTAAAAGAAACTGCAAAGACACTCCAAAAATGGCACAAGATCCCGATTAGTCTTTTGGGACGTATTAATCTAGTAAAAATGAAAATTCTGCCAAAGGTGCTATATCTATTTAGATCTATTCCTTTGCAACCCAATAACATCTTCTTCAAAAAATTGGAGGGTATATTTAGTAGCTTCATATGGGCATACAAAAAAGCGTGAAGGACGTTGAAACTACTAACACAGACAACTGAAAAGGGTGGATTAACATTTCCTGACTTTAGGGTCTACTTTTTAGCCACTTTTTTTGTCGTATCAGAAGTTTGCTAAAAAATGACAGTCCATTATTTTTCCACCGGTTTATGTTGGGACTGGATAGCAACCAATTCTTGCACCGCTTGCAAGATCCAAACTACTTCAAGCGAGTTAAATTTAAGACAGCCAAGCATATTAAAAAAATTTGGGATCAAATAATGACTATTGGGGAAATTACATATTACAACACAGAGTTCAGAATATGGGACAACCAAGGGCTTCCCGATATCTTCTCTGATGGAGCAGGCTTTCTTTGGAAGAGAAAAGGTATCCACCAACTAGGGGATTTTTATGGTCAGAATGGTTTTCTGGATTTTGAAGCACTTAAAATTATATATAGTTTAAGTGATAGTATGTATTTCAAATATATTCAGATAAGGGACTATTTACTTTCTAAAATGAAAATCACTGAAACGATTGAATCAGACATACTTAAATGTCTATATTCTAACAAATTAAAATCACTTATAAGTCTAGGGTATGGATATTTGATACAAGGGAAAAACGAAGATTACACGAAAATAGCCGCTAAATGGTCTCTTCGATTGGGTATGAATATTAATCCTCTACAGATTTCATACTCTCTACGTCATATAAACTTGATTGTGCAGTCCACAAGCTTGAGATTACAGACGTACAGAACCATCACTCAACTTTATTATACACCACAGAGGATAGCTAGTTGGACACGGGGTAATCAACTCAATAATAAAACTAAGTGCCCTAAATGTGACCATGAAGCGGCAGGTATAGAACATATGCTTTATTCATGCCCAGCGCTCTCGTTATTCTGGAAAGAACTGTCTGAAGTAATAAATAATGAACAAATTGTCATACCACCACTCTCAGCACAATTGGTTTTACTAGATATCCAGGAAACGAATTCTCCCTATAAAGAATTAATAACTATCATCTTTGCTTGTGCCAGGTTAATCATCGCTAGATTATGGATATCGAAAGATATCCCAACCGTTTTGGATTGGTGGCTTCTGATGAAAGAAATTAATTCCATGGAACTGTCATTAGCAAAGCACAGGGGCCCCATGGCTCTACAAAAGAAAGAAAAAATCTGGTTAAATTTTTTTTGAATCATGATTTAAATGAATTAACAAGAAAATGAGGCCAGCTCAAATATTTAATATTCGTATATTATTTGTCAAAATGTATTTGTAAATCTTTATTTCTTTATACAATTATTTCTAACAAGGCTTAGGCCTAGATGTATCAAGATTCCATTTTGCGAATCTTAAATAGCGATTTTTAGCGAATCGCTATTTAGAATTAGCAAAATGGAATGTATGTAAAAAAATCGTTTTTTTTTAGCGATTCCTTATTATTCTTTAATTGCGAATTCGCATTTTGTGAATTCGCAAATAAGGATTAATTTCCCAAGCATTCCTATGGGCCAGGAGGCCCATAGGAATGATTGTGAAGTAATTCTCAAATTGCGAATTCGCAATTTGCTATTCGCAATTTGAGAATTATTTCAAGGGTGCAGGGGTGTCTCATGGACACCATGCTGCACCCCTGAAACTTACATGTGTGTGCATATGGCGCACATACATGCCCTATGGGCATGTATGTGTGTCACATGCCACCCTCAAAGTTGCAAAATGTTGGGTTGTGAAAGGATTTCGCAAATTAACACGAACCTCAAATTGGTGTTAATTTGCGATTCCTTAACCTGAATTCGCAATTGAAAAAAGCTTCATACATGGCATTTAAGGAATCGCAAAATTGCGATTCCTTAAATGCTTAAGCAAAATAAGGAATCGCAAATTTTTGCGATTCCTTATTTTGCTAATTCCACATACATCCCAAAAGATGCAAAATGTCCGTTTGCGATTCGTTAAGGCCGAAATTCTGCGAATTTCGGCCTTAACGAATCGCAAAAGGCTTGATACATCTAGGCCTTATTATTTGTCAGATCTCTGTTTCTAAAGTCTCTCTGTCTATAAACTGTTTATTTAAACAATGTTGTAATTATTCATGTACTTTGTTTTACTGTAAATGTACAACAAATGCGTCCTTTTTTTTTCTTCCTTCAATAATTTTTTTTTTTTTTTAAAAAGGAGTAGTGGTTGATAGTTCTTCTATTAATGGAAAATGTGAGTACTCTTTCTTAATAATCATCAGATGATGTCCATTATCAAGTGGACCAAATAAAACAATGGCTATTCTCTCCCATGCATGCTTAGGGAGTTCTGACATGTTAAGAGTACATTGGACAATATTGGTAGAAAGACAGTTGCATAGATGACAGGCCTTAAATTCCTTTTCAATCCTCTCATCTGAGTATAGAAACCAAACATGATCTGGGAGAGCTCTTTCAGTGGCAACAATACCACAATGTCCTTCATGAACTACTTCCATCATTTTCTGTTGCAAACTATCCATAACTTTCTGAGTTATCAACAGTTCATGTTTAACATTTTTGTAGTTCTAATACTCACCATCATTGGTGAGAGGTCAGGTGCGTCAGTTCCATGACTGATGTGTAATTATATCTATCAACTTCACCTTGTTAAGATCATGGCAGTGATTAACTGGACTAATGATAGGGCAGCTGGTATATTTGATCTTGCAATAAAATAAGTGTAAGCATCAATCGTCTTGAATGGAGTACCTGGACCTTCAGTAGGCACTATGGAAATTTAGTAACAGGTATTTGATTTTTCCCTGGATGAGGCACACTGGCTTAATTGAACTCTCGGAATCATTGTTTAATGTGAGTAGGCATCATCTTGGCTTTGGGTGGCCAAAGATAGTCATTAAACCTTGATGATCAGGTACCAACATTAAAGGCTTTCCTTACAGGACTAAAGGAAAATGTTCACTAGCCAATACCACGGCTAAATTTGCTTTCTCAAGTTGTGAGTAAGCACGCTCTGTCTAGGACAAACTTCTACTGGCATATGCCACAATATGCCTTTCAGCATTTAGGTTCACACAGTGCTGTGCAAGGATAGCGCCTAACCTGACTGGGCTACCGTCAACAACAACCTCTGTATGAAGCTTTGGATTGAAGTAGGCCATTTCAGCTGCAGTTTTAATGGCTTGTTTGGTATTCTTAACTCTTCTCTCATATTCTTGTAACTCCTTCATTGAAAAATATTTCTTCGTTAACTCTCAAAATGAAGCAGTTATAGTAGCAAAGTCTTTTATGTATCTTGAACAGTAACTGGCCATGCCAAGATATGAATGCATCAAAGAAACATCTTGTGTGGATCAGCATTCTAGAGTGTTTGTACTTTTGCAGGATCAGGTTTTATACGCCATCTGAAAAGACAAGGCCAAATACCTTTAACTTTGTCTTGTGTAACTCATACTTGTCACCATTCAAAGTCAAACCTGCATCAGTAAGTAAATGGCATTATTGTGTGAGAGCATTATAATGCACCTTCTGTGTAGCTCAGAAAATCAATGTCATTGCTATATTTGTATTTATTCACAATAGTCTGTATGACACGTTGAATGACAACTTGGAAATGTTTTGCAGCCAATGGCACACCAAAATGGAGTCTCTTGTATCGAACCAGCCCCACAGGTGTAGAAAAGGTTTTAACGTGCCTGCAATCTTCAAGTTTCACCTGATGATAACCTTTATTTAAATCAAGGTGAGAAAATATATTTGCACCATTTCATTGTGTTATCATGACAGCAATGAGTGGCACTTGATGTCCTTCTTGTGCAATTGCCTTGTTTGCTTAAATCATGTCAACGTATATCTGTACAGCTCCTTCACTGTCCTTTTTGGGCACTACCACTATGGGAGAAACCCATGACATTGGGACAGTTGAACACTCAATATTGCCATGCTTAAGATACAATTAAAGTTCTTTTTCAACAGTGTCTTGTAAATGAAAACAAATTTGTATATGTCTATGAGCAATAGAATGGACATCTTCATTAATATGCAACTTTGCTTTTATTGTCTTTAGTTTTCCTAAACTGTGAAACAACCAGGGGAATTGACTTACTATTTCGTGATGAGCATTGAAGTTGTAGTTCACCGATATCAGTCCCATATCAGCAGCTGTACTGAAACTGAGCAGACAGGCAGTTGTTGATGTACCTTAAAGCACATGGAGGGGTACTTGCACCCACGTTGTCTTGTGTTTCATTGCCCCCACAAATGAACCTTGACTTTTTATGGGCATCGCTGCATCCCATGTCATTATGGCATTAAGTTTATCGATGCACCACTGTCAATGATAAAAGGTATCAGGCAACCATTTATTTTCATTGCGAGCTTTTGACAATGTTTGTATGACTTTGGTGCTTTGGCATGTCAACTTTTACTTTACTGACATTTTTGCTCACATGCAGCCAGTCCAACATCCACCCATTTCTCTGAGGTTAACATCAACATAATACAACCATCTTCCTCACTTTCAATTGATAACGTGATAGAAGAATTGTGTGACGATGAATTAGATGACGATAGACTTTGTGCAGTGTCAATTTACCTCAATTGATGTCGCGCCTTGACCTTGTGGGTGTGCATCAAATATTGTTTCTGGAATGTTCTGGTGGCCATTTTATCTTCAAGTCTTTATAGACTTATTTTTTTGTTCGCATTACACACCATCACAAAATGGTCCTCTTTCCCAAAGCCTTTACATATCTGTCCAATGGAGGGACATTTACCATTGTGTGGAAACAAAAATTCACATCTAAAATATAACTTCTATTTGTTTATACATCACTTTGTGTTAATTAGTCTCTTGTTTTGGCTTACTTTTTATACTCATGACTGATTCACTCTGGACACCTGCGGTCTCCATGTCTGCAACTTGTCTTTCAGCTCGCTGTGGCAGCCATCAACACTCGATCCAGACTAAGAGTTTCTCTCAGCTTCACTGTCTAAATGAATCTGACAAGCACCCATCAACAACTCTAAGAGGTATAGCTTCTTCATCATTATCATCATTAAATTCAATGAACTTATAGTGTTTGATGAGTTTATTGAGTCTCTTCAGAAATTCATCAATAGTTTCACAAACTATTGACTAAAATGGTATATTTTGTAATCAACATTTGACATGGAATGAACTTTAGATCCAATGTTTCTTTAATCTGACGGTATATGATTTTTATGTCAGTTCACAGAATTTTCTGTATCAATTCTTTTATTCATCACCAGTAAGCTTGTTGAGATATTCGATATTTGTTATGGGTCTCTTTAAGTGCTTCACTGAAATCTTCAAATGTTTCTATCCAGCAAGTTCATCTAACACCAATATTTTGCTTTTGGACTGTTATTAAAGGTGGTGGTGGCAGAGTTGTAGACCAGTGTGGAACATAATGACCCCGCTAGGGGATCATTCAGACTTGATGTAAGCAACTCATCTGTGAGACTTTGCGACATGCTGGCCACTGATTCATCCTTAAGGATAGCTGGAAACTTGACTTTCCTCAAAGCCATCTGAAAAATGTCACTATTCCGAAAGGCACATTCAGCTCCTTATTCTTTGAAGACTTGAAAAGCTGTTCAGAGACCAACTCTGGGGTTTTAGTGGCTGGCCATTCCAGGTATGGATGGCTCAGTACACACAACCACTAAAACTTTGCCCTGAGCCACTTACCTGAGTGTTCTGGTACAATGATTCTCTTTAATTAATTCAGTAAGTAATATATTTCTTGTCTTCTAAATCTAAATTTGTATTTTCTGACACCTTTTAGATCTCTGCCTCGCAGCGCTTCTATTCGCAGCATTATTTTGCAAGGTATGATTATCGGGCAACTACGCTTCGTACACCTGGCTGAATCCACCTTCAGCGTTAACATGCCATATAATGTACAACTATATCTTTTGTGGCACAGTACCTTTATGTATGACCTCAACATTCTAAATCTAGCTATCATTGCATTGCATTCCACTCTGATACTTAAGTCACATTTCAACGGAGTCTGTTCGGAGCCAAAAGGGTCCCATCATAAAATAGACAGGACACTACAGTCGGTATGCCCCCTGTTATAATAGTTATGGATGTTGTCAAGGTTGATTTATATTTGTTACTACATTAGTGTTCTGGCAAAGTAGAAGCTCATAAAGCTGAATGGACTCAGCAAGTGCTGAAAAAGTTGTTGTTGTTCAGGGATGTTGGTATTCAGGATGAACAGTGACTGAGGACTTTGTAGTGGTGCTGTGCAGCTACCTTTGGCACCTCTAGTGAGCACTACAAGACCATCAACATCCTCTGAGGGTTCCATGGACTGCACCATCTCAAATGATTGTTGGTCAGCTACTGAAAATACAAAGGAACAATAGTGATAGGAACAGGAAGTTTTCACAACATGCAAACAGTGGAAATTCCACCATGGTTACCACTCTGAAAAGTCTTTTATTTGTCTCACCCAGGGAGGTCTGTATTTTTCATCTATTCATCACTGATAAGATCCAGGGCAAGATTTATCAAATGTTGACGCATCACAATGCAGCACCATGATATGACATATTCCTGCTCCGTCCTTGCACTGGTGCACTAGTGGCTGCCTAGCGCTAACACCGACACCTTTGCACCATGGCGCAAAGGGGCCTGCGTGGCAGGCAGGATTGGTTTCTGTAGAAATGAACACCTTCCTGCACATGACAATTCTAAGAGCCATTTTCTTTTTCCAAGTATGTACAATGCAGCGCATCCAGAAAGAGAAAACAACAAATAGAAATAAAGATAATACTCCTCATTGTGTCTCTATCAGGAAAGCATGCAATTGTGATGTATTCCTACATTTACCAGTCTTATTAAATCTGCAAATGTACCAAAATGTATGGGTGGGTGTGTTGAAACACCCGAAACTCCATCCATGTAATGCCTTCCTGGTGCACAGTAACGCAAGATAGCGACTTCAAGGGCTTTGCGTTAATCCAGATTTATCAAGCTACCCAAGGGTGCACTAGGTAGCTTTGAGTGGCCTGATTTAATATGACATAAGTATTGCATTGCCCTGAAGTCAACATGTGTGACACAAGGTCAACGTAGTCCAATGATACATCTGGCTCTTAGTCTTTATTTTATTTCCAACCTTTGAAACTTCTTCTTTACAATGGTACCATTATTTCAATTGTAACTCTTCACTTCATGTTACTTTTCCTCATAGGCGTAGCTTGGTCAGTAAGATTGGAGGGGTGTACATTTCAGATTTTCCAACAATCACACTGGCATAGCATGTTAAAATATATCATCTGACAAGCAGGCCACATGAGAGGAGCAGTGAAAAGGGAGACACATGCAGATCGATAGGGGTACTAAGTGAGAGAAAATACAGTAAATAATAATCAATAAAATAATGAACATTTTTGAAGACCATCAAATAAGAGAGGGAGAGCGTGTGTGTGTGTGTGCTTTTATCTGTGTTTATGTATACATTCCTGGCGAAATACGACAGACACATCACCATACCTGACTGAAAGCACATTTACCCAACTATTTACAAGAAAATATAATCATTAGGGGGTGTAACACCCCAAACATCCCCTCCCCCCAAATCTATGCCCCTGCTTTTCCCAAATACACCATGGCTACTTTACTGTCTGTTCAAAAATGACGTGTATGACTGATTTTTGTCCGTTCCCATTCCCCTCCTAACTTTATATGAAGTAACTTTTTGGGGGTTATTTTGCTTTTAAATGCTCCTCTAGCTCTAGACAATTATCCCTCTGTATCACCCTCAATATCCCAATGCTCTGCCTAACTTTCTCATTAATTATGGTGTGAAAGCACAGAAAATAACCACATACAAATATTTTGTTCTGGTAGATGTATTGATATGGGGTATATTCTGCCATTGGATTGGCATTGCCTGCACCATCAGGGCTCCAGTTCATCATGATTTTGAGGATGCTCTATGTTATCATTTTTATTGAAAATAGTATCACACAAACGTCTTTGATAAAGCACCATACAGAATATAATTAACAATGGAAAGTACTTGTATAATTGTATAAGAATTCAAGCATCCAATCTAACAGACCATAGTTTTGAAAACACTAATATTCTATCAATGCAGGCATATAAATGAAAAAAATAATGTACACTATTAAAGAGAAAGAAAGGAAAAAGCGAGAATGTATGACGAGGAGGAGTGTATCTAAAAGATAAAAGAAAAGATACAAATTAGGAATAGAAAAGGTGAGAAAAAGCTGGAAATGGTTTGCATATGAATGAGATCTGAGATATTAAAACTAAATTCAAAAGCAGTTAGGACTAGATATAAAATATGAATAAAAATTTTATATGCATACATTTGAAGAAATAAGAACATTAAAAAAATAACTATTAAGTATCTGTGTTGCGATTAACAGCAACCTTAATAAAGGAAATAATGATGGTAACCACAGTCTGTCACAGTTAACAGCCAAAGCATTGAATTGAGATTAAATCTACATAGTTTATGATTTTGATAATCTGAATTCCTGTTTAAAACGCGGCCCCCAGAATAACTGTCAACCTCCCGCGCCACACTCACAGCACAACACCTGAAAGCATCCTTCTAGCTTCCCATACACAAATGAGCACAATTCAGACTCCTCCCCCCCAAATTCAAGGCACTACATAATACTGACCCAGCATACTGGAACAATAGCATCTGCATCACAAACCTTCTAGACACCTCCACTCATAGTTATTAGTTTCAATTTACTCCAACAAACTGAAGTACGTATTCACATAGCCAACCATACATTGGATGGTATCTTTATAAATAATGCCAAATTAGGCATAGACAAGATCCTTCCACTTCCATGGTCGGACCATATGGCCATTTTCTTTTCAATCATGCCCAGTGCAATAGAGCGGAATCAAATGGCACTGCTAGAGTTATTAAGTACCGGCCATGGAAGGATACTAAGGTGAATGCTCTACAGGAGGCTCACTCCAACTCTGTTCCTGTTTCTGTTAAGTACATTGATGATGTAGCAACTAGCTATATGTGCTGGCCGGAGACAGCATGCATCAAAGTAGTGCCTATGAAAACACTGAAGAGCCATAGGAAAAATCCATCTGCTTCTTGGTTTTCTCCATCTTTGCAAAGCAGCACAGCTGAGGTGCAGTCGGGTAGAGCGCTTCAGGAGGGTAGATTATTTCCCATACAAAAAAAAGATTGCGGAGTATAAAGAGGTCATTAAAGCCGAAAAGACCAGGGGGCATAATACCAAGGGTGGCGATAGGCAATTATCGCCGGTTTAGCGGACGTTTTCGGCCATTAAGCGGCGATAATTCGATCGCTCTATTAGCAAGCTTTCGCTAACTGATGTTAGCGACAGATTTTAGTCGATAGCTAGCGGTTTGGGGCCCGCTTTGCATGTCAGCGATATTTATCGCTAATGACATGCAAAGTGGGCGTACCCAACCTGTTAGCGACTGAAAGCAGTCGCTAATGGCGCTATCGCCTATTAGCAAGGCAGGCGTAGCGTTGGAAATATTCCCGCTATCACCAAAAACCAACGCCTGCTCAGACCAGTTCTTAGCCATGTCATCGAATGGGAGGTGGATAACATGGCTAAGAGCATTTAGTCGCTAATGCGTGAATATCGCTGTATTCTCAGCGATATTCACGTATTTCACCTGATTTTTATCGCTTTTTAGATAAACCTTGCTAATAGCAAGTTATCTCAGCGAAAAAAAACGGTGATGCGCGGCGATAAAAAAATTGCTGCTAACCCTACTTAGCGATAAATATCGCTATTTGTTGGTAATATGCCCCTACATTTTTCACAGGGAAAATCGGACTAGCAGCAAATTCCTCCAGGGAACTTTTTAAAACGGTTAAAGATTTGTCAAATTGAAGCAACAGCAACTCCTTTGTTCTGGACGAATCTTTCTGCAACAAGCTGGCAGATTTCTTCCAATGCAAGGTCAACTCCATCTTTCAGGTATTCTCTCAGCAGTCTCCTAGCCCTGACCTCATCTTTAATTTGGAAGAGTCCTCGAATTCAGGCACAATAATGGGTCGCGAGGTATCTCTCAACGTTGTGAAGTTTTCTCTTCTCATGTGGGATAAAACAATCAGCCTCACGAGTTCCAAAAGGTCTGGTGCCCTCTGTGACCATTGTACTCCAGGGATCATCAACAAGCTGGCTTGTTAGATGGTTGGGCCACTTAAAGATCTATTGAACCAAGAACTGAGTTCGGGGCACTATCCTGACATCTGGAAAAAGGCCTCTATTCTTCCTTTGGTGAAGAAACCCTCCCTAGCCCCTAAGTTGGTGGACAGTAATAGACAGATTATGGAAGGCCATGAATGTGGAAATTCTAACTTTTCTGGACACCCATCAGCTGCTGGATCCCACTCAATACGGGTTTAGAGCGTACCACTCCACGGAGTCTGCACTGGTGGCAGCATCGGAGGAAGATAGAGTGAGGGTGGACAAGGACGACAGCGCTGCATTCATTCTACTTGTTCTCTCTGCCACCTTTGATAGGGTTCACCACATGCTTCTTAGGAAAACCCTGCACTCCTTAGGCTTTAGGAGCACTGCACTATCTCTACCTAGCGCTTTTCTCAAAAATAGACAACAGTGGGTCGAGATTGGAGAGGTAAAATCCAGCCCCTTTTCCTTCCCTTGTGGGGTGCCGCAGGGTTCGGCGCTTAGCCCCACTCTTTTCAACAAGTACTTCACCCCCCCACAGGAGTGGCTTATTCTCAGCTTTGGCCTGACCGTACTATCTTATGCAGATGACACACAGATAGTGGTGTCCATCTCATGTCAGTTTGAAAATGATACCAATAATTACTGCATTTGCATGGCTGCAGTGGCAAGCTGGATGAAGGAGAACTGTCTTAAATTGAATTTAGATAAAATGGAGGTATTGCTCTTTGGGAATGAGACTTCCTTCTGGAACGTATCCCGGTGGCCCCAGTAGCTGGGTGACCTGCCCAAGCTAGTGCAGAAGGCTAAAAATGTAGGAGTCATTTTTTACACCAAACTTAGGGGTCCATTAGGACAGACAAAGTCCGTCTGCCATCCTGTCGGGGGCAGGTACCGTCCGCCACAAGGGCGGAGGAACCGTGCCCCCAATTAGGATGCACCTGCCAACGTGGCGGGAGCATCCCACATTTTTAACATTGCGGCAGACGGTGCTTGAAGCACCAGCCGCCGCAATGTGAAAAATGCCTGTTTTGCGTTTCACAGCACAACATGACAGGCACCGCGCGGTGCCTGCCATGTTGTGCTGTGAAATGCAGGGGGGTACCATAGGTACCCCCCATGTGCATCCCCCACCCCCCCTTCACCCGGGGGGCCCGCAATGGGCCCCCTAAGCAGGAACCGTGTGCCACGGCAAGGCATTCCTACCAGGCCATCCTAATATGGCTGGCTGTGTCTGATAGACACCGCCACCATATCAGGCCTTTTCCGCCGCCGTCAAAATGCGCCGGACGGTCTATCCCTACCCCACCCCCCCCCGCCATTGTAATATGGCAGGGGGAAGAAAGGTGGCGGACGGGCAAGGATGGCGGACGGATCGCCACTGCCTGCATGGCGGTGGCGATCTGTCCGCCATCCTATTGCACCCTTATGTTTGCTGCTCAGATCAATGCTGTAACCTCTGGGGGATACTTTATGTTATGGGTCCTCAAAGAAATCCTACCTTTCATCCCAAAGGACCTTCAAAAGACCGAAGTGCTGGCCCTCATAACCTCTAAACTGGACTACTGCAATGCCCTTTATCTTGGCACCTCGAAATACCTCGTAAAGAAATTAGCAGTCCCTACAGAATGCGGTAGCCAGAAACTTTCTGAAAATCCCTAAGTTCAAACCAGTATCTTATCTGTTACACGAGCTTCATTGGCTACCGGTGGCGAAGAGAATCTCATTTAAAACTCTGGGGCATATTAGCAACAAATAGCGATATTTATAGCTAAATGAGCTTAGCGCATTTTTTTATCATTGTGCATTGACGGATATTATCACTGAGATAACGTGCTATTAGCAACGTTTATTTCAAAAGCGATAAAATATCCGGCGATAGCGGCTCAATGCGTGGATATCGCTAGAAATCCAGCGATATTCAGGCATTATCGCTAATGGGGTCTTAACCTGAATATCCACCTCTCATTGGATATACAGGTTAAGCAGTGATATGAGCAGGTGTTAGGTTTTGGCGATATTCGCGCCTAGCGCAAATTTTTTTATCGCTTCGCCCTCCTTGCTAATAGGCGATAGTCGCTAACAGGTTAGGTATGCCCAGTTTGCATGTCATTAGCGATAAACATAAAAAAGCAGTTGCTAACTGTTGTTAGCGACAGCTAGCTAATAGGGCGGGAAAAAGTCCCGCTAAAGTGGAGATAATGCACTTGATAATATGCCCCTCTGTACTTAATGTAGAAGGCTCTTCACAGTACTGCCCCCTCTATTTCCAGGAGGGATTTACCTATTATGCGCCCAGTAGAACACGCAGATCTAGTTAGACGCATATGGTCCTGATTCCCAGAATTAAACGAGTAGACTGGGGCGGTAGAACACTAACCTTCCGGGAGGGAAAGTTATGTAACTTCCTTCCTCTTGCCCTCCGGTCCCAACACAGCCAGCAGCTATTCAAAAGGCAGCTAAAGACCTGGCTATTTCCACCTGCAAACAACAAAGTCACCCAGACCTAACTCGGTTTGATGCTCCTTCCTCAGTCCTTAATTCGCTTAGCGCTAAGACATCTACGGCTATTGCGCGTTCTATAAAACTGCTTCATTCATACATTCACTCATCCGATCTCCTACGTGCACACATCCTGTGCATACAGAAAGCCAGATCTGGTGGTTGAACCTTAACCTATGTCTCTCCTAAAGAGTGGAACAACCTGATGATACGCATAAAGAGTTTCTTACTCACTTCTTGAATTCTGCAAGAGCCTGCAGACCTGGGTGTTTGAGTTGCCCCACAAGCGCCTAGGTTTGGAAAGATTCACACTTGCTTAGTACCAGCATACGATATTGGGTAGCAAAACAAAATATTTCCTATTAGAAGCAGCCACCTGTATAGCAATTGCTAATAATAAATCAATTAATTTGTCTAGTAATGTATTGTCGGACCACTTTGCTATCCACCCAAACAGAAACAGCAGACTTGAGGATTCAGACATGGACTTAAGTGTAGTTGGACATATGAGCAAAGTCTGTTGTATATTTGTTGTTCAGACTGTCTTTCTCAATAGTAGTACTTTGATAATGGTTTATATCAGGCATCCTCGGCAGGGCCAATGTCTGGCTTGTTGTATTGTGAGTATATTAACTGAAGATAATGTTTTTTTAGAGAGTGTTGATTGATGTTACCTCTCTAGTGTCATTTCTGAGCTACGTAGATGTAGGGTTTGGTATTGGTTGGTCTGTGAAATATGGTGTCGGATGTGCTACTTGTCTGAACTGTGTTGGTTGTACATATATAGGTTGTTTCTTCTAACATGCTGTATTTATTGCATACACACTTGGAGGCACATTTTTGAGGATTTGGTCGAAGGGCAGCAGAGCATGTCTCCCTGCTGTAGTGCCCTACATCAAAGTGAAAGGGCAA
Organism: Lissotriton helveticus; assembly: GCF_964261635.1. Lineage (NCBI taxonomy): Eukaryota > Metazoa > Chordata > Amphibia > Caudata > Salamandridae > Lissotriton > Lissotriton helveticus. The sequence goes on from NC_136062.1 coordinate 431,935,408, forward strand.
GAATGTTCAGTATTTATCCAATATGCTGCATTCCTGCCCTGTTTGCCTGCACAGGCACAGTTTCCTGCCCTGTTTGCCTGCACTGGCACCGTTTAGGCAGCCTAGCAACAATCCGTCCATCACCACCCCCTTTTGTACCGCTAGCAACAATGCAGGCACCCCAGCACCATGGTGCAAGGTGCCTTTGTTGTCAACAGGACTGTTTAAGTTCAGAAAGAGGCACTTTCCCAGACAGAAACAATCCATTGAGGCGTGTTCTTCTTTCTATGTGTGGTGCAGAATGCAGCACACATGGAGAGAGTAATAAATGAGGGAAAATAAAGTTATTTGCCATTGTTATGCCTCACCTCGGAAGGCGAAAAGTCTTGGGGAAGTCCCAGGTTTACATTGTCTTGTAAATCTGGGGAAGTGTCAAAATCCATGGGTTTTATGTGGAAACACCCACTACAACACACATGGAACACCTCTCTAGTGCAAGGGAAGGCAATGTAGTGATTTGTACAGCTTTGACTTACTCCATATCAATGAGGCCATCCAAAGCCCCGCAAAGTGGCTCTGCGTGGCCTTATAAATAGGGTTGGTCATGAAAAGTGAGGCTACGGCAAATCTTGGGGCTCATAAATATGGTTGTTTGCCCTGTATGACCGTTACAAAAAGTGATGCTACAGCTGCGAAATGGGCTTATAAATAAGCTCTTTGTATCCTAAAGTGCTAAAACTTGTAATGTTTCTAGTTGGTTTGTGTTTTGTTTCCTGTTCCTTTGTTAGACACATTTTTATATTCAAGAGACATGCTGAGAATTTCAAACTTATTATGTTCTTGATTCTGCTTCCTACTCCCTTGAAAGCCAGTAGACTCTTCTGGAGTCTCTGAACAGCAATCTGAAAGTTGCTGCAGCACCTGGATGAGTTATTATAAATGGAGAAATTAACTTTTTATTAAAACATGGCAACATTCACAAGTGTTTCCCAAGGCAATCTGCAAAACTGATCTGCACGGAGTCAAACAGCGTGTACCATTTCTCAACGCATCATTTTACCCTCCATCGCCACTTCCCCGGCTAAGTATTGCAGAATGACTGGTACAGGTGTAATTGAGAAGTGTGTCTTGGTCAAGGAGAATGGATTGAATAAAACAAGGACTCTACTTCTAATTCACTTTGCAGGAGCAGCGCAGAAGAGTACAGGGTGCAACTGTCTAAAATATAATGAAAAAACCAGGGGCACCAGGAGGGTCTTGCCGCGTCTTCTTTCGAACACTATTATTTGGCAGCACAGTTGCAGTGGATAGCCCGCTGGATTGCGGATAGGGGCCGCGAAGATATGGCAACCACGCTGCCACCACAATCATTAGACCAAATAATCAGACTCTTTCACCTAACTACCAAATCCGAACCGCCAGCGTCGCTTCTATTAGCGGTGGCGTACAAATATTATTGCAGGTGTCTATATCTTACTAGAGCTCTTGTCCCTTACGCGCCGGTAATACCCTAGTGGACCCAGAATACTCAGACCTCTTTTACTCATCGAATGGCAGGAGGCAAATATACAGACCCTGGGAGATATATACAGGATGGCACACTTATACCATATGAGTCCTTGGTAGCGGACGAGGGACTTCCGCCGGGCAATTCCTAATATATCGCTCATTTATAGCAACACTGACTGTCAGATGGGGGAACATGACCACAGTACCGAGCCAACACCCTACCATACAGTAGTACCTCCATGTCATGGGGCGAGGCAGACACCTGGTTCGCTTGTCTGCAGCCTCACACCGAACACATTATTTATTTATTTATTTGTCCAATTTCTTAAGCGCACTACCACCTAACAGGCATCTTGGCGCTAGTAATTCTGAGAACATGTCAGCCCAGGAGGGAGTTGAAGCGCAAGGCTAGCTCATAGGGAATAGCCAGGTTTTAAGGTTCTTTCTGAACGCAAGCAACTCCCCATGTTGCCGCAGTGAAAGAGGTAGAGTGTTCTACAGCCTAGCTGCCGCCACCCCAAATCTTCCACCCCCTGCCCTGACTTTGTTGAAACGTGGTACTTTTACTAACATTCCTGTCGAAGAGCGAAGCTCTCTGCCCGGAACGTACCACTCAAACATTTGCTGAAGAGGGATTGGACCTTTTCCGTGAAGGGCATTAAAGACTAGGCACAGAGATTTGAATTTAACTCTCTGTGCCACTGGCAACCAATGCAGCTCCGACAGTGCTCCAGAGGCAGAGGTCCGCCTTGACCAGCCCAGTACCAACTTAGCCGCAGCCGATTGAACCCGCTGGAGCCTGTCTAGCAGGAATTTGGGGGATCCCAGGAGTAGAGCATTACAATGGTCTACTCGACTGAGTATGGTACTGCGTGCAATTAGGGCACGGGCTTGATGCGGTAGGAGGGGAAAGATCTTCCTCAAAGAGCGCAGAATCCCCAGACAGCAGCTCACCACTTCATAGCACATGTAGCCATAAGCCTAGATTCGCTACGCTGTAAATGGGAGCTGGACTTAGGGCGGCAACTGGCAGACAAGGAGTGGGAAAGGATACTTAAAAGCCCAGTACGTATACCTAGAAACATGAGATTCCGTCAAATTCAATTATTTATTGTCCATAGAGCATATCTTACGCCTGAGACGATTAACAGGTACTTTCATCGTACAGATGCAGCATGTCCTAGATGCGCCGAAACAGGGGCTGGGTTGATACACATGCTGTGGAGTTGTTCAAAATATGCACATATTGGCACACACTTTGCAGGCTATTACACACATGTACAGGCCAATATATAGCCTTTGAATGGACTGCATACCTACTGCATCACTTTAGCAGGACCCCTGCCACGAAAGTGAGACTTGGGGCTAGTGGTCACCAAGTAGCTTTTAACTAAACGGTGGAAGGCACAAGACCCACCACACATGCGGGCATGGCGGTATTTGCTTTTAGCATGGGCCAAAGCAGAGGAAATCGCCATCCTGAGGGAGGAAACACTGGGGCTGGGGAAGTAATCCATACCTGCCCAATGGGAGGGACTACTCTGAGCCTTACAGCAAACGTAGGAGGACGGCCCTGGGGGTCAGCCCGAGAGAGAGAGATGCGAGCAAGTAGTGAGGGACATGCGTACCATCAGTGAACTGCCATAATATTTCAAATACGTATATACGCCGATTGACACACAGCATGGAAGTAGTCACTGCTGGTGAGTGGGGGCAACCACCAAGTTGGTAGTAAGCATTGGGATAATGGGTGTGGGGGACACTGGGAGGGATAATCACACAAGTATTGGTCAATGTTGTTGTTCTTGGGTTTTTACTTTGTTCTCACTCATAACATCTGTTCAGCAGCCCGTGATGAATGAACTGGTAGGACTCTGTACAAAATACTACTGAAAACACGCTATTATTGAACTGTAACCTCTGCCCTTTTTGCAATGGATTGAGCGCTAAGACCAGACTTGCTCCTGAAAGATGTCATAGGTAACCGTGGTATGCTCAACATCCACACAAAAATAAGGTACTCCAATTATTAGTAGATGGTCGTATGTATAGATGGCTATCCAATCGTGTGTTGCCTTTCATGAAAATGCAAAAATAAAAATCAATAAAAATAGATTTAAACAAAAAAAATGAAAACACCAGGGGCGTAGCATGGTAAGTAATATTGTGGGTGAGCTACAGATTTCTCAACAATCATGCTAATACATAATGTTAAATTATATTATATGGCAAGGAGGGTGCACGAGAGGCGTTTATGGGGCGGCGGAAATGGAGTGGAATGCGAATTGGTAGGGATACTAAGTTAGAGAAAGCACATTATTTTGTGAAATAACCAACAATTTTTTAATCTTTGCAAACAGGGAGAGTAAGAGAGTGTGTGTGCTTTTTTTCCGTGTATGTAAAAAAATACCTGGAGAAATATGACAGACACCTTACCTCACTGAAAACATGTGTTCCCAACTGTTATTACAAACGCAAACACCTCCCTCTGAAGGTACACCCTTGGAAAACACAGATTTCTAGTTTTACAGGGTTGTACAAGACCGCTTCTCCCCCTCCACCAGTTGATATTCCAGGCCAACCATTTAAAGGGAATCCTGCTGTTCCCCCAGGAATTGAGAACATGTCCCCAACGTATCAAATATTACAGGAGGGTGAAGGGGCCTCTAGGCAGAACTGCAGGGACAAATCTTCAATTAAAATATAAAATGAGTACAAAATTGAATAAATGGGTCTTGCGATGGAGACAAAATGTTGGAAATGGAGTTTGTGGATGGCTAGGGTATGCACCAAAGCCAGGCAGAACCCACCACTCTAGTCAGGGTAAGTCAGTAACACACACACGATAACCCTTGCACACCCCCTTGGTAGCTTGGCAGAGCAGTCAGGCTTATCCCAGAGGAAATGGGTAAGGCATTTGCACAACACACACAAGAGTGACACACTAGGCACACCACAGGAGGATACTCCACGCAGAGTTCTATAAAAAATATAACATGTATTATATATAAAACACATAGATCACAAATACATAAATCCCTTTGCCAACTAGGCAACTGTCATTACAATACATAGATCATACACCTCTTTGCCACTAGGCAATTGTCATATCACATAGTTCATACATCACTTTGCCGCTAGGCATTTGTCATAATAATTCATAAATCAACTAGGCAAAGTGATTAACTATAAGGTCCACATGTGGTGATACAACCATTTTGAAAACATACAACACCACATTTAGTGCACACTCATTGTACATATAATGCAGTTTCTAAAAACGACGATTTGTTATTTTGATATTGCAAGGCAGGAATCTGCTGCAGTTGGATTACCCATTGGTCACCAGATAATCATGGTGCCCAAATCAGCCCTTTGTACCTTAATTCTGCAGCACAGTAATTCTGCCCATCTCGTATTGGCTGCATGGTAATTGTGGAAGGAGGTACAGGAACGAGTAGAAAAAATGAAACCCTAATAGTACCACACAATGGTTTGTTGTATGTATACCACCATAACTCAAGAGAACCTTACAAATATAAACCACAGTCAATATTCCACATGATTAAAAAAAACAAAAAGAAATTTTATACATTTTTACAGTTTATTCCATGTCATATAGAATCATACTAATCAATCATAGTGCCACACAAAAAGATTAAAAGTTTGTATAAATATACATCATTCATAGTATAATACAGTTGGTTAAAAAACTTTTTCAAGAGACAGTTAAAAACAAATTGTCTATCTAGAGACAGTTAAAAACAAGTTGTCGACGCAGCGTTTCGGTTTTTTATAATGACACCTTCATCAGGACAGGGTTCTATTCAATAAAGAAAACATAAAATTAGAATCCATAATAGTTTAGCTCTTTTTAACATGTTTGTTTCTATGTCTCTATACAGTTGGAAAACAACATTTTCTAATGGCGAGAGTATCACCTGAATTTACTCGATTTATAAGGGCACATTGTTTTGGTGGTTTCTGGATTCTTGAGTTATATGGGGTCACCGACAACAAATACATATGTGATTTTACTGAGAAATACATAAACCATGGACACATTTATAAATGTACTTCTACAGTGTACATACCTTTTTAGTTAAAGCATATCATTTGGCTTTAAACTATGGTCTTCTGTTTTCAATTCACAAGATTTTTCATAAATTTTCAGGATGATTCTTTTTAATTTAGTTGAGCATATTCAGACACTGGTTCCTTTCTATAAAATGGACCATTGAGAATATTTCAGTGATCATTCTACTGATTATTTAATCAACAACTTTATAGGCACTTTTAATGTTTTTTAGATTTATCTAAGGACCGCTGAATTTACCTTCAATATTAGGTGTATCCTTTAGAGTAGAGGGCAAGGGAGCCACCGCAATATGGATTTTGTCTCAATTTTCTCTGTAGCTAGTACTTTTTTATATATAAAAAAGAAGAAACACAACAAAGGAATCCTTAGTTTGTTTTCTTATTTTAATATTTTTAATTGACACAAAATAGATCTCTAGCACTGGACCACACTTACCCTTAACAACAGGGATTCGGCTTGGAGGGCTGCACGTGACTGGATTATCAATGATAGCGACGTGTCCCTCAGCTGTTCTTGTGGGCGGTTTCTCTCAATTTACCGTCTCTACAATGGATTAAAAGGGATCTTTATAACATATCCTGGATATTGAAGGGTACATCTAAACCCAATTCATTCTTTTAGGAGGCTTGATATATTCATTTAGTATGAGGCGACTATTCCAAATGTTAGGAGGTGCATCTGAACCCAATCATTGTTTTAGGGTGCTAAATACATTCGTTTAGTTTGAGGCGACTAGTCCTGTTCACCCTGATGTACTGTCTGCAACTTCGGTTTTACCCATATTGTTTTTTAAGTACATTCTTATCGATTGTGCTATTCTTTATATTCTACTTGTTGGACTGTGAATATTCTCTCCGTACTACGGAGACCAATCTAATTTCTATCGGGTCATCGTTATGCTCCGTATTCTCCGTCAAGGATTTCCAACCCACCTTGTTCTCAGATGCAATCTCTTTTGTGTTCTCAATGGTATATGTCCAGAAGGGGGGGCAGAAACGCCCTGCTGCCGGCGGGAGGTTGTTGGGTCCCCCGCAGGCAGAATGGCTCCTTAATTGTAGCTGCCCGCAAGTGCAGTGCTGCTGCGACATAAAGAATGAGGTAGCTCAACCCAGCCTTGACCTTGAACCGACCAGGCCACACGTAAAAGCTCTAGCCCATCTATCTTGAGGGGGAGGCGCTGCTGCTCTTGGCAGTACGCAGCCACCTACGGTTCTTTGTGGCTGAGGTAGCTAACGACACCAACATGTTCCCGTCTGTTTTTCCAGCTGTGATGGCAGGAACTCCAGGCAGCCTCATTGGTTGCCTCGCAATGCAGGCGACTTCTCTTCACTACCGAGTGGCCACGCCTTCCTCTTGCCGCCTGGAAAGCGCGGCCACGTGCTCTAGGGAACCAGGCAGGCCGCACTAAATTCCGAGTTGCTCTGTAATGCCTGGCATTCGTGAGGTGCAATCAAGGGAGCGCAGAGAAGCATCCCATCTAAACAAACCAGGGACTGGTTCTTGAGCAGATAAAGCACCCGGTAGTTCACAGATGAATGCAATAACTCTTCCACAGAGCAGGAAAGTTCAAAATGGCACCAGGGATTCCAAAAGTACAAGGAATTCCCAATAAAGTGAGAACACAAGTGGTTCACAATAACTTGATACCACAAGGGAGAACGACTTTGATATTCCTGAGTCTTCCCAAAACAGGAGGCCAGCACACACAAGCCCTTAGAGATTCTCCACAAGTAGCTTGCCACAGTAGGACAAAAAGAGTTGTTCCTTTTCCTTCACCACAGACAGAAGCAAAAACTGCAGGCCAACCCACCCCCCACACAGAAAAGGCAGTGCTCCTCACACACTTCCGCTCTTCTTCTTGGCAGGTTCGTCCTGTTACGTGAATTAATCTAAAGCCCTGGGGTTTTAGGTCCCATACTGACACCCCATTTTGTCATTGTTTTCATTGTGGCAAGGGTCTCTGATCCCAGTCCGAACTAGTCCTGTGCTCCCTGGTACAGCATGGCCACAGGTGGCAGAGACAGCATTGTGAAAATGAGACACAGTCTATATAGTTGCAAGCGAAACTCCTCCCACCATTCTAAACACAGACCAGCTCTATTCAGTCCAGCGTTGAGTCATCCAGGTAAGGCAGGGCACAGCTCAACCGCCCCTATTACTCTCTAGAGTGAATGCACATCCCCAGTAAGCATGGGCGGATTTTGCGGATCCACGATTCACGAATTTGCGTATTCACGGATCGTGGATCCGCAAAATCCGCGGATTTAGCGGATCGGCGGATTTGGGGGCGGGGCTTCCATGCCAGGACCATCGTGCCAGATTGAACCCTTCCCTTCGTATTTATTCAAGAAGACGCCACCGTTTTGTGCCATACCTCTACTCAACTGGAGTACTTTCTACTGGATAATCAGTAAGTGCTACCTCGTTGGGTAAATGTATAGTGCTTTTACTACAGTACAGCTGCTTAAAGTTCCAGAGAGTTGTCTACAGCGACCAGGTGTGTGTTACTATGCAATCGCGCCGAAGGGCGCAGGGGTCCCTTGAGTGATCTGCCCATCATAGTGGGTAAATGGCGGGAAGACGGTGCACACCTCGAGTGTGTGGGCGGGGCCAAACGGACGGGGCTTCCATGCGAGTGCACATGCCTCTTGTGTGTATAAAAGGTCAGAGACTGATCAGAGCAGTAGATGTAGAGACAGAAGCTCCTGGTCACATAACAGCACGGGGATTGCGCTCGTGAAGGTCAAAGATGCAAAGGCCTTTGTCCAGCGTCACAGCTGATTTTCGACGGTATATTTGGGAAGAAGGCACACCTGCCCAGCCTCCACAACGCTCACGATTGTTTTTGGGCTGATGAATGAGTCACTGAATGTAAGCTTCAACTAGGGCACGTGCTGTATTGATATCTGTAAGTGCTTCCTGCTGAGGTTTAATTTTTGTGCCAGGACGATCGTGCCAGAATGAACCCTGCCCTTCATATTTATTCAAGAAGAAGCCACCGTTTTGTGCCATACCTCTACTCAACTGGAGTACTTTCTACTGGATAATCAGTAAGTGCTACCTCGTTGGGTAAATGTATAGTGCTTTTACTACAGTACAGCTGCTTAAAGTGCCAGAGAGTTGTCTACAGCGACCAGGTGTGTGTTACTATGCAATCGCGCCGAAGGGCGCAGGGGTCCCTTGAGTGATCTGCCCATCATAGTGGGTAAATGGCGGGAAGACGGTGCACACCGCGAGTGTGTGGGCGGGGCCAAACGGACGGCGCTTCCAAGCGAGTGCACATGGCTCTTGTGTGTATAAAAGGTCAGAGACTGATCAGAGCAGCAGATGTAGAGACAGAAGCTCCTGGTCACATAACAGCACAGGGATTGCGCTCGTGAAGGTCAAAGATGCAAAGGCCTTTGTCCAGCGTCACAGCTGATTTTCGACGGTATATTTGGGAAGAAGGCACACCTGCCAAGCCTCCAAAACGGTATTATTCCATTCCTGGTCTGTTGTAACTAATTTACGATGGCGCCGGCAAGCTGCCAGCGCCATCATAAAATAGTTACAAAATTAGCTTCAACAGGAAGCTCTAATAGATTAAATAAAGCAGGCGTTCGATGACCTGCTTTATCTTATCTATTAGAGCTTCCTGTTGAAGCTAATTTAGCAACTATCTTAGGATGGCGCTGGCAGCTTGCCGGCGCCATCGTAAATTAGTTACAACAGAGCAGGTATGGTTGAACTTTTGCCCCCGGAATCCGCCGCTCGCGGATTGCGAATTTTCGGCAAATTCGCGAGAGTTCGCGGATCGCGAATTTACCGAAAATTCGCAAAATCCGCGATCGGAGCGGATTTAGCGCTCATGCTTAATCCCCAGCTCCTGTTACTCCAACATCAGACGCTGAATACACACAGTCAGAGGCACACAGAATGGTAAAGCAAGAAAATGTCCTCTTTCTAAAAGTGGTATTGTCAAACATACAATTTAATAACCACCTTTACCAAAAGGTGAGTTAATAAATTCTGAGAGCCAAAACTCAGTTATTCTATTTTGTCCCTTTTGAAAGATACACATGTACAATTTTACAGCACAGTCCCAATGATTAGCCTAGAGAACAGACAGCCTTTCATTAGTGAAAAATGAAATACACAGTTTTACACTATCAGGACATGCACACACACACACACACTAGTACATGTACGTCCTTTCACATGCACTGCACCCTGTCCATGTGGGTACCTACGTCCTACCATAGGGGTGCTTACATGTGGGATAAGGGAAGTTTAGGGCCTTTCATGTGAGTGCACTTGACAGGGCAAGATGGCAGTTTACAACTGAGTGTGCAGACACTGCAGTGGCAGAGCTGAGGCACTTCTATAAGGCTCCTTATGTGGGTGGCACAACCAGTGCTGCAATCCCATTAGAGCACATGGTCAGCGACGGCTACCGCCCCCCTCCCTGTGGACCCACATCAACCTGACACACTGACACAAAACATGATTGTCTTTGGAAGGCGGGGGATCGCGAGACCCCCCGGCCGTATTTATTAAGATACAAAATAATAAAATTATTAAACAAAAGATACAGTTTTATGCAAAATATTCAAGGACATTTGATACAATCATATCAACAAGTATGATATGCTAACCTTAACAAGATTCTAATACAGCTTGTTTCCTAACCGAATCTAACATCCTCCTCTGAAATTTTTGCATACTAACATTACTGGCCATATGGCGAGATCCTAACCGGTGTCAGGTCCTACTAGCTGCGCCCTTACCGCAGGTGCGCATGCGCAGCCGAGCCCGTTAATTACTCGGTCCACTCCGTGAACTCCATTTACCCACTGAAGGAGGGCCCTTACTCGCGCCATTCGCTGACGTCATGAGTACGCGCTGGGTGGCTACCAGCCATAAGGACAGCGTGACTCCCCTACCCGCGCCCCTTTGCAGCACCAGTTATACCTGCCCCTGAAGTTCTGGGAGGGGCCAGTGACCCCTCCCCCTGGGCGGACACCTCCAAAGGATGATGCCGCCCCCTCAGACCTTAAAATAGCTGCTCACCGGTCATGACCTCTCCGCATGTCCATACCCTAATAAATACGACGACCTGTGGAAAGAGATCTAAAGGACAACTACACTAACTAAATAAACACGACATGACATACCATCGTCAGGCTACTAGGGAAAAAAGGCCTAAACAAAATTGCAACCGACATTTTATGTTTCAACACTACTTCCTAAATGGGAAATAAATAATTAATACACGTCAATACACACAATAAACAGGTATACAATATACACGAGACACCATTGCAACCGACATTTATGTTTCAACACCACTTCCTAAGCGGGAAATAAGTAATTAATACACGTCAATAAACACAATAAGACAGGTATACACTATGTACAAAACACCGCAATGTTCCAGGGATGGTGGGTGGGGAAAATTAGGAGGCCCCGAGCGCGGGGCACGACCAGTGTGGGGGAGCGTCCAGGCAACAAGGGGCCACCTGAACGCTCCCCCCTCCTTTATCCTAGGGTCGCGGGGAGGGGGTGGCACGCCCCCTCCCCCCGCCCCCCAGCCGTCCGCCCCCCCGACCCAGAAGTCTGCGCAACGCCTTCCAGGTCAGGGGTCGGGCGCCAGCCAGCCGGTGGTGCGGCGCGCACCCCCGCGTCATCACTGGACGCCGGGAGGTCACGCCCCCCACCACCGGGAGTCAAGGGAAGAGGGGGTCGCCGCGCCGCCATGCGGGCGGGGGGGATGAGGGCCCCCCTTTTCATTTGATTTATAGGCCCTGGCACACACAGTGCACTTTACTAGGGACATACCAGTAACTCAAATATTCCACAACTGATAACCAATCATATCACAATTTAACAGTGAGCATATGCACTTTAGCCCTGATCAGGTTCGATTTCCAGAATCCTTTAGACAAAAGGTTTTGAGATAAAACAAAGGACCAGGTGTTGCAAAGTCATCCTGTGCCCTGGGTACCCCCTAACTTTTTGCTGACTGGAACTGGTGGCCCTGGCACACACAGTGCACTTTACTAGGGACATACCAGTAACTCAAATATTCCACAACTGATAACCAATCAAATCACAATTTATACAGTGAGCATATGCACTTTAGCCCTGATCAGGTTCGATTTCCAGAATCCTTTAGACAAAAGGTTTTGAGATAAAACAAAGGACCAGGTGTTGCAAAGTCATCCTGTGCCCTGGGTACCCCCCAACTTTTTGCTGACTGGAACTGGTGGTAACTGACTCTGACTGACTCTGGGCTCTGTTTAACCAGGCCCAGGGCCAGTGCCAAGCTAAAAGTAACACAATAGAACACAGTTAAGACACCCAACATACACTAGGGTACACTATAGTATGGTGGGGTACCCCTGTAGTTGGCCTGACCCACCACCTAAGCCCCTAGTATGTAATAGGGAAGGCGCTTAAAACTACCTAGAAGTCTCTAGTATCCTGGGGCATGGCAGTTTAGAGGCCAGTAGATTCTCTGCACCAGCATGTGTGCAGCGCTGAAGCCTGATGTCAGTTTAAAAGCTGCACTGGTGGCCAGGGCAGCTTTTAAACCTTAAATTGTGCCCATACTCGACGTTGGGGGTAGGGGCCCTTAAAAATGAAAAACCTACCATGTTTTTACATATTAGGGACCCCCAGGGTCAACCCTAGGTATCCCAGGCATTGGGGGTCAGTTATCTAAAAATGAGTTTTTATAGGCCTGGGTAAAGTGAAATTTTACATTTCACTCCCCACATTGTATTAAAGAGGTGCTCAAATTCGACTTTGATGCTGGAAGAATTGGGTAAGGATGATCTGCAATATGTCTGCAGATTCAGAACCCCTGAAGTCTCCCCTAGTTGCGCAGGGGGTGGGGGGTTGGTAGAAATTAGGGAAATACGTATAAAATATGGTTTTATAAGCCCTGGTGCTACAAAAGTGGTGCAAGTCATTTTCCCCATTGCAAACCCCATGGCCCATAGGTTAACATGGTAGGAAGTGATTGATTAATAAATATTGATAGGAGAGGACTAGCCGGACCCTTCAAAGACTTCCTAGAATGGTCGGAGGAAATCCAACAATATTATATTGTTGAATTTCTCCTAAAGTGTACATACAGTAAGTTATGATACTTTCTTGTTTGTAAGTCCGAATTCAGCCTTTCAGTGGTCTGCCCTGATTGGTCAGAGTTAAGTGGATTAGCCAGGCTGCCGGGAGGGCAATGTGCCGTTCTATAGGAATGCCAGGCCAGGAGGTGGCGTCGTAAACTACACTCTTCAAAGGCAGAAGGGAGGCCTGGGTTTCAGTCCACTAAGACAGTCGTAACCCAGAGTCAGGGCTAGGCTTAAGAAAGGTATGTGCAGATGTTAGGGGGAAAAGTCCATGAAAATAAGATATCCCAAAGTTGGGGGGGGGTTTAGCCAGCTCTTACCTCCTTGCTGGAAAATCATCCATTATGGATTTGGAAGAATGATGCACTCTGGGACAAACTAATGCCACACTCCACAGGATGTGGTCATAACTATGAGGAGTTGCCATGCTCTCATTGGTCAGCAGTGACCTGGTGCTTGACCCAGAGAATTTTGAATAAGTATCTGAGAGGGGCAGAGCCCTCCAGACCTGCTGCTTGAAACTGAATGAAGCAAGAAGGTGGCCATTTCCAGCACTCCCAATATGACTTGTTGCTCTCTACTGGTAAAGGAATTAATACAAAAACACATATCTATAGTTACGCAGCTCAGGCTTCACCAACAAGGATAAAAAATGTAATCCTACTACGGAGTATGTGTTATCATGCACTGCATTGACCATGGTGAGCTCGAGCAAATTGAGTACTGGGATGTGAGACAGTGTGCTCCCACCCTCGTTCTGTTTGAAAAGGCACCCTTGAGCTACTGAGCTGATGAGCTTATGTGCATGCACCTGCACCAAATAGTGGTATAGAGACCTGAGAAGACCTTGGGCAGCATTCCCAGCACCCACAAAATGACGTGTTGCACGCCACAGGTTAAGGAATGAATACAGAAACACGCGTCTAGAGATCCACAGCACAAACTGCACCAACAAGGGTGAACAATAAAAGACTTTCACGGAATTAAGGGTTATCATGCACTGCAATTACCATGATGCCTTAGGGCAGATTGAGTGCTGGGATATGCAGCAGTATGCTCCCACCTGCCTTCTGTTTGAAAATAAAGCTTTTGGCAGGCCTAAACCTTCCTTTTTAATACATATATCACCACTAGTTTAGGTCCTAAACAGCCCATAAGGCAGGGTGCAGTATATTTAAAAAGTTGGACATGTACTTTTATCTATTTACAAGTCCTGTAGTGAACATCTTTTAAATGTATTTTTCACTACTGCAAGGCCTGGCTATCCCATGATGTAACATTTAATAAGAAATAACTTTCAAATGGGAGCAAGCGAGAATATCGAGTTTGGTGTCTCTTGAATTGTAATGTAAAAATCTCTTTAATGGAAAAGTCATATTTCAAGTCACAATTGTGAAAATACCACTCTTAGAAAGTTGCCATTTTCTTGCTCCAACCATTTGGTGCCTGCAGGCTGCATCATGGATCACATGACTAGGTTTAGCTGGCAGTTTGTCTTTCTGTATTGCTCCCAGACAGTGAGACATTGGTGTTGGCAGGAAGGGACATCTCTGACGTGATAGGGGGAGAGATGTCACCTACCACAATTGCACACTCACAAAGGGTTCGATACTAGTCTTTTGTGTCAGCAGAAAAGCTGGGGCCAGGGTAGCGAGGAAACAAATTCTAAATACTTCTGGGGTAAAAGGGTAGCCATCAGCACTTCTCAAATACTAAAATAAATCACTGTAGATTCCTGGTGAGTAAGTCAAGGATCACACATCATGCCTTGCATGTAGTATCCAAAATTATTTTTTTTATTTTCATCAATTTCTACCAGCCAACACATGTTTTGTCAGGCTACCTTTGCCATGACTTCATTAGGACTCAATGTATGTGCTCACAATCCATTATATAATTACACTAAAAAGTCTCAAAATGATAATGAAGTTCATAACTTTTCCAAAGTCTCAAAAGATTGATAGTGTCCAAAACGAGTATAGCAGAAAACAGAGTACCGTTATGTGTTTGTGTGCTATCCTACAAATCCCGCATTCACATAATCAGTGTTCAGAACTGGTGATTCTACTGATTGGATTTTTTGCTTGATCTCAAATAATTTATTCAATTTTCAATTTATAAACTTTATTCGGTTCTTAAAAAGACACCATAAAAGCACTGATACAATATACATACACAAGTTAAAAAGCGATATTAATGATATTCAATTAAAAAAGTATGAATGTTTAAAATTTTTGTACTTGATGTGGGGGCCAGGATAGTTTTTTTTAAATGTCCAATTCCATTAAGGGACAATGTCTCTGGTAGTCCTCAGTCTTGTAGCGATCCGAATAAAATTTATCGTGCAAAATAGGGTAAAAGCGTCCTCGGCTTCCTGTAGGAATCTCAACGCCAGTTTCGCGTGCTTAAATTTTAGCTCTTTCAGGATGCCCACCAGGAACTTGCGTCTTGGTGTCGCATAAAATGGACACAGTAAGACAAAGTGAAGGGTATCCTGCGGAGATCTATGATCGCAGCCGCAGGTACCCTTCTCCTCCACTGTGTGGGTAAATCCAGATGGCACTGCAAGGATGTGGTGTAACATGTTGATTCTAAATCGGGTTATGAGATAGCGATCCTGCGCATTGTACATGACCCTTAAGTAAGGTTCCATGCCTTGCTTCGGTGTGAGATTATTGTAAGAGAGATTGGTAGGTTTAAGCCCCTCTTTTTCTGCCCTTATTAACTTCAGCTGCGTGAGGAAAAGTTTTTTGACCAATGTTTTGCACTCCGGAGTTAAAGAGTCGGGGGCTGAGAAGTATTTAGAACAGCCAATCTCTGTTAGCGACTCTTTAACAAATTTCAGCCAGGGGATTACATGGCCTTTGTCTCTTTTGAGGCAATCCTCAATGATTTGTCTGGTTAGGGCCGCCTCGGGGTTGGTCCATACCTTCACCCATGCTAGAAGAGGTTTAATTTTAATTTTGTCCTCCAGGAAAGGTTCTCCCAGCTCTTCATGTATAATGTGGGCCAAAACACTCTGTGGGACTTTTAGTATTCTTCGTAGGAATTTGTTTTCTTCCGTCTGGAGTGGCTGAGCTTTTTTACCCAGAAAGCCCCACACTTCCGCTCCATAACTTACTTTCGCGCAACAGATGGATCTGTACAAGGTCAGGATTTGTTCCGGGGACCATTTCCCTAGTCTCTGCCCATACCCCATGATGGCTCCTACTGCGGCCGCCAATTTGGTCGAGTGTTTTTCAATCAGGGGTTTAAACGATAGGTCGTGATCGAATAACACCCCTAGATATGTGAAGGACTTGACCTGGTCTATTTTGTGTGACCCGATGTTATAGGTAAAAGTTCCTTTTGTTGGTTTCCCTGATGTCATAATGAAGGACTTTTCCAGGTTTGTTGCCAGGTCCAATTTGTCCATAAATTTGACAAACCCGTCAATTAGTTTTTGTAGGCCCAGGGGAGTTCTCGAGAGCAAAACCGCATCATCGGCATAAAGTAGTACGGGTACAGCTCGATGACCGATTTGGGGTGAATCAACTTTTAGTTTAAGGAGGTCCTGTTCCAGTGCATTAATGTAACTGGAGAAAAGGAATGGGGCGAGGATGCATCCCTGCCTTACTCCACTATTGCAAAAAAAGGGATCGGTCTTTTTTCCTTCCTGGCTGTATCTTACACTTGCTGAGGTATTGCTATGTAGGTTTTGTAAGGTGTCAGCTAATGAATGATCCACACCCAGATCCATTAGCATAGCCCAGAGCTTTCTCCTGTTTACGCGGTCGAAGGCCGCTGAGAGATCCATAAACCCCATATGTATTGACCCCCTCCCGGCGATGGTGTATTTTGCAATCAGGAGGTATAAATTTAGGCACTGGTCGGTGGTGGATCTGCCTTTCCTGAAGCCGTATTGGATTTCGGAGAGAATTTGTTGCTCCTCTACCCAATCTTGCAATCTTGATAGGATGACTCGACCCAGGACCTTAGCTGTCACGTCGATGAGCGAGATGGGTCGATAACATTGGGGGTCGTCCCGATTGCCTTTATTGTAGATAGGGACTATGGTCGCTGTTGACCAGGACTGGGGGAGGCCTACCTCCGTTGCCTCATTTAGCACCCTCGTGAGTAACGGAGCCCATAGATCTGGTTTGCTTAGGAATAGGTCTGGTGGTATTCCGTCCGGGCCCGGCGCCTTATTTTTGCTCAGTCCGGTTATTCCTAATTCGACCTCCTTTAAGGTGAAGTTGAGTTTAACGGGCTGGTGGGCCTTCGATAGCTCCTCTTGGGGTGTTTGGTTTGAATGGTTGTATAAACTCTGGAAATGTTTCTGCCATTGCTCCGGCAAGATGATGTTCAAGATTTTTGGGGCCCCTTGGTCCTGGAAGCAGGGGGCATTGATCACTTTCCAGAAGGCGGTAGAGTCCTTTCTTTCTGCGGCATCCCTTAAATCTTCCCAAGCCTGGTTTTGTATACTCTGCTTTCGTACCTTCACGGCTTTTTTATATTCGGCTCTGTTTTTTGCCAACTTCATTTTGTCCCTTGGTTGGGCGTGTAGACTGACCTTCAGGTTTTTCAGCGCCTTTGTGCATTTACGGTCAAACCAGCGGGGGCTTGTAGAAGTATTGATATTCGCTCCTTTGGTTTGGAGAGAATTATTTACAACCTGCGCGATTTCTTCAAATGCCTTCACCACCGCACCTCCAGTTACGCAGGGGTCGAGACATTTATCGATCGCTGCTGAGGCTTCACATAGGAGTTTTTTATAAAAACAGTTCCCATCAATTTTGGCCCATTTAATTCTTCTACCCTGGTCCACTGCTCTTTCCAATATGACCGGTCTCTTTTCCGCTGAAAAGACAAAACCTTCCATTTTAATGATCACCGGATTGTGATCACTGAAGCTACTGGCCTCTATGAGGATTGTACTGATAAGGCTTTTTAAATTAGGAGAAACTAATGCAAAGTCAATATAAGAATGACAGCCTCTGCCTTTAAATGTTGGGGTTAGTTCTCCTCTCTCGTTTAAGATGGCAAGGTCCAGGGTTTGGGTGAGGTTGTGCCTTTTCATTAGTCTTTCTAGGTCCCAACCCTCTGATGAGTGGGTGAAGTGTGGGCCTTTCATGATCGTACATTTTGACCAATCATTATTAGAGGGTAACAGATTTTCGCAGAGGTGGCAGTTAAAATCTCCCATAAGAATTAAATTCATGGGCTTTGGTGTCTTAGATAAAAAGTTCAGACAATTTTCAAGTTCTTTTATAGCTACGCCCTTCTCCGTAATAGCCGGTGTGTTATACCAGTTCATTAGCAGGAATGAAAAGCTTGATGAGGTGAACCTTAGTACCTGAAGGTTACGTGTGACCCATTTGGTATTGGACCAGGTGCCATTAATATCTAAGTGGACGTAAATCGCGAGCCCCCCACTCGCTCTCCCTGAGGTAGCTTTTTTTGCAGGGACAAAGAAGCTTTTGTAGCCCTCCATGCTATAGTCGTGTGGTTCGATGACCCAGGTCTCTTGGAGGCATAGGATATGGAATTTCCTAATGTAGCTGAGCCAATCCTGAGATGTAAACTTAGTCGCTAGCCCTGCGATGTTCCAGGTAGCTATTAATAGGTTATCGTGAATCATTACCTTGGGAGTCCTTCTACCTTCACCTGTCGATGCACTTAACTGTTTGCCCTTTGCAGGTATGGCGGCCCGGCTTAATTGCGGCCCGGGGTGGGTGGCGATACTTCTTTCGGAATTTGTCCCCTCCCCTGTACCCTGGGTACTGTTTGGTGGTATACTAGATCTCAAATAATTTATTAAATGTTACTGTATTTTTCTAAATTTAAGTAAGGTTTTAATTGTGTTGTGTTTTACTTTATTACTGTTTGTGTGCTGCATTTATACTTAACACATTGCCTCTTAGTTAAACCAGAATGCTCTGTGCTGAGCTACAAGAGCGTTCAGCACAGGTTAATTTAGGGTTTGCTTATGTTTCACCATGATGGGGATTGTGGTTTCTGCTTGAGTAGGGTTCCACCCCAGGGTGTCGTCGGGGTTGCAACTATGATCCCTGGCAGTGCCATTGTGATCCCAGACACTGCTCTTACAACCACTGGTCTAAAAGGGGGGCAAAGACAGCACAAGGAACAGAGGAACAGGGGCATTTTGATGTTGAAAATGCTCTAGAGACTCTGTGGGACTGTTTTTCGAGATTTTGTAGCTGCAAAATCGGCCCTGTACCAAAATTGACCGAAAACCGGCCCAGCAAAGAGCTCGGTGGGCACCTCCGTCCCCCCCGAGTGGGGAGACCGGCCGAGCTCTTTGCCAGGGCGGGTTGTGGTTCCCAGTCCGGTCCTGCTGAGATGCCTTACATTTTTGAGAGTCATGAGTGCTTTGTTGTACTCTTTTATATACACACCACTGCACGTTTCTTTTACTGCAGCACTACATTTTTAACAGCCCGTTTCAGTCATTTTCTTTCAGTTTTCATTTGTGTGAGAGAGAAAGTCTGGTGTCACTGACCAGCAGGACTAGAGAGGGGGCTGCAGAGCAAGTTTGATGTGTGTATTTTAGGTAGTAAGTATGGGGAGGGCCACTAGGATTATTCAATAATGCGGCCAGGGCTTTTTCTGCATAATTACTGACATCATCAGATGCATTATCTACAGATTTTTACAAATAAATAATTTGTAACTGAACTGGATCAAAAGTTACTAAAATTGCAATGACACTTATTTCTACGCCATGGAAAGCCCTATACAATGTTAACTGGTCACCTTTCAGTTGCTTATTACCGTATTTTATTTTTTTATTTTGAGAGTTTTATATAGCGTGTACTAGATTCAAGAAATTGGATTTCAGAGCGCTTTACATGAGCACCAGTATCGTTACAGCTGGACACATTCATAGTTGTTAGGCACGGGGAGATTAAGTGATTTGCCCAGAATCACAGGATGTTCAGCATCATTGCCAAGCCATGAACCCGGTTCCCCAGCTTCGAGGTAGACCGCTCTTGCCGTAAGGCTACAACCTCTCCCCAATGGTATATAGTAAACTGGTACTAATGAGGTAAAATATTTGCCCAACCAGAATTAGAATGTGTAAAAATTGCAAAATTAATTAGCAGTACCATCTCTAAATCTGCAGCATTACGTTGCATTTTATGCCTTTTCTTACCACAAACTTTAGTCAACCTTTCCACATAATTTGGTCTCCTGCTGCATAATTTTAGTGGTCCTAAGTATGACACACTACAGAAAAATCTGCCAAGTGTCATACATCTGGAGTTAGAATTTGATATTTTGGTACAATTTCTGCATTACAGCTCATGTTGGAGGTTGTCACGCAATTAGTAAGCAAATAGATTTGGCTGTGTACTTCTCTGCTTCATGGTCTCAACAGTGGTAATCCATTTCTCTGCAGCTAGAGTAATTTACACTGGGTTCTGGTTTGCTGCAGCCAATCACAGTAATGGGCTCTATTTTCACCCTTTCTCTTATTATTCCTCTGTTGCTGTCCAGGTAGCTGGCTAACTTAGTACCTCACTTGTGGTACACTTTTCAGCACCACCCACCCAACTCCATCACAGTGTTGTCCAGCTATCCACAGGCACATATATTTGAAACTTGGGTGCAGAGCATTTGAAAAAAAGAAGCTAAGGGCGACAGGAGATGGTATGGGACCGGAAGCAAAAGTCCCACTTCCACTATTCCCCTTAAGTGAAACAAACGTCTGCTACTCCTGTTATTTTGGTGAGTTGACACCAACAATGCCATCTTGTTACAATCTCCAAGTCATACGTCAGCACAATGAAAGAACATATCAGCCTTGTATTCTTCTCAGGATGGCCTGATGTAAGAAGTGGAGGTCATTCTTTGCTCCCCTAGATGCTAGCCGGCATAACAGGCAGGAATTTTGTAAGTCACAATTACATCTCAACCTTTTGAGTCTCCATGTTGGGTGAGTTTGACTTCTGAAGGAGAGTGACCCATTGAAATTACTGGAGATCTAACATTTGAGTGGGATGTTTTTCAGTGAGGTTGATCGCCTAGAAGTCAATAGAGGGACATAAGTGTTTGGATTCAGAAAGTGAGACCAAGAAATGTGGTACTCACAAAAGAAGTTAGAATTCAGAGATAGGGCTTGACTGTGTATAACTACATCATCATCTGTTTATAGACACTGTAGGTACATCAGAAAATCTGTAGCAAGCTTTTAAATATTGATCTTTTCAAATTGACTTTTAGCTTCACTGAACCATTAGGTCATTGGTCACTTTACTCATTTGCCCAATCATTCACCCATTTTCCACTTGTTGATTCACTTGTTGCTTGAATATGAATCTACCTTGAAAAAACAAAGACAAGAGGCATTAGGCAGGAACATCTGGTTTAATCAAACATTACTGCTGGGAAAAAAAGCGAGTCTGCGAACTAATACGAAGTACATTTGTTTTCAATGTTTTTTATACATTTCTTGAAGCATCATAAAACTGTTCATAGATCTTGTTTCGGAAGTGGAATGTGGACCTTGTCATAAATTTCTTTCATCTGATGCCAAATGCAGGTGGGTCCTGACCTTGTCCACACAATGAGAGCCAGTGGGTAACGTGTACCAATGGGGAGCGTGTATTCAATACATGTGATGTGTGTGCTGTGTCCTGATTGGCTCAATGTTCCTGACTACATGTGGAATCTTACTTTATAGTGTTTTGGGAACACATGCCCCTTGGCCATGTGTGTTTTATTGGAGTCAGATTCCCAGGACCATTGTGGTGTTGCTGCCTATCTGTGGAACTAATCTGGGTCTCTCTGGTTGACTTGTTTATCCTGCTGGTTCCGTGCCACTTCACCTGTGATCTGTCAATCAGTAGCCTCAGTGCCTGAACACGCATTTCTGACTCAGGGTGATGAAGAGATCATATTGGGGCGTTTTGACAAGTGATTCGATATCGTGTTAGTACATACACGTATCATTGCATACGTCGACATTCACATTAACACACTGATATGTATTATTCGGGGAACAGCCTTTACGACGCGGCTGTTACACCGCGTGCCGTTACAATGCGGTTTTTCCAACGCAAGTCGTTACCACGACTTGCGCTGGAGGGCGCTGCAGGACAAGGAAACTATCCAACACCTTCCCTACTGTACGTAGGTTGGTGTTAGAATAGTAAATAAAAAAATTCCGAAGTCCGCACCCCTCCAACGCAAGTCGTGGTAACGACTTGCTTTGGAAAAACCGCGTTGTAACAGCACGCGGTGTAAAAGCACGCGTTGTAAAGCCGTACAACCGTATTATTCTCTCTCTCAACATGTGGGTAGCAGTTCAGGTGAGAGACACGGGGCCTCATTTATGAGGCTGTGCATCACTTTTACGCCGCTGGTGCGTCACTTTTTGTGACACACCGGTGGCGTAAAAAATGCACCTTGTTGCGCCATATTTACATCTAGGTAGATGCGTCACTTTGTAAACCCCTGCGCCACATTATACCTGCGCCAGGTATAATGTATGCAAGGGGGGCATATTGACGCAAGAAAGGGTCGTAGAAGTGACGCAGTGAAATCTATAAGATTTCACTGCGCCACTTCTAGGACACAAATGCGTCATTTTCTTAAGCCTGCCTCACAGCAGGCATAAGACTGACGCAGGCCCTTTCACATGGGGCTTGCCCCATGTGAAAGGATACATTGCTGGAGTTGCGTCTCTTTTGTGACACACTCCAGCAATGCGCCACTTTTGCGCCATACAGATACGTCAGAAATACTGACGTATCTGTAACTCCTTGCGCAATGATGCGTCATACTGTAAATATGACGCATCATTGATGTCGCAAGGAGGGCGCAGTGAAAAGTGACGCATCGCTGTTTTTACGCAGCGATGCGTCACTATTCATAAATGAGGCCCACGGTACGTGAGGTAGCGCTTTCTAATTTGGGATCTCTGGATAAAATGAGGCTCTAATAACACTTCCTGTTTGCCTGCAACTTCACAACTTCTGAAGGCGTCTGGAGCAGCACGACCTCTTCGTAGTCCATCACCATGTCTTTGTGCCTGTCCATGCCAACACAAAGAGCAGGGCCAAACCCCCTTCTTGGCCTGTGGAGCAGCCCTTTACAAAAAAAGGCATTGGCCGCTTTTTTTGAGTGTGTGCATCCTCCGAGAGCGGGCTACTACCGTTCCCATTGCATCAAAACATGTTTATTCTCTTTTGTGCTATTTTAAATACCACGGACCTTTAAACAGTGGCCAGAATATGAATGTCACATTTTTTCCTAGTACAAAACCCGCTGCCCTTGTAATGTTTTTGCAGGGTACATATTTGCGGACTGTCCTGACGATGCCTTTCGGTAATGAGGGTGCTCTGAAAGGAGCTGCCTGTTTTGCCTCGGTACCTACACTGATGTCACAGCTGTCTGCGCGTCCACACATCCATCCGAGACCCCTTGTTCTCCTCCGTGCCTCTTGCCCGTTGCCAGGTAACCGAGAGCGCAGCGCGACGCACGCAAGACAGCCCTCCACTGTCCTTTGCGGTTCACGGCCGCGGCGCTCTCAGCCTCCGCGCGTGATTGACAGGTCAAAGCCCGGCGGCCGTGGTGGGCCTGCCTGCTGCAGACCGTCTGACAGGAGTTTAGGGAAATTCATTTCACACCCTCGCCTCCTAAGAGCCCCATTTGCAATTGCATCTGACCCCCGGTGCATGGGAATATTACTCCAGTGAAAGTTGGCTTCTCTGGGTCTATTTATGAAGGAAGCGTCGGATCCTTGGGAAAGAATAGCGCAGCATTATCAGTTCTGAATGGGCGATGTCTCAATCATGTGTTTTTTTTCTTTTTAAATCTCTTTGCCAAGACTTTCCTGCTGCAATAGAAATCTTGTTCCTTTTTAAAATGTTGGAAACACCTGACCCACGCAAAAAACAGTGGGGCCGATTTACAAGCCCCATGCGCAGCTGGTGCATCACGTTGCGTGACGCACCGGTGGCGCAGCGTGCTAAGGGGTAATTACAAGCACAGGTAAAGTCACCCTGCGTGAATTTACCTGTGCTTGTAAATATCGCCCCTGTTCACGCAGCACTTTGCGTATTAGGGGCAGGAAATGGATGTTGCTGTGGGTGTTCCCACGCAACACCCATGTCCACTGATGCATTTCCAGATTTATGAGAAATCGTAAACCTGGAAATGCGTCAGTTTGCTGCGCCACCATAGGGGTGGCGTAGCCAAGCGAAACAAGAAGACATGTTTTCGTTTCTCCTTGTTTTTTCCTCTTTCAGTGCGTGCTGCAGTCTACAGCACGCATTGAAAGAGGAAAATACCTGCAGTGATTGCTTTTGTCCAGGAGGGGGCCCCTTCCTTCACAAAAGCAATCTCCCAATGGTGCAGGCATCCTTACACCATGGTGCAAGGGTGCCTGCGCCGGCGCATGGCAGCTGCTTCTGCGCCAGCGTAGGGGAGAGCACAGGAATGCGACATATCATTGTAGATATGTCACATTCCTGTGCTCTGAAAGTGCCGCTACGTGGCAAAGCCAAATGGTTTGCAGTGCCGTGCTGCGGCACT
Organism: Lissotriton helveticus; assembly: GCF_964261635.1. Classification (NCBI taxonomy): domain Eukaryota; kingdom Metazoa; phylum Chordata; class Amphibia; order Caudata; family Salamandridae; genus Lissotriton; species Lissotriton helveticus. The sequence continues at coordinate 431,959,648 of NC_136062.1, forward strand.
TTCTTGTAGATCTACCCCAGTGTATTTTTGTTGGCTCTAACTAACACGTGCACTGGGGCAAACCCCGACCCAGAGAGCCCCTGCAGCGCAATAAGAGCCCCAAGATTAAGAGGCTCTCAATAAGCCGAAGACCAATGGACAACTGGAGAAATGGGCACTTAGGGGGGACCACATCACATTCGACCAGGACAACATGTATACTTATTTCAAGGGAGCAATCTACTTCAAACAGGGATCAGACAACACAGAGCATTTGAGGAGGGACACCAGTGCCGGACTGGCCGCAGCTGGCATCGGGCATTTTCCCGTGAGGCTGAAAAGGTGGAGGGACGCTTTTACATCAGTGGGGGGCCTTTTTTTTATTATTGGGGGATGATTGTGCAGCAGTGCTGCAATATCTGCCCCAGTAAAAAAAGCAGTAGTGCTACACACTTTCATCTCCCAAAACCCCCCACAACCCCCACACCCTCAGACAGGGCCTTCAAAATTGCCAGGCCTGCTTTGGGTTCCGAGTCCGGCCGTGAGGGACACCGTACTAAACAGCGCGGAGAGAATGCAGAGGAAAACCACATGCCGCCAACCCCCGCCCGAGGTCGGTTATTACCAAGAACAATGCTTACTGATTCATCTCCTCAATGACTGGCATAAAACTGACACTAACAAGGCACGTGCTGTGGCGCTCTAGTACTCCACAGCAACTCCCACTGCTAAAGCATGCCTGTCTAGATGCTAACACAATATGTGCCAGTTTCGCTCTTCAGTACCTTAAAGTTTCTGATAGCGGTGTGCTGATTAGTGCTTGGTCACCTCACTATGAGGACAGTGAGCAATACAAGTAACCGTGGCCAGAGGTGAAGAGTTCACATTGAAGGATAACGGGTGGTAGAGCAATCACAGATCTCTGAAATGTTGGATTGCAGATACACGGCAATGATCAAGGAGACGTGTAGGTTAAGCTCCACCCTTACACGTCACAGAAATTCAATACTATACACGAATGTGACATGGGACTACGGCAACGACCTATACGCCGATATGCCGGAATCAACAGAACTTGACTACGCAGTCTCCAGACCATCCAGAACGCTGCCGCCAGACTCGTCCTAGGGACTCCGCGTCACATACACATGACCCAACACCTGAGAGACCTCCACTGGCTCCCCATCAAGAAGAAGGTCACCTTCAAGCTCCTCACCCACGCCTACAAATCCCTCATCAACATCGGACCCAAATACCTCAACGAGAGAGTATCCTTCCACGTACCCAAGAGGAACCTCTGCTCCGCCAACCTCGCCTTGGCAGAGATCCCCGCAACTGCAGAAGTAGAGCAGGCAGGAGAGCCTTCTCCTACATCGCAGCCAAAACCTGGAACGAGCTCCCGGTTAACATCAGATGCTCCCCAACCCTGCAAACCTTCAGGAAGGACATCAATACCTGGCTCTTCAACTGATCCGAAGCTACGACTGATCAAGAGCTGCTCCCCCCCAGCGCCTTGACCCCCTCGCGGGTGAGTAGTGCGCTTTATAACCCCCTGATTGATTGATTGTTTGACATTATAATCACTGTGTGCCTTAATTGTATTTCCATGTGTGAAATATTTAAACGTCTTAATGAAACTTATTCAGTGTATAGACTAGAGATGAATTCACATGTGCACTAATGTTCAGTTAAAGAAATAAAGTATTCTTTATGTACGTTTCTACAAGTACGCTTCACGTTATATTTGCATATGTGATCATGTACTCTTTTACTCACATTGTACATTTATTCTCTAGCTCCTCATGTATGGACACGTATTTGAAGTGCACATTAAATGCTCAGTTAAATTACCCTAACTACAGTCCCCAGTTGAAATGCATTTTGCTTTGCCTGCATGTTCTCTTTTTCTTTTCAGGTTTATTATAATGATTTTCTTTAGAGAAAGGCTTATTGTCTCTATTAGATTGTGGATAGTGAGTCCTTGAGGGAAAACCTAGCAGTGAACGTGGAGAAAGAATGTTCGAAAGATGCCTTGTGTTTATCATGTACCAGGATGGCCATACATTCATGGTTCAGTACCGCAGTCCCAGTTCGATGCATTGGGAAGCTGATGCCTTGCAGATGCGGATGTATGACATTACAACGCATGCTTTTACCAAGCATGCCTTTACAACGCGTTTTTTACATCGCATACCATTACAACGCATAGTGCTTTTGGGTGTTGGATAGAGAATTATTTAATTTACTATTCCAACCCCAGTCCCCGTAGATAGTAGGGAAGGTGTTGGATAGTAAATTAAATCTATTCCCTATCCTAGAGCGCCCCCCAGCGCAATGCGTTGTAATGGTTTGCGTCGTAAAGGCACTGCGTGGTAAACGTTGCGTTGTAAAGGTTGTTCACCTGCAGATGCACTCAAATAATGATTTGATTGGGTTCTGGTGGTCTGAAAGGACTTAAGTACATTTCTGAATCCCTGTTTATTTTAAGTTGGTGTTCACACATGCGAGATTCCCTTTAAACTCGTGAGGCACAATCCTCTCTGCTTGTCATATTCTTGCAAAGTGTCAAACTTTATGCTGAACACTTTTTTCTTTTTCTAAGACCTCTACTAAAGTCTGTTTATGCTGACACTATCTATGCTCTCCAAATAGAGACCCTTAGTTGATGACCCGATGTCTGACCTATGTTTAGAAAAGATAAGTGAGGTTTCTTTATGGATGACCTGTTTGCTTTCATCTGTTTCTTTCTTGTTGTGACTATCTCAATTGTGTATCTCATTATGTTATGCATTAACCTACTGAGGTATTTCAGCTTATCTGCATATTGCAGTATTTATTGAACATACTCGTTTTGGTTTTGGTACTTTTGGTTTGCATATAGACAAATTGGTAAGCCAAATAAAACCCTTAAACTATATTCAGTAGTTTCAGGACCTTATTGTGGAGCCACATGGCTTCACAAGCAGGGGCTCCTCCTCCGTTTGAATGAATGAATGAGGGTTTATAGAGCGCGTAGTTACCCGGAAGCATCCCAGCGCTAAACCTAAACAGAAAGACCAGGGGGGGGAACCGGAGAAACAAAAGCAGCAGATTTAAGGAAATAAGTGGGTTTTTAAGAGTTTCCGGAAGCGTAGGTGGCAGGGTTCGGCCCGTAACTTCAGTGGGAGCGTAGGAGTGTTGCCCCACTTAAATTTCCCACAAGACCCAGAGATGAGAGATACAATGGGTATTTTATTTTTCATCCCGAACAGAGCATCCTGGTGGGGCAGGGCCTGCTGAGTGCCAGCAGCAGGCAGGCAGGTGGGATGTTTTGGCACTATTTCAAGTGTGCATGTCTTTTTGGCCAAGCAAATACTATTGGCTCAGGGCAAGTCCATTGGGAACCTAATTCATCCGCATGACACCGAGGCACCTCTGTCAGTGCGTCACATGACTCATCATAACGGAAAGCAAGCCCCGGCCCGAAGAAAGAGGTGCGAGGATTTTTTGTTTAATCAGATAGATAAATACTTTGTTTTCACGTTTACAATTGCTGACTCTGGGGTGGTTAAAGTAAAAGGGGCGGAGCCCAAGCGCCCTCATTCAGAAACCGCCACTGCCTATGATCTCAATACAATCGACGTGGCACGAAATCATTTAAAAGCATTGTATTCCTCCAACATTGTAATTCTTTTAAAGGCAATCAAAACGATCGCAGCTAAAAACCAGGAAACAAGCCTAGCCGAACCCCTTTTGTCGGCTATGCGGCAGCTCATAAGAGACAGCTCTACATGTCCTGTGCATCTATCCCGCTCTCAGCCCACTGAGATGACTACTACTACTACCAGCCGTTCGGTCACTCCAGATAAGATCTTGCCGACCCTCCGTGATGACACTTCTAAACAGTCAGTCTCTTCAGCTCTCTTGTTGGGCAAAAAAAATGTATTTAACAAGTAAACAAACAGCTACAATCACAGCGGGGGTAGAGTTGGAGGACCGAGAGAAGCAGCTCAGCTCACGGAACAAAACCTCAAGTCACCAACATACAGTTACACAGCCGTTCTGTAAATGGTACAAACCTATCTGGTGCCACATCCAATGAAGAGTTGCCCGGGCAGCCTTACCCAGCCATAGGGAACTATTCTGCCTGAGTTCGGCTATTAGCGAGGGCACCTTGGCAAGCATAGTCATCAAAGGCCTCTATTCGATGCACATTCTCTTTAGTTTTGCAAGTGAGATTCATCCATGTTATGAACATTTGGAACACTGGCGTAACGAAAAGTGAGGGGGCCTCCCTGCACGGTGCTCAGGGGGGCACCCTCCGGGCTCAATCAGGAGCTCTCAGGCCAGAGTGCAGGGCCGATGGGGCCCCTTGGAGCTAGGCGCCCCCCGCACCACGTGGGCTGCGGGGGCCTGTGTTACGCCCCTGGTTTGGAATCCAACAAACCTTTGCGTGCCTTTCCGCAGGGGCAAATGTTAATTAAACTATTATTGACAACACTTTATCGCTCACTGACATCATAATCCCTATGGCGGATACGCCATTCATCGGGATTATGGGCTGGTCTCTGACTGTCCGAGGGGCTCCTTGAACCCATTAGAATCCAACTGGATTGACCAGACGGTTTGAATTCTGACCAAAGTATTCATAATACGGTGGTCGGAATTCAAGACGCAGATGTCGGTCGTAAAACATACGACCTGCGGTCAGAGGTTTTCCGCCCGACATCCAAATCGGCCCCAATGTGTCAAGATTTCTTCCCATTTGCTATCAGGTTCAAGCTCTGAGACCTGTACAACTCAAGGGTAGTTAGGTTGTTAGGCAACCCTTACAGCAAGTACTGCCACTATCCCTAGAAATGAAGGATCTGGATGCTACTGCATAATGATGTAAATTCCAATGGTCTCCTGTTATGTTTTGACTTTCAGGGACTGGTGAATTCAAATAATTAAGGCTTACTCTCTGAAGTTGGTATGGGTGTGAAATATCTAGTGATGCCAGCATGTGCACCTCGTGCAGAAATAAATGTTGAAGTAGTCTTATTCTTTTTATAAAAAGAAATTAGACTTATTATATTAAACTCCATCCATGCGTATGGGGCGCGCAGGAGGTGTCTGATGCAAAAGTGCTCATATGTGTCTAACGGCTTCTGCACGTCTGACCACATGGCACAGGAAATCCTTCTGCTGTGGTCCCCAGAGGGATTTCCTTTTCCCCCAAACACCCTCGGGAGCTGGGTAAGAGCGTCCCCAGCTCCAGAGGCTATTCTGATTCATATACTTAAATGACAATCAGTGTATATGTCATTTCTTTTAGCTAAATTTGAGGTTTGCGGGAGAGTCTGGGAAGGAAAATACTAGAATTTACATGCAAACTACACCCTCCTGGACTCCCTTGGGTGTTTAGTTTTCAGAATTGTTTAGCTTTGGTAGCTTTCCCTAGATGGCCGCAAAGCCCGGGTGAGCAGGTGACTCACTCGAAAAAGATAATTTTGAAGTCTCCACAGTATGTTTTGGCCCATTTCCTGTCACGGGCACTAAGCAGACCCACACAAGTGAGGCACCATTTTTATTGGAAGACTTGGAGAAATGCTGGCTGTTAGGAAATGTTAGAATTGGGGATCTCTAGTTGGCAGCAGCTGGCTACGAGGTCCAAATAGGGATCCTTCTTCCTAAGTCAGAGTAAGGAGGCTACACCCTTTGATAACCCCTGCTCACCCTGTGGTAGAGTAGCACGAGTAAACAGGCCTCTCTCAGAGGGAGCGAGTGAAGCAATGATGACCATACTCAATAACGCAGGGAAGATGCTACAAACGGACACCACAAGAAGTTATACAAAAATAGTTATCTTTATATAGACTGAACGCAAGGCTAAAGGCGCTCAAGGAGCAACAATGCATATAATTACAGAGTAACTTCTAAAAGCAATAAATGCACTTAAAAAGGGTGTGGCCGGGGTCTACGCGACCCGGTGATGCACAATGTACCTTAGATTTAAAGGGGCATGGCACGCAGTCTCACAAGGAAGCTGTGGTGATGAAGAGGCGGATTCGCAGCGGCCTAGCTCCCAGCTGTAGTGGTCCACGGCCTGCACTCACAATAATCCTGGGACGGGGCTTAAAGGCGGGCACCCAGCGGCATATGCAAGTGATAACAAGATCCTCGAAGGGGTGACTAGTGTGGGCACTCAGCGGCACAGCTCCTCATCTGCAGCAGCCCACAATAGCGATAGTGATGATTCTCATAGGGCAGAAAATGTGGGCACTCAGTTCCACAGCTCCTCAGCTGAAGTTGCCAACAATAATGATAGCAATGATTCTCGTAGGAAGGCAAATGCGGGCACTCAGCGGCACAGCTCCTCAGCTGCAGCGGCCCACAATAGCAATAACGATGTTTTCGGTAACCCAGGCAAATGCGGACATTCAGTGGCACAGTTCCTCAGCTGCAGCGGCCCACAATAGCGATGCCTTTGGTAACACAGGCAAATGCGGGCTCTCAGCGGCACAGCTCCACAGCTGCAGCGGCCCACAATAGCGATAATGATGACTTTGGTAACACAGGCAAATGCGGGCTTTCAGTGGAAACAGCTTCTCAGCTACGGTAGCCCACAATAGTGTTAACAATGACTTTGGTAACACAAGCAAGTGCAGGCTCACAGAGACAGCAGCTTCTCAGCTACGGCGGCCCACAATAGCGATACAATGACTTTCAGCCTGTGTTCTCCGCAGTAGAACCAGAGGCTCTGGAATTCTCAACAGAGCCCTCACCTGCGAGTAGAATCCCCCTCAAATTGGAATCCAGACAGCTGATGGGAGAAGTGTAATATCCCTGAGACTTCAGCAAGAGGCAAGCTCCAATCAGGCCCTTGGGTAGTTGATTCAGCAAGATAGATGATAGTTTCAACGTCCTTTCCCTCTTGTTACACGTACAGAGGTTCGTCTTGACATCTGGAAGTAACACATTGTGTAGGGTTTTAGCACAGATATTTAAACCCAAAAAGTCTTTGTTCAAAAAGTCACAAATCACTGAGCCCAGCCAAAACCAGTTCGGTGTAATCCTGGAGCACTCTGTTCACAAAACTGCATCCTGCCTTTCAGGAAGAGGGGGTCTGCCATCAGATGCAGAGTGGGAGGTGGAGCCATCATTCACCTTGCCAGGCACAGCCCTGCTCAGATCAAATGGTCACCCCTCCCCATACTCCACTGCAGATCTCTCTATTCAATCCAGGTCGGGCTTAGCCTGCCCTAACCCTCCAAAACCAGACAGCCAATACACATAACAGCAGAGCACGCTGGAAGGTTTAGGCAAGATAATACCTATTTGCAATCACAGAATATAAAAATAATTGTCACTAAGAGATGCACTTAAATATTCGGATCCAGGCATACTAAATTCGACTTTTCTATCATGTTCCTTGGGTCAATTAGGATTATTACTAATTCATACAGTCAATTTACAATAGCGATCATTCGCTCTGTGGCACTGAATGGCAGTGGAACAGCGCCCAGTGCATCTAATACCAGCAAGCACGAAGGAGACAAAAGCGAAAAATGGAAGGGTGCCAGGTCTAACAGGAAATTTGTGGTGGCCCGGTGATACCACAACTTTCCCACACTGAAAAGTGCAGAAAACTTGATTTTTTAGCTAAATTTGAGGTTTTCAGGGTATTCTAGGTAGGAAAATGTTGGGAGATCCACACAATCCACACCTCACTGGACTCTCCTGGGTCCCTAGTTTTCAGAAATATCTGAGTTTGGTATGTTTCCCTAGTTGCCAGCCAAGTCTTTTTGTGATCAATAATTTTTTAGTCTCCACAGTACATTTTGGGGCATTTTCTGTGCTGGGCACTAGCCCTACCCACACAAGTGATGTACCATTTTTATCAGGAGGTTTGCGGGAATGCAGGGAGGTGGAAGTTTGTGTCTCCAAGCAGATTGTGAGGAAAATATGTTTTTGGGCCAAAATTTGAGATTTGCAAGGGATTCTGGGTAACCGAACCTGGTAAGAGCCACACAAGCCAACCCATTTTAGATTCCCCTGGATGTCTAGTTAAACATTTTTTACAGGTTTTCTAGGTTTCCCTAGTTGGCGGCTGAGCTAGGGTCTAAAATCCACAGCTAGGCCCATTGGAAAAAGGGTATTAGAGTCTTGTGGCATGCAGCACTTTCATCAGAAGACACACTCAGGAGCCGATTAGAAGATTGGAGGTCCGACCGCTGGACCGCAGTTGTGGCGGGAGGGAGAATGCCGCCAAGTCTGTAGCTTCCCGACTGCCATATTCCAAGTCAACCGTCAGCCTTGCGGTGTGAAAGCAGTGGTCTTGCTGTAGCAGCATGGTGTGGCTCACTGAGTGGGCCTGAAGGCAATTCCACCACACTGCAGCACCTGCACTGTCATGCTTGAACTGTTACTATGCACCATGTCATGCATTGCACATAGTGGGTGCACAGCAGTGCAGGAAAGAGGGGCAGTAGCCAGTGTCCCGACCGATGCATCTTTCCATGATCCTTCCTGAGGTGGCAGGCTTGTGTCAGGCTAGTTGCGGTTCCACCGCCACACTTGTAATCGGACGCTGGGGTTGTGGCAGTCAGACCGTCACAGTGAGTTCGGAGGTCTTGGGACCGCAGAACTCGTAATCAGGCCCTAAGTCTACCAGAATCATTATAATTTGGAGCAAGTTATCATATGGACATTCTGCCAGAAACTTTCATTCAAACAAAGCCTATGGCATTCTGGGGTCTCATTACACTGTTAAATTCAAGAATTACCACATGAATCGGAATTACAAATTGTGTGATAATTAATACACCCACACAGTTGGTAGATTAAAGCAGGTCAGATCTGCCAAAGTTTTTGTGGGGAAAGGTCCACCTAAAAGCAAAACGTGAAATTTGGCGGGCTTAGAGATTCTGCATGTTATGCCTCATTTGCATGAAAGAAAACTGGTACTACGGAAAACTCATAGATATCTAACACGTGTACAGCAAAAAAAGTGAGAAAGCATCAAAAATATGCTGGCTGCTATTCATTTACATGACATTTTTATACAACTTTTCCCAATGCAGTAAGCAAGTTCAGAAAATGTGGTCAAACTGAAACTGCAGATCAGGGCCCGACTGTGAACTAAAACCGGCCCTGGCAAACATGGGGGGCGGGTCTGTGGCCGAGCTGTTTGCCAGAGCCTATCCCAGCCACTTTTGTTACAGGGGGTAGATATTGCAATACCGGCCCTCGGTAACAAAATCGGCACTCCAGGGGTCCAAAACCAGCCCCCACCCTGGTGGCTCACCGGGGAAATGCCCGGTGCAGGCTGCAGGCAATCCGGCCCTCCTGCAGATAGACACTAAAGCACATTTCCTTAGTTCTTCTCGTGGGACGAATATCAGATGACCATGATATGTAGAGACAGTCCTCTATGGTAAAAGCTGACCTCACTATATCTGCTGTTCTTGCTTGACTATGCCAACTTCAGAATGAGGATAAGCATTACTTAAACAGTCAAGCTAAAGCCCTTATTACAAGCACTGGGCAAAATTCTGACCCCTGTGCAAACATGTGCTTGCACAGAGATCATAATTATGGGCTGTGTGCTACTTAGGACACCCTCACAATTACCCCCCATAAATTCTGGCAGGTGTAAACCTGCTGAAATTTATCAGGGAAAATGGCCCGTAATAAAGGCAAAACTTGTGGAATGAATTCAGCATGTTGTGCCTCTCTGCACGTTATGCCTCATTTGCAAGTTAAAAAGTCTGAATAGGAGGTGTCCACCACACGTGGTAAATACCTCACTCCATGATGATGGTATTTACCACAAGTGGTGAATACCTCACCTATTCTGCCTAACATGTCATGAGGGCGCTAATATGCAATCTACTACATTAAGAAATTAGATGGCAGTATATTTTGATACATGTGCCAATGAGCAACAATGCTAAGGCTTTTAGTAGAGATGTGTCCATGTATCAAAACTAATTTATAAGTGTTATAATTTACGGTAGTGCATCCATAAAGTGTGCAATTTAATAAATCGGAAAAGAAGAGATTTACTATTTCTAGTGAATACCTGATCCAGGGGTGATGCTATTTACCATGTGTGGTACACACCACACCCTGTTACGCCTGACTTGTGATGAGGACTTGGTGGCTGATTGTGAAATTGGATGGTTGACTGCTGTTGAGGATTCATCTACAAATTGGTGATGATCATTTTAGTGATTAATATACCACTTCAACGACTCCCTGCGTTGCTTAGAAGGACTTATTATCCATGATAACCCATGAGAGCTGGCACATTTTAGGGGTTAGTGTGTGTCACAATAAACTACAAGGGCAATTGCAGCCAGTTGAAGCCTTAGCATACAGGTGAGAAATATGAGATATCTGGTTAATAACTGGTGCAGCATTGTTTTGTACATTTGTTCATAAGGCAGTGCTGAAGCTGAGGGCAAGGAGATAGTCTGGAGTGGTATATTCCACAGGTGGATTCTCCTTTAGTGTTATCACTTCCTCCTGGTAACTGAGGATTTTAATCTACTACCCAGCACTAAACTACTTCCATATTCTGCAAAAATTGCAACACTTAGGGCCTGATTACAAATTTGGTGGTTACGGCTGCCTACCCGTTTACAAATGTTTCATGTGTCTTGGGGTTTTCTTTTTTTTTACTTTTCCCATGTTTTACTTTTTCACGATGGTGCCCTGAAAGTTGCCACTACAATTAGAATGACACAATAGCTCCTTCACAGCATGGACTGTAAAGTCCATTATGTGTAGGAAATGGGTGCATGCACTCCGGGCAGCACATGTTGCGCCCCCCTGCACGCACCCCACGGCACAGACACAAAGGGGGGCCCTGTAGGGCCCCTTTTGTTTCCTCTTCACCACGGTTTTCGTGAAGGAAAAAATTCCATGAGGAAACTCGTGATATGTTTGGCAGGACCCCGATGGTCTCTCCAAGCATATTGCTGCCTCCTGACTGTCGGGACACTGCTAAGGAATGACAGTGTCTTAGCGGTGTGAATGGGGCATGCAATGGGTTTTGCAGATTTACAAGGATGTGTAAATTTGAGGCAGCTCCCAAAACGACTGCCATGCAAAAGCAAGTGTTAGATTGGAACACGCCGGACAAATACTTTTATTTCTCTTTGTTTTTGCTCTTTCTATGTGTGTTGCATTTTGCACCACTCATAAAAAGAGCAAATCATCTTTTAAAGATTATATATGTGCAGGAAGGTCTCCATTCCTGCACATAAACAATCATGCCCTGCAGCACAGACATCCTTGCACCACAGTGCAAGGGTTCCTGATTTTCAGGGAAGATTTCCTGCAATGTAAGCACCAATGAACTATGTAAAAAAGGCTGTCTGTGTTGGCGCTACACTGCTATTTTTAGTGCAAGGGAAAACAAAGGGGTGCGCTGTATTCTTGTCAAAAAGCGTATCTCTGCTTTTTTTTATGGCGCAGCACTGCGCTCTAAAATATTCCACAATGCTGCGCACTTTCGTTGTGAATATACCCCCTAGTGTCATTGCATAAGGGAAAAAGAATACACTTTGCAATAATGTATTAGCATTTTTCTCATGATTATAACCTTGAGACAAAGGCCTGCTTCAGAGCTCTTCTGCTCTTTTCTTTCCCTCCAGCCCTGAGAACCTACAGCATTGACTGTGCTTTTAGATTCCCAAGGATACTCTGCAGCAATTACCCAGTGAAACCATCCATCCTTTGAACAGGACACAAAGAGCTGGAGATGAAGGACTCTCTGAAGTGATGGGACCAATTCCAATGCTGTGGAAAGAACCTGCCATGGCAGAGCCTCTCATCTCCCACTTCCTTTAATACCCTGGATCGGTGGTGGCCATACCGCCCGCGACAGTGACGCCGGCGTGCAGGCGGGAATCTCTGCCTGCAGTACCTTCATGTCAGCCGGGTCTTATGGAGCGAATTGCTGTGGATCCTTTCATGATGCACAATGGTTGAAAGTGAATCATGAAAGAGATTGACTTGTCACCTCTTCTATTTCATATGGCATATTGTAATCTTCTGCTGTGCCTCCTTTCTTGGGATAATAAAGCATTTCTGGATGTGTCATTGTATGGAAGAGATGGTACTGCATAAAATTGATTTGAAATATTTTGTAACAGAAATCCTTTCAAATAGGTCAATTTTTGTTCAAAAAGGAACATCTTGTATATATTTCATAGAGAACATCTTGGTAAATCTTTGTAGGTGATAGGAGGATTTAATAGCTAGATTCTACATATATTCTGTGCGACTGCCAGGTAGAAAGTCACTGGATTATCTGTAAATACATATGGAAATTCACATTTTCATTCTGTTATTTAACTCTCTTCAGGAATCCTAGGCCCAGAATTACTAAGATTTAATGTTACACTGTGCTGGGTGAGAATGTGCTCTTCTGTATTGTGTGGAAGAGAACACACTGCACCACACTATGGGCCATATTTATCATTATTGCACGCAACATGATCAGTGGCGGCTGCCACGGAGTAGTATGGGTGGGGTGGTGAAGGGGAAAGAAAAAAATATAAAATGCTATTTACCTGGTTGCCGGCTGCTGCAGGAAGCACAGAGGCTTGCCTAAGCCAATTACTATGCTGCTGTCACCAGCAGGACAGCAGTGTTGGCCCGCCCAAGACACCCAGCCAAACCGCCATGCACTCTTTCCCTGCTGGCTGTGAAGACAGCCCACCCCTCCCCCCCTTCCCCTGGCCCCATAAAACCGCCTCGGAAAAATAAAATAATAACATTGTGTTATTAGCATTTTATTCTTTATTTTTATCACTGCTCAAAGAGCTGTAGGGTGGTAAGGTGGAGGAAACGCCACTGAACGTAATGCAGCAAGGGATGTATGACGTTACCACGTGATCAAAATGATCACAGTACATCACAACGCAGCTTTTACAACGCAAGTCGTTACCACGACTTGCGCTGTAGGGTGCCGGACTTAGGAACAGTATGATTTACTATTCCAACTCCAGCGTACGTAAGGTAGGGAAGGTGTAGGAATAGTAAATCACACTATTCCTTAGTCTAGAGCGCCCTCCAGTGCAAGTCGTCGTAACGACTTGCGTTGTAAAAGCTGCGTTGTGAATGTATTGCGGTGTTTTGACTGCGTAGTAAAGGTTGTTTTCCGCAGCAAGATACCTAGCTGTGCTGCGTGAAAGAGGTAGGGCAGGAATGCACCATATCTATCAAAATATAGAACAATCCTGCTTACTATCTGCGTTGGCACACAACCTGATGCCTATTGCCAATGCAGGCACCCTTGCACCATGGTGCAAGGGTGCCTGCGTTACAGGCAGGATTGTTTCTGTTCAGAATGGAACACCTTTATGCACAAAAACAATCATTTAAGGTTGGGGTGACTACGTGTCTATGTGTTCTGGGTAGGCATAGCATTTTGACACACTCCCAGGTCTACTAGTACTGGTAAATATGGCACTGCTTCAGAACACATGGTGTATGCATGGGAACAGAGTAACGCAAAGTAGCAAATTGTGCACCAGATTTATGAAGCCACGCAGGGCTATGCAATCAGCTCTGTGTGCCTTCGTAAATCTCATCTAGGTTTTGCGTATTACTTGCGTTACCTTTAGTGGTGCAAGGGCACACACAACACTCTGATACATATGGCCCTATATCTAGAAAGATTGTACTGCTGCTCTTGTTATGTCATACACCGGCACACAAACAGGCTATTTTGTATGACACAGCCTTACATCATGGCCCAGAGAAGAGGCTGTGCTCTCTAGTGTAGGAATTGTACTTGAAATATGTCTGTCCAGTACAAACTACTTGGTGCAGATGAACGCAGACAGTTCTGAAGCAGTGGATGTGTGTTTCACACTGCAGTTTCACACGTTTGTTTCAGTTTCTGGCAAACATCATGACATTGTGCTTGGCTTGCACTTGCTTCCAGTAGGTGTTTTTGAAGCAAAGCCCATTCTGGCTTTGACCCAAAATCTATGGCTGTTAAAGCTGACCTGCCCCCTAAAATGTCACCTTGAGGCAAACCGATGCGAGGTGTTTTTTGCACTGGGAAAAGTGTATCCTTGCTGTGCAAAAACCTTTGTTCTATATAATTAATCATAGCAGCAACTACCCCCCATTGCACAGCTATGCATTGTACATCTGGTCCTTGATGCTGCTTTTTGCCTGATCCTGAGCAGAGAATAACAAAAGATGCATGTGCCCTTGCTTGTTCCCCACAGTATCTTGCCTGTTTGCACCTCATATGTAACACATTTCAGATTGTGTAAACCTCTGAAGCTGTAGAAGGCTAACCTCAACCTAACTCATGGTATTCTCTGGTGAATTGATTGAGATACTATTTTCCATTGCACAACATTGTGAGCTTTCAAGATCACATTTTATCCCTCTGCTAAATATGTTCATTTAATGACTGTCCCTTCACTGGCTAGGTACATTTTCAAGGCCATTGAGGGTTTGCGCCTGTCGCTGAGCCAGAGAACAAGTAAATAACTACTTGGCTTCCAGGGCTTCCTTTGACATATGTTTGTGTATGTCTGTACATAAATCATAGGGGCTTATTGGCATTATCGTTTTTTGATTTATGTGTATGTGTGCATATATGTTATTTGTGTTTGTGTATACATATATATATATTTGCCACTGGTTATAGTTAGAATCGTGTTTCCATAGGAAATGCTTTTATTGTGTTGCTGATATCTTTGAGGCTGTTTGACGAATCTCCACAAAATGTTACAAAAAAGGGCTACTTTTTGACTAGTTTGCTCATTGAAAGTTTTGGGGTGATCTGTCAAGCGAGGTCCAAAAAAGTTAGGGTTCCAAAACTCATCTTACCTATTAATTTTTTCATAGGAACTTTAAACAGACCTACAGCCGAAACCGCTGCACGGATTTACACCAAATGGGTCAGTAAGCTGGATCTTGGTGCAGAAAGAGTACCTTTTGTGTTTTGGTGTAAAGAAAATTGTTTCCATCATGCTGTGGATGATCCACAGAGCTGACAGATCTCCTGCTGCGATCTGATTGGTTACCACCACATAAACCAGGAAGTGGTAGTGATAGAGCGCGCGAGGCCACCCGAACAATAGTTTTCGCCGTTTCCGGCTTCAGGGCCCATATACTTTCAAATCACCATATACATCGATCGGGTGACTTCACGAGCTCTACCAAGTTGATGTGTGTGTGTTCCCTGCTAATAATTTTCAGTGCACCCGACTTACCATCCACCGATACGGGTACCTAATGACCACAATGAATCAGGGAGCTAGCTGTAAAAGAAAGGCAGCAAAATGCAAACCCAAACAATAACATTCAAAATACTGTTGAAATGACCACGGACAACTGGAAGTTTTAAAATGTTTATCTAAAGTTCATTATTTTCTTGCATGAGGTACAGTAAAATAAGGCAATCAATAACCAAGATAACGTAAATTATATAGGCATAAAGAAATAATGACAGGGTAATCATTCAAATGTAATATGAAATGCAGATGGAAAATACTATAAAATCTCAGAAATGTTTAAGCATGGACAGTTTATGCATGAATAACTATGGGAGGGCCTATAAAGAGTAACACGCTTCACTTAAGGTGAATGGGCCTTTGAACAATCTAGGCAATGAAGTTCTAGACCATATCAGAAAATTACAAACCGAAATGCAAAATATAATTTCTAACCAGTGAGAAGACATAGGAACAAACTCTTGAAAATATGTAATTGACTTTCAATAGTTGCGGAAAGGCATGGAAATATAACATATGCAATGATGAACTTTATTAAGGCAAAAGTTAGAAATTCAGAAGGTGCAAGATTTAAGAGTTTCAGAGCAATATTTACCTAGAAAGGTGTGGAAACCAAACCCTGGCCACGGGTCAGTTAAGGACAGGAAACCCTCAAGGAAGGATACCCCTCAAAGGACAGCAGGTGCAGAATGGACACCCAGGACAGAACAGGATACCCTCGGAATAGGAATCAGGACAGGACCCTCAGGACAGGACAGCAAACCCTCAGGACAGGACCCTCTTCAGGACAGGACCGGAACCCACAGTTCGGAAGCAACGCCTGCGCTCCACCCGCTCTGCAGCTATCGATCAAGACCCCGATTGGGTCAGCGAACTCCCAGCTAAGTGCTTTGCCAGCACTTTAAGGTTCAGTAGAACCTCAGTCTATGGTCAAATTCGGACAGAGTGCTTCGCAGCGCTCTGTATCTTCAGTCACCTATTGAGTGCGTTGGGTCAGTGACAGGTCAGCTAAACCAGACAAGTCGGACGGTTCACTAGGTGAACCGAGGGTAGATATACAGTTTGGGGTCAGTGTACCACCCCCCAATGTTGCAAAGTGTCAGAATCCTTCAATTTGGATTGGCCCTAAGGTAGGATTTGGGTAACACACCAATCACGACATAGAGTTTCAAGCCTACATTTGCATAATAGGGTACCGCCTAACTAGATTGGGGTTCTCATGAGAACTGGTGCAGAAATACAATGGCAACTTTAACATTGTTGCTCTGTGAGCACATATGATTGGTTCAGCCGAGTTTTCGGGTCGTTCTCAGGAGCATCTTGCTCATCACTGCCAACTGGCCGAGTTCCATCATTCAAGGTCTGCTCTGCCTTGGCAGGTCGCGCAGGCGCAGAAGGACCTCCAAAATGGTTCTCGGCACAGACAAACCCCATTCCCCGCGGTACATAAAAAGTAAGCGAAAAACAAATTAATACATAATAATGTCATTATGAAAATACATCACAGGATTTGTACTTTTGACTCATCATCAAGAAATAAAACTATTGCATTTAAATGTTAGCTACATTGACACAGTCACAAGAGCAGTGGCACGAGCAGTACCACATGATAAGCACAGCTATGGATTACGCATGCGCATAACTTTCCCTCCACTTCTGCAGACGCGTCAGGACACGTGAGTGTGGCTGACGCATGCGCAGTAACTAAATACAAGCGGCGGCCATTTTTAGATGACTCGAGTAAATTATTTTAGTAAAACACATGTGCAAGCTTCACGATCCTTATCCAAACTAAACGAAAATGTTAGTAGAACATACACTTGTTACTTTATTACACATAAACGAGGTTCTTGACTTCGGCAAGCCGCAAAATATGCGAAGCTTTGCTTCATCAATCCCCTCTTTGATGATATTTACTATCATCACAAATTATAATGGAACCAGATGCCAACTTTCTTTCACACTTTATAAAGTTCTATTTCTTCCAGCAACCGTTCTAACTTTTCTCTCTCAGTTTTAGTAGGGTGAGAAGTCTTCACCTTTTTGTATATCTGATCATTCACTTCCTCTAATTCAATCTCATCCACACTTCGTTTCACTCCTCTTGCATTTACCTCGTGCTTTTTGGTGCGCTTGCGGTATTTACAGCATAAGAAAATGGAAAGTATAATAAGACCTATAATACCAATTGGCATCAGAATTTTGAACGATGCTAGCAAGCCAATGACCTACATTTGAGAGACCATCTACCAGTCTCTTCCAGGTACTATCAACCTCGAGTGGTTTGAGTTCCTTTGCCAAATTAGTAATGTTTTTCACATATCTTTTGATCTGTACACTTTTATCCGGAATATAAGTGCAACAATGTTGCGCCTTCAACATCCGGCAGACTCCGCCCTCTTTCAATAATAAGGTGTCAAGAGCAAGTCGATTCTGCAAAACCATTGATCTGATCGCAACCATTTCAGTATTGACCAGCAGAAATCCATGAGCTGTTTCAGTAGACAGCACATCCACTATAGTAGACAATTTGCAAATTCTGTGAGTGTTCAGAACCACTCCCACTCCAGGTATCAGTGCATTGAAAATACTACCCATAATTTCACCTATACTTTCTCTTTTACTACGCACTAAGCCATTAGTATCTTCATTGCTTCCAGCTTTCCCATTCACATGGTATATTTTCGGGAAGACAATGCCAAAGTAGCAGCTTCCATACCAGTGATCCGGCAATTTGAAATAAGCCTTGTCCCCACAAATATAATAAATTCCAGGAAACACAGGCTCTGACCCATTTTTGAAACCCCAACCTCCAATTACCTTGTAATTATGTTCGCATTCACTGGAACCAATGAAAACATTATTATAATAGCTAGTCTTCTCGCGGTGAAGACATAGCTTGCCTTTCTTTTCAAAATCCAGCAACAGAGCAGGACCCGCTCCACCAGATGAGGTGCCTTCCATGTTCTCTGCCCACTTTGGCTTTTTCTGACTTTCGTCATTAGCCTTCTTTTGAATTTTAATTCTTCTTTTCTCTGCCATGTTCAGGAACATTTTTTCCTGCTCACGCAAAGAACAAGTCAAGTTATCTCTGTGTGCGTCTGCTATGTCAATGTTACCTATAGTCAGAAAGTAGTCTCCCATATATCTTATGGTGTCACTTTTGGTATGTACAGGATTCAAGTTCCCACGTATAGGAAGTTCAGAAAAGATCACGTCATTGTTAGAGTAATAATACTGTAACGGTCCTCTTTTGTAAAATAAACTAGCTAAAATGCTACAGGAGATTCCATATGTCAATGGCAGGTGATGGTATGTCACGCCTTCCGCCACAGAAGTAGGTAGCTTCATGCAGACATAGCAATCTTCAATTTCCATAGTCTCTACATAGTGTATTAATCAAGTTTGCGAAAACATTTAAGTGTGTCTTGTTCTTAACTCCATGATAATGTAGTCCTCCCTCATCTGATGCTTCTAAGTTCTGTTTTGTTTGTCTCAGGGCTCTTTCATGTCGTGCTACACTCTGTGTTGTTAGCTCCTCACTGTCAGTATTTACAACTTCAGTAGGGACAATGTTAGTATCTTTACTTACAGCAAAGGGAATGAAAATTGTTAGTCCTATCCAGATAACTATCAGTACTACTACACTACATATACACACCTTGCAACACGTCTTAAAACGGCTGCAACTAGGTCTACCATTCACTGTTGAATCAGACATTTTGGCTCAGAAGGAGTTTCTCGACCCCTCTTTTTGGCTTTACACAACTAGCTTACTTTGTGCAAATTCACGGTGGTTCGTCTTCTTCTTCAGCTGAGTACTCAGGGACGGGCTCTCCGTCGCTCACGTCAGTTATATCAAGATCTTCAAGTTCTTCCAAAACCAGTGTCCATTCAGGAGACTTGTACTTTTTGTTTTGTCTTTTTATTCGTTCACTCCTTCTTTTGGAAGAGTCTTCTTCTTTCTCTGCTATCCGAGCACTTCTTCTTGCTTCTGCACGTTTTTCTTCCACTGTCTTTATCCTTAGTCTCAATCTTTTTAAAAACCTAGGCTCAAGGTTGTTTCTTTTCTTTAGTCTCTTAGTCGGTACTTGGACTTCACTTTCTTCTCTTATTCTCTTGTTCTCTTTATCTTGTGGTAATTCTTCTCCACTTTCTTCTTCTACTTCCCCTATCTGGCTAGTTCCAGGGCTAGCATCAAATTCTTCTGCCTGGTTGCTAATCTGGCCTTGTTCAGGAATATTTTGTTTTTGGCTTTCGATTGTCTTTGTTTCTGTTTCTGTTTCCTGAACCCGTTCTTCTAACCCTCTCTGATCCTGTTCAAGCACTTCGATCTCTTGATTTTCTTCTGCTCGAACTATCACTCTATTTCTAGTCTCTCCTTTATCTGCATCAGGTGTTAGCGGTGGTGTATCGAACACCTGCTCTGTCCCTGTCTGACCTTCTCCTTCCTCAGTTTTGATGTGAATCTCAAGCGGCTGAGGTTCTTCGCCTGTGCCTTGCTTTTCCTGGCTAATCCACTCTCTACCTTCACACAGTCGCTCTCTTGTTCTGATAGGATCTTCGGTCAGATCAATCATCGGTATCCATTCTTCTGGCCATATGCTTGGCAGCTCGTCTTCAGCTACTCCTGGCTCAGTTTCCTGGACCTCTTCAGCAGGCTGGATTCTTGGCAGTTCGTAGTCAACTACTCCTGGGCCAACGTCTGCTGTTCCTGCAACCTGACTGATGCTGGGCTGCTCGTTGTCAGCTGCTTCTGGACTGGCTCCTGCAGGGTCCTCTGCTGGTTGCCCTTCTTCTGCAAATTCTTTGTCTGGTAATACCTTCTGGGTGTGTCCAGCGTGGATCCACTGGGGAACACCTGCGACCTTCACTGCAGTGGTTGTTACCAGGATTACTTGGCGTTTCTTTCCCCACCTTGGTGCCAGACAATTAGATCGAGTGTGCTTCTTTATTTTGACCCAGTCTCCTGGAACCAAGTTGTGGAGAGGAGTCGTTGGATTGAGGATGCCGTCGTCTCCAATCTGGCGAGAGATAGAACGCACTTGGTCACCCAATCTTCTGCAGTATTCAAGCACCAAATCATCAGTAATACTCAACAGTTTGCTTCCTGGCACCCATGCTTGTCTCATCACTCTTCCCATAATGATTTCATGGGGACTTAGGCCTGTCTTGCGGTCAGGAACACTTCTCAGTCCCATTAGGACCAGAGGCAGGGCCTTCACCCAGGTCATGCCAGTAGCATCTGTCAGCTTTGCTAGTCTGTTTTTTATAGTTCCATTTACTTGTTCCACTATTCCAGAAGCCTCTGGGTGGTATGCACAATGGAGTTTCTGCCTTATTCCAAAGGCCTTACAGAGTTCAGCCAGTATTTCATTCTGGAAATGTCCACCCTTATCTGATTCAATAATGTATGGTATTCCGAATCTAGGTATCAGTTCTTTTAGTAAACACTTCGCTACTGTCAGTGCGTCACTTTGGGGAGTAGGGTAAGCTTCTACCCATTTTGAAAATACGCAAACAATGACAAGGACATATCGTTTCCCTTCACAACGGGGCATGGTGATGAAATCAATCTGTATCCTTACAAAGGGACCCCCTGATCTCCCAATCTTGCTCAGTTCAACCATTGTCCTCTTGCCTGGGTTCATCTGTTGACATGACAGGCACCTCTGGCAGAGGGACTCTGCTACCTTCCTGAACTTCTTACTGTACCAAGTCTGTTGAAATACCAGAATCATGGCATCCCTACCAATGTGTGATCCTTCATGTATTAATCTTGCCATTGTGCCAAGCAAGTGTCGGGGTAACACAGGCATACCAGTTGGGCCCAAAATCACACCATCCACACGTCTCGGTCTACACCCATCCTCCTTCCATTTCTCTCTTTCTTGCCAAGGAGCCGATTCCTGCCACTCTCTCACTTCATCCCATGTAGGCACTTCTTCAAACACCTGAAGCTGGCAGCTGGTTCCTGGCCCCCCTCGTTTTGGATTTACAATATACCGATCTTTGGCACACCATTGGGCCACTCGATCAGCATAATCGTTTCCCAGTGATACTTTGTCCATGCTCTTTTTATGAGCAGCACATTTTACCACTGCCAGTTCTTTGGGCAACTGGATGGCCTCTAAAAGGTCATGAACAACCTTTGCATTCCGAATGGGAGTACCTGAGGAAGTCATGAATTCCCTCTGCAGCCACAATTGGCCAAAGTCATGCACAACTCCATAACAGTACTGACTGTCAGTATACACTGTTATGCGTAAGTCCTTCCCAATTTTGCAAGCTTTTATCATAGCTATCAATTCGGCTACTTGTGCAGACTTGATGTTATATAGGTAACCTGCTTCTTCAATTTTTGTGAAAGAGACTACTGCATAAGCAGCACTCAGGCCTCCTAGTTCATGTCTTAGACAGGAACCATCCACAAATAGTTCTTTATCATGTTCAGGCAATGGCACTTCTTTTATGTCTGGGCGTGGTTTAGTACTGAACTCTGTCAGGTCAATACAATCATGTTCATCATCATCCCCACCTTCTATTTCCAAGGGGTCGGGGAGTAAAGTGGCAGGGTTCAGAATACCGCACCTAACAATGCTTACATTTGCTGCACCCACAAGAATCCTCTCGTATTTAGTCAGCCGACTAGGGGTGAGATACTGTGTTTTAGTTCTGGTCAATAGAATTACCACTCCATGTGAAACATACACGGTCACAGGATGTCCCATGACAATGGACTCACTCTGTTCCAAACTTGCACAGGTAGCAGCTACTGCTTTCAGACAGCCTGGTAACCCAGCAGCTACTGGGTCCAAAGTGGCAGAGAAATAGGCCACAGGCCTTCTGGTCGTGCCATGTTCTTGAGTCAGGACTGACAATGCGCAATTATCGCGAGTGTCACAGAATAAGGCAAATTCTTTGGAATAATCTGGCATTCCCAACGCAGGGGCTGTACACAGACAGTTTTTCAGTCTTGTGAAAGCCATTAGGCTTTCATCGTCCCACTCTACAATATCTGGCATTCCTCTCGTGGTCATCTTTATCAAGGGCCTGGCTAAGGCTGCAAATCCCAGAATCCACTGCCTGCAGTACCCTAATACACCCAGGAACATTCTGACATCTTTTTGAGTACGGGGCAACTGCATCTTTTGAATTATTCTCACTCTTTCTGATGTGACTTTTCTGACACCCTTTTCTATTTGGTGTCCCAGATATTTCACTGATTTCGCACAGAACTTTAGTTTGTCAGGGGCCACTTTATGCCCTTTCTCACACAGATGATTTAGGAGGGCAATGGTGTCAACTACACAGTCCCTATGACTTTTAGACGCCAGTAGAAGGTCGTCTATGTACTGCACTAACACAGAGTTCCCAGGTAAGATCAAAGTCTCTAGACATTTTTTCAAGATCTGATTAAAGATAGAGGGGCTCTCTGTATACCCTTGAGGGACCCGGTTCCAACAATACACGTGACCCTCGAAGGCAAAAGAGAAAAGAAATTTGCTGTCGGGGTGCAGGGGTATCGAAAAGAATGCATGACATAAATCAATCACAGTGAACCATTCAGCATCCCAAGGAATCTGGTACAATATCACTGCAGGGTTCGGGACAATAGGGCAGCAAGGAACTACAATTTTGTTAACCTTTCTCAGGTCTTGCACTACCCTATACTTGCCACTAGGCTTTTTGATGCCCATAATCGGTGAGTTGCATGGGCTGCTCATCACTTCCTGTATGATGTCTCCTTCTAATAATTTTTGTATTTCACGAGTGACACCTGCTTTCACTTCAGCATTCATTCGGTAGGGCCTAGTGTTAGGATATACTGCATTGTCCTTGATGGCTATCTGTATGGGGTCCACATCTTTCATCAACCCCACATCTTTTCCAGTGAAATCCCACACCTCTGGCTTTACGGCTTCCTGGAGTTCTTGGGGCAAGTCCTGCAGGGTCAATCTTTTAATTTCTGAGTCAGGTCTAAGTAACAATAATTTATAAATGCCATCTTCATCTGGGGTATGTATTTCAACACCTTTTGGTGTGCAAAAGATGGTACAGTTCATTTTGCACAGCAAATCACGACCCAGTAGATTCACTGGACTGGTGTCACAGACGACAAATCTATGCATCTGTTTAAAATTTCCAATTGAAATCTCCATTGGTTCGGTAACAGGAGTACTAATCAATTGATTAGATACACCCACTACTTGGATATTTTCTCCCGAGAGGGGTAGGTTTGGAACGTCCACTGTTCTTACAGTAGAACGGGTAGCGCCAGTGTCCAACAGAAAGGTGACATCATTTCCGTCAACCTTTCCTTCAATATATGGTCCAGACTGGTCTACCGGCAAGGAAGCGCCAAGTACGCACTCCTCGTCCTCCCCTCTCAGGCCCCGTCAGTCCTGATCATTACAGAGGAAGGTATCATTTAGCAGATACTGCGAAGTTGCTGTATTTCTGTTCTCCCCGCTTTCCCAAACCTCTATCTCTTCATCTTCTGCCTGTCTTCCCCTGTATACCTGCTTGGGTGCTCGAGGCACCTGGACTGTTTTTACCTGGGGTTGAGTCTTTCTTGGTCTTTCTTTCTGCGTCTGTGGAGTTAAATCAGGAGTTTTTTCATTAACATCTACTAATTGGGGACACTCGTTTCGCCAGTGTCCAATTTCGCCGCACTGATGGCAGGGAAATTTCTTCATAGCCTCTTCCCTGCTAAATTTGGGCCGGGGCTTTCCTCCACCCCCTCCCCCAGGACTTTTGTTCTCAGCATTCTTAACCATGTTACTCAATTGTTTTTCCTGCTGTTCTGCGAGCTTCACCTGAGCCCACATCACCTTTTCCTTAAGGGCCTTTTTCTTTTCTGCCATCTCGTCCTCGCAGTACTTAGCGTACCGCAGGACCTCATCCATTTTCTTAGTATGCCAACAGATTTTATTATCTTTTATCCACTGACAAATTTCAGGTCTTAAACCATTTACAAACCTGTAAATAAAGTGCGTCATGTCCTTCAAATCGATGTTATCAATACCACTGTATGTTTTAAATACCTGCAATAACCTCTCATAGAAGGAGTGCACTGTCTCGTCCCTTTCCTGTGTTGTTCTATCTATTTTTGTCCAATCAGTTTCCTTTGCGGGCACCTTTTCTTTCAAATGCTGAATTACCTGCTCATATTTTCGCATGACATCCTTTGATGGCTCCCCTGTTTCCTTATTTCTTGGGTACTCCTCACTGGGCCAGTCTATGGCTATTTTACACTGGGTCCACAAATCTACCGGAACCACAATGTCGAAAAACCCATCCAGGTCTTTCCACAGACATTTCTGTACCTTCACGAACCTCTCCACCTGCCTGTACCAGTCAACTGGTTTCTCTCGTAATTTTGGAAAATCGTTTGTGAAGGACACAATATCCTGCCTAGACCAGGGGACATGCACATATTTCCCTCCTGGAACTTCGCGCATGGGGCATAACTGCTCAGGTTTTTCTACCTCCCTTAAAGCAAATTCAGGAGTCACTTGTCGGGAGCGAACCTCTTCTCTCTTTTTTGCCCACCTGCTTCTCCATCTTTCCACATCTCCCCATTTCTGCAGTACCCCCATTAATTCTTTAATCTGCAGCTTTTTTCCCGCCACATTCAGGTGCTCTATATCCTTGTCTGAGAAGTCTGCTCTGTACGGTTTCTGTAAGGGCTTGGATTTTGAGATATCTACCCCCATACTAACTGCTGTTTCGGTCAGTTTTTCGTGGAGCACTCTGGTGTTCCTTGTAAAGCTTTTACATATGAACGACAATTCTTCTTCAGAGTAGGTATTCAATCGATCCAACCCCACATTTCCTGCCATTAATTCTTCTATTTCGACTCTCAGCTTGTAGAGGTCTAAAGGTTTCGTTTGCGGAGTCTGTTTCTCTAATTCACGACTCCAACTCTCAATTTCATCCGGAGTTACCAGGGAGACATTCCTAGTACCTGTTGCTGACTCTAATTTAATTTCTTTTGTATTAAAAGGGTTATGCCTCTGCTGTATTCCCTTTCCAGTCTGTTTGTTTGGCAATTCCAAGAACGCAACTTCAGACTCGCACTCACTGGACTGATCATCTATGATGATCGGTTCCTGTCTCGGGGTTGCCATGACTGGGGTCATAACTGGAGTAATCGGATTTCCCTGACCATTTCCGTATAACGGGACCACCGGTCCAATAGTTACTGGAATAGTCAATGCCTCAGGACTGGTATTTAACTGGGAGATTTTCTGAATTATTTCTGTCCTTTGTCTAGCTAGAGCCTCTTGCTCCTTTTCCACTAGTACCCTTCTTAAAGTTGTGTCATGTAATATCTGTGGGGTCAATGGAGGAGTAAAACTCGGGGCAGTAGGATGCGTTTCACTTGGTCCTCCCCCATAATTTGGTTTCGGGAATAAAGTTCCAGCATTAAAGGACCTGCGCTCTTCCCCATATGGAGGTTGAACAAAAGGCAGTCCTGAATTCGATGGTTTCTCTTTGCTTTCATACAAGGGTCTGGGAAAAAAGATTTTCGTACGTGAATATTTTTCTTCCTGGCTCGCGGGCACTTTGGGATATATATCCCTTGTTTCCGCCGGTTCGGGTTTTTCAGGATAGGGCAATACTTGACCACCCCCTCCCAGTCCCAGGGACCTGTCTTCTTCCTTTAGGAAGTGGCGTTGGGGAGCATCTCCTACACTGGAAGGTCGGGTTCCCTCATTGTAAGGTGGCGGACTTCTGGTACAGATGTCATCTATTAGTTCATCATCTGATTCCCCCAGGGCCCCCCAATGCTTATATTTTTCAGTACTTTTCTCACCCGCTCCAATGTTATGACATGCCGGCATCATGGGAAACAGACCCTCAACAATCATGCTCTGCCTCCACTGTTTCATCCTTTTATCCCTGGACTCCTGTTTCTGCCTGGGGTACCACTTGGTCAAACCCTTGTCCATTCGGGGTCTTTCTCTTTCAAAAGCCTCAATCTCCCATTCCTCTAATGCCTCATACTGCGTTAGTCTCGGTCTGGGATGCAATTCGTTCATCCGAGTCCTTAAATTAAATAGGATCCTACCATTGAAAGTACCATCTAACGGAAAAGCCAATACTCCGTCATCTTTTGTGTATTTCACCCAATTCTCCAGCCACACACAGGTATTGTACCCTCGGTCAAACATCATGAATGAGGCAGGAGTATTAGGTGGTGGGACAAGAACACCTTCCCTAGATTTAATCGGTTTGTCCGTTTTAAAATAATTTTTCACCTTACTTATAAGGGACATTTTTCTCTTTGTTCCGTACATAATATCGTATCTATTAGTCTTCCACTGATCCCTTTCAAACCCTAGGTGCCTTGGATCAGGTCGAGTTCCTGTAGTCTGCGAGTGCCACATACGACTTCTGCGCTAAACTTTGTTTACAAACTACCTCCAATCAGAACGCGCTTCAGAAATTCGTGCAACCAATGGGTGCGCGACACTAAATAAGCTCCGCCAATGGGTGCGCGGCCCCTTCGTGAGACAGTTCCCACGCTCCGGCGCTCACCCCTCCTTTACAATTCCAGCTCCGCTACCCGCCCGCTGCTTCTACCAATCCCAGCGCGGCACAGAGTGACGTCAGAGGCGCTTCGCGACTGACTCCCTCCCTTCACAAGGTAACGGAAACTTTCTTTCTTTTAAAGTGCTCAGTGCTTGGTTATTTTACAACAAATACACATTCGCCACAGTGCTCAAGTGTCTAGACAGAGAAAGAATTGTTTTACTGCAAGTAAACTACTTCCATTTACTTTTCACTCGCTGCGGGCAGATCTCTTCCGCCTACCCTTCACTCTAGCATCGGTGAACCTGTTATTCCCCTAAACTCATTCACTTCTTTCCGGGATATATTCCGAGTTTAAGGTTTCTCAGCGGACCCCTCTGCTTTCACGTTAGCTCCGAGGAACCTGCTACTCTTCCGATGTGACCCTTACTAGGTTACGCCACTATGGGAATTTTGCCAATGAACCCCGTTACTGTCATTTATTCACACATGTATTCAGAAAAACCCTAGTTAGTGCTTCCCGGTTATCCTAACCTGCACCTAACTTTCCTCGAGCCTGTGACCTCAGGACAATGGATTCTATTCACCACTTGCCCTTTCAATTCCCCGGGGAGTTCGGACAACATGAAACGATACGGTTTACAAATGCATGGATTAGTACATATAACAATATAAGAACAAGAATAATAAAAATGCAAAAATTCATGAGTTTCAGCAGCGTATTCACAAGAGAATGATCAGGTCTCTTAGAACAGCCGCTCTTCTAGCAGCATCAATATACTAGCAGCTTCCGACTCAACTAGTCCAACTAATCCCTGCCTTACTCTCAACTAGTCCCTAACCATCCTCTAGCTACCAGAAAACTGATAGAGCGCGCGAGGCCACCCGAACAATAGTTTTCGCCGTTTCCGGCTTCAGGGCCCATATACTTTCAAATCACCATATACATCGATCGGGTGACTTCACGAGCTCTACCAAGTTGATGTGTGTGTGTTCCCTGCTAATAATTTTCAGTGCACCCGACTTACCATCCACCGATGCGGGTACCTAATGACCACAATGAATCAGGGAGCTAGCTGTAAAAGAAAGGCAGCAAAATGCAAACCCAAACAATAACATTCAAAATACTGTTGAAATGACCACGGACAACTGGAAGTTTTAAAATGTTTATCTAAAGTTCATTATTTTCTTGCATGAGGTACAGTAAAATAAGGCAATCAATAACCAAGATAACGTAAATTATATAGGCATAAAGAAATAATGACAGGGTAATCATTCAAATGTAATATGAAATGCAGATGGAAAATACTATAAAATCTCAGAAATGTTTAAGCATGGACAGTTTATGCATGAATAACTATGGGAGGGCCTATAAAGAGTAACACGCTTCACTTAAGGTGAATGGGCCTTTGAACAATCTAGGCAATGAAGTTCTAGACCATATCAGAAAATTACAAACCGAAATGCAAAATATAATTTCTAACCAGTGAGAAGACATAGGAACAAACTCTTGAAAATATGTAATTGACTTTCAATAGTTGCGGAAAGGCATGGAAATATAACATATGCAATGATGAACTTTATTAAGGCAAAAGTTAGAAATTCAGAAGGTGCAAGATTTAAGAGTTTCAGAGCAATATTTACCTAGAAAGGTGTGGAAACCAAACCCTGGCCACGGGTCAGTTAAGGACAGGAAACCCTCAAGGAAGGATACCCCTCAAAGGACAGCAGGTGCAGAAAGGACACCCAGGACAGAACAGGATACCCTCGGAATAGGAATCAGGACAGGACCCTCAGGACAGGACAGCAAACCCTCAGGACAGGACCCTCTTCAGGACAGGACCGGAACCCACAGTTCGGAAGCAACGCCTGCGCTCCACCCGCTCTGCAGCTATCGATCAAGACCCCGATTGGGTCAGCGAACTCCCAGCTAAGTGCTTTGCCAGCACTTTAAGGTTCAGTAGAACCTCAGTCTATGGTCAAATTCGGACAGAGTGCTTCGCAGCGCTCTGTATCTTCAGTCACCTATTGAGTGCGTTGGGTCAGTGACAGGTCAGCTAAACCAGACAAGTCGGAGGGTTCACTAGGTGCACCCAGGGTAGATATACAGTTTGGGGTCAGTGTACCACCCCCCAATGTTGCAAAGTGTCAGAATCCTTCAATTTGGATTGGTCCTAAGGTAGGATTTGGGTAACACACCAATCACGACATAGAGTTTCAAGCCTACATTTGCATAATAGGGTACCGCCTAACTAGATTGGGGTTCTCATGAGAACTGGTGCAGAAATACAATGGCAACTTTAACATTGTTGCTCTGTGAGCACATATGATTGGTTCAGCCGAGTTTTCGGGTCGTTCTCAGGAGCATCTTGCTCATCACTGCCAACTGGCCGAGTTCCATCATTCAAGGTCTGCTCTGCCTTGGCAGGTCGCGCAGGCGCAGAAGGACCTCCAAAATGGTTCTCGGCACAGACAAACCCCATTCCCCGCGGTACATAAAAAGTAAGCGAAAAACAAATTAATACATAATAATGTCATTATGAAAATACATCACAGGATTTGTACTTTTGACTCATCATCAAGAAATAAAACTATTGCATTTAAATGTTAGCTACACTGACACAGTCACAAGAGCAGTGGCACGAGCAGTACCACATGATAAGCACAGCTATGGATTACGCATGCGCATAACTTTCCCTCCACTTCTGCAGACGCGTCAGGACACGTGAGTGTGGCTGACGCATGCGCAGTAACTAAATACAAGCGGCGGCCATTTTTAGATGACTCGAGTAAATTATTTTAGTAAAACACATGTGCAAGCTTCACGATCCTTATCTAAACTAAACATAAATGTTAGTAGAACATACACTTGTTACCGTATTACACATAAACGAGGTTCTTGACTTCGGCAAGCCGCAAAATATGCGAAGCTTTGCTTCATCAGTAGCAGCCATCATACTTCCCGTGGTCCCACTCTCGGAGCCAAAAAAAGACCCCAGTGACCTGAGGCCAAATAATTAATGACAGCAGGGGGGCGCACCTCTCTGTTCCCTCAGCCTAATTAGGCCCTGGGGACCTATCCCCAGGAGCAAAATGTAAATGAGACAGGAGAGGGCCATGAGGTCCCCATCCTTGAGCCCATTTACGAGACACAGTAGTTTCCTTGCTCACACCACCTATGGCAGTAAATAAAATGTTTGCTCTTGTCTGAATGGTGCATTTTTAAATCTCCAAACAAATGGAAGAAAATATTAAAGTCAGCTCAGATGTGGGATGTGGCCCATTAGAGGGGGCCAAATTCCCCCTCCCTTTTAAATGGAAGTTGGCCTCGGGATGGGGTCCAAGGGAACCATTAAGGGTTAGGGAGGACTGCATGTCCCTTCCACTTAATATATATGTTTGGCCCCCAGGGATGAGGTCCTCGGGGCCTGAAGGCCTACCCTACGCCACACACACCAAAGGCTGAGTGCAGCACGGGGTTGGCAGCCAACATAGAGTGTTGGCTGCTTCCATGTGGGTTGGCCAAACCTCTGCTATGCATGGCCAGCTGCCTGCGGGGAGGTTGGCCACCGTGCGGTGACTGTCTCCAGGTGGTTGTGTGCAGGGATTTGGCAGCAGGGGCATGGCCACAAGCTAGGTCCTGCAGCCAACCCCTCCCCATGCAGAGCCTTGTATATGGTTATAAAATGGTGTATGAAAAAATATCAGCAAAAAATATTCCGCTACAGGAATATAGTGTCAAGAGTATTGGGACTTCAAATATATCATTGACAAAAATATCGAAGTAAAAAAATATATTTTAAGTGTTGTTTTTAAAAATGTTATCAAAACTATCGATATAGTAAATATCGTTGCATACAATATTGTTTTTTAGAGTTAGTTAGTATGTATTGAATACATTGTTTTTTTATTCTATAATTTTTTATTTTGTTTCCTTTTTTGATCATCTTCAATTTTTGTAATTCTATACATTTGTATCGTAAATTGTATTAATGTATTTAATTATTGAATTTTTACAAGAAATATTTTGAAATTTCATGAGAAATATTATCTTTATGGATTATAAAAAAATAAAAACAAATTATTTTAAAATGTTGTTTTTGTTTAAGTAGCATCTTTGGATATATTTTAATGTTCAAAAAATATATTACATTATTATTGTGAAATATTTATAATTGTGTAAAAATAATTACATTAAAGAGAAGAAATATTTTTAAAACATTTTATTGATGATTTTGTAATTTGAAATGTATGTAATTGCCCTTTGTGAAATTGATATATAATATGACCTACTTTGAAAAATATTTAAATGTTATCAATAATTAAATATTTATTTTTAATTTTTAATTTACATTTTTTATATAAAGATTAGGAGTTTAAATAAGGGTGTCAGTCAGTCAATTTCTTAACCATCAAAGCAAACAAGTAAAAATAGCACTATATAAATAGAGATAAAGAAATGTTTAAAATGTCACAATTGAAAAATGGTTAAAAATGGTACATTCACTCTTCATGATAACATAGGTAAATATAAGACAATGGGCATAAAACCATTTGATCAACCAGCCTGGAGGAAATACTAATTTAAAAGAATATGTATTGAGTATTAAATGTGTATTTTGCAGTTACGTTTTAGAATATTTTAGGTACATTTATTGTAAGGGGAGTTATAAAATTTGAAGCCTTTAGTATCCAACACCTTCTCTCAAATTAGTATATATTGGAGTAGGAATAGTAATTGTCACCCCTTTAGTGTCCAACACCTTCCCAAAGTTGGTATAGATTGGAGTGGGAATGGAAAATGTCACCACTTTAGTGTACAACCCGTTGCCAAAGTTGGTTTCGATTGGAGTGGGAATAGTAAATGTTAGTGCTTAAGTGTCCAGCACTTTCCCTCAAATTACTATAGATTGGAGGGGAAATACCACTCCAATCTATAGTAATAATGCCCAACACCTTCCCCAAGTTGGTTTAGGTTGGGGTGGGAATGGTCAATGTCACCTCTTTAGTGCCCAACACCTTACCCAAGTTAGATTAGATTGGAGTTGGAATAGCAAATGTCCCCTCTTTAGTGTGCAACACCTTCACAAAGCTGGTTCAGATTGGAGTGGGAATGGAAAATGTCACCCCTTTAGTGTCCAACACTTTCCCAAAGTTGGTTTCGATTGGAGTGGGAATAGTAAATGTCAGTGCTTTAGTGTTTAACACCTTCCCTCATATTACTATAGATTGGAGTGGGAATACCAATGTCACCCCTATAATGCCTAACACCTATCCCAAGTTTGTTTAGATTGGAGTGGGAATTGTCAATGTCACCTCTTTAGTGCCCAACACCTTCCCCAAATTAGATTAGTATGGAGTGGGAATAGCAAATGTCACCTCTTTAGTGTCCAACACCTACCCAAAGTTGGTTTAGATTGCAGTGAATATGGAAAATGTCACCCCTTTAGTGTCCAACACCTACAACAAGTTGGTTTAGATTGGAGTGGGAATAGTAAATATCACAATTTTAGTGTCCAACACCTTCAGTGTCCAACACCTTCCCCAAGTTGGTTTAGGTTAGAGTGGGAATTATAGACGCCACCCATCTAGTGTCCAAGATTTTCTCCAAATTTAGGGCCTATTTATGAGCTTGGCCGGCCATAGGACTACCAAACCTGTGGTGGCAATCCGACTACTGCCACCCTACACCTGCCCATAGTATTACAACTACGGCGGTTGAACCACCATGAGACCGCCGGCATCGCCGCAATCCAGGATCCGGCTGGGTCAGCGGTCTTTCACCAGCAGTAATATGCTGGCGGTGCTGCAGCCGGCACAGCTAAGAAAATGTGAGGTGCCATTTTACTGCCCTTTTCATGGAGGTGAGCCCGCAATGAAAAGGGTGGTAGAATGGCAAGAAATGGATGATGTCATCAGGGATGTCATTTGAGATGTCAACAGTGATGTCATGAGTGATGTCACTGACTATGTCATGAGTGATGTAATATGTGACGTCATCAGCAGTGCATTGCGGGCGCGTGAGTTATAGTTAGCTGAACTGAATATAACGGGAGAATTTTTATGGTTTTGTACGAGTGAATTGTCCAACTGACTTTAACGCCCCTGAAACCTATGGTTTTTTCTGCGAATTTCTAAGGTTTTTTAAATGCTAATTTGTAACTATAACGTGCCTGAAACCTATGTTTTTTTAAGTGAATTTCAAAGGTTTTTTAAATGCAAGTTTCCAACTATGCCTACAGAGGAAGGACATGTGAAGAAAGATGAAAAAACGCATAGAAAGAAGCAAAAGAAATGCAGAAAGATACAACAGAAACGAAGAAAAGTGCAGAAGAAGCAAAACATGCAGAAACAATAAACAGAGGAACAGAAAGAAGCCTTGTTGCAAAATCATCCTGTGCCCTCAACTTTTTCAGATCGGTACTGGTTGTAACTGACTGTGACTAACCAGGCCTAGAGCCAGTGCTATGCTAAAAGACACTTAGAATACAGTTAATACACCTACATACACTAGGGAACACTATGCATTGGGGTACCCCTGTGATTAGCATGACCTCCTCTGTAAGGCCCTAGTACATACTAGGGAGGGGGATTAAAACTACCTCCTAGTCACAGGTGCAGAAAGGCCCCGCCCCCTCCCTTTATCACTGTGCAAACGCGCCCCATGGTGCGTTTTAAGTTGGGGGATTACGTCCCCTGGAATCCTGAGGGTTCCTGGGGTCTAACTAAACCACCAGGTACATCCAGTAAGAGCCACAGAGCTGCATTGCAGAGAGGCGTAAAAAGGAGCGTGGCCTTGACCGCCTCTCTGCAACGCAGGCCTCTGGTACTTTTTGGAGGTACCTGATGGGCTAGTTGACCCCCAGGGGAACTCAGTATTGAAGGGGAATTAGTTCCCCAACTTAAAACGCACCACAGGGCGTGTATGCACATATGTCACCTCAGGCCCCGCCCCCTCCCTTTACCACTGTGCAAACGCGCCTCGTGGCTCATTTTAAGTTGGGGGATAAAGTCCCATTAAATCCTAAGGGTCCTTGGGGTCCAACAAGCCCACCAGGTACCTCCAGTAAGTGCCACAGAGCTGCATTGAAGAGAGGTGTAAAAAGGGGCATGGCCTAGACTGCCTCTCTGCAACGCAATAATTTCAAAAAGGGGGTGGTGATGGACAGAGTATCTGAGTTAATCAGAACACTCCTACCCAGTCAACAGATCAGGGCTTGATCCATCACCGTTTTTTAGCTCACTGCACCATCCCAGTTCAGAACCTGGCTATATGCAAATTAGTCTGTCCCTGGCCCAGTGCATCATGGGAACAGGGCAGACCAAACTACCAAGCCAATTCTTCACTGGAAAGGAAACAAGCTTCCGCAACGCAGGCCTCTGACTCTTTTTGGAGGTACCTGATGGGTTAGTTGGCCCCCAGGGTCCCACAGGATTGTAGGGGAATTAATTCCCCAACTTATAACGCGCCACAGGGCTTGTTTGCACACATGTCATCTCATGCCCCGCCTCTTCCCTCACCACTGTGAAAAAGCTCCCTTGGCGCATTTTAAGTTGGGGGATTAAGTTCCCTTGAATCCTGAGGTTCCCTGGGGTCCAACTAGCACACTAGATAACTCCAGTAAATGCCACAGAGCTGCGTTGAAGAGAGGCCTCTGAACACCTCTCTGCAATGCAAATCCCTGGCGCATACTGGAGGCACCTGGTGAGCTAGTTGTTCCCCAGGGACCCCAGTATTCAAGGGGAATTACTTCCACATCTTACAACGCGCCAGGGGGTACGTTTGCAGATTGCTGCTGGGAGGGGGCAGGGCCTCCGCCACGATTGCATTTATTTATTTATTTTTTCTTTTTTAAGAAGGGGGGCTGTGTGGCCCACCTTTCTTTTCTATTTTATGGGCCCTGAGGACCCTATTCCCCAGGGCCTGACCTCTTTTTAATACATTTTTTTTAAATGGAAGGGGGCCACATGGCCCCCCTCCCGAGGCCATATTTGGTCCCAGGGATCCCATCCCCCGGGGCATGGCCATTTTTTCTATTTTTTTAATTATTTGTAGGGGGACTGCATGGCCCCCCTCTCTGGCCACTACTGGCCCTGGGGACCCCATCCCCAGGGCCTGGCCACTTCCTTGGGGACCGTGGGGGGCTCCCCAATTCCACCACGGTCCCGCCAGCTGCCCGCTTCCTACGGTGTGGAAAAGCAATCTGCTTTTGTTTTTGGAAGAGAGAGCAGGTTTCCCTGCTCTCTCTACCAAACACCAAACCAGAGCTTGCTATGACAGGGCGGGAGCCACACGGCTCCCGCCCTGCCATAGCAATCAGAAGAGTCCCGGGGGTGGGCACTCTGGGACATTGCAGGAGCCATCACAGGCTCCAGGAGGGGGGCCGCGCGGCCCCCTTCCCATCATTGACAAAGCCCCGGGGATGGTGATCCCCGGGGATCAGTGGTCCATTACGGACCACCACATTTAAATATTAGTGCCCCGGGGAGGTGGCGGTCCCTGGGGCATGTGGGGGGTGCGAGCCCCACACAGGTATTTTGAATTTTTTTAAAGCCCCAGGGGTGGCTGTCCCCGAGGCAGCATGGGCTGTGTGCCCCCGCTAATTAATGAATAAAAGCCCCGGGGGTGGTGGTCCCCGGGGCTTGGGGGCCTCCAAGGGCACCCCACACATTTAGAAAAAAAGCACAGGGGCTGCTGCAGGGGGCCGTATGCCCCCTGCAAATATTGATGTAAAGCCCAGGGGGTGGCGGTCCACGGGGCAGTGTGCAGGGGGATTGGGGCCCCCCCACATTTTGTTACTGCCCCGGGGATCTGGCCCGAGCGGGGGCTTCAATTAAAAGAAGGGCGGGAGTCTTCGGTTTTTTCATTTTCGCGGCCAGGTCAACGCACCCAGCGCGCATCTCGCGATTTCTTTTTTTAAATGCATTTTTTTGCACTGGGGTCTTGTGGGCCTAGCAGGCCTAAGAGGTCAGGATGTTTCTACCCTGCCCCCTTTTCTTGTTTTGCACCTTCGTTTCTGTGTTTTCTTGTACCTCAGTTCTAGGGAGGCACAAGACGGCTCCCAACACTTCCTGGTTTGGAGTGTTGACAATCAATTAGCATGAAGCTCGTGATCGGGACGGTGCGCGGATCCACCGTGCCTCTATATATCAATATTTGGGGGGGGTTCTCAGCAACTACTACACAGATTTACACCATTTAAGAAAAAGAGTTCTTTCTCAGGCAAGGGCTACCTTCATGCCAAATTTGGTGTAATTCTGTTCAGCAGTTCAAGCTGTAGCCGTGTCTAAAGTTTGCTATGGGAAATGCATTTTTGACCTCTTTTGTTTTAAATTTCTCAGGAACTATTGAACAGATGTATACCATTTAAAAAAAGGTCTCTTTCTGAACCAAGAGCTTCCTTTTTGCCAAATTTGGTGTAATTCCGTTTAGAAGTTTCGGCTGTAGTCCTCTCTAAAATTTCCTATGGAAATTAACATGGGGAAAACACGTTTTGGGATCCCACTTTTTTCTCAGCCCCCGCTTGCCAAATCAACCCAAAATTTTTAAAGTAGGGGCTCACCGGCGCGGGCCATAAGTTTTGAAAATTTCGTGAAGATTCGTCAACCGGTCTCAAAGTTATTGGGAAAAGAATGTGACGAATTTCCTATGGATAATAGGCCCTAACTATAACTACCTATTGTCAACCGCCAGTCGGAAATATATATATATAATATATATATATATATATACATATATATATATATATTAACACCACAGGTTGCCCTAAGTAGAGCCGCCACACAAGGAAGGGTTACCGCTCTCGATGCCACAGGCAGTAGGCTGTTCACCAAGTTACAGTCCCTTGCAATAGCCATACGTGTTTCGAGCTTAAGAGCTCTTGATCACTGGCAAGCATGATGAAAATGAGCCGATACATTTTGAACTGATTTATTTCTATCACGAGTCCCGCCCATGTGGGCGTTGTCACAAGCAGGCTGGTTATAGTAGTCTTAATATGCCTGCAAAATTCCAAGTTCGTAAAAGCAAGTGCGTCGCTCATCACATCATATTCAATAATATCCCGTTAGGGCAAAGGTCCTTGTAGCATGGCAACCAGCTTCCCAATAATGAACCGTGGCTCAGGCCCCCTCCTTTCCAACTGGTGTACATGGTAACAAACACCCAGGATCCGCCAGCAGCGGCGGCGCAGCTCCGCGACCAGACGAGCCGCTCAAAATTAACACCACAGGTTTCCCTAAGTAGAGCCACCACACAAGGAAGGGTTACCGCTCTCGATGCCACAGGCAGTAGGCTGTTCACCAAGTTACAGTCCCTTGCCATAGTCATACGCGTTTCGAGCTTAAGAGCTCTTGATCACTGGCAAGCATGATGAAAATGAGCCGATACATTTTGAACTGATTTATTTCTATCACGAGTCCCGCGTATATGGGCGTTGTCACAAGCATGCTGGTTATAGTAGTCTTAATATGCCTGCAAAACTCCAAGTTATGTCATTTGAGATGTCATCAGTGATGTCACTGACCATGTCATGAATGATGTAATATGTGACATCATCAGCAGTGGATTGCGGGTGCGCGAAATATAGTTAGGACAACTAACTATATAGGAGCAATTTCAATGGTTTTGTATGAGTGAAATGTCCAGCTAACTATAACACCCCTAAAACTTATAGTTTTTTGAGTGAATTTTAAAGGTTTTTTAAATGCTAATTCCTAACTATATAAGGCCTGAAACCTATGGTTTTTTCGGTGAATTTCAAAGGTTTTTTAAATGCTAATTCCTAACTATATAAGGCCTGAAACCTATGGTTTTTCCAGTGAATTTGCAAGGTTTTTAAATGCTAATTCCTAACTATGTAAGGTCTGAAACCTATGTTTTTTTCAGTGAATTTCAAAGGTTTTTTTAATGCTAATTCCTAACTATATAAGACCTGAAAGCCTACCAGGAATCTCCAGTATGCATTGCAGAGAGGTGTAATGAAGCCACGCCCCTTTTTACACCTCTCTGCAACGCAGCCCCCGTGCATGTTTGAAGAGGGGGAACTAATTCCCCTTGCATACTGGGGGCCCCTGGGGGCCAACTAGCCCACCTGGAACCTCCAGTATGCGCCAGGAGGCTGCATTGCAGAGGTGTAATGAGGCTATGCCCCTTGTTACACCTCTCTGCAATGTAGCCCCCTGGCGCGTTTGCAGAGGGGGAACTAATTCCCCTTGCATTCTAGGGGTCCCTGGGGGCCAACTAGCCCACCAGGAGCCTCCAGTATGCGCCAGGGGGCTGCATTGCAGAGAGGTGTAATGAGGCCACACTTTTTTACACCTCTCTGCAATGCCACCCCCGTGCATGTATGAAGAGGGGGAACTAATTCCCCTTGCATACTGGTTGTCCCTGGGGGCCAACTAGCCCACCTGGAACCTCCAGTATGCGCCAGGGGGCTGCTATGCACAGAGGTGTAATGAGGCTATGCCCCTTTTTACACCTCTCTGCAACGCAGGCCACTGGCGCGTTTGCAGAGGGGGGACTAATTCCCCTTGCATACTGGGGGTCCCTGGGTCATATCTGCCCAAACGCCGATATTCCGAACGATTGAAAATGACTTTTCTTGAGAAACATTTGGATTTGTATTATCATGTCCTATACTTTGGAATTTTTGAAAGACTGACTTTGAGGATGCTATAAATTACTCAAGTCTGCCTGAATTGTGTGGGTAAAATTGATACCTAGTCACTTTGAATAAGAATGTACTTACGTCTCGTCTAACATTTGGAAGAAATATCTAGTTATATGACAACAGGATACCGACATAACTTGAAGGAAATAAGAATGCCCTGAAGTAGTTCTGTTGTACAGAACGAAACGCGTCGGCTGGCTGTGGTACATAAACTTAAGGAAAAGAGAGGTGTAAAAAGGGGTGTGGCCTCTGAACACCTCTCTGCAATGCAAATCCCTGGCGCATACTGGAGGCACCTGGTGAGCTAGTTGTTCCCCAGGGACCCCAGTATTCAAGGGGAATTACTTCCACATCTTACAACGCGCCAGGGGGTACGTTTGCAGATTGCTGCTGGGAGGGGGCAGGGCCTCCGCCACGATCGCATTTATTTATTTATTTTTTCTTTTTTAAGAAGGGGGGCTGTGTGGCCCACCTTTCTTTTCTATTTTATGGGCCCTGAGGACCCTATTCCCCAGGGCCTGACCTCTTTTTAATACATTTTTTTTAAATGGAAGGGGGCCACATGGCCCCCCTCCCGAGGCCATATTTGGTCCCAGGGATCCCATCCCCCGGGGCATGGCCATTTTTTCTATTTTTTTAATTATTTGTAGGGGGACTGCATGGCCCCCCTCTCTGGCCACTACTGGCCCTGGGGACCCCATCCCCAGGGCCTGGCCACTTCCTTGGGGACCGTGGGGGGCTCCCCAATTCCACCACGGTCCCGCCAGCTGCCCGCTTCCTACGGTGTGGAAAAGCAATCTGCTTTTGTTTTTGGAAGAGAGAGCAGGTTTCCCTGCTCTCTCTACCAAACACCAAACCAGAGCTTGCTATGACAGGGCGGGAGCCACACGGCTCCCGCCCTGCCATAGCAATCAGAAGAGTCCTGGGGGTGGGCACTCTGGGACATTGCAGGAGCCATCACAGGCTCCAGGAGGGGGGCCGCGCGGCCCCCTTCCCATCATTGACAAAGCCCCGGGGATGGTGATCCCCGGGGATCAGTGGTCCATTACGGACCACCACATTTAAATATTAGTGCCCCGGGTAGGTGGCGGTCCCTGGGGCATGTGGGGGGTGCGAGCCCCACACAGGTATTTTGAATTTTTTTAAAGCCCCAGGGGTGGCTGTCCCCGAGGCAGCATGGGCTGTGTGCCCCCGCTAATTAATGAATAAAAGCCCCGGGGGTGGTGGTCCCCGGGGCTTGGGGGCCTCCAAGGGCACCCCACACATTTAGAAAAAAAGCACAGGGGCTGCTGCAGGGGGCCGTATGCCCCCTGCAAATATTGATGCAAAGCCCAGGGGGTGGCGGTCCACGGGGCAGTGTGCAGGGGGATTGGGGCCCCCCCACATTTTGTTACTGCCCCGGGGATCTGGCCCGAGCGGGGGCTTCAATTAAAAGAAGGGCGGGAGTCTTCGGTTTTTTCATTTTCGCGGCCGGGTCAACGCACCCAGCGCGCATCTCGCGATTTCTTTTTTTAAATGCATTTTTTTGCACTGGGGTCTTGTGGGCCTAGCAGGCCTAAGAGGTCAGGATGTTTCTACCCTGCCCCCTTTTCTTGTTTTGCACCTTCGTTTCTGTGTTTTCTTGTACCTCAGTTCTAGAGAGGCACAAGACGGCTCCCAACACTTCCTGGTTTGGAGTGTTGACAATCAATTAGCATGAAGCTCGTGATCGGGACGGTGCGCGGATCCACCGTGCCTCTATATATCAATATTTGGGGGGGGTTCTCAGCAACTACTACACAGATTTACACCATTTAAGAAAAAGAGTTCTTTCTCAGGCAAGGGCTACCTTCATGCCAAATTTGGTGTAATTCTGTTCAGCAGTTCAAGCTGTAGCCGTGTCTAAAGTTTGCTATGGGAAATGCATTTTTGACCTCTTTTTTTTTAAATTTCTCAGGAACTATTGAACAGATGTATACCATTTAAAAAAAGGTCTCTTTCTGAACCAAGAGCTTCCTTTTTGCCAAATTTGGTGTAATTCCGTTTAGAAGTTTCGGCTGTAGTCCTCTCTAAAATTTCCTATGGAAATTAACATGGGGAAAACACGTTTTGGGATCCCACTTTTTTCTCAGCCCCCGCTT
Source organism: Lissotriton helveticus (assembly GCF_964261635.1). Lineage (NCBI taxonomy): Eukaryota > Metazoa > Chordata > Amphibia > Caudata > Salamandridae > Lissotriton > Lissotriton helveticus. The sequence goes on from NC_136062.1 coordinate 432,000,196, forward strand.
GCCAAATCAACCCAAAATTTTTAAAGTAGGGGCTCACCGGCGCGGGCCATAAGTTTTGAAAATTTCGTGAAGATTCGTCAACCGGTCTCAAAGTTATTGGGAAAAGAATGTGACGAATTTCCTATGGATAATAGGCCCTAACTATAACTACCTATTGTCAACCGCCAGTCGGAAATATATATATATAATATATATATATATATATACATATATATATATATATTAACACCACAGGTTGCCCTAAGTAGAGCCGCCACACAAGGAAGGGTTACCGCTCTCGATGCCACAGGCAGTAGGCTGTTCACCAAGTTACAGTCCCTTGCAATAGCCATACGTGTTTCGAGCTTAAGAGCTCTTGATCACTGGCAAGCATGATGAAAATGAGCCGATACATTTTGAACTGATTTATTTCTATCACGAGTCCCGCCCATGTGGGCGTTGTCACAAGCAGGCTGGTTATAGTAGTCTTAATATGCCTGCAAAATTCCAAGTTCGTAAAAGCAAGTGCGTCGCTCATCACATCATATTCAATAATATCCCGTTAGGGCAAAGGTCCTTGTAGCATGGCAACCAGCTTCCCAATAATGAACCGTGGCTCAGGCCCCCTCCTTTCCAACTGGTGTACATGGTAACAAACACCCAGGATCCGCCAGCAGCGGCGGCGCAGCTCCGCGACCAGACGAGCCGCTCAAAATTAACACCACAGGTTTCCCTAAGTAGAGCCACCACACAAGGAAGGGTTACCGCTCTCGATGCCACAGGCAGTAGGCTGTTCACCAAGTTACAGTCCCTTGCCATAGTCATACACGTTTCGAGCTTAAGAGCTCTTGATCACTGGCAAGCATGATGAAAATGAGCCGATACATTTTGAACTGATTTATTTCTATCACGAGTCCCGCGTATGTGGGCGTTGTCACAAGCATGCTGGTTATAGTAGTCTTAATATGCCTGCAAAACTCCAAGTTATGTCATTTGAGATGTCATCAGTGATGTCACTGACCATGTCATGAATGATGTAATATGTGACATCATCAGCAGTGGATTGCGGGTGCGCGAAATATAGTTAGGACAACTAACTATATAGGAGCAATTTCAATGGTTTTGTATGAGTGAAATGTCCAGCTAACTATAACACCCCTAAAACTTATAGTTTTTTGAGTGAATTTTAAAGGTTTTTTAAATGCTAATTCCTAACTATATAAGGCCTGAAACCTATGGTTTTTTCGGTGAATTTCAAAGGTTTTTTAAATGCTAATTCCTAACTATATAAGGCCTGAAACCTATGGTTTTTCCAGTGAATTTGCAAGGTTTTTAAATGCTAATTCCTAACTATGTAAGGTCTGAAACCTATGTTTTTTTCAGTGAATTTCAAAGGTTTTTTTAATGCTAATTCCTAACTATATAAGACCTGAAAGCCTACCAGGAATCTCCAGTATGCATTGCAGAGAGGTGTAATGAAGCCACGCCCCTTTTTACACCTCTCTGCAACGCAGCCCCCGTGCATGTTTGAAGAGGGGGAACTAATTCCCCTTGCATACTGGGGGCCCCTGGGGGCCAACTAGCCCACCTGGAACCTCCAGTATGCGCCAGGAGGCTGCATTGCAGAGGTGTAATGAGGCTATGCCCCTTGTTACACCTCTCTGCAATGTAGCCCCCTGGCGCGTTTGCAGAGGGGGAACTAATTCCCCTTGCATTCTAGGGGTCCCTGGGGGCCAACTAGCCCACCAGGAGCCTCCAGTATGCGCCAGGGGGCTGCATTGCAGAGAGGTGTAATGAGGCCACACTTTTTTACACCTCTCTGCAATGCCACCCCCGTGCATGTATGAAGAGGGGGAACTAATTCCCCTTGCATACTGGTTGTCCCTGGGGGCCAACTAGCCCACCTGGAACCTCCAGTATGCGCCAGGGGGCTGCTATGCACAGAGGTGTAATGAGGCTATGCCCCTTTTTACACCTCTCTGCAACGCAGGCCACTGGCGCGTTTGCAGAGGGGGGACTAATTCCCCTTGCATACTGGGGGTCCCTGGGTCATATCTGCCCAAACGCCGATATTCCGAACGATTGAAAATGACTTTTCTTGAGAAACATTTGGATTTGTATTATCATGTCCTATACTTTGGAATTTTTGAAAGACTGACTTTGAGGATGCTATAAATTACTCAAGTCTGCCTGAATTGTGTGGGTAAAATTGATACCTAGTCACTTTGAATAAGAATGTACTTACGTCTCGTCTAACATTTGGAAGAAATATCTAGTTATATGACAACAGGATACCGACATAACTTGAAGGAAATAAGAATGCCCTGAAGTAGTTCTGTTGTACAGAACGAAACGCGTCGGCTGGCTGTGGTACATAAACTTAAGGAAAATAAAAGCATTTGAATATACACCAAGATTCAGCGCTTCAATAAGGACTCTAAGTGATATGATTTGATTGGACTTATTGTGCAAGTGGTGCTGTGCCAAACTTTGGAATATTCTCCACTACTCTCTACTACTCCACTACTCTCTACTACTCTCTCTCTACTACTCACTCCCTACTACTCACTATCTACTACTCTCTACTACTCACTCTCTACTACTCTCTACTCTCTACTACTCACTCTCTACTACTCTCTCTCTACTACTCACTCTTTACTACTCACTCTCTACTACTCTCTACTACTCACTCTACTTCTCACTCTCTACTACTCTCTACTACTCACTCTCTACTACTCTCTCTCTAATACTCTCTACTACTCACTCTCTACTACTCACTCTCTACTACTCTCTCTCTACTACTCTCTACTACTCACTCTACTACTCACTCTCTACTACTCTCTACTATTCTCTCTCTCTGCTACTCACTCTCTACTACTCTCTACTACTCACTCTCTACTACTCATTCTTTACTACTCTCTACTACTCACTCTTTACTACTCTCTTCTACTCACTCCCTACTGCTCTCTACTACTCACTCTACTACTTACTCTCTACTACTCTCTACTACTCACTCTCTACTACTCACTCTCTACTCTCTACTACTCACTCTACTATTCACTCTACGACTCTCTACTACTCACTCTCTGCTACTCTCTCTACTGCTCTCTACTACTCTCTACTACTCACTCTCTACTCTCTATTACTCACTCTCTACTCTCTACCTCTCTCTACTTCTCTCTCTACTAGTCTTTACCTCTCTACCTCTACCTCTCTAACTCTACACCTCTACCTCTCTACCTCTTTCTACACGCACACATATACACACATATATATATATATGCATATATATGCATATGCATTTATATATATATATGTATGTGTATATATATATACATACATATATAAACATATATAATCTGCATATCTATATAAATACAAATATAAATGCATGCAAACATATACATACATATGCATGTTATTTCCATGAAAGTTTTAAAAACACTAATAAAAGCAAAGCTAAAAAAGCCACCTCATTACAAACAGAATGGCTTTAACTTAAACGAGGTTGAGATCTATTGCATTTTCAATGCTTGTTTACTTTGGTTCCATCAAGAAGGCATTCAGATGTGTCACACATTTGCCATAAATTCTGAATGTCAGCACTCTAGTTGCTCATTAGATCACTGTAGTAAATCTACTGCTCACCAGGGAAGTCTGCTGCTGGTGTTCAAAGTGCATGTTTCAGTCTGCATGTCAGAATTTGTTTAATGAAATAGAAGAGGATTTGAGAAGTCACTCAAAATGTGCCCTAATTTTTCTTTCTGAAGCACTAATCAAACTTTCTATGGCAAAATGAACCCCCTCATTTTGTTCCTTTTTAAATTAAATGTTTTCAGACTTACCACTCCATTCCAATCAAGATGGCTTCTGGTGTGCCATACTTTTGTCATAAGTAAGACTGTTAACGTTCTAGTTGTTCTGTAGTACACTCTGGGACATTCTGTCATTGGGCTATACTTGTACTACATCTGGGTGATATTTGGGCTGCATTTGGGCTCTTTTGTCTCTGGTGGCCATCTTGGGAGACTGCATGTCAGAATATTTTAATGAAATAGAAGAGGATTTGAGAAGTCACTCAAAATGTGCCCTAATTTTTCTTTCTGCAGCACTAATCATACTTTCTATGGCAAAATATACCCCCTCATTTTGTTCCTTTTTAAATTAAATGTTTTAAGAGTGACCACTTTATTCCAATCAAGATGGCTTCAGGTGTGCCATACCTTTGTAATAAGTAGGACTGTTAGCGCTCTAGTTGTTCTTTAGAACACTCTAGGAGGCTGCAGTAGAACACAAAGGAATCAACTGACAGTCTCTGTCTTTGTTGTATGTACATGTTTTACTGAGAATGTCAGACTTCATTCTCACATGACTGAGAAAGATAATGTGAATTTACAGAAAATATGCTTTCCGTTTAGCTTATAGATCCCCTTCCAAACCACTGTGGGACAAGCATGAGATAATAGTTTTCTTTCAAACATGATTCATGATATCCCAGCAGAAGGCTTTTTCACATGGTAAAATCACCCTAGAACACACCACAATTCCTAAAATGAGTATGGTACCATCAACAAATGATTTATAATGTAACTATTAACTACAATGCTTTTTAATGAGGTGCTATCATGTATATTGGTCCCAAGATGGCTGCCAACACTTCTTGGATGAAGTGCTGACAAGCCAATCAGATCTCACGATGAGATGTGTGGTTAGGCTCCGCCCAGATATATATGTGTTTTTGAAGTTAATTTTCATAAAAGCCACTGGAGCAATTTTCACCAAATATAGAAAAGGCACTTCTGCGTACCAGTCCCTACAATTTTGCAAAGTTTGGTGTAATTCCATTCAGCGGTATGGGCTGTAGCCTTGTCTATTCGTCCTATGGAAATTAATATGGGGAAAACACGTTTTGGGACCCCCCCTTTTTCTCGGCCCCAGCATGAGGAATCCCCCCGAAACTTCCAGGGTAGAAGCGTACCAGAGCTGGCCTAAATTTTAGAAAATTACACGCAAATTCCTCAACCGGCGCCAAAGTTATTCCCAATAGAATGTTGCGGATTTCCTATGGTAGCTAGGTCCTAACTATATATACCTACTGGCTATCGCCTGTAGGTAATATATATATATATATATATATATATATATATATATATATGTAGGTAATATATATATATATATATATATATATATATATATATATATTACCTACTGGCGGTCGCCAGTAGGTATATATAGTTAGGATTTTTTCTCTATGGGATTTTTGAAAATTCTATGTCTAATAACTTTGGCGTTTGTGGACGGAATTGGCTGAAATTTTCAGGAAAATGGAACATTTTGTTTCTGAGCAGCCCCTGAAAATTTGGGGGGGTTTCGTCAAGGGGGGGCCGAGAAAAAAGGGGGGTCCCAAAACATGTTTTTAACATTGAGTTTTCCATAGGGCGGTTGGCCTCACTTTTAGCCCGAACGGCTGAATGGATTTGCACGAAACTTGGCAAAATTGTAGGGACTGGTAGCCCGATGTGCCTTTGCTAGGTCTCAATATATGTGCTCCAGTGGATTTTGAGAAATTAACGTTCAAAAAAAGATATATATCTGTAACAGCGGACCGGGCAGCGCTCCAGTTCGCGTACTTTTCGCGTTACGGAGCTTTGTGAAGCGAAGCTGATTGGTTCTCCGGCGTCTGTAAACATTCCAAACAGTCCATAGCGGCCGCCAACTTGTCTCTCGGTAGGATCGAGAGACAAGAGGAGGCCAAAGTGAAGGGGCAAATGACCATAAGGGGGCATAGTAGATCCTCCCTGACCCCCTAGGTTTGATGTGGAGGTTTTAAAAGGGCCCCGCGGGGCAAAAAAAAAAAATAATAATAATAATCGAACGGCTGAATGGATTTGTACGAAACTTGGCAAAATTGTAAGGACTGGTAGCCCGATGTGCCTTTGCTACGTCTCAATATATGTGCTCCAGTGGATTTTGAGAAATTAACGTTCAAAAAAAGATATATATCTGTAACAGCGCTCCGCTTCGCGTACTTTTCGCGTTACGGAGCTTTGCGAAGCTGATTGGTTCTCCGGCGTCTGTAAACATTCCAAACAGTCCGTAGCGGCCGCCATCTTGTCTCTCGGTAGGATCGAGAGACAATAGGAGGCCAAAGCGAAGGGGCAAATGACCATAAGGGGGCATAGTAGATCCTCCCTGAGCCCCTAGGTTTGATGTGGAGGCTTTAAAAGGGCCCCGCAGGGCCAAAAAAAAAAATGTTTTAGTTTTTTTGCGTGGGGAGCGTCCGGTTCGCGAACCGGGAAGCGTTCTGGGGAGCGCACTTTGTTGAAAATTAGTGAAAAAAGTTAGAGTAAAATAATAATTGTGAGTGATCAGATGTAGGGTAGCTCTGAGAAGAGCTTTTGGGTTTATGGTACATTTAGGTACTTATAAGTAGGTACCAATGCACATTCTTAAATTCAGAATGAAAATTCTGTTGCCCTCATCTGAGAAGTGAACTCCATCTCCTCTGTAGATATCTTGCATGTAGTAACGCAAGTTATTGTTGTACAAGGAGCCCATTCCATGGTCTCTCATGTAAGCTGAAACAGATTTGTTTACATGCTTCCTCGACTTCTCAATTTGTGGACAAAATTGGTTCGACCACCTCCATTTCTGTCTTTGGCATATATTTGAATATACCAAGGCAGTCTGAGGAAAAAGTGCCATCAATTGCTCAAAGGTGTCCTTTAAAAGCATTTCCAGACCTACCCCAGTCAAAGTGCCCAAATCATTACCTCCACAGTGCACAATTAACAGGTCAGGTTTTGGCAAATGCATAAAGGTTTTCACCAATGGTATCAATTGGTGACATTTTAATCCTCTGTGGCCAAACCACTTAATTTCCACATCTTGTAAATTGAGGTTAGGTAAATTCCTGTTCTCAGCATACCTCTGAGCCCAATAGATGTAACTATGTCCAACAATCCAGACAGAAAACATGGTGAGAGAAGGTTCTCCTGCAGTCAGATGAAGTGTGGCAATGAAATGGCAGTTGAAAAAATAAGAGTGTAAAATGAAAAAAACTGTGGAGTTTCTGTGTTAATGAAGCAGTTAGAGTGATTGGTGGATTTTGATTACTGAAAACAGAAAGTTAGGGTGCATGGATGAGTTCTTTGAAAGATGTATTTTGAGTGGTGAAGAAAAAATCATTAAATGAAAGAATGCACTGGATATGGAGGTGCACTGAGAGTTCAGAGTTCAATTGCAACATTGTTGTGTGAACTTGCAAACACCAGAGGTCTTCCAAGAGGTGGTTGCTATGCAAAAAAAGCAGAGAGGGCAGAGGGGGGGAAGGGTTTTAATTTGAAAAAAAGTGAGGGAAGAGTTTTGATTGGGTGACATGAGAGATATGTGTGAAGAATTACAGCATTTCTGTGCTTTTGATAGCTGCAGACTCTGGAGTGCATACCTTTTGCTCTGCTGAAGACAAATTGGTGTGTTTCTGAGACTGTTTTGAAACTCAAAGTATTTGCTTAGGTGAGAAAAGATTTCTTTAATTTAGATACAGAATAGTGTGCTTTAAGGAGAAAATTATGAAGAAAGTTGTGTTTTTCAAATGTTGCTTTGTGTCAAGTGTTTTACAAATAGATTTTGTTTCTTTGAGAAATTGTAATTGGAGAAAATGTGAAGTATTAGTACTGACAGGGTTTTTATGTGCATAGGAGCTGTGGAGTGTTTTCAAATTATGACTTGTAAAATGTTTTTGAGGAAAAGGAATGGTTTTAATATTTATGACAAGGACATAATGGTGTATGCTTCTTTATAAGGCAATTGAGTGTCTCTGATGTTATTTTTTCCATTTTAATGTAAGATCTTTCCCTGTGGAGCAAATTGCTTGTAAATATGCTCCCACCTGTGCATGGCAAATTTAGATTTTGAATGTTTGCGTTACATAGCCGTGTTAAAAGTGACCCAAGCATGCTGCAAAGGCAATCAAAAAACGCTTTCATGTGTCTTAAGGACATTTTAAGTCATTTCCCCATGTGGAGTGTTTTTAAATTATGACTTGAAAATCGTTTTTGGGGAAAAGGAATGCTTTTAAAATTTATGACAAGGACATAATGGTGTATGCTTCTTTATAAGGCATTTCAGTGTCTCTGAAGTTATTTTTCCAATATTAAATTAAAAGACCTTTCCCCGTGGAGCAAATTCCTTGTAAATATGCTCCCACCTGTGCATGGTAAATTTAAATTTTGACTGTTTGAGTTACATAGCCATGTTAAAAGTGACCCAAAAAAGTTGCAAAGGCTTTTCAAAAACACTTTCATGTGTCTTGAGGACATTTTAAGTCATTTCCCCGTGGGCAGTGTTTTCAAATTATGAGTTGAAAATCGTTTTTGAGGTAAAGGAATGTTTTTAAAATTTATGTGCGCCATATGCCTCCAAATTTCTTTTTCAGGGGTGCAGCAGGGTGTTCTTGAGAGACCCCTGCACCCTCGAAAAAATTCCAAATTTGCGATGAGCTAATTGCTAATCGCAAATTGCACCTTCATTCCTATGGGTCTCCTGCTCCATGGAAATGAATGGGTAATTTGCAATTAGCAATTTGCTCATCGCAAATTAGGAATGGTAAAGAATCGCTATTTATTCCTTAAAGTTCGCTATTTAGGAAATGCAAAAAACTTTGATGATACATATGGCGGTTCATCTCTAACAAGATAAGAAGCTTAGGGATAGATTTATGATGACTGGCGCATCGCCAGGGATGCGCCAGTCATCCAGCGTCGCTGTTCCGACACCCATGGTGTGCTGCATTTACAATGCGGCGCACCATGGGGCAAAAACACCACAGATGCGTGACGCATCTGTGCCGTAAAGGTGGCGCATTGCTGGAGTTGTATCGCAAGTGTGATGAAGCTCCAGCAAGGCTCAGGGGTGCCCCTGTCGTAGGGTTTCTGTTCTCACACAGAACTAAGCACAGAGGATTGGAACCTCGGCGAATTAGGGTGCCCCAAAACTGACCTTAGTACCCAAAAACCCCCTAACAAGCTAGGTATAGTGTCACATTGGATATAACAAACTCCCAATCTTTAGACAATTCAGAACATGAACTTACAGTACCTCAGGATACGTGGAACTCTTGAACACTCGGTCGTTATATATTCATTACAAACGAGAACATGGAGTTAAGAAGAACACATGTGCATTTGAAATGTTTATTTACTAATGCCGTCTTCTCAGGCGTAGTATCTTAGATAATACAAGTACACATATTATCAGTAGCAAAATTACCAGCATAGTTACTAGTACATCAAAAGCGAATGGTGACAGTATGTTAACATGCTGTAAATGAATAAGAGTTAGCAACACTTATATTTCACCCTCCCTAATACACATATTATATTATTTGTTAAGAAGGTCTCTTTGGGTTGGTTTAGGGCGGGCCCATACCTTAGTGTCCTAGATTTGAAGGAATCACATCAGCATACACCAGCTCTCTCTTCATGTGAACCGCATCAAGTGTTGTGTATGTGTGTTCGGCAAAGCAATATAAAACGCGCCTCATGCCCAGAATTGGCAGAAGCTGCACTTATGTTATGACTATGAAGTCGTGGAGATCAAACCTCATAACAATTCTGTATCGTGTTGTTCTTGAAACTTCAGCACTCGCTGTACAGATATAGTTTAACAAGCAAAGCAGATAGTAGAGCAATAACATATTATTGTCATGTAAACCACGATGAACTACTAGGTTGAAAGCTAAAGCAACAACTAAGTGTCGTGTGCAGAAGTTGCAAAAAAGGAAAAATGGCGTTTAAACCGGTAATGAGCCCATGCTAACTTAACACGGTGTAAAGATATCCAGGATCTACATGACACCCCCCCATGATCCGGAAACGAACTGAATAAGATAATAGAAGTGCCATTTCATGAGAGCAGATTGCAACTTTATATGTGCACGGTCCACAAGGTAAAACATTAAAAACTAGCAAAATTTAATGCTAAAAAAAAATAAAACAGCCAACTACTTTATCGAGGCTTAAGCCAATAGGCAAGCTAAATAATAAAAACTTGACAAATAAGTAAATGAATTGTCAATGAAATGCTAGTACTCAGCATATCAAACATGAAAAAGGTCTATGACATAACTGTGTATGCAAAATAAGCTGCAACAGCCTCCAATAGGAAGTCACCGTCTTCATCCGAAAACAGTTCAGCCATCCAACTTAAAAGCGGAAAAGAACATACGTGCTCTCCCAGCACCGGATCCTCTATCACCATCAGAGGACAGGTCGGTGGGTTTTCAAGAAAGCTCTGTTCCAAGAAAGACTGTGTTGCCGCCAGTAAATTCCAGGGACCAATTAGTCCATGCATCAATGCCACAGCCATAATCCTTTGGCCAGGACAAACCAACTCGTGAGTAATGATAGGACTCATCAGCTGATTAAAGTCGACGTCAGGAGAAACCGGTCCGCAGAGACACAAATCAATGGCCCAATCGAAATCACAGGTTAGGCAGTGAAATACAGGCTGGACACAGGTGAAGTAGGAGAATCGAAAAGATAATCCATATGCCGTGCTTAATATCGCCAACGGCATTGTGCCATAATATTCAAGCATGCGATTGCGGAACAGCGTCAGCAGCTGCAGGGCGGGACCTTGCACAGGAAGGACATCCATATTTAAAAATGTAAAAAACCACAAGAGCGCCCGCTGCTAATGCAAGTAAAACTGGGAATCCACCAAACAAAGTGGAAAAAATAGAATGAAAGAAAGCAGGGATGACTCCAAAGATTTTCTCAAATGAAGTCACGAGACCACTGCTAACAACTTTAAAAAAATGTGCCAGGTCCTTTGTGGAGGACGCGTTAAAGATAGTCTGAACCATCTCGGTGAAATGCAAAGGCGAATCAGTATTTAAAAGGGCCTGCACCTCTGTACGGGTGTTCGCTATGTGAAGCACGAAAGTTTCACGGGCCGAACTCAAGGCCACCTCTCTCTGAGACAAAAGAGCCCTTATTCTTGCCATGCCGTTGAAATCTGCACCCAAGGTTGGTATTTGTGGCCAGATTGAAAACTCCCTATGTTCATGTGTGGGAGGAAATAGAACATTTCTGCAGCAAATAACCCGTTCACTTACTGTTACGATAAAAGGAATACTTGTAATTAACCCACAACAATCTTCATTATTGAGCATCAAATAACTACCCTTTTCCAACAACTTGAACGTGGGGATGATAGCAGGAACTGGCGTGCCTTGCAACACGCAAGCCATATTTGGTCGGTCTTTGTTGTATGAACCGTGTAACTGTATGTGCCTACACATTAGTGAATGATCTGGCGTCTCAGTGCATTCCTCTCCATTCAGATAAACTTCTTGGTCATCTTTGAAACATCTGTATGTGTATGGAAGCGACCAGACCTCATGAAGAAAACCACTACCTAAAGGTTCATAACGACCTATTGGTACATATTTCATACAATTTGAAAACTTATATAAAGCAAAACGCAGCGTTATTAAACCGTGGATAAGGCACGTTGCAGCATTGGCCTCTGCCACTGAAAAAGGCAAAGATTCTAACCTTTCAATATGTAACATTGAAAAGGAAGCATCACGCATTGACAGCAAGCGTTGTTTGTTAGTCAAATTGAATGGGGCAAATAAAGAAGAAACGTTCATGTATCCCCAGGGAACTTTACCATTTTTCAGAGTTTGAAGGGTCCAAGCAAATTGCAAAAATCTGAACTACGTTGCCAAAGCAGCCAACCTTTTGGATTTATACTGGAAATGTTAAAGGAAGAATTACGGAGTAGGGCCTGTAAATCACTAATGGACAACCGAGTAAAATTACTCCAACCATCATATTCCTCTAACTCCGGGATAGTAGGGGTTTTTAGAAGTAGCCAATCCAAAGCATGTGGTCTGGGAAATTGTTTCATTCAGAAACAACATATGATTCGGGATGAGACATGCACGGTGCAAAGCCTCAGTGCCTTGTACCTGCCAGGTTTGTGAACCCCAAACTGATGTAGATCCTGGATATCTTTACACCGTGTTAAGTTAGCATGGGCTCATTACCGGTTTAAACGCCATTTTTCCTTTTTTGCAACTTCTGCACACGACACTTAGTTGTTGCTTTAGATTTCAGCCTACGTGCGTCAAGACGTATGCCTGCTTCAACCAGGCGCAGGGTTTTGACGCAGCTTTGTCCTATCTGATTGTAAATGCGGCACACCATGGGTGGCAGAGCAGCGGTGCACGTTAACTGGTGCATTCCTGGGGATGTGCTAGTTAACATCAATCTGCCCCTTTACATTTAAGTATGTGCAGGGGACATAGAGTCGGTGAGGCTTATCCAAGGTTAAGAAGAGATGAGTCCTGTTCACTGAAAAATTGGACATAGGCTTCACCTCCTCAGCATCACTGGACATGGCTAAATAATAGCTGCAAAATGTTACTCTTGTTAAACAATTTTACTATTATAATCTCTGAGATTTGTCTCTTACTCTGCAACATCTCATTGTTGTTATTTTTCTTTAAAGATAAAGACAACATCAACATGAGCGACAATCAGCAATCAGTTGATTTCGACCTCATCATTGAACTCGTAATTGAAACATCCGTGGATGTTGATCCCTTGGATGAATTAAATCCTGAGGATGAAGAAGAACGTGATGAGGATGCAGATTTGTCAGAATTGTATGACATAGGATGGGAAGCTGACGTGCTTGAGCCTATGGAACTATAAACATTTATTTAAAAAATGTATAACAAATAAAAAGTAAAAATGTAAACCGTTTAATTTAAAAATAAAGACACCTTCAAAAACAGGTTATGTGTAGTGTCTTCAATAAAATATTAAAATATGCTCATAAAATTAGATCAGATTCACATATAAAAGAGCACAGGTAAAATGATTATAAATTCCATTTCTTTTCTGCTATTTCTGTAATCTAAATTTGCCAAGCACTAAAAAATCTTCTATGTAAAAATGTTAAGTAGTGTGTTAAGTTTTTGATGACTGTTATTGATTTACTGTTGGGTAATAGTGGTTAATAACATTTTTTATTATATTTTACCACAGATTCAAGTGCAGATCATTTGAAGATTTCAGCATGCCAACCAAAGAAAGACTGAGAAAGGCTGCAAAACGTCAAAGACAGCAGGTTAATGAAAAAAAGCAGCAGTCCTCTAACAAAAATATTTGTCAAGTCACCAAGAAAGCACCGGGTAAGAGTACAAAAACATTCATAAGAAATATCTGTAGTAAAAAAAATATTACTACAGAAAATGTTTCAGTCCAGAAAAGGAGAAGCAATTCAAACGGAAAGGAAAGGCCAATGAAAAATGTTACTGCTAGAGCAAGATATAACTCTGTGCATGATAGTAGAAGGAAACAACAGTTTAGGGACATTCGTAAACGAATGTTCCGCAACAGGATAATTGGCAATTTGTTAAAAAATATTAAGAAAGGTGAACAGAAAGTGGTTTTTTTATAAGAGAAAAAAAATAGTTGAGAAAGTCATTGATCAGGCATTTGAAATTAAACGTAAGTTATTTATTTTGATAATCAATAGAATTAGGAAGGTAAACAAGGCAATTTATGATTTCAAAAGAAATAGTAGATGGAAGAGAATAGTTAATCGTAGTAATTTTTGTGAAGTTTTTTCTGGAGAATGGATGCATAGTTCAAGCTCTGAGGCATTTTTTAATGAGGAGAGTTATTTCCAGGATAATGATTTGGTGCATGCAGTTGACACCAGTGCTCGAGCTTATGAAGTGAAAGATGGTTGTCCAGTTGAAAAAGAAAAACTTGTGACAACAGAGATAGAAGAGGTGTTAGGTAATGAGGTTTTAGGAAGACGTCCTAAGGGTCCTGTGTACACCTGGAAGTGTAGTAGTATTTGCAGTGTACGACAGGATTCCATCAATTTGCTTTGTGATTTTATACGGTCATTTAATAAGAAAAGTTTGAAGCAGAAAATGAAGTTGTTGCAAGAATTAGATCCTTGCAGAGTGAGAGAAGTGACAGGTTTGCATGGGCATTCACTGGCTTGTCTTTCCAGGAGAGTATGCCAGAGTGTTTTTCATCATTTCAGGATGCTAGCAGTGCATCATAATAAAGTGAGGAAATTACTTAGAATGTTGTATTATGCTAAGAGTCCAGCAATTATGCTTAAACAATTATGCGCTGCTCTTTTGCATGGTTCTGAAATAGTTGTGAAGAATATATGTGAAGAAATTGAGTTTTGTTACTTTGGAAGTAAAGAGGAGAATGTTGAAATTGACCAAGAAGAAGAGAGTAATGTGGAACATAGTGTACAGGTTTCCAGTACAGATAATTTCCAGAGGGAAATTGCAACCTTTGAGGTGAAATCAAGTGAGAGGCCAAATTTCACTTGTGTGTGTTGTCGACGCACTTATTATAAGAATCAGACTAAGTTAGTGGATTTATATGCAAAAAGTGAAAGGGAAAATAATAGTGAATGGAAGGATTTTACAACATACTTGATGGTAGAAAATTGTTTTTATTTGGGATTGGATCAACGTGTGTGTACTTATTGTTGTAACAAATTAAATCAAAACCAGATGCCTGCTAGAGCAGTTCATAATAATCTGGAATTGGTTGAGATTCCTTCTGAATTGAAGGATTAAAATACTTATGAATCTATTTTGATTCAAAGTATCCATCCCTTTCAGGCTATTGTAAGAATGGAGCCAAAGACAGGGAAATTGCCTCCATCAGATTTACAGAGAGGATTAAAGGGAAGAGTTGTTTATTTGCCTCTAGATTTGAAGAAAAACATTAACACAATTGGAGTAGAAAAAGTGGAAGAGGAACCTCTGGTTATCTTAGTTAATGGGGTTCCGACAAAGAATAAGAAAATATGGCAAGATTTAGTGGATGTTAGGAAAGTCAAAAAGGCAACATTGTATTTGAAAAAAAATAATAAATACTATAAAAATGTATATGTTGCAGAAGAGGAAGTAAGTGAGGAAGAGGATAGCGATTGGTGTGCTGGTCAAATTGAGAAAGTAGAACCCTGTACTAGTGAAGAAATATATGAACATTATAGTGTTCATCCTTTGCATTCCAAGGAAGTCATGGGGAATGCTATTGAGTTGTTTCAAATGAAACAAGATAAAGGGAGTCCCATTATTTTTTGGGAGGAAAGTTTGGAAGCTCGGTGTTTCCCACAGCTTTTTCCAACAGGTCAGGGAGGAAGATATGATGAGCGACCTCATCAAATTCCTGCTTCTGAATACCGGACTTTGCGATTGTATGCAGGAGATGCTAGGTTTTGACAATGCATTCCCTATTTGTTTCATCTCCTGTTTGAAAGCGATCTGTCTGGACTGTCATATGCAGTGAACCACATCTTGAAAAGTGGTATACACATGCAAAACATGTCGGCAAGTGACTTTATGGATATAGTCAATGTCCAAGACAGTATTTTGGATTCTCACCTGATTAATCTCATGGCGTGTCAGCGTGGTACTAATGAGTACTGGTACCGTCGTCATGGTGATTTAAAATGTATGCTGAGGAACTTAGGAACTCCCACATGGTTCCTCACTCTGAGTTGTGCCGAGTATGGCTGGGAAGACTTACTTGAATTTCTACGAGAGGCAAATGCAAACATCGAAAACATCGAATTCAAGACACCCGGAGAACTGTGCTCTTTGGATCCAGTCAATGTATGCAGGTACTTCAATCATAGATTTGAAGCTATGATGTCTTTCATCATGAATAAGAAGAATCCACCTCTTGGAGAGGTGTTGGATTTCTTCTGGAGAAAGGAGTACCAAGCAAGAGGTGCTCCTCATATACATATGCTGCTGTGGATCAAGGATGCACCTAAATTTGGAACGGATCCAGAAGAGTCAGTGATGAGTTTCATACAACAGTATTCTACGTGTGCTGTTCCAAATGCAAAGGAGAAGAAAAGCCTAAGAGAAAAAGTTCTACGTTTCCAAAGCCATCGATGTGGAAAGTACTGTCGTCGTAAATTCCGAAACAAGGACAAGTTCTACACCAAATGTCGTTTCGGCTTTCCACGACCGGTGATTTCTAAAGGAAGAGTAAACAGTTTGATGTCTTCGCTGCGACATTATGTGATGAAGAAATCACCTAAAAACACATACAATTTGAAGAGGAACGAAGAGTCCAAGTACATCAACGACTACAACCCGGTGATTTTGTCCATGTGGAATGCTAACATGGATATACAGTTTGTGGCTGATAACTGTATGGCTGTGGCTCGGTATGTGACATCTTACATCACCAAAAAAAAAGAAGACAGAATTGAAGGATATGTGGGAGGACATTTCACATGAAAAGAGCCTCAGCAAGAAGTTGTACAGTTTCAGTCTGAAGATGTTGTCGCATCGAGAAATCGGAGCTTACGAATGCTCTGATCGGTTGTCTTCAGCAAGTCTCTATGCCAAGTCCAGGAGTATCGTTTGGGCGAGTCTTGGTCTTGCTGCAACGCGTAATCGAGTTCTGAAACCTGTGCGGGAAATTGAGTATTTGGCGGAAAAGGAGCCAAACAGTACCGACATTTTGAAGACCAACATGTTGGATACATATTATCCAAATCGAAGCAAACACCTCGACAATGTTTGTCTGTATGAGGTTCTTCAAAATTACATATTCAAGATGAACATCAAAGAAGATACTGAGAAAGGAGTGTATGCTGTAATAGGAAGTGAGGGATGTCTGGTCAAGCAAAGAAAATGCCACTTGGTAAACCATCGAAAATTGAGTGGCGAATCTCCTGAAAAAAAGGAGTTTTTCTATTTAGCACTTTTGCAACTTTTCAAGCCTTGGCGTGCAGAAGAGGAACTGCTTGGAGATTTCCTCTGTTACGAAGACTCTTTCAATGCTGCCAAGGAGACCATACAATGTCCTGCTTTTCCCAAATATGTAGAAATGTTGAATGCGGAAATTGAGCAGGAAGCAACGATTGCAGCCGAGATTGCCAGAGACAGTTCTCAGGACAGTCAGAGTTCTGCTTCATTGAGTCAGGATCAACTAGGAGGACCTGTTATCGAAAATGAAGCTGCCACTGCTATGAATGAAGTGGAAAGAGCCATGGCACATGCTCAGGAGGATGCGGTTAACTTAGAAGAGTTGGAAAGAAAACTCAACGTTGAGCAGAGGAAAATATATGACGAAGTTACCATGCAAATTGATCATGGATTAAGTCATGAGAAGAAAGAGTGTTCATGTACGTCGTTGAAGCCTGTCCGACTGTACGTGAGTGGAGAAGCGGGAACTGGAAAAAGTTTCCTTATTAAAGCAATTTCATGCTATTTGCAGGAAAGGACAGTCATCGCTGTCTTGTGTTGTCACCGCTCCAACTGGACTGGCAGCACATAACATTAAAGGGATTACTTTACATCATTTACTGATGCTGCCAGTGGAGCATGACAACAGATTACAATATCACAAGCTATCTGGAGATGCTTGTTTTGAAGTTTCAAGAATCTTGAGGAAAATGAAACTTCTTATCATTGACGAAGTAAGCATGGTTTCCAATGTCATGCTTGCGTTTGTGCATTTGAGAATGCAAAAGTTCTCAAAACAGAGTATGATGTGTTATTTGGTGGCAAACACATCATTGTTTTCGGAGATCTTCTGCAGCTGACACCAGTGAAAGGGCAACCTGTGTTCAAAATGCTCACGCATGAAGATACCAGGAAGTGCCTAGGGAGCATTGGCAACGTCAATATATGGTTAAACTTCAATTATGCTGAACTGCATGAAAATATGCGTCAGGCGAAGGATGAAGTTTACAAGAGTATTCTACAAGATGTTAGAATTGGAAAAGTGACCGAGCATGGGAAAGAAGCTTTACATGCACGATTACTGTCAAATTTATATCCAGAACAAGATGTTGTGCCTGAGAATATTTTTCAGAAAATTACTGAGAAGAAATCTGGAATATGTTTGATGCCAACTCTTGCAGAATGTGCCAAATTCAACAACAAAATGTTGCATTTGGAAAAGCAGGAGATTGTGAAACTAGAAGCTATTGACAGAGTAGAGCATATGGGATCAACAATTATTTTGTCTGAGAATTTGAAATCAAAATTGGATTCATTAGAGAAGACTATATCTAAAACTGCAGGTTTTGAAAAGACTCTGAATGTGTGCTTGAACTGCCGTATAATATTAAGAAGGAATTTACATGTTGAAAGAGGTCTGGTAAATGGATCAATGGGTAATGTTGTTGATTTTGTGAAATACAGAAATAGAGATGGAATTGAATTTTTAAAAATTAAATTTGATGGCATTGAGGAAGTACAGCTAATTGGTCGTTGCTCTGCTAGATTTTTGCTTGTAAAAGACTTATATGTTCGCCGTAAGCAGTTTCCTGTTTGCTTGGCATATGCGGTGACAATCCATAAATCGCAAGGTTTAAGTGTAGACAGTGCATTGGTGAATATTGGCAGTTCTGTGTTCAAGGAGGGTATGGCATATGTGGCATTGTCACGAGTTAGAACTTTATCGGGATTGTACTTGATTGAGTGTGATGTCACAAACATTTGTGCGGATCTAGATTGTGTTAAGGAATACAATAGGTTAAGAAGAGAGTATGCGCCACATTTGCCTCAATATCCTTTGTTTGAGAAACGTGTGGTAGGCCGGAAACGAAGAAATGTGACAAATACTAGGGAGGTTGCAGCAAAAAGACGAAAAGTCGATGAACCTGAAATTATAAGCAGAAACAAAAAGGATTCTGTTGAAGATGTTGTTGGTTTTCAATTTGAAAACAGTTCTGGTGTCAACTGCTATGCTAATGTAGTGGTTAATGTTTTGTTTTCTCTAGAAAATGTAAAAGAAGAGATTGTGGTCAATTCTGATCAAAGATTTTGCAGTTTGTTAAATTCTGTGTTAGAGAAATGTAGCACAGATAGAACAAAAATAGAAACTGTGTCTGAAATTCGAAATCTGTTAGACAGATGTTCAGGCCAAACACAATTCTCTCAAAATATTCAGCAAGATTGTCAGGAGTTTTTAATGTATATACTTGATGTATTGCATGCTGAAGGTGTAGATGTAGATCACCTGTTTGGGTTTTCTTATCAATGGCAGCATGACTGCGAGAACTGTAGGGTATCAAGTAGTACTAGTGTAGACTCAGAAAGATTTATATATTTAACTTTGCCAGACAGTAAATCAGTCTCTTTTAATAAACTAGTAAAAGCAGCTGATCACAACATGGAGTGTAGCCAATGTAAATCTGAAATGATGTCCACATTATTTATATGAACATATGGCCAGTATGTTATTTTAATGTTCCAACGATGTAGGCCTAATGGAACAAAATTGACAACTTTAATTAAAAATTTTGTGGCTTCACAGTTGTCAATATCAGGAAGGACTTTTGTAACTGCAGCAATTATATATCATGACGGTCCTTCAATAACATCAGGACATTATACAGCTTATTTAAAGTCTAGAAACGGCTGGTCATTCTGCAATGATTCTGTTTTAATTTTCAAAAAAAAATTGCCGTATGACCTTAAAAACTCTTACCTGGTGTTTTTAAAACCAAAATTTTAGGGAAAGAATCTCGGGATGTGCTCTGAGGAATTTCAAGAAGTTCTAATGGCTCCTACACGATTTGGCCTTGAGGATAAGTGTAGTACAGAGACATAACTTCTTACCATAACACTGGACGTCATGTTGAAATAACTGCACTTTGAATGAATTCAGAAAAACTGTTTCTTTTTATAAGCAAATTCAAGCAGCCAATCAAAACATGGAGTAGAGGGAATGTAAGTCTGCAATGCTGTCTACTGTTTTATATTGCTTTGTGATTAAAAGTGATGTAGAGAATTTAATAATTGTAGTAGTCATAGAGATAGTGTAAGTCTGCTTTATAGTAAGCAGTATCAGTGTCATAGGAAATGTAGAACATGAGTGAGCAAGAAAGGTAAGATATTAGTAATCCAGGATTGTGAAAATGATCTTCAACATTTTAATTCTGAAAGTTGCGGAAATACAACATGACGGGATTGGCTTACAAGAATTCCAAGAGTTATAAATGGCTCTGACACGATTTGGCCTTATGGAAACGTGTGGTAGAGAGCGAGAAGTAATTTATTGTATGTAACATGTTTTTGAAAACGATGGAGGTTTTCTTTCAGAAAGTGGCGGGTTGAAAGTAATAACAGCACAACAGAGTGTAAGCTGTTCATAGGACATCCTTCGCCGTCATGGAAAGTAAGTTAACTTTAAGGAGTTCTGAATTCTGATTTGTTATGTTGTATGGGTTTTTTAAACACAATCATTTTGATTGTGTTTTTTTTTCCCCGCTGTTATATGATGAATACCTTCAAGTCACTGTTTTTAGTGAAATTTGATACATTCTGAGAACAGCAAAAATAAACTATTTAACATGTATAATTAATTCTGTTCTGTTTGCATTTATGATGTACATGTAGAACTGTGTAGGAGGCATGGAGAAGGTGAGGCTTCTGTAAGTGTCAAAGTTGTTGCATACAGTGCTCATATTCTACGTAGTCTTTCATATGATAGACTACATTTCCACTATGAGATACCTAAGCAAAGGCAACACAGGTAATGTGATTGTGAAATGAGGAAAAAAACTCCACATTTTTCAATTACATCACCTGTGTTTCCTAAGTTTACGAATGACATTGTGCAGATGAAGTTTAGGTCTGTCCACGGACACAGAAGAGGTCTGGCCTTTGTTCAAGAGTAAAGTGGACATGACTTACTTCATTAGTAGGCGTTCACATGTATTATCTCCTCTGTATTCTTCAATAAGTGTAAATTTGATCTGCAACCCTGAGTAGGCCTCACCTTAAACAAACCTCTGGATAGGCCACACCTTATTGTCATCCTGAATCAATTATTTAACATGTTAGGGACAGATTTATGATAGGTGTATGCCTCTTTTGCGCCACTGTGCGTCACTTTTGTGACGCAGTCGCGGTTGAAAAGATTTGCTATGAGGGGACAAAATTATAAAATGATGAATCTAGGCAGATGTGTCATGCTGTAAAAAAACAATGCCACACGAAACCGATGCAGCAGTCATGCAAAAGATGCACAATGTTGCAAGATAGGACTCACTTCATCTGCATCAAGATACTATTAGTTTAAAATGTATATTTTTAGGACTGTGTAGGGGCATGGAGAAGCAGAGGCTTCTGTAAGTATCAAAATTCTTGAAAAACTATTTGTCCTTCAATCTTTTCCCTTGTTTTTTCTAATTTATTAAAAACATGTTTTAATATTTTTCAAATGTTTGTTCTCTCTTTCACAGATTTTTTAGTATAAAAAGAACAAATGACTAAGTTAACGACAATTATAAGGTAAATGTTTTGTACTCTTTTTGTTATATTTCTATCACATTTAACTTCTATTACTTCCACTGCTTCATTTGTTTAAGAATCACTTTCCTGCCTTTGCTACTTCCCTCATTCCTTTCTCTATTACTTAATTACTCTACTCCTTCACTATTTTTCTTAGTCCCTCTCTTCTCATACTTCTTCACTCTTGGTCACTCACTCTGTCTCTATTACTTTCACTGTTTCTGACTGATCTAAAATTTTTTTTTTAAAAAGAACAGTAAGTATAAGGGAAGGAAACAGACAGTTATGTTAAGAGAAAGACAGCTATAGGGAGTAAACTAGGGATACTGTTACCCGTATTCCTCTGCTGATGATGTCACTGACCATGTCATGAATGATGTAATATGTGACATCATCAGCAGTGGATTACGGGTAATAGTATCTCTAGTTTACTCCCCTATAGCTGTCTTTCTTTTAACATAACTGTCTGTTTCCTTCTCTTATACTTACTGTTCTTTTTTTAAAAAAAATTTTTGGGTTCGCTCCCGGTTCGCGTACCGGCGAGCGAACTGGGAAGCGAACCAAGAGAAATAGAGGTTGGCAGAGTTCCAAATATTCTACCAATTTTGTAATAACGGGGAGGTAGTTCTGAAAAGAACTTTTTTTTATTGTTTTTGTTGTTTTATATTTTTTTTATTATTTTTCTGAACATTTTTTTACTTTTTTTGAATTTTTCTGAACGGTTTTATATTTTTTTGGGTTTTTTTTGGGGGGGGGAAACGAAAACGATTCATTGTAAAGGGCTCAACAGAAGCAACAAAAAAAAAAGAATTTATTATTTGGGGCGTTTCGGACAAACTGGAAGATGATTGTCAATAGCTCTGTTGATCAGAGTGATGCTACTTTCTCTGTAGCAAATGAATCCATTGCAATGTACGCAGATTTGTTTTACTTCCCCAAATCTCATTTGTATATTTGGCACCATCTCCCTGCCCTCTGGTCCCGTCACTTCCGGTACAACAGATCTTCTGGCCATAATAGGGGGATTATCTAGATCGTTACGATACTGTGCAGCACTGTAGTTGTTAGGATGCCACCTTGTCATATGGCGATGCATTGTGTAGTTTCCGTAACTGTATTTCTTCTCGGTCCCTCTGGACAGTCTATCTTGACATATAAGGCAAGTTACGTATCTTGCATTTACTTTTTTCTGGCCTTTGGGAATTTAAAAAAATTGCCAAATGAAGTTTTCTTTCCGGTGAGACCTCCTGGGCTCTTCAGGCAAAAACTGCCTCTCTTCCTGCTCTTCCTCCTCTTCCTCTTCTTCCTCTTCTTGCTGAATTATAACTTCAGCAGGTGGTCCTCTCTTCCTTGGATGTGGTGGAGGTGGTGGGGAAGCACCAGCTGAAGCTACTAAAGAAGCCATTGCTCACTGCTAACAAAGGGTCTTTCTCTCACAAAGATGAAAGTCAGAGTGAGAAAAGAAGGAGGGGTTTTCATCATTTGGGAAAAACAATAGTTCTCAACCAATGAAAAGTGTTAATTTTAGATTACATGACCTAGTCTTACATCATTAGGAAACCAAAAGTGAAATGAACCAATGAAAAGTGTTATTACCAAGTCACATGACCTGCTGTGTTTACGTTACGTGCTTTGCGACGCCTCCCGGTTTGCTTCCGTGAACCTGCGCTTCGCGCCTTGGTTCGCTTTCGGGTACGCTAACGTAGCACGTCATATGACGTATCACGCGACAACGCGAAACGTCATGCGGACGCAAGGCGTCACGATGTTGTTTTCTAACGCCGCAGTGGCGCTAAAGGAACGTTTACCGGTTCGCAGACTATTTCGCGGCATCAAGGTCACCTAACGGGAAACTTCCCGATTCGCGAAGCGGGAGGGAAGAAAAAAAAATATTTTAAAAAAAAATTATTAATAAACATATCAAATATAGTTTGGGGTTTAAAGAAGAATACATTTTACAGCTACAGATATTAGCTTTTAAAAAACCAATGAAATTCACTGAAAAAACCATAGGTTATAGACCATATATAGTTAGGAATTAGCATTTACAAAACCTTGAAAATTCACTGAAAAAACCATAGGTTATAGACCATATATAGTTAGGAATTAGCATTTAAAAAACCTTATTTTACTCACACAAAACCATTGAAATTCCATATATAGTTAGTTGCACTAACTATATATCGCGCACCCGCAATCCACTGCTGATGATGTCACATATTACATCATTCATGACATGGTCAGTGACATCACTGATGACATCACTGATGACATCTCAAATGACATCACTGATGACATCACTGATGACATCTCAAATGACCACTGATAACATCTCAAATGACATCACTGATGACATCACTGATGACATCTCAAATGACATCACTGATGACATCACTGATGACATCTCATTTGACATCAATGGTCACATCACTGATGATATCATTCATGTGACAATACAATGCATCTCCTCACACTTTAATATAATCTCTGTTACACCCAGTGTTAAATACAGAATATAATTTTTTAAACCATTGACACACCAATACTAGTTACTACATACGCCCTCACTGATTCCTACGTCTACACACACATTCACTCATTCACCCATACAATCATTTATACATACAATCACTCATCTTTACAACACTATCATATGCACTCATACACCTATACAGACACTCACACTCTGCCACTCATCCATGGAGTTACTCACACACCTAGTCAGTCCTGTAAAGAATCAATCACACTTCCATTTTCTAATCTATACAGTTAAACATAGAGTACCTTACATTTTCAAACATATACTAACACATACTTACTCTCTTATACAATCATTGATACAAGAACACATTGATCTGCACAGAGTCACACATCTCCCAGCCAGCCACACATACACTCAGTCTCCCATACAAATACTTGGACAATCAATCAATAACCCATATAGTTACTCATATAGCTACTGATCAACACATGCAGCAGTTTACAGAACAAAAGACATAATGATGCACAAATTAAGACAGTTTAGTCACTAACCCATGCACTCAGTGAGACACATTTAATCACTCACTCATACATTCAGTCATGCACCTACTAAATCCTTCGTCCAGACACTTATACATCTACTCATTCTTCAATATGTAAGACAAATTTTAACTTTATAGAAACATACAGTCACTGGATGTTGTCATCAGTGATGTCATCAGTGATGTCATCAGTGATGTCATCAGTGATGTCACTGACCATGTCATGAATGATGTAATATGTGACATCATCAGCAGTGGATTGCGGGTGCGCGATATATAGTTAGTGCAACTAACTATATATGGAATTTCAATGGTTTTGTGTGAGTAAAATAAGGTTTTTTAAATGCTAATTCCTAACTATATATGGTCTATAACCTATGGTTTTTTCAGTGAATTTTCAAGGTTTTGTAAATGCTAATTCCTAACTATATATGGTCTATAACCTATGGTTTTTTCAGTGAATATATATATATATATTCCAGCTCCAAAGTACCCAACGTACAAAGGAGCACCCGGACCTCAGCTATATATATATATATGTCTCTCTAAAGTGATCCTATAACTCTGTGCGCTCAACTGCGGGTGCTCTGCAAAGAGGCCGGATCCAGGCCCAGTTACTGCAATTTTCCACCAAAGATGCGGCACTCAGGGTTTGAGTTTTTAACAATACAAGTTTATTGACTTCTCCAGCTCGGACCAACGCGTTTCAGCCTGGCACAGGCTTTGTTCACGGTAAGTGAGCTTTTTTCTATGTCTACTATTTATCCCACCTGGCAAGTTAAGGTGCATTGTGGGACTAGTAGTTTTTCATACAAATATGCAAATTCATTGACATACAATTCACCAACGCATTTGTATACATCATTTGTTTTCATGATATAATGCATTAATGCTCGTGCGCTGCATATTACACGCGAAAGGATATATTTTACTCGTGTCAGTTATTCGGTATAGTACCTGGTGTACTTTCATGAGTATATGCTTATGTGTTCGTTGTTTCCAATGCCTGTGTATAATACCCCATTGTATACAGTCAAGCAAATGTTCTGTTTTCAACCTGTTATTGGACATTTTAATCTAAGTGTACATTAAGTTCTTCGTCAAAGTTCATTCCCCGTGGCATTTTTGTTTTAAGTCTGATTATAAACCAGGATTCGATTTGTCTCAATTTTCGTTGTCTGTTGCCTCCTCGTTCATCCATGTTGACCATGTGTATTCCATAGTAGGACATGGCTCTCAAATCACTCTTTTGACACATTTGCCATATGTTTTGCTGTGGCATAGGACATATCATTGTTCTTTACAGCCCTTATATGTTCCAAAATTCGTTTTTTAAAGCACAAGTCGTGCTTCCGATATATCTTGACCCACACTTGCATTGTACAATATATACCATATATGTGAAAGAGCATGTTATTTGTCCTGCAATGACAGTATTTTTTCCATCAGGTTCTTCGAAAAGTGTTTTTATTTTGGCCGATCTTACATGCCTTACAGACATTACATTTTCTGAAACCGTTTTTCTGGTCAGTGAGCCAACTGCTTTTGTGGTCCAGGTTTATTGGTCTTGAAATGGCTGTGGACTAGTTGGTCCATTAAGGAAGAGGTTTTTTTGTAACTCATCATTGGCACTTCTCCTACCATTTTGCCTATATCAGGATCCCCTAATATAAGATGCCAATATTTTTTTATCTTGCTTTTTATGATACCACTTTCTTTGCTATATGTGGTCACAAAACGGGGTGGCACTTGTGATTCATCTTTTTTCACTTGAGTAACTGCTCGAGCAAAAAATATATATATATATATATATTCACTGAAAAAACCATAGGTTTCACACCAGTTATAGTTAGCTGGAAATTTTACTCGCATAAAACCATTGAAATTCCCACGTTATAGTTAGTTGGACTCACTATAACTTGCGCGTGCAATGCACTGCTGATGAGTCACATATTACATCACTCATGACATGGTCAGTGACATCACTCATGACATCACTGATGACACCATCCAGTGGATG
The DNA here is from genome assembly GCF_964261635.1 of Lissotriton helveticus. NCBI lineage: Eukaryota > Metazoa > Chordata > Amphibia > Caudata > Salamandridae > Lissotriton > Lissotriton helveticus. Next base: position 432,026,552 of record NC_136062.1, read on the forward strand.
TGTGTCTTTCTGAAAAATAAATATGTGTTATATATGTATATGTAAAAGTTGATGGAAGAATAAATGTTTAAATAAGTGTTTACATGGATGTTTTTAAAAAAAAATTGATTGGTTAACTGGCTTATTAAGGGTATCTTAGTGAATACATATTGGGTGAGTACTGTTTAAATATTTAAATATATGTATTAGTGTTTCACTTTGTGTATAAGTGGCTGCATGGGTTGGTGAGTAGCTACATGTGTATGTATATGGGTTATTAGATGTTTTTTTTAGTATCAGTATGAGTGTCTGTATGGTTTAGTGGGGGTATTACTTAGCAAATAGATGCATGAGTGAATGACTCTCTGTTTGTATGTGTTTTAAAGACAGCATATGTGCAGGACTGTATGGGTGAATGAGTTTGTATATGTGTATGTTAGTGAGTGAATGACTGTCTCACTAGGGTCTTTATCAGTAACTACATATGTTTTAATCTAGTATATGTGAATATTGATGTATATAAGTGAGTATATGTGAGAGTAAGAGATTGTAAGAGTTCCTGTAAGTATGTGTTTCTATAAGTGATTGTTTAAGAGAGTAAATATGTGTAAGCTTCCTTAGAGGTAAGGTGGTAGTGTGTGTATAGCTGTAAATGCAAATAAATGGATGTTCAATAGTTTATTTGCATGTGTGAGTATGTGTGTGAGTTACTTTCGGATGACTGTCGGTGTGTAACAGGATGTATAGGTGTATCACTACATATGATGAGTGAGTATATGTATGAGTGACTATATAGAACTGTTGGTGAATGAGTGGATGTGTATATAGATGGTGGAATTACTGAATTGATTGTTGTAACTGGTATGGGTATCTCAATTTTTCTGAAAATTTTTGTTTCTATTTTTGAATATGTGTTTCAAGGGTTACATTACAGTGAAAAACGGTCTGTCACTCTGTCACAAGGAGGGAGTCATCAGTGATGTCATGAGGGATGTCACTGACCATGTCATGAGTGATGTAATATGTAACGTCATCAGCAGTGCATTGCACGCGCAAGTTATAGTGAGTCCAACTAACTATAACGTGGGAATTTCAATGGTTTTATGCGAGTAAAATTTCCAGCTAACTATAACTGGTGTGAAACCTATGGTTTTTTCAGTGAATTTCATAGGTTTTTTAAATGCTAATTCCTAACTATAACTGGTGTGAAACCTATGGTTTTTTCAGTGAATTTCATAGGTTTTTTAAATGCTAATTCCTAACTATACATAGGGCCTCAAACCTATGTTTTTTTCATGGAATTTCAAAGGTTTTTTAATAGCAAATCTCTATAGCTATGAAATATAATATTTTTTATAATGAATTTTATATTGTATATTTTTGTAATACTATTTTTTTATGTATATTTTTCCCTTTTTTTGTTATTTTTTTTTTGCCCTGGAGCGCTCCTGGTGCGCGTACCGGTGAGCGCACCGCTAAGCGCAGTCTTGCGGCGCGCCACGGTGCGCGTACCGATGAGCGTCCCGTTAGCGCTATTGCCGCGAATGAAAATAACATTGTGACGTATCGCGTAGCCGCGACGCCGTGCGTCATAAGACACGTATCGCGTAGCCGCGAAATGCGTCTTATGACGCACGGCGTAAGCGCACCCGGAAGCGCCCGAGCGCATATGATCGCGCAAAGTAAGCGCCGCGACGCTCTTACGCTACGCGCCCCGGGGCGCGCCCCCGGGCGCGTAGCGTAAGCGCGTCGGGTCATGTGACCTGAAAATAACACTTTTCATTGGTTCAGAACAGTTTTGTTTTCCATGTGATGAAAACCCGGGTCATGTGACCTGAAAATAACACTTTTCATTGGTTCAGAACAGTTTTGTTTTCCAAATGATGAAAGCCCCCACCTTTTTTCCTCATTCTCACTTTGTTCTTTGAGCGAGGAAGACCTGTTTCCATTCATTCAGAAATGGCTACAGTAGCTGCAAAAAGAAGCCTTAATGTTTTCTTGATTTTTTTTGCTCCAGTTGAGCCGTTTACAATTCACTGTTTTTTGTTTGTCCCCATAAAAATTACAAAAAAAATATAAATTGTTCATAAAAACCAAAAAAAGTAAAAAATGTTCAAAAAAAACAATAAAAAAAATATAAAACAACAAAAAGAATAAAAAAATGTTCTTTTTAGAACTACCTCCAATTTATAAAAAAATGCTACATTTTTGAAAATCTCTGTCATTCTTTTTTCTCCATGGTACGCTCCCCGGTGCGCGTACCGGGCGCTCCTCCCGCAAAAATCGAAATTTTTTTTTTGTTTCCCCGCGGGGCCCTTTTATCAAACCTAGGGGTCAGGGGGGGGTCTACCCTGCCCCCTTTTGGTCATATAACCCTTTGTTTTTGCCACCTCTTGTATCTCGATCCTACCGAGACACAAGATGGCGGCCGCTCCGGACTGTTTGGAATGTTGACAGACACCCGAGAGCCAATCAGCTTTCCGCTCGCGTACTCGCGTAGCGCGCCGGGTGCGCTCCCCGGTGCGCGTACCGGGGCGCGCTTATAGATATATATTTTTTTTTAAACCTAAATTACTCAAAATCCTCTGGAGCACATATCTTGAGACATAGCAAAGGCACATCGGGCTACCAGTCCCTACAAGTTTGCCAAGTTTGGTGGGAATCCATTCAGCCGTTCGGGCTAAAAGTGAATCCAAACGCCCTATGGAAATTAACATGGAGAAAACACGTTTTGGGACCCCCCTTTTATCGTGGCCTCCGCTTGACGAATCCCCCCAAAACTTTCAGGGAAGGAGCAGAGCGGAGCGGGCCATCTAATTTGAGAAATTCGCGAAAATTCGTCCACCGGCGCCAAAGTTATTCCCAATAGAATGTTGCAGATTTCCTATGGAAACTAGGTCCTAACTATAACTACCTACTGGCGACCGCCAGTAGGTAATATATATATATATATATATATATATGTATATTTCAATAGCAAATGGCACTTGTGCTCTCGAGGGGCACACTCAGTCCTCCTGCCATCCGGCTTATTGGCCTCACGTAGCCCTGCATGCCTTCTCCTGCAAGTTAATCCATTTCCCGACGTGTTTCGAGGCCAAGACGCCTCTTCTTCATGGGGTGTAAGGAAGCACGACAAACTCACAGCTGTCAGCAATTGATTTATTGGTTGACACCGCCTCTAAGTGGGCGTGGCTCTTCGTGGTTCCCATCAGGGCATGATGGTAAATGTAGTCCGTTTGTTGTGAGCGTTCATTATTCCTTAAGTAGGTTTTTGCGTGCTTTCTTGACAAATAATGTCCATATTGTGTTCTCCTTAAGTAGGAGGGAGTCAGGGGTAGCAGGGCTGTAATTATCGTTGGAGTGCCGAACCAAGTCGCAATGCCGAGTGCATCGCAATGGCCTTTCCCCGATGCTGGAACTTCCTAGACATCTGGAGATGGGGCTCCCCCGCACGGCCAAGACCAGCCGTGTAGTAAAATTCAATAGCAAATGGCACTTGTGCTCTCGAGGGGCACACTCGGTCCTCCTGCCATCCGGCTTATTGGCCTCACGTAGCCCTGCATGCCTTCTCCTGCAAGTTAATCCATTTCCCGACGCGTTTCGAGGCCAAGACGCCTCTTCTTCATGGGGTGTAAGGAAGCACGACAAACTCACAGCTGTCAGCAATTAATTTATTGGTTGACACCGCCTCTAAGTGGGCGTGGCTTTTCATGGTTTCCATCAGGGCATGATGGTAAATGTAGTCCGTTTGTTGTGAGCGTTCATTATTCCTTAAGTAGGTTTTTGCGTGCTTTCTTGACAAATAATGTCCATATTGTGTTCTCCTTAAGTAGGAGGGAGTCAGGGGTAGCAGGGCTGTAATTATCGTTGGAGTGCCGAACCAAGTCGCAATGCCGAGTGCATCGCAATGGCCTTTCCCCGATGCTGGAACTTCCTAGACATCTGGAGATGGGGCTCCCCCGCACGGCCAAGACCAGCCGTGTAGTAAAATTCAATAGCAAATGGCACTTGTGCTCTCGAGGGGCACACTCGGTCCTCCTGCCATCCGGCTTATTGGCCTCACGTAGCCCTGCATGCCTTCTCCTGCAAGTTAATCCATTTCCCGACGCGTTTCGAGGCCAAGACGCCTCTTCTTCATGGGGTGTATGGAAGCACGACAAACTCACAGCTGTCAGCAATTAATTTATTGGTTGACACCGCCTCTAAGTGGGCGTGGCTCTTCGTGGTTTCCATCAGGGCATGATGGTAAATGTAGTCCGTTTATTGTGAGCGTTCATTATTCCTTAAGTAGGTTTTTGCGTGCTTTCTTGACAAATAATGTCCATATTGTGTTCTCCTTAAGTAGGAGGGAGTCAGGGGTAGCAGGGCTGTAATTATCGTTGGAGTGCCGAACCAAGTGAGGCCAATAAGCCGGATGGCAGGAGGACCGAGTGTGCCCCTCGAGAGCACAAGTGCCATTTGCTATTGAATATATATGTATATATATATATATATTACCAGTTTTTATTAACTTTGTGATTTTATATAATTATTTCACTGAGGTAATAAAATATTTATATTATCATTTATAAAAACTATTTGGTATCTTGGTTCAGAGTTTGTTATAGTTTTCAGGTTCTTGGTAGTTTGATATTTAATTTACAATTTGCTTTTGGCTATCATTTCTAAGTAATGTAGTCCTTTGTTATTTATGAAGGGTTTCACTGTAAATTGTAGCATGTTTTAGTTTATTTGCTAAGTTTAGGGCCAAATTAGGTAACACATTGCTACAGTTTTAATTCTTGGAAGCTTTGCTCTTTTTTATACTGTGATAAATGTGCATAACGTAGGTTGAATTCTGTTTAGTGTGGATTGGAAGGCATTGTGCAAGGTGCTGTCATAGACATTCGACCATGATATCTGGGATACAGTTTGTTGCCTGTTTACTGATCGATCTAGTCTGCCAACCCAAGTGTCTTTGAAATAGTCCATTAGGGAACTAAGTGTGTCTTCATTCTGTAGGTAGAAAGTGTTTTCTATCAGTAAGTTGAAGTGGTTGGCTACCTCTGTGACAGTGTTTGGAGTATTCTGCGCTAAGGGTACGATTACGAGTTTTGCAGTCCGACCACCGCACCGCCATTGCGGCGGCTGAGAAAATGCCACTAAGCTAGCAGCTTCCCAACTGTCGTTTTCTGGGAACACCGCCAGGCAAGCGGTATTGTGTTGGCGGTACCACAGCGGTGGCATGCTTTGGCTCATAGAAAGAGCCTGACAGTGCAAGCAGAGGCCATATCCCACCGTGGGCAAATTCACCCTGGGGCTTTGTTTGGGGCCCCTTTCCTGGCTTTCTGATTATCTTTTCATGGTGGGGTCTGCCCCACTAAAGGGCTGGTGGAAAGGCAGGTTGGTATAGGTACAGTGGTGCCGGCATCAGCACCGCATCCATTCCCTGACGCCTACCCCACAGCTGCCCAGTTGGGATTCAGGATCCTGGCAGTGGTGGCAGTCTGGCGTTGGTCCAACTGCCTACCTCATAATCAGTCGGTCAGACCGACAAAGAGGCGGTAGTCGGACAACCAACGCAGGAACGGCAGTCTTGGGACCGGGAGACTGATAATCTAAGTGTATATTTTTGGAGGTGCCACTATATACTTTGATTAAAATAATAGTAACAGCCTTGTATGGCTGTGTGCGGGGATATTTTTAGAATTGTTAGAATCATTGCTTGTTCAAAGAAATTAACTACTAGGGCCTTAGTTAAGTCCTTGAAACCAAGTGGTAAGAAACGTAAACCTCTGTGTTTTAGTTAGCACAAAGTATTCAGTGATAGTTATTTTTTGTAGCTTCTTAAAAAGGTCCCAACTTTTAGTAAATTAATACCTGATTCTGATAGCCAGGTTCAAGAGCTCATCCTAAACCCGTGCATGGACCTGATAGGCCTTTTTAAGAGCTATGGAATCAAACCAGGCAAAAGTCCTAAAAAGGAATATCTCAGACAACTGCTAGCTCAGTTTGAGAGAGATCACCCAGAACTGGTAGCCCAGTCTGAGAATGAAGATAATACCACTGAAGATGGTATTGACGAAGCACGAGTCAGTCCAGTCAAGCATAGCTGGTACCCCCTCAGATGAGGACCTCATGCTGAACAGATTGACCAGGAGACTGAATTTAGAGGCTCCTGGATCTAGAAAGGCAAAGGAAATAGAAGGGCCTGATTGAGGGTGGTGGACTCACCACTGAAGAGATTCAGGGAGACTTGAAAACCCCAGAGTCCTGGGTGGAATTTGTAGACTTTTCAGTAAAAACAATGGGCTTTACAATTTAATCATTTTGAGTAATTGTTACAATGAGAAGTTACATCAGCCTCTGGTAAAACTAGGTACACATTCTTCTGTGGAGTTGAGGAAGAGTCAGACCACTGGGTCAAACGAAGGTGACCAGAACTCATCCCAGTCCAAGGGATAGTAACAGGGTAAGAACTGGGATCCCAAAAAGGCTTGGTGTCATGACTGTAATGCACTTGGGGCCAGATGTAGGTAGCCCAATACCGGTCAGAAACGGCCGAAAATCGGTATTTTCGGCCGTTTCCGACCGGTATTGTGCTTTCGGCATGTAGGGGACTGAAAATCGTCGAAATCGGTAAATTTACCAGTTCGGCAAAGTTACCGAATCGGTAAACACTCCGAATCGGTAAATTCACCGATTCGGTAATTTTACCGAATCGCAACCGTTTGTGAATCGGTAAATTTACCGAATCGGTAAATTTACCGATTCTGTAAATTTACTGATTCGGAGTGTTTACTGATTCGGTAACTTTACCGATTCGGTAAATAAGAAGTGGTAAAATTGAATATTGAGATGTAGGTAAGCTCTTAAATACCAAATTTGCTTGAAATTCGGTATTTAAGAGTCTGTATTTACCATGGATTGAAATCAGGTGGTAACCAGGTGCAGCCTATTAAAATGGACCCAAAATGCAATACTTTTTTACACAATGGCGGCATTCTGTGTCATTGCGAGGCGGCTACGGCTACAGGAGGAAGGAGAGAGGGAATGGCAGAGACAGGAGCAGGTCTACAGACAGAGGATCACCTTGTTCATGCTCACAGAGCCAGAGATTCTCCATAGATACAGGTTGGACTCAGACACCATCTTGGACCTCATCAGGGACCTCCACCCACTGTTGGAGCACACTACCCCAAGGGCGCACGCCATTCCACCCCATGTGCAGCTGCTGTGCAGCCTACACCTGCTTGCGTCTGGGAGCTACCAGAGTGTGGTTGCTGCGGTAGGTGGGGTGACCCAGAGCAGCCTGTCACGCTTTTTCCCCAAATTCCTTGACGCCATGTAACAGAGGATGGACCATTACATAACTTTCCCTGCAACCCATGCTAAACTGCTCCCAAAAAAATCTGACTTTTATCTGCTGTCGCATTTCCCCAATATCATTGGCTGCATTGATGGCACCCACATTCCCATTTGTCCCCCTGCTGCCACCGAATACATATATAGGAATAGAGAGTCCACCCACACCATCAATGTGCAGGTGATCTGCAATGCCAAGTGCGCCATCACTGACCTTGTGGCAAAATTTCCTGGGAGTACCCACGACTCCTTCATATTTCAAAACAGTGGTATCTATGCACGGCTGACAGCAGGGGAATTTGGTGAAGGATACCTGCTAGGTAAGACACAGTGTGCGACCCCATTGACACCTATTGCAGAAAGAAGTACATGTATGCATGTGAGTAATGTATTCCCATTTCCTTTTAGGAGACAGTGCATATGCCCTCCGCTCCTTCATCCTCACCCCCTACCTCAACCCCTCAACACCCAGCCAAAGGAGATATAACAGGGCCCACAAGAGCACAAGAAATATTGTGGAGTGTACCATTGGTATATGGAAGAGCAGGTTCAGGTGCCTGCGTAAGAGTGGAGGTGCCCGACAGTATACCCCCATCACCTGCTGTAAAATCATTGCTGCCTGTGCCATGTTGCACAACCTTGCTGTGAAGAAGGGCACAGAGGTGGAGTTGTCAGACTTTGAGGATCATGACAACGAGGTTGCTGTGCCTGAACCACAACCTGCTGGAGTGTCAACACCAAGTGATGGCAGATACTGACGTGAGGAGATTACACGCAACTATTTCTGAGTAAGTAATGAGACAAAGACATATGTAGAATGCTAGAACACTACTTTAATTTTGTAATGACGTTGGTATTTTAAAGCACAAAAGTGCACCAGAAAGCATTTAACTGCAATGCTCACAGTTCTGGACCAGTTCAACATGCACTGTGAAAGTTATTTCCTTGCTCGCTTCCCAGTAACACTAGTAGATTGTTCAACCTGCTCACTGTCTTGCTGGCCTGTGGCCTCAGCATGGCGCCTGCTCCTCCCGGTTTCAGTTACAGGGGTGCTTCCAATGCTGCTCCTGCTCGTGATCTCCTCACTTATAGGCACATCCAGAGCAGCTGTGTGTGCAGTTTGTGCATTCAACAGCGCCTCAAGGGCACTGGTCATCCTGCCCATGCCCCTGGTGACCTCATTTGTGTTTCGTGTCATGGCCTCCTGCATGTTGGAGCTTCTCCTGCATAACAGGGATCTGGCTGTGGCTAGGCGGTTGATGGCTGTACTTTGGACATGTGCACGACGCCTATCCCTGTGCCTTGCAGCAAAATCATTGTCTATTTTGGTGCATAGTAGCTGCACCGAGTTGTTGATTCCCCGCATCCCTGCTGACTTCTCCTTGTTGACCTGTGCCATCTCCTTGTTGACCTGTACCATCTCACTGATGCCCTTTCCTATCTCTCCCATGTTACTATTCAGGGACCCCAGCTGTCTTTGGCATGCCTGGATGGCTCTTCCCTGCATCCTTTGCACCATGCTCCCCTCCAGACCAAGGAACACACTTCCACCCTCAACTGGTGCATCTGCAGCACTTTTTTGCACTCTGCGGCGTCTTGCTGTACTTTGGCCCATCCCTTCACTGGAGTGTGTTGTGCCAGGCCTCACTGCTACGGGCAAGTTCTGTTGTCCGTCACCCTCCATGTCAGCTGCTACGGACTCAAAATCGGGGAGTGGAGCCACGACATGCCTCCTGCCTGGTTGTGATGGGGGTATTACATCATGCTGTGATGCTGGCATTTCTGGTGATGACAGCAGGAGAGGGGACTGTGATCTGCTAGGGGACGCCTGCAACTCTTGGCCCATTTCTGTGTCTTGGGCAGGTGGATGGCTACTTGATGCAGCTTTCTCCTGTGGTACGTTGGGGGTACTTTGTCCTGCATCCTGACTCTCCTCCCTCTCAGGTGGTGTCCCTTCAGCCTCCTGCGAGCGCCTGCGAGATGTTTCACCTGTGGACATATGAGCGCACATTAGCTAAGCGCTACTGTCTCAAAGTCACTACAATTAAATAATTATCACATTGGCCGTGGTCTGCATGTAATGACATGTACTAATTGGTTGGTTTGCTGTATGACATGTCATTACATTTCCTGTCTACATATCTCATCATGCATTCGCCCTGTATATTGCTAGCAGTACTGGACTTGGGTTCACTTGCCCACCAAGGTTACAGGTAAGGGTGTTGCTGTTGGGGGGAATGCAGTGCATTTGTCTTACCTTTATTGCTTGAAGCTCTGGCCAAGCTGTCTACTTCTCCCAGTCCGCAGACGCTCTCTGGTGCCAGGGTTGTGGCCACCATCTCCTCCAGGTCAGCCAGGGGGGGTGCTGGGTTCTTGCCTCCGCCTGTTTTTGATGCCTGCTTGTGTTGTTCTGCCATTTTCTTCTTGGTTTGGCACCTTAGGTCATAAAAACGTTTTTTAAGGTCATCTATGTCCCTGGTGGTTACCCCCACGGCATTCACTTTGTCCATGATGTCCAGCCAGATTTTTCTTTTGACTGATTCAGCCACAGTGAGGGACTGCCTGCCAAACAATTTGTGGTGCACCTTGACCACCTCCTCCACAAGGACCTGCAGCTCCATGCTGCTGAATTTCAGCTTCCTTGACTAGCAGCCAAGAAAAAGAGCAGCCTGAGAGGACTCAGGCTGCTCTTTTTCTTGGCTGCTAGTCATTTTTCACTTTTAAAAGTGCTCCAAACCCTTTCTGTTGCTCCTGCACTCTGCTCAGCTCCAACTGCCTTTCCAGAAGCTTCTAATTAGTTGCAGCTGCCTGTGTAGCCACTTCCTGGTAGGGAGGGGGATGGTGGTGGCACCTGATTGGCTGCCTACTTGAGTTTCACTTTTGTTAGCTTTCCGATTCGGTATTCCCTATTCATCCCTATGGGCATTTTGGCCCATAGGAATGAATGGGGAATACCGATTCGGTATTTACCGATTCGGTAAATACCGATTCGGTAAGTTCCGATTGTCCGATACCGAATTTTACCGATTCGGTATTTTTTACCGAATTTTTACCTACATCCCATTTTCCGATTCTTAAATGCCGAATCGGTAAAATTCGGTATTTTGGAATCGGTAAAAACGATTTACCTACATCTGGCCCTTGGACACCAAACTGGAGATCCTACCTGTAAAAACAAATGAAATGCCTCTAGTCCACCTGCAGTAAATGGCCAGTCTCCAAATGGGATCTCAGGTGAGCCCTGACCATGTCAGAGAACTCATTGAGGTAACTCTTGTAGGGGATGTGGACTCAGCAACCTTAGCTGTCTGGCCCACTAATATGCACAAACACAGACACCATCTTATTATTATTGGGGTTAGGGTGGAAGCCCTGAGAGACACCGGAAACAGCTCAGCATTGTGTCTGAGTAGTTGTTGTCCTCAGACCAGTATCTGCCTTGAAGGAACTAGATCCAACAAAAGCAGCAGTAGTGTTCCTTGGACAACACAGGTCAGAATCCCACAGTTATTATATCATGTGGCAACTCCTAGAGTTCTGACTGCTGATAGAACTCAATCCGTAGCAAAATCTTTTTTCATTTGTAGGAGGGCAACAATATCTCCTTGCTCATATATGAACATTCAACTGGCAGTGCTTGTAGCTGTAATCATTCTTTCTGAACTCAATTCTTATATGTGAACTTCTTTTCTTTCTCAAATAAGTACTAAAACATTGGCATTCATATTATGTTCTTTTTATTAAACATCCAATTCCTTAACATCATTTTGTCAAACCCAGCCAACGTGTTTCATCACTTACTGGGACTTCATCAGGGCATTTATGTCTGCTTTTATTTCAAGGTTTAGTTATTTGTTTCTCTCTGTCAATAACTCACAGTATTTTTCTTTTCTGCCACTAATAACTTGGCATGAGGTGTGTGTTCTCGTAGCCTCCTCGAATCGTTGCCTTGAGGCAACAATTTGAGAAGGCTACGATAACATACTCTTCATGTCAAGTTATAAGCGACAGAAACTAAAAACACCATGAGTTATGAGGCAACAATTTAAGGAGGCTACGAGAACACACATGTCCTGAAAGCTCCAGATTATGCAAAGCTATTTATTGTGCAGACGGATGCCTCTGAACATGGGATAGGAAAATTCCTTTCCGAAATAAATGACCAGGGTCAAGACTAGCTTGTGGCTTTCATCAGTAGAAGGCTACTCCCAAGGGACCAGCATGTTCCATACAGAGGGAAGTCTTTGCTGTGGTCTGGTCCCTAAAAAAAGCTGAGGCCATACCTGTTTGGCTCTCACTTCCTTGTTCCAACAGACCACAGGCCTCTCAGATGGTTAATGCAGATGGAAGATGAAAAGCCCAAACTCTTCAGGTCATCCATATCCATTCAGGGAATGGACTTAGAAGTGAAACACAGTCCTGGGAATCCCCATACCAATGCAGATGGCCATTCCAGGTTCTTCCACTTAGACGATAAAGACTCTCTGGGAAAAGGTTAGTCTCATCCTCTTTCGTTTGGAAGGGGTTCAGGTAAGAAAGTGTCTCTTTTGACATGGTTAGCCACCAATGTTTGCTTGATGTGTTATGTAATTTCGAACTGTAAGTGCACTGGGCCCCCTGATAACCAGCTCCCCAGTGCCAGTTCTCTTTCACTAAACTTTATCGGCACAACTTCAGTGGCCCCTGTAAGTCCCTAACAAATGGTACTCCAGTACGCAGGGCATGGGTGCTGAAGAGGGTCCTGTGGTGCTGCAGCACTGATTTGCTACCCCAGGGACCCATCACCAAGGCTAGGCACTATGTCATTGTAAGCTTTGTGCCTTAGTGCGGGTAAATACGAAGAGTCGACATGGCACACAGCCCTGTGTACTATGCCTTCCATTCACTGCATAAGATATAGGCTAATCGCCCCTACTGCAGGCCTTTAGCCTTAAGGCAGAGTGGGCAATATCCTATGTGTGGGCACACATGCATGAGCAGATATGCTCCTATAATGTCCTCTTTATTCTGGGATGTAGTAAGTGAATACAGGAATAGGGAAGTCATAAAGAGTTTATGTGATGGATACTTGTCAACACTAGTTTACTAGCTCCCTGATGGCTTCACTGATTGCAGAAATGTTTGGGACCATATATCTTGTCTTAATAAATCCTCTGTTGTGTAGAGCTTGCTCTCTTTGTGCCTAGTGCACAACTTGCCACGTCCATTTTTGTGGCTTAAGAAGAACCCTGTGAATGCGGAGTTCCCGAGTGGTTGGAACGGGAGGTCTTGGGATTGGCAGTTGGTGACTGGCCGCCCCGGGGAAGTCTGCTCTTAACTGTGGCTTGTATTAAAGCCATTTCTTCTCTTCATCCTTCATGTCAGCATCATTTCTTCATAACGTTAGCGACGATTGGCTAACCGGGCTGTGAAGAGTTCAGAAATGCTTTCAGTGAGTGTGGATTGTTGTATGACACAGCAGTAATAGGAGACATTGAGCGGTACTTGGGAAAGCCCTGCAACGGTAATATTTGTGTGTTGCTGCAAAGAGTGGAATTCATTTAATCTGTGTCTGCGTGAGGAAGATCACTGAGCTTATTCTCTTCAACTCTGACATTGAAAGGAGTGATGTCATCGTCAGAGGAGGAGCCGGTTACAATCTATTGAGTCAGCCAGAAGAACAACATCAAAGCAATGACTAAATTAGGATGCGGAGCTAGATGCGGTCTAGTGTTTCAACGTGAACATGACGTGCAACGCGTGACGTGCATGACTGGTGGCCATCTTGGAGTGACAGCGCTTTAGATGCCTGGAAGTAAGGCTATACTGATCCCTACCACAGCTCACATCTCGTTACCTGCAACCGCATCGAAGCACAACGACTGGCACACATTTCACTGCACTTTCACAAGCGGTAAATGCAGTGGTGATGTGCACACCTTGAGGAAGTAACAACAATGTGCAAACACTCACAGCAATGATGTGCACACCTTAAAGGCATATCTTTCTGCACCAGTTAAGGCTTTATGTCAGCCCATCTAGGATGTGTTTAAAGAAGCTAGACGCAGATACAAAGGGTCATTATGCTAAAGAAGAGAACTTAGTCATGACTAAATATAAGTTCTATACCCAACATCCAAAAGCAGAAGAAAGTGTAGATGAATTTGTTGCTAGGCTATGTCAGTTATCCACTAAATGTTGTTTATGGAGTGATGATGGATGAGCTCATTAGGTACCGACTAATTTTTCAGTGTCACAATAAAACAATTCAAGAGGGATTATGGGCAGCCATGAAACCTACTTTGAATGATGTCAACGTTTTAGAACAATCAGATTTGTGTATGAAAGAGCTAAGGAAAAAGTTTCAGAGAGCAGAGGTTTCTGAAGTTGGAGCTGTGTGTAGGTTGGCTCATGATACTTTTCCTGCTGTAATACCTACAACCTCCAAAGGGAAAATGTTAGCTTCTTCTACACAGCCCAAGAGCTGCTATCATTGTGGCAGTATGAGCCATTCTTCTGATTCTAAGTTTAGCTTTGCACATACCAGAGAGTGTAGGAGGTGTTGTCATTTAGAACAGTTTGCAAAGGTGTGCAGGATGGTATGTTGTGGGAAGATAGCATGCGTCACTGAAGCGTCCACTGAGTCCGTTGAGATTTCTGAAAGAATATTAAGCAAAGAGAGTAGAGATGACATGAATGCTGATGGTCTAAAGAGGAATAGACTTAAAAACATGTTTAAAGTCAATGGTTGTGCAGTGCAACTTATGGTTGATACGGGATCAATGTACACCATTGTACCCAAAGCCTTATTTGAACAATTGTGGGGTGGAACATTGTTGAAACCCAAGGACATTTCACCTGATGGTTACCAAGGGAAAACAAATGACACTGTGGGGTTTATGGAATCAAACATAGAATTTGGGGTAGGGCCATTCTAGTAAACATTTATGTATCTAAACAAGGTCCCGAGATTTTAGGATGGGTACATCAATACAACGTACACATATTTCTTAACCCTGGGCACCCACACAAGTAATGGTGGCGGAGGAAGAGTCAGTTTCTGACATTTCAGATTCTATGAGACAGGTTTTGATGAAAAGCTGGGCATGCTAGCTTAATAAGTTCACAAATCATACTCAAACTGGGCCACTTGGCAGAAACATGTTGACCTCTTGATATCGGTGTGGGGACAATTAATACCCCAATACACCGACCACGTTTTTAGCATAGCATATAGGTGCCAGTAACATTAAAAATAATATGACGCCTGTCATGGATTTTTAACTCACTTTTTCTTTGGGCCCCCACTTAGTTTAGAAGTGCATCACCTGTCATCAGGTGCATGCCCGCCCTCCAACAAAACGAGTTTTTGGAGGGCGAAGACTTGGTCAATGATGAAGCATGACACCAGGTGGTGTGTGAGACCAGTCTTACACTTTTTGTGAGATGCCAACACTCTTAAACTAGAAACATTTACACTTATCCCCCCCTCCTTTTTTCCACTAGGAGCAGCTCTTTTGTGGTTCAATAGATTATCAGGTCACTGAGTGGGTGGTGAAGTGTAGTGTTTGCAAAGAAGGAGAGAAGAGACTCAGGCTGAATAAGCAGTGTGCAAGAGACGTATCACCAATCCAGGCAAGCATTGGCACAATGTTTGTATCGACTTTATCAAACCCATGTCTGAGTTAAATAGTGATTGCAAGTCTGCTTCTGTGGATGCAGATGTGTATATCAGGTGGTTGTGTGTAGTGTTCATGAGAGAAATCACCACAGAAGGCAATTTGCAGCGCTACAAAAAAAAGGTCTTAGAAGAAAGGACCCTATCTATATTTATCACAGGGAATGGTACATAATTGGCTACTCAGGACATGGAATTTTACTCAATCTAAACAGTATTACACCTTATTGCACTGCATTTTACAATCCGCAGGGAAAGCGCATTCCGGCCCCCATCCATGCGGCCCACCGGGGAATTGCCCGGTGCCCGTACCGGCCAGTCCGGGTCTGGTGAAAAGGGACAACAGAATGGTGAAAGGTGTGATTCAAATGGGTGATGTGGCACATTAGGATATCAAAAGAGCAGTGGAAGATTTGGTCTGGGCTTATCGCACTACGGAACAAGCTGATGAGTGGTAGGGTTACAGGAACCAAAATGGTACCCTATTAATGAATGAGTGGGTAGCTAGAGGTGGTGCACAGGTAACTGATTTGAGTAAGGATTTTAATCCCAATGGTGCATTCAATGAAGGTGATTTGGTGAAGATTTGCACTGGACGAGTGATGAGAGGTCTGTCAAAGTGTAAAGTATAAGGGGGTAAGCATGTGTACTTTTTATGTAGTTTTAGAGAATGGTGAACAATGGAATTAATGTAGAATTGCTACGTATAGAAGGTGGAGAGTGTGTAGTGAAGAGAGAGGGGAAGTGTAAAAGTTGCATAATGATAAAAGATAATGTGTCTGACTTGCGATCTTTAGAAGGTAAGGTTAGAGAAGTTTAAACATTCTCGGTTTCCATGGAAGGCACCACTTTTAGTCTAAAGGTGCGAAGAGTGTAAGAGAACGCAAACCACCTGTACATTTAATAGATTTTTTTTTGTCAGTCATTTGTTCATCATCTGGGAGTGAATAGCATTCTCATTTAGCTATTGTTTATTTCTTCCAGCATTGTATTTTGCTAAATGTATCCATCTCTTGCTTGTTATTACTTTACTTGTTTTCTTTCTAAATGTTTTCTTTTTTGTTTTTCCTTTCTTTTTCGTGTTCTTCAGGTTTTTCTATATTTCGAATCATAAATAGTGTTCTTGTTTATGTTCAAAGCTTGTATTTTTCTGGAATGGAAGGCGATGTGTTATGTCGATCTTGCGCTCTTTGTGTCTAGTGCACAACTTGCTATGTCCATTATTGTGGTATGAGAAGTACCCTGTGATTGCGGGGTTCTAGAGTGGTTGGAGCAGTTAGTGACTCAGGCAGGAAAGTTCGCTCTTACCTTTGTTTTGTATTAAAGCCATAAAGCCACTTCTTCTCTTCATCCTTCGTGTCAACGTAATTTCTTCATAACATCTTCACTGATGTCCGTGAACAATTTATTACTAAATTAAACACAAGACCCTTTTAGAGGGTCCCCTGAAAACCAACCAAGCACAAGTTTCTGGCTCGTTATTTGCTAACATGCCACCAACAGACATGTTTCTGACCTCATGGGGTGAGAGACCGCACTCTCAGAGGACAGAAACAAACCCTACTCTGGTCAGAGGTGCTTCACACCTCGTCCAGGATAGGAAGGCCTTCCTGGGTGAGAAACTTTAAAGGCAATGCCATCTTTGAAATCCAACCCAGGAACCTCCAGATAGTAGGGGAGGCCAAGCCTCCTTTACTGCTCCACTGTTGACGGGAGGAAAGGGAGGAAAATTACTTACATGAGGAAGAGTGTCCCCACTTACCCAACACCACCACTTAGGTGGGGCAGGCGATGTGAACCCCTTTCCTGATATTCCACCATCTTCAAATGGTAGCGAAACCTCCAATCAGGGAGAGGGTAGTATCCCTTCCTACAAGAAGTGAGGCTGAAGGCAACCTAAAGGTAAGCAGCACATTCGCTACTACCTGTCTCCTCTTGTAGCACCCCTGAATTCAGTATTCAGGTGGAACCCCAAGACCTGAAAATCAGATTTGATGGACAAGAGAAGAGCTGAACAAATAAGAGCCCCTGTTCGCAAACTGAAGCCCTGCTGCTGAAGAAAAAGGTGTCAAGCCTCCCTGCTGCTCCTAAGACTCAACAATCACTGATGCTTTGTCGTCCTGAAACGTGAAATGACTCCAAGAACCCCAAAGTACCTCCAGCCTTCAAGACATTTCTGTGAAGCTCCCTCAGAGTGAAGGTATCCAGCCTCTACACACCGTAGGCACCGCAGGTTTGTCGTCTTGCTGCTTCCTTACGCCCTAGACGCAGTACCAAAGTAAGAAGTACAACAGCTCCAGAGGGTCAGAGCTGCCTTCCCACCAAGTTTTATAGGCACCAGGGCCTACCGGAGCCGTGGTGTACCAATATCCAGGGTACAGACGCCCAACGGTAAAGACCAAGAAGAGTCCACACCAAACGCCTGTAACACCAGAAGCACACCCGTCAATGGATATCGAGGGACATTGAGAAACTGGAAACCCACATCCTGAGTGGTCCAGCAGTCCTGAGATCACCTCTCAAAGTTGCCTGCTACGGACCACGAAGACCTCAAGATGCACGTTGCCCTGCTGACCTGTTCGCTTTGCACCTGGCCCCACCAGCCCCAACACCAATCAACAAGCCCTGCTCCTGTGGTACCAGCCCCTTACGACCTCCTTTCTCTAAAGAGAACCACAGGACTTACCTGTAAGTCCCACTGTTCAGTGCTTTTTCAAGTGGCCCCCATCGTATTTATGCACTAGCTTGCAAGACCTCAAAACCACTCCTCCTGGCCGATCCGGGACGCTCCCAAATTTCTACTGCTCAAACTTTGGACCAGGGTCCAACATCAACCTAAAATGAGAAGGGAACTTTGTGAAAGCATTGCCTGAAGTTCTATTCATTTTTCAGCCTTTTCCCTATTGTTTCCTTTGGTGCCTAATTGTGCATAGAAGTGATTTATTTTGTGAAATTTGAAAAATCATAACCCTAACCTTAGAACTGTGTTTATGGTCTTAAAAAGTACTTAAAATTGATATTATTTTTAAAAATTGGTATTGGTTTTATTCTTGAGTATGTGTCTAATTTATGGCATCTGTGAGTACAACAAATGCTTAACACCATCCTCTGTTAAGCCTCACCGCTAGCCCACACAGCCATAATAAGAGAGTTAGTATTATCTACTTTTACCTCTACCAGCCGTTTGGGGACCTCTCACATTCTCTGCATAGTGTACTTTATTTTTTAACACTGTACAGAGAGGTGATCTCCAACAGTTTTCAATATGAATGTTCATATTCCCGAATGTTCCAGCCCGCTATTGGGAATGTGTTTAATTGGTTAATGCAAGATGCACCCTTTATCTTTGTGTTGGGAAAATTGTTTTAATAGCAATTGTATATGATTTGTGGGATATTAAGTGATGTATCCTTCCTTATGAAGGTGCAACCTTTAATTAATTATATAGCTTAACAACATGTCTCCATAGGCAGTATGTATATATATTTTCTTCTGTATTTATAAAGGGAGGAGATGGGTTAGGAAGGTAGGTATACTTTCCCTTATAGTGTTCCGCGTAGGACACCGTACCAAGAGTAGAACTCTGTTATTGTGATGTAATCAGCTGGCATTCTAAAATGCCAGATGCTGAGATCAACTGCCTGGAGCAGACTCGTTGTGGTTTCTTCCCTGTCCTACACTTAAGTGTGTTGGTGAATACGACTACAAAAAAACAGAGATGCAATTACGCTGTGTGTGTGGAGTCGATCTTTACACATTGTGGGGAATATTTACAAGCCCCTTATTGCCACATCAACGTTACTTTTTTCGATGTTCCTGTGGCGATAGAGGCTTTGCCTTGTGAATAAGGACCCTTTCACGCTACACTTAACATGAAAGGGATGGGCAATGGGTGTTGCCGGGGCATTCTGTCCCATTGATTTTGACACTGCTCCATATTTACAAGGGTGGTGTAAATATGGGGCAGAACCAATATTAAGACCAGGTAAAACATGGTGAAATGAGGAAAAATTATTTCTTTCTCCTTGTTTTTGCTGTTTCTGTGTGTGCTGCATTCTGCCATGAATGATTGTTTAGTTACAAAAAGGTGGTCGATTACAAAACATATTCTAAAGTAAGTTTCATCATAAAATTATAAAGGTACACACACCAAATAAGTAGCATTGAAACTGAATTTAATTCAGCTGTGAGTAGTGATTTTCAGTAGTTTCACCAGTATTATATTTCATTTCATACAATACAATGCAATTTCAAATCTTCAATCAAGACAGTGCTCGGTGATTGTCAGGAGGAAAAAAAGGGGGGGGTTTTAGGTAGGTTGGGGTGTGGTTGGAAAAGATTGAGGGACAAAGAAAAGGAATTGTGTCCTGTAAACAATTCTATCTCAATTTGAGAACATTTCTAGTCCATAATAGATCAACATGGTTCCCTGTACACACTATACACATATATGGCAAATTTCGCTGTGGCGTGTATGTGTAGGTAGTGTTGTCGACGTTTCGACCCCTATGGCAAGGGCGGGTGATTCCTCAGTTTAGGGTCTTCATCAGGACAATAAAAACAGTGACAGTGAGCACATAAGGAAACAGAGATGTGTATCACTCAGTAAGATGAATTATAAATTGATCACAGGAGGGCAACACTTAATGTCCCACAAACACGGTGTACCTACATATATATACAGGCGTTTTGCGGAGGTCCCACCTTAGTTGAGACTGGCGCCTTTGGGGTATTCTGTGGGAAAGTAAATTAGAATTAGGAAGGATTGCGTGTGGCAGGTATGGATAGAGTAACCCAAAATGGGAGAGGACCAACTTACTGGGTTCTTCAAACAAAAGGATCCATAAGTCAATAAGTGGAATCCCAGATGACGGGGTATGTAAAATCTGTGGATAGAAAAATAACCATGTCTCTGTATTCAGTTGTAAAGATTCTGCAGCTCATGCGACTCGACACGGCGGGAAGTCACCTAGGGATGCACAAGACTTACTTTTCAAGCCTTCCGGATGAGTCGGTGCGTGGGTGTGGCAAAAGTCCTACATCCACTGGAAGGGTTAATCAAGAGTAGGGTGTAGGTTTCTTACACCATCTGAAAATACAGAGAGATTCTGTGTTCTAGACACTCTCCAAACTCAGCGTCGTAATGATCAATAATATAATTTAGTGCGATCAATGATTTGTGCCAGTCTGCTTATACAATAAAGGGAGATGACTAATAGTAGATAAGAGGAGTAAGGGGGAATGTAGCAGGAACAGCCCGTATGTGTGGCATCTATGGCGCTTATGGGGCCGTGACATACAGGGATCTATGTGGGCTGGGCTTGGTGTGAAACAAACCCATTCAGTGGTATTGAAGCAACCATCCGGTCCACAGATAAGTCATTATTAATAGAGGGAGGGGTGATTTAGAATAATGAAATCCCATTAACAAACGGGAAGTGTGGCATAAAGCGCACTATTACGTTTAAACGAGCCCTTCTAACAAAAGTGAAAAAATAGCCCGTGTGCGTGGCATCACTCGCGCTTAGAATAATGAAATCCCATTAACAAATGGGAAGTGTGGCATAAAGCGCACTATTACGTTTAAACGAGCCCTTCTAACAAAAGTGAAAAAATAGCCCGTGTGCGTGGCATCACTCGCGCTTACACAAACTGCGATGACATGCCGAGTGCAGCCTCTCACACCGTCGTACCTGTGTCAATGATGGCTATCGTTTCCAGAGTTACCGCCGGCATCCACTAGCCGTCGGAGACATAGACCCGGCGAAGCAGGGGGCGTGTCTGAGGGGCGTGACTTATAAATTATTTCTTTCTCCTTGTTTTTGCTGTTTCTGTGTGTGCTGCATTCTGCCATGAATGATTGTTTAACACCTTCCTTGCGGCCGCGACTTTGCGGAAGTGCGGCACTTCCGCAAAAGGGGCGGGGCCGCATCGGCCATTGGGTGAAGGCAGCACCAGCGAGGTAGTGGTGCCGTCGGGGGGTTAAGAGCAGGAAAATATCCCTTCCTGTACATAAACAATCATTAAAAAAAATGACGAGTTGCAACTTCTATTTGTGCTGCATTTTGCAGCACACATAGAAGTTATAAATCACCATTACTGATTGTTTATGAGCAGGAAGCAACACCTACCTGCACATACACAATCTTTCCCTGCAACGCCAGCACCCTTGTACAATGATGCAAGAGCGCCTACAGTTGGCGCAAGGCAGTTACATTTAGCGTCAGCGCTAAGGGAAAGGCAGGGATGTCCCTTATTCTTGTGAATACAGCGTACCTCTGCGTTTGGAAGCTGTCAGAGCGCGGCGTTGGCCTTCTTGACACCGTGCTCTGACAGTTTCCTAGTAAATATGCCTCTGTGTATTCCCCTTCTTGCATCTAGCACAGCAAATGTTGATCCTGCACTTTTTTGCGTGAAAGCTGAGTAAATCCAGGCTTATGTATATTTTGTAAAATGGTCATACATCCCTTAGTGCATCTTACCAGTAAATAACACATTTATAATGTTAACCGACTGTAAGGTACTTCTTTTGTTGACTTCAGAAGGATGAAAGGCAGAGTCGGCCTCGATTTAAACCCACAGCCATGCAATGAAACACAGATTCCTGCAGTGAATGCACTAGTCTCTTCCCCACTTCCAACCTTTACAACAACCTTAAACACAATGCACGTCCTAGTAAATAGGGCACTCGGCAGATTTTCTGCTGGAAACGATGCACGTCTTGGCCTGGGGCACCGGCGGTGTCCCCTCATTTTGTTTACAAACATGTTGGGCTGATGCACGCGTCTCTGCCAAGCTCTGCTGGCGCTGCCGCATCAGTTGTTATTGTTCAAATGAGCAAGCGGCAGGGCTGAGTCGTCTCGTCCGGGTGTGGGAGGACGGCTGGCGGCGTGCAGCGGCAACAACAGCTCGAGCGTGCCATCCATCCTTCCGCGGCCGGGCGGAGGCGGGAGCGAGCCGGGCACGCAGCACTGGTTCAGCCGCGTCACTTTCACACGCCGCCCTGGCTCTGGCATTTGAAAATGACTCTGATCGGCCGTGCTTTGTGACTTGCTAAGCAGTTCGGATCAGTTTTAATTAAGCACCCGATGTGTGCTCTTAATCATCTGACACAGCCTGGACTGAAGAAACGAGACCAGATTAGCAACAGAGCTCTAGAATTCCAAATCAGAGCTTGGTTCTTCCGTTCTCCATTACTCCTGTTTTAGGTCTAGCTAGGAACACCTTTACTATAGACACACGACCTCATGTAAACACAAAATTAAATATTAAAAGAAGTATAGAGAGTAGGGCTCTGGTTTCGACCCTAGGTCAACCTTCTTCTTTAAAGTCATTTGATTTGTTAGCATTCGTGTTAGCTCCTTATCAAGTAGGCCCGGTGCAATGTAGCGAGTTTTTGTTATTGTGCACTTTATTCAGCTAGTTTGCATCTGTTATTTTCGGCATTTATGCTTTTTTACTGTGCAACAGTATATGTTGTCTCCAGAGTTGTGATAGCGTGCTTTGAGCGTAATTATCAAAATGTTATTTGCAGTGATTCCTGCAATATCTATAAGAAAATGTGTGCTTACACTCTAGAAGAGTTTCTAATTAAACTACATAAAATGCTAGCTCACCTTTCGTGGGTGTTCCTTTTTGGAGTAAACGAAAAGAAATTAAATGGGGCTTATTACCAAGGGTGGCGCTAGGCAATTATCGCTGGTTTAGCAGCCGTTTTCGGCCGCTAAGCGTCGTTAATTCTATTGCTCTATTAGCAAGCTGTCGCTAACTGTTGCTAGCGACAGCTTTTAGGCGATACAGAGCGGTTTGGGGCCCGCTTTGCATGTCAGCGATATTTATCGCTAATGACATGCAAAGTGGGCGTACCCAACCTGTTAGCGACTGAAAGCAGTCGCTAACGTCGCTATCGCCTATTAGCAAGGCAGGCGTAGCGATGGAAATATTCCCGCTATCGCCAAAAACTAACGCCTGCTTAGACCAGTTCTTAGCCATGTTATCCAATGGGAGGTGGAAAACATGGCTAAGAGCATTTCATCGCTAATGCGTGAATATCGCTGTATTCTCAACGATATTCACGCATTTTGCCGCTATCGCTGGATATTTTAGCACAATGGAGAAAAACGTTGCTAATAGCATGTTTTCTCTCCTAACATATCCAGCGATAGGCAGCGATAAAAAAAATCGTCGCTAAGCCCATTTAGCGATAATTATCGCTACTTGTTGGTAATATGCCCCTAAATGTCTTTGCCTCAGACAGGAAAGCTTGGGTTCCCAAATTGAATTCCCTCTAGGTAAAATCAATAGGGTTTTGTAGAACAGACCATGTCTGCTTTCCTGGTGCTGACTGGAGATGTGTTTTTCCTGTACCACCTAAGATCACGGGAAAACTACAGGAAATGGTCTGTATGAACCCCATCATGCAGCTCTTGGGCAATAAATTGTGTATGCACTTCACAGGAAATCTGTAGGAAATTGGGATATTAGTTGTGGAGGATGTGAGGCCCGCACAAGTAATAGGTCCACAAATGCCCCTTTCTGGGTAACCAAGAACTCCATTGGAACTCTTGACTATCTCAGTGCAGCGAAGCAGATTAGTGCAAGGCCTACTCAGGGGAGGTGGTGTGAGTTAGTAATCACCAGTTACTGGCACGCTATAAAAGCGCTCAATAAAGGATTGTTCCGCGAGTGCTTTTTCATTAGAAAAAGGAAAAGTACATTAATTGCAGACACACACTACTAAATACTACGCATTATTTTACAACTATATATTTTAGACAGGTTGAAAATACAATAGATGGCATTGTGTAATCAACATTGACCTCCTAAAGGGTCATACAAACATTTAAGGTAGGTCTATTGGCTTGGTTAAAGGCTCAAGATCAACCAACCGCATGCTCAAAACACCATCATTAGTTGTAACTGCAACAATCAATAATAAGTGTGTGCAAATGGACTTATTAATATTAAAAAAGCATATTCAAATTGATCAGTAATCAATGTCTGAATTATTGTCATTAAGCTTTTTAAAACGAATGTGTACATGCTTTTTATATCATTTCAAGCCATAAGGATGCAATCATTAAAACAATCCCTGGAAGGTGGAACATAAATTGCAATTATAGATTCAGCCCCTAGAGAATGCTGCACTACATATACCATCTCTAGACACCTTCAGACCACATACAATGCAGCAATAGACCCAGCCCCTGAAGGGTGGTGCACTCCCAGCTCCAGTATTGGCAGTGCTTTAAATAAAAAAAATATATAAAACAGAGAAAATCTTTGAGGGTCATGGATTGCTTGACCCCCAAATATATGGTTAGTTTTATAAAGCATTACTCCTGGGGGGCTGCTGTAATTCCTACAGCCCTGGAAACATGATCCGGATTCAATGGTGGTGCCCCATCCTCCTGGTGCCACCACAAGAAGAGAAAACAAATGCAAATATGCCCCGCATGGACTTATGGGGCATTCCTGCCACGAAGCAGTGAATATCAAATGAACCAATCTCCTGCTGCTGCAGTGAGAGTCGCTTCTCCTTCTTGGAGTTGTGTGCCTCATTTGCCGTCTTTTTTCTTTTTGTAGTCTTGGAGTGCCCTGTCCCACCTGGGCACTGCAGGTGGTCCCAACATTCAGGGCAGCCCAGGGAGACCACTTCTACCTGTCCCACCAGTTCTGCCTGGCAGCTACTCTCCCGCAGAAGTCAGCAGCTCTTGCTTCCAAGCATGCTTCTGTGGGCAGGGTGGTGACTCAGGGGGTAGCTGCCCAACCCCACCGGACACAAGCATGAGGAGCGGGGCATGCCTGCCACCAATGGGGAGAGTGTGGCAGCACTTCCCCGTCAGTCTTCTCTTGATTGCGGCTGGACTTGGGGATCCCGGGTCCACACCTGATCTTCGGGGGAGGCGTCGCAATGGCCTTCCCTGCTCCTGTTGATGGAGATTGGAATTTCCAGGCCCTTGCAACTCTGGGGATAGAGCCTACACCCCCCCCCCTGTGCCCCCAGAGTCAAAATAAAGAAGTAATCCTTGCACTGGCCCTGTCCCACTCTTGGGATAATTTCTAACCGGGCAGTGGAGACCCATGTGCTCCTGTTCGGAAAGGGGTAAAAATTTGCTGACCTGAACAAGGCTATAGCTCAGTCCTTGTTGAGCCGATTTACATTATGTAGAATTCATTTTACTCCTGGTGTTGAGGTCTAGCCACCGGAAGACGTTTTAGCACAACTCCTCAGCTCCAGATTGGTGTAATCTACAGGGAGTTGGTTCCACTGGCTCCCTGTCACAGGTCTACTTCTGGTCTTTGTTCTTGGATGCAGAAGTGCAGATTGTTTCCACAACTGATCCTCAGGGGTGTAAGTGGGCCAGTCTCTCTGGCCCTTGCATAAACCCACATTTTTTGGGGTCAACTGGGGGGCAGAATCCTTACTTCTTTTTGAATTGGAGGGTGTCGCCTTCCAGTTGTCAATGGCTATTGCAGTCCCAGGGTACAGCAGCAAAGCAGCCCTCTCTACCCCTGTGAAAGTGTTTTTAAAGGGGTGGATGCATCTAGAAGACAGTCACCCTTGGCTCATCCCCTCTCCACCCCTGTCCCAACCCTTCTGCACAACATGCTGGTGCAGTTCAAGATGTTGTCATCTGGGAGTCCCTAGTCAAATCTGCTCCTGGTGTCTCAGCTCCGCTCCTCACTGACATCACTGCCAGGCACTTCTCCAACAAATGTTGTCTGGGTTATGTCCTTTGTTCAGTGGGCTTAGGCTGTTCCTAGCCCTGGTGCTTTGTGGCAAGTAATTAACAAATGCAGATCTTTATCCCCACCCTTTCTTGAGAGGGAGCTCTGGTAAGCACTGTTAATAGCTGCTTATGTGTGGGATCGCCTATGTTCCTGCAGCTGGAAATCATTTTTATTAACTTGGCTTTGCAGGTTGCCAAAAGGCCTGGGCTCTGAGCCTGAGATAAGCCAGAGAAATATGGCAATCCAGGATGACCCAAACATTGTACAGATACACATTAGGAACTCTCACATTTGGTTTTCTCACACATGTTCCACCCCATTTTGATAGGTCATTGAATTTGTAGGCTAAAGGAAAGCGAAACTGCACACTAAGGCAGTTTTCCCTCTAAGGGGCCTATTTCGATGTCAGCCAGAAAGCCTCTAACCACAGGTCGGAGGCTTTACCGACCATTATGGATGGTTTAAATTCCAACTGCCTAATTACAATCTAGGTCATTGGAATTGAAACCGAGCGATTATTCAGGCTGGATTCCAATGGCCTCAAGTAGTTCGTCGGCCAGTTAGAAACTGGCCCATAATCCCAATGTGATTATGGGCCATGGGCTCGGTTTCCGAAAGACCTTCCATGCCGGGATTTCCAACATGGAAAGCTTGTCAGAAAGTGAGTTTGGGGGGCTCTAGCAGGGCCCCCTTCACCTTACAGCCTCCAATTAGGGGTTGAGGAGTCACCTATGGTGCCCCCTTTTAATCCCTGCACCGCATGGCAGGCACCTTGAGCTGCCTGCCACGCGGTGCAGGGATTATCAGAATCTCCCAATTCCTTTTGGGAGCTTGTACTGTGGCCGGTTTACGGCTACAGCACAATCTCCAATAGGGAAATCGAAGAATGCTACCGCACTATGTGCGGTCTCATCCTAATTATACGGTCAGACCACCGACCGGAGGTTGGTTGGTCCCAAATCCACGATGATGTCAGTCAGAGGCAACTGTGACCAACATTATAATTGAGCCCTAAGTGTATAAGAAAGTGTCACTACAAACCAAACGGTAACTCACATTAGCTTTCCCTATGTGTGTACACTAACATTATAAAGGTTACCCTAGGACAATATCCAATACTGCACTGAACATGTGAAGTGGATGTATGACGGTACAACGCGTGGTATTACCACGCGTACCGTTACAACGCAGGTTTTACAACGCAAGTCGTTACAACGACTTGCGTTGGGGGGCGCTGGATAGTGAATAGTTTAATATACTATTCCAACTCCAGTCCCCGTGGATAGTAGGGAAGGTGTTGGATAGTAAATAAAATTATTCCCTATCCTAGAGCGCCCCCCAGCGCAATTCGTTGTAACGAATTGCGTTGTAAAAGTTGTGTGGTAATGGTACCACGTTCTAAAAGTTTCGTGGTAAAGGATGTTCCCCTGTGCAGTTGCACTAGGCATTCAAAGGCATGAATTATCCTTATGAGGTTGAAGGTGGCCTTATCAGTCTGTATTTATTGATATGATGGGTGCTACTAGCTAGACATGGAGAACAGGGTCACAAATATGTATGGTACTCTGAGGCAGTATGGCATAGTTTAGCTTACATCATAAGAGCAAACGTTCCCTTTCCCAAGTTTGAAGAGAAGACCCTAAGACTAGTGAATCAGTTAAAATAAATTTTTTATCCAAATGTGAAAGGAAAACAAGAAATTTCCAAGTTGCTAAAGTACAAAATCATATGTGAAGAGAAACAAATGTAAATATATATCAAACAATATTAAAAAGGAATGCTGATAAAAATGAGTTTATTAAAAGGATTATACAATGAAACCACAAAATTCACTGTAATTGATTAGCTAGAATACACTTTCTATACACTAGTTTTAGGGTCTTCTCTTCAAATTTGGGAAAAGGGAACGTTTGCTCTTATATTGATATATACCCATCCCTTTTCTGAGGATCAACGCAGCTCTATCTTTACTCTTAAATGTTATAAACTTTTGCTATCTTTAAAAGACACCAATGCCGTCATCATCACGATTAATTCGAGCACTAACGTCAGCTGCGATCTAGTACTTTACCCACACTGAAGATATTGAGTCTCCATTAGAGTTCGGCACACAGAGTATGTATCATCAACATGGTAAAATATTTACCTCTGCCATGCCGAGGGTACCCTGCATGCTGAATTTAGAGATGTCTACTGGCCCAGAAAACATCTCTTGCATTAGCAGGAACCCCCATTATGGCACATCAAGTCACTCTATTGAAAATGTGATGGATGGCTCTGTCAACATGATGGAGCTGTACAGCAAACTTTCAATATTTTTTTTCAAAAACAAATTCCTAAAAGCTGGATTGTCTTCTTGAAAGTAAAAATAAAACAATGACCCCCACCCGCCATAGGTACTTTTTGTGCAAAAATCTAAATCAGACCCATAGTTCTTTAAATTATCACACCTGGTTGAGCAGAGTCCTCTCAATGGCAGAGGCAATGCTGTGGAAAACACCTACTCTGGAGATTGGGAGTCGGCTGAAACATTGAAAAATGGCTGTATTCACACTATCATGTACACTACACAGCTCTGGATATTCCTATTAGGAGCTAGATGATGCAGGGTTAATTTTGCACTCTAAAGTCACCTAAATACGTATATACATTAATCACAACCAAATCGATTACCAATGCATCCTCCTCTTCCATCAGTGTGTCATCCACCTCACCTTCACCTCTAACATTGTTGTCTTTAAACAGTGACTACCTCATGCAATCAGAAAAACACATGTCCTCAGGATCCACGTGCTTGCCAAAGTTATTGGTTTTGTCAATGTGTCTTTAATGTTCTGAAAGCCATTCTTGGAAGATTTACTGCAAGTTCATGCGAGGGCAGACGCCTCCTCAGTAACGTCTGACAGCCTGATAAGTGTTGACGTCTGGGTCATTAGCACCAGACTGTAAACATCTGAATTTCAAAACTAAATTCCTTCCACATCCTTCACCTGACTGATCATACTGTGATTGGACCTGTGCCAGGAGAACAAGAAGAGATGAGAATCACCTAGGATATACTTAACACCTTTTAAACTTTAAAAAGAAGTGCAGGGCTTTTTCAGCAAGATGTGTGCTTGTCTTACATGCATCAAAAACAAGCACTGGCAATGCCAATAGGTCTGGCTTTCAAGGAACTCTGAATGGTTATGTGAAGCTTTTCATGTAAATGGCATGGGAATGGATATGTATTTGTCTGGTAGCAAAACATTGGAGAATAATATGGGAGTAGGTTAAAAGTTCAGATAATAGTTGCTCTGTCAAACCAGGCCTAAACATCCATGTAGGTTCATGACTGACCTCCTCCCATGTGCCCTGCTGCCAGAGAAAAACACCATAAACTATATTATCTAAGACACTTTAATAGCATTACAAAGTCATACTGGTGCCCCTAAAAGTTCAAGCTCAGGCAGCTGGCTTACTAAACAAAATGATCTTAGCTGTGTGGAGGGCAAGCACATTTTTGTGGCTCTACAAAACTTCTACCCAATCAAAACATGTACGCTAGGGTCCCAACATGTGAATGGAGCCAAAGCCACTCTCTAGGGATGCTCACATAATTGTCAGGCAACACCCGTGCTGTCAAGTCAGACCATAAACATATGGTGAATTTTTATGGGGCTAACCAGAAGAAAAAAAATGTATGATTCAAAACAAATCTGCCTGCACACAGTCACTAATACATGTGACTTTAATATATAAGATCTTAAATAGTATACCTCTGAGTATTAAAAACAATAAGCATTGGCAAAGGGAGCAGGTTTGATTTTCGTGCATGCACACAACATCTGCTTACAGGTGCACATGGACACACACTAATGTACACATGCAATTAGGTAATTATACCTATAGATACACATAAATACACAAACCAACACTGATAAAGATGCATATGGATACTAAGCAACACAAATAAACAAGCTTGTGCACAAGGACTGGCAATTCATGCCTACACATTTGCTTATAAAACACATGCAGACTGAAAGCATTCATCCATGTACACAAATAACACACATACAAATGTATACTCCAAGGCAACAAGCAGAAAACACATTTAGAGGCAATAGACATAGATAAAATCAGACACAAGCAGATGTATGGATGCATGAGTATGGGGGGAGGTGTATTAATAGGTACATGCATGTGTTTGCATGTGTGTAGACAAGTAGTAAATGGATTAGTGTTGGTGCATACATGCATAGATGCCTATTTGGGCATGCATCTATGGATACAGGTATAGATGGATGAAATTAAGTTGAAGGGGTAGGTGGATACAAAAGGTTTTCATATTTTTGTTTTTTTATGATGTTGCCAATTCACCTTGCCTTTGCTTTATTTCTAGAAACCATGTTTAGAATGCTATGATATACAATGAATCGATCAATCAATCAGGCGTTTGTTAAGCATGACTACTCACCCTTTAGGGTGAGTTGTCATGCTGCAGGGGTGGGTAGGATGCTGGCTCCAGTACATCAAGGAGGGGGTCTGTCGAAGAGTAAGGTTTTGAGGTTTCTTGCGAAGATGGTTAGCGATGTTGTCTGTCTGAGGTGGAGCGGAAGGGCGTTCCAGACTCTGGCCGTGAGGAAGGAGAAGAAGTGGCCCCCCAATCTGGTCTTTCTAGGGCGGTGGACCATGGCGTAGGAGAGCTGGGCTGATCGTAGGGTCCTTTGGGGTACGTGAAATTTGAGTCAGCTGTTCAGGTATGCTGGTCTGGTGTTGTGGAGGCCCTTGTGTGCATGGGAGAGCATCTTGAAGGTGACTCTAGCCTCGATGGGGTCCAGTGGAGTGTGCACAGGTGCTGGGAGATGTGCCATTGTCTTGGCAGGTTGAGGACCAGTCTTGCGGTGGCATTCTGGATGTTCTGCAGCTTGCTGGTGAAGTTTTTCATTTATTCTGGTGTAGAGTGCGTTGCCGTAGTCAATTGTGCTGGTCACCAATGCGTGCATGACTGTGCGTGATGATCTTTCGGTGTTTGAGGGCTATCCATTTGAAGGTCTTACGTAGGAGGCTGAGGGTGTCAAAGCAGGAGGACGAGACAGAGTTGATCTGGCAGTCATTTTGAGCTCGAAGTCCAGGATGATTACCATGCCCTAATAAGCCCGTCCACACCCACGGACCGCACACGTAAGTGTGTGGTCCGTGGGTGTGGACGGGCTTCTGAGGGCAGTGGGCCATGAGGTCTCATTCCAGGCATCGGTGTTTGGGTCCATGATGAGTACTTCTGTTTTGTTGGTGTTTAGTTGTCGGCAGCTGTTTTTCATCTATTTGGCGACTGCTTCCATGCCTTCTCGAAAGTTGTGTCTGGCGGTGTTGGGTTCATTGGATAGGGAGAGGATGAGTTGATTGTCTTCTGCGTACAACACAATGTTGAGTCCGTAGGTTCTAACGATGGGATGAGCGGAGCCATGTGGACGTTGAAGAGCATCGGGCTGAGGGAGGAACCCTGGGGGACTCTGCAGGTTGTAGTTGTAGGGTCCGAGAGGAAAGGGGGGAGTCTGACCCACTATGTTCTGTCAGAGAGGAAGGAGCGGATCCAGTCAAGGGCCTTGTCCTGGATACCTGCATCGTGGAGTCTGCTTAAAAGGGTGCGGCCAGAGACTGTGTTGAATGCCGCTGACAGGTTGAGGAGGATGAGGGCTTCTGTTTCTCCTTTGTCCAGTAGGGTGTGGAGCTCATCTGTAGCGGTGAGGAGGGCGGTTTCCGTACTTTGTTTTTTTTTTAAGCCGGATAGGGAGAAGTCAAGGATGTTGTGCTCTTCGAAGAATGTGGCGAGTTGGCTGTTGATGGCTATCTCATTTACTTTCACTGGGAACGGGAGCAGGGAGATGGGTCTGTAGTTTTTAAGGTTGGTGGGGTCCGCCAAGGATTTCTTCAGGAGGGGGTTTGACTTTGGCATGTTTCCAGTCGTCGGGGAACGAGGCGGTCGCCAGGGAGTGTTTGATGGTTAGGCAGCCTACAATACTGATTGTACTGCCCACTTCAGCATACCTTTAAACGTCTGAAGCTGCGACTGCATAGCCTGTGTGTGAAAGTTTAAACTGCCATTTCGACCTGGCAAGTTACAGTACTATAGGCCCAAACCTTCCTTTTTATTATATGTAAGTAACTCCTAAAGTAGGTCTAGGCAGCCCTATAGGAAGGGTGCAATGTGTTTAAAAAGTTGGATTTGTACTTTTAAGTTCTACAAGTCCTTGTAGTGAAATGCTCTCAAATTCAATTTTCACACCTGAAATACCTATCTCTGTCATAGGTTAGCATTGGATTTACCTTATTACATTTTATATGTATCTTTTCCAATTGGGAAAAGGTAAACACTTGAAGGTTGGTATCTCTGGTAAATTTTAATTTTAAGTTACAAGTCTGAAAATGCCACATATAAAAAGTTATTTAGTCGGGTATACTGCAGAATAGTTAACTATGGAAAGGGAGAGAGAGTGGGGTAGAGGCTCCTACAGAGTAATTGTTTAAGCGTATAGTTACGTTTGTAGAGGTAAAAACGCCATGCGAGGTCAGTCGCAAAAGAACGATATGGTGTGTTGTATCGCGTTTGTCACTGTTTGTAAGGGCAAGGAAAGCTTGAATTATTAATCTAATAGACTGTTCTTTTATTCGTAGTAAACCCCTGATGAAGAGCCGTCAAAGGCTTTAAATGTATTGGGTACATATTTTATCATGATTAAGGATGTGTGGTGAATTCTATTGTGCCCAGAAAAAGGCCCATATGGGCATATCTGTTGCATAAGAAACAATGAAAATATCAGCAACCTACGTGTTTAACAATAAGAACAAAAGCTTGAAATGTATTTGAAGAGTTGGTACAATTATTTTTGAAATTGGAAAAACTGAAGATATATTTGAATGATAATTCTATTACTCGCTGTGCGCCTGGTAAAGGAGTGTAATTTCGCTGCATCCCGTATGCCACTTGTAAAAAGTTGGCATTTTCTAACTTAAACCATTCTGTGCCTCTGCTTGTCTCTGAATACACGTCTGGAGTGGGTGGCAACTAGGCATTCTGAATTCCCTCTAGACAGTCACCCAAAAAGGTACCATTCACAACGTGATGGGCTATTAACATCCTGATAGTTCATCCAGGACAGGATGGGAGGGAAGTGCTGACAGTTGCACCTACATAGGGCTGTGCCTGTACCCACACAAAGAGATGCATGTCCCCCTGTAGATACTCTATTGGCAGTACAAGAGAGAAAGTGATTTTGTGCACTTTAAAGGCCTCTCTCTTTGAAGGCTCCCCCACTTCAAATGCTAAAATGGATATAGGTACTGGACCTCTGACACCATGACTTCAATACACTTCTAAACCTGAGGACATTCTGCCAGGAAGAAGCACTGCTGTGCTGCCAGGAGGGACTGCCACTCTCCTGAACTGCTTTGCTGTGTTGGTCTGCTTGCTGCTGCTTTTTGCCTGGGAGCTAGAAGGACTGTACCTGCATCTCTACATCTACCGGAACTGAAGTGATTCCAAGGTTTTGCTCGCTTGCCTCCTGTTCTGAAGTCTAAGGTACATCAAGGACTTACTAGAACCTTTCTATCGCCAGTGGACTCTGCCAACTGTGTGTCCTGCTATGCCAATAGGTTCTCTCCCACATCTGGCCCTTGGAATTGAGTTTACAGCTGTTTACTTCAAAATCCCATGCTTCTCCTTCCACTTCAGTCCAACGCCGGTATGAGGAGACCACATAGTGACTTGACGGCGATGGAGCCCCTGACCACACAACTCGACAACGCCTCACCTTCATGCAGAGAGGTTCGACGTCAACGACACATCCGACTACAAGGCTCAACCAGAACACATCACCTTCATCACAAGGGGGCCGATTTACAGTACTATCTTATGACAACATCCTAAACTTACTACTTTTGGTATTCACAGAAGGCATCTAGTAGTCTTAAATTACGATTTTGTCTTAAATTAGGATTTCGTCCTAAATTAGGATTTTGTCTTAAATTAGGATGTTGTCCTAAATTAGGATTGTGTCTTAAATTAGCATTTTGTCCTAAATTAGGATTTTTTCCTAAATTAGGATTTTGTCTTAGGTTAGACTTTTGACCTAAATTAAGATTTTGTTTTAAATTATGATTTTGTCCTAAGGTAGGGTTTTGTTTAAATTATGATTTTGTCCTAAATTAGGATTTTGTCTTAAATTAGTATTTTTTCTTAAATAAGGATTTTGTCTTAAGTAAAACTTAAGCCAACTTAAGTTAAACTTAAGTTTAATTTAAGACAAAATCGTAATTTAAGACAAAATCGTAATTTAGGACAAAATCCTAATTTAAGACAAAATCCTTATTTAGGATGAAATCCTTACTTAAGATAAAATTCTAATTTAGTACAAAATCCTACCTTAAGACAAAATCCTAATTTAAGACAAAATCCTAATTTGAGACAAAATCCTAATTTAGGACAAAATCCTAACTTGAGACAAAGTCCAAATTTAGGACAAAATCCTAACTTAAGGCAAAATCCTAACTTAAAATAAAAAAATAATTTAGGACTACTAAATACCTTCTGTGAACACCAAAAGTAGTAAGTTTAGGATTTTGTCGTAAATTAGTTCTGTGAATCAGGCCCAAAGAGTTTGGTGCCAGCGGATCTCCTGACTGCTAGACTCGGAATTGATGTATCTTGTGTTTATCGTCGTAGAATCCCATGAAAAGGTACTGTTATCAGCAGACTCTCATGGCTCCTGTATCCAACATGTGCTCTATCAGAGTTGGCCTGAAACTTTAGATTTACCCCAATCAAGTACAACCAGCTATCACCCCTGGCACTTTATGCTTTTGAGCACTGTATTGCAGTTTAATCTTTAAAAAATAATATCTCATGTTCTACTTATTTCATTATTGTCATTTTGGTCTTGTTTAACCTATAGAAATTGTATTTATTTTTCTAAACTGTTATGGAGTCTTTTTGGGGTGGTTTCACTGTCTTACTGTATTTTACACATTGCACAAATACTATTACATATTGCCTCTTAAATTAAGCCTGACTGCTCTGTGCCAAGCTACCAGAGGGTAAGCATAGGTTAATTGAGGTTGTGTATCTGACTAGGATTGTGGTCCCTATTTAGACAGGGTGCATGCCTCTGCCAGCTAGGCACCACATTTCTAACAACCATCACAACTATTACCACTACCACTAACATCTTCAACGGTACACAGATGGTGTTGGTCGAGCTAAGTAGACATATTTCAAGTATGAATCATTTATGGCAACAACACTAGCTCAAATGGTACGGCTTGCCTTGTGCTGTCAGGAAGCTTGCAGAGGACCATCTACCAGTCCTCCCTGATGTGTCTCCTTAATCTAATCATGTTCCTGAGTAATTGATTTCCTCTGTCCGGGGACAAGACTTCTTTCCAGTTATGATACTATGTACGAGCGACTAGATAGAGCCTTTGCTTAAATTGCCAAGTGCAAGCGAACCCTTATGCAATTTAGAACTACCACTCTACACATGTTACATGGAGACTGGCTGACACATTCTCTTTCCACATATCCATGACAGAGTTTTACTTTCTCACCAGCTGGTACCCTTCCTTTCAGCATATACTCAACTGAGCAATTTTTCTTCGCATGTATCATTGCGACCGGTTGGCAAACTCCTTTTTACTCATTCGTTGATTTACTCCCTTTCAGTGGCTTAGCTTCATTGCTAGGACTCTATAAGTGTGTCTGTCCTGTTGATGACCCTAAAAGTTGAAACATCATTGTCACATAGGGTTGATAGGATTATACACTGTCACAAACGATTTATGCTTTAGGACTGAGTTACGTCATTCTTGCTTGCTGCTCACATTAGTCCGTTAATCCATTTGTATATAAACACTTTATATTACATTTCATATTACAGTATGATCACTTGAGAACTGAGCACCTTGACTACATTTATATTGTACAATATTGTCTACCATTATCATTTGTAGTAATGCACATATTAAATCAACTTTCTTTAAGATAAGGCAGTGGAATGCTAGTTTTTTTCAGAGTAAATCTCTCTTGAGTTAAGAAAAAACCTCTTATGTTTGGTTGATTTTTTTTTAACAATATTACTGTAAGCCTCTAGTATTGTCTCATTCTTAGGGCATTTGGCTCCTGTTTCGTTTAGTGGACAGCTCTAGTTTTTGTTACATGACGAACAAAACAGCCATGTATTACTAATATACTATGACTGTTTACTGTTAGGTATCTATTTTGTGTCTTTATGGCATAGTTTACTACAAACTAACGCTTCCCCTGCTCATTTTCACCATTTTATGATATATTATGTGCTTTCACTACCGATGTTCCAACAGTGAAACAAATCAAATATTAGACATTTCTTTGTTCTTCTTTTGACTGTCTATTTTGCCAATCTTTAGCCAACAAATTACCTGTCCACCAACTATACCCTGCTTGGAGACCTAAACTTCCACCTCGACAACCAACTGGACCCCAACACCATACCCCTCCTGGACAACCTCCACAACATTGGACTCCGCCAGATCGTGACTGAGTCCAAGCACTCAGCAGGACACACGCTCGACCCCCTCTTCACTACAGGCAACTCCATCACCTTCAGCCACACTCCTGAACTGCCATGGACTGACCATTGATGCGTCCACTTCACCTTCAGAACACCTACCATCCACAAACACCAGCACCTGCTCCCACAAAGAAACTGGACCAAAATAACCGACGACCACCTCACTCAGCAACTCCACTCCAACCATTGCGGAAAACGACGACCCCAACACCGCTGCCCGAACCCTGCACAGATCGATCCCCGACAGCGCCAACACCATAGCAAGAAAAACAACAACACCCACGTCAAGAAAGCCATATGGTTTACCACTGAACTTACGAGAGTCCAGACGCACTTACTGCCGCCTCGAAAAGGCATGGAAGAACACCAAATCCACAGAAGCCCACAACAGGTTCAGAGCTGCCATCAACGCCCACCACCAACTCATCAGAGAAACAAGGAAAAAAGCGATCAAAGACAGAATCTCCACACACACACACACACAACAGCAAAGAACTCTTCAACATCATCAAGGAGCTCGCCCAGCCCACCAGCGAATCTACTGACATCCCCCCTCACAAGACCTCTGCGACAAACTCAACACCTTTTTCCACCACAAAATCAAGAGCTTCTACGACAACTTCGACAAAGACAACCAACACATTGAACCCTCACCAACCACCCGACACCCTGTAGCCAGCGATTTACAACTGGACAGCCCTCATCACCGAAGACACACTGAAGACAATAAAGTCAACCCACTCCAGGTCTCCCACGGACCCAAGCCCCCACCACATCTTCACCATCGCACCCATGTTCCTCCACACCATCAACCACTCCCTGACGACTGGAAACACCCGAGGTCAACCCCTCCTGACCTTTGGCGGATCCTGCCCCTCTGTGTGATGAGTTGGCTTTCTATTTCATTAACAAGGTAGAGAACATTTATAAAAACTTCTCAACCATGAGGGGCTGCGTGAGTTGTAAGGAAGGAACGAGCACCACGCTTCGCTCATTACTTTCCATCCCTTCATTATCTTTGGCAGTGGTACGTACCCTCTGCAAAAAAATTAAATATGTCTCCCAAGCTGCACCTATGACACAAAACCAGTTTTGAAAATTCCATGAACACTTTCTGCTGGTGTGTTGAGTGCCGAATAACTTATCCCTGGCTTCAGCTACAGTTCCTGTTGAATGAAAGCATGCCAAAGTCACCCGCTGTTGAAGAAACCTTCGCTGGACGTATCTAAACCAGAAAATTTTCGCCCCATCTCTCGGCTCCTATTCCTGGCTAAGGCCACCGAATCCTATGTTAATTCCATCCTAACAAAATACACAGAGTCCAATGAGATAGTGGACTCCTCACAGAATGGTTTTAGATTGCACCATAGCACTGAATGCACCCTGTTGGCAGTTACGGAACACCTACGGAGCTCTTTAGATGAGGGAAACACCTCAGCCCTGATCCTACTCGACCTCAGCACCGAGTTTGACATGGTGTCTCCCAAGGTCCTACTGCGGCACTTGCAAGAGGTAGGTATCGGAGGCGCTGTTCTAGCCGGGATCACATCATTTTGGGATGGCAGTTAATTTCAGGTTTCTTCACCCCCTTACTGCTCTCAGGAATATGCCATACATAATGGAGTACCATAGGGATCGATACTGAACTTGACGCTTTTTAATATCTATATACAACTCCTTGCGAAGGTGGCAAAAAAAGTGGACTGTCATTAGTATCTTAGGCTGACAATCAGCTGGTAATCTCCTTCTCCAACAACTCTAACCAGTACTTAATCAAATTTCATGAGGATATGTTAGGTGTAGCGGACTGGATTTCAGCTAATTGCCTGCAGCTTAACGCCAGCAAATTCGAAATGCTGTTGTTAGAAAAAGACAATCATTTATGGGCCAACCAGTGGCGGCCCGACATGCTTGGCTCTGCCCCCTCGCCCTCGGAGACTATGAAAAACCTGGGCGTATGGTTTGACAGAGCCTTGTCCTTTGAAGCTAAAAAAAAGCAGTGGCAGGGCTTGTTGTGGGTTTCTGCGCAGACTAAAGCCTCTGTTAGGGTTCTTTGACCCACAAACACGCCAGATTATTATCCAATATAAGATTCTGTCAAATTTGGATTATTGGTATTCCCTGTATCTGGGTGCTAACAAATATGGGACACAGCATTTGCAGGGGGTTCAAAATGTGGCAGCGCTTACTCCCTTCGTTCTCGCTTAATTGTGTTCAGTTTCTAAACTCATTCCCAAATTACATTGGCTGCCAGTGGACCAGAGAATCAATATCAAGACCTTGTGCATCGCCCACAATGACTTCACCCGCCAAGCGCCTCCTATTTTGTCTGATCTTCTCTCACCGTATATACCACGCCATATGCTGCACTCCGCGGACCTGCACCTATCATGTGTCCCCCCAAGCCAAAAGAGCAAGAGCTGGGGGGGGTCTCTTTTAGGGAGATGGGGTCAGCCCTTTGGAACACCCTCCCTGTGACCATCAGGAGCATTCAGAATCACGTGGCTTTTATAAAGGCCATAAAAACCTGGCTCTTTCCGCTTTAGCTGCTGTCCCCAGTCTCCACCCTGCAATGTTGCTTCTGGGCCTAACGCTGGGACGCCCATTGCTGGGGCAGTCATGCACTGTATAAGACTTACCATAACATAACACGAAAGCCCAAAAGCCCCAAAATACTTAGATAAGAAAGATTTTTTTGCTAAAGATATTGAATGAATCATTTAAAGGCAACGATTTAAGGAATGTCTTGAGATTGGTAGGTTTTACGCATTTGCTGCAGAAAATATCACCCCGGCACCCCTCCCCTGTGTCATCCTAGTATCAGCCAATAGGCAAGAGTCTGCAGACATGCATGGCCGCCTGTGGGAGGTGCATGTGATAACCAGAGCCTGTTGTAGAAAAGCAATTGTTTGTTTTTATGCACAGTGTGGGAATCCTTGTAGGTAGCTACTGGCTCTGCAGGAAGTAGAAAATTATCCCTGCTTCCTACTAACCACTAGGAAGAGAGCACAGATTTCAATATCTACTTGTAAGTGCCAGTCCAGACGTCATTCAGTTCCATTGTTCTGCCCCTAAGAGCATTAAAAAGATGTTGACAAGAGAGAGGCCTTATGGTGTCGAGTAAATGTTGTAATCTTCAAAAAACAACAGAGCCACTTTCCTTAAAGGTACGATTTTGGCCCTGAAACCTAACTTTCACAAACCAGTGGCCTTCACAAATACAGACGTCCTTGCAATTCAGCCCTTTGCTTGTTTCCCAGAAAAAGAAATCAGTGACATTGTTAGCGCGTTCACAAGGGCAGTCCCCCCGCACCTTTGCTTCGGCTCTCTCAGCTTCACATTCTCGCCCTCTCAGAGTTGGCCGATGGTGCGGGCGCTGAGACCCTGGCAAGGCGAGCTGGGCACGCACCAAGTGTAAATGAAGCCTCACAAAAGGGTCCCAAGACAGCGGTTTCTGGGAATCCTCGCTGCCTGTGTTTCCAGGCACTATTAGTAGGACGAGCGGCGGATCTCAGTTTAGCCTCTGACATCACGTACATGTCGCAGAACCTCCAGGGTGGCCCTGGCACTGTTTACAGCAGGAAGAAATGTCTGCGAGCTGGAGTATTGTTCATAGAGGCACAACCGGAAGTGCGTCCTGCTTTCAAAGGCATGCGCTTCCTGAGTTCATGTTCAGCATACATTCCCATTGGTGGATTAAACTAGTCTTGTAATTACTGACTTTCCTCACTGTAACCAGGGATGGTAACATTACTCACATGAGCAGCACAACAAAACCAAAACCCTGCAGGAGTTCATTTTGTCATGCTATTACTAATTTAGTGTGTCTGTGTGTCTGCTGCCATCATGGGTGCACACATTTTCCGGTGCATTGCACAGGCTGCAGTGCTGCAGAGAGAATTCCATAAGCTTAAATATTTTGGGTCAGATTCCAAAACTGATTTTTTTATTTGTAATATTTTGTAAGTACTACTCATGGCTACAGTATCACTACTTATGCACAACACTGTAATTCACAAAAGGGTAGGCAGGAGCGCCAACTACCAGGCCAAGATTGTACACCTTCTGTGATGGAGGTTATAGAACTGAGGAGAAGTTCCATTGTGTACTATTTCATTGCTGCAAAGAGATATATATAGCTCAATATTGCTGGGATGTAATTCTAGAAGGTTATCTAACACCGCTTCTTAGATAAAGAAGACGGGCTAATGGGAAAGACCAAAAGAAAGTCAGTCTGCAGTCATTATGTCAAACAACTGAATCTCACCAGCATTTGACAGCACAACCATGTAATACCTTTCTACTGAGTTACAGAGAGTTCCTAGGTAGATATTGAACAGGGGGCCATAGACAGGTAATCATTTCAGAATCTCTCAGTGCAGGACTGCAACACTCCGTCCATCATCCGCTTTGGTTTTGCTTTGCTCGCCCTAAGTTGGCAGCGTATGCCCACACGTGGGTCCCTTGCTCACTTTGCCACTGGATTCAAGCTAGCCTGGAAGATGACGGCTGATTAGCCAGAAACCGGTCCCAGGATGCTTGTTTCCGGTCCAGGGAAGGCATGGCTTGGCAGTACGAGCTGGACTGTTCCGTTGAGGCACAGGGTCAGACAAATTTGCATGTGGCCATGTCTGAACTGGGGTGGCGGAGTGAGCTAAAGAATGATGATGGATTAAACCCAGATCAGTTGACTGGGGGTGAGTGCTTGCAATGTTCAACACTCCGCCCATCATCTCTTTGGTTTTCCTTTGTTCTCCCTAAGTTAGCAGGGTATGCCCAGACGTTGGTCCCTTGCTGACTTTGCCACTGGATTCAAGCTAGCCTGGCTTGCAATGTTCAACACTCCGTCCATCATACCCTTTGGTTTTGCTTTGCTTAATGAGAACATCTTTGAGTTCGGAAACATTTTAGTGAAGGAATATAACCAAAGTTTACAAAATAAGACAAAGAAAATAACAAGCAAAATTATACATCAAGATAAATAATGGTAATAATATGAAATATAAAAAGAAACACCAAAAATTGAGAATAATTATAGGCAAAACTGGCAACTGGTATGATATAGGGCAATGAAAGACATACTAAATATACATTGTAGTCAATAAGAAAAGTTA
The DNA here is from genome assembly GCF_964261635.1 of Lissotriton helveticus. Lineage (NCBI taxonomy): Eukaryota > Metazoa > Chordata > Amphibia > Caudata > Salamandridae > Lissotriton > Lissotriton helveticus. The sequence goes on from NC_136062.1 coordinate 432,067,966, forward strand.
AAATAAAAGTAATGTGTTAATAAATTATAGGAAGTCATGGAGGTTTAGGAACTTCTTGTTGTAACGGGGATGAAGACAGAGAACTTTGAGCACTCAAATAAAAAAATAAGGTAACTGGACTCCACAATTCTCCTCGCCTAGCAGCCAAAGTCAAGGGGTAAACAAAAGTTGTGTCTAACCTGTGGTTGTAGCAAACAGCATACCACCAAGCCTGATAAGATATTTTGGTAAAATCCTTCCAATTTTTAGTAATTTGTTGAAATGCTACTGCCAACAGTAAGTCAATTATTGTAACCCTGAAAGTGCAATGATCCCAAATGGGAGAAATGCTACCTAAGAAAATGTGAGATAAAGAAAAGGAGTGAGTGGAGGAAAAAATCTTGTTAATTTGAGAGATCAAACTTGAACCCAGAACCTATGAACAAGGGGACAATTGAAAAGCATATGAAATAGATCTGCACATGGTAAGGAGCAGGACCAACACTTGTCAGAGGTGTTTGGGTATTGTTTACTAAGTACTAGTGGTGAAAATAAAAACAATTATAAATAAAAAATAGTGTCTGAGTTGTATTAGCAGCTCTAGAAGATCTACGAATCTTCAACCACAATTTGTCCCATAACTCAATAGGCCAAGAAACTTCCAGGTCCTTTCCCCAGGTTTCTTCTGTCATGGTTTTCGTGCGAGGTGAAGACAGAGTTTGAAGAAAAGCGCACATTTTTGAAGCTTTAGAATGTTTAAGAAGTAAAGAACTCAATGAGGTTGTATCGGTGGGTACGTGACTTGATGGAGGATGAGAAGCAAGAGAAGCATCGTAAGCATGTTGCAGTGTCAATAACGGGTATTTGACTCGAAATAAGGAGGTAAATTAAAAGAAGTGGCGGCTAATGCAAATGGGATGATCTGATTATGATGGAACAATCGATGCTCATGCCCCCATCTTAACTCTATATTTAACAAAAGAATGCCAATACTGTTTTCATTATTTTTGTTTGAATTGCACAACACATACGAATTAAACAATATGTTAGGTTGGAATTTTTCTCTGAATAAATCTTTCTTATTTTTATTTTGTTTACTTCATTAATTTGGTTATAATTTCACCAATTTTATATTTCAAAAAACATCTGTACACAACATATACAACTTTGAACAAGTATTGGCATTCTTTTGTTAAATATTTGTCAGTGGCTTGGCTTTGCTGTTGGGAGCCCAGACCCAGTGGTGGTTTTTCGTCCCATCTTAACTCTGGAATCTGGTGAAAAAATATCACCAAACTATTAAGGGCCAGATTGCAATCTCACTTGGAAAGCCCTTGGTACTACTCTGATCCAGAGGGCTTTCCAAGCAATTTTGGGCTGTGCAACTCCGACCAAATACGTACGATGCAACTGTATGCTGACAGACTCAGTTCGCTTGTACTCCCATTGAACTCTATGGGAGCCCGTGTACCGATGCGTACAAAGGCTTCCATAGCAACAAAAAAAGGTGGGTGTGAAAAAGTGTACACCCTGTGGGGGGCACCCCATGTTACCCGCCACACAGTGCATGCATGGATCGGGAGACCCGTGGGCACCCCCGTCATCAATTCGAAGGGCTCTGGGTGAAGGTGGCCTGCAAAGGTCCCCTGAAGTCCGTTTCCGACAGCCATTTAATCTCACTGAGACCGAGGCGATACAGCCAACTGAATCGTGAATCTTACTCATACCCACAGAGGGCTGGCATTCCGTAGGACTGTACCTGCTGCACTCACAAGGTTACACAAAGAAAGGACTGTGCATGACTCAAAGGAAAAGGTGTGGACTTTCTTCTCAGCAATGGGTACAACAGAGCTGGAAGAAATCACCTCCCAATCCAAGGAAAGGATCACCTGATCAGACCAGTTCTAACTGGATTGTTACTGGACAGTTGCATTGTATAAAACTGAGTCCTAGTTGTCAAGAGGAAATTCAGAGTCCCTGAGCCCTTAGCTGACGATACTATACCCTAGTTTTCCCCAAACTAACCAAGAAACTGCAAAAATTAAAAGTTTGGAAACTTTCTGTAGAGTTTGTCAGAAAAGCTCTAGGAGAAGAACGCCTCTACATCGAAAGTCAAACCGCCGACATCGACTCTCTGACAGGGTCAACTTTGCTGGTTTGTCCCACTGAGAAGTGACCATCATTTATATTGCAAGGGCAGCGGACCTAGGCCTACTGTAAAGGCTAACAGGTTGAGAGATTGAGAGGTAAGCACATACTGTGTGACATCTTCTTTATGTCCAGCCTTTTCTATCAACAACATTATTTATTGTGGACTCGTATAGGTGAACCTTAAACTAACATCCTACTACAATGCCCACATAGCTGCATCGTTCATGAAAGGCATCTTTTTTCCAGTTGTAAAGGCTTGGTGCAAAAACATAAAGGCTTCTGACATTAAAAGAAGCGTTTCCCACACTCTAAAATGTAGCAGAATACCCCATCCTGCTCAAAACAACAAACCTGAATCCAAACTGGGTGTGGATATGGTACAGAAGACGGAGCGTGAGCTATCGGCTCCTCTCAGGCTCAACACTAATCTTACTTGCTGAAGGGGCGCTCAACGACCCCAGAACACACAACTGCCAGCTAGGAGCCCCTGTGCTGAGGTAGAGAGATGAAAGGCCCTCCCTAGAAGAAAATAGCGGACAGCCTGGGAGGAAGCCTAGTGGGCCATGCCGCAGGCTGTCGATGCACCTTGGCTCACCCAGAGAAGATGGCCTGGCTGGGAAGCGAGTGCCTAGAGTTGCTCCACCTGCTTTCCCCGCCCTCCCCCCAGAGGTGATGGTAAGTTGCTGCCCACACATTGAAGACCCGGAGGTCCAGCTCTGAGTGGGAGGTCCCGCACTGAGAAGGGAGAGCCAGCGATGCTGAGGTCTAGTGGAGGGTCGCGGAGAAGAGAAGAGGTGCCAAGGCACCACCAGCGAGGAGGCGGGGGCCTCTTGAGAGATCAACTGGCACTTAGGGTGGTCCCTGCGCAGACTCCGGTAGTAAGAGGGTCATGGTGGTAAAGATATTCAAAGCCGACTTCGAGGCCTGGTGAGTGAAGTGTTAGGGGAGTGGGTGGAATGTGCCCCCAAACCTTGATAGTGAGAGCCTCAGAGAGGCGAGAGAAGCGCAGGGAGACAAAGGTGTCAAACGCAAGGAGACAGGGGACTCATGGAGACACCAGCACCCAGGACAGACCCGAGCAAGCTCCTGTGAAGAGAGGGCAATGGCAGGAAAAGTATTCAGGGCCTAAATCGGGGCCCAGAGTGTGGAGTATCGGAGGGGAGGAGAGAGCACACCCCACAGGCTGGACCAATAATACCTGACCTCATGGGTTAAACAAAGAGTGCTGATTAGGCGAGGTCCTGGACCCTGCATTGGGGCGATGTCAGCCAATGGATGACACGGGGAAGCCTGAGCCCGGCACCCTGGAGGCCAACGAGTAAGAAGGGAGCCTGTTAGTGAAGCACCTGAGTGATAGAGGATTATGGATGTTGTGATATATGTATGACATTGTACTCGGAAGACAGGTAGATACAATTGTAGACACTCCATAGGGCCTCATAACGATGTAGGCCGGAAAGCATTCTAACTGACTGTGTTGGAATGCTTTCCGACAGAATTAGATTCGGGGAGTCCGAAAGACTGATTATGATGTTTTCGAACACCGTTCGGTCAGACTCCCATTGACTTCCTGTGTTCCAACCGACAACACATGCTCCAATTAAATTGAAAAATTGGGTGGTCACTGAAAACATTGCACACTGTGGCCGGCACCCCTTGGAGACTGCCACACTATGCATGGTCCCCAACTGGAGGTATCCAGGTGAAAGGGGGCCTGCTACGGGCCGCAAAAGTTGGATTCTGATAGTCGATCCGTGTCAAACAAACCGATTAAGGAAAAGCTGTCCGAATGCAACATCATAATGCGTTGGTTGGAATCGAGGTCCATAGACCTCTCTAATTCAGCTCAGACCGACTCGGTTTTCTCCGAAAGCCAATCAGAAGCGAGTTAAAACGATCGTACGGTTTCTGACTATCATAATCGGTCATTCGGGTTTGTTTTTGAGCCAGTCGGAAACGCGGGTTTTTAATTGGATTTGGAGATACCGAATGCCGTTCAGAGCCTTTCCATCCAACAACGTAATTGGCCCCAAACTGTAACCTGATTGTCTTGACACTTGTAATTTCATGTACTTTACGACGTGATGGTGATTATGTCATATGTTTTTGAGTGCAATGAAAATATATATATATTTTTTTAAACCTTTATTTTTCCAGTTTTGCAGAGAAAAAGACATCCCTTAATAGATACAATCCAGTGGAATGCTTCAGCGATCAGAGAACATCAAAAGATAATACATATCTGAAAAAGCAAAAAGATGCAAGACGTTTCACTAACTAATGGCGTGGCGTGGGTAAGACACCGTATACATCAATGAATAAAAGTAACATAGTCCACACGGGTAAAGCACACAATGCTTTCGTCATCAAATGTCAAGGGTAACAAAAATCTAGCCTATACCTTCAGGGGTGAAACCAGCTTGCGTTTGAGGTGCGTGTGCTGCCCTACACTGGGAAATATAGTCTATATACGGGCCCCAAATATCAATTGGTCTGGACGAGCTGGGAAGCAGGGTACTGAACTCCTCGCAGTTAGTGTTGCAGAACGCCATGCTGCTCAACCAGGAATGTATCGTGGGGGCACGCCTGCCACCCTACAACAGTGCAATTTCCCGCTTGGCCAGCAGGAATCCCAGTGCAGCAAGCCTCCGGACCTTCCTGGGAAAGTTGGCCACATAACCGAGAAGAGCAATCTCGGGGGTGGGTTGAAGTTGTATAGATAGAATGTCCCTTAATGTGGAGTGTATGCTCAACCAGAAACGGCGTATCTTAGGACAGGTCCATGCGAGATGAGCAAAGTCAGCAAGGGGAGTCAAACATTTCTGACAATGATGTGGTCTGGAGTTGTCAATTCTATGAGAATGGGCGGGTGTAAAGTGCATCCGACGGAGGAATTTGAAATGAAGTAATTTGTGATGACTATTCAAGGAGATGTCACTGGTGGCTCTACAACAATACTCCCACTGGTCGTCTGAAATCGGTCCACCCAAGTCAACCTCCCAAGCAGCCCGGACCCTGGAGTCGTCTATTGACCTAAGAGCGCCACACTGTCGGTAGATTTTGGAAATTAGGTGTGCACCATCAGGGCTCTGTATGAATACAGTAAGGGGGGAGGCCTCAACCGGGGTCACAGGAAATGATGGGAACCTGGCCCTCAGAGCGGAGCGCACTCGGGTCAGAATGAACGTGTCCATGAAGGAACGTTCACTGAAACGGGCATTCTCTTAGATTGTGAATGCATGTCCGTCTGGAAACAAGTCTCCGAGAGTGTACACATGGAATTTCTCCAGGGCGCGCTGTACCAACGTTTCCCCGGTGAGCGAAAGAAGGGAGGAATTGGGTAAGGGTAATGCGGGGGAATATAATAGGTCCAACCCCAAGAGTCTGCGTAACCTGCACCAGGCCCAACACGTGGTGGAAACCGTCTGAACATCCTGGGGGTCAAGTGGGGAGAAGTGTGATAAGTTGCCGCGGGAGTACCAGATCCGCCTCTGATTTCAAATATGGAATGCGTGCATCCGGGTGGAACCAGGCGTATGCATAACAGCACTGTGCCACCAGATAATACAGGTAGAAATCTGGGACCCCGAGACCGCCCCTGTCCATTGGAAGGGTCAGAATCTTCCAGCTGACCCGAGGCGTCCCATCTCCCCAGACCAGGCGTAACAAAATATAGCGAAGTTGCGAAAAAAAGGCTTTGGTGAGGGGAATGGGAATATTGTTAAAATAATACAGAAATCGGGGCAGAACCACCATTTTAATGATAGCGACTCTGCCCGCCATGGACAGGGGCAATCGTAGCCACCTCGTGACCTGCGATTCCAATGCACTAATTGCTTTGCCGTAGTTCAGGCGGATCATTGAGGCGGTGTCCAGGTGAATTTGGACCCCCAAATATCTGACCGAATCATCGCACCATTCCAACGGAAATTCACATTGCCAGGGCTTAGTGCCAGCCGTAAGGGGAAAATTAACTGATTTGTGCCAATTATTATGGAGCCCTGAAAACTCACCAAACCGGATGATTTCCCGAATTAAGGGGGTCAGATTGTCCTGGGGCATTCGAACATAGAGAACGGTGTCGTCTGCATACATAGATAACAACAGGGGACCAGTGCGGAACTGTAGCCCGCGCTGTAGATGATTTTCCTGGAATTGTCTAGCTAAAGGGTCCATGGCCAAAATAAAGAGAAGAGGAGATGGGGGCATCCTTGTCTAGTGCCGCGTGACAAAGGAAAGGACTCGGACAAAGTGCCGTTGAGGCGCAGGCGAGCCAAGGGTTTAGTATATAAGAGTGCCACCGTTGCAACAAAACAATCTGGCATGCCCATACGGCGCATGACAGAAAGAAAAAAAGGACATTCAAGAGAATCGAACGCTTTTTCTGTGTCTAGCAGAATAGCAGCGGCTGGGGTAGATGGCTCGATTCTGTGTAAAACTGTGAACAATGTCCGAAGATTGAGAGAAGTGGAACGATGTGGGACGAAGCCAGATTGCACAGGGGAGATAATGAATTCCATTAATAATGACAGCCTGATGGCTATGACCTTGGCCAGGATTTTATAATCCAAATTTAACAGGGACAGCGGCCTGTAAGAGCCACAGAGCATGGGATCTTTCCCGGGTTTAGGCAAGAGGATGATCACCGCCTCACGGAACGTCGGGGGGAGGATACCTGTTTCGAGAGCTTCGGCGTAAACCTCAACTAGACGTGGTACCAATATATCCTTATAAGCCTTATAAAAGTCCGCTGAAAAGCTGTCAAGACCGGGTGCCGAGGAAGCGCGTAGAGAGTCAATAGCCTCAACAACGCTCTCAGGGGTGATGGGAGTCATAAGGAAGTCCTGCATATATCGTTCCAGGTAGACCAAGGCCACCTCGGATAAATAAGCTTGCTGGTTTCTGGTATCTCCGGACAGACGGGAAGTATAAAGGGATCTGTAATAGGAGAGGAACAACTCGCACACATCCGGGGTGGAGTGCAACGTGGAGCCATCTGGGCCAGTCATTGAGGTGATGTACGTGGGACCTCGGGTGGGGCGCAGAGTATTAGCTAGGAGTTTACCCGGGCATTCACCTTCACCGTATCGACGCGCCACGCTGTGCTTGTTGAGAAAAGATAGTTCCCTATCGGCCGCGTCTCTGACCTCCAGGCACAGCTCAAGGCGGCGCGTTTGAAGGGAGTCACTGGGCTCGTCGAGCAGTTCGCAATCTACAGCCGCGATATCCCTTTCAAGACGATCCAAAGTAGAGCGCAGATCGCGCAGGACACCTGCGTGCTACGAGTTGCAAACCCCGCGGATATATGCCTTAAAGCCCTCCCACAGGACCGCCCAAGTGTCGACCATACCAGTATTCAATTCGAAATATTCTTCAATTGACCGACGGACTTCTTCGTTAAAAACGGGGTCCATCGAGCCAGAGAATCGCCACTGCCTTTCAAAACCTCCTGCACGGGGTATGCGCAGTTGCAGGACCACCGGGGAGTGATCCGATAGAGTGCAGGGGAGAGTTATGATAGTCCCAATCCAGCCCAGAACCCCAGGGGAAACTAGCCAGTAGTCAATCCTCGTCCAAGTATTGTGGAACCCAGAATAATGGGTGAAAGCAGGATGTTGTGGGTGCAGATGGGATTCCACATCAACTAAAGAATACTGCGCACAGAGCTCCCTCAGGGCAGAACGGGTACGGTGTTTGGTGTCAGGGGAGGTGGATGTGCTGTCCCTACCATGATCCATCAGGAGGTTAAAGTCTCCGCCCATGATCAGAAGGCCAGTGTCAATGGAAAGTAGGCGAGTCTGTAAGGAATGGAAAAAGGAAGGGGAGTCAGTGTTCGGACCGTACACTCCTACCAAAGTGAGCTTGTGTCCCAGCAGCAGTCCAGTGATGATTAAAAAGCATCCATCAGGGTCCTGGTATGTGGTGCAATGTGCAAACTGAATTCTTTTGTGAATAAATATGGAGACCCCGCGTGCATATCTACTGTAATTAGAATAGAATCTATGTGGGCCCCAGCCCGATGCCATAGAGGCGCCATCAGAGCCAAACAGGTGGCTCTCCTGCATAAAAAGGACATCAATTTTGTGTCGGGCTACATGCAATGAAAAGATTTTTAAAAACAATGAAGGCTGAGGTTACCTTCCAGAGCCGACACTGGGCTAGCGTCACACCACAAGGACAGGACACACCGAGCCTGGTGCCACTGGAGGGAGGAGCAGAGGGTGCCCATTAAGCATGGGCGGATTTTGCGGATCCACGATTCACGAATTTGCGGATTCACGGATCGTGGATCCGCAAAATCCGCGGATTATGCGGATCGGCGGATTTGGGGGCGGGGCTTCCTCGAGTGTGTGGGCGGGGCCAAACGGACGGGGCTTCCATGCGAGCGCACATGCCTCTTGTGTGTATAAAAGGTCAGAGACCGATCAGAGCAGCAGATTAAGAGACAGAAGCTCCTGGTCACAGGAACAGCACGGGGATTGCGCTCGTGAAAGTCAAAGATGCAAATGCCTCTGGCCAGCATCACATTTTCGATGGTATATTTGGGAAGAAGGCACACCTGCCCAGCCCCCACAACGCTCACGATTGTTTTTGGGCTGATGAATGAGTCACTGAATTTAAGCTTCAACTAGGGCACATGCTTTATTGATATCTGCAAGTGTTTCCTGTTGAGGTTTATTTTTTGTGCCAGGACCGTCGTGCCCGAATGAACCCTGCCCTTCATATTTATTCAAGAAGACACCACCGTTTTTCACCACCATAAATAATTTACGATGGCGCCGGCAAGCTGCCAGCGCCATCCTGCAAAAGTTACTTAATTAGCTTCAACAGGAAGCTCCAACTGATAAAATAAAGCAGGCGCTCGAGCCCCTGCTGTATCTTATCTATTAGAGCTTCCTGTTGAAGCTAATTAAGTAACTATTTGAGGATGGCGCTGGCAGCTTGCCGGCGCCATCGTAAATTAGGCTCGCTTGAACTTTTGACCGCAAAATCCGCTCCGATCGCGGATTGCGGATTTTCGGTAAATTCGCGAGAGTTCGCGGACCGCGAATTTACCGAAAATCCGCAAAATCCGCGATCGGAGCGGATTTTGCGCTCATGCTTAGTGCCCATCACATCCAATGGGGGGAACATAACAATATTTAGTTTATTTTATTTTTTATTATTTTTATTGTCTTTGCACAGAAGAAACAAATGAAAAAATGACATTCCATCTTGACATCACATACAAAATGAAATCGCATGAAACAATAATCAAAATAAGGAAAGGAGCAGAGGATGAGTGAGATCACGCATATTTCTGCCACGTCCCAACCACTTGTCATGGACACCAAATTGTAACCCGGGCCTGCAACCTTTCAGCCAATAATAACAACATTAAGAACCATTGCCCCACACAATGAAATTGTAGGTTGATAACAGTCTAAATAAAGAAAAATAAATGGGAAAAAAATGAAACAATTAAAACTACAAAGAAAATTGCATAATCAACAATAGGCAGTTCTCAAAAAACACCACAGCATAGTTTCCACTACGGGCTGACCCTCCAGACAATCCAAATGTGTGCAAATGCACGTCTCCTCGATCTCTCTGTAGCCGTGTATGCCCCCCCCAGCAGTGATACATGGAGGTCATCACACCGTTCTACTGAGCAAATATACTCTTAGGGATTCCCAGATGTCTCTCGGTCGTGATGTTACCGCAGCTCCTCCGCATAAGTATTAAGAGCGTCCCTACAATAAACTAAGTCTGACAGCCAAGCCTTCAGTGTAGGTCTAGAAACAATATTTAGGTTGTGGGGCTCTCAGAGAAGGACGGTGAGACAGGGATTCTTTACCCGGTCACCGGCGCCCCCGAGCAGGTGTGGAATTCAGCCATGAATCTGGATGGCAGACTACTAATGAGATCCTCATGCTGGTATGCCAGAGACTGAATGCTCTGGAACTGATGGAGTGGCAACACTGTGGAGTATCAGGTGTAATGAAGGGATTGAGTCTGTAAAGGATCCCTTGCACAGGGACAGATCGCCAGAAATTGAGGGGTCTCAGTGGAACATGTTGAACTGAGTGACCCCGAAGGATATTTCATTTACCAGGAGGTGTCTGAGTGAGTAAATATCATTTGGGGGCCCCTGGCACAGATCTCCATGGCTGAGCCTCTATTAGGCCAGCAGTGTCCGATGCGAAGAGGTAGAAGTGAGTGCGGCCTGGGAGTGGGGCCTCTGGTGTTGTGGTCCTCAATGGAGTAGTAAACACCAGCTGGAGAGCAGTGGGTGCATGTGCTCGGATGAAGTAGGAACACACTGTTGACTCAGCAGGGAGGAGGCTGGTATCCAGTGGAAATGGATTGTGCTTGGCCTACCTAGTGCAAGGGGTCAGCATGACGACAGTGGTCTCCATGTGCAATCTGAAAGCAAAACAGGGGACCATGCAGACAGAAGTGGGAGAGCCCTCACTGGCCTCCACGAGGTCAAGGCAACAGAGCAGGGTACTGATGACCTCTTGATACATACACACCTAGACAAGATGCTGGGCACCATTGCAGACACAAATGCCACACTGCAACAGGATATCAGTGTGGTGTCTATCGGGTAGTGCCTGCTACAGGTGGAACACCAAAACTGGTGGATAGAGTTGTGTATGTAGAACTTGCTATTGAGGATTTGCAACTGGAAGAGGCAGCCACTTCCTGTAAAATTGATGAAATAACTACCAGGGTGGGAACAATTGAATGGAGAGCTGAAGACGCGGAGGGCCGGAACAATATCATGGTGGTGGGAATCACAGAAGGTGTGGAAGGTACAAACTTGGTTACCTTGAGGGTTGGCTCTGTGCCATGGTGGCTCTGGGGCTGCCCACACAGTTCTTTACCCTGGAGAAGGCACACCGAGTACAACATCTCCCCCTAACACCGGGGAAGCCCCAACCTAGTGGTAGTGAGGCTCCTACAGAACAGGGACCAATGTATTACTAAGAAATGCCCAAGCTAACAGCCCATATGCGATCAAGAACAGTAAAGTATCAATAGTCCCAGACTTTACAGCTAAGGTTCCTGCCCAAAGGGCATCAATCCTGGAAGCAAAAAAGCCCTGTGAGAGAAAGGCATCCAGTACTCCTTAATGTTCCCAGCCAAGCTTCCTTCAATCCTGGATGGTAAGACCCATTCCTGCAACACCACAGAGGCAGTATGGGTTGGAGCACCGCTTCAGCGGAAGTGGAATCGTACAGGTCCTAGGGCAACAAATAGACCAGCTCAGAATAGGTTCAGGCAATCGACTAGGAAGGTTTTGCTAAAAAATACCACCTCATCTCAGACAGAAAGGGAGAAAATGCAGCACTACAGCCAGTGGCGGAAATTATTTCATCACAGACAGTGCAGGGGGGCAAGGACGGGTCTTCTGTCCATAAAAAAGGAATCTCAGACTCTGAGGTTCAGTCTTGAGTAATGCGGTGCTACCTGTGGTGACCAGGAAATGGTGGATAAACTGATTTATCTCTCGTACTGGTGGCTTGGGTCCACCTTCAGGTATGGTGGGAACTGCAAGGCTTTGCTTGCTCCTAGAGTGAGAGACTCGTGTGCACAAGGGTGGTGATACTGAGGACACATTGGCGAACATTGGAACTCTGGCATCACTTCTGAGTAATGGGCTGGAAGGAGGATACATGCACAACACCCCTTAGCCTACCCCTGACCAGATTGTCCCTACTACAACACTCTTAATGTTTTTCTTTTACAGGTTTTGGCAGTCAGCAGCTGTGAATCTGCCCTTGGGATGGGGATTTACTTGTTCAGAGTATCTAGTGGTTGTCTGGGAGGTCACTAAAAGTCTTGTTATGAATAAGGGAAGTTGTGATGGGAGAGGGGTGGATGGGGGCTGAAGTGAACATTATTCGCACCGATGACACATGCAAGATAAATACATCATGAGGTAAAATCAGGTTACTAATTGAGGAGGAAGACCTTGAGGTACTATTCGTCTTGGAGACTTGGCTCTGAGAAAGATTCATCCCAGAGATTGTAAGCACCCTTCCTCAGGACTTTGAAATATTCTGACTCGATAGAGTGGGCACAACAGGAGGTGGTATTGCTATTATTTGCAAATCACATCTGGCCTGTGCCATCACCCCCCTTAATATTGTCAACTATGAGGCCTTTACCTTTAGACTGTCCCTTACCCTGACATGCTTCTTTTTGAGCAGTCTTATTTATAGGCACCCAGGGACCTGTACGCCTTTCTTAGAGGCTATCCCGGACACCCATGCCAGCATGATAACAGGGAAAATCACCTTCACGGTATTTAGCGACTTTAATATTCATCTGGACGATTGTACCAATCCATCGACAAAGAGATGTATAGCTGACCTTTAAGCCTTACAACTAATACAATTGGTGGATCAAGCCACCCATGAAAAGGACCACACATTGGACCATATTGTTTCCAATGATTCCAGATTGGATCTGCTTGCCCCCATCTGGATGCCCTGGACAGATTATTTCTTTATCCCAATTTGGTATCAAGAACCTCCCCATAGCAAACCCCAAAGGTGGATGCTCAGTGCTAGGACGCAAATGGCCTAAGATGGCCCCTGAAGCCTGGCTCATAGACCTTGAGGCGACCTTTCCACAAAATCACAAAAGATCTAGAGGAAGCCCAAAAAAAGTGGCTAACATGGATGAATAGATCCGTGGAGCGGAACTTCAGGAAATCAGGTCCAATAAAGCCAAAAATTCCAACAGGTCTTCCTGGTTCATTCCTCAATTTGACACTCAGAAGAAAAGCTGTAAAAAGATAGAAAGAAATTGGAGGAAAACGTATGCCCCTGAGCTTAAAATAGTATATAAAGTTGCTATTCAGCAATACCACAAGAACATTAGGAATGCGCAAGCAGCCTTTTTTGAAGAAAAAATAGAGACGTCCTCTAACTCTTCAAAGGAGCTGTTTATGATTGTAAAGCTCTTACAACAATTGAATCAGGCACAAACCTTTCTCAATGCTCAAAAGAGAGATGTAAAGGGTTAGTTAGCTATATTCTTCAAGAGTAAGGTGGAAAACATCTACAACTCCCTTCATTCAAACATTAGCCAGATATCAGTAGCAACTGCAGTCTCCATGAGCACTCTGGAACTCCCTATCAGCACAGAGCAGTCAGTAACCTCCTTTTCCCCTGCTCTGTTCACTTTTCCCAAATTAAATGTAGAACAGGCTGGTTCCCTTTGAAGGACTGGACTTTTAACAGAACCAGCGGTGCCAGAGAACAACACCTATAACCTTCATGGGATACCTGTTTCGGCGCACAACTACAGAGACACGGGACACTTCCTTCGGCGTCAAAGACCAGCATTTATTACTGCAGGGAAACAAGAGTCATTAGAAGTACATAGGCATGTAGGTTCTGCGAGTCTGCTTCGAATTGCATATGTAGGTCGCCCTCTTTTATACAAAAATGTTGCCATTGCACAACGTGCGAAAAAAAGATTACAATTCAGTTCTCACAGTAAACTTCAAAAGGGTCGCTTTCATGTGTTCAGAATCCCGGAACATAATTACAGTAGCAATGCCGGTTCCCAACTGTAAAAGTACATCTTCCCACCATTAGGCATACCCATTAGAGTTGTAAATGACAAAGAAGAAGAGACAAGGGCAGCTGCAAGGAAGTCAGACACGTGTAGAGAAAAGAGTGTGGGGGTAATATCGGAAGCATGATCGTAGGATCAAAGAGTTGGATCCTATCCCCTGCACGGCTGTCACAATAGGCCGGCACGGCCAGATTATCCTCAAGCTGAGCCATCTGCCTCTGCTGTGTCATTCCTCCGGCCATAAAGACGCATGAAAGGAATATGCGTCTTCCGCAAGGCTTGGGAACTAGAGGGTCAGGGAGCGAACAGTTACCTGCTCGCTGACTACGTGAGGGCAAGAAACAAAATGGATGCCGTATCTAAAATGGAACCCGAGGGTTTAGATGAAGAACACGTAATATTAGGCGAACCCTTACAGGTAGTGTAGCGAAAATGCATACACTTATCGAACTCGCTATTTACGGTTCATAGATACTAAACTCGTCCATATTCGGTAATGCCCAGCACGTTGTAATAATTTTTACGGAACCTCAGACGGTCCTTTTGCCCTCATGTAGGCAAGCACTAGTCGGAATCATAATCGATTTCGATACTCATCAGATCATTGAGATGTTGCTGATACATTATTCTATCCTTCAATGCCTCTTTGGTGACAACGGGCTGTCTTATACACGTCGTAGCACAAAGGCTACATAAGGCAGGACCACATTGCACACAAAGACAACATGTGAAAAGAAACGTCACAACAACCCCCATGATCATCAGAAACTTCCAACCCCAAGTCGATATCAGACCCCAAAACCATCCCAGAAGCGTCCAATTCCCTTCGTCCACGTGTATGGACTCCGAAATTTTGTGCAACTTAGAGATGGCTTGATAAACCGTTGGGGCGTTATCAGGTATGAATACGCAGCAGCTCGAATGGATGACTTTACAAACCCCACCTCTATCTGCTAGAACGATATCTAGAACCATACGGTTCTGCAACGTCATTAGTCTATCCGCCTGAAGTTCGGCTGTCAAATTACCAAGGGCACTTGCAGTTATGTTGGCAGTTGATTCTACTACACGAGTTAACTGCCTCAGGTTCCTGCTATTAACCATCGGTCCCCAGAACGGTAGGAAACCCTTAAAGAAGTCTCCCGCTTCTTGTCCGGCAGTATCTTCTTTGCTAACCAAACCTCTCACAATTCTAGTTTTGTGATAATCAGAGGCCACAGTGAAAGTCGGGGGCAAAAGATTTGCAATATAGCAGGTACCCGAGAAATCATGAGGTAACCATGTATAGGCTCGATCATAACATACAAAGTAAGTACCCTTGGCAGGCAGGAAGACAGGGCAGGAGAGTGTTGGTAAGACATATGTCTCAGTACACGCGCTCTCCCCAAACTGAGCTCTCGGATTTCGACCAAGACCTTTCAAGCAGAAATTACCTAGGTGAGGTACAATCCATATCGGTGACGAGCTTTTAAGCTGCCTCTCACCCACTGATAAGCTGTACTCAGCCTCACTTAGTTCTTTATATGCTCGCACCTCTTCCTCTGGGATGAGCGATGCGTCAAAAATATCTCTATCTAAGTCTGCAATAGCTCTCGCCAGAGTCTTGTGCTCCGGGCCAGGACCAAAGTTTGCTGAGCGTGGTTCTCGATGGGGGTAGGAATCTAGTGCGCTACGGAACATGATTTGCAATGCTCGAGCTGACCCTTGGGCACTATAAGGCAGAACTAAGTACGGAATACCCTTATCCATGGTATGTGGCATTAACCCACACACCCAACAATTGGTAGTGTTTACCACTAACTGATGCTGATGCAAGAGTTGAATAAAAGAGTTGTTTCTGAATTCCGCACGTCTGACTTGTTCGTGTTGTGGCAGAAGATAAAAGGAATGTGGAGAGACAGTTGAAACGAAATACAGATCACGAGATGGGAGAGTAGGCGTAACAGAAGACAATAAGAATTGGGACCCATAATATACTCCCCCCACCAGTAACATAGATATAGTCAGGAACAGTATGACCACCTGTAAGAAAAACCATTTCGTATGAAACATTTTATGCAATGCAGATCTTTGCGCCAACATTTCCTCTCTTTTCGACAGTTCAGATAATGATGATTCCATCCCCTAACGACCGTCCGCGACGTTCTTGACGCACTTCGTTCTGAGTAGCGATTACCAATTCCCAGGAGTTCCCAGAAATCGATAAAAGAAACCGACCTTGTGTCGATAGCTGCTAAACAGAAGGAAGTACCCGCACGGCCCTACGGCCCACCTGGATGGTAGGTTCTAGCTAAATAATGTTCTTGGCTGTACGAAAAAGGGAAAAAAATACACAATATACAATGTCCACTACGTTCAGGGCAAATGTAGAACCTAAAAACAAAAAAATCTTTTTATTTGTGGCTTGTTCGTGGACGAAGAAAGTACCGGCTACTTCCAAGGCGAGTCTGATCTTCAAACAGTGGATTGGGCGGCAAATGAGTGTTCAATTGTTCAGGCAATTTTTCAGAGTTCTCCAATGGCGATGACAAAGAAATTGTTCGAGGGGTGTCAGTTATGGACTGAGCTTCGCTGAATGGAACAAAGTGTTGTGGAGTGTCTGTTTCACATGAGGAAAAACCTATTCTTATCCAGGTGTCCGACGGCAAAGGAAGCGGGACTTTTTTGGTGTGGGTAGCGTGTACCCAATTTTTGCGTCCCTGCAGTCGAACCGCCGTCCTCGTAGCTAGCTGTACTTGGAACGGTCCCACGAATCTCGGTTCAAGATTCCGTTTTCGTCCGAAGTTTCGGACGAGAAGCCAATCTCCGGGTTGGAGCCGATGACCAGGACCCTCTGTTTGTGATGGCAAAGCCTCAAAGACCTGTTGATGAATCAAACTCAATTTAGCAGTCAGATCATAGAGATAATCAACCAACATAGGATATTCGACTCTATCAAACTCCTTAGGCCTTGGGACTCCCCATACATTGGCAGGACGGCCGAACACAATCTCGTATGGGCTGAGCCCTACTCGAGAGTGTACAGTTGCTCTGGTCGACAGGAGAGCTAGAGGCAGAGCGTCGGGCCATGATAGACCAGTTGTCGCCTGAATTTTGGCCAATTTTAGTTTTAGGGTGCCATTATATCCTTCCACCAAGCCTGCTGATTGTGGATGGTTTGCACTATGGAATTTTTGTATTATCCCTAAGCCACGACACACACTCTTCATCACACTCCCAACAAACTCACTTCCGTTGTCCGACCATACGACCCGAGGCATTCCGTAGCGGGGAAAATACTCTTTGAGCAAAATTTTTGCCGTGGATAAGGCCGGATTATCCTTAAGGGGGTAGGCCTCAATCCATCTAGAGAATGCACACACCACCACCAAAACGAACTTCAAATTATTACATCTCTCCATGTGGATAAAGTCCAACTGAATAACTTCGAAAGGGTACGTAGGAGGGGCAAAATGGCCAGGTGGAGTGGCGGTGCCCTTACCAGGATTGTGCATTAAACACACCATACAATTCTTAACCGCTCTCTCTGCACACTTAGTGATCCCATCATTCTTCCATACATGAGACAACAACTTGCATATACCTTTCGTGTTGATGTGCGCCGTACCATGAGCCATTGTAACGACAGCGAGCACATACGCATCCGGTAACATCCATCTCTGCTTTTCTGACAAATCAACCCAACATCCATTCTCATCCAATCTTCCCGTGCTCTCTTTCCATTTAGTCCTTTCCGTCTCTGTGGCTTCATTCTGTATTCCCTTCACACTCTCAATCGTGTCTTCACACATACCAGTCTCTGTTGGCCATCTCACTGAACTCGTAACATACATCCTGTTCGTCAAATCTTTAGCTGTCTCTTTAGCCGTCTCATCCGCAAACGCATTACCACGACCCACATCATCCGTTACTTTCTGATGTGCACTACATTTAACTACAGCCACCTTTTTAGGCAATGTGAGTGCATCCAAAAGGTCATTTACAAGCTGACCATGCTGAATCTTCGTGCCATGCGACGTGAGGAATCCTCTCTCTCTCCACAGTCGCCCAAAACTATGTGCCACACCAAAAGCATACTGGCTATCTGTAAACACATTCACCCGTTTATCTTTGGACAATACACACGCTCTCGTCAATGCGATCAGCTCAGCAGCCTGAGCCGAATTCTGACTCAATCTTGCGCTTTCCACAATCGTACTCAATGTTACTACAGCATACGCAGTCGTCACATCACCATTCGGTAACTTAAAACAGGAACCATCCACATATAAAGTACCATCGGGATCTGCCAATGGAGTATCTTTTAGGTCAATACGACCCTTAGTTTCCTCTTCAGTTCTGAGATAACAATCATGTAGTGCTTCACCACTTGACTCCGTGGCGATCGGCAGCAATGTTGCTGGATTCAACACATTACACCGTTTTATCCGTATATGACTGGCCAGTAACGTCAACTCATATCCAGACAATCTTGCGCTCGTCAAATGTTGAGTTTTCGTTCGATTCAATAGAGTGTCAACTGCATGCGGAACCATTACCGTAAGCATATTATCCATGACTAGACCTGCGGACTGTCGAATGGACGCCGCAGCTGCCGCTGTTGCCCTCAAACAACTCGGCAAGGCTCTAGCTACTGGGTCTAAAGTCGAAGAAAAATAGGCGCATGGGCGTTGCTTGCCTCTAAAAGGTTGTGCCAGCACACTCAACGCACAACCATCCCTCTCGTGAACGTATAGTGTAAACGGCTTACTGTAGTCAGGAGTACCCAACACAGGAGCCGAACACAACGCATCACGCAATTCAGAAAAACCTTTCTGACACTCTTCAGTCCAAGGCAATGGGGATGAAACATCCTTGCGCGTAAGGGCTATCAATGGTTTCGCCAACAATGAAAAATTTGGAATCCATTGTCTGCAATAGGACGTAATACCTAAAAAGACGCGAACATCTCTTTGGGTTTTTGGCACAGTCATTCGGGAAATCGCTGCGATTCTCTCTGGGGTCAACCTTCTCCCTTCTTTTGACAATAAGTGACCTAGATAGGTAACTTCTTGACAACAATACTGTAGCTTGGAAGGCGATACCTTGTGGTGTAAGTCATGTAGATAGTGCAATAATGATACCGTAGCCGTTTTGCAAATAGCTTCTGTATCAGCTGCCACTAAAAGATCGTCAACGTATTGAATCAAAGCCGCCCTCGTCGGTAAAACAAAGGCATCAAGCTGACCTTTAAGTGCTTGGCTGTAGATTGACGGACTCTCACAGTAGCCCTGTGGAGCGCGTTGTAGCCTAAAACTGCGACCACCTAATGAGAATCCGAATAGGTCTCTGCTTTCCTCTGCAATCGGGATGCTAAAGAAAGCATTCTTTAGATCGATCACCGTGAACCAGGAGGCAGATGCCGGAATCATTGTTAGTAAGGCCGTGATATCGGGAACCACAGGAAATTGTGGAACCACTATTTTATTTACCTCTCTCAAATCTATTACGAAACGATACACAGGAGGTTTAGTTGGGTCAGTTCGTTTCAGAATAGGCAATACAGGGCTATTACACACGTTTCCACGAGTTTCTTCAACAACACCCTTTCCAATTAGATCATGAACAATCGCTAACAGCGCTCGTTCGCCATCAAGAGAGATACGATATTGAGGTAAACGTGGTAATCGCACGTTCGGTTTCAATTGAATCACATAAGGTGGAATGTCTAACAGGCCCACATCATTGGGACCTGTGGCCCATAGGGACGCAGGGAGGGAACTTAATTCCGGTGGGAATTTATCGACCGATAAATACATGGGAGAGATCACTCTCCGCCCTAAGGTAAGCTCTACTCCTTCGGGGGAACAATACAAAGTTGCATACAGTCGTTTCAACAAATCCAGGCCCAAAAGATTCTCACCACAACCTGTAGATAGAATCAGTGGAGCCGTTAGCTCACGAGGTCCAATTATAAGGGGCAAAGGACTAGAGACTGGGTTGCTAACAGGGGCGCCGGAGAATCCAACGGAAACGTTTGTTAAGCCAGACAAAGGTGCGCCAGGGAGTTTCGAATGCATGATGGAACTTTTCGTCGCACCAGTGTCTAACAGAAAAGGCTCAACTACACCCGATGTAGCCACTGCAACGTAAGGCCCACTCTGATCGACCGGAACTGATACTACTCCCTCTCTTTGCCGTTGGCTGTCCTAGTAATGGTCGTTTGCAACAGTCTCATGTTCTATGTAATAATCGTCCACATTATATTGTGCAGATCGAACTGACCCCGTATTTCGCTGGTCAAAGCAATTATTCGCATCCGATTGATTTTGATGGCGATCAATCTGATTTTGGGATGCACCACGACCTCTACCTCGTGATGCCTGTTGAGGACCACCACCACGGTTTCCTCGTGTTGACACACCATTCAAACGGTCCCGTAAGGCAGGACAATCATATTTTATGTGTCCTTCTCTCCTACAATATGCGCACTGATTATACCCAAGTGAAGGTCTATAATCAAAGTTATCAGAGCGCGGCTGCATCCTATCGGGCTGTGCTCGTGGTCGATACTGCTGTTGTGAATCATTTTGGTTTGATCGTGGAGGATATGCTTGCTGCAACAAAACCTTCGTTTTGAGTTCCTTCGTTTTCTTTTCTACACAATCACTTTCTTCCTTTTCCCTATTCTCATAGTATTGGGCCGTTGCTAATATCTGTGCAGTGGTTGAAACCGCCCACGCACTTTCTGAATTCTTCAATTTGTTGCTTAGCTCAGGCAACAAATTCGACACGAACTTGTCAACAAATAACCGCTGGCCTCCCTCAGCGCCCATGTCCTGGCCGCTGTGGTCGACAAACGCTTCCTCAAACCTTGTGAAGAAATCCGAGACACTCTCGTCTTTCTTTTGCTTACAAGCTGATAACTTATCCCAGTACACCTTCATCGCTGGCATGAGAGTTTTCATGAGCGTAATGATTTTCTGAGGCAAATCCAAGATCAGCTGTTCAGGCTTAGCCCCTCCAACTTGTAATGCATCAGCCGCTATCAGTGCAGCCCAATCACCACCTAACTCATTTGCGTGGTTGGCTTGACGAATTTTCGCCCAAACTGGTTGCGGTACAACATTACCGAACAACATGTCGATATCGGCCATGTTCATAACGGAAGCTTCCACCAATTGGGACAGTTCCTTATAATAACCAGCCGGATTCTTACGCGGATCAGGCAAGGATTGCTTCACTTGCAAAACTTCCGATCGTTTCCATGGTAGGTGTATCCACACCCTTTGAAAATGCGGTAGAACCACAGGGTTTGCATTAGGATCACCAGGCACCCAAAGTGGCGGAACCTCTCTCATGGGATACTGACCAGGAGCCGCTTTCCAATTCTCAGTGGTATCATCTAATGACACCCGAGAATGCGCTGTGGATCTGACTGCTAACAAACGTTCCAAGGCACGTCGTACATCTCCACCTACAATCATACCATTCGAAAAGTGACTCTGGAGTTCAATTATATCGGGCGGTACATTATCTACATCATCGTTATACCATTCTTCCCTCAAAAAGTTACACATCTCTTCAAACACGAATCTCTGCGTAGGCTCATTAAACTGAGAAAACGTGTCAAAGACCACACGAGGAGTGTAGTTAGCAGGATGTCTTATCCACCTATGTGCCATGGTTACTAACGTCTCTTTCTCCCTACCACTAGGGATCTGACTCCGCCTCTGAGGAGTTTCAGATAAATCAGACGGGAATAACGGACCAGAAAGTGGTGAATAAAGGGTAGCAACAGAGTTAGGAACACGCTTACGAACAGAAGGAGAAAGAAAAACAGGGGCAACAACACTGGAGGTGAAGGAAGGCATAGTAGGAACGGACAAGGTAGTCGGAGTAGCAGAAACAACAGTCTGCGAAGGCACAGGTACAGGGGCAGTAGGAACAAGGACAGGTGGTGGAACAAACGTAGGGTTAACAACGGGCTGACCCGCAGCCGCTGGAGCAACAAGAGGAGCTACAGGAGGAGCTACAGGAGCAGTAGCACCCTGTACATAAGGAGGTGGTGATTTCATTAAATACGATAACAAGGAATCCTCCTTCGAATCTTCTCCTTTCTTATCCAGACTAGTCGGTAAAACCGGATAACATTTATCTATTTTCATGTGATGCAATCTAGTAGAAATTTCCATTTCCTTTTCTTCTTTTTCCTGTTTACATTCTCGTATAGTTTGCATTATCGGAACGAACCCTTGTTTTTGATCCTTTTTAAGTTGTTTGATTTCTTTCTGCTTGGCCTCTTTACGCCATATCCGAAAGGAATCAAACATAGCTGGCCTAGCTTTCTTTAAAAATAATTTAGCCTCAAGATTGTCTAAAATCGAAAGTTCAAAAGTTCCATGTGGTGGCCATCTAAGGTCACCGTCTTTCTTTGTATAGCGGACCCAGTAATCATTATATATTATAGGACCCACCCCATGTCGACTATAAAGATCATGTATCGGAGTTCCAACTGGAGGTATCGGACACGAGTCCTCCAACCGGGAATCCATTGCGCAACATTTGAAAATACGAAACAAACTACTATGGCTAGGCATCGTGCACACTAACCAAGTATCAAACTTCAAGGATTACCGAAGTAGTTAAACCTCGTGTAAGTCAAAACCCTCGGTTTTTGGCAATTGCAACTGTCAAATAATACTAAGAACCAATACTAAGAACCACAAATGCAATGGAACCATGCAATACAACAGAGCCTTAAGGCTACCACAAAGCTCGGAGAGCTAACAACAAAGCCTGAGGAGGCTACAACAAAGCTCAGTGAGCTATTACAACGAAACCTTAAAAGGCTACAACAAAGCTTTCGAGAAGCTAGAACAACCACTAAGGACTGGGAGCGACCCACAAATACTTAACTTAGAACTACAATGGCGTCACCAGGAAGGCCCGTCTATCGTCTCGCTTGTACGTAAGGTCTGCGCCGGGCGTCGAAGACAGGTCGACAGTCAGGGCATCGGTCCGTCGCAGCCGTCAGGAGGCGGGAATCTTCGCAGGGAAAATCTTCGGGCCACTTATTTTGACAACAGGATCGATGAAGCGGGGTGCACCTTCCCTCGGAGATTTCACACGAAGTTCCTCACGATCATCAGGCTTTGGACCGGTACCGCTGAAGTCGCCCAACGTTGGGCGCCAACTGAAGGACTGGACTTTTAACAGAACCAGCGGTGCCAGGGAACAACACCTATAACCTTCATGGGATACCTGTTTCGGCGCACAACTACAGAGACACGGGACACTTCCTTCGGCGTCAAAGACCAGCATTTATTACTGCAGGGAAACAAGAGTCATTAGAAGTACATAGGCATGTAGGTTCTGCGAGTCTGCTTCGAATTGCATATGTAGGTCGCCCTCTTTTATACAAAAATGTTGCCATTGCACAACGTGCGAAAAAAAGATTACAATTCAGTTCTCACAGTAAACTTCAAAAGGGTCGCTTTCATGTGTTCAGAATCCCGGAACATAATTACAGTAGCAATGCCGGTTCCCAACTGTAAAAGTACATCTTCCCACCATTAGGCATACCCATTAGAGTTGTAAATGACAAAGAAGAAGAGACAAGGGCAGCTGCAAGGAAGTCAGACACGTGTAGAGAAAAGAGTGTGGGGGTAATATCGGAAGCATGATCGTAGGATCAAAGAGTTGGATCCTATCCCCTGCACGGCTGTCACAATAGGCCGGCACGGCCAGATTATCCTCAAGCTGAGCCATCTGCCTCTGCTGTGTCATTCCTCCGGCCATAAAGACGCATGAAAGGAATATGCGTCTTCCGCAAGGCTTGGGAACTAGAGGGTCAGGGAGCGAACAGTTACCTGCTCGCTGACTACGTGAGGGCAAGAAACAAAATGGATGCCGTATCTAAAATGGAACCCGAGGGTTTAGATGAAGAACCCGTAATATTAGGCGAACCCTTACAGGTAGTGTAGCGAAAATGCATACACTTATCGAACTCGCTATTTACGGTTCATAGATACTAAACTCGTCCATATTCGGTAATGCCCAGCACGTTGTAATAATTTTTACGGAACCTCACCTTTTACAGAACATTAAACAGGGTCCCCTATACACCAGGCTCCCTGTCACATCCACACTCAAGTGGGAAATGCATCTTAACCCAACTCTCTAACCTCAATTACCTGTCTCTCAAAAAAGGTATAGTGGCCAAAGAGTGGAAGCATGACATTGTAAAACCGCTGCTAAAAGAAAAACAAACTTGATCCCGCCTCCATGGCAAACTATCATCCGATCTCACTGCTGTCCTTTCTGGAAAAGATTGTGGAGAAACAAGTGAACAGTATCATCTCACGCTTTGTGAAAGATAATGGCATCCTACATCAGATCCAGATTGAATTCTAAACGGTACATAGTACAGAGTCAGTACTACTTGTTGACACCGAAAAATTTAAAAGCATACTATATCAGGGAAGACGCTATTGTGTTACTAGATCTAAGTGCGGCCTTCGATGCGGTAGACCATGAAATCCTTGTCAACAGTCTCAAAGATATTGGGATTAGAGGTACTGCCAATCAATGGGTGGCTTCGTTTCTGAGGAATTGATCCTTTCAGTGCATGGAGGCTGGCATACTGTCAGACACCTTCTCCCCACTTGGAGAGTGCCTCAGGGATCTTCCCTGAGTCCGACCCTTTTTAACATTTATCTGAGCTCATTGGCTCACATAGTACAGGAGTACGGACTCTCCATTGTGTCATATGCCGATGACACACAACTAGTGGTGTCTATAGCAGACATCCTTAATTCCGACCATAAGCAACTAACCCCGTGCCTGGGAAAAATAGGAACATGGATGTCAGACTGTAGCCTTAGGGTTGAATGGGGATGAAACTGAGTTTATGATCTTGGGAAGCCGTTTTAGCCCACGCTCAGAGATCCCTTAGCCAGTAAATTGGGGCTCTCCCTCTATCACTAAAACTTCCATAAAAATTTGGGATGCGGCTCGACCCGAATTTAACCATGGCGAAGCAAGAACAAAAACTTTAAAGTACCTGTTTTGGGATACTTCGGATGATTAGGAAATTTATGAGCGTACTCCCAGAGAACTCAAGAAGGATGGTGGTGCAAGCCTTGGTAGTTTCGAGACTTGACTATGGCAACCTGTTATAACTTGGCTCCCCCCTATACATCACAGACAGGTTACAAGTGGTACAGAATGCAGCAGCTAGACTGCTTCTCAAGATACCCAGGCACCAGTCAGTGAGAGCCTCCTTGAGCGAGCTACAAGGGCTACCAGTTCAGGCCAGGATTAAATTCAAGTCCCTCTGCTTGGCCCACAGAACCATGTATGGGAGAGGCCCTGCCTTGTTACGAACTCTGATCTCCCACTATTCACCACGTCACCATCTCAAATCAGGGTCTAATTTTCCGATGAACACTAGTAGAATCAAGAGATCTAGGCGGGGTGGAAGGTCGTTCACACACCTGGTGCCCAAACTCTGGAACAGTATGGACCCAGAGCCCCGAATAATTGGAGACGAACAGTCCTTTTAAAGGAAACTTAAAACATGGCTGTTCCCCTAACTTTTTACAAGATAGTTTCCTTACCTGTTTCTTTTCAACTCTAGGATGCCCGTGGGTAGCCCTGCACTTTATAAATCCCCAACCCCAAACCCAAATTATTGTTCTTGAATGTGAGAGAGATGGGGAATGCCATAAAATACATAGCTATATTAGGGGGGCCCATATAGTGATTTTAATAGAGACCCATCTCATAGCCTATTTGAGGTGCCCATTTGGGGGGACGATGGTGAGGACAATTATATGCCACCTCTAATTATGCATTCTTGAGAGGCGCACTGTTTTGGATCAGATCGTGAACAGCCTTTTAGGTGGAGCATTCAATTATTGACCCAGAGGGTCACAATGTGATAGTAAAAGGTAAGCTACTCTGTAGGGAGATTACATTGTGCCCTGAACCAGGATCAACTAAAGTATCTTCGGAATCTGTCCATACCCCTCTCGTCTATGGGTACATATGACCTGCTGCTGTTATAGACTTGGATAGGTCAATGCCCCGCTCCATGGCACATTGGCTTCTAAGACAGTAAAGGGGTTCTGGGAGTGGTTGGAACGGACAGAACTAGTAGATATTTGGAGAGTGCAACATGGTCTATCGAGCAACTCTTCCTATTACTCATATCTTCATAGTCTGCACAATAGACTGGATATGTTCGTTTGTACTACCTGCCTGAGTCCCCCTGTGATGCACACTAACTATCTAGGATGCACTTTATCTAACCACAAACCACTTCTGTTGCGCCTCTGCCTGCTTGTTGAACCCACGGTGACCCCCACATGACGATTAACCCTACCTTCCTTGAAGGTGTGTGCTTTAGGGACTCACTATTCTGACCAACTCAGAATATTTTCAGCTCAATCAGGGCACAGCCAGCTTTCCAATGACACCGAAAAAGCCTTTCACTGCTTGGGACAGACTTTAGGGGTGAGAAGAGAACTAATTGGGGAACTCAACACACTGGAGAACAGCCTACATGATCAGAGTACCAAATTATGGACCGCTACATTTACACTTATACAACCTGTTGGAATTGGGGGTCTCTGGTTGGCGCAGTGCAGCACTGGCGACAAGCAGGGACCCTCTCTTCCAAGTCAGGGCAAAGGATTACTCCCAGAAATAACCCCTGCTCACCCTCTAGGTAGTGTGGCGCAAGCAGTCTAGGCTAAACTCTGGAGTACATAGGGTTAAACATTTGCAGTATCACACACAACAATCATCAACCCACCACACAATGACACTAGACTGTATTTTTGTAAAAATATCTTCTTTATATATATTTTAACGCAGGCTTGTAAATACGGTCTTGGTACAAAAAAATGGTTCCAGTTACTTGTTAATAGGCCACAGTTCTTATTCTGCTTCTTCTAGTCTTTCAAAGGTGTTCTTTGGGGCCTTTTGCCCAGTTCCTGCCAAGTATAGTGCGCTTCTGTGTGCTTCCCAGCGCCTCTGTGCACCTCCTGCTTGAAAATCGGGCCCGGCCTGCCAAAGCTCACGCTTCTCGCGTGAGCGGCGAAGGGCACGGCCGGGTCTGCTCTCAGGATGAGTCACAGGCTGTGTGGGACTCGCTGTAGAGGGGGCGCCTGCCACAGGGAATGTCAGGGGGGGCCTCGGGGGCCAGGAGCGGTGCGAGCCTCTCTGAAGAGGGGAGGCTCGTGCCAAGGTGCAGACTGCAGCTGCCGGGCTCCCGGGGCACAGAAGGTCACAGAGGGCGGTGCGAGCTTGGCAGGCAGGATGCTCGCACCGCTGGGGCACACAGTACCTTGATTGATGAGAAGAGGTTCGAGGCGGCAAGGTCAAGGTCGGCTCGGTGTCCTGCGTCGCGGTGTCTTCCTTCCTGTGCCAGTCAGAGCGGCGGCTCGGCTCGGGCTTGAAGGTTGGCGTTGCGGCGTGGGCCGGGCCAAAGAGACAAAGCGTCTCGAGTCCTGGAAAGAGGGGGCGGCGCCCCGGGCAGCAAAGTGAGGCACAAAACAAGCCTTGGCAAAGCACATGGAGTGCTCCTTCTCTCCCCACGCCGCTGCTGCACACGAACGGCGGCGGCTGGGGCTTCAAGGCACTCTCTCCTTCAGGAACAGGCGGGCAAAAGGCAGAGTACGGTCTTGCGGTGCAGTCCGCAGTTAGGCACGCGACAGGCACGGTGCTGGGGCCAGCGAGGCTGGTCCTGGCGATGTCAGCTGGGGCCTGCCAGGAAGCAGATGCGTTGCTCGGCGTGACGGGGGTGCCAAGGGCCTCTCAGAGGGCACAGTGACTCTTTCACAGCACAATCCGCTTTTCCACAGGAGAGTTTACCAGGCAGATGCAGATCTCACGGTAGCTTCTCTTTCCAGGGGGGGGGGTAGCGCCCACTGTTCCTGGGGCGCAGTTCAGGGGGCAAGTTCCACAGCAAGCCCTTGGAGATCTTGGTAAAAGTTTGGCACAAGTTGAATAAAAGCAAAGTCTTTCAGTCTTTCTTCTCCTGCTCTCCTTCAGCAGCAAGGCACCCACCACAGGCCAGTCTCTTGGGGTCAGAGGCAGTACTTCTCCATGCAGCTTCCAGGGTCCTTCTCTTCAGGCAGAGCTTCTTCTTAGCGCAAACAGGATCTAATTTACAAGGAGTAGGGCTCCTACTTTTATACACAGTTTCTTTTGTTCTCACAGGCCAGGGGGGCCTTTGTATAACTGCTCTCAGCCCCTGAGCAATTGTTGTGGGTACTTCTGGTTTCTTCATTCAGTGTGAGGGCAGGCACATCAGCCGCTCCCCAGGGGGGCGGAGCCAGCATTGTGGGGACAGGGGCTGCCAGGAGCACTTTGTTGACAAGCTTCAGTCCTTCCTGGGCCAGGTGCAGGCTGAGTCATCAGTCGCTCCCCAGGGGGGCGGAGCCAGCATTGTGGTGGCAGAGCACAGCCTGATGCATAGTTCAGGGAAACTCCCACCTCCCACTAAGGTGTAATCCTGCCATTCACCACCTGTCATTCCCCAGCCCTGTCACTCACACACACCAGACAGTCAGATCCACATCCAAGCAGAGGCGGGCTGAAATGGTTAGGCAAGCAAATGCTAGCTTTCTAAAAGTAGCATTTGCAAACACAGGATATTAAAATAAACTTTACTAAAAGAAGTATTTTATTATTCTGAGTTCAGGCATACCAAACATTAATTTCTACCATGTTCCCTGAGCCTGCTGGGATTATAGAGGGTAATAATTCCAGCAGCCCATCTGGCCTAAAGGGAACAGATAGCCTTACAATAGTGAAAAACGAATTTGGCAGTAATTCACTATTAGGACATGCCACACACATCAGAGCATGTCCTACCTTACACTTACAATGCACCCTGCCCTTGGACCTACCATGGGGTGACTAATATGAAGTTAAGGGAAGGTTTAGGGGCTGGCAAGTGTGTGCACTTGCCCAGCCAGCATGACAGTACCAGACTGCACGCAGGTTCTGCAATGGCAGACCCTAGACACATTTTAAAAGGCTGCTTATGTGGGTGGCGCAACCAGCGCCGCAGGCCCACTAGCAGTGTTGGCATTCACAAGCCCTGCTGGCACTCTTGGTGCACTTTACTGGGGACTGACAGTAAATCCAATGAACCAATCAGGTATATCAATCACATATACATTTTGCACAGGGAGAGCATATGCACTTTAGCACTGGTCAGCAGTGGTAATGTGCCCAGAGTCATTAAACCAACAAAAACAGGTCAGAGAGAGTATTGGAGGAAGGCAAAAAGTTTAGGGATGACCCTGCCAAGAGGGCCAGGTCCAACACAACCCAGAGATATGAGGGGTAAATATAATAGTGCCCTAGAACAACTAAGATGCCTAGACCTGCGTGAATACCAGGAGAGAGTGCATGAAGAAGGGGGCAGATAGGGTAGTCATGGTTGGTGTACCCTGAAACTAGGGGCTCACCCATCACTCAGATAACGACCGTAAAGGGAACAGTGACTCACTCACCTCAGGCCATAATTACGGCATTTAGTACATATTATGAGATGTTATATGATGAAACACAGCTGCAATTACTGGAGGGCATAAAGAAGTACCTGGTACCCAACACTGAGGAAACTAGACCTCACATTTGCGGGAGGGACTCAGGGAGCTGTTAATGGTACAGGAGATGAGAGACGCCAATAAAGAGATGACAACTTTGAAACCCCAGAACCAGATGGTCTACCAGCAGAGTTTTACTCTGCCTCCATGCAGACCATAGCCCCTAAATCTGAGGCGCTATATTCGGAGGCGCTGAGCAGGGGAAGGCTGCTGGATTCTACTAGAGACGCACTGGTTATCCCTCTCCTGTAAACTAAATCCCCGGTGGTGCGCACATCAGAGTCTCCGTGTCAAACATGTTCTTTAGGTTCTCAGCAAAATACTGGCTATGAGACTCTTACCTCATATGTCACACCTCATTCACCATGGCCAAAATGGATTTATACTGACAAGGTCCACCTCCGGCAACCTAGGTAGGTTTTTCCATGTCATATATCACCTCGATGATGGCCTCTATCCAGAGGCCCTAATGATGTCAGTCGACCTAGAGAAAGCATTCGACTCTGTGAGGTGAGACTTTTTATTCATAGTAAGGGAGAGGAAGGTATTAGGAGACGGATGTATTAGATGGGTATAATCCTGACACAGTCAGCTACGGTCCCTCCACTCGCTCCCTGGCCCTACTTGCGCCTGATTGTGCCCCGATCTCGCCTGGTATCATCTGGAGACTGATATTGCCCTCAGCTCTGCTGCTTGATCTCTGATTGTGCCCCGGATCTCGCCTGAGATCGTATTGCTGTATCTGGTATCGTATTATTGTTGCTTTTCAACTGTTGTGCCTTGCTTGCGCCTGGTTGTGCCCCCGATCCCCCCACTGCATTTTGTACTGTGCCATTTGGTCCTAGCTCCCTGCCGCTGCTCCCCGGCGGCCCCACCCCCGTTCCCTCGAGCTTCCCGGGACATCGCCACCCCGATCCCGCCTCCCAGCTGCTCCTCCCTCCCACTAACAAACAAATAGGTAGTCCCGCGAGCGGAAGCGCTGTGACCATCCTGACCCAGTCAGCTACGGTCGCTCCACTCGCTCTCTGGACCTACTTGCGCCTGATTGTGCCCCCGATCTCGCCTGGTATCATCTGGAGACTGATATTGCCCTCAGCTCTGCTGCTTGATCTCTCATTGTGCCCCCGATCTCGCCTGTGATGGGTATAATCCTGACACAGTCAGCTACGGTCATTCCACTCGCTCCCTGGACCTACTTGCGCCTGATTGTGCCCCCCGATCTCGCCTGGTATCATCTGGAGACTGATATTGCCCTCAGCTCTGCTACTTGATCTCTGATTGTGCCGCGGATCTCGCCTGAGATTGTATTGCTGTATCTGGTATCGTATTATTGTTGCTTTTCAACTGTTGTGCCTTGCTTGCGCCTGGTTGTGCCCCTGATCCCCCCCCCCACTGCATTTTGTACTGTGCCATTTGGTCCTAGCTCCCTGCCGCTGCTCCCCCGCGGCCCCACCGAAGTTCCCTCGAGCTTCCCTGGACATCGCCACCCCGCTCCCGCCTCCCAGCTGCTCCTCCCTCGCTCCGCCCCCTCCACTCTCCACTTATGACAACTGCACTTACGCGCAGCGTTCACTCGCAGCGGACACACCCCATGCTCGCCGAAGGTGCGCCAAAGGTAAGCTCGTCTACGCCCGTCCGCGCCTGGACCGCGCCCAGAGCCATACCACCTAGCCCCCGCAGAAACCACTCCACCCGCCTTACGTACGACACCGCGTCCCTCACTGCACTCAACACCGGCCGACTCTCCGACTGCCACCAAGCCGCCCCAGGACGCACCCACGGACTCTTCACCTGCCTAACCTGCAAGTTCTGCTGCATCAGAACCCACACTGCATCCACAAACGGCAAGCAGAGCTCCAACAACAACCACCTGAAGTGCATCCTGCTCAACACCTGCTCGGTCCACAGACACACCACTGAACTATGGAACCTACTCGATACCACAACTCCGGACGTCGCCTTTCTCACGGAAACATGGATGAACGCTTAATCAGAACGCCTCCGCCCGACTCATCCTGGATGTCCCCCGATGCAGCCACATCTCCAGCCACCTGAGGAACCTGCACTGGCTCCCCGTCGACAAGAGGATCACGTTCCGGCTCCTCACCCACGCACACAAGTCTCTCCATGACCTGGGCCCCAAGTACCTCAGCGACCGCCTGACCTTCTACACGCCCACCCGCCAGCTACGGTCCACCAGCCTCGCCCTCGCAGCCGTACCACGCATCCGAAGAGCCACCGCCGGAGGAAGATCCTTCTCTTACCTGGCTGCCAAGACTTGGAACTCCCTCCCCATCCACCTTCGGCTGACCCAGGACCATCTCGCCTTCAGGAAACAACTCAAGACCTGGCTGTTCGAGCAGTAGCATACCCCTCCCCCCAAGCGCCTTGAGACCCTCCCGGGTGAGTAGTGCGCTATACAAATGGCATGATTGATTGATTGATTGATCAGCGCCCGACATCGCCATAGCCATCCCGGACGGATACAAGATCATCCGAAAAGACCGCATCAACAAAACTGGAGGAGGTATCGCCATCGTTCACAAAAACACCATCCAACACCTTCTTAGCCACTGAACACCTCCACTTCCAAATACAAACCAACCCCAAGACCACACTCAGAGGCACCCTCATTTTCAGACCCCCAGGACCCCGCACACAATTCAGCGAAGACATCGCTGACTTCGTCAGCCCGCACACCCTCCCCTCCGAGGACTATATTGTTCTAGGTGACCTCAACTTCCATCTGGAGAATAACAACGACAGCAACACCACCACCCTGCTGGACAACCTCACCAATCTCGGACTCAATCAATTGGTGAACACCCCCACCCACTACGCCGGACACACACTCGACCCAATCTTCACCTCCAGCAAGCACATCTCCTTCAATCACGCCACGGGACTCCACTGGACTGACCACAGCTGCGTCCACTTCAGCTTCAGAAAGACCACGACCCACCACCACCCGCAACAAGTTCCCCGAAGATACTGGAACAAAATTAGCACCGACCAGCTCACCACATCTCTAAACCAAAACCCTCCCGCCAGATCATCGGACCCAAACCAAGCAGCCATCAATCTCACACAATGGATCACCCACTGCGCTGACGAACTAGCACCCTACCAACAAGCCAGGAAGCAAAAAAGCCCCTTGGTTCAACAACGACCTCAAGAACTCCAAAAAGAACTCCCACACCCTCGAGAAAGCATGGCGAGAAACCCAACCCCAAACAACATGACCGCCCTCAAGATCGCCACCCGCAAACACCACCAGCTGATCCGCACCACCAAAAAATCAGCATTCAAGGAGCGACTAGACAACAACGCCCACAACAGCAAAGAACTCTTCAGCTTTGTCAAAGAGCTCATCAACCCCAACGCCGGCAACAACGACATCACTCCCTCTCAAGACCTCTGCGACTCTCTTGCCTCATTCTTCCACAGCAAGATCGCTGATATACATAACAGCTTCGGCGACCTGACCACTCCCCCAACCACAGAACAGAAGCCCCCCACCACCACCCTCCGCGCCTGGACCCCGATCAGCACCGAAGATACCATCCGCACGATGAACTCCATCCACTCCGGATCGCCAACCGTCCCATGCACCCCATAACATCTTCAACAAGGCCGACTCCATCATCGCCCCCCAACTCCGGGACATCATCAACTGCTCCTTCAACACTGCCACCTTCCTGGAAAGCTGGAAACATGCCGAACTTAGTGCCCTCCTGAAGAAACCTACAGCGGACCCCACCAAGCTTGAGAACTACCGTCCCATCTCGCCCCTCCCATTCCCCGCCAAAGTCATAGAGAAGACCGTCAACAGTCAGCTCGCCGCCTTCCTTGAATCTAACAATGCCCTAGACCCCTCACAATCCGGTTTCCGAGCCAACCACAGTACCGAGACCGCCCTCATTGCAGCCACAGACAACATCCGGACACTGCTCGACAACGGGGAAACAGTGGCCCTCATCCTCCTGCACCTCTCCGCAGCGTTCGACACAGTCTGCCACCGCACCCTTGTACAACGCCTCAGGAACGTCGGAATACAAGATAAGGCCTTGGAATGAATCATCTCATTCCTAGCTGGAAGAACCCAGAGAGTCTGCCTCCCCCCTTTCAGATCAGACGACACCGAAGTCATATGCGGTGTACCACAAGGATCTTCACTCAGCCCCACCCTCTTCAACGTCTACATGAGTCCCCTCGCATCTATCGCACGCCAACACAATCTCAAACCCATCTCCTATGCAGACGACACCCAGCTGATCCTCTCCTTCACCAACGACCCAACCACTGCCAAAAACAACCTACACGAAGGGATGAAAGACATAGCCGAGTGGATGAAGAACAGCCGCCTAAAACTGAACTCAGACAAGACGGAAGTGCTTATCCTAGATCATCCCCCTCTGCCTGGGATGACTCTTGGTGGCCCTCAGCCCTAGGCAGCACACCCAAACCAACGGACCATGCTCGCAACTTGGGATTCATCCTAGACTCCTCCCTCTCGATGACCAGACAAGTCAACGCCGCCTCATCATCATGTTTCAACATCCTACGCATGCTCCGAAAGATCTTCCGTTGGATCCCCACCGAAACAAGGAAGACGGTCACCCAAGCACTTGTCACAAGCCGTCTGGACTACGGAAACACCCTCTACGCCGGAACCACAGCCAAATTACAGAATAGACTTCAATGAATTCAGAACGCTTCCGCCAGACTCCTCCTAGACATACCTCGCACAACCACAAATCTGGTCATCTGAGAGACCTGCACTGGCTCCCCGTCAACAAGAGAATCACGTTCCGACTCCTCACCCACGCACACAAGGCCCTTCACGACCTAGGACCCAGATACCTCAACACTCGCCTGACCTTTTACCCCCCCCACCCGCCAACTACGATAGTCCAACCAAGCCCTCGCCACGATTCCACGCATCCGAAGAGCCACCATGGGAGGAAGATCCTTCTCCTACTAGGCGGCCAAGACCTGGAACTCCCTCCCCACCCACCTCCGTCTTACACAGAACCACCTCTCCTTCAGAAAACAACTCAAGACCTGGCTGTTCGAGCAGTAGCGAACCCCTCTTCCCTTAAGCGCCTTGAGACCCTCTGGGTGAATAGCGCGCTATACAAATTTATGACTTGACTTGACTTGACTTGTACTCACATCCAATGGCACAGGTTAGGACAGGTGAAGGGATATCAGACTCCTATATCATCCACAGGGGTACTAGACAGAGGTGCCTGTTGTTTCCACTTTTTTTTTACTTTGGCTATTGAGCCTCAGGCAGAATCTTTTAGACAACTGGGACAATGCCATGGCTTGTGCATAGAGGGGAAAGAACAAATCATATCCTTCTATGCCGATGACTTACTGCTGCATTTGGATGTTGTTTGCCTAAAGGGCGACTCAGGCCTTGGCCCACCTGGAGAACTATTCCGTCTTGGTGGGCCTCAAGCTAAAACAAAATAAAAACTCATATCTACCTATTACTAAACGGGCACCAGTGCCCAGATCCCCTATCTGGCGGTCTTACCAGGTCTCCCCAATCCATTAAATCTCTGGATGTACAGGTATGTCACACCTTGAAGGACATGGCAATCTGAAACTAGTGGTAGGCTCCCTTAGGACAAGTGTCCTCTTCTGGCACTCACTGAAATTGCTCGTTATGGCCCGCATAGCGTGTCTAAAATGATTAAGCACCCTGGACTTTTGTACTTTTTTGTGAACCTACCTGCAGTCTTTCCACCCCCTTGATTCACAAGTCTAGACACATTGTTCCGGAGTTGATTTGAGATGGAGGATAGAACAAGGTCTCTTTGGCAGTGCTGTGGGGGTCCCCGGAGGAAGGACTCTTTTCACCAGACTTTGCATTCTATCTGGCCGCCCAACTACAGTGGCTTGCCTAATGGTAGGACAAGAGGAACCTGGGGATTCTGGGGTTGTTTGTGCGTGACTTTGCTCTTATTTTTTAGGGGTTAACTATAATCATGGGTAGTTCGCACCCACATATAATCCTTTACGTTGCTAACATTGGGCCATTATATCGATCACTGTAATGGTTTGAAAAGTGAAGTGTTATGGGTATTGCAGTCTAAACTTGAAAAAATCAGCATTACAATTACTTCTGGCTAGATGAAAACCTTAATGTGTAGAATTGTTCATATGGCTAAAGAATATTTTCATAAGTGTACTTCTGTAATGCGTTGATTTAAATGTGTTAAGTAGTAACGTTCATTTATACGTGTGCCTTATAAAATAATTTGCTATTTTGTATGTTGGGCGATTTCTGCAGGCCTGAATTGTGTTTCTCCCTGGAAGCTCTCGCTATTGAATTTCATGTACATTTGGAATGTGTTCTTTCTCAGGTTTTTGTTGCAGGTGGAGAAATCCATCCTTGTTAGTTAGAATAATGGATTTGTTTTAGGAGTTAGGCTTAGGGAGGAGAAGATACATTTAACAGTGGTTCTGATAATGAGGGACAGTATTCTTTTTCTTTTTGCAGATAGCCTGGGACTAAAGGTCACTGAGCCAAGGCCTGGTAGCCTCACTGCTGTATGGAAAGATATCTACAAGGAGGTGCCTACCTTGGATGGGGTGATGCCGCAATGTATTCTCAGATGCTACCTGAAGCTCTTGTATTGAAGTTAGGGACAAAGTATAGGGGCTTCTGCCTTGCCTTAAGAAAGAGAGCATTTAAAAATGTGCACTGTATGTACAATGCTTCTTGATCCATTCTACATGGAAGTTCTTCTTAGGAAGCCTTCATGGACTGACATTTTTATGGAACTTGCCGGGGAATGCTAAGTAGCGATGTCACGTTAGCGGTAGTGTAGGAATAGACTTATGCTTTTTACTCACAAACCCCCAATGAAGGAAAATTTGGATGGCGGAGCCTTTCTTTTCTGTATCCTGGTACTGGAACTGATTATTTTGTGCATACTGCACTGTCTCAATCTCACTCGTAGATTTGGCTTTGTATTAGTTCCAATGTATTTCTACATCCTCGTCTTGAGGTGCTTGTATGTTCAACTGTTCCCCACATGATATGGGGATGTACAAGATTTACGGGACTTTTGGGAGTCGGTAATGGCCTCCATCAACAGGGCACTGGCTTGCACAATCCCCTGCTGGGGGGAGGTCTGCCTGTTGGGCCTTTCCTCAGATCCAAGGCAAGAAAGATGGGATCCAGATTTGTGGACTGGCCCTTGTCACAGCGCAAAGACAGATATCACTGACATGGATGGTGGCGATGGCCCTACAGTGGCGGCTACGGAAGTCATATGGGGAAAAGCAGGGGAGAGAGAATTTCTAAGACAGGATGCTTGAGGGGTTCATAGCTGCCCGTTGGAGGGACTGTGTACAGAAGTGCTGAGAGCCTGGGAAAGTAGAAATGAGATAAACTGCATGGACTATGTGTGGCATATTGGGTGGGGTATAATATTATAGTATAATATAATATTATATTATATTATATTACATTGTAGTATAACATTCAGGGGTTACGAAGTGCATCAATACAAAAATACATGAAGAGCGACAATGGAAACATAATATAAATATATGTTGCATAACTGCGTACAAACAATGAAATGCGAGAAGCTATTCATTTACTGATTTGACTATTGAACTTGGAAATGCATAAAGGTATGTGAATAGACATGCCAATAAAGACAAATAAAAAAAAAATCTTGGATTCAAACCTGCGAGCACGGTAGTGTCCCTAGCTAAGCAAGAACATAGAAAAATGTGTCTCTCTACAGCTTACTGAGTATATCAATCACAAACAGTCACTCCCAGCTCACCAATGAGGGTTCAGGGTGGGTCATTGAATCAAAAACCACCAAATACTACATGGCCGAGACTCTTGCCTCCTAGCTCTGCTCAGTGTTACTGCAGCATATGAAAAAACTGACCACCTTCGAATGCCTTCATCTTTCAATGATGCTTTCGAATTAGGACTTTGGGGCATATTATCAAAACAGGCGATACAATTATCACCGCTTTATCACATATTCCCATAAGGGCTTGATAATATGGTCTATGGAATTCCAATCGTAGCCCATGTTAGATGTGAAGACATCTAACATGGGCTTCGATTGGAATTCCATAGAGCATATTATCAAGCCCATTATCGCCGCTTTATCGGCAGTTTTCTGCCGATAAAGCGGCGATAATTTTATCCCCTGTCTTGATAATATGCCCCTCTGTTCTCATTTTGTTTGCCTCTTTTCTCTCCAGTCATTCTCAAATTGTAAGCATGGAAGGCTATGTCTCTCATGCATCTGCCTTGCAATGGGTGCCTGTTCATTAATATGCAGGAGACGCACAAATCTATTCGAAAACCACAGCTCCCTCGAACAGCCTCGCTCTTTGAATGTCCTTCTGAACATTCACAGTTGGATGAAAGAGAATTTCTGCTGCCAATTCGAAAAAGACCGAAATCATCCTACACTATCTATACTCAACACAAAAGTCCTTCAACCTTGTCCTGCTGAAGCAATTAACATTGTAGAACGCTCTCTTTCTCCACCAGTGGTGTCCGCTAGCAGGGAATAGGGATGGGGCAACGAGGGGGACAAAAAACATAAAAACTTTTTTAAAAAATCAAAACTTACCTGCAGCCTGCTGGTTTGCCACCTCTTCAGCTCTTCGACAGTGCGCACACATGCTCACACATTTGGGGGCAGATTTACAAGTCCCTTGCGCCTCTTTTACACTACCGTTGCATCACTTTAGTGACACAGCGGTGGCGCAAAAGATGCGCCATGGTGCGGGGTATTTACAACGTGGCGCATCTGGGAGATAAGTCACTTTGTAAAGCCCTGCGCCAGAAGGAGGCGTTCCTGCGCTGGGGGGCGGGGGGCATTCCGGTGCAGGAACGCCTCCTAAAAGTGGCTGAGTGAAAACTACAAGATTTCCCTGAGTCACTTTGGGGCCCATGCTGCATCAAAACCGCTGCGTTGCATGCAGAATCCCAGCGCTTAATTCGAAAAATAATAAGTACCAGGGTTCTCATGAGGAGGACACTGCAGCTTGCAACACACATTGCCCCTGCCACGCTGCCAAAGATTGTAACAACACAACTACCAACCATGACAGGTGTGACAGTTCGGACTATTTCAGACCTCACAATCTACAAGACTGGCTTTGCGACAGGTGATAGTCATTTTTAATGTATATTGAATTAATATTTGACTGTTGTTGTGGCAATCGTGACAGCACCATCTTGCAGGAAAAATGTCATAAGCGCTGGTGTTGACAATTAAGTGCTGGTGCAGGGCACCGGAAACCATCTCCTCAAATTAAGCACTTTCCTTTTCTTTCTTTTCCTTTTCTCCAATCTCTTCATCCTCTCCCTTCCAGACGCCTCTCCTCTTGCTTCCTGTCTCCTTCTCCCTCTACCACTCATTCCCTCTTTCCCCTACATCTCCCTTGCCCTTCTCTTCGACCCCCCTGCTCCTTCTTCCCCCCTCTCTTGTTCACCCCTCTGTAAGCTCTCCACCCCACGAGTCCTCTCCCCACCAGTACAGTCTTCACATTGACTTCTCTGCTGCTTGTTTGTAGTTCAGTGTAAGGCCTTCGTGATTCTGTTGGTATTGTTTTGTAAAGTGCACCTAGGCGACTTTCTGCCCCTGCACTATATAAAACTGTTAAATAAATAAACACACAATACTGAAACTGGTAGGATGCCAGGCCTGGCTGGAGCGTTGTAGCAGCACACTGCTGAATTCAAAGCCGTCATTGTGATGCGGAGAGCTGTGGAGCGATTCCTTCACAGGTCTGAGAGGAGCGGGCGACTTGGCTTTTTAGTTTTTATATCACAGCTCTGAACTGTTGTATGTGAGACCCTCGATTTGCAAGCGCCACTTGCTGAGCATCTCACAGACACATCAGACTACGTGAGACCAATGTTTCTGCCTTCTTAGACGAATGGCAGTACTGAGTGACGTCAGATGAAGTGAGTGTGCAGTCTAGAGGTACCTCTATGAGCTTCAGACGTCTCTTTCTCACCAGGAACTTCCATATAGATTACTAATATGTAGTAAAAAGACAACACTTATCGTTCGCCTATTCAATTCACATCCTGGGGTTTTCAAGCCAGTGGCGGTTCCTCCACTAAGGCGGAGGAGCAATGCCCCTCTGCAGCGAAAAATAAAAATAAAATGATAATAACAAGGAGGTATTATCATTTTGGTTTTCTTTGTGACTTCGGCCCGGTCGAACTTAACAGGAAGGGGCTGGCTCACCTAAGAGGGAGCAGGAGTGGTTTGCACGCCCCCGCCCCCTATGTGCGCATGACTCTTTGACCGGCCCTCTAAGGACGGCGAAACTGTCATGCACACTTGCAATGTTCTCTATTGGGCTGTGTTGCACAACCCTGTGGAGAACAAGCCCTGCCTCCCCAGGCACAGCCTGAGCAGCCAAACAGGACACTCAGACCAATCACGACGCTGCCCCTTTGTGATTGGCCAACAGAGTCCAGAAGGCTGGGTGCTTCCGGTGCTTCTTCCAGCAGAGAGGAAGACGAAGGAGAAGCAAGAGTGAGGCGTGTGGCAGAGGCAGCGGTGGCAAAGAAGGTAAGTAAAAAAATGTTCATCCCTCCCCCGCCCTACCACCCCGTTCACAGGCAGCCGCCACTGTTTTAAGCTGAACTGCTGAATGTAGAGTGGATTTTGCTGTTTTAGTTCATGCCTTCTGTAGCAAATCGGGGAGGGGAGGGGGTGTGCATCACGTAAGCGCTTTGTGGTGTTTCTAGATACTACACGGGGAGAATTTAATTGAAGTCCACCTGACTCTAAAAAGAATGGGTGAACCAACAGTTTGGTTGGCAGGGAGTTCCATGTTTGTGGTGGGCAGCTCCGTCAGCCAAACTCAAAATCAGACCCAGGGTTTCCCTATTATGGGCCTGATTACGAGTCTGGCAGTCCAAGGACAGCCACACTCACGCTGGCGCGGCGATGGGGGTCCAGCCACTGCTGCCCTGGTGGTCTGACTGACCTATTACAACTTTAGTGTTCGGACCACAATCACACCACTGCTACCGCCAGAGAACCACCTTCCTTGGCGGTCCAATGACGGTCAAGGGCTTACACAATATGCTGCAATGCTACAATATGCTGTTGGTGCCACATCGGCACCGTCATGCATAGTACGCGTTTCAGGACCACCAACAGTGTCATGGAAGTTCTTCATCCATGAAACTGCTGGCGGTCATGAAATAAAGAAGACCCTACAGGGCACAACCTCATGCCCCATACTTAGGGGTGTATACAGGGTGGCACAACATGTGCATGCATGCCCAGTTCCTGCACAGCATGGACTAAACAGTTCATTCCATGCAGGAACTTGCTTTGGCTTACCCGTGGCTTGCCCGTTGCGGTGCCTTTTTCATAGGCACCACGGTGGGAACGTCAAAAGACTGCCTGCCAGACCAGGAAAAAACTCCTAATCTGGCAGGCGGTGGTCGACTTTGGTAGTGCCGGAGCAGGGCGGAGGAATGTCGCCCCACTCCCACACCGCAATAGTTGTATTCAGCCTCCATGTATTTTCCTTAAAGTGTCAGGAGCTGTGGGGTACAGAGACGGCACACTTCTTGTTTCTTTAAAAATTCTGTGTTAAGACACAGATCCTCTTTTCTTGTTCTCAGTGACTTGCTGTGTCCTGAAGTCACCCATTATGTGGTATCTAGTTCTTTTCACTCAGTTAAGTTTAAAGGCAGTGTTTCATGCATAATTTTTTTGTGAGATGACTGCATGAAAATTTGATGAGAGGGATTAAAAGCCTGCTGAAATTATAGTACACAAATAAATACATGCATAGTCCACTTTTGGAACCATTTTTGGCAGCAAATTCAATTGGTGGGTGTAATGGCAGATGTCGAAGTTTTACATAAATAGAAACATGCACAATTGATGCATTCAATGAATGTGTTTTGTCAGTTTGATTGGCAGCAGATTTCGCACACAAAATCAGTTTTCAGAAAACATCTTACTTCAGTAAGCTTAGGGTGGGCTCGACATCATGCCGTCTGCGCCTTCTTTGACGGTTGTATGTCATTTTATCGACTAGAGAAACATAGTGCTACCAATATCCAGAGGTGTGGCGCAGCAAGCAGAGCGGCTGACTATTGTGCCAGAGGCAGTTCAGCTCAGCATCATGTGACTCTGGGCAATAGCTCACTTAGCCTCCTCAATGGCCCCCAGCACCTTGAAACCCTTAAGTGGGTAATATGTACGCGCTTTACAAAAATACGAATTTGGATGGACCAATATAGTATGATCAAAATGCCAAGGCCAACAATTCTACTATTCTGAACTCCATATTACCTGCCTTAAAGATATGTGGTTTTACTTTACTTAAGTAAAGTAAAACCTCTACTTACCTGTATATACTTACCTTGTAGATATTTCGGTCACAATATTCTTGAGTCGATATTAAGAGGAAGTTTCTTCTTTGACCCAGAAATCACATTTGCTCAAAGAAACACATCAAAACCCCTTCAATTTCTTGAATGACTGTCTATCCCTGAAGTCTTTAATGTACTCATAATACAGGCCTATATTACTCAACCCTAACGCGAGCGCTCTAAAGGACATTTAATCTATGATGGATTACAGAAATGTGTGTTAGCACAACTGATAACAGATATATTTGAATGGACTTACCTTACTCATATGCGTGACTGTGTTATACCTAAACATTGCTTTCAGGATAAATGACACCTTGCTATGGCTAAATACCTAAGACTAAGGTTCTCACCATCATACCAGAGAGGACCCTCCAATAGTGTGATAACAACTACATTAACCTTATCCCACTCAATCCTGAGATTCACAGACCAAAGAGTTGAAAGGTCTAATGTGGTCATTCACGTGTTGGCAGGACGGCCCTTATGCAATGGAGCAGAAGAACCACCACCACTGGCACAGCCACTTTTGGACCATACTGACAAAATTTTCCTAGGTCGTAAGTGGATTTTTTTTTACTTCATATCAACTTCTGCGCAGTAACAGGAGCAGATTTGATGAAGAGCAAAGAGTGACAAAGGCATGGTAGGCAGACCTCCTGTTGGTACTTTGCGTTTTCAGAGATAGACTTCATAAAGAGAGTAGGCCGAGAGTAGGCCGAGCTCAGCATTTCTCATGGATAACACATAATTGTGCATGTCAACATTGTAGGAAAGTTATCCTTTTGCCCTGATCACCCCCATTGTTTGACTGATGCTGGTATTTACTGACTCTGAAGTGCCCTGGGCTCTATTAACCAGGCTCAGGACCAGTGCTCGGTCCTATGAAGGTTTATGGTAATTGGTATAATTCTAAATCGCAAAGTCAACCTACCTGATAGACCCTAGTATATGGTAGGGCATGTAGGCTTAGAAACCCCAGTGAACCTAATGTACTTGAGTGTGCACAGCTGTGGCTGCTGTGGTGTCTGGTGTCATTTTAAAACCAGGCCTGTTTTGAAAGTTGGGTTTCAAATAAAACTATGTTCAAATTTGACTTGGGAATTAAAAGTAATTCCAAAGCACAAAACTACTTTGTTATTACATTTAAGTCACCACTAAGATCTGCCCTAGGTGCTTCATGGATAGGATGCATCGTTATAAAATGCATGGGTAATATAAAATATGTTTTATCTGACTTGGTAGGGAAAAACAGCCAAAGTTGTGTTCCCCTATTGCAGTGCTGTTGGTCTCCTAGGCTAACATTGAAAGACTTTATTGAACTTCATAAAGTCTAACATTTGATTGGAGATAGCTATACATATCATTCATAGTGTCTAAATAAAACACAACTTACAAAGGTCAGATTTATTATAACAAGTACAGGAAACTAATTTTTAGAACTTCAGATCTAGACATTAGCTAAGTCAGCCCTGTAGCCCCCCTTTCTGATAGGTCATCCATGTATAGCCTGAGCCAAGCTGCTATCTGAGTAGGTGTGGAGAGACCAACAATACATCAATTGATGGGAGGAGATTTGCTTCCTAGAGAAACCAGGGAGAGGAAGGGGTTGTGTGATAAAATGGACTTCAAAGGCAGCAGAACAGATGTCACAAGACCCAGCCAGCCCCCATTTCCTTGATAACCAGCCAGATGGGAGCCCCCCTAGTTCGATTTGGAGAGGACCTGTAGGGGAGTGTAGTCAGCTGATTGCCACAACTCTTGGCTGGGTTATACAGACACACACACCAAGGAGAGAATTCCTTAATTTTTACTTTCGGGAGAACAATGCATTCTGGGTCACAAATATGCCACACTTACCAGGAAGTGGTCATAGCACGGGTAGGCAGCTTAATTCCTATTGGTTGGGGTGCCTTCCCCTCCTGCAAGCCCAGAATGGAGGATAAATATGGCAGAGCTGTAGAATCCCCTCAGATCACTGCCTGGAACATCAGAAATATAAGGAGTGTCCTGCTGGACCCTAAGACGGGAACCCCGAGGTCTTGCAATCAGTAGGACTGTACCTGCTGCACTCACAAGGCTTCACAAAGAAAGGACTGTGCTTGACTCAAAGGAAAAGGGGTGGACTTTCTGCTCAGTAATGGGTACAATAGAGCTGGGAGAAGTCACCTCCCAAGCCAAAGAGGGGATAACCCAAACT
Source organism: Lissotriton helveticus (assembly GCF_964261635.1). Taxonomy (NCBI): domain Eukaryota; kingdom Metazoa; phylum Chordata; class Amphibia; order Caudata; family Salamandridae; genus Lissotriton; species Lissotriton helveticus. The sequence goes on from NC_136062.1 coordinate 432,111,899, forward strand.
GACCAGTTTCAACTGGATTGTTCCTGGATTGTGCCGGTGCATTGTGGAAAATTGAGTCCTAGCCGCCAAGTGGAAATCCAGGGTCTCTGAGCCCTTAGTTGATGCTACCAAACCCTAGTTTTCCCCAAAGAAACCAAGCAACTGAAAAAATTAAAAGTTTGGAAACTTTCTGCAGAGTTTTGCTGAAAAGCTCCAAGAAGAGAACGGCTCTACATTGAGAGTCTAGCTGCCAACATCAACTATCCGACAGGATCGACTTTGCTGGTTCGTCCTGCTGAAAAGCTCCAGGTGTAGCTCAACTCGACATAAAGAACAAAGTCATCAATGACCGTTACGAGACCCTCTTGCCATCGAAGCTGAGGATTCAACGCATGTCTCTTTACCGAGCTGCAGCAGGCCACCATTGTCGACTTCGGATATGGGAAACCTGAGGACCTGCCGCCGAGCCCATCATACAGTTAAAAGCTCCAAGGAAAAGACTCTGTCTAAAGATAAACTTTTGACTGGGATACATACCTATACCTAAACCTATCTGACTCGCACTCTATTGCCCTAAAAGTTTTACTTTGTCCCAGTCCAGCATAACCAGATAGCCGCGACTGGAACAGTATGTCTTTTGACACTAGAATCTACAATCATATCACCGGTTCACTGCATTGGATGTTTGTAGTTTTGGTATTGTTTTAAAGATAAAATGATTCTCTATTTTTATAAATAAGTGTTGGATTTTTATTGTGTTGTGTATTTTACTTATTTCAACTTATTTTACTTACAACTTCAGACCTGTCTCCAATCTCCCTCTTCTATCCAAAATCCTGGAGAATTGCATCCTCTCTCAGCTGACTCAACACATGGACAACATCAACCTTCTTGGCCCACACCAATCGGGGTTCAGAAAAGGCTACAGCACTGAGACGGCAATCCTCAACATCACAGACGATATCCACCAGTCACTAGACTCCGGCAATGCTGCCTTCTCATTCTCCTCAACCTATCGGCAGCATTTGACACGGTAGACCACCAACTTCTCATCAAGACCTTACATGAAAGGGCTGGTGCCGACGAAAAGGTCCTCCGATGGTTCACCAGGACTGCTCGCAAAGGATAAAACTCAAAAACTTTACCTCTGACCTCCACCCTGTCAGTAGGGTGTTCCCCAAGGCTCAGTGTTCTCACCACAACTGTTCAACATATACATGGAACCTCTCACCACCATTCTTAAAAAGGCAAAGATCCCCTTCCCCTATACGCAGATGACACCCAAATCTATCTTGAAACCTCCTCCACAAACAACATCCTCAGACTTAACAACACTCTAAAAGAAATTGAACGCTGGCTATCCGAAAATCACCTTAAACTCAATCAAGACAAAACGGAGATCCTCCTCATCTCCAACAAAGAAGTGAACCCACAAAATGCAGAATGACTTAAAGCTTTGGACACTAAACGGTAATCTCACCCTGGCCAAATCAATCAAATCCTTAGGAATCACCCTAGACCCCAAACTGAACATGACCAACCACATCAAGAACTCTGCAAAGACTGCCTTCCTCAACCTGAAGCTTCTATACAAAATTAAACCATTCATGCCTGCTAAAGACCTCAAACAAGCCACACAATCGCTGGTGCTATCCAAGCTTGACTATGACAATGCAACCCTAACCGGCGCCACAAAATGCAACCTGGCTCCCCTCAAAACAACCGTCAACGCCGCAGCCAGAATGGTCACTGGAATCAGGAAGTATGACCACATCTCACCAGCTCTTAGAGACCTTAAATGGCTCCCAGTTGAACAACGAGCCAATTTCAGAACGGCATGCCTAACACACAAAGCCCTCCACACTGGAAAACCGGACTATCTAGCTGCCAAACTTAAAAGGGGGGGGTCAGACGAGAAACCACAGGAGCTCAAACTCCCTCCTTCTCATCCTCTTGAGAACATGCAAATACAAAACAGCTGCAAGATCATTTGCCGGAACAGCCCCAAAATTTTGAACTCTATCCTAGCAGACATCAGAACTATCCCTTCCTTCACTAAATTAAAAAAACACCTTTAAACCCTCCTGATGAACCGTGCCGTCCCGAATGGATAGTCACACTTTCCCTGTCGCCGGTGCTCTCCGACTATACACTGCTCACTTCCCCCTCAACCCACCTCAGGACTAATTGTGCACTTTATTAATGACGCCTTTCGGTCTACCTCAATTTCAACATTCAACTAGGCTACCTCAGGACTCTACTACTACCTCTAGTAGACTCAACACGCTGGGACGGCTGAACTTCTACGGTCCACCTCAATTAGCACTCAATGAAGGCTACTTCTGGACTCTACCCATCCTCTAAAAACCTCAACTGTCTTTGGACCACCTAACTTCTTTGCTGAGGACTATTCTAATGATGTTTATATATCCTGAAAATATGTTGTAAAGCGCTCCGATACCCACGGGTCTGGCCAGAGTTATATAAAACTCCAAAAATAAAAAATAAATTAAAAAAGTACTGTTTTAGTGGTATTAAATGCTTTACATATACCTGTCTCCTAAGTTAAGCCTGACTGCTCTTTTGCTAAGCTGGCAAGGATAACCCACTTTCATACAAACATATCATTTGCATAATTTTGGGGCATTTCTCATAATTTCCACAAGAAAAATTATACAACTTTCACCCAGGCCTACTACATATTAGAAGACAATTCTGTGAAGGAAAACAGCAGCAGCAGGTCCACCGTATCTGGTGGGAGAGACCTGTTGGCAATTTTGGTGTTTCCAAAGACAGACCGTTAAAGTAGAAGTCTGTCTTACAAAAAATGTTTAAGTCCTGTTGTTTGTCTAGTAGTTATATTGTGAGGTTTCACAACAGGGTGTGTAATAAGTTGGATAAGTTGGAATGTGAGAGGCTGGGGATTCTATCAGATGCTGCTGGGAGCCTCAGAGGACAAAGAGCTCAACAAGCAACAATAGCCCCTGGTGTTGAGCTTATTGGAATTTATCTCTGAAGCCCCTTTTAAGGTCATGGAATAGATCATCTTAAAGCAGCTCCTGGCACATGGACAATACTTGGCTTGACAAAAACAAAACTAATATCTCACATGCAATGTGACATGTTCCTCTCCTGGGCTGTCAAGGTTTAATTAATGTACGTGGAGAGGAAAGCAAGCCAATGGACATAGCATCGGAGGGACCAGTGTGATCTTGCTGATGGCATCTCTAGTTCTCCTCCTCACAAGTTATGTTACTTTACCATCACTCAAACCTCTCATGAAGCTGCACAATTATAACCACACACTGGTAAGCTGTAACAGAATAAAAGAGCCTCATAATGAAACCACAAACAGAACATAAACTTAAAGTTCTCCAATTGGCCTAATATACTAACTGAAGCGAGCTCATAAAGCACATTGTGAAGTCGTTCAAATGGTTTGTGAAGGTGATCACCAGCCACATCACTCCTGTTTTGATAGATCAAAAGCTAGACTATCTCTAATACCATCTTACTGAGTATTGGATAGGAACCAGAGAGTTAGCCAGAGGAGCCTATGGAGAGTATCGTGAAAGATACCCCAAGTGAACAAAAGTGTATGGTAATACCTCAACACTACAAATTGTTTACCTCTCAATTGATTTCTTCTGGAGTTTTACTTTGGAAACATAGAATTCAAAGGGCATCATTTACAAGCCCCTTGCACTGCTGCCGAGTCACTCTTATTTTACACAGCAGTGAAACAATCAGTGTGCCACACTGCCTCTTATCTACAAACTGATGCATTAGTTCCATTGCATCAGTTTGGAGGGCCCTGTGTCATATTATACCTGTGCCAGGTATAATGTATGTAGATTAGGTGTCACCACACAAAAAGCCATGTATAAGTTGTTAGAAATGGGGTAGCGTGGTGCAGAGCGGGTGGGCCAAGCTCCAAGGCATTGTGTAAAGCATCCAAGCAGCACACACAGGCGACACACAAGGCACACTACAAAAAGAGACCACACCAGTTTGGGTGAAAAATAACTAGTGTATTAGGTGAACACAGGATAATCATAGAATTCTCTACACTGCGCCAACTGGCGCCATGTCGGTATTTACAGGGGATTATATACAGGGCAGGGCCAATCAGGCTGCTGCCCAGACCATCACTAGATACCAAGAATAGGGTAAAGAATAAATGCAAAGTCCAACAGCTTTAGTCCTAGGGGAAAAGAAACCCTATCATTAACATAGGGTTTTAGGCCGGTACATCTGCAATAAAAACATAATGAGTCAAATGAGAATAAATGTACTGTCCATCATGCCTAGCCTTAACAACATCGCCATAGACATAAAGCATTATCATTTGGCATAAGATAGGTACCTGAAGCATCCTAACATGGCATCCGGCAGGAACATCTGCAATAGACATAGCCAACATGAACAGTGGGCATAACCCTCAAACAACATGGTGATACCATTAGGCCACATCACATTACGGGCATCAGCCACAGCGTGCCTGGCATTAGGCATTGTCACATCAGGTAGTGCCTAGGGCATATTCCTATTAGCATAGGGCACATTCACCTGTAATGTAAGCATCAGGGTAGAACCATTGGGCAGGGTCACAGCCTCCCCGTGGGGCGTGAGACACATTGTGCAGCCCCTCTGCAAGCAGGCATATAAAAAGCACTTAGAACTAATTGCTTCTTTCCAAAGGGCAAGATTTGTGGCAGAGTTGCGTTTGTGCTGAACTGGATGGTGTAGCGCCGCCGCCAATAACTGTAGGTCGAGTAAAGCTTATTTCCATCTGCTTCCGGCTAGTGGAAAGTGTGCGCAGGAAAGCATTGGAGAATCTTGTTTATTTGTTTTATATAGTGCATTCTTGACCTCAAGGTATCAGAGCACCTTACATGAGCACTAGTTGCATTACAAACAGACACATTCATTTTGTTAGGCACGAGGGAGATTAAGTGATCTGCCCAGAATCACAGGCTGTTGAGCGTCGTTGCTGAGACACAAACCTGGTTCCCCAGCTTCGAGGTCGAGTTCTCTAGCCCTTAGGTCCACATCCACTCTGTGCTCCTGTACCCAGAGTGGTGTGGCCCAAATCATGCAAACTAGAATGATGTGCTTAAGAAATTCATAAAGTTGCATTTAAAAACTGATTAAAAAATAGCAAAATGTTGCATGAGACCTGTGCACAACATAGACAGGCAAGACACACAAACTAGCATGTTTAAACAATAGTGATGTAGGGAGTGTGTCATGGGCCCTAGTAGTCAGTGAAAGAAAGGATATGGGTTAGCACTGACAGTGACCTATAAGGGAAATACCATTTTGTTCTCACAAACTGAAGCTACACCTAAGTACTTATAGAGTATGAAAGCTTGCAAGAGAAGCAATGGTGGTGATAAGACTGTGGTGCCCCAGGGATGTGTTGGTGGCTGTACGTATGAAAAATATTGTGTTTAAAAAGTACAGCTTTTTGGTGTTCGAAACCCCGTCTGGTAATTGGCAAGCTATCTGCTTTGGTCACCTTCCCATGTTAAAGGTACTCTCTAAGGTGTGAATAAAAACAAAGTTTACAAAATGCTTATTAAAATCTTTAAATGTCTTTAAACTCAAATAGAGATGTTATTTTGGTAACAGTTGTTTTCCTAAATTCTATTGTGGAAAGAAGACTGCTAATTCTCTTTGCATCTGTTATATAACACGCATTTAAACCTTATTCTAAGCTATTGTGTTATATAAAACACCTAGAAACTGTTTTTGTAAGTGGAAGACTTCATTTATGAGAGTTATTAACTGCCATTACTGTTGCACATGAGTCTATAGCGGTACTGCCTACAGAGAGTAAAGTTTAGACTGATGAGTGATAAGAACACCATTTGAAGTAGGATTGTAACAAAATGATTTATAAAAACAATGTTCAATAAGAGGACAAAAAGTCACAACAAGTGAAGCCACTGGTTCCTTAGCCCAATTGATAATCATCTTTTTGTATTGTTTCTCTAAAAGTAATCTCTTTAACAGAATACTCTACTATTTATTAACCCAATAATACCCCTTCGGCCACTAGAAGCAACAGTGACTGACTCATTCGAGTGTATTGCATGATTTTAATCAGTTGATCTGTTTAGAGTGTTTTCAGAACATTTTGGTTTATTTTGTCACATACGCTTTGTCAAATTTGTATCTTTGAACTTGTAGACCTTATTAAAAATGGCATACCCCAGAATTGTCCTTTCGCCAAATGGGCACATAGGGCACTGAAATTGTCCCTTTTCAATGCATTAGTGATTTTAGATATTTTTTTCCAAAAGTGTGCTTTCAATGCACTTTTGATTTAATCTTTTTAAAAATTATCACAGAGCAGGGGTACCTCCTATCAAAACCTAACTATGAGGAAAGCTCCCTTGCTGAAATTCAGATCGGGTATTACATCTGACTTTTAGCAGTGCCTAGTTGAGGATGTGGGTGGAGCTAATAGAGTAAATGGGTGGAGCCAGGGGGAGTGGGTGGAGCTGGAAATAGTAGGTGTGGTCTCCGACAAACATTTGAGCACCTGCACTTCATCTTTTAAAAATTAAGCGCTGTATCCAAGTCTCTGTGTAGCAATTAAATGGTTCTCAATGGAACTTCTCCTCTGTTCTTTAATCTCCATCAGAGAAGGTTGATGCTCCTACCTTCCCTTTTGTGACTTGCATTGTTGTGCTTGAGTAGTGATACTGTAGCCATGAGAAGCTTTAACAAAATATTACAAACAAACAAAAGCAGTTTGTGAATCTGGCCCTAAATGTTGAAGCTCATGGAATTCTCTCAGCAGCATGGCAGCCTGTGCAATGCACCGGGAAAGGTGTGTACCCATGATGCCAGCCTTCCTCTGCGGGCGGCCTGTTGTCACACAAGCACACAGGACTTAGGTTGATTTTCTTCTGAAATACACAGATGTGCTTGGCGGATCCCAGCACGCAGTAAAATTTGGTCGCTCTCCATTCAAGTTTACAATTTGACCAGAACACAGAGATTCACAGATACTCTGACCTAGGAGTAGCACCACAAAATGAACTCCTGCAGAGTATTTATTCTGTTGTGTTGCTCATGTGTGTAATGTGACCATCCCTGGTTACAGTGAGGAAAGTCAGTAATTACAAGACTAGCTTAATCTACCAATGGGATTGTATGCTGAACAGGTACTCAGGAGGCGCATGCCTTTGAAAGCAGGACGCACTTCCGGTTGTGCTTCTATGGACATTACTCCAGCTCGCAGTCGTGTCTTCTCGCTGTAAACAGTGCCGGGACCACCCTGGAGGTACTGCGACATGTACGTGATGACAGAGGCTGAACTGAGACCCACCGCTCGTCCTACTAATAGTGCCTGGAAACACAGGCAGCAAGGATTCCCAGAAACCGCTGTCTTGGGAGCCTTTTGTGAGGCTTCATTTACACTTGGTGCGTGCCCAGCTCGCCGTGCCAGGGTCTCAGCGCCCGCACCATCGGCCAACTCTGAGAGGGCGAGATTGTGAAGCTGAGAGAACTGCAGCAAAGGTGCGGGGGGACTGCCCGCCGGTGTGATCCCCTGTGAATGCGCGAACAATGTCACCGATGTCTTTTTCTGGGAAACAAGCAAAGGGCTGATGGTCACTGCAAGGACGTCTGTATTTGTGAAGGCCACTGGTTTGTGAAATTTAGGTTTCAGTTCCAATGTCGTACCTCTAAGGAAAGTGACTCTGTTGTTTTTCGCAGATTACAACATTTACTCGACACCTTAAGGCCGCTCTGTTGTCAACATCTTTTTAATGCCCTTAGGTGCCCAGGCTCATAGTTCAAACCTACACAGCCTTTGTTAATGCCGCCCTGATCCCATAGGTAAAACAATGGAACTGAATGTACTTTGGCACTTACAAGTAGATCCTGTACTCTGTGCCCTCTTCCTCGTATTAGTAGGAGGCAGGGATAATTTTCCACTTCCTGCGAAGCCAGTAGCTACCTACAAGGATTCCCACACTGTGCATAAATTAAAAGTTTTTCTAAAACAGGCTCTGGTGATCACATGCACCTCCTACAGTCAATGCCTGTCTGCAGACTCTTTCCTATTGGCTGGTACTAGGATGACACAGGGGAGGGTTGGGGGGGTGGGGCTATTTTCTGCAGCAGGTGTGTAAAACTTATCAATTTTAAGACATTCTTTAAAACGTTGCCTTAAAAACATTCATTCAACATCTTTATCAAAACAATCTTTCCTAGCTGAGTATTTTGGGGCTTCCATGTTATGTTATGTTAATAGATTTGTAAAGCGCATGACTGCCCCAGCAATGGGATGTCCAAGCGCTAGGCCCAAAAACAAAATTGCAGGGTGGAGACGGGGTTAGCGGCTAAACCAGAAAGAGCCATGTTTTTATGGCCTTTCTAAAAGCCTCGTGATTCTGACTGCTCCTGATGGTCACAGGGAGGCTGCTCAAAAGGGCTGACGCCATCACCCTAACGAGCTCCCTCCCAGCTCTTGCGACTCTGGGGACACATGCTAGGTGCAGCGCAGCATAGGGCGTGGTATATACTGCGAGAGAATATCAGACTAGATAGGAGGTGCTTGGTAGGTGTAGTCTGTGTGGATGATGCACATGGTCTTGAATTGGATTCTCTTGTCCACCGGCAGCCAATTTAATTTGGGAATGAGTTTCGACACTGAACAAAAGTTACAAATGCTGTTACCAGCCAGATACAGGGAATTGCAAAAATCCAATCTAGACAGAATCGTAGATTGGATAATGATCTGGTGTGTATGTGGGTCAGAGAAACCTAACAGAGGCTTAAGTCCGCGCAGCAGCCCAAAACAAACCCTTGCCACCGCTTTTGTTTGAGCTTCAAAGGACAAGGCGCTGTCAACCCATACGCCCTGGTTTTTCACAGCCTCCTTGGGCGAAGGGGCGGATCCAAGCATGTGGGGCCACCACTGGTTGGCCCTTAAATGTGTTTCTTTTCTTAACAACAAAATCTCTGATTTGCTGGTGTTAAGCTGCAGGCAATTTGCCAATATCCAGTCTGCTACACCCAATATATCCTCATGAAGATTGATTAATTTCTGGTTAGAGTTGTTGGAGAAGGAGATTACCAGCTGGGTGTCATCAGCCACTGTTTTTTGCCACCACTGCAAGGGGTTGTACACAGATATTATAAAGCCTCTCATTGAACTCTACGTATTTTGTTAGGATGGAATTCACAAAGGATTCGGTAGCCTTAGCCAGAAACAGGAGCCGAGAGATGGGGCGATAATTTTTAGGTTTAGATACGTCCAGAGAAGGTTTCTTCAACAGCGGGTGACTTTGGCATGCTTCCCTGCGACAGGAACTGTAGCCGAAGCCAGAGATAGGTTAATCAGCTCACAACACACCAGCAGTAGGTGTTCCTGGAATTTTCAAAAATATTCAGGTTTCATAGAGTCAGCTGGGAAGCCAGATTTAATTTTATTGCAGTGGGTTCCTTTCCACTGCCAAAGACAATGAGGGAAGGAGAGTAATCAGCGAACCGTGGTGCTCGTCCCTTCCTTACAACTCACGCTGCCCCTCATGGTTGAGAAGTTTTTATAAATGTTCTCTACCTTATTAATGAAATAGATAGCCGACTCGTCACACTGAGTATTCTAAATGATGGAAGGTTCGGCTACAGAGTTGGGATTCTTCAGGTCATTAAGATGGGAGATGATGGTCTTCTTGAGGTTTCTGCTATCTTTGATTTGAGATGCAAAATAATCAGCCCTGAACTCCTTTATTAGCTTGTGATAAGCTTTGATGGATGCTTAATACTGGATCTTATGAGCATCACCAAACGCGTTCTAACACATTGCAGTTTTATTTCTTGCTAGGGTGAGGGACTCATTAAATCAGGGCTTGGTCTCAGTTCTTTTCGTGTGGGTAAGCTTAACGGGGATGCAGCTATCAAGGGCGTGTATAAGCCAAGCTTGAAGAGATCATTCCCTGCCTTTACATTGGGGGCAGCTGGGACTTTTGTGCTAACAAAAGGTTGATAAAATAGTCCGCGTCCAGTTTATGCCACGGGCAATTATCAGTAGGATGAGGGCAAAACCACTGTGTTTATTCTTGACAGCATAGAGACAAAGAAATAAGGTAGTGGTCAGACCAGGTCACAGGGAAGGGGGGATGAACCTTCATTGAGGGTAAGTTAGAAATTACTGGGTCTAAAAGGTGCCCTGCTAAATGCGTGGAACTAGGAGCGCATTGCAACATATGGCAAGCTGCCAGGTCCGCTAAAAGATTAGCAACCTCCTAGTTGTGATAGTCTTCTAAATGGAGGTTAAGATCCCCACGCATGTTAAAATGGGCATATTTACTAGCCAGTATGGCGACATGGTTACCCAAAGTTTCCCTGAATGCTTTGGATAGGCTTGAAGGGCCATAAATTAGTAGTCCAGAAACTGTGAGATTACAGTTGAGGGTAATTTTAAAGAGAGCATTTTCACAGTCAGGAATTTTCTCCCTGGTGAAACTTTGAAAATAGTACTCCTTAAAAATTGGTGCAAAGCCCCCCCTACTGTTACTAACTCTGTTTAATTGCTTCATAGTGTAGCCTTGAGGCAGCGCCAACTTTGGCTTGGCTACATCGTCCGGCATCAGCCAGGTCTCTGTTAAAAACAGAATTACCGGGTACTCTTCTTGCAGCATGTCGTACACTTCTGCGTGATGCTTGACCAGAGACCGGCAGTCTAAACTGAAGAATTTAAACCCTGAAATGTAAGGGGGCGGTGCTGAAGTCAAACCGCCCAATCTCATCGTAAACTCTCATTGTTTGCAATGAATAAAGCCCTCCGCAGGAACCCAAGCGCGTTTGGTACATGGGTTGGACTAAGTCCTAACTGATAGGGGCTTCTCCCGGGAATAATTTATACTCTGGCTATGAAAATGAGCAGAGTACCTGGTGCCTGGTGATGTCCAGGTGCGGATGGGTGCAGAAGGGCGCGCCTGTGGTGTGACCGCTGCACATGTCCACGCTGCAGAGTGCATAAAATAGCCAGGGAGCACAACTGGCTCCTCCCAGGCTAGCTAGTTTAGGTAAGCTACCAGAATAATTCCAACACTTTTTCTAATGCTTATGAAAAATCCAATTTAGAGGTGCAATCATATTTTTTATACATATTTAGGAAAAGTCACTTTTAAAAAGTGAGATTTTGTCTGCCTAACCCTACAATTAGCGCTTGCTTACCAACAGCTGGCCCTGCCAGCGCTACCCTTTAATTAGGCATGAGAAATGCTCTTAGGGCAAAAATAGTGGATTAGGCATTTTGTCAGGAGGACCACGTGTGAGGTATGTGACTTCTATCAGCTCAGGAAGGGTAATTGGAAAAGGTTCAGGTACTTCAACCTGGCCCCTTTCACATTGAGGCCTTTCTATTCTTAGTTAAGTGTATAGGGGTACTTGGGCAAGAGAAGCCTAGGTTCTCCTTGCCGTCTTGGAATGGGCACCGTAGAATGAACAGGTGGTCACAGAACCAGTGTGTTGTAGCTGAAGAGGAGTGAATTGACTATATCCAAAAATATACCCCTGGCTAGCACAGCAGCACTATCACAGCAACCGCCTCCAATGGCATAAAGATGCTGTCATCTCGGATTTACCTCATCTTAGAGCACAGTGAGATAGTTGGCAGTAAGACAAAAAAGAGGTGGTACAAAAGTAGGAAGGGTTGCCCACGGGAACCTTTTTCTCATTGGTTATGGAGTGTCTAGCAGTCACTCCCAGCCACTTGCTAGTAAATCGTGATTTTGCCCTATTGGTTACTAAGGCTCAAGGCAGGCTCTGGGTTTGTCTCTTAATCTAGATGGTCATGTTGTATAATTGATTTTAGCCTCACACTTGGTCTCTTCAATGGCCTCAATAAAACACTTTAATCGTATTTGGTGGCAGTTCCCTTGCTCTTAGTTCATTTTTTTGCTTATTTGTTTCTTACATTTACCTTGTTTGGCAAATCCATCTTCCTTTATGGGTAGGTCTCTGAAGTAGAATGAAAAAGGCCACACCACTCCCATCCTCTACTGAGCTCATCATAAGCCATAAAAGTCATCAATGAGACCTCATCCCTGAGAACATCTCATTCCTTATGGAGGGCACCAGTGATTTTGGGATATGAGGATCTCCATCAGCTTCAGGATCTCGGTCAAAAGACACCTCTATTTCAATCAGAAGACTTAAAAAAACACTTGAATTCTCCTTCCAAATCACCGCCTCCTCTTAACTTACAGGATATAATGGAAGAAATAAGTGCCTTAAAACCTTTTGTTGAGGAAACTAATGTTTCTCTTCAGTGCATTGAGAGAAATGGTCCACTCATGAGCAACGTATTTCAGCTATTGATCGAACAGAGGATCAATGATATGAAGTACTCTATCAGAGATGAAACACAGCTGACAAAGTATATCGAGCAACTCAAACTACCGAAGATCTGAAAAACAGGAACCAGAAAAATAGTTTGGAGCTTTATGGTATTCCGGAAACTTCAGTAGGCCTCAACATAATTTCCTTTCTCCAAAATATCATCACTTCTGTTGTACATCTACAAGATGACTGTAAGATAGTAGGATTTGCTTCTTATATTTACCCCCACTTTTTGCTGATGTTTCACTGTTTTACGACTTTAGTCTGGCTGGGGGCCTGTTATGCAGGACCCCAGCCTAGCTGCTTCCTCTCTAAAATGATTGCATGTACTTTAAGTACACTCCAGATTGGATTCTGGGGTACCCTTATAATTCCCTAGTATATGGTATCCTATATACACAGAGCATAGGTACTACAGGGGCCTCCCAGGGACTGCAGCCTGTATTGAGGCTACTCAAACTGACACCACAGGTCTGCTACTGCATCCACCCATTACTTAGATATAGTTTCACAATATCTACATTATAATACTGCACATATAAACCTATCAGTCACCCCTATGGCAGGCCTTATCAATCCTGAAGGCAGGGTGCTGGATTTTGTGTGAGAGGGTGCCCATGTATGAGCAGGGCCCCTCTGCAGCCTTCAGAATCTATCCTCCGGAGTTGTTCTGTGATGCAGCCATACCATATACTCTTAGGTGCATTATAACCTCGCGGTAAATGCTAATTTTGAAATGGCTGCAAGGAAACATGTTGCGATTGGTGTCAAACACCTTGGAATCATACCTCCTTGCCAGTCCAGGTGCTTTAGCTGCCTGTTGCTCACTGGTTGTACGAGACACCATTAATTGAAATCCGGAGGTACTCCTGGTAAGACGAGTTTCCCAGGGCTACGTTGCTATGCCTGCACTGTCATCTTCACTCTGGGGAGGACTGCAACCCCCAGAGTGCACCACTTCCCACCGCAGCTGCCGCAATTGAGGGGGAGGCATGGCCATCGCACTTATAGCGCTGCCTCTCCCCCAGCGGCGCGAGAGACTTTAGCTGCCTGTTGCTCGCCGGCTGTACGGGTCGCCATTAATTAAAATCCGGAGGAACCCCTGGTGGCACGAGGGTCCCAGGGCCACGCTGCTTTGCACGCACTGCCATCTTGACTCTTGGGAGGACTGCAACCCCCAGAGTGCATCACTTCCTACCGCAGCTGCCGCGAGTGAGGGGAGGGGCGGCCATTACACTTATAGCGCTGCCTCTCCCCCCGTGGCGCGGGATGCACGGGACGATGCCCAGACGAAGCCCGGACCAAGGGCGGGCCCGTCTGGGCCCATCAGAGACTGGAGGAGGCTGGGCAGGGCCACGGTATTGACACTTCTGATATTCGGCTACCTTTTATATTAATTCCCGGTTTGTTATTTAATTGTCAGTCCCCTCTACCTTTCTTCCATCTAGGTAAACAGACTAGCAGAGACTTGGCAATTATCCTATTGACTTTTGGTATACATCACAGAAGGGGGGCTGGATGAATAAGCGAAAATTCCTAACAGGGCAGGGGGTGGTCGGGACTCTGGACGCCTTCTTACTGAGGGCAGAGTCAGCACTAATGCATGAAATTGCCCTAACATAGCGTAGATTGTCACTCGAGCTGCAAGTCGGCTCACCGCTGTTACAAAACCATGCACCAGATTTATTAAACACCACTTTAGCAGGAACATCTAATACTGCCATACTTGATGAGGTCCCTTTGCCCAAATTACCCACGGGGGAGAAACCCGGTTGACGCCATCAGTTCTACCACCAGACTCATGGGTATCACTAAATCCAGAAATAAGAACTAAACCAAACGTCCAGACGAGAGGCCAAAAAATGAAGATCAGTCAGGACAAAGGAACAGCGCCGCCACATAAAAAAAGAAGCGGTGCAAATATCCACAAAACATCACATCACAGGCATAACACAATAGGGACAGAGGCAGAAATTGTAGTCATAGCATCACCACTGGAGGCCCCTTTGTCCACAGTGGATAATCTTGCAACCGGGGGGGATTAACAAAATGAACCAGGTGGATTTCTGGGAAAAACTAGAGGGTTCCTTTTTAGCATTAATCAGACACATGATAACCAAGCTCTCCTCCATTAAAGAAAGGCTACTGGGTCTGGAAGCGGCTGTAAAACGCTCCCTAGCTCCCCTGCTTCTCGCTGTACATAAAAGTCAAGAGGCGGAAAAGATAGGCCCTGGAGGCCTATGGCTAACAACTGCCAGGGCACACATGGACCGGGCCCTTTGTATAACACGCACGCAGTCAACATCAGGCCCCCTGCAAACTCTATAGTTAATTCTGAGCGCGATGCAGAGACATTGGTTCCCCGCACCCGGTCCCCCTGACAGACTTATCAACTTCCCTCAGATTAAGGTTGTACTGGCAGTAGAGGTGAGACTTGCCCTGTGTGTGCCCCAACACAGGCAAAACAGGTAAACCAGGCCAGGGAGTCAACTAGGGGTATTAGTGGGAGACAGAATGATAGTATTCTACCAGAGCCGAGGTCTTTACATCTTCCACCAGAGGCCACACCTTACACTGTTGTCTTAACCAATGTATCTACTCTCCGATACGGAGATTTCGAGCACTGGTCCTACCTAAAAAATAAGGCACTACATACATTGTCTCTTAAGACAGGTCACACAAATGTTCTGTTCACAGAATGTAATATGGCTCGCCGAATCCCCTGGGTAGGCTGCATAACCCAAAACATTGGCAGGGGATTGTGTAGTGATTACATTTAGATCCCTGAAATTGGTCGGAAGCATGCTAGACGCATCCGGGCATTACCCAGTCAGCAAATGGGGGGTGGGCGTGGTCCCTCTAGGTCTCTTCTATCAACCCATCTCAGCTCCCCAGCAGGCCCCCACATTTGACAACACCAGTGGCACTGCACAATATAGATACGGCATTCCAACATCTAATTTTTTTTAACCCCTCTATAGCCTGGACGGGGTAGATTGACTGGCGTTACCTGTGGTTACCTTTGGAGGCAGGGGAGAGCATCGAGATACTAGTATTCCGCACTCCACCCCGCTAATGGGTCCACATTGGAGTGAGGAACCAATCGGGGCTTTAACCCCTGAACGTATGGAGGGATATATAAGTGGGAAAGTAAGTCATGGGGCCTCAGTGCTCCCTCTGGAGCAATATGTGGATATGTCAGGGATTTCTACGATACCAAATTCGATCACCCCTAATGAAGTTGGGATGACTAGAATTAAACCCCTGTGTACATCCGACCTGAGCACTGTGTTGTTTTGGAATATCTCAGGTTTACATACTCAGATACAGAATCTAGTCTTGGATGCTCTCATTGAGAGCACGGATATTTTTTGTCTACAGGAGACGTGGGTAATTGAACCTATACATATAAATGGTTATAAGACAATTCATAATCCGGCAGTGATAGGTCTGGGAGAGAGGCCAAAAGATGGCATCTCTACTTACATCTCAAATAAACTGTCCCCAAGTAAGACTCTGTTTCATGAGGGGGGCACCCAACTGTTTCTTAGATATTACCAGGGAGGTTAGTAACTTACTAACTGTACAATTTAGCGATAAATTCAAATCTCCTGGCTGGTTTATTGAAAAATACACTAGGGCATATGCTAACCTAAAAAAGGTCCTGCACACATACCCTAGATCACCACTTAATATCTGTCAAGCCAGATTAGATTACAGAAGGGCGCTAAAATAAAGAAAACATACTCTCCGAAATGACGCCTGAGATTCTTTACATAGCGCGGCCCAGCAGAGAGATAGTACAGCGTTCTGGAAGGCCCTGAGAACCCCATTCTTAGCTCCGAACAATGGTCCCTCCGTGGAAATAGCAATTACGGAAGAAACATTGATTAGCCATTTCTCTAAGCCATATAATGAGCCGGGGAATCTAGGGTGGCAGACGGATGATTGCGATACAAACACTAGAGAACAAATTGACCTAGAATTTACCCTGGAGGCGGTGAATAGGGCCTTGGCACAAAGTTTGGGTGCAAAACCCCTGTGCTCGATGGGGTACCGGTTGATATGTTCAAACACCATGTCTCCCTGTGGGGGCCTATATTGACACAGGTCTTTAATGCTAGCAAAAGGTCCACACTGCCTCAGACCTGGATGCAATCAATAATAATTCCAGTTTTTAAAAAGGGCAATCGTGAAGATCTGGGGTGTTACAGACCTATCTCCCTCCTGGACTCTATGGTTAAAGTGCTCGGGAGGGTCGTTCTGGAGCGCCTTTCAGACTGGGCAGAGGATAGCCAGATAATATCTGACCTGCAGTACGGTTTCAGTGGTCTTGGAACTATTGAACAGTCCTTAAATCTTTCAATATTGATAAGCAAGTATATTAGAGCAAAAAAAAGGCAGTTTACACCTGGCCTTTGGTGACATCACTGCGGCCTTTGATTCAGTTAATCATAATAGGCTGTGGGAGGTCCTTGAAAGGGTAGGGGTTGACCTACAAATTATTATGCTCTTACGCCGGCAGTAAAGCGGTGCGTCCGCAAGCTTTCGGTTTGGCCAGAAGGGTGAACGTACTGAAGCCTACCCAATCAGGAGAGGGGTCAGAATAGGTTGTGTTCTGGCCCCTTTCCTTTTTAACCTTTATATAAATGGCCTTGAAGATGCATTGTTTCTCCAGGGTAAAGACTTCCCTCAAGCAGGCGGCCGCCCTATTCCCGCACTTCTTTATGCGGATGACGCCGTTCTGATGGCCCGCATCCACAATGGCCTTACAGCGTACCCTGGATAGTTTTAGTACATTCATGAGGGACCTCAGTCTTAAAACTAACATAACCTATACGTATGTTATGAGGTGTAAGCAAGGGACTCATAAGACCCGTGAAATGTTTATATACGGGAAGGAGTTATTATCTATAAAAAAAAGTCTCCTATCTAGACGTACTTTTTAAACAGCTTGACTCTTTGGCCGCTACAATATCTGCTAAAAAAATGGCATTTACTAGATCTACAGCGACACTAGTACCTTTTGCTAATAAACTAGGTAGGAACCCCCACAGAACTGTAACAAATATACAGAGCAAAATGTGTCACCATGGCAATGTATGGGGCTGGAGTGTGGGGTTTTGTAGATACCAGCCAGCTACAAACAGTTGAAAATGTGTTTACAAGGCATATTCTCTCTGTACCCCCCTGCACTTCGACATTTATCTGCCACGAGGAGTTAGCTCTCCATCACATAGCAGATCTGGTAAAACTTGAGCCCATACCTCTGTGGCACAGAGTCTGGTGCAAGGACCAGACAAGGCTAAACAGGGTGATTCTAAAAGAGACCTTGAAATTAGACAGGCTTTAGCAATCCCTTGGATTAAGCTCGTACATGATTATACGAATTACCTGGGTCACCCAGAATATTTTTTAAACCCAACATCAATGATGGAGATCTCTAGTAAGGCCTTAAAGAAAGAGGGCCTCCAGTTTTTGGAAGAAAATAGAATGGTTGGGGACATCTCCGCAAAAATCACAGAGAGGCGCCACTAGCTGATATGCACCACCCTGGGAATGGATCCTTATCTATCATTTGTACCAGGAATTTTTGAAAGATTCCTTTTAACTAGGCTGAGACTGGGTAACATTCATAGACTATTGTCATTCCTGAAACTGAATGACTGGTCTCGCACCCTAATACTGTGTTCATGTGATAACATCTACGACCAGTCTACCATGCACCTAGTCCTGTTTTGCAAATTTTATCTAGAGCAAAGGAAGTTTGGATTGTTCCATGTTTAAAAAATGTAGGGCTTAGGCATTGCCGTCAAGCCATGCTCTTACTCCAACTATTAGAGAACAAGCATATAACATGGGAGTTAGCTCAGTTTTTAAAAGCGGCGCTTCATATAAGGAAAATAATTTTATTGGAACAGTAATATTTGCACTATGTTTTTATCAGTAAATTAATTGTATTTTCTATTGTGCTGTAAATAATATGAAATATAATTTTCTACATTGTATTTTGTGCTTTTATGACTGTTTTTAATTAGCAGCCGAATAAAGCTTTCCTTGAACTTGAACTTGAACCTCCCCGCCAGTCCTGGCAGGGGAGGTATGATTCCACCCTCCTAGAGGGAGAAATATGACTACACCGGTACACCCGGTACCAGCTTAACAGAATTGATGCTGCCAGCCACAGACATGGTCTGCCCTCCTGCTGCTGGATGAAACTCCGGCAGGGGAGGCTGGACAATAAGTTTCCTGTCACAGGGAGGTGTAACCACATCTCAGACAGACTTTAGTGTATTGGGGCTGGGTTGGTGCACTCCAAGAGTGCTTTGATGTCTGCACTGGGGGCGCATTTGGTGTCCCAGTGCAGAGTCCAGCTCAAACCGGTTGCAGGGGCTTCCAGCCCCTGCTCTGGCATGAAACTGGACAAAGGACATGGGTGTAGCCACCCCTCTGTCCTGACCCTCCCATAGGTGGGTCCCCAGAGTTTGTCCCACCCCTTCCTTGGGTATAAAGTAGGAACCCCTGACTACAGGACTTTAGATTTACCTGGACGAAACTCTGCTACAGAATTCCAGAACTTCAACTATCTACACTTCGTTGGATGACCGAAGAATCTCCCTTGGAGTAAAGGAGTTACTCCCCTGCAAGGCAGGCACAAAAGATGCATCCGTCCGGTTTGCAACTCCGCAGCTCCTGAAGGACTCTGAAGACTTTGCAACACAGGAGGTGGGTTTCGAAGCTTCCACAAGGCCGATCCATGCTCTCAGCAAACCTGAAATCCAAAGCCCTTGTGGGGACCGTGTAACCCGAAACCCTGGATACCGTGCACATTTGCAGCAGCATATGCTTCTTGGTGATCCCTGAGGCTGTGCTTTGAGCTAATTGTAGTCCAGACCCAAGCAGCAATTCCACTGAAGATTACTGGTCTACACTCCTCGAGTGACCAGTGTGCTGGTATTTAGTGTTTCCGCTCGAGGTCCCTTTGCGATCCCTTGTCCATCAACTTTTGGGTCCCTAAGAAGGATACTGTAACTTTTAGTGGGCTTACCTGGTTGCTCCAGATGTGCCCTGACTCTCCCTCGCTTGGGGAGTCACCAGGATCTTGCTGGTCCAGTCCGAAGCCTTTTACTCTCAACGCATGATTTGCTGTTGCCAAGGCTTATTGGTCTCTGATACGGACACCAACCCCCCAGCACTCGACATCCTTTGTGGGACAGCTTGCCTTCAAACTCTAGTCAACATCGACATCTCCTGGTCCCCGTGGCAGCGGAGTCAAGCTTCACCTCATCGCACCTGAAACACCCAACATTGGTGGACATTGGACTGCCGTGCCCCTGGTCACCCTTAAGTGAGCCAGACTCTGTCCCCTCTGCTTTCAGGTTCTTCACATCTCCGATCCAGACTTGGATCACCCCGGGCACCTTTCCTTTCCACGGCAGCAGCACTTTGCAGAAACTCGCCATTGAAAAAAAGTGATGATTCCCGACACCATTAGGCACCTATGCACCCTGCTTCCTAGGGTGAGGTAACACAAGTACTCCGATGCTCACGTGGGTGCTAGCCTTAATTCTAAAAGGGTTTGATCCAAGTTCTCTCTGAAGTGTCCCTAATCTTTAAAATACCAACAGCGACTTTCCCATAGGAGTGTACGGAGCTCACGGCTGTGTTCTCACACTGCACACATCCCCCGTGGGTCCCTTTTGTCACTACCTTGGGTGGTTCATTGGAGTACCAGCCATTCTACATGCTCTAGGCACTGTGTGTAGTCAAGTTGTGGTTCTTATACCACTTTCTAAAGATATGGTTTGGTCTCCCCCTGGGGCCCATTGTATATTGTGCTATTTACGTTCTAGTATGCTGATATTGTGTTGCTCTCTAACCTCATAAAGAGGTTAGTAGAGAGTGTTAAGTAATAGATACATATATTTTATATATACTTGGTGTGGGTCTCCTTTCATTTGGTCATTCAAAAGGTTATAATCTGGTAAACCAAGCTGCTTTACACTCCTTCAAGACTTAGCCTGAAGGCTGCTCTCTATAGCTACCACTAGGATAGCTTTCAATAAAGGCTGTCTTAAACCTAATCATCAATAAGGGTTGTTTGGACTGGTGCAAGGTGCCCACTATAACTAGTGGACAGCATATGCCAGGTCAACTTCCCACAATGACATCCCACTTAGTCCAAAGAGATCATTACCTGGGCCAAAAACCTTCTTCATCAGTTCTACATACTTTACCAAGAGGCATAATTATTATTTTTTTGCATTTACCGACTGGATGCATATTCTCTCTATCTTGACATAAGGTATATTTCTCATAGGTTGTCTATAATGCAACATCTGCTGGAAGGAAATGCTTCCTTGAATTTCATCCCCAACTAAAGTCCATTAACATTGAATACCATTTAGTCCATAGTTGTTTTTTCAACTAAACTTACAAAGCGAATTCTCACATTTTTAAGGCCCAACTCAACTGCAGGACTTAGTTCGTCAACGTTGGCACGAGGATATGGATATTTGAGCCTCTGCCAAAATATGATTGTTATTTATTATTATTATTTAATATTATTATATTTGTTATTGTCAAGTCAACTGGTCACAATGACTAACCTTTTCCTCTTTGTTATTTAGGTATCGTCTTTCTCTCCGGATCACTTCGCCATTTCACTTTCGTGTTTCTCTGCCTTTGTATTTCAGCAAAGACTGTTATATGGAGTATTTTATTTGTCTTAGTCCTCTCTTCCCTATTTTTGTTGGGTATCATTCCCACTGGCTCCTATCCCCTGTTGTCCATAGCAAATTATTTGTAAGGAGACTCCTGGACCAGGGAGGATTTGCAGCCATTATCCTTTTTTATCTGAGT
Source organism: Lissotriton helveticus (assembly GCF_964261635.1). Classification (NCBI taxonomy): domain Eukaryota; kingdom Metazoa; phylum Chordata; class Amphibia; order Caudata; family Salamandridae; genus Lissotriton; species Lissotriton helveticus. The sequence goes on from NC_136062.1 coordinate 432,133,109, forward strand.
GCTCCCTTTGACACTGTGGGCCATCAAACTCTCATCCACAGGATTTCTCAGGCCGGTGTCGGGGGCAGAGCACTAGAGTGGCTCTCCTCTTTTATGGAGAATCGAATCTTTCAGGTTCTGAATCAGGCCTATTATTTAACCAGTCTCCACCTTAGTTGTGAGGTGCCTCAGGGCTCCCTCCCCATTTTTTATTTCAACATGCCGCCCCTTGCCGATATTGTGTGATCATTCGAGTTTTAATTGACCTACTACGCCGATGATACCCTGTTGGTTATGTTAATCTCCCCTGACCATACCTCCCATCACTTATCTTTGACGGAACAACCTTTACAACGCAACTTTTACAACTCACTACCATTACAACAAATCTTTTACAACGCAACATCCATTACAACGCATGCAATTACAACGCAACCATTACAACGCATAACACTACAACGCACACCACTACAACGCATGTCATTACAACTCAGTCATTACAACGCATACCATTACAACGCATAACATTACAATCCAACACTTACCCTACTGTTGCACCCCCTGGAGTTAGAATAGTCATTTTACCCCTACACTATCTAACACTTACCCTACTGTTGCACCCCCTGGAGTTAGAATAGTCATTTTTACCCCTACACTATCCAACACTTACCCTACTGTTGCACCCCCTGGAGTTAGAATAGTAATTTTACCCCTACGCTATCCAATACTTACCAAAACATGCAATGTAATGTTATGCGTTGTAATGGTATGCGTTGTAAAGGTATTATGCGTTGTAATGGAATGCGTTGTAAATGCAGTTTTTAAAATTTCGTTGTAATGGCATGCGTTGTAATGGAATGCGCTGTAATGGATGTTGCATTGTAAAAAATGTTTTGTAAAGGTATGCGTTGTAAAGGTGTGCGTTGTAATGTCATACATCCATCTTTGACTATTGAGAAAGAGTCTTGAGCTAGCTCCTTCCTCTTACAGCTGGAAGGGTGATTACGCAGGCTTTGGTGTTGGCATGCCTGGACTATGGGAATGCCCTATACCTTAGCCAACCATGTTATGTGGTTAAAAGGTTGCAACCGGTGCAGAACGCATCTGCTCGACTTGTTACAAACACACCCAAACAATAGTCAGTCACTAGGGCTCTTAGAGACCTTCAGTGGCTCCCAGTGCAACGCTTGGTCCAGTTCAAATCTTTCTGCATCATGCATATGTCGATCAACAATAAAAGCCCCTCCTTGCTATGATCATTAGCCTCCCTTTACTTGCCTAGGAGACCTCTTAGATGAGCCTCCTCCCAATTACTGGAGATCCCTATGACATATTTTTTGGTGTCTAAACTCTGGAATTCTCTGCCTCTCAAACTGCTCCTTACGGAGCAAGTACTCCTTTTTCACAAAGCCTTAACCCCTTCGACGCTCATGACGAGCTGGGCTCGTCATGCAGTAGCCTCCTGCTACGCTGATGACGAGCCCAGCTCGTCATGTAAAGTGGTATCTGTAGAATCCCAGCACAGGAGAAAAATCCCCATAGCGTTCAAGGTGTTAAAGACATGGCTGTTCAGAGAATAACTCCCTCAGTCCCTGATGCACTACGGTATCTGTTGCAGTGCTAGGAGGCCTCTTGGTAGCAATGAACTATACAAAAACTGTAGAGTAGACTAGAACATTTCGTTCCCTGTTCCCAGGACCAAGTTCGGTTCTACCTACCTTAATTGCTCCGTACCCTATTTATACTTCGGTATGTTCTCTTTTATTAGTCACAATATTACTGCAGCCATGGAACTTTCTTCCTGTGTTGCTTATGTGTTTTTTTGACTTTTCAGGGTTTTTTACTCTTTCTTCTTCATCATCACGTTCTCCTCTGTTCTGTTTTCCCTTCCACACTCTGCCAACTGGATACTTCGTTTGTTCAAAACTATGATTCCTATTTATTCATTTGATGTTTATTGATCTCTTACTTCCCAAATGCCAATCGGAGTACCAACATGGCATGTTAAAGTTTTGAAAAATACCATTAAATGCCTAAAAAGTTCTATTCCCGCCTTTCTAGAATAAAATGCGAATTTGCATTACTGCAGGAAACACACGGTACTGATGCAGATATTACCAAGCTTACAAAAAAAATGGGTGGGTGAAATTTATCCTTTCCCTTGCTACATCAAGCTAACAAAAAAAAGTGGGTGGGTGACCTTTATCCTTTCCCTTGCTACATAAACATGATGTGGAAATACTGTTTAATAAATGTGAGAAGTTGGCCTGATATATGATGTTTCCAATTCTGGAACCACCTTGTATCAGTCCAAACTATCCCTTATGGTGTCTGGTTGTAAGTCAACCTTGTAGACAAGCTATCTTAATGGTAGCATAGACTAAGCAGCCTTGAAGGCTTAACTCAAGAGGTCGTGTTAAGCGAACTGTTTTACCAATCACAGTCCTGTAATATCAAATGAAAGGACACCACACAAGTATATATTATAAAAATATATGTGTTTATTCTTAAAATAATCCCCAGTACTCTTTATGAACAAAGGGGCACAAGCGTTAAATCAAAAGCACAGTATAACATACAAAGTTGCACAATTATGGAAGAGGGCGGGGGGCTACTCAGACCATATACTAAGAAAGTGGTATAAGAGATACCAATCGAATAGTGGTTAGGCCTAGGGCCTAGGGAATCGCTGGGAGCAGTCGGGACAAGCAATGCTGAAGTCGGGAAAAGCCCGTGGGATTCGGGTGCAGTGCTTAAAGCACACGCATGCACCAATGTAAGTCAATGGTGCGTAAAAGTTACACAAACAGAGTTTTAGGATACTTCCGATGAACCTAGAAGGACAAAACTTTAGACACAGACCCTAGAGGTGTGTACCAGTGTGGGAACACCGGTGTTGCAATGTTACCTCACCCACAGGAAGCGGGTGCATAGGGTCTAAGTGGCGTCGGGTTTCGTCACGCAGGTTCTGGGTGCTTGAAGCTGAAGATGCTGCAGGCGATGTGAAGGAGAAGTGTCCGGTGTGATCCAAGGGTGGATCAGAGTAGAAAAGTACCTGAGAGCAGAGGGTACAGAGTCTGGGTCACTCAGCAGTGACCAGGGTGGAACCAGGACGGAACCAGGCAATGTCGGGCGCAATCAGGTGGTTGTCGAGGAGCTTCTCTCCGCTGCCACGTGGGCTCTGGGGCATCTGCGACGTCCAGGAGCGGGTCACGAGCTGTCCTACGTAGGCTCTCACCGTCGGCGCTGTCGGCTTCAAGATTGGAGCAAACAACACTTGGAAAGAGCAATCCACACGGAACTGGAAGAATGCTTCTCACTCGGACCAGAGGGTCAGAGTGGGTGCTCCTTTTCAGAGGAGCTGGTGTAAGTCTGGAGCAACCAGAATCACAAGTCGTATTTAGGTTTTCGCCGGCACAGGGGCCACAAGCCAGCTGGCAAGTGACCGGGCCAACGCGTTGAGCCAAAGAAAGCAGAAGGGCCCCACGCAGCACTCGTCGAGTGTAGGGGGGTGAGCTTCGGTGCAAGAGTGGCTCAGGGTTAGGGCTTCTCAAGGTGTACAGCTTCGAGGGTCAATCGTGGGCTGCACGGTCAGCGTCTCGTGGTCTTTTCAAGATGGCGTGCCCCACGCTTCCGGTCGCCTCCACGGGTCTCAGCTCTGCAGGGACTGTGGATCGGGCTGTAAGAAGGCAGGCAAGCTTGATCTCGTCGATCTCTGTCGCTCGAGTTCCGGCGGGAACTGCAACATAGCAGACGTCAAGGTGCTGGATGGTGCCTGTTTGCACAGGGTGGTCACTCCTTGACCACAAGGGAGATTCTTCAGTCTTCTACGTTGAGTAGGATGTCGAAGGGTCCAGAGTTTCGTTTCTTATGTTTCATCAGGATAATCTGTAGTGCATTGGCACTGCTCCCATTCTTATACCAATATAGGGGGCTGGATTACCTGCTAGGTCCCCTCCTATGGGTGGGACCCAGGAAGGGGGTGGGTACACCCCTTTCCTTTGATCCAGGCCGCGCTGGGACGGGGGCTGGTATGCCCCAGAACCGGTTTGGCCGGATTATGCAAGGGGCAGCCTTGTGCTCCCCAAGCAGTGTCTGGTTTCTTTCAAACCTCGCTGCTACAATCCACTATCTCCTGTCTGGGGGGGTGTGACACCTCCCTGCGACAGGAAACCCTTTGTCCAGGCCTCCTTGGCTGAGTTTCGGTCAGCTGCAGGGGGTCAGAAGCATCCATTTTGTGGATCTGAGGCCCTTTTAAAAATCAACCGCATTTTAGCAAAGTAACATGTCTTCTCCCTCTAGAGGGGTGGAATGCTATCCCCGTCGCCAGGACTGGCGAGGGGATAGTATTCCAAATCGTATGACACCTTACACGACATGTTTTGATAAAGCCAAACCAAAGTTGCTATATAACCACGAGGATTATAATGCACTTAATAGTATATGGTATGGCATTATCCCGGAGCAGCTTAGGGAGTTGTTCCCGACAGCTGCAGACAGGCTCAGCTCATGCTAGAGCTCCATCTCACATTAAACCATGCACTCTGCCTCCAGGATTGATAAGGCCTTCCATAGGAGTGGCTCACAGGTTTATATGTGTACAGATATAGGTTTAGATATAGGTATACTATATCTAAGCAAGAGGTGATTACACCATCTTGCCCCAGCTGAGTGATCAGCCAGTTGTGTCAATTTAAGAACCAGCCAGGGGTGGCAAAAAATATGCTGCAGCTCCTGGTAGGCCTTGGTGGCACCTATGCCCTGAGCACCTATAGTGCATGGTACAGGGGCTGACAAGGAGTCCATTTCCAACAGTGGTATGTACCTATTGCACATGTATTACTAATTTAGAGAGAGAACAGCAGGCTGGGGGTCTGATTAGCAGGCCCACAGCCTCAGTAAGTCGAAAACCAGTGAAGCAAAAAGCAAAAATTTGGGGTGACCATAGGATAGCAGACCCTACTCTCCTACACAACCCCCCCCCCCCAAACGCAGGGACATTAAACTTAACCTTGACCAGATAAGTCTTCATGTTCTAAGTGGAAGTACCTGGAGAGACCATCTGCATTACCATGGTCAGTCCCTGGGCGGTGCTCCACTGTAAAGTCCATCCCCTGTAGGGAAATGGACCACCTGAGCAGTTTGGGATTTTCACCCTTCATCTGATTTAGCCACAAGAAGGGCTTATGGTCTGTCTGAATTAGGAAGTGAGTTCCAAACAAGTATGGCCTCAACTTCTTCAGGGCCCAAACCACAGCAAAGGCCTCCCTCTCAATAGCTCACCAACGTTTCTCCCTGGGGGTCAGCCTTCTGCTAATAAAAGCAATGGGCTGGTCTTGACCATCATGATTAAGTTGTGAAAGCACAGCTCCCACCCCCAACTCAGAAGCATCTGTCTGTACAATTAACTGTTTGGAGTAGTCAGGACTCTTCAGGATAGGTGCAGAGCACATGGCCTTCTTCAGGTCATCAAATGCCTTTTGACAGCTAACTGTCCACTGAACCTTTTTGGGCATCTTCTTGGATGTCAAGTCATTCAATGGTGTCACAATGGACCCATAGTTCTTTACAAATTTTCTGTAATACCCAGTCAGGCCCAAGAAGGCTCTGACTTGTGTCTGGGTAGTTGGAGGAGCCCAGTCCTGTATGGTCTGGATCTTGCTCTCCAGTGGCTGTACCTGACCCCCACCTACTAGGTGGCCCAGGTACACAACCTTGCTCTGCCCTATCTGGCACTTGGTAGCCTTGATAGTCAGGCCTGCCTTTTGCAGGGCCTCCAGAACCTTCTTCAGGTGGATCAGGTGATCCTCCTAGGTGGAGCTAAAGACAGCAATATCATCTAGATATGCTGCACAGAAGTCATCCAGCCCAGCAAGGACTTGATTCACCAACCTTTGGTAGGTGGCAGGTGCATTCTTCAAACCAAAGGGCATTACCACAAACTGATAATGTCCACTAGGGGTAGAGAATGCTGTCTTGGCTTTTGACTCTTCAGCTAGTGTGATCTGCCAGTAGCCAGCTGTCAAATCAAATGTGCTCAGAAACTTGGCAGAAGCCAATTTATCAATGAGCTCATCTGCTCTTGGAATGGGATGTGCATCTGTCCTAGTGACAGCATTGAGACCTCTGTAGTCCACACAAAATCTCATTTCTCTCTTTCCATCTTTGGTATGAGGTTTTGGCACAAGGACCACTGGGCTAGCTCAGGGGCTCTCTGATGGCTCAATCACTCCAAGCTCCAACATCTTTTGCACCTCAGCCTTTATACAATCCCTGACATGGTCAGGTTGCCTGTAGATCTTATTCTTCACAGGCAGACTGTCACCAGTGTCCACCTCATGGGTGCACCAGGTAGTTTGACTGGGTGTGAGTGCAAACAAGTGTCTGTGGGCTTGCAAAACCTGTCTGCAGTCCATCTGTTGCTGGTCAGTGAGGCTGCCTGCCAAGGCTACTCCATCAACTGATCCATCATCAGGTTCTGGGAAAGCAGGTCTGGGAGAGGGTCACTCTCTTCCTCCTGTTCCCCATCTGTGGCCATGAGCAAGCTCATGTCCTCCCTGTCCACAAATGCTTTCAAACTATTTACATGGAGCACCCTGTGGGGGCTCCTAGGGGTTCCAAAGTCAACCAGGTAGGTGACTTCTCCCTTTTTCTCAATAATAGGGTAGGGTCCAGTCCATTTGTCCTGGAGTGCTGCTGGGGCCACTGGCTCCAACACCCACACCTTCTGCCCTGGCTGGAACTCAACCAGAACAGCCTTTTGGTCATGCCAAGCTTTCTGTAATTCTTGACTGGCCTCCAGGTTTTTGGATGCTCTCTCCATATACTCAGCCATCCTGGAGCGGAGACCAAGTACATAGTCCACAACATCTAGCTTAGGCTTTTTGAGAGGTAACTCCCATCCTTCCTTCACCAAACATAGTGGACCCCTCACAGGGTGGCTAAACAAAAGTTCAAAAGGGCTGTAGCCAACCCCCTTCTGTGGGACCTCTCTGTAAGCAAAGAGCAAGCAGGGTAAAAGGATGTCCCATTTCCACCTAAGCTTCTCTGGTAATCCTTTTATCATTCCCTTGAGGGTCTTGTTGAATCTCTCCACAAGCCCATTGCACTGTGGGTGATAGGGTGTGGTAAACTTGTAGTTTACTCCACACTCCTTCCACATTGCTTTTAGGTATCCAGACATGAAGTTGGTGCCTCTATCTGAAAGAACCTCCTTTGGAAAGCCCACTCTTGAGAAAACTGCAATGAGGGCTTTTGCCACCACAGGGGCTGTGGTGGTCCTCAGGGGAATTGCCTCTGGGTACCTGGTGGCATGATCCACTACCACCAGTATAAATCTGTGCCCAGATGCTGTTTGAGGATCCATGGGACCCACAATATCTATTCCAACTCTTTCAAAGGGTACCCCCACCACAGGTAGTGGTATGAGGGGGGCCTTTGTTTTGCCACCTGACTTACCACTGGCTTGGCAAGTGACAGAGGAGCAACATAACTCCTTAACATTTTCTGACATATGAGGCCAGTGAAAGTGAGGAATAAGCCTGTCCCAAGTCTTGTTCTGGCCTAAGTGTCATGCAAGGGGAATATCATGGGCCAAGGTGAGAATGAAACCCCTAAACTTCAAAGGTATAACCAACCTCCTGGTGATGCCAGGCTTGGGGTCTCTAGCCTCTGAGTAAAGGAGTCCATCATCCCAATATACTTTATGGGCACCTTGAGCATTCCCTGTAGCCTCAACAGCAGCTTGCTGTCTGAGGGGTTCAAGTGAAGGGCAATCTAATTGGCCTGCCCCAGGTCTGCCCTTGAGGATCCCCCTGTCCCCAGAAACTCAACCTGGTCAGGCTCAAGTTCCTCAGAGACAGTCTCCTCTTGGACTGCAGAATCAGTTTGCTGTGAAATCTGATCCTCAACCTGGGGCAATGGGGAAGGCACAGCCTTTACCCTCTTGCTCCTTCTCTTGGGTTGTGGTTGGTCTATTGTTCCAAGATCCACCACTGGTTCAGGAAGGCACTTCTTAGCCTGAGTCCTTGTCACTGCAAGGACATGTGCTGAAATCCCTAGCATTTCTGCATGAGTCCTGTACTCCACTTCTGACTAAACTGAGCTTTCAAGATCATTGCCTAACAGACAGTCTACTGGGAGGTCTGCACTCACAACAACTTTCTTTAGGCCATCTACCCCTCCCCAGGAGAAGTTCACAACAGCCACACTATGTGTAGTAGTGGAGTTGCTTGCATTGGTCACTAGGTAACTTTCACCTAGTACAATCTGTCCAGGGTCCACAAAGTCAGGTGTCACCATAGTGACACTGGCACATGTGTCCCTGTAGGCCTGAGCCAGTTTCTCATTTATCAAAGGCGTCTGCCTATATTTGCCCAGGTTACTGGGACTCACTGTAGTGGACAAAGATAAGTCCACATCATATAGGAGAACTGCCTGAGTAGGGACTCTGACTAGGCCAGATTCCATCTAGTACCCAAGGTTAACCCTACTATACCCTTTGGTTGTGTACCACCACTGTTAACTGTACTAGGGGGTGCAGGTGCTTTAGGAGCTGCAGTGGTGGGGACTGGATTTTTCTTGGTGCATTCACTGCCCCAGTGTGAAACTGATTTGCAGGTATTACACCAAGGTTTCTATGGGCCATCATTCTTCTTTTTCTTGTTTCCATTTTGGGAACCACCCTCCTTATTACTAGTTTGGGGGCCTGAAGACTTTTGGTCCTTTTCTTTATCTTTCTGATTCCCACCCTTCTGGTCTGTTTTCTTCTGGTCACCACCTTGGTTCTGGGGTTTCTGCTTAATCCTTGTTCTGACCCATTTGTCTGCCTTCTTTCCCAATTCTTGGGGAGAGGTCAGATCAGAGTCAATAAGCTGGAACAGCTGGTTCTGACAGTTATTAAGGATCTGCATTCTCATTATAAGATTGTACAATCCTGTATAGTCTGAGACTTTCCTTCCCTGCAGCCAACCCTCCAGAGCCTTAGTGGCACAATCAACAAAATCAGTCCAGTCCTGAGTCTGTGCTTTTTGGGTGTCTCTGAACAAAAACCTGTATTGCTCAGTGGTTAGGCCAAACCCTTCAATAAGAGCACTCTTCAGGACAGAGTAGTTTTCGGCATCCTCAGGTCTAACTGTGAGGAGCCTATCCCTCCCTTTCTCAGAAAAGGAGTACCATAAAATTGCAGCCCACTGATCTTGAGGAACCTGCTGTACCATGCAGGCTCTCTCAAGAGCAGTCATCCATTTGTGGATGTCATCCCCTTCCTTGTAGGGGGCACAATTTTTGTCAGGTTTCTATTATCATAGCTCCTGTCTTTCTCTCTAGGAATTATGCTGCCACACAACTGCTGTTCTCTTGCTAAAGAAAGTCTAGCTTGAGACAGGGCTACCTCCGCCCTCTCTATCTGGAGTTAGACAGCCCTCATCCTTGCCTTATGCTCTTTCCTCTGAGAGGGAGTCATTCCGCTATGAGATTCTCTTGAGGCACTAGAAATATGAGAGTCCCCTGATGGAGATCTCACTCTTCTGTTGCCTGAGAGAATGATGTTATGGGATCTCACTCTTCTGTTGCCTGAGAGAATGATGTTATGGGATCTGGGGAGGTGCTGGCCCTCTCCATTCCCATGTAGGTCTAAGTTGGCCTGGTTAAGCCTGGCAACTACAACCTGGTTACCCCTCTGATCCTGATCTTCAGGATCCTCTATGTATGAGCCCTCCTCCTCTTCTTCCTCCTCTTCTTCTTCCTCCTCTGGGGGGGTCTCATTTTCAAGGGGTTTCACTCCATCCCCTAAGTCTAAGGGAGCTGCACTCGCCTTATCTAAGTCATCCTTTTCCAGAATGGCTATCAGTGTAGGACTGGTGGGACTTCTGCCCCTTTTTAGCCCCCTTGCAATGCACAAGGCACACAAGTCTTTGTGGCTAAGTTTGTCATAGCTGGAAGTTGCCTTGGTAAGGTCAACTGTCACAGGCAGAGAGCTTGGAGCTTCACCTGTGCCAGACATGACTCTAGTGAGGTGTAAGTGGTGCACTTACCTACACTAAGTGTTTTCATACTGTACCTTGCTAGTGAGTTGTAGTCAGGGTGTGCTACTCCCTTTAATCTACAACTACTAAGTTCAGTAGAACTTAAATATGCTAAGCTTTTGATTTATATGTACCTAAGGTACTTGATGTGATCTTTCAATTTGATAAAAAGATTGCAATGGTAAAACAACAGCAAGCTCAAATCCACACCGCGGCGCACCAATGTGAGAAGTTGGCCTGATATATGATGTTTCCAATTCTGGAACCACCTTGTATCAGTCCAAACTATCCCTTATGGTGTCTGGTTGTCAGTCAACCTTGTAGACAAGCTATCTTAATGGTAGCATAGACTAAGCAGCCTTGAAGGCTTAACTCAAGAGGTCGTGTTAAGCGAACTGTTTTACCAATCACAGTCCTGTAATATCAAATGAAAGGACACCACACAAGTATATATTATAAAAATATATGTGTTTATTCTTAAAATAATCCCCAGTACTCTTTATGAACAAAGGGGCACAAGCGTTAAATCAAAAGCACAGTATAACATACAAAGTTGCACAATTATGGAAGAGGGCGGGGGCCGCTCAGACCATATACTAAGAAAGCGGTATAAGAGATACCAATCGAATAGTGGTTAGGCCTAGGGCCTAGGGAATCGCTGGGAGCAGTCGGGACAAGCAATGCTGAAGTCGGGAAAAGCCCGCGGGATTCGGGTGCAGTGCTTAAAGCACACGCATGCACCAATGTAAGTCAATGGTGCGTAAAAGTTACACAAACAGAGTTTTAGGATACTTCCGATGAACCTAGAAGGACAAAACTTTAGACACAGACCCTAGAGGTGTGTACCAGTGTGGGAACACCGGTGTTGCAATGTTACCTCACCCACAGGAAGCGGGTGCATAGGGTCGTAGTGGCGTCGGGTTTCGTCACGCAGGTTCTGGGTGCTTGAAGCTGAAGATGCTGCAGGCGATGTGAAGGAGAAGTGTCCGGTGTGATCCAAGGGTGGATCAGAGTCGAAAAGTACCTGAAAGCAGAGTGGACAGAGTCTGGGTCACTCAGCAGTGACCAGGGTGGAACCAGGACGGAACCAGGCAATGTCGGGCGCAATCAGGTGGTTGTCGAGGAGCTTCTCTCCACTGCCACGTGGGCTCTGGGGCATCTGCGACGTCCAGGAGCGGGTCACGAGCTGTCCCACGTAGGCTCTCACCGTCGGCACTGTCGGCTTCAAGATTGGAGCAAAGAACACTTAGCAAGAGCAATCCACGCGGAACTGGAAGATTGCTTCTCATTCGGACCAGGAGGGTCAGAGTGGGTGCTCCTTTTCAGAGGAGCTGGTGTAAGTCTGGAGCAACCAGAATCATGAGTTGTATTTAGGTTTTCGCCGGCACAGGGGCCACAAGCCAGCTGGCAAGTGACCGGGCCAACGCGTTGAGCCAAAGAAAGCAGAAGGGCCACACGCAGCACTCGTCGAGTGTAGAGGGGTGAGCTTCGGTGCAAGAGTGGCTCAGGGTTGGGGCTTCTCACACCCCGGTGTACAGCTTCAAGGGTCACTCGTGGGCTGCACGGTCAGCGTCTCGTGGTCTTTTCAAGATGGCGTGCCCCACGCTTCCGGTCGCCTCCACGGGTCTCAGCTCTGCAGGGACTGTGGATCGGGCTGTAAGAAGGCAGGCAAGCTTGATCTCGTCGATCTCTGTTGCTCGAGTTCCGGCGGGAACTGCAACAAAGCAGACGTCATGGTGCTGGATGGTGCCTGTTTGCACAGGGTGGTCACTCCTTGACCACAAGGGAGATTCTTCAGTCTTCTACGTTGAGTAGGGTGTCGAAGGGTCCAGAGTTTCATTTCTTATGTTTCATCAGGATAATCTGAAGTGCATTGGCACTGCTCCCATTCTTATACCAATCTAGGGGGCTGGATTACCTGCTAGGTCCCCTCCTATGGGTGGGACCCAGGAAGGGGGTGGGTACACCCCTTTCCTTTTATCCAGGCCGCACTGGAACAGGGGCTGGTGTGCCCCAGAACCGGTTTGGCCGGATTATGCAAGGGGCAGCCTTGTGCTCCCCAAGCAGTGTCTGGTTTCTTTCAAACCTCCCTGCTACAATCCACTATCTCCTGTCTGGGGGGGTGTGACACCTCCCTGCGACAGGAAACCCTTTGTCCAGGCCTCCTTGGCTGAGTTTCGGTCAGCTGCAGGGGGTCAGACTCGTGTCTGTGGTAGAAGCATACATTTTGTGGATCTGAGGCCCTTTTAAAAATCAACCGCACTTTAGCAAAGTAACATGTCTTCTCCCTCTAGAGGGGTGGAATGCTATCCCCGTCACCAGGACTGGCGAGGGGATAGTATTCCAAATCGTATGACACCTTACAAGACATGTTTTGATAAAGCCAAACCAAAGTTGCTATATAACCGCGAGGATTATAATACACTTAATAGCATATGGCATGGCATTATCCCGGAACAGCTTAGGGAGTTGTTCCCGACAGCTGCAGACAGGCTCAGCTCATGCTAGAGCTCCATCTCACATTAAACCACGCACTCTGCCTCCAGGATTGATAAGGCCTTCCATAGGAGTGGCTCACAGGTTTATATGTGTCCAGATATAGGTTTAGATATAGGTATACTATATCTAAGCAAGAGGTGATTACACCATCTTGCCCCAGCTGAGTGATTAGCCAGTTGTGTCAATTTAAGAACCAGCCAGGGGTGGCAAAAGATATGCTGCAGCTCCTGGTAGGCCTTGGTGGCACCTATGCCCTTAGCACCTATAGTGCATGGTACAGGGGCTGACAAGGAGTCCATTTCCAATTGTGGTATGTACCTATAGCACATGTATTACTAATTTAGAGAGAGAACAGCAGGCTGGGGGTCTGATTAGCAGGCCCACAGCCTCTGTAAGTCGAAAACCAGTGAAGCAAAAAGCAAAAATTTGGGGTAACCATAGGATAGCAGACCCTACTCTCCTACAATAAACATCTAAATATATACCGTGTTACTCGGGAGAAAGACGAGGAGGGTAGATTGTGATAGTTCAACTAAGAATTGATGATATCACTTTTACGATCTTGAATGTTTACTGTCCTAGACACCATGATCCAACGTTTCTCTCAAAAGGTTGCACAATACTCCACTGAAAACCTCATTTTGGTTGGTGATTGCAATCAAAACATTGCTCCCTTCCTCGGCCAGCACTCAACAATGAGGTTCCTTCCTCAAAAAGCCCAAAAAGCATTTAGGGACACTATCGTTCAAAATGCCTTATCAGACTCCTGGAGACTAGTCCACCCCACCCTCAAAGAATTCTCCCTTTACTCGACCCATCACATTTCTTAAACCAGAACTGACAATGTGTTTCTTAGTAACAATTGGACCCACACCTGGAGGTGGTTCAATTTTGATCTCGGGCCATGCACCTGCATGTACTGATCTAGATATTCTTAAATATATCACTTACTATATGACAAGGTATGGATTTTATTTGTGTTGTGTCTCACTTTGTTACTGTTTGAAGTGATGCATAAATACTTTACACATTGCCTCTAAGTCAAGCCTGACTACTTTTGTGCCAAAGTGCCAGAGCACTGAGCACAGGTTAATTTGGGGTTTGCTCATGCCTCACCATGTCAAGGCCTGTGGTTGATAATTGAGTAGGGTTTAAACTCCCTTAACCAGTAACCCAATTGCTCACCCCACTCTTCCCCCTGAAATACCAGTCTGATTGCCTCCTGCTGACTCTGCAATCTAAGACTGCTCCAGACTAATGGTGAGGGTCATTCCCCCCTCTCCCACAGTGGTCTGCACACTGTGAGTGTAGCCAGGACAGCACTCAATGCTACAGCTTCAGGTGAAGAGCACTTCTCTGTCAAGTGTCTTTCAGGCTGTGCCAAAACACTGCAGAGCAGGAAGTCGAACAGCCCACAGAGGCTGCTCTCCTAACACACTCAACCTGCTGTGCCTGATGCCCACCCATGAGCCTGTGTGCGGATCTATTAAATTGATCCTTTCTTGATACCACAGGGATTATCTCTACCAATTGCAGCCTATGCAGTTTCCAGGAACAATCTAGCTCTGCTTCGGCTTCTCTTGCAGCTCTCCAAACCATTGGATCCTCCTCTAACACAGATAATTTTTTCTCCTTTCCTAAATTCCAGGGCAGATCCTGGATTTTTCGAGCAATTCACAGTTACAGAAACCCAAAACATAATGTAGGTGGATGTACTGCTGTGGAGACCAAGGGGCCGATTCTGATCCTGGATTTTTATTTTCCATACAAATAGGATTTGTATTTTTTTCCATACAAATTGTAAAAGTCCCTTCCAACCCGTGTAGTGCGATTCGTACGGGAAAAATACATACAGATCGGCGAGATCCTTACAAATCGGATCGGGAAAAGCTGTACGACACAGACTTGTAAAAAAGACCATACAATTTGTAAAAAGGCTGTCCAACCCGTCAAGTACGATTCGTACTGGGTAGTCAGCATATGATTTGTATGGAAAATGGCCTGTATACGGGGAATGACTCGTACCGGCCAACGAAGCGAACCCCTATACGCCTCGTACCCTGGTATGACTCATTCTGGGGGTACGGGTCGTATAGGGGTATGAGGCGAACAGGGGTCCCCCCACATGCGAGGCGTGTGTATGGTGCGTACCCCAACATCGCGCATGTACGCACCGTACGTACGCGATTTTGGGGTACAGTGCGTACATACGCGATTTCGGGGTACGGTGCGTACATACGCGATTTTGGCGTACGGTAAGCGATTTTGGGGTACGGTGTGTACATACGCAATTTTGGGGTACGGTATGCGATTTTGGGGTACGGTGCGTACATACACGATTTTGGGGTACAGTGCGTACATACGCGATTTCGGGGTATGGTGCTTGTACGGTGCGTACACGGCCCGTACCCCTTCATCGCGTATGTACGCACTGTACCCCACTTTCCGTGTCATCCGTACGCACCGCACATACGCACCATACCCCTCATTCTTGGGGTGTACGACACGTACATGGGGGGGTCTGTCTCGTACTGTTATCGGGGCGTACAAGGTTTTTCCTGCACTTTTTGGCTCTTGTAAAAAAAGAGCCGTACAGAGTGCCGTTTGTACAAATTGTACTTGCCGGGTTGTAAACTGCTGCCAGGAATACATGGGAACGTCGCGTACAGAGCAATCCGAATCGGAATCGCTTGTATATACGAGTTGTATGGTCTTTTTTACAATTTGTATGGAGTGCGTTTATTTGTACGGATCGTACTTCCTAGGTTGTAGGGGCCTCCTTACAAGTAGGAGTTGTATGGTGAAAACACTCCATACCACTATTTGTACAGCGTTTTTCCAGGATCGGAATCGGCCCCCAAGTGTTTGATCCCAAGTTCATCAGAATCAAGGTGCTCTTTATCTCATCTCAGAAATAACAATATCCCAAGCTACATTATATATCGGGTGTAATAAACAGTACCTTCTATGAGTTTTTTGGGAATAATATTAAGATTGTGGTACCTAAAGCACCAAAATCAGCAAGTTACAGGAGTTTGCTTAGGGGTCAGAAAACACAGACCAACTTATAATCAGGCCCTGGCATTGAGCTGAACTAGAACAAGGTCTTACCTTATGATAGTTAGCAGTTTGAGCTTACACCACACTAATCATGACTCTGATCGGAACCCTTGTGTATCCACAGAGAGTAGAAATGTTTGGTAATGTAAAGGCGGTGTACAGTGTTACAGGTGGGTTATGTACAGCAGCAGAGCACAGATATGCTTGGTTAAAATGTTGTCCCATGCTGAAAGGGAATCACATTGTCCATATTATGTTGCAACAGACTCTTTCATCAGACACTATGGAGAGGGTCAACAACTGCCCATATACTAAGAAATCTAAAGTAGGCATCACAACTCTCAAGCACTACATGCAATGCTGCCTGGTTGTACAATATCATTTACACTTGATTGCAAATAAAGTTGTTTTCAAAATAGAGCACGTTTCCAATATCTTCTTCCTGGGGAGGATTAGCATAATGTACACTTGGAATTGGAATTATACATTTCTCAGAGGCTAGCTATCAAGCCATGAAATGGGAAAGTATTCCATGACTAAGCTCTGACAAACATAATAATAATTTTAATTAAAATTTCCTAACTATCATGCTGTGTAGATCATGGCTGTTCTTACATGTCCTGAAAATGTTACTAGATTGCTTCCCCCGCATCCCCAACTCCCCCACAAAGCATCTATTTAAGAAATAAAGGGGCAGATTTATGAGGCCCTTGCACCACGTTTACGCCGCTGTTGCGTCACGCCAGGCGGCGTAAACGTGGCGCATCTCTATGAACGATTTACAACGTGACACATCTAGGCAGATGCGTCACGTTGTAAAGCCCTGCGCCGCTTGTGGGCGTTCCGGCGCAGGGTGGGCGTTCCGGGGCAGGTGCGCTTCGCAAAAGTGGCTGAGTGAAATCTATAAGATTTCACTCAGTCACTTTCAGGCCAATGCTGCGTCAAAAGCCTGCGCCTGCTTGAAGCAGGCGTAGGTCTTGAAGCAGCATTGGTCAGATAGGGCACCCCCCCAGCCTTGCTGGAGCTGCGTCGCGCTTGCGACGCAACTCCAGCAATGCGCCGCCTTTACGGCACAGATGCGTCACGCATCTGTGCCGTTTTTGCCCCATGGTGCGCCGCATTGTAAATGCGGCGCACCATGGGTGGCGGAGCTGTGGCGCACTGTGGCGCACATTAACTGGCGCATCCCTGGGGATGCGCCAGTTAACATAAATCTGCCCCAAAATATTTTAACCTGAGCAATATCCTTTGAACTAATGGTCTTTGAGAATGTGCTTGAATATTTGAATGATTTAAAGTAGTTTGTTAAGACCTACTCCAATTTCAATGAACGTTTTTCACTTACAATGTGACATAACATCAGCAATCTAATAGACCTATAAACTTAAAGTGAAACATACTCAGGCCAAATCACTTCAGTAGAAATACTGTTTGACCTGTCGGCCTACTAGAAAGCCTTTGAAACCTTCATAGAAGGCCACGTGTACAGTACCTTTATTCTAGACTCCTGGCTTCTCTAAGGAGTTCAAAGTGCAGACGGACGCTTCAGAGGCATGGAGGCTGTCTTAGTGCAGTTCAATGAGGGAGGCATAGAACCGTTAGCCTTCACTAGCCAGAGGCTAGTTCCATGAGAACAGAGGTGGAGTGCGATTGGAAGGGAGGCAGTTGCTGTGGTCTGCACACTGAAGAAGCTGAGACAAACCTGTTTGAGACTCACTTCTAGATTCAGATAAACCACAGGACGCTCAGCTGGCTTATCGGAATGAGGGTTGAGAATGCCAAACTGTTGAGGTGGTCCATCTCCCTGTAGGGAATAGACTTTATGGTGGAATACCGTCCTGGTACAGAACACGCCAATGCTGATGGTCTATCCATGTTCTGGCCCCTTAGTGACAAGAATACAAAAGAGGTTGAGTAGTTCTCCCCACTGACAGATACAGGGTCACATTTTAGACCAGTCAGGCTTATGGTGGCCTTTCCCCAAACTTTTTGCCTTCCTCCTCCATTTTCCCTGATCTCAGTTTTGCTGGCATTAGGACTCTGTACACCCTACCACTGCTAATCAGTGCTAAAGTGCTTATTCTCTCTCCTCTTAACATGATAATATTGGCTTATCCCCAATGAGCATATTTAATTTACATATAAGTCCCTAGAAAAGTGGTACTACATGTCCATGGGCCTGCAAATTAAAAGCTATTAGTAGGTTTGCAGCACTCATTGTGCCACTCACTTAAGTAGCCCTTTAACATGTCTCATCTTGCCATTGCAGAACCTGTGTGTGCAGTTTTAAATTTCCATTTCGACCTAAATAAACATTTTGCCAGGCCCAAACCTTTTAAATACATATAAGTAACCCCTAGGGTAGGCCCTGGACAGCCCAGACGGCAGGGTGCAATGTTTTAAAAAAGAAGAACATGCACTTTTATTTTTTAGATGCCCTGGTAGTGTAAAGCTCCCAAAACATTTGTTTTAACTGGTGCAAGACCTATCTCTTCCATAGAATAGCATTAGAGTTGCCTCATTACCTTTTATATTTGTAATTTCCAAATGGGAATGGATAATCAGTTCATGTTTGGAGTCTCTGGAATCATACTTTAAAATCCTAACTGATGGTGAAATTGGATTAAAAATTTTATCATTCTGAAAATGCCACTATAAGAGAGATGTCATTATCTTGCCTTAGGCATTTAGTGCCTGTTACCTGACTTTGGTCACATGATTGGGTGTAGCTGACAGTGTGCTGTGTGTATTCCTCCTAGACAGACATGAATAATAGGGAGCTTGGATGTGCCAGGATGGGCCATCACTGACAGGATGGGAGGGATGAGCTGGGCACGGCCCCACTTACACCTGAATAGGCTGGGTATTTTGTCTCCACATAAAGGGCTACATACCACTTCTAGTTAGTCTGGAGCCTGGGGCGGGAAGGCAGAATGTCTGGGGCCTACAAAGGGAAACCTGTAGAAGCTTCATCCCACTTCAGTAACAAATATGGTGTAAATGTCAGGATCTAAGACACCAACTTTTCAGTACACTTCTAGACCTGTGGATACTCTGCCAGGAACAGGGACTGCTGTGCTGATGAAGGACTGCCACTCTGCTGGATTGCACTTTGCTATATTACTGCGTTGCTATGCTAAACTGATGCCTGGTGCCCTCTTGCCTGGGTGAGAAGGACTGAACCTGCAGCTCTGGAATCCAGAAGAGAGACCCCACGTGCTAGGAGGCTGGGCTCCTGATCTGACGCCTAAGGGACATAACAGGCTACCAACAAAACTTGCATCTCTACCTGGACTCTGCCATCTGTGAGTCTACCCCATCAAGTGTTGCCACTCCAGTCCTGGGTGCTTAAAAGTGGGCTTAAGGTGCTTTTCCAGCCTCCATGGATCTTGCAGATCTGATGCATCTACTCTGTCGTACTTTGCAACCCCCAGTGGAACTGATGATTCTTCTCCTCCATCTCTCATGAACAGCAGGATTGACAACGCTATGCATTGCAATGCCTCAGTACCAGCGCATTGCCTTGACTGCTCGATGCCTCCTCGACACCCGACTTCACATCTCAAACCCTCCCTGATGGGATCCTTGACGTCAATGCAGCAGAACCTCGCATTGCATCCTCGCTGCATCTCGGAACTGACGCATCGCTATGGCTGCGTGACACCTCACAGACACGGATAGACGCAAAACTTTGCGCACCAAGATTTACCGTATTCTGCTCAGAGGGCTTAACTGGGTCCCTGTAGCTGGCCTGCACTCCATCCCAATCAGCCTGAACTTGTGACTTTGTCCTAGTGCGGCACAAGCAGATATCCACAGTTGGCGCTCTGTCCCTTTTGGAGCTACTTTCTCAAAAAACTCAATCCAAGATCTCCTGTTCTATTGACTGGATTTTTGTTGTTTTGCTCGATATCGTTTTATTTAATAAAACTCTCTATTTTTGTATCACTGTAGTGGACTCCATTTGTGGGGTGTTTTCCATGTGTTACTGTTTGATGTGTTGCACCAATACTTTACACATTGCCTCTGAGTAAAGCCTCACTGCCATGTGGCAAGCTTTCAGGGGGGTGAGTACAGGTTTATTTGAGGTTTTCTTGTGCCTTACACCGACAAGGATTGTGATTGCTGATTGACAAGGTCTCACACCCATTCAAACATTAATCCAATTTCTTACAAGTATCCTTATCAATTCTGATAAATTCTGACACTTGTAAGACTGTCTGTTTGACAGCTGCACCTGTGGCAAACTTTGAGAGCAGAAATCAATGCCAGCCTCATGTTTTTAAGTCAGGCCACCAGCAGCATGTGATTAAAACATTTCATACTTGTAACAACGCATAAAAGGGATTTGGGTTAACTGTGTTAATTGATTGACATTTCCATTTTGCTTCCATCTACGACAACATACGGCATGGGCCAACCCACATCAGCCATTGGCTGAATTGAACTTTAAGTATCTCCATTTTGAATAATAATGTACACATTTATCTGAGCAACAGTGTACTAGCATGCCTGGGCTGGTGGGCTAAGCCCTGGCATGCATTTAATGTTTTTCGTTGCCGGTGTGCTTGTGTTCTGGTTCAGGGAGGACCTGGTTTGGCAGTTTGGGCTGGACTATTCCTATCATGATCAGAGTGAAGACATGTTAGAAATGGGGGTCTCTAGTTGGCAGAGGTAGGTACCTTTGTCCAAATAGGGACCCTTGTTCCTAGTCAGAGTAAGGGGGATACACACTTTAGATAAACTTGGCACGAGCAGACAGGCTTATCCCAAAGGCAATGTCTAAAGTATTTGTAGAAACACTAACAGTAACATGGAGAGTGATTTCCTTAAAGTACCTGTCGTTGCGACTATATTCACCAAGACAAACAGCCGCAGCGTTGGTAAGAGTCAAAAACCAAAGAGATGCATCAGTTCCGGAGACGCTCGTGGATGCGATGTGACAGTTCCGCTGTACACAGAGGAGTGATGCATCGGGTCCGGTCTGTAGGGGGAAGTGATGCGTCGATTTTGGGATGTGTCGGGGTAAACTTGCCGCACAGGGACAATAAGTGGAAATCCGGAATACGTCGGCAAACGATGCATCGAGCCGCGCTGCAGCGACCTTTTTAGTCATGATCCCTCGATGCTTTAGTCTTGCCGTGGCGATAAACTCTGCGTTGGTTTCGGCAGCTTCTTGCACCACGGTGTTGCATTGGAAAACTGTCGCAAGAAGAGCTATGCAACAATTTCCTTGTAGTTGCATTGCTTTTCCAGCTCCTAAAAGCAGAAACAACCTACTGAGGCCCAAGACAGTCACAGGCGCCTCTTGGCAGGTCAGAAATCCCAGCAAGGAAGTTCAAGGGAGCTGGTGGTGAAGTCTTTCTGTTCCTGAGACTTCAAAACAGGAAGCAAGCTCTACTCAAGCCCTTGGATACTTTCCTCCAGCAGGGGACACAGCACAGCAGCATCCTTCTCCGTTCCTTAGCAGAAACAGTAACTGCAGGCCAACCCCAGACACACAGCAAGGGCAGTATTTCTCCTCAGATTCTTCAGCTCTTCTCCGTGGCACAGGTTCCTCTTGATTCCAGAAGTACTCTAAAGTTCAGGGGTTTTAGGTCTAATACGTATACCCCAAAATGTCTTTGTTCTCTTTGTGCAAGGGTCTCTGAGCCCAGTCCAAACCAGTTATGTCCTCTCTGGTGTAGCTTCCAGGCAGGAAGTGTAGACAGCATTGTGTTAGGCAGACAGACCATATTCAGGTGCAAGGCAAATCTCCTCCCACAACTCTAAATATAGACCGGGCCTATTCAGGTGCTAGCGAGAACTCCTCCCCCTACTCCGAATGCAGCCCAGGTCTATTCAGCCCAGCCCTGACTTATTCGGGAAAGGCAAGACACACATCAAACCCCCCTCCCCCGGTGGCTATCTGAGAGACTGCACCTCCCCAGCCCCTGTCACTCCAAAACCAGACAGTCAATAAACAAACAGGCAGAGGAACACAGAATGGTCAAACAAGAAAATGCCTACCTTTTAAAAATTGGCAAACTGCACACATGCACCGTAGTGGCAGGCCATATTTTCATGGCTACTCATGTGGGTGGCATAATCAGTGCTGTAGGATCAGTAGTATTTGATTTACCAGTCCTGGCACACCTAGTGCACTTTACTAAGGACTGACCAGTAAATCAAAATATGCCAATCATTGAAAACCTATCATAATAACAATTTATACAGGGAGCATATTCACTTTAGCACTGATTAGCAGTGGTAAAGTGCACGAAGTCCTAAAACCTACAAAATCAGGTCAGGAAAAATAGGAGGAAGAAGCAAAAAATTTGGGGATAACCCTGCAAAAAGCGCCAAGTCCAACAAGACTAAATTGCAAATGGCTGGGTCCAAACTGAGGTGGCATGGTGAGCAAAAAAATAATAGATTGGAGTTCTAACCCGAGCTATTACTAGTGGTTAAACCTATTGCAATCAGTTTCCTATTACCTTTTATCTGTTTCATCTAGATGGTCCCCGCGCAACCATAAACAGGCGAGCTCCATAAGCAAAGAAAACTCGCAAACGTATTCTTTTATAAACATAGGCTTTCAGTGAGAGTCATATGATATTGTAAAATAAGGGAGTAAACTAGTTGCTGAGTTTGGGATGAGGAAAAAGGAAGAAGGCAACCTTCAGAGTGTAAGCTTTTACCGGTTGAAGCAGCTAATGAATGTGTTCTCAGCTCATGAGCCAATATGTGAAAGAGAGGCTTGACCTGCCACAGGCAGGCACTTCTTTTCAACACAATGAGGCATGGGCAACAACTCACAGCAAACAGCCCCTCCCTTTTGCACTATTCATTAGTATGATTTAGGCCACATCAGTGATCTTAAAACACATCTCTTCCAATCCCATTTAAAGCTGATAATATTCTGGTTGGGGTATTTGTTTTTTTGGTCTCTCTTGCTTTACCCTCTGCAACGGCTCTGGTGCAATGCTTTGGAAATATGGGGTACCAAGTTAGACTGTTTCTGGGGTGGCAAGTGTGGTGTTGTCATGTCAGCTTCTTGTCTTGACATGGTGCCAGTCATGTAATTGCTTTCTGCAGTTGCTGGTGGTTGCACTCACGTGCGACAGCTTTGGCTCCGCCCTCATGCCGAACCAGTGATTACCTCAACATGCGTTGCAGTGCACTCCCAGCAACCCCTGTAGATGTGGAGAAACTCAAACATTAAGCAAACTCTCCTTTTCTTATTCCACTTCCACAAAAATAATTTGGTGAACATTTAGGGAGGATATGACTCAGTAGGGGATCCTGCTCTGAGCATGTCCCTGAAGTGGCCAATTTCATATCCTGAGATTCTTAACTATGTTTCACAGTTTACATGCACATTTAGAAAAGTTAACAATTGTTACAGGGTAGATCTATATTTAGGAATTGTCACTAGTCTCATAAGGTAAATTATCAAAATGACCTTCTTCAAGGAAACACTTTTTTAACCTCACAGCTAGGGAACCTGACCCAGGCTTTAATATAGCTGCACATGCTTTTTGCATACAGGGCCAGCTTTAGAGCAGTGCAACCGGTGCGGCCGCACTGGGCGCTGATCTGGAGATGGGGCACTGATCTCATGGGGGGTCTGTGTTTAGCAAGAACTTACGATTTAAAAGCACCTGCTGCAGAGTTCCTTGAGTCCAACTTTCAGGCAGCAGTAAAAATGTCAAGATAGCTCTTGTGATTAATGGTCCTACTAGAGACAGAGATCAGATTTTTGTCTAGTGATAGTTTTGACCCACTATAAAGTAGCCCGCTGCAAAGAACATATCATATATTTTATGTGGAAAGCAGAGTGGATTACTAAAGCCACCCTTTACCAGCACTTTAAAACAAGTGGAATGTATGTGAGAGAGGTGCTATGGAGAGCTGAGGTGCACTTTTGCCTGGTGGTAGTGAGGAAATCCGAGGAGGAGGTCATAAGGAGCGTCGCCAGCGCTAAATCCAGGCCTGTTTTCTTATTAGTGGAATCTTTAACAAAGCCGACACCATCATCGCACCCCACTTCCGTAACATCATCAACAGCTCCTTCACGTCAGCCACCTTCCCTGGAAGCTGGAAACACGCAGAAATCAACGCCCTTCTGAAGAAACCAACAGTGGACCCCAAACACATCAAGAACTTCCGCCCCATATCCCTGCTCCCCTTCCTGGCTAAAGTCATCGAGAAGACCATCAACAAACAGCTGACTGCATTCCTCGAAGCAAACTACTCGCTCGACCCATCCCAGTCCGGATTTCGAGCCAACCACAGCACCGAGACCACCCTAATCGCAGCCACCGGTGACATCAGGACCCTGATGGACAACAGAGAGACAGCCGCCCTCATCCTACTGGACCTCTCGGCAGCCTTTGATACAGTCTGTCACCGCACCCTAATAACCCGCCTCTACAACACTGGGATCCAAGGAAAGGCCCTGGACTGGATCACATCATTCCTCTCCGACAGAACCCAGAGTCTCCGCCTCCCTCCCTTCCGCTCCGAGGCCAGCAAGAGGATCACGTTCAGGCTGCTCACCCACGCACACAAAGCTCTCCACAACATGGGCCCGAACACCTCAACAACCACCTCTCGTTCTACACCCCCACTCGCCAGCTCCGCTCCACCAGCCTCGCCCTTGCCACCATCCCACGGATTCGCAGAACCTTCACTGGAGGAAGATCGTTCTCCTACTGGCAGCCAAGACATGGAACTCCCTCCCCGCACACCTACAACTGACCCAGGACCATCTCCCCTTCAGGAAACACCTCAAGACCTGGCTATTCGAGCAATAGCGGCACCCCCCCCCTTCAGCGCCTTGAGATCCTCTCGGGTGAGTAGTGCGCTCTACAAATGCATTGATTGATTGATTGATTGATTGAATGGCTGTGATTCCTATTGTCTGGCGCTTTTTAAACCTTAGATTTCTCTACCTCCATTTCCTTACTATACCCTCATTTATAACCAGGTGTCTGTGCCTGCAGGCTTCATTCCATTGCTTATCCTGTGGAATGTGTGGAAAATAAGGAGGTAATGGGGAGTGTAGGTTTAACAGCTGTTTCCCATCTGTTCTCATGGAGGGCGAGAGGATTATATCTGCAGTGTCTATTTACATTAGAACTCTGACCCTTTGCGTCGGAGTACCCCGGTAACATCCTTTTTTGGGCATCACAGACTTTCCAAGGATGCTTGATGAGTGAACCTCTTTAATTTGTGCATTCATCCACTAGGGGCAATGCTAAAGCTCATAGGGCCAGATGTATGATTTTTTTTCAGCTCTCAAATGGCCAGATTCATAGAATCGGGGTGTTTATGACCTGAAAAAAGCATTATAGTATGTACAAAACCGGATTTGCAATTCTAGAAGCTATTACCGAATTTCAAATTGAGTTTGCGAGTCACTGTTGGGATGGGGCGCGTTTAGGGCGTCCTTTCCTAATAGTGAGCAGCACTGGTATGTAGGAATGTTTTGCGAACGGGAATGTGGTCACATAGCATTCGCAGTTAACTACAAGTGAATGGTAACCCATTTGCAAATGGGAAGGGGTCCCCAAGGGACCACTTCCCCTTTGTGAATGTGGGCACTAACATTTTTAAGAGCAGGCAGTAGTCCCACTGTGCCTACTCTTAAAAAATGATAAGGAGACTTTTTCTTTTTCTTTTTAAATGTATTCTGTTTTCCTTTAAGGATAAAGGGATGCATTTCGAAATAAAAAAAACTGCTTTGTTTAAAAAGCAGCCACAGACATGATGGTCTGCTGACCCCAGCAGGCCACCATTCTTGGGAGTGCTAGCCATTCCCAATGGGTTGCAAATTGAGACCTACCTCATTTATATTAATGAGACAGGTCCCCTGAGACCCATTGAAAATAACAAACTTGGTAAAACTAATATTTCCTAATAGCGAATTGTAAAAATTCAATATTAAGAAATGGCAAACGGAAGTCTATGTTCATCTGGCCCACAGTCACTCATTGTCCTCCCGTAGCCACACTAGCCCAAAACCTCCGGCTCTACACCAAGAATCACACAAACACTTCTACCTACTGATAACCCAGGACTGGTCTGTCGCTACGCAAACAAGTTTATCCTGTTGTAAACTTCCCAAGTGACTTTTCAGTATTCAGTGCTCAATTTTTATAATGCTGATAAAAACAATCAGAATTCACATTACATACAATTTGACGCATGCTACCGCTGTCTGACCTGATCGATCATTGGCCCTTCCGCCACACACATCCCTCAGGAGAATCCTCCATCTTAGTATTGTGACACAAGGACCCATGTAGTTTGTTCCAACTCCGTACCTCGCGCCTATCAAGCGTAGGTTTTTTCTGGCATCAATGCACCGGTACTGTCAAACAAAATATGTGTACTCATCAATAGAGGTCTGAAAGACTTCATTAACAAAATAAAAATATATGATCTGTGGGTGATAAATTTAAGCAAGCAGGAGGTCCACCAGCAACTGATAGAAAAGTCAACTACCAAGGCAAAAGAAAGGCCCAAAACTATAATTTTCTATAAGCTCATTCAATGAGATTCACATGACATTGTGTGGTAAATGTAGTACTCAGGTATCAGAGTCTGAGATCATGAGGAAGGCAGAAGGTGACCTCCAGCTCATGTCAACATGATCTTGTCCCTGGAGCCCGGATGTAGCACGGAGCTAGAGATGTCATGGGTCTGCACCTCCCTGAAGATCAGTCACCATGACCAAGAAAACACGGCTGCAGCAGTAGTTGCAGTTACACTAAGGCAATATTTCACAGTTGACAAAACTAATTAGCCAACCGGACTCAATTTAACAGGTCATTACAATTATTTTTAAAATCCCTTTTTAGAGATATTATGAAGAATTTAGGGCCATATTATCAAGAAAGGGCGATACATTATCGAAGCTTTTATTGGCAGGAAACTGCCGCTAAAGCAGCAATAATGGACTTGATAAAATGCCCTTGTGAATTCCCATAGTAGTCCAGGTTAACACCAGAACATGGGCTTCTATGGGAATTCACAAGGGCGGATCATCAAGCCCCTTATCGCCGCTTCAGTGGCAGTTTCCTGCTGCTAAAGCGGCAATAATTTTAAGGCTGTTCTTGATAATATGGCCCTCAGTAACATAATGCCACATTGACGACTCTTCTCAGTGCCTGGTAATTTTCGTGGTGAACCCCACATCTATTGGCGATTGGTGAATTTCCTCCTCATTCCAAATTCTACACCTCAGAATGGGGAATAACACAGTAACACGGCATGTTTTTCTACATTTTGATCTGGAAATCCAGAACGAGTGTCATTTTCCCACACAAATTGTGCCATCTTCTACCTAACAAAATGTCTTATATGAAAAAGTACAGTGCTATCTCATCAGCTGTAACTCTGATTTGGGTGTGAACTTGAAGATACATTTTCGAGTGCATTGGGATAACCGGTGGTGTTGAAATTACAAGGATTAGACTGGTACTCTTAAAATATTAACCGTGGGACCCAACAGTCCAAGCAGCCTTTGGATAACAGGATGACATAAAATAAAAGTTTTAAAAAAAACATTTTTGATACACTAAATGAGACAGTAAACATATTCGGTTTAAGGTACATCACTATTTACAAGAATCTGTTATTACATAATACAGCTAGCTAAATAAATGAACAGCCCCTTGAAGTATTTTAATTCTCAGTATATTATTTTTATCATAAAATTGGAATTTGACCGATCGCGTTAGTGTCAACTGCTGCTTCAAAGGGCCTAAAGTGTGACATAAACTGAGGCCAAAGTCTTGGACTTCTTGTGCAAATTGTGTATATACACGACTAATTACAATCAATTAAAATGTTCCTTCAGATGCTGTTAAAAAGGCTGCAGGGCAGGATGCCCCCTGCATCAGGCGGCTGCGCTCATGAATGAGCGACACGAAATCTATTGCTCGGTCACATCCGCACCCTGGGGACACTCTCTGTGCAGACACAATTACCAGTCTCTGGGAGAAGTGTTGAAAGCCATGTTTCTCAGAAATTAAATTATTTAATGGAAGCGGCCCATTTCAAGGTTTAGATGAAATCTCTCCTGGCCGCGAAAACATTATGGCTTAATCATGTTTCCGTTTCACCACCTCTTCCATATTAACATATGTTTGGAGAGAAAACAAGAGGATTAGGCCTTCGAGGGCTCTTATGCGTTTCTAGGACGTTGAAATTATTCTCAATGTTATTATAGTATAGGATATTTTTAGTCATTGTTTCAATGGGCTTCAAAACGTCACAAAGCTGCCGATGTTCTCTGACCAATCCGTGAAGTCCTTGGGCCACGTGTGAGGATTTACATTAAAAAGATCTTTTTAGCTATCCTTTTTTCTGACACATTTAATTCAGATATGTGTGCCATTTAGGTACTCGATACTTCAAACCCTTTTTTTAATGTTCCCTTTTTGATACATATGGTAATTTGAGATCTCACGATGTTTGCTTACGTGATTCTATAATGAATGGTCGAAGGGAACAATATGTTGTTACCTGTCTCTACACAGTACATATGCAATAGTGATACTTTAGGGATCAGTCTAGTGAGATGTACAGAAGTCTTGCAGACCTATTATAAGTGAAAATCCATGTTTTCCTATGTTCATGATATTGGCTTGCTCTGATCATCAGGGGAATTGCCTTGTGTCTGTCTGACACAAATTGTTGTAAGACAATGCAAGTCCTTAAATGGAATTTACTAAGTGGCGGTTTGCGCCGCCTTGTGGGACTTCGTAAATAATTGTTACACAAGGCAGCGGCTTGCTCTGTGTTGCGTTAAATTTCGTTGAGGTTGGCGTTCTATGGTTGAAGCATGGGTATTCCTGTACATCCACAGATGAAATTTGAAGCAATTCCAGATTTACTAAAGGCAGCAAACCTAGAATTGTGCCAAAATGGTGGGCCTCCCACAGAGAGGTGTAAAGAAGAGAAATATCTTTATGTGAACATGTGCTACATTACAAATAGAAAGAGGATTAAACCTCTGTAAAATTGTAAATTGATACTTGTATAGCGCACTACTCACCCGCAAGGGTATCAAGGAATTGTACGAATACCGCTGTGGAACCCATCCTGGCTTTCCCTGTGAGGTGTCCACTCCTGGGCACCCCCAAGGTGGAGGCCAGGCATCCTAAGTGTTGTGGGGGCCGTTGTGGAGATTAAGCAAGCTATTGCCCAGAGTTGCAGAGTGGACTCCATGATTGGAATAGGCACCGAGGCGAGAATTATCAGGTCTGTGGAATTTTGAGCCCAAGACCCTCGGAGGCAGGGAATTGAACCCTGGTCCCAGGCTAGACCTCTGCATCAGGGTCTGCCGCTCTAACCATTGAGCCACACTTCTTCACTTCCTCTAAAGATTGTTTTTGTGCAGAAAGGTCTATTTACCTTGCATCTTGAAGTTACGCAGGCACCTTTGTACCATGATACACGGGTGCCAGTTTGGGCCCTAGGCAAGCACACATGGCCTCATTTATAAGGCTGTGCGTCACTTTTATGCCGCAAGTGCGTCACTTTTTGTGACGCACCAGTGGCGTAAAAAATGAGCCTTGTTGCGCCATATTTACAAAGTATTTAGAGCAACAACGGTCCCGTGCATACAAGTTTATGCGGAACAAATAAATATAGACAGAATCAGATCTATATTTGGAGCGGCATATCCAGCCGGACAGAGGTCTTCAAATTTACTCAATAAGGAATTAATTCTTACAGAAAGAATACCTTTAACAGTTCACCAGTGTGGGGCACAAGCCTGTACCCAGACACTCTTAGATCCAATACAGAACAAAGAAAAGGGTTTTTTAAGGCAAAAGTAACGTTTTCTGTTAAAAAGTTCAGATACACAGAAATATCGAGAAGCACATTTACATATACAACACATATAAATCAAGTTTTGTATAAGGTGCAAGGCAGGTCGACGGCGTTTTGGTCCCACTACTAAATCATGGGGACCATCAGGACATTGATTAATGCCTTAACATTTTTTAAGCCTCTAAATGCCTAAGGAAGGGAATAAAAGAGAAGAGAAGGCATATATACATTTTAGAACCATAATCAAAAAGTTGCATAAATTATCCAGTGACTTTAGGTGAGCAGTGTACCTAATTATATACATGCGAGGTGGGATAGTGAGAGTCGATAGCTTCTGTGACATGGAACATAGATACCAATCGTCGTATTGTCCAATCTATCAGGTACCTTGTGGTGAATAATAGGAATAATTTCTCAGTTGTGCTGATACAGATAGGTGGAGGGCGGAGCGAGAAAAGGACGTTCGAATTGGTGATTGGTCGTACTATGGTGAAGTTGAAGTTAGCCGTGCATTCCGGCGGAATAACGGTGATGTGGGAAGTTCAAGCGGTGAAAAACATGGTGTGCACTTATGCGATATGCAGGTGAGTGCGAACAGCCTGAAAACTGAGGGGTAAAAGGCTTACCAGGGTGGTTAACCAAATGGTTTGGCCAGTGGGGTAATGAGATATATACGAGTACGGAAAGCCAAATTGCTGAGAGCTAAAGGGCTTACCACGTTAGATAACTGGTCGGTTCAGGCAGCGGGGTGATGGCCTATTGAGGACGGGGAAGCCCTGTAAGTAAAACGCGCGGAGTGTTAAAGAGTATCGCTACACAAATCAATTGCATAGTAAAAGTGCGCGCCGGTCGGTTCTTACCAAAATGGGGCATGATGATTTGGACCGCGTTACGATAGTGTAATCAAGCGGTACCAGGATTCTACCTGTAGATAAAAACAGGCCATTAGGGGATTGAAGCAGGAAGGAGTTCAAGTGAGTTCGTACTCCAAGGGAAGTTTACAACTTACCGGATCAGTCGGTAGTTCGGTCTGTGTCCTGGCTTCCTCGTGGGGAAGGAGGCGGTGATATTAAAAAGGGGGCGGGATGGCTCTGGTTGGTCAGTAGAGCCTGGGAAGTGCATGGCCATAGAAATGGAAGACGGACACGGGGCTAGCGGCCATATTGGTGGTAAAGGAGTGTGGTTTACCTAAGTGAAAGGTGCACAGTGAAAGTGACTTAAAACATGAACTATTACATTTCAATAGACAATTAATTACCACAGAAATAGGATTTACAAGGGAGGATAGTCATAGCGTGACATTGTATGACCTGAGACAACCAGCTCAGGGAGGTTCAGTTCAGTTGTGAGTAAGACTTTAGATGAGGGATGTCCAATCCTCTTGAAGATTTAATCCAGAGTTTAAGCTGTCCGTTTTTAATATCCATTTAAGCTCTTCCTTGTTGAGCATTCGAGTTAGGTCACCACCTCTTGGCGGAATGATTACTCGGGTGATCACAGTCCAGCGAATTTAATTCTCTGTATGCCCCTTGTTGGAAAAATGTTCGACAAGAGGAGCATTAGGTGTCCCACACCGGATCCTGCTGCGATGTTGGGATATTTGTAGCTTGATTTTCTGCTTGGTCTGACCCACATAAATTAGGTCACATGGACAAAATATTGCATAAATGATGTTACAGCTATTGCAGTTAGTGAAGGTCTTTAGCTCATTCTTTACATATTTATATACAAATTCCTTGCAGTCTATTGAGAAGTCACATACAACACATGACCCGCACTTGGAATGGCCTCGTAGGGGTGGTAAAAGCCAAAAGTCATTGAGTGTGGTATTCAGGGGGGATACCGGGGGTAGGGCGGCCCTAACCAGCTGATCTTTAAGATTATTACTTTTTCTGAAAGCAAAGAGGAGGGTTTCCCAATTCAGTGGTCCTGAATTCAGTTTGTGCCAGTTCCTTTTTATACTCTGTTTAACACGATTGGAAATGGTAGAGAAGGTAGTGACACAAACCATTTTGTCTGTGGTTTGTTTTGGTTTAGGTTCCAGAAGAGTCTCACGAGGGCAGTACCAAGCCCTTTTCATTGAGTTTTTTACTAGGCGTCGTGGATAGCCTCTAGATCTTAATTTCGCTGAAAGTGTGTTTGCCTCAATGAAATAGTCTTCCTTCTTGAAGCAATTCCTCCTTAGTCTGAGGAATTGGGAGTATGGCAGGCTGTCTCTCAGAGCCCTGGGATACCAGCTACCATAACTGAGCAGTGTGTTTCTTTCAGTCGGCTTGCGGTAAAGGGACGTATAGAGTACCCCATCTTGGTGTGGGATAGTAAGATCCAGAAATGCAATGTGACTTTTACTATGGGTCAGAGTAAATGTAAGCCCATTACAGTTGTTATTGAGCCAGTGCGGGAGACCTGGGAGATCGTCAAGTGACCCACCCCAAATGAGAAAAATATCGTCAATATAAAGTTTCCATGTGAGCAACCCAAGGTGGAATGGGTTGCTGTGGGTTAGAATAGTGCCGAATTCTAGCCAATCCATGTACTTGAACGCCAGAGTTGGTGCAAAAATAGCACCCATACTGGTTCCACGAACCTGCTGGTAATATTGTATGTCAAACATAAAGAAGTTCTGGGTGAGGCAGTTCTCCAGAAGTTGTACAATGAATAGAGTAGGTACTCTATGTGGGCGTGGTCTTGTGTTCAGTATGCTTTCCATAACAAGGAGCGAGTCTTTCTGGGGTATATTCGTGTAGAGAGACTCCACATCCATGGTGCATAGAGTCTCTCTTTCGTGATTGAAGGGATGATTCTCAATGAGATTGGTGCATGCTGTCTCGGATGTAACACTTGGTTTCTAACACAAAATCTTTCAAGAAAAAATTGACATAATGGCCCAGAGGTTCTAGCACAGAGCCGCACCCAGACACGATCGGTCTGCCAGGATGATTGTCTAATCTTTTGTGAATCTTGGGGAGCGTGTAAATGACAGGGGTTCTAGGGTTAGTGATATTAAGAAAGTTGTATTCATGTTTGCTTAGATAGCCTTTTTCTCGACGGCTTCCATGGTGAGTTGTTTAATGAGTGTCTGTATGCCTCTGGTAGGATTACATGGTAGTTTACAATAATGGTCAGTGTTGGAGACTTGACGTAGTAGTTCGTCTTTGTAGCTATCAATATTTTGCAACACTATTCCACGCCCTTTATCAGCCGGTTTAATAATCAGATTGGTATTGTTTTTTAAGGTAGTGATGGCAGATTTCTCTTCCAGTGAGATATTGTATGGTATAAACAAATGTGATTTGGCCAGTTCTGAAGTTTCCTTTAGAATAACCTTTTCAAAGGTAATGATCTCTTTTGGGATCATGTTTGAGATGGGTGAAAAGGTGAATGGGGGTCTGAATAGCGTAAAAACCAATTTGGGCTCAGAGGGGTTAAGTTCAAAGAATGCCCGAAGTCTAATCTTACGGAAAAAGCCCATTAGCTCAGATTGGATGTCAAGGAAGTTGGGGTAGACCGTTGGGACAAACGATAAGCCCTTACTTAAGATGAATACCTCCTGACTGGACAGGGTGTGCTTGGATAGATTAAACACAATGATAGTGTCTATGTTAGTACTTTCAGTTACCATTGGTAAAATTTTTGCGGGTTTGTCTTTCTCCTGGGGGATTGTGCCATCTCTGCTGTTGTTTCACTCGCCCTCTCTTCGGGGGTTCGGAGTTGCCTCTGGCTAAAAAATGACTTTGATTGCGTGCAGGGCCACTTGGTCCCTCACCAGGGTCTGAGCTATCAGATGATTCTGCAGAGGAATCAGTAAAGCCCACCACAGTGTTTCTTCTATTAAAGCGTCCCCAGGGTCTTGGGGTCTGTTGGTGGGGGTTGAAATTGCGTTTCGTGTAGAAGTCCTTCTGTAGATAGGGGTAGGTACGTTCAAGGGTAAAACCTTTAATATCTTTCTTGACTTTGTTTGACTTTTTGTTTTGTTCAATACGGTGGAATTCTAGAACTGTTTTTTCAATTTTTTCAAGTAAGCTCTTGGCGTCAGTAACCGTATTGTTATCAGATATTTGTTGTTCAAGGTCTTTAACTATGTCACCTAATTTTTCTAGTGTTTCACTTGCAGTTTCTATTCCTAGAACTAACCAATGCCTAGAGCAAGTGGTTCCTATACTACTAAACACTGTGATGTACTTGGGATTGTCAGTAAAGACCCCTGGAATATTTCTAACTTGTAACCCTAAGGGGATGTTGTTGGATTTCAAGTATTGGGTGAGCATGAGAGTCATTAATTCAAGTCGCGCATATTTTTTCTTTTGTTTTTCCAAGTCGTCAGATAGACTCGAGCTCCCTGTGGTAGTATGTTCTTCTTGGTCTGTGAACAAGGAGGGACCTGTGCAGATCTTTTTAATATATTCAAGTGAGTATAGAGGGGCTGAGTCAGACATTACAATGTGTAGCCAAGTGTGAGGGAAGGGACAAGAGAGTGTAATAGTGTATAGACCCAAAAAGCAACAAGGTAGGGAAGAGAGTATCCACTTTGGAGAAGTGGAAGGCAAGTAAGGCCCTTGCAATCATTCGATTGCGCAAAGTTATGTTAGGAACAACAAGGGACCCCAATTCAGTCAGCATAGGACCTCGGGGAGCATACTATTTAGAACAACAACGGTCCCATGCATACAAGTTTATGCGGAACAAATAAATATAGACAGAATCAGATCTATATTTGAAGCGACATATCCAGCCGGACAGAGGTCTTCAAATGTACTCAATAAGGAATTAATTCTTACAGAAAGAATACCTTCAACAGTTCACCAGTGTGGGGCACAAGCCTGTACCCAGACACTCTTAGATCCAATACAGAACAAAGAATAGGGCTTTTTAAGGCAAAAGTAACTTTTTCTGTTTAAAAGTTCAGATAAACAGAAATATCGAGAAGCACCATTTACATATACAACACATATAAATCAAGTTTTGTTTAAGGTGCAAGGCAGGTCGACGGCGTTTCGGTCCCACTACTAAATCATGGGGACCATCATCAGGACATTGATTAATGCCTTAACGTTTTTTAAGCCTCTAAATGCCTAAGGAAGGGAATAAAAGAGAAGAGAAGGCATATATACATTTTAGAACCATAATCAAAAAGTTGCATAAATTATCTAGTGACTTTAGGTGAGCAGTGAACCTAATTATATACATGTGAGGTGGGAAAGTGAGAGTCGCTAGCTTCTGTGACATGGAACATAGATACCAATCGTCGTATTGTCCAATCTATCAGGTACCTTGTGGTGAATAATAGGAATAATTTCTCAGTTGTGCCGATACAGATACGTGGGGGGCGGAGCAAGAAAAGGACGTTCAAATTGGTGATGGGTCGTACTATGGTGAAGTTGAAGTTAGCCGTGCATTCGGGCGGAATAACGGCGATGTGGGAAGTTCGAGCGGTGAAAAACATGGTGTGCACTTATGCGATATGCAGGCGAGTGCGAACAGCCTGAAAGCTGAGGGTTAAAAGGCTTACCAGGGTGGTTAACCAAACGGTTTGGCCAGTGGGGTAATGCGATATATGCGAGTACGGAAAGCCAAATTGCTGAGAGCTAAAGGGCTTACCACGTTAGA
The DNA here is from genome assembly GCF_964261635.1 of Lissotriton helveticus. Taxonomy (NCBI): domain Eukaryota; kingdom Metazoa; phylum Chordata; class Amphibia; order Caudata; family Salamandridae; genus Lissotriton; species Lissotriton helveticus. The sequence goes on from NC_136062.1 coordinate 432,168,109, forward strand.
TAACCGGTCGGTTCAGGCAGCGGGGTGATGGCCTATTGAGGACGGGGAAGCCCTGTAAGTAAAACGCGCGGAGTGTTAAAGAGGATCGCTACACGAACCAATTGCATAGTAAAAGTGCGCGCCGGTCGGTTCTTACCAAAATGGGGCATGATGATTTGGACCGCGTTACGATAGTGTAATCAAGCGGTACCAGGATTCTACCTGTAGATAAAAATGGGCCATTAGGGGATTGAAGCAGGAAGAAGTTCAAGTGAGTTCGTACCCCAAGGGAAGTTTACAACTTACCGGATCAGTCGGTAGTTCGGTCTGTGTCCTGGCTTCCTCGTGGGGAAGGAGGCGGTGATCTTAAAAAGGGGGCGGGATGGCTCTGGTTGGTCAGTAGAGCCTGGGAAGTGCATGGCCATAGAACTGGAAGACGGACACGGGGCTAGCGGCCATATTGGTGGTAAAGGAGTGTGGTTTACCTAAGTGAAATGTGCACAGTGAAAGTGACTTAAAACATGAACTATTACATTTCAACAGACAATTAATTACCACAGAAATAGGATTTATAAGGGGGGATAGTCATAGCTTGACATTGTATGACCTGAGACAACCAGCTCAGGGAGTTTCAGTTCAGTTGTGAGTAAGACTTTAGATGAGGGATGTCCAATCCTCTTGAAGATTTAATCCAGAGTTTAAGCTGTCCCTTTTTAATATCCATTTAAGCTCTTCCTTTTACCGCAAGTGGACTGAAAGAAACACACTGCTCAGTTATGGTAGCTGTCATCCCAGGGCTCTGAGAGACAGCCTGCCATACTCCCAATTCCTCAGACTAAGGAGGAATTGCTTCAAGAAGGTAGACTATTTCATTGAGGCAAACACACTCTCAGCGAAATTAAGATCTAGAGGCTATCCACGACGCCTAGTAAAAAACTCAATGAAAAGGGCTTGGTACTGCCCTCGTGAGACTCTTCTGGAACCTAAACCAAAACAAACCACAGACAAAATGGTATGTGTCACTACCTTCTCTACCATTTCTAATCGTGTTAAACAGAGTATAAAAAGGAACTGGCACATACTGAATTCAGGACCACTGAATTGGGAAACCGCCCTCTTTGCTTTCAGAAAAAGTAATAATCTTAAAGATCAGCTGGTTAGGGCCGCCCTACCCCCGGTATCCCCCCTGAATACCACACTCAATGACTTTTGGCTTTCACCACCCCTTCGAGGCCATTCCAAGTGCGGGTCATGTGTTGTATGTGACTTCTCAATAGACTGCAAGGAATTTGTATATAAAGACGTAAAGAATGAGCTAAAGACCTTCACTAACTGCAATAGCTGTAACAACATTTATGCAATATTTTGTCCATGTGACCTAATTTATGTGGGTCAGACCAAGCAGAAAATCAAGCTACAAATATCCCAACATCGTAGCAGGATCCGGTGTGGGACACCTAATGCTCCTCTTGTCGAACATTTTTCCAACAAGGGGCATACAGAGAATGAAATTCGCTGGACTGTGATCACCCAAGTCATCATTCCGCCAAGAGGTGGTGACCTAATTCGAATGCTCAACAAGGAAGAGCTTAAATGGATATTAAAAACGGACAGCTTAAACTCTGGATTAAATCTAGAAGAGGATTGGACATCCCTCATCTAAAGTCTTACTCACTACTGAACTGAAACTGCCTGAGCTGGTTGTCTCAGGTCATACAATGTCACGCTATGACTATCCCCCCTTGTAAATCCTATTTCTGTGGTAATTAATTGTCTATTGAAATGTAATAGTTCATGTTTAAGTCACTTTCACTGTGCACCTTTCACTTAGGTAAACCACACTCCTTTACCACCAATATGGCCGCTAGCCCCGTGTCTGTCTTCCATTTCTATGGCCATGCACTTCCCAGGCTCACTGACCAACCAGAGCCATCCCGCCCCTTTTTTAATATCACCGCCTCCTTCCCCACGAGGAAGCCAGGACACAGACCGAACTACCGACTGATCCGGTAAGTTGTAAACTTCCCTTGGGGTACGAACTCACTTGAACTCCTTCCTGCTTCAATCCCCTAATGGCCCGTTTTTATCTACAGGTAGACTCCGGGTACCGCTTGATTACACTATCGTAACGCGGTCCAAATCAGCATGCCCCATTTTGGTAAGAACCGACCGGCGCGCACTTTTACTATGCAATTGGTTCGTGTAGCGATCCTCTTTAACACTCCGCGCGTTTTACTTACAGGGCTTCTCCGTCCTCAATAGGCCATCACCCCGCTGCCTGAACCGACCGGTTATCTAACGTGGTAAGCCCTTTAGCTCTCAGCAATTTGGCTTTCCGTACTCGCATATATCGCATTACCCCACTGGCCAAACCGTTTGGTTAACCACCCTGGTAAGCCTTTTAACCCTCAGCTTTCAGGCTGTTCGCACTCGCCTGCATATCGCATAAGTGCACACCATGTTTTTCACCGCTCGAACTTCCCACATCGCCGTTATTCCGCCCGAATGCACGGCTAACTTCAACTTCACCATAGTACGACCCATCACCAATTCGAACGTCCTTTTCTCGCTCCGCCCCCCACCTATCTGTATCGGCACAACTGAGAAAGTATTCCTATTATTCACCATAAGGTACCTGATATATATGACAATACGACGATTGGTATCTATGTTCCATGTCACAGAAGCTAGCGACTCTCACTATCCCACCTCGCATGTATATAATTAGGTTCACTGCTCTCCTAAAGTCACTAGATAATTCATGCAACTTTTTGATTATGGATCTAAAATGTATATATGCCTTCTCTTCTCTTTTATTCCCTTTCTTAGGCATTTGGAGGCTTAAAAAACGTTAAGGCATTAATCAATGTCCTGATGATGGTCCCCATGATTTAGTAGTGGGACCGAAACGCCGTCGACCTGCCTTGCACCTTATACAAAACTAGATTTATATGTGTTGTATATGTAAATTGTGCTTCTCGATATTTCTGTACATCTGTACTTTTAAACAGAAAACGTTACTTTTGCCCTAAAAAGCCCTTTTCTTTGTTCTGTATTGGATCTAAGAGTGTCTGGGTACAGGCTTGTGCCCGACACTGGTGATCTGTTGAAGGTATTCTTTCTGTAAGAATTAATTCCTTATTGAGTAAATTTGAAGACCTCTGTCCGGCTGGATATGTCGCTCCAAATATAGATCTGATTCTGTCTATATTTATTTGTTCCGCATAAACTTGTATGCACGGGACCGTTGTTGTTCTAAATAGTATGCTCCCCGAGGTCCTATGCTGACTGAATTGGGGTCCCTTGTTGCTCCTAACATATTTACAAAGTGACGCATCTAGGTAGATGCGTCACTTTGTAAACCCCTGCCCCACATTATACCTGCTCCAGGTATAATGTATCCAAGGGGGTCGTTTTGACGCAAGAAAGGGTCATGGAAGTGGCGCAGTGAAATCTATAAGATTTCACGGCACCATTTCTTGGCCGCTAATGCGTCAAAATCTTACGCCTGCTTCATGGCAGGCGTAAGACTGACGCAGGCACTAACAACATGGGACTTGCCCATATGAAAGTACACATTGCTGGAGTTGCGTCACTTTTGTGACACACTCCAGCAATGCGTCACTTTTGCGCCTACAGATACGTCAGAAATACTGATGTATCTGTAACTCCTTGCGACATGATGCGTCATACTGTAAATATGACGCATCATTCATGACGCAAGGAGTGCGCGCTTAGAAGTGACGCATCGCTGCTTTCACGCAGCGATGCGTCATTTCTCATAAATAAGGCCCACAGTGTTTAGTAGATATGGCGCATTTCTGCTCTCTCTTGTTCATGCAATACAGCTCAGCACAGCATCTTCCCTTGTAGCGTTGCCTGAATTTTTAGTAAAGCTGGCCCTGAGTTATTCGACCTCCACATTGGGCTATAGATAAATATAATGAGTACACATACATTTCTAAATAAACATATATTTCTACAACTTCTCATGAATGCCAGTCTGAAAAAGCAGATGTTACTGAATACAAACCATGTACGCTTGTACAGAATACAGATATGGAGAGCAGGAACGAAGGATATATTTGACCTACAGAATCCCAAAATACAGATTAGGATATTACAGTTCAATACATTTTTATTTAGTTTGATACCAACAAAGTCAACATCAACTTTACAATAAAAATCTTGTTTTCAGTTATCAATTAAAAGAAAAGTTTCCCTCAGGCCAACTGATTATGACATTAGATGATGGGTCTGATCATCAAAAGACATTATATTTTCAAGGACAGTCGAAAAAGTCTGATGTTGGAGGGCACAGATGACTTTTCAGGAGGGAATGAAAATTACACAACTACAAATATCAAAGCACTCCCGGAGACCTATTGTGAATAGTAAGAGCTGAGGGCAAGCAAATGTCATCCACCTCCCACGTGATTCTCAAAAGAATGCACAAACGATTTGTCACTGTTTGCAGTCTCTAAGCAGGGAATAATTAGGGTCTATCAAAGACAGGAATTAAGGGGCATATTAACAAGGGCTTTATCTCCGTTTTTTTGGCTTAAAAAGCCAAAAATGCGGAGATAAGACTATCGCCCTATTTACAAGAGGGTGCTAACATACATAATCGCATGTTAGCACCCTTTTTCCAGACGGCTCCCTTTGCATCTCTAATGAGATGTAAAGTGGGTGTCACTGGGCGTACCCCAATGGACTACCATGTAAAATATTGCTGATGTTCACATTGCGATATTTACAAGGCAGCTCAAAGGATTTTAGCAGACGTTAGATTTTGGCGAAAACAGTGGTTTTCCCCAAAATCTAACGTCTTCTAAAACCCTGACTTAGCTATCCCTAACATAGGGGGTGGATTATGCTGATACGACCACAGGGTCTTATCAGCAAGGTTGTCGCTGTTTGCAGGGAACATCGCTGGAAAACCAGCGATGTTCCCTGCAAAACGGCGATTTCCCTGCTATCGCAGGGATTTCTATCACCTTGGAGATACGCGTTGCTAATAACGCGATATCTCCTTGATAAAAACCTGCGATAGCCAGCGTTAGAAAAATTAGCGCTAAGCGTGCTTTGCGATAGTTATCACAAAGCCTTGCTAATATGCCCCTAAGTGTTTACAAAGTGCAAGATGTCCAGATTAGAGCTCTTTTGTGTTGTTTACCATCCACTCAGTTATCTTCAGCTTGGGTGGGCCTCAGAGGGCTGGCAAGGTGGGTACAGTAAAACATTGGGAGGGCAAGTTTACTAAAATCTCACGCAGAGCCACAGGAAAAAATGCTGCACTGCAACGCGCGAGAAGAAGAGAGCACTAGAGTGCTGTATTTACGGACATATGGCACTCTCCTCCCCTCTCGCTGGCGCCGGGGCAGAAATTAGCTGCCATGAGCCATGCATACACCTTTGCATCATAGTGCAAGGGTGTCTGGGTGAGTCAAGCATAGGTTTTTTCTAGTATAGCCTTGCAGTACAAAATACTATGCACAGACTAACTTTAAGCGTTTTCCTACTTTGTATGTGTGCTGCACAGTGCAGCACACACACAAAGTTGAAAAAGGAAGGAGAAATGAAAGCATTTCTCCTTCATAGCGCCTTTTTTAAAATAGGCGCTATTTTCCCACACTAAACCCTCTCTACTTCTTTTAAGTAAATAGGCTTTTAAGCAGGAATCTTGGTTGGATGAACGGGAATACCCATGCACCAACCACAGTAGGCTCGCTTGGCGCTAAGTAATGCAAAGTAGCGCTACCTTTGAGTGTTTTTCCAGCCCTAAACAAGTTTAGCGCTGGAAAGTAAACTAATAAAAAAACAAAAAGTGCATCATTTTTGCGCCACTTTTGTGATGCAAACACGACGTTAAATATTAGTAACTAGACCCCTTAATATATTATGGCTCTGTCAAGTCTGCAGACAGAAGAAAGTCCTTATAAGACATTAAAAGGGGATAACATGACATTGAAAGGGGAAAGCATGACAGAAGGGACAGACAGCTGTGTTGCATAGTGAGAGACATGGAGAAAGTAAACTGATGGAGATAGGGATAAAAGGTATGAAAATGTCATCCTCTCTGGCCTGATAACCCCCCTAACTCCCCATTTCTTGACTGATACTGGTGGTTACTGACTCGGACTGTGCCCTGCTAATCAATCCCAGAGCCAGTGCTCTCATGAAAAGGGTATATGGTAAATAGGTGTAATTACAATTGCCACTGTAAGTCCCTAGTATATGGTAGGGCATGTAGATTTAGAGTCCCAGCAGCTTCGAGGCACTTAAGTGTGCACTGCTCTGTTGCCTGCTGTTATTTTAAAAAGTCAGCCCTGCTTTGCAAGCTGCTCTTAAACTGAAATTAAATGCAAATTCAATTTTGGATTAAAAGTTACTTTCAAAGTATGGAACTACCTTAATTTTATATATGTTACCCCTAGGATCTCCTCTACATGTTCCCAGGGTAGGGTGCCTTGTAAAAATAATCAGGGACATTTCAAAATATGTTTTATATGCCTTGGTGAGGGAATCACTACTAATTTCATTTTTTCCATTGTAGCACATTGGCTCCATAGGCTAGCATGGGAATACGGTAATACAGTGTGACTATTGATAGGAGTGAGCTAAAAAACAAATTTCAAGGACATACAAGATTGGTAATGAAAAGTCAAACAACTTACTACTGTTGAATTTGTCATAACTAATACAGAAAAGAAGCGGTAAAACTTTCTTTTCTGTGAGACATAATTTTGAATTCTAGCAGCCTCTCCTATTGGCCAGTCCTTAACAGGATCAGTTGTATTGTGTTGATGAGCTAAAACATGGAGCAGAGGTTATCTGATGGGGAGAGCTCTGAAGCTGCAGGGAACAGGTCATGACAGGGTCTGGGTTAGTCAAACTGGGCTTCAAAGATATCAGGACAGTAAGGAATGCCATCCAGGCCTACCCCCTCTTCCTGTACCCCCTTGCCAGATTGGACTCCAGGAATGGAATTTGCAGAAGGTCTGGAAGGGGGAGTGTTAAGGGAAATAAGCCATACCAGTAGGTTGGCTTAGGTAGATCTTCACTCCACAGTGAAAGATGCTCCATGTTGAATTTTAAAGGACAGTGCTTTGTGGTACAAGAATATGCCACACTGTCATACCCCATTGGTCATGGGTGACCCTCTACTTGTCGCCCCAGCACAGTGGATAAGAGCCGCATAGAAACTCTGATCTGCTGCCTGAAAATAAAAGAAGAAGGATTTCCCTGTATTAAACTGTAGCTCACAGCCGATCGGAGTAATGTAAATAAATAAATAAATAAAACTAATTTCATTGCGCGCCCTGCATCGCCATTTGGCGTTTCAGCGCACGCAATGAAATATGTTTTATTTATTTATGTACTTACCTCAGTTCGGCCATATGCCGGAGTTTACTACCCCCCACCCTGCCCTTCACTCGTCCTACCCTACCACCCCGCAGCACTCCCTCCAGGAGCCACTGTAGGTAACTATAGCCCTATGGACTTTGCCTTGCTGCAAATAGAGAAGGAGGGAACTCCCTGAATGCAGCAGGTTAAAAAAAATATACCTGCATCGTCTCAAGCAAGAAGAAACCTGCTGATCACCTTCAGCTGGATTTTAAAGGACTTGACCAGGGGCATTGTAGTCCCAACTTTCAAGGAGAAACTTAGAGACTCTGGGACCTTGGATTTGTGTTTTGGACACTCTGTATCCACAAGAGGAACTTCTGGAAGATGTTCCAGAAGTTTGGAGCAACTTTCGGTAAATGCTCCATAAGGTGACCCATCCGATGGTGAAAGCCAGGCCGACTACCTCTAACCCCCAACCCACCTGGTTTTCAGGTTTGTCCTGCTGGAAGCTCCGGTGCTCAAGACTTCCAGAAGTCAACCAGGGGCTCCCGTTGACCCAACCCAGCGAACCAGCAGTGAATCCAGACTGATGAAGTGCCATGCTTGCCGTCAAGAGAAAAAGCTCTAGAAAAGTTTCTAAGTGCGCAGGTAACATTTTGACCGAGGCCTTCCACTTAGTGTGTCTAGCCAGGCCTCCACCGCAGTTGGCCTCAAACCTTGAATTTGTCCCTGTCAAGAGTGACCAAATGTCCATATTTGGCACTTTTGTTTTTTTTAGCATTAGAAAGTATTTATTCTTTTAAAATTCGTTCAGCCAATTACCTACATTGGATGTTTTCTGTTATGGTGTCATTTTAAAGATAAAAATATTTCCTAATTTTATAAATTGGTGTTAGATTTTTATTGTGTGCTGTGTATTATTTATTTAAGGTAATGGTGTTTTAAAGTGCTTTACACACCTTTCTACTAAATTAAGCCTAGAGCTGAGCAAGGGAATAATTTATTGAGACCTTGTCTGGGCCTTATACTGTGTTGGAGGCCTTATTGCTAGTGGTAGGTGCTTAATAATCCACCTACCAACAAAAAGGACAATGGGGGCAAACAGGAAAGTGAGCAGGAGAGATGAAGGATATTAGAAATGGCATCCTTAGTGTGGTTTTGCTCCTATATTTTTGCCTTCAGACCTCCTGTTTTACTAACTTCTTTTTGCTGGCCTTCGGACTCTGCACACTTTACCACTGCTAACTAGTGCTAAAGTGCTTGTGCTCACTCCTTAAGACATGGCAAGATTGACTTATACCCAAGTGGCATATTTAATTTACTTGGAGTCCCTAGTAAGGTGGCACTACCAGCACCCAGGCCCTGTAAATAATATGGTACTAGTGGGTTTGCAGCATTGATTGTGTCACCCACTTAAGTACAACTTTAAAGAAGGCTCATTGCGGCCTGAGTGTGCAGTTTGGAACTGCCATTTTAATCAGTCAAAATAACCCTTTTTCCATGCCCAAACCATCATTTTTCATACTTATAAATCGTGCCTAGGTTAGGCCCTGGACAGCTCAGAGTGACGGGTGCAATGCATTTAAAAAGTAGGACATGTATTATTTAGTTTTACATGTCTTGGTAGTAAAAAACTCTTACATTTGTTTATCACTACTGCATGACCTACCTTTCCCATAGGATAATATCGGATTTCCCTTACTGCATTTAATTAGCTGTAACTACCAAATGAGAACATGCAACTCATTCATATTTGTTGACTTTGGAATTGTAATATAACATTCCTACTTGTGGTGAAGTTGGATTTTAAATTACAATTTTAAAAATGCCACTTTTAGAAAGTATGCTTTTTCTACCTTAACCATTTGGTGCCAGCAGCCTGTCTCTGGGTTACATGAAAAGGGTGTAGCTGACAGTTGGGCTTTGTGTATTCCTCCTGCCTCAACAAAAGGACTACACACACGGTGGAGTTAATCTAGAGTCAGAGCAAATAAAGGCAAGGCACCGAATTCGTCTAAATATTGGAATTCAGACACCATACGGCTAATTGATAAGCCCCTTGCACCGCCGATACATCACTTTTCCCATATTAAAAGTGATGCTGCCTTTGTGCCTGGTTGAGAAGAACTGGACCCTTGGAAGTGGGCCTAAGGTGCTCTGCCAGCCTCTGTGGATTCATCAGAGCCAAGGCACCTCCTCTTCTGTGTAGCGCAATCCCGAGCAGTACCAACATATTGCTTCCACTATGTGGATCTACACCGATGCAAAGACCCACATCGCATTGCAGCTCGCCGCCTCATCGGAACCACCGCTGTGCGACGCATTGTAAGCGCAGGCCCTTGCATCCCTCATTAAAGGCAGCCTGAGTGGCGACACCGGAATCCGCATCGCAGCCTCGATGTTTCTCAGAACCGATGCATCGCCCCTACTGCGCAATGTATCCTCAACGCCAAACTTCGCATTGCAAGACCTCATAAACAAAAATTTGCGACGATGGCGCTGGAGTTTGCACCGCAGCTTCTCTGCATCTTGGAACTGATGCATTGCTTTGGCTGGACGATACATCTTTAACGCAGACCCTCATAACGCTCTGCAAACCATTATTCAAAGTACTTTGTTCCGTGGGCCTAACCGGGTCCCTTTAGCCAGCTCGCAATCCTTTCTGGTTGGCCGGAACTTCTAATTTTGTCCCGATCTAGCGTAACCAAAGGTCTACATTTGGAACTGTTTGGTGCTCTTTCACTGAAATCTATAAAACTGCATATCTATGGTTGTATTTATTGGATTTTTGTCATTTTGGTCTCGTTTTATTTATTAAAAGTTACTCTATCTAACTTGGTGAGGGATACTTCTTGTGTGGTGTTCTTCACTTTATACTGTTTGAAATGTTGCACAAATACTTTACACGTTGCCTCCAGATAAATCGCAACTGTTCTGCACCAACCTACCAGAGGGTTGGGCACAGATTAATTTAGGGTTGACTTGGGCCTCACCTTGACAAGGATTGTGGTTGCTACTTGATGAGGGCTCGCATCCCAGTCAACAAATAACCTAATTTCTTACAACAGAATAATAGAAAAGTGAAGCAGGTTTAAATATCGAAGATTTAAAGTGGGACAATTAAAGGGGGAAGGAAGGCTTTAAAGAAGGTTGAAAGAAAGGAAGGAGGGAAGAGTTGAAAGAAAGGTTAAAGGGAAGGTGATTGGGAAAAGTTAGGGTTAGGAGTAGGGAGAAAGAATGAAACAGAAGGGTGAAAACAATTAAGAATGGAGAAGTGAAATGACGGCTAAATGGAAAGGTGAAAGGAATTGCCAGGCAGATGTATAGCTTGATGGAAAGAGGTGAAAAAATAAAAATGGATATAAGAAATGAATGCCTGGATTATTGGATAGTGAATCGACTAGATGAAATGAGAAGATGGATTAGTGAAAGGTCGGATAGTTGTATGGATGGCTTTAAAAACAGATTGGTAGGTGGAAGGATGGTTGGGTGGAATATCAATAGGATGGATAGATGAAAGTGTCAAAAGAGATGAAGGAATTATGGAGGGAAGGATGGGTGAAAGGGTGAAATGATGTGTAGATGGAGGAAGAAAGTATTGGTAGATGGGTGAAAGGATGAATGGAGGGAAGGGTGAAAGGATTAATGTATGTGTGGCATGATGGATGGATGTGTGGATGAAATGATGGAAGGGTAAACTGGTAGATGATTTGGTGAAGGGATGGTAGGGTGAATGAATATAATATTTGAATGGTTGGATAAATTGATGGGTGAGAAGTTGGAAGTATGAAAGCATGAATGATCGGAAGGTGGAGTCTGGCCGCACCTAAGATGGCCAGCTCCAGGGTCTCCTAACACTTTCCTGGGGCCTGCATCTGATTCCGGGACCCCACAATATAGGGTGCCACAGAAATTATGTCGGGTCCAGAGGACACAGCATGAAACATTCTCTTTAAACCTCCAGACAGAGTGCTTTCTGTGTTTGGCATCATAGCTGTGACTGCGCGTGGCCTACTTTGTACTGGGTGGCCAAGGGCAGTGCGCCGGCACTTGGAGCCGAAGAGAGGGGAGGGCCCTGCACCTCCCAGCTCTTTGATGCCCCCTGCCTGCACTGCATAGCAAGCATACACTGTGCTGTACCCCGATCTTTGAGGCCAGAGGAGGGCTAGTGGTCTAAGGGGGGTGCCACGCACTTCAGAACGAGCTCATTGACCACGGCCCGGCTGTCTTTTCTATACCAAGCCCCTGCCTGGTCCCTCCGGAATTTTCATAGTGAGTGACATCCGTGGAGGACTATTAGGCCTGGACTGGGGATACCGCTGGTAGATAGATACAGGGCTTTAAGTGGGATGAAAAAACAGGAGGATTTTCTGAAAGGGGCTTGGTCAATTTAATTAAGGGTGTGGCTTAGCATAGTGTGCCGCCTGACTTGTATTTTGCTGTTTCTGTCATTGCATTCAGATATGATATAACAAGTAACATCATACCTACAACTAGTCAGGACTATTGGCTTAGTCAATGGTTGTTAGTTGCATGTGACACCAGGACAATGTTGCTGCTCCTGAGTTTCAAAAAGAGAAGGAACATCCAGAGAGAAAATTACTCTGGTTAAAGGATTTTCCTCCCATGCAACGCTCTCCTGGCATGACGTCATGCCGTAACGTCTCCACTAGTGAGAAGTGAGCAGTGTGAGCATGCGCACATCGATGTGCCGCTGATACTGCAGTCCGAAAAAAAAAACAGACTGCCTGTGCCAGGGCACAAAACAGAGCCCGATAGAGACCCGTATTGAGGCCCCCTTAAAATAACTGCTGGTGGTACAGCCACCGCCAGTGTACCTTCCCTGCGATACGGGGCTAGGACAGAAGCTTGGCAACCCACCCAGTGGACATTGATGACACATTAGTACTCTTTGCCAGTCAGAGGTACCTGATGACAATGCCCAGAACAGGAATTATTTTACCTAAGCTTCTTGAGGGAGAGATCATGGAAGAGAGGTTTTGGAGCCCATCAAGGACATGCCAAATAAGCAAAGGTGGTTTCCAGGTTAACTTTTATAATCTCAATCAGAGCCTGATGGTCTCTCTCTTTCAGAAATTATTTAAAGGACTTGATGATACAAACACGTTTGGGCCGAAGTTCACCAAAGTCCTCATATGCCTTGTCCCAAAGCCAGAAAAGGACCCCACTAGTTGGGTTAGTTAGCAGCCGATATTGCTCCTTAAGGCTGATATGAAAATACTTGTGAAGGTCCTGGTGACTCACCAGAGGCGGGTGATCCCGAGCTTGACATACGATCCCCACACATACGTTCAGCGCTTTCAATCAGCATACCAGGCTGCTTGGGTGAGGAAGAAGCCTTGTTTAAAACCCTCTAGGCTACATGCGGGTACTAGCGCTGGTGGTCTACGACTCCCTGATATACGCTTGTACTACCTAGTGCACCATCTTTCACAGTCAGCTAACACGTCTGGTGCCCACAGATGAACAGCCACTCTGGGTGTGCTGGGAGCGTGTGGTAGTGCAGGATCCACCTGGCTTTGGGCCCTAATATGATACACATGCCTCAACATCTGTGGGTTGATCACTGACTCTGAGGCCATGTGGGTGACCTGGAAAGATGCTACCTGAGTTTTGGGCATAGCTGAGGTCATCCATAAGGTGCTCCTCTCTAGTCCAATGATGATGTCACTATTGGACAGAAACTAGTTAGTTGGTCGACATGGGAGGCCATAGGGATTAAGACAGTTTGGGGGATATCCTTACTGGAGACTCCTTTCACTCCTTTACGATGAAGAGAGATCTTCCTGAATCTCAGTTATGGAGTAATTTGCAATTACAGCACTGCCTGCAAGGTAAGCAGGGCTGTGATCCGGTCCAACTGGTGATGTCACACATTTTGATATATCCTAGAACATTGGGGATTTCCAGGAGCAGGTTTCTACCCTTAGCCAAATACTCATCAATAACATCTACTGTCATGCCACACTAACAGTGGCCCACACCTCCTGGCAGGACAGACTGGGGATTGAGTACTCAGCGTCTGATTGGAAGGAGGTCCTGGAATGTCACAACTGTACCCTTCGAAATGCATGCCTAAAATACTCTTACTCCATGATCCTGCATAGCCGGCATTGGTATCCGTACAAATTTCTGCAGAGCTCATCTCCTCCCGACCGACACCTGCTGGCGTTGCTCAGCGGCCAGGTGTTACTTTTATCACATACTGCTGTCATGTCCAATTCTAAACTCCTATTGGTGGCACTCGATTTGGGAGACGCTTCATTCTAGCAGTTGTGAACCCTTTCGAGAGTCCACCAATCTTCATCACTTTAGAGACATTGAAGACACAGTCTCCCATTGGAGGAGATGGATGCCGACAGCACTTATGGTGGCCAAATGTGTATTTTATGACATAGATGCTCTCCTCAAGTACCCACACACCAGGAATGGTTCATCTACTGTCTAGTCACATATGAAGAGCACATTTATAAGGTCTAGGATCAAATTAATCTCTCTGATAATATTCAGGATCCCTCTCTGAGTTTTCAGGTACCTTAACTCATCACCTTCCATGTGGTCCCACCTTTCCAGCATAGTGGACTTGTGGGCCGCGTAATCATGCGATGAGTGGGGGGGGGGATATACTTTCTCCACTTACAGTCTAGTTAGTTACTGTCTGTATTTTCAAGGAGGGTGGATTGCGGTGGGCAATGGGTTGGGGTATATATGTACGGACAAACATTATGGGTGGGACAGCATCAATGGGTATTGTGGGTGTGCGTTCCAATAATGTAGGCCTTTGTTTTTAAGATGTGGGGGCCGGCCAGTGGACTTAATATGTCATTCCTGTAAATGTTGCCTCCTATCCTAGATTAGTGAATTCTTGTGTTTTTGTTTCCATGCTGGTGCCTCTGTGATGGCACTGGACGTAATGCTGCCAAGCGATTGTTATGAAAATGTCAATAAAGAAATGATCCCAAAAAAAGAAAGCATGGATGATTGAATGGTTAGTTGCATGATGGATGGATGGATGAGTGAGTGCAAACATGGATCAGTTTGTATGATGGGAATAGTGAAAGGATCGCAGGATGGATGGATGGATGGATGGAAAGTCAAGTGAACGGATTGGTTTGGGTTTGAATGGATGGAGGGTGGCTAGCCTATAACTCTTCTCTTGCAGTGAGGGGAGGATTGGCTCTCTTCCCTGACTGCCAATAAAAGGTATGTGCCAAAGTGGGGATATTTTACTGTTGTGGCTACTCAGACTGACCACAACGGGTGGTACAGAGAGTGGTCCCACGATGGACCCACTATGTTCACTTGTTTTTACTGTTTTTATCATACCAGAAAGGATTGGTCTCTTAAATTTTAGGGACCTAAATATCAGTGGTCCCAACGAAATAGGTTGTTCTTGTTTACTAGTGTTTGGTAAAAATATCTTATAATATTATTTAATACTTTAGGTGAAAAGGAAATCTGTTATTGTTATGTGTACATACACCCTGTCCCTTTTCTCTGAATTGGAGTGACTCCCTTGTTTTTTGTGACCCACTGCATGTACTCCTCGAAGTCAGGACCAGAGTTTGCCACTTCTTATGAGATGTTGACCCACCAGGGACAGGGGTCACTAGCCAAGAAGGTGTCATCTTGATACTTCTTTCACACATTAGAAGCTGTGCTGGGCAGACAGGTCACATGGTTTGTGGCCGAGAAGAGCCATTCATAACCTTTCAATGCTTTTTGACGCGTAAGTGGTTGCAAAGTTTTCATACAGATCCCTGTAAATCACAGCGAAGTGGAAATACCTCTTCGCAGTGATATTGTCCTTGCAGTTCACCCGGAATATCAATGATGATTCTGCAAGTCGAGTAGACACTTATGACTTGCAATAAAAATGTATGGGCAGATTTCTCAATGTTTCACACAATGCCGTAAGTCACCTTGCTGCGCTGAATGAAAGGACAATAATGCACCCTATTTAACATTATACGACACATTCCTGTCCTTTCCTAGCGCTGTGGCATATTTGGCTGCCTAGCACCAACGTAGGCATCCTTGCGTCATGGTGAAAGGGTGCCATCGTTGTAGGCAGGATTGTTTATTGTACAGGAAGGCACACCTCTCCGCACAAATACAATTTTGAGAGGCATTTTCCTTTTTGTTGCATCCTGCAGCACACATTGAAAGAGGAGAAAACGAGGAGAAATAAAAAGAGTATGTCCTTGTTGCGCCTCATATGGGGAGGCGTAGCATTTTGACACATTTCTACACCTACCTCTAATGGTAAATCTGGGACTGCAACAAAATCCGTGGAACGCCTCCCTGTGGCAGAGTAACGCAAAGCAGTGATTTGCAGTGGGCCGCGTTACATTACTACTAGATTTATCAAGTCATGCATGGCCATGTAAAGTAACCGTGCGTGCCTTGATAAATCTCCCTTAGGTTTCGTCACACTTGCACCCCCCTGCGTGGCGCAAGGGCGACGCAAAACCCTGATAAATAGGGGCCGTAATATACTGCCACTTCGCCTTTCACAGCTGCAAAGCCTGCCTCTTTGTGCAGCACAATTTTCTGCAAGGGTGTAAAATGTTAAATGTTCCACACATCAAGCCAGTTGTGCAAAATTTAGGAAAATAAATCCACTCTTTGAGAACCATGACCACGTGTCAGCTTAAGAGAAAATGAAACAAACAGTAATTTCACATAAGTGCATTTTTTGGGCTACAGTAGGATTGCTAACATAAAGCTTCCAATCGCATGAATCCCTTTAACTGTCACTGTTCCTCGAATGATTATCTTCAACCAGACAGTATTTTCTTTTAAAGACCAGTAATCAAGGGGCATATTTACAAGGGGATTGCATCTCCAGAACATCACTTTTCCTGACGTACTGGTGGCGCAATACCCTGCTCTATATTTACAAAGTGACATTAAGCTAATTTGGGTGGCTTAACTCAGCTTAGTAAATATGGTATCCTTTCATGCAGTTATCTGCATGAAAGGAGCGTGCTTTGGGTGTTTCTGTAGGCGTTCACCCACAGCCCCCATTGCTTTTTGACGTTGCCACAGATTTCCAAATCTAGGTAAATCTAAAGTTGCACCAAAAACTAGAGCCATAAAAAAGCAGGCATTATATTGGTGCAACGAGGAGAACTATTTGTATTTCTCCTTGTGGACAGGTGTGGTGCAGCGGCCAAGGCAGCTGACTTGGGAGCACAAGATTCACAGTTCGACCCCCGGCTGCGGCAGCTCAGCCCAGCACCATGTGACTCTGGGTAATAGCTCACTTAATTTCCTTGCACGATGGCCCCCATAAGGGTGAGTAGTTTGCGCTTTAAAAATATGGATTTATTATTCATTCTATAAACCTCCTTTTAATATTGGTATGTGCACAGAAGGTGTCCCTTCCTGCACATAAACAATCATCACTGCAACATAGACACCCTTGCACAATGGTGCACAGGTATCTGTGTTGGCGCTAAGTAGCTTATTTTAATGGCAGTGCTAGGGAAAACAACGGGGTGCACCGTATTCTTGTCAATACGGCACATCCCTATGTTTTGGAAATGACACAGGGCTGTGCCGCTAAATTGTATGGAGCACTGCGCTGCGCTATTTCCTTGTACATATCCACTAACTTCTTCCTGGATGGATAGGGTTAATGAATCCCACCCAACCACCAGGGAATATTTTGCTTTTTTGCATTTCCCACAGGATAACATGGAACACCTAGGTCAATGATTTCCTAAGGGGTGATTTGTGTTTATTTCATAGCTTGCTGTGCTTAGATGTGATTTCCTGTTGTGACTTTTTTTTTATAATAATGTGTTGCCTTCCTCCATTATGGTTTCATGGAGGGAAGCAAGAAGACTGTATTTGGATATTTAGGAAATCTTAGTAGATCCTCAGGCTTTGGGAAGTCTAAACCCCACTTCCCAAAAGTGGTGATATTAAGTTGTTTAATTGAAGATGGACTAAATAGTCAAATCGACTGTTTTGCGTTCAGCTTTCTTGAAATTAAAGATGTTGTCCCTTTGTACCAATAAGACATGCCACTGATAGAAGGGTTGAATTGTGCCCTCCTCTTCACTGCAGCCCCATGGAGAGCTAGTCTGGGATGGCTGCATCCCTTGTCTGCCTGGTGTGTGCCCTATGCAGTCAGTCTGCTTGATTTCTAGGAAGCCCAGTGTAGATAATATTGCTATAACCCAGACAGGAGAACAGGATTAAGAAACGTTGCACGTTTTACCATTGACTACTGTATTGATTTGTTGTAAGAATGACAAATCTGTTTTGAAGTTTATCTCCAAGTTTCTTGCTTTTTTGTCCAGTGTCTGTGTGAGTGTTCAGGTTTCTGGGCCATTCGACAGGAAGCTTTTGTAAGTCAATTCATACTACTGACAGGTTCTCTGTTTTGTTCCATTCGGACAAAGAGTTTCTTTCATCTAACGAAATCTGTGGTTAAGGCAATTAGCAATAATTGTCTAGGTACATGGTGCAATGTAAAGAAACAAGATTGTGGGTGGCGCTGGAGAACATTTATGAGTTTGCCATGCAGTGCAGGGTAAAGAGATATGTTGCTGTGCTGAGTGCACCGTATTTAAGTCAATACAGCACATTCCTGCCTTTTACCCTGCACTGACGCCCTTCCGTCTGCCTAGCAACAACATAGGGACCCTTGCACCTAGGTGCAAGGCTGCCTGTGTTGCATGCAGCATTATTTTTGTAGAGGAAGGTGCAACTTCCTGCTAAAGACAAATATGAGTGGCATTTTCCTTTATCTGGGTGTGCTGCAGAATGTAGCACACGTTGATAGAGGTAGTAACAAAGAGAAATAAAGATATTTCTCCTTGTTACCCCTGTCTTTGGAAGGCATATTTTTGGCAAATTGCAGGTTTACCAGTTTTGGTAAATCTAGCAAAGAATCAAATACCATGGTAGTCACGGGGGAACACTCACGTAACGTCGCCCTAGCGCAGAGCAAGGCAATGTAGCCATTTGTGTAGTGCAAGCGGTACGCAACAGGGCACGAAAATATAGAATGGAGCATAGTGAATCAATAGAATATTGGCCAGCTCATCCCTGGGAATATTGAACAGTAGAGGTAAGCGGGATGACCACTCTTAATGACACAAGTCATTTTTAAAGTGAAAGATTCCTTCCCACAGGCTGTAAATGAGCAAGTGTACGCCCAGTGGCAGTAAGCCAGCTGCAAACGTATTGGCGGCTTGGTTGATGAACATGGCCTATTGGATTTTAAAGATATGAAACAGAGGGGCATATTACCAAGGGTGGCGATAGGCAATTATCGCCGGTTTAGCGGCTGTTTTCTACCGCTAAGCTGCAATAATTCTATCGCTCTATTAGCAAGCTGTCGCTAACTAATGTTAGCAAAAGCTTTTAGGCGATAGCGAGCGGTTTGGGGCCCGCTTTGCAAGTCAGCGATATTTATTGCTAATGACTTGCAAAGTGGGCGTAGCCAACCTGATAGCGACTGGAAGAAGTCGCTAACATCGCTATCGCCTATTAGCAAGGCAGGCGTAGCGATGGAAATATTCCCGCTATCACCAAAAACTAACGCCTGCTCATACCAGTTCTTAGCCATGTTATCCAATGGGAGGTAGATAACATGGCTAAGAATTTTGTCGCTAATACATGAATATCGCTGTATTCTCAGCGATATTCAAGCATTTCGCCTGATTTTTATCGCTTTTGAGATAAACCTTGCTAATAGCAAGTTATCTCAGTGATAAAAACCGGTGACGCGCGGCGATAAAAATATTGCCGCTAACCCTACTTAGCGATAAATATCGCTTATTTGTTGGTAATATGCCCCAGAGTTTTGGACTCCCAGACTCAGAGCACTGGCGTTATATAGCAGTACGACATTGGGATATATCACAATCCGTCAGACCACCACATGCTAGCAGGAAACCTACCTCATTCGAGCCTGGATGGTATCTAGAAGTATGACCACCGATTGTTATCAGACATATACGCATTCCTCAACACTGCCACCAAAACCACACATACACCTGCTAGGAATAGAAGGGAGGCAGAATGTGAACGCACTTTTACCGAAATGAAGTGGACAGGATGTTACATCGAGCTTGCACATCATCCACTAGTATGTCCGGCAAAGAAACACTACTAAAAACTGTCCATTAATGGTACTACACTCCGGCATGTCTGGCTCAGTGGCAGAAGAGAAAGGACGGCAAATGTTGACGCCATTGCAACCAGTCTGGCATGCTTGTCCACTTGCTGTGACACTGCCCCAAACTTCACCGCTACTGGACAGATGTTTTAGCAGATGTTGACCAGTTGTTCCATACTGAGATACCCCGCTTCCCTTGCTATATTTTGCTAGACCGCCCCAACATTCAAACATACCCACTGCATATCAAGAGGGGGAATGCCATCACCCTTGCACTATGCGCAGTAAGGCAGGATCTACTGTCTAGATGAGGTACGGATACGGGAACCAACCCACACAGGCTGGCTGCACAAACTCTGGGACTTACTGGGCATGGAATAGTTAACAGCTGTAATAACTCATACTTTACACAAATTTGAGAAAACTTGGGGAACATGTATCAAGCACCTTTCTTACATCTATCTAAAACTCACCTGCCCAGTATATCTACGAGTCCTCAGTCTCACATCTACAGCACAAACTGACAATTAGATTGTCACCATTACAGGTTATTGACAAGATCTCAAAGCATTATCCAGAAGTGCATGTCTTGTTTTATTCTATTTTGCTAGGTGATTTCCCTCCTGCTTCCCCCTTCCAATTACCCTCTTTTGTGTTATATTCCTCGCCGGCCATTGGATGTAGGCGACAGCTGTTGTATTTTCCTTTAAAAAATAAAATAATTGTTACAATCCTAAAGTTAAAGATTCAACTCAGTCAATTCAAAATTGTCGATACCTGCTATGGAGGAAAGAAGAGCACACGTTGAAAGAGGAAAACACCTTAGAGGATTGTTTATGTGCAGGAATGTGTCCCATCCAGCCCTTAAATAATCCAGCCTACAATGCAGGCATCCTGGTGCAAGAGTGCCTGAATTGGCGTCAGACAGCAGTATGTGGATCAGTGCAGGCAGAGGGCCGGACACTGACATATCTTGATGGATATGGTGCATTCCTGGCCTCTCCCTGGTTACTTGCTCCTCTGCACTGTGTGAATATGTTAGATGTTATGAACCTTTGTGCATGCACGTGGTCTTCTTCCGGTAGTTTGAATGGTGGGACCCGAAAGATGACAGTTATGGTGACTGTGGAGTTTGATTATGTGAGCCACCTTGCCCGACTTGGTAAGTCTGGAGTAATACAAGGCAGTGCCCCAGGAAGTGTACCATGGCTTCGCACGAATCCACCCATAGATTCTTAAGCTCACCCATATTTACCAATACGGGTATACATGTGATTGCGTCAGAATGGTGCGCCTTCCCAGGCGTACCGAGGAGAAATGTCTTAATGTCTCCTCTTGTTTTGCTCTTTCAATTTTTGCAGCTCACGTATAAAGAAGAAAAAGCCTTAAAGGATTGTTTTTGTGTACGAAGATCTATCTTCCTCCACAAAAACATTCCTGCCTGTAATGCAGAAGCACTTACACCCTTGCACTACATGATTTAGCGCAGCAGTTTATGCACCAGAGCAGTCAGGGGGCAGGAATGTGCCATATCTTGATAGATATGGTGCATTTATGCCTTTTCTCTTTCACACACAGTGTATTTCTGCATTATGTTTTGTGAAATAATTATAAATATGGCCAATAGACTCTTTTTTGGAACTCGTAAATCTACACCCAGAGGAGGCAGAAGGCTGTAGCTGATGAGAGTTCCAGAATGCATCTTGGGCAGAAAAACAAGCAGGTTGCTCCAAATCTCTTCTTAGTTCTCAGAGCAGTTAGTGGGCAAAGTATTAATAGTCCTCAGTTTTGGCTGTCTGGGCCACTTTGGCATTACTACCAAGGGTCCAAGTCTGAAGGGGCGCCACTTAGAGGATTAGGGTCCAGGTGGGTCCAGGTGAAAGTTCAAAATGACTGTAGCTTTTTCCTTCCCTGAATGTTTGAACAGTAGGCCAGCAAACTAGCCATTGTAGTCACTCTGGGTTCAAGTGATGTAGCAGGATTCAAGCACCAGGGCAGGCCTCTGGGGGTTCAAGGCAGGATCTAGGCAGCAAATCAGTCCTACGCAGGGCAGCAAAGCAGTCTTGTAGAGTACACACTAGGTACAGGAGAAGGGTGGCCCCTAAGAGGCCTTCAACAGGTCCAAAAAGTGAACTGAAGAGCACGTCTGAGGACTAACTTTTTATTGGTGCCTTCTTTGTATCAGAAGACATTTCTAGAAATTGTGCTTTGAAGTGGTTGGAATTTCCTGACTCACCTGACCTGGCTCAAAGCTGGTTGCAATAGCATACATTTCAGCATAAAGGGGAGGATAAATGAAAAATATTTTGGGGTAACTTTGCAGAAAGGGTCAAGTCCAACAACAGTACTTACTCATAAGTAAGGCAGGTATGATATGATGGATATGATTTTGGTTATTACTGATAAATATTTATAAAATAATCTTTTTTTGTTTGGCAGATATATTGGCACATTTGAGGAGATTTTCCGTATTGTCTCTTTGAAAGTAGCCCTTGTAGCCCCTTCTGTATATTAAACTGTGTACCTTAATCTCTTGCATAAGTCATTTCTGTCATTATGTTCCAGCTGGTGATATTCCTCTTTTTAGTTGTGTTAATTCTTAATTAAACAATTTGTTGGTGGTTTTCAGTCCAGATGTTCTATTTGTCAATATGGGGGGGTTGTGGGGGGGGGGGGGGCAACCTATCCTGGATGTGAGTTATATTCTCCTCAAGAGTTGTAAGTATCACCTCTGGGCCGAAGGCATTACACTGTTGTGCTCTTATCTTGAGATAATATTTATTGAAGGATTCCTACTTAAATTACAGTGTCCAGCTACAACAGATTTAGACATTGTTAAGTTATAAAGAACTTGTTGATATGCTATGTAAAAGAGATTGAAGGAGATATGGGAGTAGTCCAAACATGACCATGACATTTAGGTTTGTAGCTTCAAAGATTGTTTAAGTTGCCTAGTGTGGTATTCCAAATGCGTTGGGCCACTGTCTTAGACTTAGATGAAACAAATGGTAGCTAGGTACTTGATGAGATTGTTGCCCAGTCAAATGTTGCGTTGGTTAGTCTATAGGTTGCCATCATTAGACATGTTGTGCTATGAGTGGTAGGTGCAAAGCCAGGTAGAGGAATTGTAACAGAAATTTTGGATCAGATCTTGGAGACTAGTAGATGACTACTATGATAAATTATTCAAACTGTGTGCAATAGCCTGTGAGATATTCGTATGATGTGTGGTATATGCCCAATATTTCTGTGCAGTAGATATGAGAGGAGCATTTGTTTTAATTCTCTACATTTGAGAATCACTTTAACCTCTGGTAGGGTCAGCTTGTCAGTATGGATAGTAAATGGTTATATCTCAACCAGATATTCTTGTCCAAACATCATCTATTGTGTCACCAGAAAGGTTGTTAGGCTGATTGTGTGCTGAGGCCTAAGCTTAGATCCTAATGATTATCTGTAGTTTAAGTAACAGGTCACTCAGTGTTGTAGTCCGATCCTCAGAGACCTCAGTGTCGATACTTGGTGAGTCTTGTAAATGTAAATGTAAATGTAGTGGCACTTGTATAGTGCACGAATCACCCATGAGGCATCTCGGCACTTGTACGAATACTGCTGAGGAACCATTCCTGGCCTTTCCCTGTGAAGTGCCCACTCGTGGGCACCTCCAAGGTGAAGACAGGCATCCTAGCGTTGTTGGGGCCATTGTGGAGATTAAGCAAGCTATTGCCCAGAGTTGCAGAGTGGGACCCATGATTAGAATAGGCACCGAGGCGAGAATTATCAGGACCGAGGTAGTTGAGCCCAAGACCTGCGGAGGCGGGAATTGAACCCTGGTCCCGGGTTAGGCCTCTGCGTCAGGGTCTGCCGCTCTAACCATTGAGCCACACTTCGTCTTGTGATCAGTGACAGGTTCCTCAGTATAGTTTCTGTTGTGGGACAAGTTTTCAATTAAAGGCTTAAGAAGCAATGTCCCTTTTTGGTGACTGTTGAACTGAGGTAGAGGCTATCATTCCTGTTGTGTTGAGTTTGAGGTCCACCTTGGTTGTGATGAAATTGACCTTCAATTGGTAAAGTTATTGGTTCTCCTCGAGGAGGTTAGCTGCAAGTCTGCTGTCCTAGCATCCATCATAACCTAGCAATGTGATGCTGAGGTAGAGTCCATGTTAATTTGTATAATTTGATAATTAGGAAACCCATCTGAGTCACTGCCTTTCAAATTTACATCACAGACACCAGAGAGCTTGGCTGGAGGCCTGACCTGCCATCTAGCACAAAGGTATGAAACAAATGCCATGGTGGGGACTTGAGGAAAGGTGGACCAGTCTTGCCATGTTTGAACCACAGATGAGATGTGAATAAGGATATAAAAAGAAGGCTCCCAAAGTTCTAAACAATTTGAGTATGGGAGTATAGCACTGTCAGCAAGTTGGTTATTAATTTGAGAAAGGTTTACCCTTCCATACTTAATAAATACACCATGGTTAGTTCTTTACACAGTTCTCAGGGCACCGTTTATCAAACATTGATAAATGTGGCAGAAACAGCAGGCAGTTCATCAGAGACGTGTATTCTATTCTAATTGCATTTATATAGCGCTACCACTCCTGACGAGTGTGTTCGATTCAAGCAGTGCCAAACTTTTTAAGTCAAGAAAGCAATATAATCAATTCCCAAATCAATTGAGAAAAATAGAGAAGAATTTAAGAAACAAAAAATACCAGATTTTCTAAATTGAAAAAGTGGACCGAGAGATATGAATGATACAAATTTTAATGACGTAAGATTTGTCACACAATCCCAATGCAAAGTCCTAAGGTGGGATCCGCTAATCAAATTCAAATCTGCACTTACGTTGGATAGTATCTAAAAGTTACACAAAGTTGGCAATGCGCTGCCAGGCATTACTTTGGGTCAAGAGGACATTTTATATGTCGTGCACGGGCATTCCCATGCTACCACCCATGGGTATTAACACAAATCACTACATACAAAGAATCACAGACAGTGATTTGCACCACAATACTATGCCTCCTCGTAGTAGGTGTAATGAGGGGAAACGTTTATATTTCTCTTCATCTTTCATACTTTGCAAGCATGCTGCATTGTATAGGACTCTGTGGTGCGCTGCATTACTTCGTAGTGAATCTGTGGGCACATTTACTAATCTTCCATTCAATGCAGGGCACAAAGCAAAGTTGTTGTTGCTTTCCATGAAAGGGAGACAGCATAAATGCACCATTTCAACTAAGATATGGTGCATTCCTGTTTCTTCTTAGCACTATGCTGACCACCGCCAATGAATGCAGGTACCCTTGCACAATGGTGTTACAGGCAGGATTGTTTTTGTGCAGAAAGGGGCACAAAACAAGAAACAATCAATAGAGGCGTGTTCTTCTGTCTACATGTGTGGTCTAGAGTAATTAATAAGGAAAAATAAAGATATTTTTCTTTGTTATGCCTCACTGGGGAGGGCATAGAATGTTCATGCATTTACAGGTCTACAAAAAGACCTGGCTCACTGGTTAGAGTGGCAGACTCTGAAGCAGAGATCGGGCCCGGGACCAGGGTTCAAGTCTCGACGCGGCAGGGTCTTGGGCACAATGTCCGCGGACTCCATAATTCTCGCCTCGACGCCTACTCTAATCATAGGTCCCACGCTGCAACTCCGGGCAATAGCTTGCTTAATCTCCATAACGGCCCCTACAACACTGGGATGCCTGGCTTCACCTTGGGGGTGTCTAGGAAGGGCATCTCACAGAGAGAGCCAGGAAGGGTTCCACAGCGTTATACAGCGCCGGGACGCCCCGTTGGGGTAGCTGTGCGCTTTACAAAATACACTAAAAGTCCATGCTCCAACCATGGAATGCTTCCCAATTTGAAATGTACCATAATGCAGTGCTAGCATCTGCATTGCATTCCATTCCATTACAAAGCCACACAAAGACCATGCTAATCAGACCTTGTGTGGCTCTGTTAATTTCAAGTAAGCCTGGTCTTTGCATTACCCTGCAATTGCTGGCGTGACCAAAGGCTTAGTAAATCTAGGCTCAGGTCCTTAGTGAATGGAATGATATTGACTCTGCTGTAATACTCAACTACCATCTAGACCATAGTGAACAGTCTCTTATCCTCAGAGCAGCACCTAATTGGTCAGACCTCAGAGTTAATGGGAGAGATAACAGGTTGCTTGCATTGAGCCCCTTAACGTACTAAGAACAGTGTAACGAATCAATTTGTTCATCCATTGATAAATACCTTCATTCATTTATTCAGCTAAGTATCTCATCTTTCATTTATTCGTTATTGATTTGAAATTCTAGATCATATTCACGTATCCCTCTGTCATTACATTTTAATACATATTTGCTTTAATAGTACTATGTAAAGCATAGTGCATTGATTTTAGGTATATAGCACTACTATGTAAAATCTGCTAGCATCTATGTAGCTCCTGCGATTCCTGAGGTGCTGTTTAGCTTTTTACTTCCATTTATGAATCCATCTTTAGTTGCACCAGCAGCTTTTGATCATCTGTCAGTGTGTGTAAGGCCTTGCAATCACTGGTTGTCATGGTGTTAAATGTATTCAGTTTTGAAACTTCCATGATTTCATTTTCTTTGAAGATGATTTTCTCAAAGGTTAAAATCTCTGCTAGAGACATCGTGTTGGAAGGGCAAAAGGTGGACTTGGTCATAAATTGGCAACTCCCTCTTCAGTGGCACTTTCTTTTTCTTAGAAGAAGGCTTTGAGCTTCAATTTGTGGCAGAATTCAGCCATCTCTCGATGTAGACGGAATTTATCGTAAGTGGGCGTTGGGATGAACCCCAATTATTTGTTCAAGACAGAAATATGTTCTTCTGATAGGGGTACATTTGCTAGATTTAATATCAACGACTGCTGTTGCTTGTCCCTGGGTGCTGTTCTCTGCTCTTGCTTCTTGTCACTATGCCTGTGTTGGTGTCTTCCCAACTGACGTATTTTCTTTTTTGATTTTTCCTGGTATTGACATTGTCCTACAAAAAGGATGTCTTTACCCGGATGGAATGTGAGGTGGCTGATCTCCCACAGAGGGGTTTATCAGTCCCCAAAAATTGTGGGGGAAAAGGGTGTGTGAGAAACTGGCCTGATATATGATGTCCACTAATGTTAGTGGGCACCTTGCACCAGCCCAGACAACGCTTATGGTGATTTAGGAGGTCTTAGACAACCTTAGAAATCTTTCCAAGTGGTAGCAGTGGAGAGCAGCCTTCAGGCTTAGTCCAGAAACAGTGTAAAGCAGCTTGTTTTACCAGAATAATAATAATAATAATAATAATCCACATTTGTATAGCGCACAATCACCCGTTAGGGTCTCTAGGCGCTGGGGGCCGTCGGGAAGATTAAGCGAGAGTCGCATGGTGCTGGGCACCCCTGCCGCTGGAGCCGGGAATCGAACCCTGATCCCCAGATTCCAGCGTCAGTCGCCCTGGCCGCAGCGCCACACCTCTCCTACAATCTTATAGTATAGATTAAGTGAAAAAGAACCACACAAGGTATTTATAAAAATTAGTATTTATTATAGAATACTCTCTAACATGTTTACATATCTCCTACATGGAGATAAACCCAATACTTTGCATAGAAATACAGTAATTAGCACGAAATACACAGTGGGCCCTGGGGGGGAGCAAACCATATACTAAGAAAGTGGTATAAGAACCATGACTCGGGTCAAGACAAGGTCAAGAGGACATAGAAGGGCCGGGGACCTAAGAAACCACCCAACACCCAAGAAGAGTATATAGGAACCCCATAGATAGAGTGTGCAGTGTGGAAACACAATTGCGTGCTCCATATAATTCTACGTGTAAGTCGCATTTGGATTTTTAAAGATTAAGGACTCTTCCCAGTGGACCCTGAAAAAATCCCATTGAAGACAGAAGGTTGGAGGGCCACCCCACCTGTGGATACCCTAGTACCCATGTTACCTACACCAGGAAAGCCGGTGCATACGTGTGAAGTAGCTTTGAAAAAACGCCATCAAATCCAGTGGAGGACTTCAGGAAAGTGCTGCTACTGAAGAAGCAGAATGTGTCCGGTAGAATCTGAAGGTGGATTCTCGATGAGAGGTACCTGCAAGTAGAGGGGACAGAGTCTCTGTCACTCACGAGTGACCAGGAGACTTGGAAGACGAATGCCCTCCGCTGTCAGGTGTTGCAGGAAGGGGGACGTTGACTTTGCAGCTGTGAGGACCAGGCGAATCAGAGGAAGACCAGGACCCATGCACGAGTTGTCCCGCGTAGGATGTCGAGTGCTGAGGGGTCGGTATCCGGCAGGAGCACCAACAAGCCTTGGCATATTAAACCAACACAGGAATTGAAGTTGGAGCAACGTCGGGAAGAGCAACGTTCAGGGGACGACTCACCACCACCCGCAGGGGAGTCAGGGCAGGCCCTGAGCAATCAGGGGATCCCAAAAGGAACAAAGGTGACTCTTTCGTAGACCCGCAGGCCGGAGACACAGGAGTCGCGAATGGACTACAAGCAGCTCACCAAACGATACGGTGTGGCAGAAGATTCTGGTCACTGCAGGTGCTCCAGGTTGGGGTTACTTGGAGCCCGAAGATCTTCTTGGACAGAAGCCAAGAAGCCTTTGCAGCTGCAAGTGGATGTCGTGGTGCACAGGGGTTTGGTTAATGCAACCCTCACGAGGGATACTGGCCTCAAACTTGGTGAGAGGTTAGGGTAGGCCTCAGAGCTGTGATAAACCAACACCTGTGTTAAAGAACCTTTTGGAGTCCAGTGGAGCTCAGGATCAGCAGAACGGTCAACTTAGTTGCAGTGCCTGCAAATGCAGGGGAGTGACTCCTTCACTCCAAGGGAGATTCCCACAGGTGTCTTCGATGCTTTACGGGCCTTGGTAGGTCCCTGCATGATGCACAGGAACAGACGATGCAGCAGACTGGAAGGTAGATATAGTCAGGCCCAAACGAGGTCCAGCGAAGTCCACGGTGCCCAGACGGTAAAGGTAGAAGTGGTGTCTGATCTAAATCTTATTCCACAACAATGCTAGGGACCTACACCCAGGTAAGGCCTTGAGTACCCAAGAAAAAGCGTTCGGAAGATTAAGGGCACCCTCCCAGGGGAGGATCTGGACAGTGGGGAGGTTACTCCCATGTCCTTTGTCCAATTTTGCGCCATAGTGGGAGCGAACGGCGCCCAGAACTGGTTTGAACTGGACTATGCACGGGGACACCAAGTGCGCACCTCGAGCAGACTTTCCGGTGCTGACAAGCGCACCCACCAGGGGCCAATACACTAAATTCTGTCTGGGAGATGGTCACACCTCCCTGTGACAGGATGCCTATTGTTCCACCTACCTCTGCTGGAGTTTGGCTTAGCAGCAGGTGGGTAGAAATATGTCTTGGGTCGCCAGCAACCATTTTGTGCAGTACAGGTCTAGAAGGTTGGCACCAGGAACACTGAGAGCCTAATGGAGGGCTCTACCAATGCTTGGAATTATTCCTCCCACACCATTTATGGTATGGGGGTAGGAGTCCCACATGTTTGATACCAAACTTGATAGGATTCGTTGCAGCCATTTTCGAGATGGTCATCGTGCAATTAAGCGGTGCCCCTCTATATGGTATATGGCTGCTTCACTGACAACTTGGGAAAATGAACTCCGTAGGCAGGAGGGATGTTGCGCTCATGCAGCGGCACCCTCTCACTTAGAACCAAGCACCCTGACTCCAGGATTGCAAA
This sequence comes from Lissotriton helveticus, assembly GCF_964261635.1. NCBI lineage: Eukaryota > Metazoa > Chordata > Amphibia > Caudata > Salamandridae > Lissotriton > Lissotriton helveticus. The sequence goes on from NC_136062.1 coordinate 432,197,341, forward strand.
TGCCTGCTATAGGGGTGAATTATTGGTTTTAAAGGCAGTGACCCTAGACATAGGAAACCTATATCTTTATGAAGTGGTGCTAGCACCTGCTTACACAGGCTGCAATGGCAGGCCTGTAGTACCATTTGAATGGTCTCTCATGGGTGGCATTATTATTATGGTCTCCCATGGGCTTCAGCCCATGGGAGACCTCTGGGGTACCCATACCCTGGGTACCTTACTACCATATACAAGGGACTTATAAGGATACACCAGTATCGAATCTGGGATGTACCTAAGTACTGAACACAACAATTTAGGGTGAAAGCAGATAGAATGGGGTCCTGATTAGCAGGATCGCAGTCAGACTAGTCAAATACAGTTTAGCACCAAGCAAAACGTGGGGGGAACCATAGAAGCAGATCCTACTTTCCTACAAGTTGAAAGTATGGAGTGGGCTCGTTATTAAAAAATGGTTCATGCAAAGGTTGCTGTCAGCCATGGCCTCTTCCTCTATTCCTGCCTCTTAATCTGCATCATAACCTAATCTCATCACTGCTGCTCCAGCATAATGAAATCGAGGAGCTGCCGTCTGAGGAGTTGTAATTCGTAAGGTCGCCTTCACAATCATTAAGTGGGTGATAGTCCTCTTTGATGTATGGGTAGAGCTTTTCTTGAGAAAAGCGTTTCAGGTCCTTACCCAACTTGTGTATCTTTCTTTACGTGAGGAAATCTTTCATCTAGGTCATGTCATTGTTGATTTCTTCTAGTTTCCTTTTGTAGACAGTTATGTGCATCATTGTCTTAAGATTGTTTTCACTGATCTGAATTTTTATAGTGAGTGCTTTCCAGATTCTAATTGTTAGGACCATCTAGGTTTGTGTGCAACACCTCAATATTGATGCCCAATCTTTTCTGCAAGTCATGTCTGTCGTTGGCACATTAGTATTTGGTTATAATTATTCCGTGAATATCGATCTTGACCTGTTCTTTCTTTAATTCCGTCAGGGAATCCCAATCTTCAGTTTGGCCTATGTATCACTGAAATCAGTGAGTTGGGGTGGGCCTGAAAGCATACAGTTGATTTCTTCATCTGTATAAGTTAGCCCCAAATTCTCTGCCTTGTGTAGAATATATGTGTATATCAAGTCAAATGCAGAGTTAGAGATTATCTATTTTGTCTTGTTTTATGATTCTCAGTGTCCAACAATAGGGATTGCATCCTACAGATCTCCAGTGAATTTACACTGTGCTCAAAGGTAGTGATAATATTACTTCCCAACAAAATCTCCCACAGCTGCGTACCACTATAATACCTGGAAATATCAAAGGGGGAGAGAGAAGCAGAGGATGAAGGTTTTCCACATAGATTCCCAAAAGAGTATCAGCAAACATCAAAAGGAGTGGGGAAACTCATTATCGCTTAAAGGAGTATCTCTAGAAAACTTTTTGAGGACCCTCAACAGCCACTTTTGGTGAGTGGCATTTCATCCCCTCTTGCATACTGGTAACCAATAGCATCATCATCCAGTCTACTCTCCACCAGGAGGAGACGTCTCGAAATGCAGAGACGGTGTGGGATCTGTGACAAAGAACCTGTGATCTAAAATTAACTCTTGTCCCAAAAGAAGATACATTTAATAAAATTGGGGTAGCGGTAAGGTTAAAAAAGGAGAAATAGATATGTATAGGGAAGAGTTTGTTGTGCCCTACATCTATGTGAACATTTAGTCAACATGTTTCATCCTACTTACTCCCATACAGGCTTTCATAAGGACCACAAACTTGATTGGGTACCGGTTCTCAGCCAGTAGGGACAGTTTCCCCAGGCCAGGTACCTTACAAGTATATTTACTCTGCAAATGTTTGGAGAATACACTGTCCTGCTGAAAACAGAAAAGAACACTGAAACATACTGTCAGTCATACCTACTGTTCTCACTATCGCCATTATGTATATCTATACCTATGTAACTAAGTACACTCGATCACTGAACAACTCACTTGAGATATACATCACCGTTTATGTGTCGGTTGCACAGTTTTCCGTGATGACATGAAAAAAAAAATCTTTGTTACTTGTGGACACAGAATATAATGACTACGCGTGTATTATTGCTAAAAAGGTATATATATGATCAATTAATGCATTCCTGTTGTTCTGTAATGCAGAAAAAAGAAAGATTTCCGATGTTAGTTCACCCTTAGTAAAAATTTGCCAGAGAATCATGTGTTATTCTTGCTGAATGTGCCTATGGTTTTCAAAGAGCACAATTTTAATTGATATTTTATACAGGATGAACTATCATCCTAAATACCTGCATGTGTTAAATGCTGTGTTCCTAGCTTTATCTAATTTCCATTGAAAAGGAGCAAGCGTTATGATTAGCAAACGAGAACTAAATGGCGTAAACACTTGTGTAGCCGCATACGGCGAGAACACGCAGTGCATTTAAATAAAGCAGAAATTGGCAAGACTTACCTTTAATGCTGATTCTGCCAGTGCTTTCAGTCCCACCCATCCTAAATGTTGGGGGGTGGGGGGAGAGAGACTCCCTTTATCTTGCCTACGCAGAAAACAAGCATTTGTAATGCAATAGGTCTCGCAGTTGCAAATTGTTTTGGCTATTGGCATTGTAGATGACAATGCATTTTATTTATGTGTTTAAAAACAACACATAAAAGTAATTTACAATACCAATAGGTCAATGCTTCTAAAATGCAAGACCTTTTGTATAGCAAATGCTTGTTTCCATATGTAACCTAGTATTCCATCTTCGTTGAGGATGCATAAGATATGTTGTTTTGGGACAAAGTCATTTTTTAGTCATGTTAGTACCACAAACTTTTATCTTATTTGACTTTGAGTGTTTTGCAAAGCGTCCTGTAAACGTACAAACCACCAGCGAGCAAGATGCTTTCTGGAGACCAATTTGACAGGACAACCTGAATGCTCATCTGCCTAGCACAGACTGTGACTACCAGGTGTGGTTTTCATACTGCCAAAATGGTCGCTGGAAGTTTGGGAGCCCCACAAACCTCAGAATCAGGCCCTCTGAACATCTAACCAACCTGACGCCTCCTCCCACTTGAGTGACTTGTGGGAACTCAGGGGACCTGTGCAACGCCTGCCCTCAAACTAGAGTCTGTCCTTTCTCCATACCTGGTGCATGTTGCTGTTCTGCAAAAGAGTGTCATTTCCTAGAGGCACCTCGTTTAGTGCCAGGTGGCATAATTTTAGTCAGACAATGTGAGCATGACATCTCTGTGTTAGACGTAGTCCTACCTGTTGGTAGTGATGCTTATTCTGTTTATACTATGAGAATTAAGGGGCATATTAACAAGGGCGTTATCGCTGCATTAGCAGCACTATTTGCCGATAAAGCAGCGATTTTGTTTTGCACGTCAGCGATATTTATCGCTAATAACATGCATAGTGGGCGTACCCAAACTGGTAGCGACTGAAAGCAGTCGCTAACACAGCTATCACCTATTAGCAATACCCGAGACGTGATAAAAAAATGGGCGCTTACCCCGATTAGCGCCAGGATTTTACACCTGGTAAAAACCTGACTTAGCCTTAATAGTCAATGGGTGGTGGATTCTATGGCTATTAGCGAGATTTTCCTTAGCGATAGGATTTTTATCGCTGGAAATCTCGCGTTAAACATGGGATTCGCCGTGGAGATAAATATAGGTAATACTGCGATATCTCCGCGATAAAATCTAGCGTTAAAAAAAATAGCGCTAAGCGCGGTTTGCGATAATTTTCGCAAGTTGTTGCTAATATGTCCCTAAGTGAGGAAAATGCCCTTTTTACCATCCTGGTAAAGTCATATGGTAGTCTCTGTCTTTGCGGGCAGTGAAGCACATATTGTGACAGTTTGGCAGAGAAGGGTGTACCACCGACTGTCCGAGGTGAATTCTACCGCATCGCTACCTTTCTTTCAATTTTAGAATACATTCCCACCAAATTAGGGCATTCCTATAAGAATAATATATCTGCATATCATCAGGTCTATTTCATTCCTTTTAATCCAAAGAAGCCAAGAACAGAAACAACATTGCCTAGTCTAAAACTAGCATTAGATTGGACGTTCCCTTCCTGTACAGGAATAAAGATTGTTGGGTTACACGCTCACTATCCCAGACTTTCATGACACTGATGTGTTCCAAGTGCACCTCTTGGACTAACAGGTCTGGAAGAAAACACTCGAACTACTGAATCCAGAACTGGAACATAGATGTCCATCCGTAAATGTTGTGAGCTGGAAGTGGCCCCCACGGAGGAGGTACAGCGCCCCCCCCCCACTGGGGGACAGGTGTCTAGTTTCACATGAGAGAGCACAAGTTTGAAAAAAATGTATAAGTACGCCATATTTACAAGCACGTAGTTAGTTTAAACATGTTTTGCACACGAGTGGTTTATATTCAGTAGTGAAATGTATAGAATGTTAAGTAGAGTAACTATAATTATAACAGTGTGAGATTAAGGTAGAAATGTTGGAATATATGTGAAAACCTCATGTTCTCATGTTAAAAGAATCATGTCCGAATTAAATGTAACTTTGAAATCCAGTATTATGTGTAGGCCTTAGGGCAATTCACAGCAAACCTGAACGTGCTGCTAAATTAATGTGAGATAAGGTTGACATGGTTCTTCCAAAATGTACTATTGAACTTAGGGTTAAAAGTATATGCTTTATAGATGTGTTATTTTAGAAACGTATGCTAGTTAAGAATGTTTGCTGTTTAAATCAAGTTAACGTTTTAAGAGTGCAGGGACCTGCTGCATGTAAATCAAGTAGGCCAGAGCCGATAATGTCATGTCGTGTAAATCGTCATGTGCTCGTTAGAGAAGAGGTCGCGAGGTGTCCAGCACAGAGCTTTGAGAGTGTTTTATGACTAAAGATATGGTGGAGTCTGGAATTTGAGGCCCACTGCAGGACGAGCTGTATGCAGGTGCGAGGGTCCTAATCAGCTCGAATGAAAGGGACTTTGTTCAGTGGCGCCTTGCGCAGGCCTGTAGGAGTTTCCAGGAATTTCAGGGGGTATCAGCGCACTGAAGAAGAAGCCTGGGAACCAAGGTCAACTATAACGAGGGTCTTCAAGAGTACCATCATGGAGTTTACCGCGCAAAGATGTACCACGTGAGGGGCGTCCCAAGGGGCGTTCCTATCAGAAATGTGATTTGGTATTAGGGAAAGAGACCCGGGAGGAGAGCAGAGCAGATGATTTTGGGAGCCTAAGGAAGCGGATGGGTAGGCAGATAGGCTGATCAGGAGAGACCCATTATCAGAGAAGAGACAAAGAGAAGTGCGTGATCTTCTTAGGAAGTCACCACGGCTGACACCTAGAGGGTTAAGATCTTGCTAAGTAGGGATGTCATTTAAAATAGTGTAGGGACAGACTAACCTTAATTTTCTTTTCTGTAATGACTTTGAGGTTGCAACTTGTATCCATTTTGGCAACCCTGATGGTTTTCGAGCTTGTACTTATTATTCTGCTTTTCAGACTCAGACTATTCAAAAAGTTCATGTTTATAGTGATACCAATTTACCTGTTGAATCTCATTTTGAGAAGTTTGTATCTTCAGTTATCTTTGACTTTATATTAAATCTTTAAAACTTAATTTTGGTCAGTGGTCATTTAGAGTGGTGTAAGTTCTTAAATTGATTGACTTATTGCGAAGATTACCTTTTACTCCAAGACAGGTACCAACGATTCAGTCGACATAGTTTGGGATTTGGTAAGAAAATTAGTAACCAGTAATCCCGCGTTAGCAGTTGGTAGCAGAGTGAGGATGGTTATCTTCTTGAGGAAGGTAATCTAGAGAGGTTAGTTTACCCCAAGGCCCGAGACGCCGAGAGACGAGCAGCGGAAGAATCGTGTGCCGAAAGGTGCAGACGGTGCGAGAAAAGCAGCAGTATCGGAGAGTGAGTATAAAAAGGGTCATGCGTGAACAGATTGCGGTGTTTTGTGTTGTATTTGTATTGTAATGTCTTGCGGAGTTGAATGCCTGTAGTGTGAATGAGAGAAGGTTGTGAGCGCGCGCAACCTGGTAAGCTGGTAACCTGGTAAACGGGTGAACTGGTGAAATCTTAAGTTCAGGCCAGAGCTTAAGTGGTTTTGGGTGTATCGAACATCCAGGGTAGTTGTCGACCATAGTACGGAGGTCACGAGGTACCATTGACCGCCGTGGATCCAAGATAGGGGGAGTGTAAGAGTGAATGTATGAGTAACGGACGCTGGTCGAAAGTTACTGCGTGTGAGTAACCTATCGGAGAAGGCGATTGTCTGGAAGTAAACGGAAAGACATCTTGCCAAGTTAAGGTGACAACTACAGAAAGACTGTGGGCGTACAGTCAAGAAAGGTGATCGCTTGGACGGAAGTAATCATTTTTCAGAGTATGAATGGGACGCGTGCATGACCGAGGAGACGAGCTGAGAAAGGAGGGGAACTGCTGCGAAGGGGGACGGGTGACGTCGGCTAGAGCCGCGCTCTGATTGAGCGGTTGGTGTGACGTTAGCTAGAGCCGCGCTCTGGTTGGGCGGCTAGCGTGACGTCGGAGGAAAGTCGCGTACGGATAGGCCAGTTAGTGAGAACGGAGCTGAGATTGGTGGAATATCATCAGGAAGTAAACGAACGCGGAGAAAAGAGAAATCATGAAGTGTTTTAAGTGTTTGAAAGGGATTTTTAAACGTAAACGAAGTGAACATTATTACGGGGAGGAGGCTCCGCCGGAGGGTACGCCAGCTCATTATATGGCAACGAATGTGGGGCTGCATACGATATTGTGGATTGGGGCTTGGAATAAGCTTACGGAAGGGAATGAGGAAATGCAGTTCCCGAGGTACGGGACATTTAAATTAGAGGTGTTACATCGGCTAAAAGCAACCATGTCCTCATTGAAACCCTCGCCCAGACCAACACAGTTTGAGGCTCTTAATGCATGGATTAAGGCTGCACACGACCGAAATTTGAACAGGCGTCAACAAAGACTGACGCGATCGGTAAGGGCAGTGCGAGATTCCAAATGGGATGAGGAGGAAAAGCGTTGGAGGGTACAGACTATTGAGGTGGAGAAAATGTATCCGATGAGGGAAGTGTCAGGAGGAGGAAACCTCATGGAAGAAGACGAGGAAAGCGAGTCGGAGGACAATCTGATAAACAGATTGTTAATGGATAGACCACCTCCGAGAGTTGAGGAAATTGAAGATAGAGGGCTTGCAAGGGAAGATGGGAATGACATAGAGGGATATACACCACTCCCTATATCGGAATGGACACCTATCAAAAGTGGAGAAACACCTCCAAACAACACTGTACAGAGTGTAGTGGGAAGGTTTGTGGTGCAGAAAACGCCAACCACCGAAAGGGCTGAGTCTGTGGGATTACCAGACGCTCTTCAAGTGCCTGTTACCATAGGACCCATAGTTTCGATCTATAATTCTGAGAGAGATAGAGGGGAACAACAAAGGCAATTGGATAGGGAAAGGATCGAGATGGAAAGGAGGAATAATGTGACAAATGCATGGAAACAATTGCCAGGATCAGTAACATGGAATACCCCATTAGACATAACTGTCGGTCCCAATTCAGAACAGGGAGGTCCGAGAGGACCAATGGATCTAAGGGGACCACGGCCAAGATCCTATTCAGAGTTAAGAGCTGATTTGAGGGAATGGGACGGGTCCGTAGTATCTCCAAGTAACAGGACAAGAACAGAACCAGAGTGGGAAAGCAGGGGCAATGGGACAGTATCTCATTGTGGGGCCAGCGAAAGCAGTCAGGGCCGGGAAGGCCAAAGTCAAGAGAATAGAGGGGATGCATGTCCTACAAATCAGAGAGAACAACCGGAACAGAATACTAGGATTGTAGAATGTGAGGAAATGTCCCGTCTCTGGGGGAAAGGAGGAGATGAGGCGGTACGGGCTTTTCAGAATAGGTTTAGGTGCCTTCATCATACACTCGGGGAAGACGTTCAACATTGGAGAAAGGAGAACAGCGATAGGTCCCGCCACGCCTCGAATAATCAGGAATCACAGGGAAGTAGGGAAGAAAGAGGGAGTAATGGAACATCTTACCCTGCATCCCGTGAAACTAGCCAGGATGGGGAGAGAGGGGCTATGAGGCATGAAGGAGTGTTTCACCACCCACCCCGAGAAGATGGAAAGGCATGGGATCTAGAGAGATGGGAACAGGGGAGGACTCCCTATAATTCACCAATACCTAAACGTAGATCTCGGAGCTGGGATGGGAGAGATGCGGATGGAGGAGCTAAATTGAGTGTCTTGAAAGCTGAAATTAAGGCAAAAAGGCTTGATGTTACCAGTTTAAAATCAGATGTTGATGAGATAATAGATGGAACATTGCCTTTGGAAAGGATAGAATTGTATGAACAGGATGAGTTATTGTTCATGGCAAAGGATATTACTAGGAAAGCTAGAGCGTTTCATGAGAAATTGACTGATTTGGCAGATAGATATGCCGTGGATTTGTCTAGGACAAGGGCATTACAGAGTAACCACAGATTACAGTACGCAGACCAAGATCTAGATGAGAAGAGAACTACTGGATTAAAAACACACATAAGAGAGCTGGTAACAGGGATAAGAGTGTGGAGGGAACTGGATAAATGGGAAGAAAGGTGGTTGAAAAAGGGCACAGTTAGGCGAAGTACAAATGTGATGACCCCTGAGGGAAGGGTAATGCAGATGGAGGCATTCCCTTTGCGAGAAATATCAAACGGAAATTATGTACATGTGCCCTGGAGTAGAGGAGATTTAGCTGCATTTACCAACTCATTTCCGAAGTTGCGGGACAATCCAGTCGAATGGTATAAACAGGTAGAGAGGTTTGTCAAAATCTCGAAAGTATTGTGGATTGATTTGAACACGTTGTTTGACATCGTGGTCCCATCTGATCTGTGGACCCCTTGTAAGACTAGTGTCGAATGGCCAAATGCTGAACCATTGAGGGATGCTCGGACTAATGGACCGTCTGAGATTGTCATGCGAAAGTATGAAAGGGTAATAGCATGGCTGAAAGATAAGGTACCACCACAGGACATAGATTGGGTAAAAATAGACCGAACAAGGCAGGAACCCAAGGAGACAGTTCACGAGTTTTATGAAAGATTATTGAAAACATTCAAGCAATACAGTGGACTGGATGTAATGGATCCCAAAGATATAGGGCAGTTTGTGTCAAAGTTTGTCTTGGGGTTGAGACCTGATATTTGTTTGATGATACAGCAACATTTAATCTGTTGGCAGAACAAACCACTAGATGAGATTTTACGATATGCGAGGTACTGCAGTGACGAGATAGATTCTAAAGCCAAGAATCTAAAGGAGAAATTGATGGTGGTGCAAATGCAGTCCGCTGGGAAGGGTGGCCAGCAGAAGCAGGGGATGGGACGAAAACCAAATGGTCAGAGCAAAGATAATGAAGAAGGGCAGAGACCTAGGATAGACTTTGCCACTTTAAAGAAAACGACAAAGTGTCATCAGTGTCACCAGGTGGGGCATTGGCGACGCGAGTGTCCCTTTAACCCTGAAAATGGAGAGCTAGAAGTAGAAGAACAGGTCCAAGAAGACCCAGTGCAAAAGGTGACAGTCCCAAGTAGTAAGGTGGCCAAAGGGGGGACTTCGGCTCCACGGGCCCAATTCCCACAGCCACCGAAGATAGCAGCTGGGGGAAAGGTCTTTAAACAAATGCCTCTGTTTATCGAGGAAGAAAAGTGTTATTACATTGACCCATTGACAGGACAACGGGTGAGCAGTGAAGAGGATTGTACCCTCGGGGCAGTCCTAGAAGTGGATCAAAGAGGGCCATTTGTTGAGGCAGAAGTGGCAGGGTGTCCCACTACGTTCTTAGTGGATACTGGGGCTACTCGTTCGACTCTGAGATCAGCGGTGGTTCCAGACTTGCCGATGTCAGGGGAAACAATTCAGGTGGTAGGAGTCGCAAATAAAAGAATGACTAGTCCGTTGACAGAACCAGTATCTGTAAAAATAGGAAATCATATGAACGAACATCAGTTTGTGGTTTGTGACTCGAGTCCGGTATGTCTGTTAGGAAGGGATTTGTTATGCAAATTGAATTGCACCATATACTGCACCCCACAAGGAGTGGAGGTACAGACTACCGACGATGATGCTACCTTTAAGGTGGCCAATTCAAAATTCTGTGTAGAACTATATCCTACTCTGACTGTAGAAGATCTTCCCCAAGATTTAAGAAATGCAGTGGCGTCAGAGGTGTGGGATTTCACAGGAGAAGATATAGGATTGATTAAAGGGGTAGAACCGGTAAAAATTCTGGTAAAACCAAATGTTGAGTTTCCAAGAACGCCTCAATACAAATTGTCCCAGGAAACGATTGCGGGAATAAAGCCTGTGATCGAGTCAATGATTCAACAGGGAATACTGAAAGAAATCGTGGGCAGTCCTTGTAACTCCCCGATTATGGGTTTGCAGAAACCTAGTGGGAAGTTTAGGATAGTTCAGGATTTACGAAAGATTAACAACATAGTCGTTTCATGTTGTCCCGTGGTACCGAATCCATCAGTGATATTGTTTCAAATACCATGTCAAGCAGAATGGTTCACAGTGATAGATCTTTGTCAGGCTTTCTTTTCAATCCCATTGGATGAAGAGAGCAGGTATCTTTTTGCTTTTAAAATGGAAGATCACGTTTTAACATGGTGTCGAATCCCACAAGGATTCACAGATAGCCCATCCATCTTTAATCAGTTGCTGAAGAAGAATCTTGAGAATCTAGTACTGCCACAGAACTCGGTTCTGGTACAGTACATAGATGACCTACTTGTTGCGTCAGAAACAGAGGAAGCTTGTAAAGTAGTTTCAATTGCCTTACTGAATCATTTAGCTGAAAATGGACATAAGGTATCTCCGAGCAAGTTGCAGTATTGTTTGACAGAAGTACAGTATCTAGGGCACAGGTTAGAAAAAGGGAAACGTAAGGTGTCCCCGGAGAGGATTGAGGCGATAATGAAAATGAATGCGCCTACAACACAGAGAGAAGTTAGAATGTTCCTAGGAATGGTGGGTTACTGCCGACAGTGGATAGTTAACTTTTCACTGAAAGCAAAGCCCTTACAGAAACTGACGCACAAGGAGGTGAGTGATCCGGTACCATGGGATGAAGAATGTCTGGTGGCGTTTTTACAGCTGAGAGACGATTTATGTCGTGCTCCGGCTCTGGGAATGCCAGATTACGAAAAGTCATTTTCACTCTATTGCTGTGAGAGAGAGGGATGTGCTTTGTCAGTCTTGGCACAGACCCACGGTAATGCCCGTAGACCAGTTGCATACTTTTCGGCTACATTAGATCCAGTAGCCGCAGCGTTGCCCGGATGTCTCAAATCCGTTGCTGCAACGGGTGTCAGCATTGAAAGGAGCGAGAGTATTGTGATGGGACATCCAGTAGTGGTGTATGTACCACATTCAGTTGAATTGTTAATGACCAGGACGAAGACGCAGCATCTGACCAATAGCAGGCTCACGCGTTACGAGCAAGTTATACTTGCCGCAGAAAACGTGACTCTCAGGAGATGCTCTGTCTTGAATCCTGCTACTTTGATGCCATTACCTACGGTAATAGAAGGCGAAGGATGTGAAGACCACGATTGCCTTGATGTGACTGAACTATGCACGAAACCCAGACCAGATATTGTGGATGAGCCATTGTCTGACCCCGATGAAATTTATTTTGTTGATGGCTCATGTTTAAGAGACGATACTGGTCGGTTGAGAGCAGCTTATGCTGTTTGTACCATTACTGGAGTTGTGGAAGCCGCTTGCCTGGAAGGAGTACATTCCGCACAGGTAGCAGAAATTATTGCCCTAACTCGTGCCTGCATAGCAGGAAATGGAAAGAGAGTCACCATCTACACGGACAGCCAATATGGTTTCGGTGTGGTTCATGATTTCGGGCAGTTGTGGTCTCAGAGGGGTTACATGACCTCCTCTGGTTCGCCCATTCGAAATGGAGAATTTGTGCGATTGCTGATAGAAGCATTACAAGGTCCTGTTGACATCGCGGTAGTGAAGTGTGTAGCTCATACTAAGAATACAGATTTTGTGTCACAAGGTAATAGATATGCTGATGAAGTCGCATGCTATTGTGCGGAACAAAGTTATTCTTTCTCAAAGGTGGAAATAGAAGGTGCAGAAGAAAAGACTGAATTAAGTATGATGTTAGAAACTGTAGACACTTGGGAGGATTTAAGAATAATGCAGGAGAACGCACCTGAAACAGAGAAAAAGGCATGGGAAATAGCAGGTTGTGTGCGAAGTGAAATGGATTTTTGGGTTTCAGCAGATGGGAGAGCTGTGTTACCTGAAGAATTAGCTAATCCCATGGCGAGAGAAATACATGGTCCAGTACATCTAGGAAGGGATGCTATGATGAGAGTGTTTAGGCAAACTTGGTATTGCCCGAAATTCAGAATAGCAGCAGAATCAGTATGTAAGCGATGTGTTACTTGCCAACAGCTGAACGTAGGCAAACGAACACCAGTCACACTGAGTCACATTGGGAGGTCGGGGGGGCCTTTCAATAGAATGCAACTAGATTTCATCGAAATGCCAAGAGTCAATCGCCTTCGGTATGTGTTGGTGATTGTATGCGTATTTTCCAGATGGGTTGAAGCGTACCCTACACGTAGGTGCGATACACTCACAGTGGCTAAATTGTTGCTCAGGGAGTTGATACCGCGCTTCGGGGTGCCTGCCTCTTTGGAATCTGACAGAGGAAAACATTTTAACAGCGAAATAGTGAAGATGTTGTGCTCCACACTGAATATCGATCAAAAGCTGCATTGTAGTTATCGACCAGAAGCTTCAGGAATTGTGGAACAAGTGAATGGCACTTTGAAGAATAGATTGGCTAAAGTAGTGGCATCCACATCTTGAGTTGGCCAGATGCTCTTCCTTTAGTGCTCATGAGCATGCGCAGCACACCTGATAGGAGGACAGGTCTCTCTCCCCACGAGATCCTGATGGGGAGGGCCATGAGACTTCCTACAGTTCCAACTACTGCTCTATTGAATATTACAGATGATCTGATCTTGGATTATTGTAAAGGACTGTCTGACGCCATCCATTCTGTGTCCCTTCAGGTGCATGCGGCTGAAGTTCCAGCAGCGAGGAACCTGTGTCATGACCTGAACCCAGGGGACTGGGTCTTAGTTAAAAAACACGTCCGGAAGAACTGCCTAGATGTTCGCTGGCGTGGGCCCTTTCAGGTAATCCTGATCACGAACACCGCGGTGAAGTGCGGGGGGCTGCCAAATTGGATCCATGCATCCCATACTCGAAGAGTTCCAGCACCTCTAGAAGGAACAGCTCCCGTCCCAGACGAAAGCCCGGAAGTGGAAGAAGAGTCGCAAGAAGGGATTGAGGCAGCTGAGGGGGTGTCGGAAGAAGTTGGGAACGCAACGGATTCAGAAGAAGAGCGAAGGCAGGACGGCAGTGAGACAGAAGACGCAACTGAAGGAGAGAGCAGAAGTGAATACGACTCAGACTCAGATCCGTATCGGAGCGACCAAGAACCAAGTGGGAGGACAAGGAATAGGAGAATAAGGCTTGGAGCTGCCACTTGGCCAACTAGGAGAAGAAGGCTAAGTTTGAGGTCGGCCCAGGAAGAAACGCTTACTCCTATATCCGAAGACTCAGATCCAGAAGAAGATATCCAGGATCAAGCCGAGGAGGGTCTTAGAAGATCAAGGAGGGTGCGAGTGCCTAGTAGAAGATACTCTACTCCCGACTGGACCTACCTCGTTGCAGATGTCTGGGAGACACAGAACAGGGAGGATCAGGGAAGTGGAACTGATCAGAACTGACCCGATCATCACAGTGCAAATAAGGTTTCTACTACCAGGAGCGGAGACCGAAAGGTTGCTGACACTCAACATCGTTCATCCTGCTCTCCTGAGTGGAATAAGAAAATTGATTTTAGAGACAGTTGAGTTTCCAGTTTGCTGTTCACGATATCCAATATTGGAGGGAACTCTTCTTCGTTTGGAAATGCTTGAGCGAGTAGTAGAAATGCTAGGAGCGCTTATTGTTGTGGATTAATACCTTATTGTGAATGTCTTCAAAGGGGCGCAGAACTGGAAAGGTGAAGAAAGTGATCTTGATTAGAACGGACCCCTTTGTAATTGTGGATGTAGAACTGATAGTACCAGGAGTGGAAATTGAAAAAACGCTAACTCTCAATTTTGTCCGTCCACTTGTCTTGAGCGAAATAAGGAGAATAATCCTAGAAAAAGTTGACTTTCCATGTTGTGGTACGAACTGTCCAGAACCTGAGGGAATGATACTTCGGATGGACATTTATGAAGACGTAGTGTCACTCCTTGAGCCATACATAACTTCAGACGAAAATAAGACTGTTGAAAAGAAATTGTAAAAACTTGTTGCAAGATAACCTAGCGCCGAGTGGAAGAAGAAAAGTGATAGGGGTTTCATTTTAGTGGATGGAGAAGGGCTAGGGTTGTCTATTTTCTACTGGACTTTGAACTGTTTTGCGGAAACAAATTGTCAAGCTTCCAAGTGTTCAAAGAAAGACATTGCAAGAGAGAAAGACTTTGTTTGAAAAGAAGAGGAAGTGAATGCTGGAAGAAAGTCAAAAACTACACTGTTTGAGAACATGGAGGCTGGCAACCCGAACCGCAGGGCAAAATGTATAGCTGTTATACTTTTAGGAGTAGTGGTTTCTCTTATAATTTTAGTGGTAACTGTTTCATTCCTAGCGGGACACGAAGGGGATGAAACCGCAGTTAAGGAGGATAAGGGAGTATCAACACCGAAAACGACCATTATTAAAGAGAAGGGAAACATCAATGAGAAAGACAAAGCATTGTTAGATGCAGAAATAAAAAGGCTTCACACCGACGAGTCACAGGGAAATTACAAGTCAAATGCTTATGCTAAATTGCTTTATGAATATGTTGATGCCATGGAAGTGAAGGATTGTTATGTTTGTATGCAATTACCAGCTTCAGTGGAGGAGGGTATCAGATACCATCATCTTCCGTTGACATATGGAATAACGTGCAGTTTATTGTTGAGCATGTTTTATGGACGAGAAGGATTCGAGTATTATTTCTCGAATTTCGACTCGACATTGCCAGAGGTTCCGAATTTCAAGCATTTGAACAAATGGGACTACTACAAAAGCGAAGACAGACTACACAAATGGTTTATTCCATGGAAAACGTTAGATACTTCACATGCTCGAAGGAACGATCTGACTTGTCAAATATCAGAAGTTGAGAAAAAGTTTATAGCACAGGTAGATACTAGATACAGGAGGCAGAAGATTTTGAAAGCATCAGGACAATGGGAAACAGATTGGACCAAGGAGGAGAGGGCACATCAAAGAAAAGGTAGTATTGGTCCAATTGCTTTGGATAAGGATAAACGGGGAAAACTGTGCATTCACAGGAGTTACTCATATTATGAAAACTTTTATGTAGGTCAAGTCCATTGTGAACATGCCTTTCAATTGGAGTATTACTCTAAGAACTTTATGAAAGGGATGCAAGCAATACCAAATGTATATTTTGTATGTGGAAGATATGCCTATGTGAAGTTACCAGATAATTGGTACGGATCATGCTATCTGGCTGTTGTCTTCCCTAAAATATATCATGTTGAGAATTTAGACACGCCTAAGAAAGAAATATCAACTAGATGGAAGCGAGGGCTGGGTGCAGCCGAGGTAGTTGGAGATGTACTAGGTGCTGCATTCCCTTTCTTAGGATTGATAATGAATGACATTAAGATCAGGAGGTTAGCTACAGTCGTAGATAGGCTATCTGCTAGTACTGCAAGATCATTGATGCTGATAGAAGGTGAGATGCAATCGATTAGGGCGATGGTTCTTCAGAACCGACTTGCTTTAGATGTTCTGTTAGCAAAAGAGGGAGGAGTCTGTAAGGCCTTGAAGGTCCAGGAATGCTGTACTTACATTCCAGACAATTCAAAGCCTCTAGAGAAATATATACAAAACATCACTGCCATACACTACGAAATTGAGGACCTGGCAAAGGTAAATGTGTGGGAAAAAGTAGGCCATGGAATGGGTAAAGTTGGAAGTTGGTTTGCCAACTTAGGAAAGGGTATCGTTTGGTACATACTGAAACCCATCATCATAATTGTGATTTGTGTAATCACTTTGTGGGGATTGGTGCGTTTGTATCAATGTTATAGAGCAAATAGGTTACAGAGAGCTATGAAGAAACAGGAAGAAGAGTTGACAGCGATGCAGGACACTCAATATAAGAGTCTGAAAGCATTAGAGAGTATGAAAAGAGGTGGAACTGCCCTGTCTTCACTTTAAAAGGTTCTACATTTTTAGTGTCTTGGTGATGATGACCCCTGAAGGTCATCAAAGGGGGGACTGAGAGAGCACAAGTTTGAAAAAAATGTATAAGTACGCCATATTTACAAGAACGTAGTTAGTTTAAACATGTTTTGCACACGAGTGGTTTATATTCAGTAGTGAAATGTATAGAATGTTAAGTAGAGTAACTATAATTATAACAGTGTGAGATTAAGGTAGAAATGTTGGAATATATGTGAAAACCTCATGTTCTCATGTTAAAAGAATCATGTCCGAATTAAATGTAACTTTGAAATCCAGTATTATGTGTAGGCCTTAGGGCAATTCACAGCAAACCTGAACGTGCTGCTAAATTAATGTGAGATAAGGTTGACATGGTTCTTCCAAAATGTACTATTGAACTTAGGGTTAAAAGTATATGCTTTATAGATGTGTTATTTTAGAAACGTATGCTAGTTAAGAATGTTTGCTGTTTAAATCAAGTTAACGTTTTAAGAGTGCAGGGACCTGCTGCATGTAAATCAAGTAGGCCAGAGCCGATAATGTCATGTCGTGTAAATCGTCATGTGCTCGTTAGAGAAGAGGTCGCGAGGTGTCCAGCACAGAGCTTTGAGAGTGTTTTATGACTAAAGATATGGTGGAGTCTGGAATTTGAGGCCCACTGCAGGACGAGCTGTATGCAGGTGCGAGGGTCCTAATCAGCTCGAATGAAAGGGACTTTGTTCAGTGGCGCCTTGCGCAGGCCTGTAGGAGTTTCCAGGAATTTCAGGGGGTATCAGCGCACTGAAGAAGAAGCCTGGGAACCAAGGTCAACTATAACGAGGGTCTTCAAGAGTACCATCATGGAGTTTACCGCGCAAAGATGTACCACGTGAGGGGCGTCCCAAGGGGCGTTCCTATCAGAAATGTGATTTGGTATTAGGGAAAGAGACCCGGGAGGAGAGCAGAGCAGATGATTTTGGGAGCCTAAGGAAGCGGATGGGTAGGCAGATAGGCTGATCAGGAGAGACCCATTATCAGAGAAGAGACAAAGAGAAGTGCGTGATCTTCTTAGGAAGTCACCACGGCTGACACCTAGAGGGTTAAGATCTTGCTAAGTAGGGATGTCATTTAAAATAGTGTAGGGACAGACTAACCTTAATTTTCTTTTCTGTAATGACTTTGAGGTTGCAACTTGTATCCATTTTGGCAACCCTGATGGTTTTCGAGCTTGTACTTATTATTCTGCTTTTCAGACTCAGACTATTCAAAAAGTTCATGTTTATAGTGATACCAATTTACCTGTTGAATCTCATTTTGAGAAGTTTGTATCTTCAGTTATCTTTGACTTTATATTAAATCTTTAAAACTTAATTTTGGTCAGTGGTCATTTAGAGTGGTGTAAGTTCTTAAATTGATTGACTTATTGCGAAGATTACCTTTTACTCCAAGACAGGTACCAACGATTCAGTCGACATAGTTTGGGATTTGGTAAGAAAATTAGTAACCAGTAATCCCGCGTTAGCACACATACAGCGGGTCACTGCGCGCAGGACTCTGCGTCACACCCAGGGGGCTGAACCCACACGTCTGAGTAGTTATAGACATAATTTTTCTTGTATTATATATCTTGAAGCAATTACAGAAGCTGCACACTAACCTAAGCACAGATTTTTACCGAAGGTGTTTTTAAGCCACTCCCTTAATTATAGTGGCCCGGTCCCTTGGAGAGACCACCTTGCCCGCCCTGTTTTTTTTTTTTT
The DNA here is from genome assembly GCF_964261635.1 of Lissotriton helveticus. Taxonomy (NCBI): domain Eukaryota; kingdom Metazoa; phylum Chordata; class Amphibia; order Caudata; family Salamandridae; genus Lissotriton; species Lissotriton helveticus. The sequence continues at coordinate 432,215,442 of NC_136062.1, forward strand.
TTATCCCACTTAAAGCCTTGGCCGGAGTATATTAATACCCGTTTTGTGAACTGTAGGGCTGCATTAACTTTAGAAGTGTATTTTGTAAACAGCAATGGTGTTAATGCTATTGTGGGTGTGTATTTCCTATCATTTCCACGGTTCCATCTACAACTACGCTGTATATTCAATTGAGATAGAAAATGGTGGTCTGCATGTAAGCTCGAGAATAGCATTTTGTAGTTTAAAGGTAGTCGCACCAGTTCACGTTCTGCAGGATGCAGTCCCTATATTGCCCAAGTGGGAGGCTGGGATTAAAAACTCTCCTGGTTCCACAGTTTACAGCTAATCCACATCACCGCAAATGTGTTGGCAACAATTCTTGTGGCAACTGGCAAGGCCAGCGAGCTACGCTTCCCAAGGAAATCAAAACTAAAGACTATTTCCTTCCATTTGGCCATCAAAGTTGTTTATTTTGTAAACGAGGATCTCAAAATTTGCGGTTGTGTGCAGTCAAGATTTTCACCACATAACGGTAAAGTAATTAGAACTCGACTACAGCATGAATTGTAACCTCACTGGATAAACAGAATATTGTGGGCTATTTCGTTTAGATGAAATAACTTAGAGAAGCAAAGGGTTAGAAAACACACTCCAGAAAATACACTGCGCAACTCAACCCGAGGAAATGCTTTCTGGCATCACAGCACCCGCAAAGTGTTCTGCGAAGATGAGCAACCTAATCAGAGATGCCCATGACGCACTGTGCGGCACTGCCCTTGATTGCCATGTGTAAGTCTGCAATGCGAGGACGTTCCACATAAATGGCTCCAGAAATCCGGAAATAGCCTGAAGCACGGGTCTGTAGATTTCTGGAAAACTGTGGTGGTCCGAAGACTCCCGCAGGATTTTACTGTCTAAAAGCATGCACTCACTCAGCGGGAGGGGTGGGGGGAGTATATTACAAGCAGCCAAAAAAGCTACAGGCTGCCATTAATCGTAAAACGTAAACATTTGGTCAAACTTTACCTACGTACTTGAGGAGTGCTCACTCTGGTTGGCGCTCATACAAAAAAAGAAGCATTTGCGATGCAATATGACTCGCATTTATGCGAGACCTATTGCATTGCAAACAAGAGTGGGAGCAGGTGGGGGGAAGGTGGGCGAGGAGGCACGAACAACGGGAGTGGACGGGGCGAGAAGGCACAGACTGTGGGAGTGTGGGCAGGGGGAGAAGGCACGGGCAGTAAGAGGACCCCATAAAGAAAATAGGGCTCACATTCTAAAAACTCATACCATGCAACACTTGTAGTAAAAGGGCCAGTAGCCATAGCAGAATACAAATGACGACATGGCCGTCATAAGGAGGGACTAACAAGCCTATAAACTAATTGGAAGGCAGCATTTAGGAAGGACAAAGATACAAGACAATTTAAAAGATGGGCGGGGGAGTGGGCGTGGCTTCTCTCCCGTATTCCACTACCACAGATCAACCCCCGAGCAGTGCTTGTACGCTGGCTCAGGGCTCGACCTAAAAATGAACTACAGGTGTTGTACGGAACTCACATAAGAGTCAGTGAAAGTAAATACTGAAGACAGACTTCAGAGTTAACTGAGAGAGTCTTTGCCTCATCTTAATGACACGTGGCAGTGTGCCTACATTTATTAAAAGAATTTGTGCGTATCTCGCTCATAAACGTGTTAAAGTTGTCTTTAACATATATAATTTTAAGCAATACATGTAGCCATTTATTCTCAGTATCCCATCACTGCATACTGTGTAACCTACTGACAAATGGTGATGTCTATCTCAAATGAGTTGTACAGTGATTAGGTATTCTTAGTAAAAGAGATGTACCTAATGGCGATATTGAGAACAGTAGGAATGATTCAAAGTATGTTTTATTGTTCAAGTTCAAGATACTTTATTCGATGTAAAAAAAAAAAATCTCAAGGCAGTACAAAGGTAAAAATAAGAATACATGTATAAGATCTTAAGATCATTAAAACATCATCAAAGAGAAGATACAATAAAACCTGACCAAATTGTTATTATCAGAAGTTAGAGAGACTTATGTATGTGTCTCTATTAAACGATACAATAAGATACAGTGAGTTGAAACATTCATAAAATCCCTGAGGGCAAATATAAAAGTATAAAATGTAAAACTTCAATAAAAGAAGATTGCGATTTAGGAGTGTGTAATAGTACAAAATAGGGCTAGAATTTTCATGCTATATTCTCAACAGTGCCATCGCAAGACATTACCAGTCAGACACTACCAATACATGGATATCAAGTATTCCAGTCACTCCCATAAATGAAGAGTGTCCAAGGACAGAAACTTTTGATGTTTAAACCAAACATTTGTCAGAAACCAACTGATGGCCAACACAATTGGGGGAATACATACGCTCTTCTGGATCCTGAAAGCTGTGAAAAATGTGTCTCCCGTATACTTAAGCATAACGGGCACACTTCCTACGGTATCCTATATATTCCGAGCATATAAGCAAAACATGTGCAATCGTCTCAGGAGCAGAATCACAGGCTGGACACAAATTGGTAGGTGAGTCCTTGCTCCATTTGTTTGTAAAGTATCTTAAGGAAAGACAACCCACCCGAAAGTGTACATATAGGCTCTTGAATATGGGGGCAGCTATAGTGTTGATAAAGGACTCAAAGCACAGACCAGACTTAAATTCAAAGACCATGTTAGTAAAGGACCCATTAGAACCACATGCAACATACTATTCATTATCTGGTACACTTCTAGGGCAGAAGAAACTTAGTGGGATTGCGATCACTTGAGCAGCCCTATAATAGCACTTGACCTATGCTGTACTAGCAGTATGCTTTTAAGGTGGGGTCCCCATTTGAATTTATCTGAGATCCTGACCCCAAGCACTGGTCCCAAACACCATATACTTTGTTATGTTAGCATTTAGATCATGCCCTCTAGTACTACTTAACCCAACAAATCTATTGTTCCGAATCTGAAGCCCCAAGAGAGTTTTGGAAATGAGGAACTAGTCGTCTGCAAAAAGGAGAATGGCCACCTTCTTGCCGCTTGTCGGGGAGTTGTTCCTACAGTCAAAGAGCTCATTTCCCACATCATTAATGTATAGGAAGAATGAGGGCACAGAGCGAGGACACATCCCTGGCGTACTCTTCTCTCTATAAGGATTGGCTCTGTCTGCTCTTCATTACTGTCCCAGTGCTCTTGGCCATAGTCTTTATCATGCAATCTTCCGACATGTTGAATCAAATTTCCAGGGACGACTATATAAATAAGGTCCCTCAACTATTTGTTCAGGGAACAAGGTCAAATGTGGCTGCATATAGTCTCTGATTCAGCAGTGATACATACTTCCAATGTAGAATGGCAAGTCTAAAAATCTGCCCAAATGTACGAATCCTAGATCAGAACCCAGTTTGGAGGGGGGGGGACATAATATACCTATCCTCTACCCATTGAGAGAGTTTCTCTAAAATCTGTAGTTGGATGGAATACAGTCCCCCGTCAAAGATCTCATTAGTAGTAAAACTAATATCCAAGCCCAACCTTGGTGTTCAGTTTTATACAGATCACTAGGTACATAATTTGGCCGAGGGGCATTTGCTAGTTCTAAGTGACCAATGTCACTAGCAGTGTCCTTGAGAGTAAACATTAAAGTACCACCTGCCTCAATGTCTCTTCCTGTCATTAATCCAATAGGTGTCTGCACAATGGAGTACGAGAGGGGGCTGGCAAGGTACTCTCTGGTGTACAGAGAAGAGAAAAGTGTACTTAACTTTATGGAGTTGGTAAGGGATCTTTCAGTCACATTATTATTATATGACACTAAGCTCCAAGACCTGTTGTCATTGTTTCTGGCCGCATGAAGCAAATCCTGCCATAATTTATCTTCCCACATTGCTTAACTTTTTTTAGAGCAGCATAGTAATTCCTTATGGCTTCTGTAATCACTATCCACTTACAGCTTTTATTGGCTCATCTTATTGCCATAATTTGATTGCATTCAGGGTAGTACAGGTTAGTCTTCTTTCCATACTTAGTTGCTTAGGAATAATTTCAATATAAAAGATATCTTTGAAAAACTGTTTGCGTATACTTAAAATAGGAATCTCTGAACAGGGAAGGTCTGCATACTGTGACAGCAAATCCACAAACAAGTAGCTTTCTTATTGTAGTTCCTGAGTCACAGAGACATGAGGCCAGGAGACTAGTCTGCGATTGCCTTCAAACTATGGTTCAGGTAATATAGTGGGACCGCCTACTGGAATTCCACGTAGGGATTCACCATACAAAGTTGCTATCAGTGAATTATGAGTGCTGCATGTTTGTAGTTTGTTGGAAAGTTCCCCTCTTTGCATGGTTACCCCCTAACTTTTTTGCCAGAAACCTGATGCTAACTGGACTGGGTGTGTGCTGGGCCCCTGCTAACCAGGCCCCAGCACCTGTAGTCTTTCCCAAAGCTGTATATTTGTTTCTACAATTAGCATACCTCTGGGTCATATGTAAGTCCCAAGAGCCTTGTGACCAGAGAGTGCCTCCTTGGGCTGCAGCATGTACTATGCCACCCACAGATCCCTCACCTAAACATTCACATTCTACCATTGCAGGCTGCATGTTTTGAAGCAGACGAAACTGAAGAGTCAACATGGCACACATCCCTGGCTGACGAATGCAAAAAGAACTATTGATGGACAGAATGCAGAACAATGTCATACATTCACCCCAGTACAGCGATCTGGGCCAAAATCCATTGTTTTGTTACTCACCATGCCATTCCAGTTTGTACCCAGCCATATGCAAATCAGCCTTGACCCTGCACCCAATGGGAACAGTCCAGCCCGAACTGCTAGGCTCCCTCCCTGGACTGCAAACAAGCATCCTGGGACCGGTTTTGGGGTTTCACCACTCTTCAGCCAGGATAGCTTGATTCCAGTGGCATGAAGAGCACGGTACTCACGTCTGAGCATACCCGTATGTAGTGTCTTAGGCTTGTTTCAGAATGTTAATATGTGAAAAAACTATAATTCCAAGGTTCTGTACTAGGAGTTCCATATAAGGTAGTTTACAGTCTTACACAGAGACTGTAGCCGCCCTGCTAAATTTTCACAAAATTAGACTTAGCGTCAGCCTATCATCAGGTAGAACTTGCTCTACAATCAAGATGCCTTACTGCTTTTGTTTGATCCTTTGGCACGTTCCAATATGTACGCATGCCCTTTGGGCTTGCCTCAGAGGCATCGGTGTTTTAACACTTGATGTCAAAGATTCTGAAGGGGATTAATGGACTGTCTGTATTTCAAGATTATCTCCTTATTTATTTATTTATTTATTTATTTATTTTTAATATTTATAAAGCGCATCAGTTACCCTTAGGCGTCTTGGCGCTAGTAAAACCAGTTATTTGTAACGGTTAGCATGAGGAACGAATAATCATTGAGCGAACAGCCAAGTTTTTACAAGCTTACGGAAATGAAGGAGAGAGGAACTCGCCTTGATATTTAGGGGAAGAGAGTTCCAAAGCTTTGGGGCCGCCACCAAAAAGCGTCGATCGCCCCAGGAAACCGTTTTTGTGCGAGGAATGACCAGTTGGTTGAGGGTAGCTGAGCGTAGGGCTCTGCTAGGTTTGTATCGTTGTAGCTGTTCTTTCAGAAAGTGGGGTCCTTGGTTGTTAAGCGCCTTAAACACGATACAAAGGGACTTGAAATGGATTCTATTTCGAATGGTGAGCCAGTGGAAGTCCTTTATACTGCTAGATATCGATTCATATTTTGTTTTACCAGAAAGCAGACGTGCTGCTGCGTTCTGGATAGTCTGCAGTTTAGTAATTACTCTGGATTGGGCATTAAGGAAGAGGCCGTTACAATAGTCCAGAGCAAAAAGGACAAGCGAGGTGACCAATGTTTTAATAGCTGAGTCAGGAAGAAAAGGACGTATTTTCCTTATCATCATCAGTTTTAGGTGTGCTGTGGACGCTGTTTTGTTGGCATGGTCCATGAAATTTAGACCCTCATGGAAGATGATTCCGAGGTTCCTGACTTTAGTGGTTGGGATAGGAGGGGTACCGAAGGCCTCTGGCCACCAACTTGATGGCCAAGCTGGAAGAAGAGGTCCAAATATGAGAACCTCAGTTTTTTCTGAGTTTAATTTGAGGCAGTTGGTAGCCATCCATTCTCCTATGTCTACAAGTCCTTTCTTGAATTTTTCTGCCACTAGGTCTCCGTCCCCCTTGATAGCCAACACTAGTTGGGTATCATCGGCGTAGGAGGTTAGGCTCATCCCGTGCGCTTTGATGGTTTTAGCAAGGTCCGACACATAAATGTTAAAAAGTGTCGGACTCAGGGATGAGCCTTGAGGTACTCCACAAGGAGATGAAAGTTGAGCCGATCGAAAGGGTACTAAGATAACAGCCTGCGTTCTTTTGGCTAAAAAGGACGCAATAAGGTCTTTGGCAGTGTGGCAGATGCCAAATCCCTCGACACGGTCGACCAGGATGGTATGGTCGACCGTGTCGAAGGCTGCTGATAAATCCAGCATTACTAGAATGGCTGTTCCCCCCTGATCCCTGATGACCCTGATGTCATCGGCAGCCTTAATCAAGGCTGTCTCTGTCCCATGATATTTCCTAAATCCAAATTGCGTGTCATCCAGGAGGTGGTGTTTTTCAATAAATTCCGAGATCTGAATATTCATGGCTTTTTCTATTACCTTTGCCATGAATGGGAGACTCGCAATGGGTCAGTAGTTTTTTAGTTCATTTTTATCCAGGGATGGTTTTTTTAACAGAGGTTTTAATAGGGTATTTTTAAGGGGGTCTGGATAGTTACCTGAAAGGAGGATGGAGTTGCAGACTTGAGTAAGTGATGGTATAATGGAGTCCATTACCGGCAGGAGTACTGAGAGTGGGCAGGGGTCCAAGGGTGATCCTGATTTGATAGTGGACAATATAACTTTTATTTGGTCTGTAGTGACTGGTTGGAAGCTAGGGAACAAATTGGCTGGAGATAAAGTAGAGGGGTTGGGTGTCCTGGAAGGTGAATTTGCAGAGAACGCCTGGTAGATGTCATCCACTTTAGTAAAGAAAAAAGAAGCTAAAGAGTCACATAAAAGTTGCGATGGGGGAGGAGTGAGGTCTGGGAGGTTACCTGATAGTGATTTGGTGATTTGATACAATAGTCTGCTAGAATTTTTGGCTTTCTGGATTTGATCAGTGTAATAATCTTTTTTAGCTTTAGTGATCATGGCTTTGTAAAGTGTCAGAGCTTCCTTTTAAATAGCTTTGGTAGCTGTATCATAGTCTTTTCTCCATAATCTTTCCTTATTGCGGTTGATTTGCTTTTGTGCCCTAAGTTTTTCGTTATACCAGGGAGCAGTGGATTTGGATCTATTTCTAGATAATTCTTTAGTCGGGGCTGACTGATTCGTAGCCTGACCCAGCCAGGTGTTAAATTGTTGAAGTGCTAAGTTTGGCTCTGTGGACAATGTTGGATGGATGTGGTCCAGTAATCGCTTTAAATCGTCATAGTTGATATTTTTCCAGTCTTTGTAAGGCTGCTTAGGAGTAGGAGTGGGTTTGTTATTGGCCGGGGTATTGGTGTTTATAGTAGCAAAAATTGCATGATGGTCAGTCCAAGGCATGGGTAGTATATCAGTTATTTGTAGGCCTTCTAGGTTGGAGAAAATGGGATCTAAGATGTGGCCGGCTAGGTGGGTAGGGGACGTAACCCGTTGTTTTAGCCCTAGAGTTTCCAAATCGGAAATGAGGGTGACCGAGTCAGTTAAATGAGTTTGATCCAAATGAAAATTTAAGTCGCCTAGGACCGTAAAAGCACTTTCCGTGGCCACTGATTCCATCATAGTATTAATACTGGTTAAAAATGCTGTTTTAGAACCTGGGGGGCGGTATATCAATATTCCTTTGAAGTTAAATAAAGATGATGTCTTAATAGCAAATTGCATAGCTTCACAGGAGGTTGATGGAATGGGAGTTGTTCTGATAGGATATGAATCTCTGGCTATTATAGCCAGCCCACCCCCTCTTTGTCTGGGCCTGTCCTGGCGGTATGCTTTATACCCATCCGGTACTGCTATGGCTAGGTCTGGCTGAGAGGTATCATCGGTCCAAGTCTCAGTGACAAATAAGACATCTAGTTTAAAATCTATTATGAGATCGGAGATCTCCTGCCTGTGCTTACCAAGTGAGCGCGCATTTATAAGGGCAATGGTTATAGCAGCTCCTTTATCATTGTTTGTAGGTATAATATTAAAATCAGGTAGTCGTGACGGTATGGTGTAGCTACAATGGGGGCAGGAGACGGCGATATGGCTGTGAATTTCTGAGGGTGTCAATTTTATGCAACAAATAATATATTTTCGCTCCCGACCATGTTACACATGACAACATTCTAAAAGAAGTACTATCCAGATTTCAAACTAATGGTGTTGTTTCACGCAGGGACAAATGTGTTTTCAGGGCAAAAGAAGATGAATACTTGGGGCATTTAGTGAATGAAAATGGGATTTTTCCTAAAGCAAACCTTGTTGACTCCATTGTTAAATCAAAAGCGTCTTCTGATAATGCTACGCTGAAGTCTTTTCTTGGGAAATGTGAATTCTATTCACGCTTTATTCCTGATTTTGCGAGTAAGTTAAGACCATTGTCCCAAATGTTGATGAAAGGAGTGGTGTTTGAATGGAACAGAGATTGTCAGCAAGTGTTTGATTGGGTAAAACAACAATTGATCTCTCAAACGGTTCTTAAACATTACGACCCGTCTCTCACCTGCACACTTACAGTAGATGCAAGCAACGTGGGGTTGGGAGCAGTCCTTTCTCAAAAAAAGTTAGGACTATAGGTTATGCATCTAGAGTGTTATCTACCTCAGAGATTAAGCACTCTGGAATCGAAAAAGTATTGTTAGCATGTTGAAGGGCCGTTATGAAATTTAGAAATTTCATTTGGGGGAGAACATTCTGTCTCCAAACAGACCACAAACCCTTAGTCTTTATTCTCTGTGGTAAGAATGTCAGGTCTTCTACTCCCAGAATTTCACAATTATAATCTAAACTTCTTCAGTTTCACTTTTCAGCTTCACTTATATTCCTGGTTCAAAAAATGTTTGTGCAGATTTTTTATCTCGTTCTTCTGACACAATAGTAGTTGAGCCAGATATCAGACAAGAGGACAAAGAAGATTTTATTGTAGCGGCTGTCGATGTACCTCATTTATGTGCAGTGTCAGAGGAGAAATGGCGTAGAGCTCTTAAAGATGTTGTTTCATTAGTTGAAGTAATGAATTTTGTTGAGAAGGGATGGCTAAAGAGAGGAATCTGTCTTTTGACTGCAAAACCTTTTTACAAGTTGCAGATGAATTGACAATTGAAGATGGTCTTTTGCTTAGAGGGGATAAACTCGTACCCCCTCTTACTTTAAGAGCAGGTTTAGTTAAGAATCCACATGAAGGCCATCTTTGTGCAACATTGACAAAAAAAGGGGTACGATTGTCGTCTTGGTGTCCATCCATGGATAACCTCGTAGATGAATATGTTAAATCCTGTGTAATTTGCTCAAGATGTGAAAAAGCTGTTAAATTGCGTACTCCTCCACTTACCCCCATAGAAATACCTTCCGCACCATGGGTAAAATTGGGGTTAGATGTTGTAGGTCCCTTACATGCTCTTGATTCATCTTCAAGATTTGGGTTGGTTCTCATGGACTATTATTCTAAGTGGCCTGAGATCAAGTTTGTGAAAGAGGTAACTACCAAGACAGTACTGGAGTTTCTAAATGATGTTTTCTTGCAGGAGGGATATCCAGAGTTTTTATTAACAGACAATGGCACACAATTTGTCAGTTTAGAATTTGAACATTTTCTTCAAAATTGTTGTATCAAACATCTCAAAAATTCACTTTACCACCCCCAAACTAACGGTTTGTTTGAAACGCATGAATAGGGTGTTAGGTGAATGTATCCAATGGGCACTTTCCAACAAGTGTCTTGTTGTCAATTCCATGAGGAGTATGTTGTTGTTTTACCGCACTACACCTCACTCAACTACGGGTGTTTCACCTTTTGAGTTGTTACGTGGACGAAGGGCTGCCACTATCTCTTGTCCTGCTTGGATGAGCAAATGGGTCAAAGGTACACAATGGTCTGATGAAAGTGTTAGGTAACAAGTTAAATCAGTCCAGAACAAACAAAAATACTATTTTGATGGAAGAATGAGTGTTACAGATGTTGATTTAAAACCAGGTGACTTTGTTTGTATAAAAAAACCTGTACATGTACGGAAAGGTTCATCTAAAGTTAGTTCCCCAATCAAAGTATTAGATGTGAGAGGTAGTTCTGTCAAGCTTAGCAATGGGCAGTGGTGGAAAAAATCTCTCTTAATAAAGAGAACTGTTCATTCTTCTCTGCTTAGAATGTTAATATGTGAAAACACTATCATTCCAAGGTTCTGTACTAGGAGTTCCATAAAAGGCAGTTGACAGTCCTACACAGAGGCTGTAGCCGCCCTGCTCTAATGGTCCAGTTAAATGAGAATAAACTTACAGACTGACCTTTTACATGGTGTTTCTTCATTATAACACCGTCCCACTCGGGGTGACAAATGCAAAAAGAACTATTGATGGACAGAATGCAGAACAATGTCATACATTCACCCCAGTACAAAGATCTGGGCCTAAATCCATCGTTTTTTGCTCACCATGCCATTCCAGTTTGGACCCAGCCATATGCAAATCAGTCTTTACCCTGCGCCCAATGGGAACAGTCCAGCCTGAACTGCCAGGCAAGATCCTCCCTGGACTGGAAACAAGCATCCTAGGACAGGTTTCAGGGTTTCACCCCTCTTCAGCCAGGAGAGCTTGATTCTAGTGGCATGGAGAGCACTCGACTCATGTCTGAGCATATCCGTCCCACTCGGGGTGACAAATGCAAAAAGAATTATTCCTGGGTGCCATGCCCACCAACAGTGCTTGTGGCATGGGAGAGTCATCCTTCCAGCAACCTTACAGCCATAAGTCACAGTGCCCTATACCACAGTTGAGGGCATAGCTGCATGAGCAATATACCCCTACAGTGTCTGTGCCATTCACAGACATGGTAAGTGCAGTGAAGCCTTTTTGAGTACATGTGCTGGGAGTTTTGTCATTACAAACTCCACAGCGATGGAGATGATGGCTTTACTGAAAACTAGTGCCCGTGTTGGATTTAATATAAACTGTACTCAGATGGAATCCTAGAGATGCCCCCTGAGAAACAACCAACTTCTAGTGTATTGGCCGACTGGTCTCCACCATCCAGCCACTAGCAGACAGGTTTCTGAACTCATGGGGTGAGAGCCTTTGTGCTCTCTAAGGTCAGAAACAAAGCCTGCTCTGGGTAGAGGAGCTTCACAACTTCCCCCGGCAGAAACAGCAATACTTGGTGGTGTGCCTCAGAGGCTCTCACCTTGTGATGTGCTGATTTGGGCAGTTACAACTAGTGGAGATGCCTGCCTCCCTGTCCAGGCTCCACTTTTGGACGCGACTCTACCCAGCCAGAAGAAAGCACTGAACCTGGACGACCTCTACGACCTAGAGTGATCCTCTGGGCCCAAAAACCGAAGCGGTGCACAGCTCAATTTTCGAGTGCCTGTACCCTCTTTTATTGGCCCTGTCAGCTTCTTCCTGCCCCACCTGCCTGACCACGGCCTCTCGGATGCAGCCTAACATGGGCAGAATTCTTCGATCCCCTGCGCATCCCCAGCCTGATAACTGCGACTGCTGGGCTGGTGGTGCCTCCCTTCAACCTGCAGTGACTTGCTGATGACAACCACTATGGCCCTAGCGTTGGCTGCCTACTGACTCCCATTCTTCCCCATTATTCTCTGCTGACCACGAGATCGGAACATCATTGCCGGTATAGACTGCTGCTGTGTAGATACTGAACTCTCCCCTCATCTGCCCCAGTGCCCCTGGTAGTGCAGTGCCAACCTTAAACTGACCTTTGCCATGGGCCGGCCCAACCCCAAAGACTGGCACAGTAAGTTGCGTACTTACCAGCTAATGTATGCCCTGTTTTCCTTCTTTAAGCCACTGCAAGAGCCTCCTTGAAGGAACAAAGGGCAACATTAAAAAGAGTGAAATGGAACATCAACAGTGAGCGTGAGAATGTATTTTGGGCAAAACTTCTACACGATACAAACAGCAACAACAGTGTCCGCTTCTGGAAAACTGTGAATGGGATTACCCACCCACACCATTAGGGTATTGGGTCATATATTTCGGAAGTAAACTGGATAAAATTCCTTACTACCCACTACAACAACCAAACAGACAGTGCTGGAACGCAAATGGCTAGGAGTTGGACATCTGAAGAACAAGTTGGAGCAAGTGTATCGGAGATGAGGGAGCAGGAGCAGCCATACAAAGAAAACAGACCATCAGGCACAGATACGTGCTCTCTGCTTCTCTCAATCAAAAATCCGATTGCTAAAGGGAGGAAAGAAAGGTCTCCGGGACGAACGGTATTCCACCTACCCTGTTCAAAGCAAAGAGTGAAGACTGGGCTAATATTCTGCTATGGAAGTCAGGCGGCTAAACAGAATACCAGAATCTTGGAAGGGCTCGACAATAGTGCCAATCTATAAAAAAGGAGACAAGGCTGAGCCCAATAATTATCGCTTAGTAGCTCTGATAGACAATGAAGCAAAATAATTTGCGGGCACCATACTAGAGGAGCTGACAAACTGGGCAGAGGCTTACTCGATGATACAGTTGAACCAGACCAGCTTCCACAAAATGGCCAGAACATCCACAAACTTCCTTACAATCTCACTAATAATTGATGCAGCTAATGCCTCGAAACTATCTTTAAACCTATGCTACATTGACTTTAGTACCGCTTTCGACAACGTAGAGAGGGGTAGACTGTGGGGGAAATTGGTGCAATGGGCATACCACAGCCTACTCTAAACATGCTGAAACTTCTACATACAGATACCTGGGTGCAGGTGAAACTAGGTGGCGCTACCCATATCTCCTCGAAAGTTCCCATAACAAAGGGACTTGAACAGGGTTCCGTGCTTGCACCAACCCTGTTTAATCTATTCATGGCTGACCTTCCAAAGGTGCTTGATGCCTGTAATTCACATTCACCGAGGATAGGAGGGAAAACATTGTCCAACATCATATACTCAGACAATGTAGTTCTGTTTAGTTACACTTACGTTTGTCTCGAGCATCTACTGACGGAAGTGCAGAACTACGCCACAGAAAACAACTTAAAAATTAACTTGAGCAAGACACTGACAATATCAATAAACAACAAAAAGAACCTCCAGAGAAGTTGGTTCCTCGGTGGCACAAAACTTGATCCAGTTCAGGAATACAAGTGCCTTGGAGTTATATTAGACAAGGAAGGGTTGTTCTGGTGCCAGAAAGAGGTAGGTAGAAGGAAAGGTCTGCTGATTGCTTTAACAATGAAAAATCTCACAAACAAATTGATGGGGCCTACCTGACTCCGCATTTGAGGATAGCCCAGGGTAAACTACTCCCCTCACTTGCTTATGGCAGTGAGGCAATGCGGGGAAGATCTTGCTTGGTATGGCGCTTATTTCATCTACTGGCACAGGATTAGAACTGCCACCACAAACACGCTAAACTATCTGCTGTGGCAGGATATACCGCACAGGTTGCAATCCCAAGCTAGAAGCTGCCTTCAGCTAGCCCTGGAATCTACCAACCTCACGGGACTGTGGGTTGCGCAAATTGGCTATCCCAATTTCGAAAACTTGTCTGGAAGACCTTAAAACAAATTTCTTTGGTGGAGGACAAAGCAAGCTTCTCAAATAGATCGCATGCCTGGATGACCTAAACTTCTATAAATTAATTGCTCCACAATCATTTTTTAACCAGGGTTACCCTAAGTCCATAAAAATTAACTTTTTGAGGCATAGGATGGGAATCTTTCCGTGTGCCCAGCACTTTCCACCATGGCTAAGGACAGTAGCATAAGAGCCGAGCAGGTTGTGTAAAACCAAGCAAGGCGACATTCTTCACTTAATCTGCTTATGTAAAGAACTGCACCAAGCACGGAAACAGTTTCTAAAAGAAACTTTCAAACAGAAAGGCATCCGCACCAGGAGGCAAGCAGTGCTATCCTGCTTAAACCCAGAAAATACACAACTAAACTGCAGAATGGTAAAAATTCCTTATGCTGGCTGAACAAAAATTGCCCAAAACAACAAAAGCTGAGCCAGGCCTTGGCACTGCATTATACCGCTGACAGGAATATTGTCTTAAACCGGACCACTATACGGACATACTGCCAGCATTACAGGGATAAAATTTGACAAACAGAATTAATAGGACTTGTAAACAGAGATTACATGGCTGGAGCAAAAGAATATGAGACTGCAATTTACAGTATCCAGTTATTTGAGGACATATACTATGATTACAATTAGTTCTGATTTTATATTTGCAAAGAATTATTTAACAATGGGTCTTACTTTGGTTTTAATATGTAGATTGCTTTTCATAATTAAAAAAAACAAAAAGGCAGCGCAAGTGGATGAAATCATACAGACTTTGTTGGAAATGTTATTTTTTATTTTAAGCGGTAATATTGCAATGGTTTTAAGGAACTATGCAGAAAATAAAGAAACTTGAAATTTGAAACCTGTTTTCCTTCCTTAGGATTGCAATGCATTCTATTGATTACCTACAACTGCCTACCTTGTGCCAGTACTAAATGTTAATGTTTTGGATTGGCAATACTAAAGTATCTCCAAGTCCATAAAGTATTTCTACTGCCTTTTTGAAACTTGCCTGTAACTGAGTTCAACTTCGTTCCTAAAAAAAGCAACTAAAGTAAAGATTTTGCAAAACATTGTTCTGGAGTTAGTCATTGAGTGTGTGTTCCTGTCTTGTATGGGTGTGTACAACAAATGCATTCACAGTATCTTCTGATAAGCCTAATTGCTCAGCCCAGCTACCAGTAAATTGAGAGTAAGGTATTATCTACTTTAACCTCTGCAATACCTATGGGACTCACTGTATGCTGTGCACACAATACCTGATTTTGATTTAGTGTATACAGAGCCAGCTTCCTACAATTATACAAGGATGTATACTATGGTACAAGAGTAGAAACCTCTTCTAAAAGTGGTAACCCTGCTCATGCCTGAGACAGTGCTACCATTACAAGCCCTCAGCCCATGAGCAATGGAGATAAATTCTAATTTTAGAGCTAAAGCTGAGAAATTCAGCTGTCATTTCCCATTTAATTGAGGGATGTTCTATTGCTCATCTCCAGCTTCAGTCAACTCATTGATATAGACCGAAGGCTGAAATTAAGTTTTGAAGTCTCCTACAACTATTATTTTACACTCATGCTGGCAGGATTTAATTAAATCATCAAGAAGACGAAGGACAGGCTGTTCATTGCCAACAGGGGCTGATCTTGCGTAAATGTTAATTATTGCCAAACTCAATCTAAGGGAGAGTTTAAGTATTACCCCCATGATATCAGGAGAATCAACCGACAGGGCATTGTAAACGGACCCAATGTCATTTTTAACTGAGGTTGTTTGGCTTCGATGCTATGGGATACAAACCCATCTGCACACATTTTAGTCTCTTGGAGTCAGAGTCACTGATGTGTGATACTCAATTAGGGTCAACCAGCTCAGACATAATACTGGCCAGATACCAGGAAATAACAGTAATGTCAGCACTGGTACAGGGATGACCTGGCCTGGCAGTTTGTGCTGGACTGTTCCCATGGGAAGCAGAGTCAAGATTGATTTGCATATGGCTGGTTCCAAACTGGGGTGGCATGGTGGGCAGAAAAACAATGAAGTTAACGCATCTGTGAATGGGAGAGAATGTTTGACAATGTTCAGCATCCCTCCATCCTCTTTTTGTGTTACAATAGTAGCTCTAAGTGGGAAGGCTATGCCCTGACGTGGGGCCCGTGCTTGATATGCCACTGAATTCAAGCAAGCCTGGCTCATGAAAGGTGAAGCTGAAACTGGTCCTAGGATCCTTGTTTCCGGTCCAGGAAGGACCTGTCTGTCAGTACGGCTGCACTGTCTTCATGGGGTGCAAGATCAAAACTGATTTGCTTGTGTCTGGGTCTAAACTGGGGTTGCATGGTAGGCAAAACAATTGATGGCTTTAACTCAGATCTGTGACTGGGGCGTGAATATTTGACAATATTCCGCATTACGTCCATCATCTTTTTCTGTAGCTATAGTTCTAGGAGGGCAGCCATTACTGGAGCACCCTGACGGAAACCCCAACAAATAAACTATTGTTACTGCTCCCATTCTGCAATCCAAGAATCACAAGGTTAGTGTTGGAACCAATATTTACATTACTACAATGGACATGGGGGAAACAAATACGGGAATTCTTGATACAGGGCAGTCTCTCTGCATAGCAGGCCCATTTTGATGCAACAGTCAATCATTCACATTCAGTTGCAAGGCAACTGAATGGATGGATTCTGTTGGCTAAGATTAAAAGAGTTCTTAGAAAGGACCATTGAGGTTTTCACAGCCAGAGAGAATATATTTAACTTGATATCAGTCTTTGGCATAATATCCCAAAGGCTGGTCCGTAGTTTAAAATTGATCAGATATTCAACCAGCGAACCGTTACTCATAGTTAAGAGAATATGATCATGAGTAGCAGAATCGAACATACAGCACCTAGCAAAAACAATGTTGGACCTGGTTCCTGAAAAACAATTATGCTTGGTCCTAAACCCATAAATAACTTTATCAGTGAGTCAACATCCTCAAATGAACCAGGGGGTTGTTTGAGTACTTGGCTCATATAGATAATGCTCCTGGAAATGGGCACTTGACCAGTCTATGGTGATGGCCCGCAAGAGCGCAAATGCTGTCACCGGTAGTTCCTTCTTAGGACCAACCGACCCATCTCCTATATGGAAATAGATGAAGATTGACCTACGGTAAGAAAGGATGCGGTCGATAACCATAAGGATAGACTAAATGCAGTGTCTCAGGCAAGGGAGGTCGCTTGTTGAGGCATACGGCTTTAATTGCAAAGATCTCAGCTGATGGGCTTAGCTACCACTTTCCCTGGTGGACAATTTAAGCTGCTGATTGGAAACATTAAGACGAGAGACCCAAGTCCGGAAGCTTGTAGTCGCTGTTGAAGGCTCCCATCTGGAGAAGATACCTCTCGGAAGCTGCAGTTGGTATTTTAGTTTAACGCTCATACCACTAAGGCCTTTGCAGCAGTAGTTACATCTTCACAGGTCTGAGATTTGAGTCAGCACGGTGCAAAGGAGACTCTAAGTTATCCAATTTATGATGGAGTGATACACAGTCAACGCTGCAATTTGGTCTAGGGGGGTTTAAAAGTTGGGTCATTGCTAAAATCCTATCTAGATAGAAGTCGAAAAGCACATGGAGAAGAAGACTGGATATTAGCCTCAATTGTGGTTAGGGGAAAACACCCATTAGAACATTGAATGCTTGAAATAATATCAACATTGGGAGACAAAGGTACTTGTGATATTGGCACGCAGTCGCTGGAGCTTAATTCAGTATTAATAGTTGATCCTGAAGAAGCCAAACCAGAGTAACCAAAGATACCGGTCACGCCAACAGTAGGTCTACACAGGCCTCTGGCAGTGCTAACAGCATCATTTATTGCAGTCTTGAGTTTCTCAAACATATCAGGGCAGTACGGGGACTTGTCCCTGGAAATAGTTTCGTCAGTGTTCAATGAGGATTCAACTACTTCTATAAGATGATCAATGTCATCAAGTGTATGGTCCCTGCAAACAATGATTAACACACCCATTTCTTTCCCCTGAGACTTTCTTGGTTTCTTGCTGCAAATTAGGGGTTTGGATGCCTCAGTGGCTTTGCACTTCTCTATAGTGAGCAGTGACCTTTGAGTGAAAATGATGGATAAAATATCAATTAAAAGACAGCTGACACACTGAAACACTCATGGGGACCTCAGTGATAAAACGCGTAATACACACAAACTACTCAGCATAGAGCGACAATTCCATTGTAATATAGAAGATGTCAGAGGGGGCTTTGCCCAGGCACAGCCTGCATACATCCTGCACTGCGGGACTACAGTGCGCCAGAAGTAGCGCCGGCCTGACGCCGGTAAACGTGGCCACAGGTGCCATCACTTCCATCCAGATCTTCAGAGCGGACCTCAAATCTCTTTAACTCCAAAGACACTTTCAGAACTAATTCCCCCCTTCTCAGACCCCGCCAGGAAGTTCTTTAGTCATTATAAATGTGTCACATATATTTATATTTTTGTTAGTACATCCTGTGCCTGCTGCGTCTGATTTTGTGTTCCGTTTGCCTGCGTTGTTTTGATTCTATGGCCTGCTATTTTTCGCCAGGAAGTTCTTTAGTCATTGTAAACATGCTATTTCTATTTGTCCCATTCCTGTAACGTAACTGGTTCTATGGTACAGCGCTCTGACACCTTCGGGTAAAGTCTGCGCTTTATAAGAATGCATTAAATAAATAAATAAATAAAAAACCAGGCACGGGGAATTGTGGAACTTGCAGTCCCCAGCGGCTGTAGGTGTTCCCGCAGCAGCTATCCCAATAGAATATCTATGTTCGTTTCTATTTTCAGGAGAGGACAGAGGGGCATATTATCAAGGGGGTTTATCTCCGCTTTTTTGGCTTTAAAAGCCAAGAAAGCGGAGATAAAATTATCTCCCTATTACCAAGCTGTCGCTAACACCAGTTAGTGACAGCTAATAGGAGATAGCGACCATCTTGGGCCCCGCTTTGCATGTCAGTGATATTTATCACTAATGACATGCAAAGTGGGCGTGCCAAGATGTTAGCGACTGGAAACAGTCGCTAACATCGCTATCTCCTATTACCAACTTTTGGAGATATTTGCGCTAAGCGCGAATATCTCCAAAAGCTAACACCTGCCCTGAGCAGTTCTTAGCCATGTTATCCAATGGGAGGTGGATAACATGGCTAAGAGCATTTGCTCGATAATACATGAATATCGCTGACTTTTCAGCGATATTCATGCATTGCGGCCGTTTTTTAGCGCATATGCGATAAACCTTGCTAATAGCAAGGGGGTATATTACCAACAACTAGCGATAATTTTTGTCTCTAACTTGTTTAGAGACAAACATTATCGCCGCAAATCGGCGATTTTTATCGCAGATAAACCTTGCTATTAGCAAGGTTTATCGCAAATGCGATAAAAAACGGCCGCAATGCATGAATATCGCTGAAAAGTCAGCGATATTCATGCATTATCGAGCAAATGCTCTTAGCCATGTTATCCACCTCCCATTGGATAACATGGCTAAGAACTGCTCAGGGCAGGTGTTAGCTTTTGGAGATATTCGCGCTTAGCGCGAATATCTCCAAAAGTTGGTAATAGGAGATAGCGATGTTAGCGACTGTTTCCAGTCGCTAACATCTTGGCACGCCCACTTTGCATATCATTAGTGATAAATATCACTGACATGCAAAGTGGGGCCCAAGATGGTCGCTATCTCCTATTAGCTGTCGCTAACTGGTGTTAGCGACAGCTTGGTAATAGGGAGATAATTGTATCTCCGCTTTCTTGGCTTTTAAAGCCAAAAAAGCGGAGCTAAAACCCCTTGATAATATACCCCAAGGTTTATCTGCGATAAAAATCGCCGATGTGCGGCGATAATTTTTGTCTCTAAACAAGTTAGAGACAAAAATTATCGCTAGATGTTGGTAATATGCCCCCGAGTTTTTTCCTAACCTTCACAGAGTAAATATATATGTGATGTACCAGGTCAGGTGAAAGTAGCCCTACCAGCTCAGAACAGAGATCAAATCAAATTCCCAGTCCTGATAAAAACCATAGACCTGTGTGGGTGCAAGTAGGCTGAAAAATGTTGACCATATGTTCATACGGATGTAAGGCACATCTAACTTTTCCCTATACAAATCTCTTTCTCTTTTTTTTACCTTACCATTTGCCCTATTATAATAATTGTAGCTTCTTTTGGGACAGGAGGTAATTTTAGATCACAATTACTTGTCACTAGTCCCACTCCATCTCTGCATTTCGAGACATCCCCTCCAGGTGGACTATAGACCTGATAATGATACTATCAGTTACCATTCCAACAGTGGGGAGGACATACCAATTACCCAAAGCAGCTGTTTAGGGCCCCAAAAAATGTTTATATATAGATCCTTCAAGCTATACTATGTTTTTCCACTCCTTTTGATGCTTGACATTATAGTTGGCTGCAACCACTGCTTCCATGACTTATCAATTTTTCTGTTTGCATCTTTAGTTTTGTTACAAATGATCTATTGGATTATAATTGCATTTTCAAGCAATTATTGGTACAACTCAGCTATTGGTTTTATATGATTTGGATTCCTTGCAGCAGCTCGTTGCCTGCAACATTTATTTCAATGCAATAGTCTTGCCCCATAGGAGAAGAATAACAAATGCCAACATAGGAGAAAGGCTGCGTGTAAGAAGTGAAGCTGCACAATGAAAAGTTGCTTTAGCTAATAACAAAGACAACTAAGGCTACATACCAGTAAGGTACCATACATTTACAAGCATACACAAAAGTTAAGAGGCATGTTTTGGGCAGAACAGTCTCTCAGGTAACAGAAAGTGTAGGTAGTTCTCTTGGGGATGTAGAAAAACAGGCCTGTATTTGTGAAGCCTATGAGAAATCACACATTTGTTTGCAGAGTCCCCCCACTTTTTGCTCCCATTTCGCTGCTTTTCTGACTGATTGTTCCCTGGGCTCTGCTAAACAGAACATGGTCCTGTGCTCTGAATAAAAGTACATGATTAGGTATAATTTTAATTTGCAATGACAGACCCCTGTAAGTCCTTAGTATATAATAAGGCAAGGGGGATTCAATGTACCTATAAGCCCCTAGTATATAATAGGGTAGGGTGGTTTAAAGGCCCAGAAGTTTTCCTGCAATAGAGTGCGCACTACTGTGGTGCCTGCTGGTATTTTAAAAGACATCCCTGCCTTGCAGACTGATTTTAAATGGTAATTATATGCAAATTATGACTTTGGAATTGAAAGTACTTCCAAAGCAGTAATCTACCCCATTTGTACAGATATGTCACCCCTTAGGTCTCCCCAGGTACCCAATGGGTAGGGTGCCATGTAACCATAAGTAGGGACATTATAACATATTTTTTATTAGCACTTCTGAGGGAAAAACTGCTAAATTAGTTTTCCCCATTGTTAAAATTAGCTCCATAGGCTAACATTAGAATATGTTATTTAAGTATGCATATTGACAGGAGCGAGATCAAAATATCATTCAAGGTATCAAGATGGCAGTTATGATAAATCCTACAACTTGCAGTGGCAAGTTGTAGGATTTATCATAACTGCCATCTTGATACCTTGAATGATATTTTGATTTATAATAGCTGTCAGATAAAAGAAGTTATTACACTTTCTTTTCTGTAAGACGAAAGCCACCCTACCAGCTGTACTTTCCTTATTGGCTAGCCTCTGCCAGGCCGAGACAAGCTGACTTAATGAGGAGTGAAGCTGCCTTCTAGAGGGACAATCGATTTCCTGTGAGAAGAGAGCTGCAGCTGTACAAGCTACAGGCAGGAAAGGGGGGAGTGGCCAAACTAATCGTCATAGGGGGAATGGCACTTTGGGACAGCAGATGCTCACCCCCACATCCTGCTACCTCAGCAACACAGGAGACCCTATAATTAGATTACGGAAGGGGAGTGTAAGGGAATCCGAGCCATGCCGGAAGGTTTGTCTTAACCTGATCTAAACTCTAACAAGGGACCATTTTGGATTTTGAAAGAATAGTAATTTTTGGGGCCAGAATATGCTACACTTTGGAGGAAGTGGTCATACATCTATATCTAAATCTTTTAAGGTATCTCACCCTTAGCATACCATTACCACAGAAGCCTTGGGATCCTTCCTAATATGAAACCCCCGCAACAGCATAAAGACCTCGAAAAGGCCACTGAATTCAATCATGATTGGTTCAATGTGACCCTCAATCATGTAGCACCAGCCAATCTCCAGACCAACCATCGAAGTTTGCCCTAAGAACCTTGGTTTTCAGATCATCTTAGGGGCATATTCTCAAGGAACTATCCCCGTGGAATCAGCACTCTATCGCAGCCAAAGTTGCGATAAAACTAACGCCCTATTCACAAGTTGGTGATAACATATCACCAGTTTACCTGCGATAACCCCGGCAACTATCTCTAATGAGATTTGGAGTAGGCGTTCCCGTGCCAAAAGCTGCAACAACACCACTCCACCACATTCTCAAAGACCAGCCAGATTGGTGATAGGCTCACAAAAAAGGCAATAAGGCATTTTAGCAGAAGGAAATTAACACCTACTCCGACCTGGTGTAAAGTCGGGCGACAGCCTGCACCGGAAAAGGGAGGCCAGTCCAGAGCTACACCTGAAGGGCAACAGATGCCATGGGCAGCCGGGACCCTTAAGAGGGCCACAACACCCACCGCCACCACCCCCAGGGCCACACCCCACCCCCCGGACCCTCACCGCTCCCCCAGACCAACACTGAGGCAGTACAGGCAAAGGCAGCGACCCCCTGAAAATGCACCAACCTCACAGACCCAACACTAGAGAATGACATTGCCACCACTGGCCCAAAAGGACAACCATCCTCCGCATCCTGAACATCATTGCCCACAGGCTGACAGTACCAACACAGCGGACAACCAACTTCCTACCTCAGACAAGGCTGCTGCCCGTGCTGCACGTGTTGGCCTCTGGTACCTACCAACCAACAACTGCCAGACTCGAAGAAGTCTTACAGCCAGCCCAATTCAAGTTAGTACCCCAGTACCTATACTTCTCCCACACTACGCAGGAGCAGCTGGAGACCAAGCAAGGCTTCTACTCCATAGCTTGCTTCCCACACATTTTGGGGGCAATTGACTACACACCTGTCTTACTGGTACCCCCTTCCAAAACTGCACACAATAACCGCAACAGAAAGCACACGCATTCCATCAATGTGCAAGCAAAAGCGGTCCCCCAACAACATCGACGACAACCATCCAGGCAGTATGCATGATTCCTACATCTCCTGACAGCCCATTAGCAATCAGCACTACCAGGATGATACATAAGGAACACACTGCTCGTTGGCAGGTACCAAATGAACACAACACACACATCAACTCCACAATTATGCAACACACAACACTGGGAATGCACACGTAACAAAGTCACATACAACATGCCAATCAACATGCCCACCCACCAGACATGACAGCACAACTTACTGTGGGATTTCAGATTTTGCCGGAAGAGGAGGAGCTCGCAGAGACGCGGACCGCGGAGCCGCTGCCTGCTGCTGTAGGAGACGCCGGGCGATAGCTAAGGCCAAGGCTCCTGAAGAGACTAAAAGCCTGCATAAACTCGCGGGGAGAGAGTCTAAGCCCCAGGCGAGTGCGAGTGTAACAGGCTGCAGGCGAGGCGAGGGGGCTGCGCAGAGCCGCGGACCTGCCGGAGCCGATCAGTGCCGGAGCCGCTCAGAGACTAGAGCCCAGAGACCACAGCAGAGCAGCAGCAGCAGAGCCGCACGGAGACAGCTGAGGAGAGACAGGGGGCTAATTAGAACAATCTGTCTATTCCGCCTGCACCGAGGCGAGGGTGGCAGGCGAGGCGGTCCACGGAGCACTGAGACCGCTGCAAGGAGAGACGCTGGGCGGCAGTTGAGGTCGGGTGCCAGCTGACGTCACTACTGCCATTGGTAAGTGAAGCACCACAACACAACACAGCACAGCACAGCACAGCACAGCACAGCTATAGCCTCCCAGCCATCTTTGCCTTTTGCCGCGGTGGGTGTGAGCTGCAGATTGCCACACGCGAAAAATATTTCCAGCCGTCCATCTGCCCATCTGCCCACCACCTCTACCCTCCCCCCCCAGCACCCCCTTTGCGTGACTTCAGGCTTTAGGCTGTGCGGACCGGGCATACAGGTCGTTTTTGGGGGCTGCTTGGACAGCATGGATAGGGCGGATTAAGAGGCACAGTGGAGGCACAGGGGAGGCAGCTCAACGGGCAGGGGACCCACGCCTCCCTGCAGCGGGTCACGGGAGCAGCGGAGCAGCACACCACCAACGACACCCCCATACGATACACACTGTCGTAAAAGAGGAGAAGGGATGTAGCGGCGTGCGGAGGAAGTAAGCGCTCGAAGCCCGCCAGGAGCCAGCAAAACGGGGAGCCAGCAGAACAAAGGGACAGCGCGCAAGAGCAGCTGAGGACATAGGACTTTTGGGAGCCCGAGAGAGTCCAAGTGAGCCTGTGCGCCAGGCCCAGGGGACCGCGAGGTCCCAACGGGGGAAATGAGATCAGGAAAAACGCGACAACCTGTGGAGAACAAAAAATCCCAAAAAAAACTATGAAAGACAACCACGGAACCCAATATGTCATCAGGTATAGGGCCTGAATTAAACCCCAGGGAGAAGCTGGTATCTGCACCAACCCCTGAGTTAAAACCAGACCCCAGACGGAAATCTGGACTCCTAAAATTCTTTTATCTCAAGGACCCAATGGCGGCGATCTACGCACAGACCGCGGAGGCGAGTAAGTTACCGAGCCCCATCGCGCCATTGAACGCACCCGTCCCCCCGGGCCAATAATTTGCAGAATATGCCACGTAGCGATACAGGGTGCGCTCCCCCCCACCGTTTTTGGGCACTAACTGTCAAGGCAAACAAGAGTTAGTCATCGCCCAGGTGCATGGTTCCAACACACCCGCAGCCACAAACGAAATAGAGGGAGGTAACGCCGAAAAGAACACCACAGATAAATGCCTCGTGAAGTACATCAGGCCGAGCCAGAATAAAAGTGAGGCAATCGTAGAGCCACCAGAGAACAGAGACCACGGAACGGCGAGCAAGAGCGAGCAGGAGGCTAATACAGACTATAATAACCAATCCATCACATCTGGGCCAGAAGGAGACCCATGGTTAAAGCCTCTCTTCCTATCCAATGACTCCCAACTTGAGGAACTCTCAGAGAGAATTATTAAGTATATCGACTCACAAGGAAGAACGCCACAAGAAGAATACGGTTTTGACGGCCGACATCTGAGTCCGGTTATGCGGGTCTCAACCCCGCGCGGCCTAGGGCCAAATAGTGACCAACAAAAAGGATGCATAAATGACAGCATCATCATGCAGGCAAACCAACCACACCACGCCCATACTGACCCAATTACAATCTCATCTGGGAGCGCGTCGGACTTAGAGCCCAAGGACCCAAGTAAAATCCAAAATTCCGAGCCCGCCACGTCATGGACCCAACCCTTGCTAAGCACTCTAGACCAAGTAATAAGGGTGCTGAACTTCCAATCAAACAAAATGGAAGTCCAGATCGACCTCATCACTTTGATGACTGGGCATATTTCAAGTATAAATACAAAATTGGACTCCCTCTTTCATTGCTCCTGTCAACTCAGGGGAAATTAGAGCCCAAACCCAGCTGGAGCAACCAACAACGAACCTTCGGATGTGAAAGTATCATTGAAAAGTTGGCAAGCCTCCCGGCCATTTTGATGGACATTTTAGGGGAAGTAAAACAATCCCGTGGCCACAGCCAGATGACAGAAACTAAGCCAACCCCGGAGAATTCACAAACACTCAAGAGAAATCTCACAAACGGCCCAAAGAAAAGCGAACTAATAAAGGACCAAGTACCATTACCAAAGGAATGTGGCCCAGATAAAGGAGACCTAAATATTGAAGAAATTGAATCATCCCACCAATCCACATTTGAGGAGCATCCAACAAAGAGACAAAGGAAAAGGGCAAGGAAGGCAAGGCTCAAATACAAGAACAAACAAAATACAGATCAGGGCAAAACTTTTCCCATCTTTAACACCAATACCCTCAAAGAAAAAAAATCCAACTTTTTGAATGGGCCGTCAGTGAGTGAGGAAATTCACCCAGACCGACTCGACCACCCAAACACTTCACTCATATTAAGGGGCGACGGCCCCTGGTCAGGAGCCACATCAACCAAATCCCCATCCACAAGGGAAATCAGTAATACGCTCACAATACCGAATCACCAATCACAAGCTCCAGAACCGGGAAAAGAACAAACAAAGCCATAACAGAGGGTCAAACAGGAAGGTACCGAGCAACATGAGCTGACCACAGCCCGGGTAAAAAACAGTTTGGATTCTAAACTTGGCTCCAAAGAGGGCCGCAAAGCTGGTACAAAAATTACTATTGAGCAACAACCATCTATCATATTGGAAAGTAATGCTTATGAACCTCACGGCCCAGCAGCAACACTCGAATTTCAAACAGCGTCAACCCCCATACGAATCACAGTTCTGGCAAAGGAACGCAAATGTTCGTTATTACGAAGGGAGCAAAGTACGGCCCAAACGAAGTTATTCAACTTAGCTCAAACCCCAAAAATAGCAAACTCATTTGAGGCGGTACAGATAGCACAAGAACAACAACTAATTCTCCCCGTTCATGAGAAAATGCAACCTTGCAACCTACTACTTTGTAAAACCGGAACATCACAAATGGAGCCAACCAATTACCCAGAGTTGTCTGACTTAAAGCTAACTTTTATCCCCGAATATGTAACTAGGGGGTCGCAGGACTTCTTAAATCGAGGCAACTTGCTAAAACTGTTTAATGAATTACCGGCTTTAAAAGAAATCAGTTCCCAGGACCTCAACTCTGTTGAAATTCAACAAAACGGTAACAATGGGGCCATCGAGGAAACAGTTACAACTTGGGCCTCAAAGGATCTGGTAGAAAGGATATATCTTGAGAAACCGCAGTTTGAATCATGGGGAATATCTATAATGCGACATAAGCGCCCAAGTACAAGGGAGATGGGAGCAGAGGTCAACACACCTCTTGTCTACGTGGCGCCAGGGCTTCTACGATAGAGCCAACAAGCGTAAGTTGTAAAGCTCAAAGAAACGTTCTTCACCACGCAGATAGAATGGATTGGTCATGGATACCTAATGTCCTTGGCAATAAAGCTACCTAACCCAGATCCAAACTGCCCCTTAAACCAGGTGCAACGAAATGCTCCCCCAGAATCTAACAAAGAATTCATCAGTTTCAATTTGTTCATGGAACGTGCATGGCTTTCGAGAAATGGCTCATGATAGTGAAACCCGAGTCTTTTTTCAATGACAAGACATAATTTTGATTCAGGAATCTTGGAAACTGCAATCAACCCCAGTCCAAGGTTTCCATGAACACCAAATATATGCAGAAAGACTCTCCATGCACGGCCATCCCCGCGGCGGACTATCAACTTATGTAACCCATAAATATAACTGGGTATCTGAGGAGATAGACGTTAGCCTGAAGTGGGCCCAAGTGATCAAAATCACTGAAGCATCGCCACCGGGGATTGAACCATGGAAATTGTTAATATTTAATGTCTATATCCATCCCGACAAAAAGGCACAAAAAGAAAAACACGCAACGTTATTGTCACTTATCAAGTCCATGCAAAGAACTTACTCGCAATACCCACTGGTAATTTCCGGGGACTTCAACAACGCCCTTATTGATCAAAACAAGGCGAAGGCGAAGATGACGGGAAAGAGTAGTGGAAAAAAATTAGCATCCAGATTAAAAGATCACGGTCTGGTGATTATGAATGGCAACACTAAGGGGGACATGCCGGCAGCGGTCACATACTTGAGCGGCAGGGTCCATTCAATAATCGACTACTCCTTAGTAAGCGATGAATTAACCCCCAACATCAAATCATTCCGCATAGAACATCGGGTAGAAAGCGACCACTTCCCACAAATACTAACCTTGAATATCTCACCAAGTACGGCGCCAACAACAACTGCACTTCTGCATCACGCATCAAAGTTCAACCTGAAAAAATTAAAATGGCACGGAGAGGGGTTGGGCAAAATTACGGACTCAGTAAAAGCACATATAGCCAATCTTGGAACCCATCAGGAAGAGGACCTCGTAATAAGCTGGGAGCAAATGATTCGAGTTCTGCAGCAAAAGTTCCCTGCAAGGGAAGGGAAGCATAGTAACCTCAACATCAAGAAGGAGCCCTGGTTCAATATGGACTTAAGAGCCAAAAAAAGAAAGGTCGCTAAGGAGGTCCGAGCCGTCGCAAGCCAAAAAACGTCGGGGCTAGTGGTAAACAATTCTAACCTGAGGAGAGCTAGGAACATCTACAGGAAGGCTTTGAGGGCCGCAAAGTATTCATACAAAGAATCTATTTGGAACAAACTGCTAATTGCGGGAAAACAACCTAATAGCAGGGTCTTCTGGGGCATCATAAATGAGCTTAACCAAGGGGCAAAAATCATACAAGAAGCCGGGGTTGGAGCAGAAACTTGGATCAGACATGTGCAAATCCTATATAGCAATACAGATTCAGGCTTCGTTAATGATTCAGGGGCAGTTAAAGCCAACACGGAGGAACCAAAAGGAGCGACGAAGAAGGACCATTGGAAACCAAACCAGGAAAAACCCCTGAAGGGGTCAACAGACCAAGTTGATTTAATCACTAAAACTGAACTAAGGTCTATAATTACAAGACTAAAGTCAGAGGGTGCAGCAGGCCCAAACGATCTACCGAACGCGATATTCAAGCATGACCCGGATCTGTGGGCAGAAATTCTAATGCCACTGTTCAATCGGATATACAATCTTGCTGAGGTAACCGCCACTTGGGAGGGAAGTATTATACATTCAATTTTTAAGCATGGCGATCATCGCAATCCCGCAAATTTTAGACTGATATCCTTACTAGACGTAGAGGCTAAACTCTACACCTCTTGCATTCTACGTGAATTACAAGCCTGGATATCAGACACAAAGATTATGCCAAAATATCAAACAGGCTTCAGGCAAGGAATGGGAACAACAACCAACCTAACCTGCCTGTCTATCTTAACGGACCAAGCGATAACAAATGGCACACGGTTGTACGCCTGTTTCATAGATATCAAGTCAGCCTTCGACCGGGTAAACAGAGAGCGCTTGTGGAGCAAATTAGAGAGTTGGGGGATGCCTTACCAACTCCTAAGAGCCATCAAAGCCCTACATCACCGTACCTGGGTAAGAGTGAAGTTGGGAAACGGAAGCAGTACCACCAGCAGCATCCAAACGCCCCAAGGCTTAAAGCAAGGCTGTGTATTAGCCCCTACCCTTTTTAACCTTTTTCTCTCTGACCTCACAAGTGCGATCGAATCAGCAGATAACCATCCTCCATTCTTGGCAAACAACTCAATACATTACTTACAATATACTGACGATATTGTATTATTGAGCAAGACACCAATTGGCTTACAAAGAGCTATTAATAAATTAACTCTGTACCTAGAACGGGAAGGCCTAGCACTTAACAAAGAGAAAACCAAAGTGTTCCGCCTAGTTGACCGGCAAAACCTAAAGTACAAATGGATGGCCCAAGGGGCACCAGTGAAAGAACAAGAGCACTATAAGTACTTGGGAATTACAAAAACAAAAGGAGCAAATTATAAGGACCACAAAATAGCACTCAAAGCGAAAGCCCAATCCTTAATCTTCGCGTATCGCTCTCTAAAAGAAAAAATGGATTGCCCCAACTACAATCATTTATTAAAAACAATGGCAGCACAGATTATGCCCACCCTATCCTATGGTTTAGTCACGTGGTGTGGCAAGGAGGTGGACCTTTTAAATGAATTACAAATTAAAATGTATAAAGCGGTCTTCAATCTTCCTAAATCTGCTTCAGCCGCACAAGTAAGGCTTGAATTTGGACTGCAAAATCAGAAATTCCGGAGCATGAGCGGCTTCGTGAACTTCTGCCACAAACTAAGATCCGCAGATCCAGACTCCCTGGACTGGATAAGCTGGGATGAAATAAAAAAACGGGGGAAACTGAAACCACGAACAATTGGGGAAAGTATCTGACATTCTGCGTGGAAAAGTTAGAGCTAGAAGTCGTTTGGAAATCAGGGACAGATAAAGTAAGTTTAAAAAAATCTGCAAACGCGGCAGCAAAATGGAAATCCTTTTTTGAGGACAAAGAGTTACTGGCAAAACGGCGGCATGCCTGGACCATCCTGAACTGCTTCACAACCCCAAAAATACACGCATATCTAACATCCCACTTTAGTGGACATCTAAAAAAGTCTTTTACAGCCTATCGGATGGGGATGCATGTCACAAAGGATTTACTACCGTCCTGGAAATCACCAAACCAGATGAATCAATGTCGCCTTTGCGGGTACAAAACCGAAACACTTGTCCACCTTTTCTGCCTATGTCCGGCCATGATAAGTCAGAGATGACTCTTATTGAAACCCATCTTCAATGCTCTAAACATTCAATCCTGTAGACACGCAGTCACAAGCTGGCTCGGTGGTTCCAATATAATTCTAGCATGCCGTGGAGTCAAATTCTTGGCAGAAGCAAGAAAACTTTTAGAACCAATAGAACAGGAGGACCATCCAGTTGGTGGGAAAACAGGGCCAGCCTAACCCCAGGACCACACAGGCCCCGTCCCTAAACAAAACAAAGGCCGAGAGACAATAATTTTACCAAATTTTAATAAACTTTGTATCGTTATTTTATTACGCGAATTTTGTAACAATTTTAACTAATTATGCAAATAAAACTTTGACTTGACTTGAACTTACTGTGGGAACCTGGGCCAGTCATTCACAGAAGCCATCAACGGCATGGCACCTCAGCCACACAGTAGCTGAATGTGGGGAGAGGTGGGAACCTTGCATGTGCGTTGGAGGCATGCGACCAATGAATGAGAAGGTATACAATGCCAAGTGTGGTATGGATGTGCTGGCCAGACTGCAGTATGCAGACCACACACATATCCATGTAACCCCTGCAAGTGGAAAAGATTGCAAAAATGTAGCTTTTTACTCCCCCCCGTAACCGTGAGCGGAGAACGGAGATGGATTAAACCCAGATCTTTTGACTGGGTGTGGGTGTTTGATTGGTTCAGATGCTCCGTCCATCACCACCTCCTTTTGTACCGCTTTGGCCGCCATAAGTGTGGCAGGGTATGCTCAGACGTAAGTCCCTTGCTCACTTTGCCACTGGATTCAAGCAAGCCCGGCTGAAGACGGCTGTAATGCCAGAAACCGGTCCTCGGAAGCTTGTTTCCGGTCCAGGGAAGGCATGGCTTGGCAGTTCGGGCTGGACTGTTCCCATGAGGCACAGGGTCAGACTGATTTGCATATGGCCATGTCTGAACTGGGGTGGCAGAGTGGGCTAAAGAACGGTGATGGATTAATCCCTGATCTTTTGACTGGGTGTGAGTGTTTGATTGGTTCAGATGCTCCGTCCATCACCCCCCCCCCTTTTGTACCGCAATAGTAATACAAGCCTCACCCACCTAAAGCCTCACCCACCTAATACTGATCTTTTTCCGTGATCAATATGAGCTTGTAGCAGTGTGGCTAATGCATCAATTAACCCAAAATTACTAATGACAATACTGCCAATAGTGATTTCATTATGAGGTGCAATAAGACGCCTTTATTTGAGATGAGAATACCAACTGGAATAGAAAACACCTAACAAGTGGTACCTAAGGAGTGATTCTCACATCAGAGCGCTCCATTAAGAAATCATCAAAAGTGGTGTCGACAAATTCTAGTGACGTCATAGGGTCCTAATTATGATTAACTTTACCAACAAAAAATGTTCCTAAGGGGCATATTATCAAGGACCGGTGTCAAAATTATCGCTGTTTTGTCGGCAGGAAACTGCTGATAAACTGGCGATAATGGTCTTGATAATACGCCCTTTTTAATTCCCATAGAAGCCCATGTTCTTGTGTTAACATGGGCTTCTATGGGAATTAACAAGAGCGTATTATCAAGCCCATTATCGCTGTTTTATCGGCAGTTTCCTGCAGATAAAACGGCGATAGTTTTAACACCAGTCCTTGATTATATGCCCCTAAATGTGCAGATGCAGAGAGAGTGAGTATAACGAGGGATTGTAAAATTATTTTTAGAATGGTCTTGTGACCTGCTCAATTTTTAAAAGGAAAAAGAGCAAGGGAATGTGTGAGGATGATGATAAAATGAGCCAGGTTTTGTATTTAGAATATCCTTAAGAGCTTTCAATATTTTATCTTCTCCTTGCCATTCGTAACATTCTTAGTTGTTAAAGTATGTTTATCTCTCTTGGAAGCATCCCTTTATTAAAAATTATTATCTATTTATCACATAATGATCAATGACATTTACAAATGAGGCTGACATTTTGTTTTTTTTACACAATTAACATTGATTTTTTTTCGAGCTACCACCGGCGTATGAAAACATAAATCAACGTTAATAAAGTTTCAAGTTGTGACCCCCTAGGTATGCTCAGATCCTAAAACTGGTGCAGCAGTCAGCAGATTCTGCCCTGCTTTGGCCTTATCAGAGGAGAGACTTCATGAAAAACCGTGTTATCCCCAAGGAAACAGTGCTGAAGATTTAAAGCCTCGATATTACCTCTGTATCTTCCCCTCTGAAGTCAAGAAAATAACAGGAAAAATAGAAATCTTGAGCGTATTAAAATTGAGCCAGGGCTAAGGCGAGATTTCAAGCACGCCTTATAGTGATTCACTCTTCTTTGATATGTGGGGGCAGACTTACAAAAACGTGCAGTTTTGCACTAGAGTAAGAGCAACACAGACAGTATTGTGAGAGCTGTCAGCTGTAGGGGGTGTCTTCCCCAAGATCTATTTCTTTCCTCCACCTTTTTTTCAGATCTTGTTTTTGCTGCCTTAGGACTCAGTGCACATTACCACTGCTAACCAGTGCTAAAGTGCATTTTCGCCCTCTGTAAAACATGGTAGTATTGCCTTATCCCCAGTTGTAATCTTTAATGTACTTATAAGCCCCTGGTTAAGCGCACTACATGTGCCCAGGAAATGTACAATAAATGCTACGAGTGGGCCTGCTGCACTGATTGTGCCATCCACTTAAGTAGCCCATCAAACATGTCTCAACCCTGCCATTGCAGCCTGTGTGTGCAATTTTAAACTGCCATGACTACCTGGCAAAATTAACCTTTTGCCAGGCCCATACTTTCCTTATTATACTTGTAAGTCACCCCTAGGGTAGACTCTGGACAGCTCAGAGGGCAGGGAGTGGTGTATTTAAAATGTTGGCGATGTAATTTTAAGTTGTACATGTATTGGTAGGGAAAAACTCTTACATTCATTTTTTTTTTTACTGCTGCACGGACTATCTCTCCCATATGATAACATTGGTGTTGCCTTATTATGTTTTATAAGTCTAATTCCAAATGGGAAAAGATAATTGGTTCATGTTTGGTGCCTCTGGAACCCTAATTTAGTATCCTAACTTATGATGTGGTCGGGTTTTAAATTACAATTATGAAAATGCCACTTTTAGAAAGTTTATATTTTCTTGCCTTAGCCATATGGTTCCTTCAGCCTGTTTCCGGTCACATGACTGGGTGTAATTGGCTGTTGGGCTTTGTGTATTCCTCTGAGACAGTCAAACACAATGGGAGCTTAGGTGTGACTGGATGGGCCTACACTGGCAGGGTGCGAGGCAGCAGCTGGGCCCAGCCTAACTTACACCTGATTAGGCTGTGTCCTGTCTGCACATAAAGGGCTTACCAACCCTGTATTGTCACTTCAGCCAGCTTGGAGCCAAGGCAGAGGAGGCAGGGAATTCTTTGCACTACAAATACACTGTATAGTAGCTTCTCCCAACTTCCAGAAGCAGGGCACCAGTGTATAAAAGAAGGACTACAGAGACCACCACTTCAGTACATATCTGGCCCTGTGGATACTATGCCAGGAAGAAGAACTGCAGCACTGCTGAAAGGACTGTCAATCTGCTGCACTGCTACTCTGAAGGAGCTGCTGCCTTGCTGTGCTGACCTGCTGCCCTCTTGCCCGGGAAAGAAGAACTGGACCCGCAACCTATCTTGAAAACAGGACTCTAGAGTGACAAAGAGCTACGATGCTGGACTCCTGATCTGAGATTCAGGGACATAACAGTCTCCCTACAACTCCTGGACCCTTCTTCAATGAATAACTGATCCCCAAGAGGTGCTTCTCAGGTGTTGGACCCTTGGTGTGGCTCTTGAGCTCTTAAATTCAAAATTCTGGGTTCTTCATAAATGCGAATGGGCCAGTTTGCACCCAAACAGTGCCACTTGTACCAAAAATCATTGCGAGCTGCCACAAGCCAGTCTCTTTGCATACCAAGCATTGTACGCCTACGTAGACTGCCAATGCAAAGCTCCAGCCCACCCATCCGCGACTACCAGTCTGCTCTTCGTGCCCCGCTGACCACCACCAGCGACACTCTCCTTGCTCCTGGGAACCCCCTTCAAAGCGATCAGGCTCTTGGCACGAGACTAGAGTAGGGAAACCTTCAGCGGGACTAATCTAGAACTGTATCTGACCCACTCTCCATCGCGGTCAGCTTGAACTATTGACTTGAAGCGGTCCAGCGTGAACAGATAGCCACGGTTGGGGCTTTATGCTTTCAGGCAGGATCCCTGGCATAATATCGACCACAACAATATCGGGATACATAAATATCGAAAAAGTCCACCCGTCATCCTAATGGACCCCCTACTGTTTCACCCAAATGGCATAAAGACTTTATTATGCATTAATGTTATACCTCTCTCTTACATTGCTTTATGGGGTTAGATGTGTTAAAATTCCTTACTTTTCTTAGCCTGCTTTATTATACTCAATTTCCCTTCTGTGGTCTCTCCCACTCTCCCTTTTCCCCCTCCCTCTTCCACCCCTTTGGAATGTTTCTACAGTTGAGCCAGAGGCTGCCTTAGAATGTAAACAAGGCAACCTGACTGGCAGAGTTGGTAGTCGCTGGCCCTACAGCGCAACGTGTTAGAGGTTCCTGAGTGGAGGCCATAATAAAGAGTGACTTGAACTTCACCTACCTGTTCCAGGCATCCTTATAACAAGTTTCATGTCAGACAAACCGATTCAGAACAGCTATCAGAATCGGACATCGTAATCGCTCGGTCAGTAACAGTATCCATAGAGCTGTACGATCTGGCTCCGAACGACTTGGCCTGTCTGAATGCCTATCAAAACCAATTCGTACAGCCTGAACAGTTTCCTTGCATCGTAATCGGTCATTCGGAAATGTATCCGATTGGGCCGGCCACATAGGTTCCAAATTAGATTCTCTGAATCCGAATCCCATTTAGAGCCTTTGCAAACGCCATTGTAATCGGCCACTTAGTAGATATATAACATATTTAAACAAAAAATACACATATTTAAAAAATACTTTTTAGATTTAACATGCTTATGCTATTTAAAAAAATAAACTCTGATGAATATAAAAATTAATGTACATTATTTTTATTATTTATTTATTATTTTATATAAATGTAAATAGTTTTAACCCCTTCGAAGCTGCGCTAATTTTCCCGTTGTTGGGAGAATTATTGAGTGGGTGTTTTTCGGACGACCCCCGGCCATCCTCTGCACATGCCTACCGTGGTGTCGGACGGCCGGAGGCCATCCTGAGCACCGAAGAGGTAAAACATCACAAATAACATAGAACTATGTAATTATTGTCAAATATATGTTTTGAACATAAATAGTTGTATCTTAAAACACTTATGCATCCAAACATCCATTGTAAATTACTAGATAATAAAACTTTAAAAATAAAATCATTGTCAAATTATTTAATAAATTCCTGAAACTATAAAATAATTATAATACTGAAGGCAAAATAAAAAAAGTAAATACAATTCTAAAATATAAATTTGTAACATCAATAGAATAATATGATGTGTGATTACATTTACTATTCTAACTCCAGTCCAACAAACATTGGGGGAAAGTGCAAGGATTTGTGGAAGGCAGTCAGACTAAATATTATAACTCCAGTGCAAAAAACATTGGGTAAAATGCATGTTTGTGGTAGAGACATATTAAATATTCTAAATCCAGCCACACAAATATTGGGTAGAGTGCATATAGTTGAGGATTTTGGCCCTCATTCACAAGGATCTGACGCATCAGCATAGGTGCGTCAGTTTCCTTGCTCCAGCGCCAAATGTTCTTGCGCCACTATAGATGAGCTGTATTCACAATACAGTGCTTCATGGCGCAAGGATTAACAGAGTCATCAGAGGGTCTGATGCATCTGTTGACACAAAAGGGATGGATTGCTGTAGTTGGTCCCAAAAGTGACGCTTATCCAGCACACACAGGTAAGTTCCATGTTAATATCCCTGCTTCAATCCTTACGCTTGGTCTGAGCAGACATAGGGATTTTGATGCAGTCAAAGCGTAAAGTGATGTAGTGAAATCTTATAAATTTCACTGCGCCTGTTCTAAGTGGATTTTTGCATGGGAACGACTACTCTGCATACATTATACTTGGTGCAGGTATAATGTGACGCAGAGCTCTACAAACTGACACATTGGGTCCAATGCGGCAGTCTGTAGATATGTTACAGTGTGGCGCACTGATTACAAAACTGATGCATCAGAAAATAGTGATGCAGCGATGGTGCAATGGGCTAGTAAATTAGCTCCTTCATGTTTATTTTTCTAAGCAGTCCACCAAACATTGTAACGTAGATATGTTAGGGTTTCTGTTGGTATATTATATATTCTAGCTCTAGTCCAACAAACATTAGGGAAAGTGCATATATTTGCATGGGTGAAATTAAATATTGCTACATCATCCTCAAAGATATCGGGGAAAGTGCATATATTTTGGGACTGATGCATGTTTATTTTTATAACACCAGTCCAATATATATGTGGGAGGTGTTGGATTTACTAAAGGGACTAGAGTCCTACTAGCACTGGGGAAGGTGCATACATTTCAAAATGGGAGCTTTACTATTCTCACTCTAGTTGAACCTTAGGGGCATTTAACAATGGAGTCAGAATTACCAATCAAACACCAGTGAAACTAACATTGGGGAAAGTTTCTATAATTGAAAGAGGGCAGAATTACTATTCTAACTCCAATCTGATAAACCATGGTAAAGTGCACATAATCAAGTTTGTGGATTATGATCCATGCTAACTCATATCCGAATAACAATAGGCAAAGTAGGTATGTTTAGAGGGGGTTAGATTTACTATTGAAACCTCAGCCCAACTAACATTGGTCCAGTATAATAAAAATTGGAGTAAGTGTATTTAATTGGGGAGTAAAAGATTAATGTTTTAACTCCTAATCTAATCTTTACCGCTAAATTTTTCACTGGCAAAAACATATTCAAATCAAATAAACAATCATGTAAATTATTTTTAGATATTGCATACTATTATGTTAAATACATGCAGAAATAAATGTTAAATACTATAATAACATTTACATTTTTCTCAAAAAACAAATAATATGGTGCATATTTAATATTTATAAATTGAGAAATAAAAATAAAAATTTTAAAAAGCAAAATTAAATAATATTGATCTCTTTTTAGATCAGTACTTTAAAAAATATTATCATATTTTAGATGATATATTAAAATAGTGTTCATTTAATGATCAGATAATCATTAATAAATTAAATGTCTCTAAAATCCTACATTATTCTTAGTAGTTAATCTTGCAAAAAATAATTAAGAATTAAGAAACCTCCCAGTTTCCCCAATAATCTACTTTTTTCAATTTAAATTTGATAAACCCAATATTTTATTGTTTAATTTCAAATTGTTCTAGTTTCTGAAATGCAATATCAATTTATATTGATAAAGTATTTTAAATATAATCTTTTGTATAGAATATGCATATCTTTAAAAAACATACTACTCAACCAATCCCCCAAATAAGCACAAAAGGCAAAAAAATATATAAAATAATCAAAAGCGCTTTAAACATATAATCCGATTATAAAAATAACAAACATGCATTTGTAAACAAAATACATAGTTATTATATATACATATTTTTTTTAAAAGTACTACTAACCCAATATCTCGAAATAAACACCACTAACTGATATCATGATATAAATAAAGCACTTAGGGCCATATGTATAAAACAATGTTGAGGTCTCAAATGGCCCGATTCACAGAATCGGCTTGCTTGCGGCAGCAAAAATACTTTTCTTAAATATACATGGAACAAATTCTGATTAGGTAACTTTTTACACCATCGCAATTTACACAAACAACTCGGTATTAGGAAGGGCTGTGTTTAGGGAATTCCTTCCAAATACTGAATTACAGTGGTATTATAAATGTTTTGCAGCAGGACGTCATGGTGGCTCTAGGAACCTACTGCCAGTCTGCAGCAGTCAACTTGTGGTAGTTCTTTACACCACTGTGGTACATCCCAAAGGTGCTCTGTGACATGGTCTCTCTGTGATAAACTGCATGGTATCTTCCTCAGAGCGCGCTATTTGTGAAGCTGTCCACATGTTCATAGCCCTTAGGGAAGTGCGAGCCACGTCTGGTTGCTGCACGTGTATGCAGCTCAGTGAGGTGCAAGTGTAGCTGCTGGATGTATATGCAACTATGCACTGCTAGTTTCACCTTATATTCTTTCCGTTTAATTTTTTGGCCTCCCACAGGCTTACCTGGAAGCCCAGCCTCCAAGAGAAAGTCTTAGAATGTGGTGGCCATCTTGGGTGGGACCCGAACTTAAAAACAAACCCCACCCTACCTCCTCTGCTCGTTATTCTGTTCCTGTTTCAGGAAGCAGATGTGGTTGGACTCCAGTTGGCTTTCCGGGTACAGTGGACGACATCCGGATGATCACTGTGTTCGACAGAATGAATGTGAGTTATGTGCAGGCCATAACTCTTTTGAGCAGGTGGGAAGCAACTTACTTTTTGGGGTAAGAACGTATTTGCACATTCCTGAAAAACTTGATTTTTGGAACATTTCAACTCATGATATAATGAGTCATGTTACTTTTGTGATGTCACATCATGTATCAAGATTGTATCGCTGAATACAGAACATACCCAGACTGTATATTGTACAAAGTTGAGTGGCAGATTCTGCATACTCATCCAAGTTCACCTTATAGTGAGGAAAATAACAAACTGCTCCTCGTGTTTCTTATACCTCACAGAAATTGAGATCATGCTGTGCACCCTACCGGTATAGAGATGTGGTAGGTCCCATTTTCATTATCATGTATGATTCTTACATGTAATATAGTGTGGAATGCAACTTGTATAGTATGTTGCTAAGCACACCTTATGCTTTCTATTCTAAATACTTTCTCTCTCTTCATTCCTTATTATAGAACAGCTTTCAGGTGAATATATTACCAATTATTCATAGTGA
Organism: Lissotriton helveticus; assembly: GCF_964261635.1. Taxonomy (NCBI): domain Eukaryota; kingdom Metazoa; phylum Chordata; class Amphibia; order Caudata; family Salamandridae; genus Lissotriton; species Lissotriton helveticus. The sequence goes on from NC_136062.1 coordinate 432,254,735, forward strand.
TAGTGTGTCTGATAAATATGTCAAATTTCTATTAAGGGCCTAGTCATTTGGTGCTTGCAGCCTGATCCTGGGTCACATAGCTAGGTGTAGTTGGGTGTTGGTCTTTGTGTATTGTTACCAGAAACTGAGACAATGAGGGGAAAGGAGCTGCCACCTACCACACTTGCACATCACAAAGGCTCTGCCTGAGCCTTTCACAAAGGGTTGTCACTAGTCTATTGTGATCCCGAGACAAACTGGGGCCAGGACAGGGAGTAAGGAGATGCCTGATAACTCATAGGGCGGGGGTAGAAACTTCTAGAAGCGTCCTCCTTTTCAAAGTGGCAACAGGCATAAATATTGAACCATTAGACCCAAATCTTCAGTACACTTCCGGACATGTGGACTGTGCTAGGAAGGATTACTGTGCTACTGAAAAGACTGCCACTCTGCTGGACTGCTGCCATGAAGGACTGGTACCCTGCTGTGATGACCTGAATCCCTGCTTCCCTCCTGCCTAAATGAGAAAGAATGGACATGGGTATTTTTACCCAACTAGTTGGCAGGCCTCCTCATCCAAAACCTCAGGGACATAACAGGCTTCCAATAACCTTGAACCTTGAACCCAGCACCTGTAATCAGCCGTATGTGACTCCTACCCTGCCAAGTGGTGAAACCCCAAGCTTGGGCCATTTAATGTGGTGCTGAAGGTGAAAGCCCATTGGTGGACCTAGCAGAACCAATGCGTCTCATCTGCTGTGCGGAGAAAGCACAAACAGAACTGATACAATGCCTCTTGTGCGTGGACTTTCCTGATGCAAGGACTTCACATCTTCGCTGCAGCCCGCAGCCTCCTCAGAACTGCCTCTGCATGGCACATCCTTGATACAGGCCTTTGTAGTGCAAGCCTATCATAGAATGCAGCCTCGACAACGATGCAGGAGTCCGTATCTCAAGCCCCAAGCTTCTTATGGTACCAGCTAGTATGAGACACAGGAATTTACATAGCAAGACCCCTATGGCCCTGCAAGGCTTTGCATCACAGCATCGCTGCTCCTCAGAACCTATGCTGCATGACAGATCTCCTCGCCTGTAGCCTGCATTACTTCTACGGCGCGACGCATCCTCCATGTGAGACTCCGAACCTCTTCACAGCCATTATTAAAGGAACTCTCATTTAGCGGGCCTTAGTGTGTCCCCGTAGCTTGCCTGCAGTTCATCGCAGTCAGTCTAAACTTTTGACTTTGTGCTGGTCTACCACTGCCAGATAACCACAGTTGTCACTTTGTGCTTTTTGGTGCTATTTTCACTGAAATATTTAAAATTGTATACCGACCGTTCTACTGATTGCGTTTTTGCCATTTTGTGTGGGATTTTTCTTTTGTTGTGTTTTAACTTTATCATTGTTTGAAGCACTTCATAAATACCTTACACCTTGCCTACAAGTTAAGCCTGAATGTTCTGTGCCAGCTACCAGGGTGTTGAGCGCAGGTTAATTTGGGCCAGCTACCAGGGTGTTGAGCGCAGGTTAATTTGGGGTTTGCTAGTGCCTCGGCCTGAAAAATGATCGTGGTTTCTGTTTGAGCAGGGTTTTCACCCTTCTGAACCAGTTACCCAAGTTCTTGCAAAAAATATTAGAGTATTCAATCTCCGAAATAGTTTTCAACTTTAGCTTTTGCTTGGAGCAATTACCTTTCATGGCTTTGGGGTTTTAAAAGGCAACACTGGAAAATGTGTAAGGGGGGGTCTTAATATTGCTTGTAAAATGTATTGATTTTGTCAGAAAAGTACTTAAAAATTCCGTGCATTTAGTTTGAGAGGAGTGGGGTGGTGATTCAATGTGGAAGATGAGTTGGATTTTTTTTTATTGCTACTTACCTGGTGAATGGTAATCATAAGGCACTGAGTAATCAAATGGTTTCGGACACATCCCAAATAAGAATATAATGTGTGAAGTGTGGTAATTGGGCGCCTTTTGATTTGCTATAATGGTGAAGTTTTAAATATATTTCTGTATCATTTGAAAAACTAGTTTTGGAGTCACATATGAGACTCAGTTGTCACCAATAGTTTATTTTTGTTGTTGATGACATGTTGCAGTTGCAATAGGTTTTTATCAACATGAACAAAAATGGACAGGATAAATATTGTCTAATAGAATAGACTAAATAATCACCAATAACATTGCCATCCTAATTGGGATGGTGCCAAAGCAATTTGGGAAAGGCAGGCTTGCAGTATCTAACAAATGTGAGACAGTGAATGATACTCTGCTCCATAATTTAAAATACGTTGTGTGAGTGAGGTGCTACACTAAACGAAAACCACGCCCTAGGAGTGACACTGTGCTCCAATGTGTACAGCTCACGCTAAATGAGTGACACTGTGCTCCAAAGTGTGGTGCTCAGAACAATTTACTGAGGCTGAGCTCCAATATATTAGAATCACATGAAATGAGCGAGGCTGAGGTCTAAGAAGTGAAACTTAACAATGTCACTACGTTCCAGGAAGTCAGATTCACCTCCAATGAGGAACACTGTGCACATACTCATAGAGTGACATTGTATTCCAAGAAGTAAGTCTCAGGTTGAATGGCTGACATCATGCTCCAGGTGGGGAAACCATCACTTAATGATTCTATGCATCAATATGTGTAACTTTTTAATGATTCTATGCATCAATATGTTTAACTTTCACCCAATTAGTCAGAATATATGTGTTCTTCTCATCTGTTGCCTCTGTCCCTTGTTTGTTACAACACTTTTGTTTACCACTGATATGTGCTGTTTTGCTCTGGGCTCATCAACATATAAAGCTGCTCTGTGAGCTGTGAACATTATCGATTTTCTTCTAAGGGACAATTTAATAGCAGAGTCGTACAGCAAGTCACCTTGCTGTGTTGTACTGCACTGCACTGCACTGTGGTGATAGGGAAAGGACAGGAATGTGCAGTGTTTACAAGAATACAGTGCATTCCTGCCTTTGTCCCTGTGCTGGCGCCGTTTTGCCTGCCTAGTGCCAGTGCAGGCACCCTTGCACAAAAGTGCAAGCGTGCCAACTTTGCATATAGGATTTGTTTTTGTGCAGGAAGGAGCACCTTCCTGCACATAAATATTCATGAGAGGCATATTACTCCTCTCATGTGTGCTGCAGAATACAGCACACATAGAAAGAAGTAACACTGAGAAATAAAGATTTTTCTCCTCGTTACTCCTCCCTGGAGAAGGCATATCTTTTGGTGCATTCTCAGGCATATCAGTTATGGTAAATCTGGGAATACGTCAACATCCATGGGAGCACCTACACTGTGCCCATGGAATGTCTTCCCAGGGCAGAGTAAAATAACGCCGCAAATTGCGCTGTGTTGCCTTACTCCAGACTTATGTAGCCACTCAGGGCCATGCAATGTGGCCTTGCTCGGCTTGATAACTCTAATTTTGGAGCTGGGTGATGAGTGCACCACAGTGCTTGATGCAGTTGCGATGCGACGCCTGGTATAAATATGCCCCTGAGTATTGCTTGACTTCATCACTGATCAATTTTGTTCAGACTACTTCCTAGACCATTTAGGGCACCCCCAATTTCCTATTTTATCAACATTTGACTATTTAAAAACAAATTGTTGTTACTTCGTTTGATGGGAATAAAATTGACTAGTTTTGCTGCAAATTTCTTAGTCTAGATGTGTCAGTTTACCACTATGCAATATCAATATACACCAACACACTGTAGCATTTAATTTTGCTAATAAAGCAATGTAGATTTGAGCAGAACAATTGAGTCAAATTTAGCCCACATTTTGATCTGTTCTAAAACAAATTCCAAACATGTAAAAATGCAAATTTCCTGAAACCTAGAATTATTTTAAGATTTTTGTCTTACTGTGTCTGTTTCTCATCTTCAAAGTCCACCATCCACCATCAAAATTCTACCAGATGGAGTAGCTTCAGTTCCCTGACAATGTTGAGATGGTGGCAGGAAGGTAGTTGCAGTCGGTCAAACCATGGGTCGTATAAGGCAGCGGCTCTACAATAAGGGGAACCCCACTGAGTCTTTATTGAAAGCAAGGGACCCCCAGCCTAGTCAGTCTTTATGATTTGGACCACCAAACAATACATACAAATGCAAAAAACAAGTATATACTAAACAAATGCACAAATATTCAAATATTTTGTGTAATTCACTATGAAATATAGAAAGAGTTTTCAAATGTTCAATGTAGCTACTTTAGATGTACTGTATCCATTTTAATTAATTAATATAATTTAATTTTGTAAAACAATTGCAGGTCCCTTCAGTAGGCCTCACAGACTCCAATGGGTCCTGGAACCAGAGGTTAAAAAACACTGGTAAAACTTGAAGGGCTAGATGCATTGTCTTACAGTCTCACCTCACATGCAGAGCAGTATGCAAGAATTAAGAGGAATCACAGCATTACGTCTCGATGAGACAGCAATTTTACTTATTTGCTGTAAAACGTCTCGAGTACCATTTCAGTAGAGATAATTCCTGGACGAGTACCGCTGGATGTCAGAATATTGCATATAAAAATAATATACTGCAAAAATAATGGAGCTATAACGTTTGCAACCACAGTATTGTGAAGGTAAGTAATATTGGACAATATATATAGAAGAGTATAGATTTACTAATTCTGAATTCCATAACTATCTATCAGATCTTTGTAAATCTTCCCCCTGGAGTTGGGCGTGATCTGTGCATCACATGGCAAGCAACAACAAATAGGGGCGGGTAGAGTGATTTAGCCCATCTAAGGGGCCGATTATGATCGCGGTCGGACTTGAGTCCGTCCGCGACCCCTGAGCAGGAGGGAACGTCCGCAAGGGCTGCGGCGTTCCCTCCGAGCAGATTAGGATGTGTCCGCCAGGGTGGCGGTCACATCCTCTATCTTTAACATTGCGGCGGGTGCAGCTACAAGCTGCACCCGCCGCAAGGTGAAAAATGAATGCATCGCATTTGCATGCACAAAGAGGCAGGCACCGTGCAGTGCCTGCTGCTTTGTGCACGCAAATGCAGGGGGGTACCATAGGTACCCTCCATGTGCACCCCCCACCCCACCTTCACCCAGGGGGCCCGCAATGGGCCCCCAAAGTGAAAGTCGGTATGCTTTTCCTCGGCGGAAAAGCCGCCGCAGAAAAGCATGCCTTTCACACCATCCTAATATGGCTGGCAGTGTCTGATAGACACCGTCAGCCATGTTAAAGCTTTTCCGCCGCGGTCGGAAGGCGACCGTGGCGGAAAAGCTGCGGACGGAATGCCAGACCCACCAGCCATCCTAATATGGCGGTGGGTCTTTCGAGGCTCCGCGGCGGTTTTCCCGCATCCTCCGGGCCGGCGGTGGCCACCGCCGGCCCGGAGGATGCGGGAAAACCGCTATCATAATAGGCCCCTAATTGTGTACACTTTAGCAGCTTGATCTATCAATGCAATCCTACCAGGAGAGTCACAACGAATATATCAAAAGCACATTTATATATAAGGAATTCAAGTGGGGATTATTTGCATCCTTATTCACCGCCCTCGAAGCACAGCTTGATTTCACCTTTTGACATATCATAGATTCCAGTCCTACCTCAAGAGATGCTAATATTTCTCACAGTCATTATACTCATTTGTCAATTTGTAGACTTGACAGGACTTTCTTTTTTTGACTCAGATATCATACCAGGGTTTCTTCTTCACTCATTCCATACCTGCTTCAGATTGTTTGATGATACATTCTTCAATGTAGTTGACTTGTCAGAAGCATTATCATAAACCTTCTCATTGAGATATTGGCCACAAACATGAAGACATGCTTTCAAAATCAAAACATATGCTTACTAGAATTCACAACGAGCTAACTCAGGATACCTGTGCCAGCAAAAGCAATCAAAAAATGATGCTAGACATGTGAGCCTTAGAGTGGTTTTGCCCAAATCTTTTGCCTTCCTCTTCCATTTTTGCTGATCTCGTTTTTGCTGCTCTTAGGACTCAGTGCACTTTACTATTGCTAATCAATGCTAAAGTGTTTGTGCTCACTCCTTAAAACATGGTAACAATGGCTAATCTACAATTGGCATTTTGATTTTTCTGTAAATCCCTAGTAAAGTGGAACTGCATGTGCCCAGGGCTTGTACATTAAACGTCAATAGTGGGCCTACAGCACTGATTGTTCCACCCTCTTAGGTAGCCCTTCCACCATGTCTCAAGCCTACCATTTCAGTCTGGGTATGCAATATTAAACTGCCATTTCTACCTGGAAAATAAACCTTTTGCCAGGCTCAGACCTTCCTTTTTAATACCTACAAGTCACCCCGAGAGAAGGTCCTGGACACCCCAGTGGGAAGGGTGCAGGGTATTGCAAACGTGGGACATGTACTTTTGAGTTTTACATGTCCTGGTAGTGAAAAACTCTTAAATTCATTTTTCACAACTGCAAGGCCTACCACTACCTTAGACTAACTTTGGAATTGCCTTATTACATTTAACAAGTTGTCATTTTCAAATAAGAGCAGGTGACCATTTCACGTTTGGTGTCTTTTGCACTCTCATAAAAAATTCTAACATGGTGAAGTCAGATTTTTAATTACAATTTTGAAAATATCACTTTTAGAAAGTACACCGCAAAAAGAGGATGGAACATTGAACATTGTCAAACATTCACCCCCAGACACACATCTGGATTAAATATATCATTATTTTGCTTGCCACGCCATTCCAGTTTGGACACAGCCATATGTAAATCAGCCTTGACCCTGCTCCCCATGGGAACAGTCCAGCCCGAACTGTCAGGCCAGTTCCTCTCCAGACCATAAAACAAGCATCCTGGAACGGGTTTTGGGATATCATCCCTCATCAGCCAGGCTAGCTTGAAACCAGTGGCGTGGTAGCATGGGACCAACGTTTAGGCATACTATTCCTACTTAGGGTGAAAATACAACACAAAAAGATGATGGACAGAATGCTGAAAATTGTGAACCATTCACCCCCATTCACAGATCCGGGTACAATCTATTGTTTTTTTGCTCGCAACAACATTCCTGTTTGCAAATCAGCATTGACTCAGCTCTCCATTGGAACAGTCAAGCACGAACTGGCCGACCAGCTCTCCAGGCCCGTAAAACAAGCAAAGTATCACACCTCATAATTCCGGCTAGCCCGAAACCGATGGTGCAATCAGCACAGGGGCCCCGCCTGGGCATACCCTTCTCACTTAGGGCAAAAATACAAGATAAAAAGGGTTTGCATATGGCTGGGTGAAACTGGGGTGGCGTGGTGAGCAAATAAATGCTGGATTTGTGACTGGGGCTGAATGTCTGATTTGTACAGCATTCCGTCTATCATCTGTTCTCTTTTCATTTATCGTCCTAAATGGGAAGTGTATACCCAGTCGTGGGTCCCATTCTCACTGTGCCATTGGATTCAAGCTATCGTGGCTGATGTGGGGTGATACCCTGAAATCTGCCCCACAGAGCTTATTTCTGGTCCAGGGAGGACTTGGTATTTCAGTTCGGGCTGAGTTGTTCCAAAGTGAAGCAGGGTCAAGACTCATTTGCCTATGGTTGGGTCAAACTTGGGTGGGGGTGTGTGCAAAAAAGTGATGGATTAAACCCAGATCTGTGACTAGGGGTGAATGTTTGATTTGTGCAACATTCCGTCGATCATCTGTTCTTTTTACTACAGTCGCACTTAGAGGGAAGCGTATACCCAGACGTGGGTCCCTTGCTCACTATCCCACTGGATACAAGCTACTCTGACTGATGACGGGCAATAGCCTGAAACCGGTCCCAGGATGCTTGTTTCTGGTCTATGAAGGACCTGCCATGGCAGTTTGGGGTAGACCGTTCCCATGAGAAGCAGGGTCAAGATTGATTGGCATATAGCTGGGTGCAAACTAGGGTGGCACGGTGAGCAAAAAATTGATGGATTAAACCCAGATCTGTGACTGGGGGCAAATGTTTGGTTTGTTCAGCATTCCCTCCTTCATGTGTTCTTTTTGCTTCTGTCTCCCTGAGTGGGAAAGGGTATGCCAAGACATGGGTCACGTGCCCACTATCCCACTGGAATCAAGCTACTCTGGCTGATGAGGGACATTACCCCGAAACCGGTCTCAGGATGTTCGTTTCAGGTTTATGGAGGACCTGGCAAGGCAGTTCCGGGTAGACTGTTCCCATGGCGAGCAGGGTCAAGATTGATTTGGAATTGACTGGGTGCAAACTGGGATGACACGGTGAGCAAACAAATTATGGATTAAACCCAGATCTGTGACTGGGGGTGATGTTTGATTTGTTCAGCATTTTATCCGGCATCTGTTCCTACTGCCTGTAGCCCTTATCTGGGTCACATGACTGGATGTAGCTAACATTTGGTCTTTGTGTATTCCTCCTAGACAACCACACACAATAGGAAGCTTAGGTGTGCCTGAATGGGCCAGCACTGACACGATAGGAGGGAGGAGCTGGGCACAGCCCCACTTACACTTGAATTGGCTGTGTCCAGCCTCCACATAAAGGACTTTATATTCCCTGTAGCTAGCCTGAGGCCAAGGCAGAGAGGGCAGGTTTCCTGGGGACATCAAAGGGACATTTCTAGAAGCTTCTTCCCCACTTCAGAGGCACAACTTGGGTAAATACTGGACCTCAGGCACCAACTCTTCAGCACACTTCCGGACCTCTGAAATCTCTGCCAGGAAGAAGGACTGCTGTACTGCTGCCAATCTGCTGGACTGCTGCCCTGTTGGACTCCTGCCTTGCTGGACTTCTGCCCTGCTGAGCTCACCGGCTGTTTGCTACTCCTTCTCTGGGTTAGAAGGACTGGACATTCATCTCTTGAACCCAGAACCTCAAAGTGACTCTAAGGGCTAGTAGGCTGGCCTCCTGATTTAATGCTGCAAGGACACAACAGGTGTTCAACAACCAGCTGCTGCACCTGGCTATGCCATCTGTGAGTTTACCCTCTCAGGTGGTGCCACCACAGTCCTATACCTTTGTTAGTGGGTCTAAGGTGCTCTGCCAGCTTCTCTGGATCCAGCGGAACCGACACATCACCACAACTGTGTGGATTGGAATCGCCCCATAGACCTGCATTACATCGCAGGCCGTCCCTACATCAGAACTACCACTGCGCAATGCACCTTCGGTGCAGGCCCTCACATTATATGCAGACGGCAGCCTCGATGAAGACACCGGACTCTCCATCACAGCTTTGCAACTCCTACGAACCAACACTTCGCCCTGGCTGAGTGACGCATTACCGGCCCCAGGCTTCACATTTCAGGCCCTGATTAATGTGATCCTTGACAACAACACAGGACAGTACCTTGCACCGCAGTCTTGCAGCATCTCAGAACTGACACATTGCTATGGCTACACACTGCAGCTCCAACGCTGCTCTAAACAACGCTCCACAAACCAAGATTTAAGTGTGTTACAGTACCACCTGACAAATATAATCTAAGACCATTTCGAGTTTTTAAATTCTCCCTCATTTTCTTCTTTGTTTTCTTTCCCCAAATCTACTCTCCTTACTACTTGACTGCCTGTGAGCATACCTGCAGTGATGGAGTCGGAGCTGGCCAATGTGAAAAGTTATACTGTGGCTGAGCACAAGCACTATGGCCAAGAAAGGTACCTCCCCACCATGAAGGATACCAAAACGTTGGTGCTACCGGAAGTTCTGAGGGCCTGCTGGGAGGTGCACCAGACACTGACAATCGCAGAGGAGCAAGAGGATGATGAGAAGGAGCAGGATCTGCACATCAGCCCAGAAATTCAGTCTCAATGGTAAGGGGAGCACCTACCCTCTGCATTGGAACTCCCTGCCAGAGCAGGAAGCAGTGTTTCAACACAAGGCCTGTCACCGGAGGAGCTGGTGGACAGGAAGACAGAGCATGAGGTTTATTCAGGATGGAGACAGACTTGCCTTGGAGTGTTTGGCTCATGAAAGGAGCATTAAAGAGCTGTAACTGCGGGAAAAATAGGCAGACTCCAGCAATAGTGTCAGCATCACCTCAGTATCTGAAAGTAACAAGAAGGTCTGGAATTCCAAAGAACTGGTACCCAGTAATGTGGGTGGGATGACATTGATAAATGATTTTCATCGTATGAGTGACCCGGAGCGTCTATAAGATCCCAGATGAGCACTAAGGGGTGGTCTATGGTGGCATATGCCTCAAGTGGAGAAGGAAAATATCTGACCCTAGTAGTAGAGGGCCAAACCAGATATGCCCTGATGAAAGCCATTCCGTTAGCTAAATTCAGGCTGACCCCTGAAAAGAATTACGAGAGGTTCAGGATCAGCCAAATACTCCTCAATCAGTTGTGGATGGTTTTCTTGGACTACTCTGCCAAGCCACTAAAGGGCTGCATGAGGGGAAACAAAGTTAACGTATATGACGGGCTGTACAGCCTGATTCTCAGAGTGCGCATTATCCGTATTTGTTTCAAAGAGCTGCACCACACCTAGTGGACAGCAAGCTGACTGATTCCAGGAAGCTTGGTGAGGAGACGGACCTCTGGGTCAGCACAAGAGTGTCCAAAAAGGCATCTGGGGGTGGGGTGGGGTGGGGTGGGGTGACTATCAAAAAAGGTGATCAGGGTTCCCACTAGAAGAAAGAGGGGGAAGAAAAACTTAACAGTAAGTACTTCTCAAAAGGCTCCCAAAATAACTCCCAAGGAAAGAGTGGTATCCAGCCCAAGTCGAAAGCCAAGAAAAGGGGTTTATTTGACAGATATACAGGGAGATTTGTTCCCAAGGTTTTGAGTGTTATAAATATGGGCATTCCACAGAAGACTTCAAATGACCCACCAGTAGTCAGACGACTGGGTAGGTGAGTGTAGCTCTCAGGGAGGAGGTGGTCCCAGTTAGCTTTAGGGAGCAGATAGTGGTTACCCTGGTGTCCCTGGGGGATAAGGACAAGGTTCCTAGAGTGCATATGCCTGCAAATACTTTTAAACATAGGCAGTGGGTCATCATCAATGGGCAGCGGATGGGCACTCTGATAGATAGCGGAACCAGCATGACTACTGCCACTTGGTGTCCTCAGAACAGGTCCCACACAATGCACCAAGTCATAGTCACAGACAACAGTGAGAGCCATCTACTGGTGATTCAGGTTTCCTTTAAGTGCGGATGGGTATCCGATTCTCTAAAAGTAGCTGTTATCCCTGCCATGCCTGTTTAATTGTCTGTTAGGCAACTACCTGGAGCACACTCTCTGGAGGGAGGCAGAGCTCAGGTCGTCACACTTGAAGATGTTGGGATTACCTGAATAGATCTATATCACCATAAGGTCAATGGCTGCCCCGGGGGGGGGGTAAAGGGAATCTGGAGCCTGGAACAATGGCCCGCAGAGCTGCCAAGAATAGTAGGGCAAGAGAAATTAGCACCAGAAGTTCCCCCACCCAGGTTTCAGGGTACCTGAGGAGAAGGCCACCATGGAGGACATTCCTGACCAGGATGGCCTGCCTGAGCTTGCTTGTTGGCAGGTTGATAGTGGGCCTGCCTGGGAGGAATTCTGTAAAGCACAGAAAGAGTATCCTATTTTAGAGGGCTTGAGGTGGCAATCTAAAGCTCAGGTAGCTGGCGGCACCTCTGGAAAGCCCATTATGTATTGGGAGGACAATCTCTGGGTTCAAACAGACCACATGCCTCTCAGAATGCTCAAGTGAATGAGGGGTGAGAATGCAAATAGTTGAAGCGACTCATCTTCCTACAGGGAATGGACTGTATGGTGAAACACATTCCTGGCTCAGGGCTCGCCAGCGCTGATGGTCCATCTAGGTTCTTTTGCCAGAGACAAGAACTCCCAAGAGGTTGAGTAGTTCAATCTCTTGGTTTGGGGGGGGTCACATTTGCCCTACCGCCCCACCACTGTTAACTGCACTGACTGCGGCTGCCGGTAAATCCCTAGTAAAGTGGCACTACATGTGCTAAGGGTTGGTTGGGGGGTCACAGTTTAGACCGGTCAACATTAGGTGGCTTGCCCCCAACTTTTTGCCTACCTCCTCCATTTTTGATGATCATATTTTTGCTGGCCGTAGAGCTATGGACACTTTACTACTGCTAATCAGTGCTAAAGTGAATGCGCTCACTCCTTAAAAATTGGTAACATTTGCTAATCCCCCATTGGAATATTTAATTTACCTGTAAACAGCCACGGTCCATGCAGGTAAGAGTGGTGGGTCAGTGGGGATTTCGAGGGACGATGCAGAGGGAACATTTAAATAAATAATTAATTTCCCCTCTGCATTGTCCCTCAAAATCCTTCCACACGCTGCTCTACCGCCCCACCACTGTTAACTGCACTGACTGTGGCTGCCTGTAAATTCCTAGTAAAGTGGCACTACATGTGCTAAGGGTTGGTTGGGGGGTCACAGTTTAGACCGGTCAACATTAGGTGGCTTGCCCCCAACTTTTTGCCTACCTCCTCCATTTTTGATGATCATATTTTTGCTGGCCGTAGAGCTATGGACACTTTACTACTGCTACTCAGTGCTAAAGTGAATGCGCTCACTCCTTAAAAATTGGTAACATTTGCTAATCCCCCATTGGAATATTTAATTTACCTGTAAACAGCCACGGTCCATGCAGGTAAGAGTGGTGGGTCAGTGGGGATTTCGAGGGACGATGCAGAGGGAACATTTAAATAAATAATTAATTTCCCCTCTGCATTGTCCCTCAAAATCCTTCCACACGCTGCTCTACCGCCCCACCACTGTTAACTGCACTGACTGTGGCTGCCTGTAAATCCCTAGTAAAGTGGCACTACATGTGCTAAGGGCTAGTAAATTAAGTGCCTACAGCAATGAGTGTGCCACCCACTTTAGTTGCCCTTTCAACATGTATCAGGCCTGCCATTGCAGCTGTTTGTGTAGTTTTGAATTGCCATTTCAACCGGGAAAGATAAACCTTTTGCTAGGCCAACCCTTCCTTTTTAATACATATACGTCACCCCTAGGAAAGGCCTTGGGTAGGCAGTGGACAGCCCAGAGGGCAGGGAGCAGTGCATTTAACCTGTGGGACATGTCCTTTTGAGTTTCATATGTTCTGGTAGTTAAACCTCGTATATTTGTATTTCACTACTGCATGCCCTACCTCTCCCATAGATTAAAATTGGAGTTGCCTTTGAACATTCACAAAGCTGTAATTTCCAAATGGGAGCATGTAACCTGTTCATGTTTGGTATCTTTGGAATTTAAATGAAAAATACTAAGTTGTGGGGAAGTCGGATTTTAAATTATAATTTTGAAAATTCCACTTTTAGAAAGTTGTCATTTTCCTGCTTTAGCTATTTAGTGCCTGTAGCCTGTCTCTGGTCACATGACAGGATATAGCTGACAGTTGAGATTTGTGTATTCCACACAGACAGCCACACACAAGAGTGCTTAAGTGTGTCTGGATGGGTCATCAATGGCAAAGTGGGAGGACAGAGTAGACCCAGCCCTACTTACACTTAAATAGTCTGTGTCTTACCTCCACACAAAAGGATGCATATCCCTAATATGGAGCCAGGGCAGGGAAGGCATAATGCCTGGTGACTTCAGAGGGTAACCTTTAGAAGCTTCTACCCCACTTCAAAAGCATAACTGGGGATAAATACTGGACCTCAGACTCAACTCTTCCACACACTTCTGTACCTATGGATATTCTGCCAGGAATGACGAATGCTATGCAGTTGAAGGACTGCCACTCTGCTGGACTGCTTTGCTGCTGCACTCCTGCCTTGCTAGATTGTAGCCTTGCTATGCAGACCTGCAGCCTATTTCCTCTTGCTTGGGTGAGAAAGACTTGACCTGAATCTCTTTAAACCAGAACCCCAGAGTTACTCCAAGGGCTAATTGGCTTCCAACAACCTTGCTCCAGCACTTGGATTCTGCCATCTATGACTCCATCCCTTCAAGTGGTGTCACTCCAATCCTGAACCCTTGGAAGTGGGCCTTAAGCATTCTGCCAGCATCTGTGGACCCAGCAGAAGTGACACATCTGCTCTGCTACATGGCGCACCCCCCCCTCATAGATCTGACACATCGCTGCTACTTCGTTAATAGGAAGCACCGTAAAGACCCTCATTGCATCGCAGCCCCTCACCACATCAGAACTGCTGCTGTTTGACGCATCCTCTGCACATGCATCTGTGTCTGTTGTCAACGGCAGCCTGAATAACACCGCCGGTCTCTGCATAACAGCTACGCAGCTCCTCAGAACAGACACATTGCCCCGACTGTGTGCCTCATCCTCGGCTCTGAACTTTGTATGATTCTTGTTCCTGACGGCGACACAGGTCCTTGCACCACAGCTTCACTGCATTGTGGAACTGATGCAACCATTTGCCTGCTCAAAGCAACTTCGACAAAGATTCTCACAGTGCTCTGCAAACCATGCTTTAAGGTACTCTGTTCAGCAGTCTTAACTGGGTACCTGTAGCCGGTCTGCTCTCTATCACGCTCATCCTGAACCTGTGACTTTGTCCTGGTACAACACTAACAGATAGCTACAGTTGTGGCTTTTGCACTATTTTTACTAAAATATTTAAAAATCAATTTATCCGGTTCTACCTTTTGGTTTTTTGTTGTTTTGGTCTTTTTTTATTTGGTAAAAATTACTCTATTTCTCTAAATTGGTGTTATCTCCATTTGAGGTGAGTTTTTACTGTGTTAACTTTTGAAATGTTGCACAAATACTTTACACATTGCCTCTGAGTTAGGCCGAGCACAGATTAATTTAGAGTTTGCTTGTGGTTTCACCCTGAGAAGTATGTGGTTGCTGGTTGAGAAGGGTTTCACCCCCCTCAACTAGTAAAGCAATTTATTGCACTCTGCCTTTTATTTTATTAGAAATAGGTGACTGCCTCCTGCTATGCACAATGCCTGGCACAGACTCCCACTGTTCGATATATACTCATGTAGTTCAAGGACATAAAGTGAACAAGTGTTAATAGGCTGCATCTTTGTGTAGATGTTTTGTAGAATTTTTCATTAGAAAAGGAAGTGTGCCAATAAAGTATTTTTGTTGTTGCATACTTGAAAACCTGTAGAGTAAGAAATGTCTTTGAACATACAGTAAAATCATTTGGATGTCCAATGAGGGAATTTCACCCTGACAAATCTTATGCACTAGAGAGAATTTCCTCCACAATGAAATCGCTAAAATATTCCTCATTCCTATTTGATAGCTGGACCACACAGATCAGTCGCACCTAATGACCATCACTCTTTTCTAATGGGGAGACTTAAAAACTTAGCTGAGAGTACAAATGCACAATTGACCCTTTTGTGAATGTTGTACTCATTTGCTTGTAAAAGAAATCATCCTGAATTCACTACAACTTTCCAATCTCAGTGAAGAAATGACTTTGGATCTTTTGACGAATTGAAAGGGGTGTTGTTACCTTTAAGATCTAACATGGTATTGATTGTATTGTATTTTTGCATTTTAACTAAACTCTATAAACAATGGCCATACTTTTAAAATCCTCCCATCCCTTCAAAATTCCAAACAACTTATATGCAAATACAGAAAACCAACAATATTTTATTTATAATCTTATTTTAGTGGTTGAACTACAAATTCTGGTTCTAGAATCATTGTAAAAGATCATGGGTTCATTGATGTTCATGTGAGTTAATTCGTTCTTTGTATTGTTTTGTTTCCTTGAATGGTGCCCCTTTGCAGAGTACAGAACATTTGGTACATGAAAACTAAAAGCTCTGGGTTTTTCTTCTTATCTTAAAAATCTACTGCAAATTTCCCTGTTGAAACATATTTTCAAGGGTGTGAGATGAAAGTGACATATAGCGTGACAAAATGGGCCAAATCTCACCACTGGAATTGATCACAAAAATCCCAAAAGTGTAATGTTATCCTTACAAAAATTTCTGGACCAGTTCTTTGCAGGGAATTGAAGACTACTTTGAAAAATATGTCATATGGAAACGGGGGGGATTTAGTGCAGCAGAAACAGGTTCAGAGGAACACACATTATGTCATTTTTTAGATCACAATAGAATTTTTAATAAATAAATTTCTTTAGATTTTTTTGTAAAGACACTTTTTTTTCGAAACAGTAGATTAAGCCCAGTCAATTTGTGTCATTAATAAATTGTCTTTTATTTTATCTTGTCCCTTTCGTTGTGGTCAATTTTAGATCTGAGTCTCTTGTACATTGTCCTTCGAGGTCGCTCGAATCAATAACGGTTCATGCACGGAACTGTGTATTGAATTAATTGTGTTCACTGTTGTTGTGTGGTTGAAAGGGGATTTATAGGAGTTGTAGTGGTTAAGATGCTCGTGCTCAATGGCTGGCATGGGCAAGTGGCTTTCTATTGGAGATCCCCCTCTGAGCTCATCGTCCACATTGATGATCTCAACAGTCCGTGTGGGAGCATGATGGTTCTTTCGGTGATGCTGTTTCCTCATCTTGTAGAAGATGACAAGCATGACGGCTGCCATGAGCGTGATGGCCACAAAGCAACCGATGATAATTTTGGTTGTCTTCATGACCTCATCTATTCCAGGGATGCTTGACTCTGTGATTGGGATGGTAAAAGTTTTGTCAGTTGCCTTTGTGCTCTGGGGCGTGAGAGACGTGGTAACATTGGTGGTCTCCCAGATAATGACAGGGGTCGGTCCCACTTTGTGTTCTGTGGCCTCTGTCTCCTCCTGAGTGGGCTCCATTGTCTCTACGGTGACTGTGGAAAAGTATGTGTAGTTGGTGTCTGTGGCCGTCACATTCAGGGTGGCCGAAGCCGTGGTGTTCCCAGCAGAGTTACTCACCATACATGTGTACAAGCCTGTGTCCCTTGCACTCACATTGGTAAAGTTTAGTGTGCCATCATTAAGCACAGAAATTCTCACTTTGTATGCCCCGTGGGTCATAATAGTTCCATTTGGGGTTATCCAGCTTACAGAGGTCAACGATGTGGATGCTCGGCATTTCAGCTCTGCTGCCATGCCCTCTGTGACATTAAGGTCTGCAGGAGGTTCCAAGATCACAGGAGCATAGCATGTGAAAAAATTCTGATCCAGCTCTGCAATGTGTCGTCCTTTCAAATTATTAGGTGTGCTACAGCGTGCACAGCAAGTGCTACCAGTGGTCACAATCTCTTTAAGCCACCAGCTCAGCCAGAGAATATCACAATTGCAGTTCCATGGATTGTGATGCAATTGAATCCTCTGCAAGTGGTGGAGGGGGGTGAAAAGGTCATGAGGCAGCAGCGTTAAATTGTTATGGGCCAGGTTAAGCTCCAGAAGGGACTGAAGGTCATCAAATGTGTTCCTTTCAATGATTTGGATTTGTGAATGCATCATCCAGAGTTTTTGGAGGTGGGTCAGCCCTTGAAAGGAGCCTGGCCTTAGCACAGTCAAATGGTTCCCCGACAGGTCCAGTTCATCCAGTTTAACTAGGGGGGTGAGATTGGGAATCTCGCGGAGGTTGCACGTTGCAAGGTTCAAGTACCTCAGGTTGGAGAGGCCTTCAAAGGCACCTTCTGAGATGTAGGAGAGCCGTCTCATCTCTCCCAAATCCAACCGACGCAAAGAAGGGATTCGGTTAAAAGCATAAGAAGGGATACTCTCAATGGGATTGTTTCTCAACCAGAGCTCCTTTAGTTTTGAGAGGTACTCAAAAGCTCCATTTGGGATGGTGGTGAGACGGTTGTCAAAGAGTTCTAAAGTAAGGAGGTTGGCCAGATTATTAAAAGCCCCAATTTCAATAGTCCTGATGTGGTTTCTGCTCAGTTGTAGGATCTCCAAGTGTCTCAGGTGTTTGAAGTTGTCCACCTTGATAATTTGGATCTGGTTTTCATGCAAGTTGAGGAGCCGTGTGTTGGTGGAGATGCCGTCAGGCACCTCGCGCAGGTTCCTCCGTGTGCAGATCACTTTGCTGAACTGGTTACTACAAGAGCAGACCGAAGGGCAAGTCTGAGCCCGGACTAAGCCAGCTACCACGAGAAGTTGAAGAGCCAACAGCACAACAAGCAGGGGGTCAAACAGGGCCCTGTTGAACCTAGGACCTATCATCATCTGCTGTGGATGTAATGTCATCTTGTTCAACATTCATAATTTGTCTGGTGTTGGTCCTTCAGGAGATCCAATAATCTGAAAAGAAAGAAGAAACAGATTTACCATCATGAAACGTACCGCACTATCCACACAGAGAGAAAGATTTCCATTTAACAAGTTTAGAGAATATATAGATAACCTTGTGAAATTGCTCATTACTTTTGTAGCATTTCAATCTTTGGCCAGTAGCATTCATATACATAAGGTACATAAGCCTTTTAGCAACATCTGCATCATTTAGAGTAAGAAACCTTCATCTTCAGCAGTTGTGAGAAAATGAGTGGAGGGTATTGAGGCAACCGCACTTGTGAAACTTAGATTAAGACCTTGTGGTGTTTTGAGCACCATCTTATTTATTTACTTGTATGCTGAACATTACTTTGGAACATAAAGCACTAAGGGGCATATTATCAAGGACAGGCGATACATTATCGCCAGGAAACTGCGGATAAAGCGGCGATAATGGCCTTGATAATATGCTCTATGAATTCCAATCGAAGCCCATGTAAGATGTGAACACATCTAACATGGGCTTCAATTGGAATTCATCGAGCATATTATCAAGGCCATTATCTCCGCTTTATCGGCAGTTTCCTGCCGACAAAAGCGTCGATAATGTATCGCCTGTCCTTGATAATATGCCCCCAAGTGTATTTTAAGTTAACTAGGATGTTAACCTTGGATGTCCTCCTTAGAAACAGTACTGATCTACTGGCATTCAGGAGAGCCTTAAAAACCTGACTTTTTGACGTATAATCCTGGTCTCATATGTAAGCTTCTTGAGGACTGTAGATAGCAACAGGACACCCAAGGGCACCAGTTGCTCTTTACAACTGCCACTAACATAACATAATACAAAATGCAATGGGTAACCCAAACTACCCTTGTGGGCTTGGGCAAACTGAATAGTAGGATTCAGGTGCCTTCAAGGGATTTATTCACGTATTTTAATTTTAATTGTTGATGTACTAAGTTAGTGAGGTCAAATAAATGAAAGCCTTAACTGAAGGTCATCAAATGTGTTCCTTTCAATGATTTGGATTAGTGAATGCATCATCCAGAGTTTTTGGAGGTGGGTCAGCCCTTGAAAGGAGCCTGGCCTTAGCACAGTCAAATGGTTCCCCGACAGGTCCAGTTCATCCAGTTTAATTAGGGTTGTGAGATTGGGAATCTCGCGGAGGTTGCACGTTGCAAGGTTCAAGTACCTCAGGTTTGAGAGGCCTTCAAAGGCACCTTCTGAGATGTAGGAGAGCCATCTCATCTCTCCCAAATCCAACCGACGCAAAGAAGGGATTCGGTTAAAAGCATAAGAAGGGATACTCTCAAGTATCCCTTCTTATGCTTATGGTAATTAATTCAGATTATTTTATACCTTAGTCTAATGGTGACAACAAATCAAGAAATCCTAACTGTTCACATATGGTTCAGATCATCAATGAAGAAATAAACAAAACAAATACAAATGAAAACAATGAGAGGGTGTATATAGAAAAATATTTTTTTATCTTACTCAAAAAAGGGTACTTTTTGTAAACTTTATACAAACAATATGACAGAGAGGTGACATTAATAATTGAGAACCTTCACTGTAACATTTGTAGACACCTTTCTACTTACTACAGATTACAACAAGTTATAGAAGAAGAGATGTTGGTTGACGTTTCGGTCTCTACGTTGCCATACACAAGACCATCTTCAGGACAGTAATAATTGTGAATGTTGACCCCTCGTTCGTATATGAAAGTTTTAAACCAGCCTTGTTGTTTTACGGCGGTCCAGCATTACTTAGATGTTATCAGAAAAGTGCCATCTAATTGACGGCTTGTTAGTTGCCGTTATTAAGCTTCCGTAGCGGGTATCGGAGTGAATACGCGGTGAACACGTGCCCGATTTGGTCTGGGAGGAGAGTGCACTGCCTCTTTCCCTATTAGGAGGGGGGTTAGGCAGGGTTGTGTCCTAGCCCCCTTCCTTTTTAACCTTTATATTATTCGGCTAGTACAGGCACTCCTTAAAGACGATCAAGATTTCCTACAAATAGGTAAACGGCCCATCCCAGCTTTGTTATATGCTGACGATGCGGTGATCATGTCTCATACCCAGATAGGCCTACAAAAGACCCTAAACAACTTTATTAACTTTATGAATGATTTGAACCTTAGAATCAACATCTCAAAAACTTACATTATGAGATGCGGGTGTGGGATCGAGAAAGGCAAGGACCTATCTGTGGAGGGAATTCCAATAGCCCCAACCAACAGCTTTTCATATTTAGGTATTTTGTTTAGCCATAACGATACATGGACAAAAGCTGTTGGAGCCAAAAAGTTAGCATTAATTAGAACAACATCTGCTCTTGCTAACTTTGCAAGAAAATTGGGATGTAAACCACCGCTGGAACTTTTGAAGATATACAAAGCTAAATGTATCTCAACTGTCATCCACGGGGCT